>NC_134541.1:83198407-84533407 GCF_050624435.1 Tenrec ecaudatus | reverse complement strand
GAAATTTACTGGCTGGCTTCCTACATGGAGAGTGACCATGGGCTCTTTGGGGTCAAGTGAAACAGAGCCTGGACACCTTTATTCAGCTTCGAGCATTATTGTCTGTAGCTTCGATTTTTCTAGGCGAGGACTAGGCCCGATCTCTCTAGTGGTGGCTCGTCCGCCTCTCCTGGGCTTTTCAAGGCACTGATTTTTCCAATGTCACTGTTTTGTATAGTAGGTACATGGATACTTCCTCAGGACTAGGCGAGTGAGAAGCGGGGTATTAGGGTTAGCCATTCTTAGTTGAACCAAAACTGCTCTGGTCGTTCTCGCAAGCCTTCTGAACACCCATTTCCTTCATGACATTCCCTTGGGCGATGTCTGCACAGCCTACCTCCCCAATATCAGCTAGTTCATTTACACTTCCTAGCTATTTTTTTTTCTTTTCATGGTGGCTTCTGTCAGCCCCAAATGGCTTCACTCTTGTCAAAGCTGTTTCAGCTTTTCCCAGAGATCCTACACAGTCGCCATTGTAGCCGAGAGGTAACAGGATCTGTGACCATGGCCAAGATGGCACCCACCAGTCCAAACATGTGGAAGGGCGCTGCCTAGGGAGCTGGGTGAAGAGGCCTGGGAGTTAGCCCTGCCTGGTCCCGGGAGCCAAAAGTTTCCCTTTTCCCCTCCATTCCCTTTGCCTTTCTCCTGGTTTTTCAAACAAGCTGCTCTAGCCCTATAACGCCAAGCACAAAATTGTCATAATTCTTAATGAAAACGTATCTGGTACCCAAATTATAAATGTGACAATTTGGTCACATTTCAAAAACACTGAAAATTTTATGCTTTTAAAATATATTTTGAATGTCATATATATTGATAACTATGAACGTAAATAATAAAAACCAAAAAAAATATTTCCAAAATTTAAAACTTGAGGCGTTATAGGGGTAGTGTTCTTCCAGATTTGGTTTGTTCCTTCTTACAGGCTGCTTTTCCGTGGCCCAGGCTTAGGCCAATGGCGTTCCGAAGCCTAGGCGGAGTCACTGTTATTTAGGCTTTCAGCGATGCTGCTTCAGGCACTTTTGGGGACAGCTCTTACTTAATACACAGCTCCTCTGCCATGATGTTCCAGCCAGAAATTCCAATTTCCCTTAAGGTTCCCTGAGCTGCCACGTATGCCTTCCCTTGAGAGATTTGAGCATCAGCCCCGCCAGCAGGCATCTTGGAGGGCCTTGGGGCCATCCCAAGCAGTGGTCCTCCTAGCCTGTTGTCCAGAAAAATGGTTGGACCTAAAGTTCTCCCTCGGTGACTAGTCCTTGACCCCTTCCCTCGGGCTGAGGCATGAGATTCAGGGCAACCCAGGGGTGTGCTCTCAAGTGGGGGTTATTGACCTGGAGGCAGCAAGCTGTCAATCGCCTCCTTGTTTTGTGCTTTCTAGATGGGCCTTAGCAGCTTGATGCACAGGAATTGCCCCCTTGCATGAATCGTGTCCAATTGGGATAGAGTTGATACAGAGAGGCTGAGCAAACAAAAGCTGATGGATTCACTTTGCAACTCTATTTGGCCACAGTATCGTTTTGAGAAAGGAGAATGGTGGGCAGAGAAGGGTACGCTTTCCCTTCCAACCGTGATTCAACAAAAACAGTTCGGTAGAGTGCCGGGAAAGTGGGCGGAGATGCCAGAACTTAGAGCATTTCTCCTCTCGAGGAGCAGTAGGAGACCTTCATCCCCAGTGCACCCAGGAACCCCTAAGGCAGGCGTCCTCAAACTGTGGTCCATGGGGCACATGTGGCGCGATGCCATTTATCCCACCCTCGGGGTGTTTTTGCTGCCACTGCCTGTCCTGCTTAGCAGCCGACTCGTGCAGTGTGCATAGGAATTTGTCCATAGGTTTTTGAAAATCATAGTCTGGCCCTCCAACGGTCGGAGAGACAATGAACTGGCCCCCTGTGTAAACAATTTGAGGACTCCTGCCCTAAGGGATCCTGGACTTCAGGTCACTATTGTCCCACCCCTGAACCCTCCCTGAACATTCTACCCCTAGTAGAGGCATCAGGGGCATTTGGTCCCCGGGTAACTCACAAGCCTTTTACTCAAATGGAACCCGAGAAAATTAAAAGCGACACAGGCAGTTACTCTACTTTTGATCCCTGTTGAATCCGCCTGTAGCATCCCAATATTACAATTTAACCCTATTACGCCAGGCATGACCTTTCCCTAACATTTAATGAAATGAATGTAAATGTATACATATTGATAACTATGAAAGTAATGAATCAAAACGAAATTTTTTTTGCCCAAAAATTTAAAAGTGAGGCGTTATAGGGTTAAAAAGAAGGATAGTTCTTATCAGAGGGGCCATTGCCTTAGGATCATAAGTGAAGCGGTGATCCCACTGCACCCAGTAGTGGCCAAACCCTGGACCCCACTAGGGGAAATTGTGAATGCTTTTACCCCCGTGCCGGTACTTAGAATGAATAAACACACACGCCTGATAATCCTAAGATTTTTTACTTACTTCCTGTGATACTCACCTACTTTCAAGGGCACTCCCACCTCACAATCCTAGCCTTGTCTCAGTTAAACTGTTCACCCTTTTGTGCGTTTGTTGGTTTTTCCAGAAGTTCTCAAGTTACCAAAGCCCCAAATCCAATTGTGCCAACTCCAGGACCACCATCTCCTGGACCACTTCAACCTTATCCAATCTAGCGCTGAATGGACAACCCCTGCCAGCAGAGCAGGAAGGGTGTGGACCCAAAGCTCCATCTCGCCCCTTTTGCCAGCAGGAAGTAGTTAGAGATGTCGTCGCCCAGTACCCCAAAAATTTGGGTCCACATCTCTTCAGGATGGAAATGTTAGGTAGCTAGCATAGGGACTGGGGTGTCCATTACACATTCTCAGAGGGCCTAGTTAGCGTCGCAGGAAGTAGTGGCACACTGTGCATGCTCAGAGTTCCAGGTTTCCGGCCAGGAAGGGCAGGTCCACCTGGGTGGGCGCTGCACCTGCATCGACCCACCTAGGCCAAGTATATTCAATTCAGCCACTAGGATCGACCAGGGTTGCCCACCACACCTCCCTAACTCTCCTAAACCTCCCTTGGATCACAAACCAGGCTTTGGCGTGAATTCTTTCTCACGCAGAACCAAGGACCGAGGGATATCTGTCCCCAGAGAGATCTGACCAACCCAGGAAAGCTCTTTGGAGGCAGCAGGAGTGGACGTGAGTGGCTGATGGATACTGTTCAGATGCATGGCTTTCTGCTTGGAAGGGTTTTTAGTCTTGGCTGACAGGATCAGAGGAGGTAGTATGTCTGGATCACATAGTATCCATGTCCACAAATGAGCTGCCCATTCCAAAGTCCTGACAGTGCCTTTGGAAAACACTGTGCTTTGGAATGTCACTCCTTGCAGAGGGCAGTGGGAGGGGCTGGGACCCAGGTATGCTGCCCCTTGCTCCCAGTTGCCGGTTTCTGGATCCTGATTATATCTCTCACAGGATCAGTTAGTGGGCTTGTTGTCTGCCTCAGGCTTTGTTCACCGAGGTCCTCCAGCTAGGTGGTGGTGTGTGTGCATGAGCAGAGGCTTCCTGCCAATCCCCCATGAGTTGAAGAGCTCCCCTGGTGTGGGCTCCGTGAAAGAGGTGCCCCAGACAGCAGGACTACCCAGGAGGGTGGGCCCTGCAGGAACCGGAGGGCCATTCCCCTGTGGAATGACCTCAGAGCCCCGCCTCTCTCACTGTCCAGCTGCCGGGGCTGTGGACCCTAAGCTTCATGCCTCACACAGGAATAGACACAGGGTGAGGCGACTGCAGCACCTGCTTTTGCTGGTCTAATCCAGCCTGAGATCATCCTAGCATCAACCCTCTGCCAGGGTCTTTTTTTTTCTCTCCTTTTATAGGGGCTCATACAACAATAACCACAATACGTGCAAACATCACTGATATAAGGCACATTTGTACATTCATTGCCCTCATTATTCTCAAAATATCTTCTCTCCACCCAAGCCCCTGGCCTCAGTTCCTCATTCCCCTCGCCCCCATTCTCACTACCCCTCCTCATCAATCCTTCATCATTTACTAATTATTATTTTGTTATATCTTGCACTGTCTGATGTCCCCCTTCACCCCCTTTTCTTTTGAGGTTTTATGTAGATACATGTCATCGGTTCCCCGGTGCCAACCTACCCTCCCTCAACCCTCCCAGCATCCCCATTCATAACACTGGTCCTAAAGGGCTCATCCACCTTGAATTCCCTTTGTGTCGAGTTCCTATCTGTCCCAGTGTACATTCTCTGGTCTAGTCTGATTTGAAAGTTATTATTGGGATCTTGATAGTGAGGGGAGATGAAGCATTGAGGAGCTAGAGGAAAGTTGTGTTTCACCGTTGCTGTCTAGTACCCTGGTTAGGCAGGTCTCTTCCCCAAGACCTTACTTAAGGGAATGTCCAGTGTACTGCAAATGGGCTTTGGCTCTCTACCCAGCATTCCCTGCTCATTCGCAATGAGATTGTTTTTGTGCTAATGATGCCTGATCCCTTTGATACCTCGTGATCGCACAGGCTTGTATGCTTATTCCATGTGGGCTCTGTTGTTTCTGAGCTACATGGCCGCTTGCTTACCCTTCAGGCCTTTAAGACCTCAGACGCCATATCTTTTGATAGCAGGGCACCATCAGCTTTCTTGACCACATTTGCTTATGCAACCGCTTAGACATCAGGGAACGTGTCGGGAAGGTGAGCATCATAGAATGCCAATGTAATAGAACAAGGTATTCTTGCAATGAGAGAGTCCTTGAGTGGAGGCCCAAAGGCCATCTGTAGCTTAATAGGACAACTATAAAAATATGGACATAGGTGTATTTCCCCATGCTCACAGATAAATATATTTACATCTGTGCGTGCCTTTCTTTAGACCTGTATAACTGGCCCATGATTCCTAGGTCGCTCTGCTATTCCCTTTCATTTCCCTCTTGTGCCCACTGCCATGCTCAGTCTTCATTTGGGTTTCAGTAAATCCTCTTGGTTCCTTCACCCTTGATCACGCCCTACCAGGATTCCTACATCGCCCTCACCACGGATTTGCATCCACTTGTTGTTCCCTTGTCTCTGGGTTTCTTGACATCACTCCCTTTCCCCCCAACTCCCTCTTTCCCGTGGCCCTCCCGCGAAGCGTTGGTCCCCTTTTTCTCTCTGGCAGATTGTGCATCCTGCATCTCATTTTAGACATACAGTAGAGGTAATAACATGCACAAACACAAGACAGAGCGAAAGCAAGCACCCAAAGAAAGAAAATAGCCAAAATCCAATGACCGTCAAAGAAAACACATCTCCTCAAGAAAGGAAAGCTCGTAGTTAGTTCACGGGCTGTTTGTTTGCCCTTAGCAGTGTTTTCCAGTCCAGTCTGTGCGGGCACCAAGTTCTGCCCCCAAAGTCCTCCTTTGGCATTCCCTGGGGACCTTGTTGCTCCACTTCCTTGCTCTTCTGCCGCACCCCCTTAGTGCTATGCCTCGGTGTGTCGGGATCCGTTCCCGCACTGTGTCTCAGGTGTTCTCCCTTCTAGGGCTATGGGTCTTTGAGGGACGTCGTGTCTCATCTTGGGCTGGCCATATGGTCTTCTATGTGGACTGTCTTCTCTGAGTGGGAACATCATCCTCAAGGCAGGATCCCGTAGCCCACTGAGTGACTTTCTCTCCAGCAGCTTCTAGGTAGGCTGTGCCCCATGAGGGGCCCTGAGGGGCCTGTGTAAACCTGAGTCTGCTGGAGGTTAGAATAGCAGTCCACAGATGTGTTTGTGCTTGGGGGAAAGAGTGGGTGCTGTCAGCAATACTCGGAGAAAAACAATTAAGTTCTGTAAAGCCTTAATTTTGAGGGATTTTCCGTCTTTCTCGGTGTCCATCTTTTCAGGATATGCTCAGGGAGGGCTTTTTTTTTTTTTTTTACTTATGACTGATGAATCCACGGCCCCCTCCCCACTATTTTAACAGCAGTTGGTGTTGTAAGTATCACTTGGTATGGGCCAGTCCACCTAGGTTCTAAGGTGTCAGGTTGGTGCTTCTTTACCCATGTCCAGTTTCCTGGTTGCACGTTGTTGGCTGCCTGTTCCCTTTCCCTTGGTTAGGCCCAAAATGAAGGTGTCAGAGCAGATGATTTGTCTCTCACCTTTTGCACAGCCTGCAGGCACTCGATGAGGGAACGATTAGTGACTTCCATTATTTCTACTTCCTTCAATCTTGGGAGGATTTGGGGAAGGTCTGCCAAACATAAATTCAAATGGGGTCATGCTATTCACATAGGGAGTGCATCGGACTTGAAGTAGGGCAAAAGGTAAAGTAAGGATCAACCCAGGTCTCGCAAGGTCCTAAATGCAACTTAACGAACAATTCCTTTAGGGTTCTGTTTATTTTTTCTACTTGCCCTGAAGAGCTTCCAGTTAATATTTAGAAGCATTGCTAAGACTTTAGTAATTTGAGCAATAAATGTTGGGCCATTGTTGGACCCCAAGGTGGTGGGAAGGCCAAATCTAGGGACAATTTTAGTTACTAATAATTTACACACAGTGGCAGCAGTTTCCTTCTTTGTTGGGAAGGCTTCCACCCATCCAGAACAGGTGTCTACGAACACCAGCAAATATCGGTAGCCATACTTTCTAAGTTTGATATCCATAAAGTCCACCTCCCAGAAATCTCCAGGACTACTACCTCGAGCTCGTGGTTGGGGTTGCTCCGTTTCTTTCTGGGGTTGTTTACCCGAGCACAGTGCAATCAACGGTGGGTGACATCTGCCACCCAGTGTCCAAGCCTGGGTATGTAAAAGTGCCTGAGAAGCAACTGAGACAGTTTAGAGAGGATCCCAAATGCATACCTTCATGTAGTCCTTGAATCAGATTTCTCACAGAGCTTCTGGCATGAATCTTCTTCCATCAGGATGGAGCAGCCACCCTGGATGCTCCCAGTCTTTTTGGCAGGCCAGTTCTTGGCTTATCTTTAGATCATTTTCTGAGTATGTAGGTTGTGGCTGTAACACTGGGGATGGCATGGTCACAGCCACTACCTTGGGGATTTGTGGCATAGTCCTGGCATTCGAGATCCACCGGTCCGGGGGACTGGTTACGAGTGGTTCAACCATAGGTCCCCCTACCACAGCAATGTCCTGTCCCAGTGTAAGCTTCCTAGCTTCTATGACTAGGATGGCCGTGGCAGCCTCAGCTCGCATGCAGCTCAGCCATCCTACAGCTACAGAGTCCAGTTTCTTTGAAAGATAGGCCACAGGTCTCTTCCATGGCCGCAAGTTCTCAGTTAGCACTTCTTTTGCTGTGCCTCTGGCCTCACATAGACAATTGGAAGGGCTTTACTATGTCTAGTAGGGCAAGAGAGGTTGCCCATATGAGCGACTTTTTAAAGGATTCAAACGCTTGTTGTTCTACTTCAGTCCATTTAAGTTCTTTTTCCTTTCCCCAGTACTTGCATATAGGGGTTTCGTTGTTTTTGCAAATCCCAAATTCCACAATGGACAGTACCCCACAGCTCCTAGAAACTCTTGCAACTGCCTCTTAGTCTCAGGGACTGGGATTTTGAGGATCGCCTCAGTGCGGCTGGGGGACAAGGTCTGTTTTCCCTCCTCCAGTTGGTAGCCTAGGTATACAGCTTTATGGACACACAGTTGAGCCTTTCTTGCAGATACCCTGTACCCCAATGGGCCAAGGACTATTATCAGGTCCTTGGTAGCCCGTTGGCATTCCTCCAGGGTTTCGGAGGCCAGGAGGAGGTCATCTGCATACTGGAGCAAGGTGGTTTGGGGGTGTTCCTCCTTGTGTCCCTGTAAGTCTTCACTGGGTTGATGTGCAGGGGACACGGATATGGAGAACAAAGCATCCTTTAAGTCCAAAACAGTATAACAAATTCAGTTTGACGGGATAGTACTCAGGAAGGTCTCGGGGTTTGGCACGTGGGGTGGCCAGTTTCTATCCTCTCATTTGCCTCTCTGAGATCCTGCACCGGTTGGAAGTCCTCAGTTCCTGGCTTCTGCATGGGCAGCAGGAGAGCATTCCATGTGGACTTGCAGAGGACACAAATGCCTGTCCTCTGTAGTCTGCAAATGGGAACAGAAATACCCACTTTTGCTATCCAGGGAGTAGGGTTAGCTTGACACACCAGTGTAGCTGAGCTCAGAAGTTGTACGACCCCAGGCACCTGAAGTTCAGAAAGGTCTGGCAGGTTGTTCTCTGCCCAAACAAAAGGAATATCTTTTAGTGATTTATCAAGAAGTTCCTTTGAGGAGGTCTCTTCTGCTCCTTGATAAAACACATATCACTCTGACATTGGAGCGGTGAGCAAAGCTTTTGGCTTTTCAAGTTCAAGGGTTAAGGTGGTTGTAGCAGATGAGAAAGTAATTATGGCTGCCATTTTTCATAATAAGTCATGATCAATTAGGGGAAAGGGGCATTGAGGCATTACCAGGGTGAGCGTGTAACTGTCTCTTGTGTTAAATCTGTTATTCTGGCCGTTGTCCATGGGTGTGCTTGGGTCTGCCCTGGGGCCCCTGTAATGAAAGCCTTTCCTTTTGACAAGGCACCTGTAGTCTTTTCTGAAACCAAGAAGGTGACCCCTTTGTCCACCTAGAAATTTACTGGCTGGCTCCCTACATGGAGAGTGACCATGGGCTCTTTGGGGTCAAGTGAAACAGAGCCTGGACACCTTTATTCAGCTTCGAGCATTATTGTCTGTAGCTTCGATTTTTCTAGGCGAGGACTAGGCCCGTTCTCTCTAGTGGTGGCTCGTCCGCCTCTCCTGGGCTTTTCAAGGCACTGATTTTTCCAATGTCACTGTTTTGTATAGTAGGTACATGGATACTTCCTCAGGACTAGGCGAGTGAGAAGTGGGGTATTAGGGTTAGCCATTCTTAGTTGAACCAAAACTGCTCTGGTCGTTCTCGCAAGCCTTCTGAACACCCATTTCCTTCATGACATTCCCTTGGGCGACGTCTGCACAGCCTACCTCCCCAATATCAGCTAGTTCATTTACACTTCCTAGCTACTTTATTTTCTTTTCATGGTGGCTTCTGTCAGCCCCAAATGGCTTCACTCTTGTCAAAGCTGTTTCAGCTTTTCCCAGAGATCCTACACAGTCGCCATTGTAGCCGAGAGGTAACAGGATCTGTGACCATGGCCAAGATGGCACCCACCAGTCCAAACATGTGGAAGGGCGCTGCCTAGGGAGCTGGGTGAAGAGGCCTGGGAGTTAGCCCTGCCTGGTCCCGGGAGCCAAAAGTTTCCCTTTTCCCCTCCATTCCCTTTGCCTTTCTCCTGGTTTTTCAAACAAGCTGCTCTAGCCCTATAACGCCAAGCACAAAATTGTCATAATTCTTAATGAAAACGTATCTGGTACCCAAATTATAAATGTGACAATTTGGTCACATTTCAAAAACACTGAAAATTTTATGCTTTTAAAATATATTTTGAATGTCATATATATTGATAACTATGAACGTAAATAATAAAAACCAAAAAAAATATTTCCAAAATTTAAAACTTGAGGCGTTATAGGGGTAGTGTTCTTCCAGATTTGGTTTGTTCCTTCTTACAGGCTGCTTTTCCGTGGCCCAGGCTTAGGCCAATGGCGTTCCGAAGCCTAGGCGGAGTCACTGTTATTTAGGCTTTCAGCGATGCTGCTTCAGGCACTTTTGGGGACAGCTCTTACTTAATACACAGCTCCTCTGCCATGATGTTCCAGCCAGAAATTCCAATTTCCCTTAAGGTTCCCTGAGCTGCCACGTATGCCTTCCCTTGAGAGATTTGAGCATCAGCCCCGCCAGCAGGCATCTTGGAGGGCCTTGGGGCCATCCCAAGCAGTGGTCCTCCTAGCCTGTTGTCCAGAAAAATGGTTGGACCTAAAGTTCTCCCTCGGTGACTAGTCCTTGACCCCTTCCCTCGGGCTGAGGCATGAGATTCAGGGCAACCCAGGGGTGTGCTCTCAAGTGGGGGTTATTGACCTGGAGGCAGCAAGCTGTCAATCGCCTCCTTGTTTTGTGCTTTCTAGGTGGGCCTTAGCAGCTTGATGCACAGGAATTGCCCCCTTGCATGAATCGTGTCCAATTGGGATAGAGTTGATACAGAGAGGCTGAGCAAACAAAAGCTGATGGATTCACTTTGCAACTCTATTTGGCCACAGTATCGTTTTGAGAAAGGAGAATGGTGGGCAGAGAAGGGTACGCTTTCCCTTCCAACCGTGATTCAACAAAAACAGTTCGGTAGAGTGCCGGGAAAGTGGGCGGAGATGCCAGAACTTAGAGCATTTCTCCTCTCGAGGAGCAGTAGGAGACCTTCATCCCCAGTGCACCCAGGAACCCCTAAGGCAGGCGTCCTCAAACTGTGGTCCATGGGGCACATGTGGCGCGATGCCATTTATCCCACCCTCGGGGTGTTTTTGCTGCCACTGCCTGTCCTGCTTAGCAGCCGACTCGTGCAGTGTGCATAGGAATTTGTCCATAGGTTTTTGAAAATCATAGTCTGGCCCTCCAACGGTCGGAGAGACAATGAACTGGCCCCCTGTGTAAACAATTTGAGGACTCCTGCCCTAAGGGATCCTGGACTTCAGGTCACTATTGTCCCACCCCTGAACCCTCCCTGAACATTCTACCCCTAGTAGAGGCACCAGGGGCATTTGGTCCCCGGATAACTTACAAGCCTTTTACTCAAATGGAACCCGAGAAAATTAAAAATGACACAGGCAGTTACTCTACTTTTGATCCCTGTTGACTCTGCCTGTAGCATCCCAATATTACAATTTAACCCTATAACGCCGAGCATGACCTTTCCCTAACATTTAATGAAATGAATATAAATGTATATATATTGATAACTATGAAAGTAATGAATCAAAACGAATTTTTTTTTGCCCAAAAATTTAACAGTGAGGCGTTATAGGGTGAAAAAGAAGGATGGTTCTTATCAGAGGGGCCAATGCCTTAGGATCATAAGTGAAGCGGTGATCCCACTGTACCCAGTAGTGCCCAAACCCTGGACCCCCCTACGGGAAATTGGGAATGCTTTTACCCCCGTGCCGGTACTTAGAATGAACAAACACACACGCCTGATAATCCTAAGATTATTACTTACTTCCTGTGATACTCACCTACTTTCAAGGGCACTCCCACCTCACAATCCTAGCCTTGTCTCAGTTAAACTGTTCACCCTTTTGTGCGTTTGTTGGTTTTTCCAGAAGTTCTCAAGTTACCAAAGCCCCGAATCTAAGTGTGCCAGCTCCAGGACCACCATCTCCTGGACCACTTCAACCTTATCCATCCTAGCGCTGAATGGACAAACCCTCCCAGCAGAGCAGGAAGGGTGTGGACCCAAAGCTCCTCTTCGCCCCTTTTGCCAGCAGGAAGTAGCTAGAGATGTCGTCGTCCAGTACCCCAAAGATTTCGGTCCATATCTCTTCAGGGTGGAAATGTTAGGTAGCTAGCATAGGGATTGGGGTGTCCATTACACATGCTCAGAGGGCCCAGTTAGCGGCCCAGGAAGGAGTGGCACACTGTGCGTGCTCAGAGGTCCAGGTTTCCTGCCAGGAAGGGCAGGTCCACCTGGGTGGGCGCTGCACCTGCATCGAACCACCTAGGCCAAATATATTCAATTCAGCCACTAGGATCGACCAGGGTTGCCCACCACACCTCCCTAACTCTCCTAAACCTCACTTGGATCACAAACCAGGCTTTGGCGTGAATTATTTCTCACGCAGAACCAAGGACCAAGGGATATCTGTCCCCAGAGAAATCTGACCAACCCAGGAAAGCTCTTTGGAGGCAGCAGGAGTGGACGTGAGTGGCTGGTGGATACTGTTCAGATGCATGGCTTTCTGCTTGGAAGGGTTTTTAGTCTCAGCTGACAGAATCAGAGGAGGTAGTATGTCTGGATCACATAGTATTCATGTCCACAAATGAGCTGCCCATTCCAATGTCCTGACAGTGCCTTTGGAAAACACTGTGCTTTGGAATGTCACTCCTTGCAGGGAGCAGTGGGAGGGGCTGGGACCCAGGTATGCTGCCCCTTACTCCCAGTTGCCGGTTTCTGGATCCTGATAATATCTCTCACAGGATCAGTTAGTGGGCTTGTTTTCTGCCTCAGGCTTGTTCACCAAGGTCCTCCAGCTAGGTGGGTTGTGTGTGTGCATGAGCAGAGGCTTCCTGCCAATCCCCCATGAGTTGAAGAGCTCCCCTGGTGTGGGCTCCGTGAAAGAGGTGCCCCAGACAGCAGGACTACCCAGGAGGGTGGGCCCTGCAGGAACCGGAGGGCCATTCCCCCTGTGGAATGACCTCAGAGCCCCGCCTCTCTCACTGTCCAGCTGCCGGGGCTGTGGACCCTAAGCTTCATGCCTCACACAGGAATAGACACAGGGTGAGGCGACTGCAGCACCTGCTTTTGCTGGTCTAATCCAGCCTGAGATCATCCTAGCATCAGCCCTCTGCCAGGGTCTTTTTTTTCTCTCCTTTTATAGGGGCTCATACAACAATAACCACAATACGTGCAAACATCACTGATATAAGGCACATTTGTACATTCATTGCCCTCATTATTCTCAAAATATCTTCTCTCCACCCAAGCCCCTGGCCTCAGCTCCTCATTCCCCCCGCCCCCATTCTCACTACTCCTCCTCATAAATCCTTCATCATTTACTAATTATTATTTTGTCATATCTTGCACTGTCTGATGTCCCCCTTCACCCCCTTTTCTTTTGAGGTTTTATGTAGATCCTTGTCATTGGTTCCCTGGTGCCAGCCTACCCTCCCTCCACCCTCCCAGCATGCCCATTCATAACACTGGTCCTAAAGGGCTCGTCCACCTTGAATTCCCTGTGTTTCTAGGTCCTATCTGTCCCAGTGTACATTCTCTGGTCTAGTCAGATTTGTAAGTTATAATTGGGATCTTCATAGTGAAGGGAGAGGAAGCATTGAGGAGCTAGAGGAAAGTTGTGTTTCACCATTGCTGTCTAGTACCCTGTGTAGGCTTGTCTCTTCCCCAAGACCTTACTTAAGGGAATGTCCAGTGTACTGCAAATGGGCTTTGGCTCTCTACCCAGAATTCCCTGCTCATTCGCAATGAGATTTTTTTGTGCTGATGATGCCTGATCCCTTTGATACCTCGTGATCGCACAGGCTGGTATGCTTATTCCATGTGGGCTCTGTTGTTTCTGAGCTACATGGCCGCTTGCTTACCCTTCAGGCCTTTAAGACCTCAGACGCCATATCTTTTGATAGCAGAGCACCATCAGCTTTCTTGAACACATTTGCTTATGCAACCGCTTAGACTTCAGGGAACATGTCAGGAAGGTGAGCATCATAGAATGCCAATGTAATAGAACAAGGTATTCTTGCAATGAGAGAGAGTCCTTGAGTGGAGGCCCAAAGGCCATCTGCTACCTTAATAGGACACCTATAAAGATATGGACATATGTGTATTTCCCCATGCTTACAGATAAATATATTTACATCTGTGCGTGCCTTTCTTTAGACCTCTATAACTGGCCCGTGCTTCCTAGGTCGCTCTGCTATTCCCTTTCATTTCCCTCTTGTGCCCACTGCCATGCTCAGTCTTCATTTGGGTTTCAGTAAATCCTCTTGGTTCCTTCACCCTTGATCACGCCCTACCAGGATTCCTACATCGCCCTCACCACGGATTTGCATCCACTTGTTGTTCCCTTGTCTCTGGGTTTCTTGACACCACTCCCTTTCTCCCCAACTCCCTCTTTCCCGTGGCCCTCCCGCGAAGCGTTGGTCCCCTTTTTCTCTCCTGCAGATTGTGCGTCCAGCATCTCTTTTTAGACATACAGTAGAGGTAATAACATGCATAAACACAAGACAGAGCAAATCAAGCACCAAAAGAAAGAAAACAACCAAAATCCAATGACCATAAAAGAAAACACAACTCCTCAAGAAAGGAAAGCTCGTAGTTACTTCACGGACTGTTTGTTGGCCCTTAGCAGTGTTTTCCAGTCCAGTCTGTGTGGGCACCAAGTCCTGCCCCCAAAGTCTTCCTTTGGCATTCCCTGGGAAGCTTGTTGCTCCACTTCCTTGCTCTTCTGCTGCACCCCCTTAGTGCTATGCCTCGGTGTGGCGGGATCAGTTCCCGCACTGTGTCTCCATTGTTGTCCCTTCTAGGGCTATGGTTCTTTGAGGGACGTCGTGTCTCATCTTGGGTTGGCCATGTGGTCTTCTGTGTGGACTGTCTTCTCTGAGTGGGAACATCATCCTCAAGGCCTGGTGGGCCAGGATGTGCTCCACTCTCCCCTCCTCCCTCTTTGTCTGCTCCGTGTTCTCCATCAGATATGCCCCTCTCCCAGAGCTGCAGATTCAGTGCCATCCTATGAAAAAAATATTCGGGCGTGGGAGGGGGGCATGGCGGGGGGGGAGGATCTGCTCAGATCTTTCGAGGGTCCAGGAGAGGGTGACTGCTCAGCTGGGCACAGGCATATGGGGCTCTGAGTTCTGGCTCCAGACACTGGTTGGGAATGTGGCTTTGTTGTTAACCGGTTGTGTTCCTGTGAGTCAGTACCTGTGTCTTTTTGAGTGAGTTTTCTCATCTGGAAAGTAAAGGTATTCCATGGTCTAGTGTCCCATGTCACTACGTGATCGAGAGGGGTTAACCCGAACCTGATTCAAACCATGTGCACATGTCAGGCGCATTCTAGATCTGGGGTGGCGATTCAGAGCCCAGGACAATGATAATGTCCAAGAGGTGATTTAGGTGGCTTCGTATTGAAACGGGAAGCCCACGGTGGAGGTTTTGTCCTTCCGCTGATGGCCACTTCAACTCCTGCTTCACTGGCTCAACAGCCGAGCCGGGAGCCAGTGCCATGAAAACCATGTGGCTAACTGGGACATAGGGCAGAGAGACATTTTTTACCTTGATGGCTTGGGAAGCCCCCCAATCTCCATGCAAACCTTCTGGTGTGAGTACTTTGGAAGCAATCATAGGCTGACAGTAATTCCAATCTTTCCTTTGACAATGTGTCCGTTCTCTTTTTTGAACCTGAGAAGATGGCCCCTGTGTCCTCCAAGACATTTCCTGGCTGGCCCCCGACTTGGACAGTTAGCACGGGATCCTGGGGGCCAGTGAAACAGAGCCCCGAGACATTCCTTCAGCTTCCTCAAGCGTTATTGTCTCTCGCTTGGGTTTTTCTAGGCGAGGACGAGGCCCGTCCTCTCTAGTGGAGGTTTGTCCGTCTCTCCTGGGGTTTTCAATGCAATGGTTTTTCCAATGTCTGTCTCTTCTGTAGTAGGCACCTGGATCCTTCCTTCCTCAGGGCTTGGCGGTGCCACAGGTCAGTCTCTCCGTGAGTGGGCCATGATCTCTTTTCCTGAGTCTCTGGTGTGTCTCATGGCAATTCCTAGTATTTTAGCTATTTCTTTGTCTCTGTCGTGGTAGGGTCATCTGTGTTGTGATACACCCACTAAGACACTTCTACCAAATCATGAAGTTTGTTCCCTTCAAATGCTTCCCATTTCTTTTTCATGTCTGAGGCGGGCTGAGTAATAAAGGCAATACTTATTTCCCTCTTGTTCTCGGGGGCCTCTGGGTCCTTGGGGGTACAAAGAACGCAGGCTTCCATCAGCCACTATAAAAAGGCAGGCAGGCAGGCAGGCAGACAGACATTCTCTTGTAGGCACCTGAAAATTCTCACTGACCTTAGATAAATGCATAGGTTTCCTAGCTGTCCCGCGGAGGCCCTGCAAGAGAAACTGGTGATACCTGGCTAAGCCCCCGGAGCCTTACTGGGAGTTTGGGTCCCACATTATTTGTGGAGTGGTAAAAAGAGTTTCTCTCCACCTGGGAGTGCCCGCTGGCTGACCATCAGGGCTATTGACTGCTTTCTGGGCCTCTCTCTGGAAGGGCTCCCGTTCCTCTGTTGTGAACAGCACCTGGAAAAGTGGCTGGCACTTGTCTGAGGTGGGCTGATGCATGTGGAAAAGCTAGTCTAGCAAAGAAATCAGACCTTGTGGTTTCTCAGAGAGGGGGTTTTGTTTATTCTAATTATGCAATCCCTGGGGGAAAAAAGGGGACATAGACCCAAAGAGGGACTCGGGGGTTTTCCCCAGGTGTTTGGGCTGCTTGCCTTAAGCAGAGAATGCTGCTGACCAGTGATCCTTCTTGGGGGGTGGAGAGGACATGCCAGCCCTAGTGCACGTGTTGGGGGTGACATTAAAAGGGGTGGTATTTCTCTTTCTTTGGCCCCCCATGAACTGATAGGCAGGCAGCGGTCACAAGGGGTCTTAAGCCAGCTCTCCCGCTCCTGAGTTGTCCTGCAAAGTGGGATAAAGATGACGGGGATGGGGAGGGGAGGGGAGGGACGGCCTCCACTTTGGTGGCTTTAGGAACTTGGACCGGTTGTCTTTCCTGGTCATACCATGTTTCGTGAAATCTTGGAGAAAAGAAGCTATCCTGTTGGGGGAGGGAGTAAGTCTTTTATATATGCTGGCTTACTAGTGGCCCTGTCAAATCACACATAAATTTTAACCCTAACCCTAGGTCCAAACATAACCCTAACCCTAATCCTAACACTAACCCTAGGTCTAACCATAAAGCTAACCCTAGGTCTAACCATAACCTTAACCCTAAACCGAGGTCTAACCTATACCTAACCCTAACACTAACCCTAACCCTAGGTCTAACCCTAATCCTAACCCTTGGTCTAACCATAACCCTAATCCTAACACTAACACTAAGCCTAACCCTAACCTTAGGTCTAACTATAACCCTAATCCTAACACTAACCCTAACGCTAACCTTAGATCTAACCATAACGCTAACACTTACCCTACTCCTAACCCTAAACCTAACCCTACCCCTAGGTCTTACCCTAAACCAAACCCTACCATAACCCTAAACTTAACCCTAAACCAAAGCCTTTGTCTATTGCTAACCCTAACTCTAACCCTAACACTAAGTCCAAACCTAACCCTAACCCTAAACCTAGGTCTTACCCTAACCCATACCCAAACCCTAATCCTAATGCTAACCCTAGGTCTAAACCTAAACCTAAACGTTGGTCTAACCCTAACCCTAAACCTAGGTCTAAACTAAACCTAACCCTAACCCTAGGTCTAACCATAACCCTAACATTTACCCTAACCTTAAACCTAACCCTAAACCTAAACCTAACCCTAACAGTAGGTCTAACCCTAACCCTAAACCTAAGGCTAACCCTAGGTCTAACCCTAATCCTAAGCCTAACCCGAACCCTAACCCAAGGTCTAACCCTAACCCTAACCCTAACCTTAGGTCTAAACCTAATCCTTACCCTAGGTCTACCCTTAACCCTAACCCTAAACCTAGGTCTAACTTAAACCTAAACCTAACACGAACCCTAACCCTAACCTTAACCGTAAACTTAGGTCTAAACCTAAACCTAACCCTAGGTCTAACCCTAACCGTAAAGCTAACCCTGACCCTAACCCTAATCCTAATGCTAGGTCTAACCCTAACCTTAACCCTAACCCTATATCTAATCCTAACCCTAACACTAGGTCCAAACCTAACCCTAAACCTAGGTCTAACCCTAACCCTAACTCTAAACCTATTCCTAACCCTAAACCTAGGTCTAACCCTAAACCTAACCCTAGGTCTACCCCTAACCCTAACACTAAACCTAGGTCTAACCTAAACCTAACCCTGTCACGCGCCAGGTCTCGCCAGCAAGAAAAGACGCGCCACAACAGGATTCTTCCACAGGTGTTTTATTTTTCATTATGCGGTAAAGACCATGAAACCCCAGACTACTGCTGCTTATATATGCTCTATGGGGACGTGCTGTGCCTTGATTGGTGCATTTGCCAAAACCTCATGCATAGATTGGTGAGTTCGCCAGAACCTTCGTTTGCATACTCCAGGGTGGAGTTATGACTACGTCATCTCAGCATCGCGCATGCGCTAAGTGGTTGTTTACCACTTAGTTGGACCACCGCCCTGACTGCCCGGCGCCATCTAGTAATGGCAGCGAGAGTTGCGGCTACCCACATCACGAGAGCTGTGGCTTCCCACATCTCGCGAGAGCTACGGCTTCCCACATCTCCTCCTTTCTTTTTTATTTTAAGCCTAATCCATCGATCAATTCCAGAGCCTCCAGCAGCTCCAAAAGATCAAGATGGATATAAAGTCCATCGATCCATCCCGGAGCCTCCAGCAGCCCCAGGAGATCAAGATGGATATAAAAACCCAAATCTGGTCACCCTGATGTGTGCAATGAGCAAAGCTCCACATGGTGCAAGGGCTGACCAAGATCCAATTTCTGTCACTCTTCCCAGTGCAATGGGACAATTCCCTTGGGGTTCAAGAGCTGACAACTTATGGGGGTTAATTTTCTCTAAACAAAGAAAGCCAAAGATCATGGGAACCTCCGCGCTCAATCGCTAAGAGCGCCTGCGTGATGATGGCTTTGTCACATTTCTGCTGGGCTTTAAGCTTGCAGAGCAACCATAGCAACAACACTCCTCCACAGCACATTATTGCAGCAAATGTAAACACCCCCACCCACTCTTTAAAGTAGGAAAAGGCAGTAGAAAGCCAAGAAGTAAAATCTCCAACAGTTATGGGTTTCATTCTTATGCCATTAAGAGTCGTAATCTGCATCCGGAGTTGTTCTTGAAGTTCTTCCAGCTCAGCTGTCCATTGTCCTGTAAGATACTGGGATATATTCTTGCTGCTAAAAGAAGACTCATTCAAGAATTTTAAAGGTGTTATGCACAAATTAGGTGTTGAAGAAACACAACTTAATTGCACCATGCTCGTAAGAGTATCCACTTGTTGTTGTAATAAATCAACTCTCTGGTTTACTAACAGTAAACCAGACATTAATCGAGCATCCAATTTATGGACTGTAGATAAAGCTTCTGATGTAGATTGCGTAATATTGTTAATGACATTTGCTGTCATTACTTGATTGGACATAGCCAATCCTGCTGTAACCGCTGCTGCAGCTGAGATAGTAATAGCTGTAATAATTGCTGCAGTAATGCCAAAATCTCTTTTATATCTATAAAGTGTAGCAATAGGAAAAGTATTGGGATCTGCTTCAACCGGTACAGGTATCATAGTGGGAATCTTTACTATCAAGGCAAATGGCTCAGAGCCATTCCAACATTCAGCAAGCCAACACTGACTGCTAAAACTATTACATGAAGCTTCCCAAAATGTATCATTTGCATGACTAATGTTGAATGTTAACAGAAAGAAAAATGGGGGCTGGACACAAACAGGTGATGGCTGAAATTGCACTCTTGATATATTAACCATAGTATTTACTTTCAGCCTCTTTGTAGTGGTATTGTATACACCGGTGACATTGTATAAAGTATCATTAATTCCAAACATTTTTGCAAAAGGAGTCACTATTGTAGATGCTCCACGTTGATTATATAATATCCATTCATACCACGGCCAAGTATTATCAGGACCAGTGATATTAATACTGCTATTCCATTTTGCTTTACCTAAAGCTGGAGTCATATCAAAACCTGGTATAATAGGTTTGTTCCGATAGTTTGGAGACTGACATTGAGTAAAAGAAGGCGGGAAACCTTTTTCAGGTAAACAACTAGGTAATATGACACGTCTGGTCACATTAGGTGGCACTACTGATTCATAGATGGGCCCAGAGGGCCTAGATCCCTCACGAATCATCATGAGTGTTGTTATATTTACACCTTTTCCTTTCTCAGAGGTGCCACTTCCACCTGTAGCACCTTGTGCAACTTTCATAAGGGTGGATATAATATTATTAACTGCAGAGTCTCCAGAAGGATCCACCCAATTGACTAAAGACCCATTTCTTACATGTATACAAGGTGCACTAGTATTAATGGTGGTAAAACACAAAATATATGCCAATGTAAAATTGCTTGCATTATATACACAAAATATATGCCAATGTAAAATTGCTTGCATTATATACACCTCTAGGTGTAATACATGGTATTCCCAAATCACATTGCGTTGATAAGAATAAGGGTAATATTGATGCATTCGAGTGTATGGGAATAGGTACAGGCCAAGTTTTAGCTATAGCCCATAAAGAAACTCCTTTAACTATTGGGGTCCATATTACCATCAGTATCAGCAACATTATTAGGTTGATCATCGTCTTCTTCATTCTTCCTGCTCCCACGATCTTCATCCTCCTTAATTAGTCTCACCAGTCTCTCTGGCACCCAGATGGGGTTTTCTTCTTTCTGTGGAAAAACACAAATTGCTCCCCTGGACCTGATTAATATGGGGTCCGGGCCATACCATTTATTATCCAATACATTTTTCCATCGGGCCATTTCCTTTGGTGGCTTTGGCCATTGTCCATGTCTGTCTGCAGCTGATTGGCCTTTCTCATCCAGATTTTAAAAATTTAGAGTAAAAAGAGTTAAAGATAAGGCCATTCTAGGGGTAGTGACCGTCACGGCCTCTATTCCCCCTTTTTGTTTTAATAAATATTGTTTTAAAGTACGATGACACCGTTCCACAATTCCTTGCCCTTGGGGATTGTACGGCAAGCCCGTGAGGTGTTTTACTTGCATTTGCAAGCAAAACTGTCGGAACTTGGTGGAAGTATATGCAGGCCCATTATCCGTTTTTAATATGGTGGGCTTTCCCCATGCACTCCAAGCCTCTAAGCAATGTTGAATTACTTGGCTGGATTTTTCCCCCGTTAGGGGTGTTGCATGTACAATGCCAGAACTGGTGTCCACTGACACATGCACGTACTGCAACTTTCCAAAAGCAGATATGTGGGTAACGTCCATTTGCCAGATGTCGAGAGGACGGACGCCTCGAGGATTTACTCCAACTGAAGGTTTAGAAATAAATTCTGCACACTTGGCGCATTGCAACACAATAGTACGAGCCTCTGCGCGAGTAATTGAAAACTTAATGCGTAGAGTGGCAGCAGGCACATGATACAGCTCATGAAAGTCTTTAGCAAGTTCAAAATTGGATTTAGTTAACACAGGAAAAGCTCTTGTAGCTTGATCAGCCAAATCATTACTTTTCACCATAGGTCCCGGGAGCAAGCTATGAGCACGTATATGCTGAATATAAAATGGGTGTTTTCGTTGCAAAATACATTTTCTAATTTGAGACAATATGTTTGCTACCTTGCTAGATTGCTTAATGCAGCCAGCAATTTCCAGCTTAGATACTGCGTTGACTACGTAATGGGAGTCAGATATGATGTTAATTGGTTCCGTGAATTTCTTAAAAACTTCTAAGACCACCAAACATTCTACTAATTGAGGTGCATTAGCTAAAAATTGTAATGTAGTCACTTGATTATTTATCACATAACATCCTTTACCTGTTTTAGAGCCATCTGTATAAATGTCTAAAGCTTCCTTAATGGGATGGTTAACAGTGACACGGGGAAAAATTACTGGATGTGCAGTCACAAACTGCAACAAAGAATGTTTAGGATAATGGTTGTCTATTAGTGCATTAAAACTGCACTTAAAAATTGCCCACTCATCTGTAGTGGCGCACAGTGTAGAAACTTGTACACTGCTCAAAAACTAGCTGCTCAATAAGAGGCATAGCTGTGTCTTGATCTCCAAAAAATTTTTTTGCTGCATCCAACATTCGTGCCACAAAATCTGAAAAAGTTTCAGTAGGTCCCTGTATAATTTTTGTTAAGTTGCCTCTAACCTCTCCTTTATTAGGTAAAGTTATCCATGCCTTGCTTGCAGCAGAATTTATTTGCTGATATACTTGCAATGGATATGCTGTCTGATTATTAACCCATCTTCCTTGGCCTGTAAGCATTTCAAAATCCCATGCTGGCTGTCCTGCTGCAGCATTTTCTCTAGCCTGAGCTGTTAATAAATCCTGCCATAAAGATTTCCATTCCAGGTACTGTCCTGTAGTCAATACTGCTTTTGTTACAAATGTCCAATTGGCAGGAGTCATAGCTTGACTCGTAAGCCTTTCAATTAAAGATTGAGTATAATTTGCACTTACTCCATAAGCTCTCACAGCTTCAGCTAAGTCCTTTACTTGCTTGTGTTCTACGGGTGTATGATAACGAGCGTTATTCTGATCCTCAAATACTGGATACATTTGTTGAATTTCTCTACGGATATTGGGTGGGCAAAAGGAATAGCCACACCCTTTTTGCTTTTCTTCCTTATAAGGAGGTGGTGCTGATGGGCTCACAGCTGACTTCCGCATAGCACTATACCGCCCTCTTTCGGCCGCTTTTAGTGCATCATGACGCCCTTCCTCATAGCGAGCAGCTATCTCCTCTAACTGCTCCTCCTCCTCCTCTGATATTTCCAAGAGTTCTAGTTCTCGCCACGGATTTAAAGACTCCGAATGGCGGGTACGGTTCTTCTTCTGTTGATCAACTTCCTCCCCTAATTCTACCTGCGCAGTTTCTTCTGTTTGGGCATGCCTTTCCCGAGTCTCCTTGGACTCGCCCCGAGCCTCTTTGGACTCGCCCCGAGCCTCTTTGGACTCGTCCAGTTCTGTTTCTGACATGCTTTCCTGAACGTCCTCCAAAGCCTGCTGTCCCTGCTGTAGTGACTGTCTACACTCTTTATCCTCAATACATGCTTTTATTAACTTCCAGATGGGTCTAGTTCCCGGTTTCAATTTCCCTTCTTTTGCAGCTCGGTCTACATCCCAGCCCAGTTTGTTCCAACTCGCCAAAGTCAGAGAACCTGTAGATAAAAACCACGGTGCTGTCTCATCCACATTTGTTACAAACTTACGCAGCGTCGGCTCTGAAATTTTTAATCCTCTCTTCCTTAATAAAGCATCAAGCGCTGTAACCATGGTGTTTATTGCTACGTTCCCCATATTCCCTACTTATGTAGACAAGAATTTAACACACAGGTTCACACGGTTTTATTTGCAAGATAAGAAGCAGCAGGCTGTCCGCCGTTGAAACCGAAAGTGAAAGTATTAGAATGCATACAACAGTTTGCAGCTCTAGCAATCGTTCAGGCTCATGTCTCTCAGAACTTACCTCTATAATTCCGTGTGGTTCTGAATCCTCCCTGGTGGGGGTCTCCGCTCGTGCCTTAGATAATCATAAATTCCCGGGTTCTCTGCACCATTTGTCGCGCGCCAGGTCTCGCCAGCAAGAAAAGACGCGCCACAACAGGATTCTTCCACAGGTGTTTTATTTTTCATTATGCGGTAAAGACCTTGAAACCCCAGACTACTGCTGCTTATATATGCTCTATGGGGACGTGCTGTGCCTTGATTGGTGCATTTGTCAAAACCTCATGCATAGATTGGTGAGTTCGCCAGAACCTTCGTTTGCATACTCCAGGGTGGAGTTATGACTACGTCATCTCAGCATCGCGCATGCGCTAAGTGGTTGTTTACCACTTAGTTGGACCACCGCCCTGACTGCCCGGCGCCATCTAGTAATGGCAGCGAGAGTTGCGGCTACCCACATCATGAGAGCTGTGGCTTCCCACATCTCGCGAGAGCTCCGGCTTCCCACATAACCCTAACCCTAACTCTAGGTATAACCCTAAACCTGACCCAAGGTCTAACCATAACCCTAACCCTAGGTATAACGATAATGCTAACACTTACCCTAACCCTAACCCTAAATCTAAAACTAACCCTAAACCTAGGTCTTACCCTAAACCTAACCCTAACACTAGGTCTAACCCTAACCCTAGCCCTAGCCCTAACCCTAGGTCTAACCCTAAACCTAACCACAACCCAAAACCTAGATCTAACCTTAACCGTAACTCTAATCCTAACCTACCACTAACCCTAGGTCTAACCCTAAACCTAACACTAGGTCTAACCCTAACCCTAAACCTAGGTCTAACCTATACCTAACCTTAACCCTAACCCTAGGTCTAACCTGAAACCTAACCCTAGGTCTAACCGTAAGCCTAACCCTACCACTAACCCTAACCCTAACCCTTGGTCTAACCATAACGCTAACACTTACCCTAACCCTAACCCTAAACCTAAAACTAACCCTACCCCTAGGTCTTACCCTAACCCTAAAACTAATCTTAACCCTAACCCTAACCCAAAGCCTATGTCTAATCCTAACCCTAACCCTAACCCTAACCTTAACACTAGGTCCAAACCTAACCCTAACCCTAAACCTAGTTCGAACCCTAACCATTAGGCTAACCCTAATTCTAACACTAACCCTAGGTCTACACCAAAAGCTAAATGTTGGTCTAACCCTAACCCTAAACCTAGGTCTAACGAAAACCTACCCCTAACACTAACTCTAGGTATAACCATAAACCTAACCATAGGTTTAACCCTAACCCTAACCCTAACCCAAACCTTAACCCTAGGTGTAACCATACGCTAACACTTACCCTAAACCTAACCCTAAACCTAAACCTAACCCTAAACCTAGGTCTTACCCTAACCCTAACCCAGCACTAAACCTAAGCGCAACCGTAACCTTAACCCTAACCCTAGGTCTAAACCTAACCCTAAACCTAACCCTAACCCTAATGCTAGGTTTAACTCTAACCCTATCCCTAACCCTAACCCTAGGTCTAACTTTAAACCTAACCCTAACTCTAACCCTAACGCTAACCCTAAGTCTAACCCTAACCCTAAACCTAACCTTAACCCTCGGTCTAACCCTAAACCTAACCCTAGGTCTAACCCTAAACCTAACCCGAACCCTAGGTCTAACCCTAATCCTAACCCTACCCCTAACCCTAACCCTAACCCTAGGCCTAATCCTAACCCTAATTCTAAACCTAACCCTACACCTAACCCTAAACCAAGGTCTAACTCTAAACCTAACTCTATCACTAACCCTCACCCTAACCCTAATCCTAAATCTAACCCTAGGTCTAACCATAACCCTAACCCTAACCCTAACCCTAGGTCTAACCATAATCCTAACACTTAGCCTAACAATAAACCTAACTCTAAACCTAAACCTAACCCTAATCCTAACACTACCCCTTGGTCTTACCCTAACCCTAACCCTAAACTTAACCCTAACCCTAACCCAAAGCCTATGTCTAATCCTAACCCTAACCCTAACACTAACCTTAACACTAGGCCCAAACCTAACCCTAACCCTAAGCCTAGTTCTAACCCTAACCCTTACCCTAACCATTTTCCTAAACCTAACCCTAGGTCTAACCCAAAACCTGAGTGTTGGTCTACCCCTAACCCTAACCCTAAACCTAGGTCTAACCTAAACCTAACCCTAACCCTAACTCTAGGTATAACCCTAAACCTAACCCTAGGTCTAACCATAACCCAAACCCTAACCCTAGGTGTAACCATATGCTAACACTTACCAAACCCTAACCCTAAATCTAAACCTAAACCTAACCCTAAACCTAGGTCTAACCCTAACCCAGCCCTAAACCTAACCCCAACCCTAAACTTAACTCTAACCCTATGTCTAAACCTAAACCTAAACCTAACCCAAACCCTAACCATAATCCTAGGTTTAAATCTCACCCTATCCCTAACCCTAACCCTAGGTTAAACCCTAAACCTAACCCTAACTCTAGCCCTAACCCTAACGCTAACCCTAGGTCTAAACCTAAACCTAACCCTAACCCTAACCCTAGGTCTAACAACCCTAACCCTAATCCTAACCCTAACCCTAGATCTAACCCAAAACCTAAACGTTGGTCTACCCCTAACCCTAACCCTAACCCTAGGTCTAACCTAAACCTAACCCTAACCCTAACTCTAGGTATAACCTTAAAACTAACCCTAGGTTTAACCCTAACCCTAACCCTAGGTGTAACGCTAACGCTAACACCCTAACCCTAAACCTAACCCTAAACCTAGGTCTTACCCTAAACCTAACCCTAACCATAACCCTAAGCCTAACCATAACGCTAGGTGTAACCATATGCTAACACTTACCCTAAACCTAACCCTAAACCTAGGTCTTACCCTAACCCTAACCCTAATCTTATCCCTAACCCAAAGCCTATGTCTAATCCGAACCCAAGCCTTAAGCCTAGGTCCAAACCAAACACTAACCCTTACCTACTTTGAACCCTTACCCTTACCCTAACCCTAATCCTAACCCTAACCCTAGATCTAACCCAAAACCTAAACGTTGGTCTACCCCTAACCCTAACCTTAACCCTAGGTCTAACCTAAACCTAACCCTAACCCTAACTCTAGGTATAACCCTAAACCTAACCCTAGGTTTAACCCTAACCCTAACCCTAGGTGTAACGATAACGCTAACACCCTAACCCTAAACCTAAACCTAAACCTAACCCTAAACCTAAGTCTTACTCTAAACCTAACCCTAACCATAACCCTAACGCTAACCATAACCCTAGGTGTAACCATATGCTAACACTTACCCTAAACCTAACCCTAAACTTAAACCTAACCCTAAACCTAGGTCTTACCCTAACCCTAACCCTAATCTTAACCCTAACCCAAAGCCTATGTCTAATCCTAACCCAAGCCTTAACCCTAGGTCAAACCTAACCCTAACCCTTACCTAGTTTGAACCCTTACCCTTACCCTAACCCTAATCCTAACCCTAGATCTGACCCAAAACCTAAACGTTGGTCTACCCCTAACCCTAACCCTAACCCTAGGTCTAACCTAACCCTAACCCTAATCTTAACCCTAACCCTAGCCCAAAGTCTATGTCTAATCCTAACCCTAACTCTAACACTAACCTTAACCCTAGGTCCAAAAATAACCCTAACCCTAAACCTAGTTCGAACCCTAACCCTTACCCTAACCCTAATCCTAACCCTAGGTCTAACCCAAAACCTAAACGTTGGTCTTCCCCTAACTCTAACCCTAAACCTAGGTCTAACCTAAACCTAACCCGAACCCTAACCCTAGGTATAACCCTAAACCTAACCCTAGGTTTAACCATAACCCTAAATCTAACCCTAGGTGTAACCATACGCTAACACTTACCCTAACCCTAACCCTAAACTTAAACGTAACCCTAAAACTAGGTCTTACCCTAACCCTAACCCAGCCCTAATCCTAACCCCAACCCTAACCTTAACCCTAACCCTAGGTCTAAACCTAACCCTAAACCTAACCCTAACCCTAATCCAAGGTTTAATTCTAACCCTATCACTAACCCTAAACCTAGGTCTAACCCTAAACCTAACCATAACTCTAACCCTAACACTAACGCTAACCCTCGGTCTAACCCTAACCCTAACCCTAGGTGTAACCATATGCTAACACTTACCTTAACCCTAACCTTAACCCTAAACCTAAAGCTAAACCAAACTCTAAACATAGGTCTTACCCAAACCCAAACCCAGCCCTAAACCTAACCCCAACCATAACCTTAACCCTCACCCTAGGTCTAAACCTAACCCTAAACCTAACCCTAACCCTAATCCTAGGTTTAACTCTAACCCTATCCCTAACCCTAACCCTAGGTCTAACCCTAAATCTAACCCTAACTCTAGCCCTAACCCTAACGCTAACCCTAGGTCTAACCTTAAACCTAACCCTAAACCTAACATTAACCCTCGGTCTAACCCTAACCCTAACCCTAGGTCTAACCCTAAACCTAATCTTACCCTAACCCTAGGTCTAACTTTAACCCTAACCCTAATCCTAACCCTAACCCTAATCCTAATCCTAACCCTAGGTCTAAACTTAACCCTAAACCTAACCCTAACCCTAGGTCTAACCCTAATCCTAACCCTACCACTAACCCTAACCTTACCCTAGGTCTAACCATAACACTAACACTTAACCTAACCCTAACCATAAACCTAAAACTAACCCTACCCTTAGGTCTTACCCTAACCCTAACCCTAATGTTAACCCTAACCCTAACCCAAAGCCTATGTCTAATCCTAACCCTAACCCTAGGTCTAACCCAAAACCTAAACTTTGGTCTACCCCTAACCCTAACCCTAAACCTAGGTCTAACTTAAACCTAACCCTAACTCTAACTCTAGGTATAACCCTAAACCTAACCCTAGGTTTAACCATAACCCTAACCTTAACCCTAACCCTAGGTGTAACCATACGCGAACTCTTACCCTAACCCTAACCCTAAACCTAAACTTAACCCTAAACCTAGGTCATACCCTAACCCTAACCCAGCCCTAAACCTATCCGCAACCCTAACCTTAACCCTACCCCTAGGTCTAAACCTAACCCTAACCCTAATCCTAGGTTTAACTCTAACCCTATCCCTAACCCTAACCCTAGGTCTAACCCTAACCCTAACCCTAACTCTAACCCTAGGTCTAACCCTAAACCTAACCACAACCCTAAACCTAGGTCAAACCCGAACCATAACCCTAATCCTAAACCTACCACTAACCCTATGTCTAACCCAAAATCTAAACGTTGGTCTACCCCTAACCATAACCCTAAACCTAGGTCTAACCTAAACCTAAACCTAACCCTAACTCTAGGTATAACCCTAAAACTAACCCTGGGTCTAACCCTAACACTAACCATAACCCTAGGTGTAACTATAAGGCTAACACTTACCTTAACCCTAAACCTTAACCTAAACCTAACCCTAAACCTAGGTCTTACCCTAAACCTAACCCTAACCATAACCCTAACACTAGGTCTAACCCTAACCCCAGCCCTAACCCTAACCCTAGGTCTAACCCTAAACCGAACTTCAACACTAAACCTAGGTCTAACCATAACCGTAACCCTAATCCTAAACCTACCACTAACCCTGCCTCTAACCCTAAACCTAACACTAGGTCTAACCCTAACCCTAAACCTAGGTCTTACCTATACCTAACCCTAACCCTAACCCTAACCCTAGGTCTAACCCGAAACTTAACCCTAGGTCTAACCTTAAGCCTAACCCTACTACTAACCCTAACCCTAACCCTAGGTCTAACCATGACGCAAACACTTAACTTAACCCTAACCCTAAACCTAAACCTAAACCTAAAACTAACCCTACCCCTATGTCTTACCCTAACCCTAACCCTAATCTTAACCCTAACCCTAGCCCAAAGCCTATGTCTAATCCTAACCCTAACCCTAACCTTAACACTAGGTCCAAACCTAACACTAACCCTAAACCTAGTTCGAACCCTAACCCTTAATCTAACCCTAGGTCTAACCCAAAACCTAAATGTTGGTCTTCCCCTATCCCTAACCCTAAACCTAGGTCTAACCTAAACCTAACTCTACGTATAACCCTAAACCTAAGCCTAGGTTTAACCATAACCCTAAACCTAACCCAAACCCTAGGTGTAACCATACACTAACACTTACCCTAACCCTAACCCTAAACTTAAACCTAACCCTAAACCTAGGTCTTACCCTAACCCTAACCCAGCCTTAATCCTAACCCCAACCCTAACCCTAGGTTTAAACTTAACCCTAAACCTAACCATATCCGTAATCCAAAATTTAACTCTAACCCTATCCCTAACCCTAACCCTAGGTCTAACCCTAACCCTAACCCTAACTCTAACCCTAACCTTAACGCTAACCCTAGGTCTAACCCTAAACCTAACTTTTACCCTCGGTCTAACCCTAACCCTAGGTGTAACCATACGCTAACACTTACCCTAACCCTAACCTTAACCCTAAACCTAAACCTAAACCTAACCCTAAACCTAGGTCTAACCCTAACCTTAACCCTAGGTCTAAACCTAATCCTAGGTTTAACCCTAAAACTAACCGTAAACCTAACAGTAATCCCAACCCTATCACTACGTCTACCCTAACCCTAATCCTCACCCTACCCATAACCCTAACCCTATTCCTCACCCTCACCCTCACCCTAACACTAACCCTAACACTAACCCTATGTCTAACCCTAACCCTAGGTTTAAACCAACCTTAACCCTAACACTAACCCTAACCCTAGGTCTAAACTTAACGGTAACCCCAACCCTAATCCTATCCCTAGTTCTAACCCTAACCCTAACCCTAACCCTAATACTAAACCTAACCCTAACCCTATCCCTAAACCAAACCCTAGGTCTAACCCTAACCCTAACCCTAATCTTAATGCTAAACCTAACCCTAACCCAATCTCACCCTAACCCTACCCCTAGGTCAAACCCTAAACCTAACCCTAACCGTAACCCTAACCCTAAGCCTAATGCTAAATATAACCCTAACCCTAACCATAGGTCTAACCCAACCCTAATCCTTATCCTAACCCTAACCCTAACCCTAGGTGTAACCATACGCTAACACTTACCCTAACCCTAACCTTAACCCTAAACCTAAACCTAACCCTAAACCTAGGTCTTACCCTAACCCTAACCCAGCCCTAAACCTAACCCCAACCATAACTTTAACCCTCACCCTAGGTCTAAACCTAACCCTAACCCTAATCCTAGGTTTAACTCTAACCCTATCCCTAACCCTAGGTCTAACCCTAAATCTAACCCTAACTCTAGCCCTAACCCTGACGCTAACCCTAGGTCTAGCCCTAAACCTAACCCTAAACCTAACCTTAACCCTCGGTCTAACCCTAACCTTAACCCTAGGTCTAACCCAAAACCTAACCTTATCCTAATCCTAGGTCTAACTTTAACCCTAACCCTAATCCTAATCCTAACCCTAGGTCTAAAATTAACCCTAAACCTAACACTAACCCTAGGGCGAACCCTAATCCTAACCCTACCACTAACCCTAACCTTACCCTAGGTCTAACCATAACGCTAACACTTACCCTAACCCTAACCCTAACCCTAACCCTAAACCTAAACCTAAAACTAACCCTACCCCCAGGTCTTACCCTAACCCTAATCTTAACACTAACCCTAACCCAAAGCCTATGTCTAATCCTAACCCTAACCCTAACCCTAACCTTAACACTAGGTCCAAACCTAACCCTAACCCTAAACCTTGTTCGAACCCTAACACTTACCCTAACCCTAATCCTAACCCTAACCCTAGGTCTAACCCAAAACCTAAACTTTGGTCTTCCCCTAACTCTAACCCTAAACCTAGGTCTAACCTAAACCTAACCCGAACCCTAACTCTAGGTATAACCCTAAACCTAACCCTAGGTTTAACCATAACCCTAACCCTAACATTAGGTGTAACCATACGCTAACACTTACCCTAAACCTAATCCTAAACTTAAACCTAACCCTAAACCTAGGTCTTACCCTAACCCTAACCCAGCCCTAATCCTAAATCCAACCCTAACCTTAACCATAACCCTTGGTCTAAACCTAAGCCTAACGCTAATCCAAGGTTTAACTCTAACCCTAACCCTAATGCTAACCCTAGGTCTAACCTTAAATGTAACCCTAAACCTAACCTTAACCCTCGGTCTAACCCTAACCCAAACCCTAACCCTAACCCTAGGTGTAACCATACGCTAACACCCTAACCCTAAACCTAAAACTAAACATAATCTTAAACATAGGTCTTACCCTAACCCAAACCCAGCCCTAAACCTAACCCCAACCATAACCTTAACCCTCACCCTAGGTCTAAACCTAACCCTAAACCTAACCCTAACCCTAATCCTACGTTTAACTCTAACCCTATCCCTAACCCTAACCTTAGGTCTAACCCTAAATCTAACCCTAACTCTAGCCCTAACCCTAACCCAAGTCTAACCCTAAACCTAATCTTACCCTAACCCTCGGTCTAACTTTAACCCTAACCCTAATCCTAACCCTAACCCTAATCCTAATCCTAATCCTAACCCTAGATCTAAACTTAACCCTAAACCTTACACTAACCCTAGGTCTAACCCTAATCCTAACCCTACCACTAACCCTAACCTTACCCTAGGACTAACCATAATGCTAACACTTACCCTAACCCAAACCCTAAACCTAAAACTAACCCTACCCCTAGGTCTTACCCTAACCCTAATCTTAACCCTAAACCTAACCCAAAGCCTATGTCTAATCCTAACCCTAACCCTAACCTTAACCTTAACACTATGTCCAAACATAACCCTAACCCTAAACCTAGTTCGAACCCTAACCCTTACCCTAACCCTAATCCTAACCATAACCCTAGGTCTAACCCAAAACCGAAACGTTGGTCTACCCCTAACCCTAACCCTAGGTCTAACCTAAACCTAACCCTAACCCTAATTCTAGGTATAACCCTCAACCTAACCCTAGGTTTAACCATAACCCTAACCCTAACCCTAGGTGTAACCATATGCTAACTCTTACCCTAACCCTAACCCTAAACCTAACCCTAAACCTAGGTCATACCCTAACCCTAACCGAGCCCTAAACCTAACCCCAACCCTAAACTTAACCCTAACCCTAGGTCTAACCCTAACCGTAAAGCTAACCCTAAAGCTAACCTGACCCTAACCCTAATCCTAATGCTAGGTCTAACCCTAACCTTAACCCTAACCCTAATTCTAAGCCTATGTCTAATCCTAACCCTAACCCTAACCCTAACACTAGGTTCAAACCTAACCCTAGGTCTAACCCTAACCCTATCTCTAAACCTATTCCTAACCCTAACCCTAGGTCTAACCCTAAACCTAACCCTAGGTCTACCCCTAACCCTAACACTAAACCTAGGTCTAACCTAAACCTAACCCTAACCCTAGGTCTAACCATAACCCTAACCCTAACCCTAACCCTAACCCTAACCCTAACCCTAACCCTAGGTGTAACGATAACGCTAACACTTAACCTAACCCTAAACCTAATCCTAACCCTAACCCTAGGTCTAACCCAAAACCTAAACTTTGGTCTACCCCTAACCCTAAACCTAGGTCTAACCTAAACCTAACCTTAACTCTAACTCTAGGTATAACCCTAAACCTAACCCTAGGTTTAACCCTAACCCTAACCCTAGGTGTAACCATACGTTAACTCTTACCCTAACCCTAACCCTAAACCTAAACCTAAACCTAACCCTAACCCTAGGTCATACCCTAACCCAGCCCTAAACCTATCCGCAAACCTAACCTTAACCCTAACCCTAGGTCTAAACCTAACCCTAACCCTAATCCTAGGTTTAACCTAACCCTAACCCTATGTCTAACCCAAAACCTAAACTTTGGTCTACCCCTAACCCTAAACCTAGGTCTAACCTAAACCTAACCTTAACTCTAACTCTAGGTATAACCCTAAACCTAACCCTAGGTTTAACCCTAACCCTAACCCGAGGTGTAACCATACGTTAACTCTTACCCTAACCCTAACCCTAAACCTAAACCTAAACCTAACCCTAACCCTAGGTCATACCCTAACCCTAACCCAGCCCTAAACCTATCCGCAACCCTAACCTTAACCCTACCCCTAGGTCTAAACCTAACCCTAACCCTAATCCTAGGTTTAACTCTAACCCTATCCCTAACCCTAGTTCTAACCCTAACCCTAACTCTAACCCTAGGTCTAACCCTAAACCTAACCACAACCCTAAACCTAGGTCTAACCTGAACCATAACCCTAATCCTAAACCTACCACTAACCCTAGGTCTAACCCAAAATCTAAACGTTGGTCTACCCCTAACCATAACCCTAAACCTAGGTCTAACCTAAACCTAAACCTAACCCTAACTCTAGGTATAACCCTAAAACTAACCCTGGGTCTAACCCTAACCATAACCCTAGGTGTAACTATAACGCTACCACTTACCCTAACCCTAAACCTTAACCTAAACCTAACCCTAAACCTAGGTCTTACCCTAAACCTAACCCTAACCATAACCCTAACACTAGGTCTAACCCTAACCCCAGCCCTAACCCTAACCCTAGGTCTAACCCTAAACCGAACTTCAACACTAAACCTAGGTCTAACCATAACCGTAACCCTAATCCTAAACCTACCACTAACCCTGCCTCTAACCCTAAACCTAACACTAGGTCTAACCCTAACCCTAAACCTAGGTCTTACCTATACCTAACCCTAACCCTAACCCTAGGTCTAACCCGAAACTTAACCCTAGGTCTAACCGTAAGCCTAACCCTACTACTAACCCTAACCCTAACCCTAGGTCTAACCCGAAACTTAACCCTAGGTCTAACCTTAAGCCTAACCCTACTACTAACCCTAACCCTAACCCTAGGTCTAACCATGACACAAACACTTAACCTAACGCTAACCCTAAACCTAAACCTAACCCTACCCCTATGTCTTACCCTAACCCTAACCCTAATCTTAACCCTAACCCTAGCCCAAAGCCTATGTCTAATCCTAACCCTAACCCTAACCTTAACACTCGGTCCAAACCTAACACTAACCCTAAACCTAGTTCGAACCCTAACTCTTACCCTAACCCTAGGTCTAACCCAAAACCTAAATGTTGGTCTTCCCCTATCCCTAACCCTAAACCTAGGTCTAACCTAAACCTAACTCTACGTATAACCCTAAACCTAAGCCTAGGTTTAACCATAACCCTAAACCTAACCCAAACCCTAGGTGTAACCATACACTAACACTTACCCTAACCCTAACCCTAAACTTAAACCTAACCCTAAACCTAGGTCTTACCCTAACCCTAACCCAGCCTTAATCCTAACCCCAACCCTAACCCTAGGTTTAAACTTAACCCTAAACCTAACCATATCCGTAATCCAAAGTTTAACTCTAACCCTATCCCTAACCCTAACCCTAGGTCTAACCCTAACTCTAACCCTAACCTTAACGCTAACCCTAGGTCTAACCCTAAACCTAACTTTTACCCTCGATCTAACCCTAACCCTAGGTGTAACCATACGCTAACACTTACCCTAACCCTAACCTTAACCCTAAACCTAAACCTAAACCTAGGTCTAACCCTAACCTTAACCCTAGGTCTAACCCTAATCCTAGGTTTAACCCTAAAACTAACCGTAAACCTAACAGTAATCCCAACCCTATCACTAGGTCTACCCTAACCCTAATCCTCACCCTACCCATAACCCTAACCCTATTCCTCACCCTCACCCTCACCCTAACACTAACCCTAACACTAACCCTATGTCTAACCCTAACCCTAGGTTTAAACCAACCTTAACCCTAACACTAACCCTAACCCTAGGTCTAAACTTAACGGTAACCCCAACCCTAATCCTATCCCTAGTTCTAACCCTAACCCTAACCCTAACCCTAATACTAACCCTAACCCTAACCCTATCCCTAAACCAAACCCTAGGTCTAACCCTAACCCTAACCCTAATCTTAATGCTAAACCTAACCCTAACCCAATCTCACCCTAACCCTACCCCTAGGCCAAACCCTAAACCTAACCCTAACCGTAACCCTAACCCTAAGCCTAATGCTAAATATAACCCTAACCATAACCATAAGTCTAACCCAACCCTAATCCTTATCCTAACCCTAACCCTAACCCTAACCCTAGGTCTAACCCTAACCCTAAGCCTAACCCTAACCTAACCCTAACCCTAACCCTAGTTCTAACACTAACACTAATCCTAGGTTTAACTCTAACCCTAACCCTACGTCTAATCATAATCCTAAACTTAACCCTAGGTCTAACCCTAACCCTAAACCTACCCCTAAGCCTAACATTAACCCCAACCCTCACCCTCACCCTCACCCTCACCCTAACCGTAACCCTAACCCTAGGTCTAACCTAAACCCTAGTTCTAACCCTAACCCTTACACCCAACCATAACCCTAAACCTAAATCTAACCCTAATCGGAACACCTAACCCCTAACCCTAACCCTAAATAAGCTGTGCCATCAGGTCCTTATTTTTTCTCCTTCCTCCTCGCTCTCCCCTCCCTCATGAACCTTTGATAATTTATAAATTATTATTTTGTCATATCTCCCCCTGTCCAACGTATGGTTCATATGCTTTATAAGAATATACATGCTCACTGCCAGGCAGTCAATTCTACACATAGTAACCCTATAGGACAGAGTAGAACTGCTACTTAGAGTTTCTGAGATTGTAAATCTTTCCAGAAGCAAACAAGCTGATATTTCTCCTGTGCAGTGGTTGGTGGTTGGCAACTCCATGCTTTATTTGATGGGCCTCTAGGGTCCAGGGTGTGGCTAGTTGTAGATGACAGGAAACAAAGGAAAGAATCCCAAAATCATGATTGGCCACAAATCAATTCATCAGTGTCAGAGGTGAGACTACCAAAATGGGGGGCAGATGATAATTGGGATAAAAACACAATTGTAGATTAGAAAAGTTTAATTATTAGTTCTGAGGCTCTGTAACCACCTGGATATTTGATGGTTGGGGTATAATTCATGACCTTTCAGCCTTGTATCTCAACTTCTAGGTGATCTGTAAATGATTAAGGACATCCTAGACACATTCTCTGAGGGGAGGACTGCTCTTTCCTAGGCTGTCTGGAGTTGCAATCTTCTTTCAAACCCACTGTGGTTAAGGATTAAGCCACCATCTTGCTGTTTAATAGTCAAAATGAATTCAAATGGTGTGTGAATGTGTGCCAAGATTCAAAATAAGGTAGAATTCCTAATATAAGCTGCTAACTAACTTCCATTGAGGTAATTCTGACTCAAACTACAGTCTTCCACAAATCAATTACTTTAAAATTTAAATACCTGGTAGATTGAAGAGATGAGTACTTTTTAGTCTAAAGAGTAATAACAAGAAAAGAAAATCTACAATGCTTAGCTAATTAAAATAAGGAAAACTGAAAAGTTCCTGAAATTTTTATTAGTTTTTTGGGGAGAATTATTTTCCATTACAATTTGAAAGTGTAATGGAAATATAAAATGAATATAAAACATTATTTAAACTACATTACCAATATGTGAATGATATATTTAATCTCTTTAGCCTCAGGTTTCATATTTGAAGTCTTTAGGGAGAAAAAGTTTCCATTGACCGTCAAATAAGACAGAGTATGGCATAATGTTAATTATGCTTCTATTAAAAACACTAAATTTAGCAAATAGTAAAAAATTATGGCAACTATTTCTTCACTTGGTACTGTTAGTTGAAATTATGAATGTTTCAAAGAAAGTATATATAATTCACAATTTATTTAATTATAAATTTCATTAAGTATTTAAAGGTAACTTGAAGTCAATTCTAACCTTATAAAGGTTACATTAGAGAAAACATCAAGAAGTTTATGTAATTTTCTCAACTGGATGGTATAGTTTTATCCCCACATCATCCCTCAAATACTCTTCCCTCCAATCTCCACCACTGTGTATGCATTTTAAAAATTAAACTAATGTAATAGTTATCTATATTAATGAAGTGATGCTTCTCGAAATCGTTTGTCATTGTACTATCTCCAATTTTGCTTTGACTGCTCACCAATGTATTACAGATGTATTATTTTTTACTAACTTGGTTTAACAATATCTTCCATCTAGTTAGAGATTGAGATTATTTACATGTAATGTAACTATAGATATGGCGTGTTACAAGAAAGGACCGGAGGCTTCAGGTTGCTCATTTCTTGGTTTTTGTCATGCTCGCAAGAAAGTGTTCCAACAAGAGATAGGCATACATTTCATATGGAGTGAATTAGTTTATTTAAGGATTATGTCCAACAAGATTGTGCAAATGGGCATCCAGTTAACCTGAGAGCCCAGCTGGATGGAAAATCAGATTTTTATACTGCTGATGGCTGACCTTCTGCTATTGGCATACATTTACTTTATAATTTCCTTTTACAGATGTTGTGCACACCCAGGCCCCACATGGCTGTATTTTGCATTCACTTCTCAGTACAATCCTTGTTTCTCTGTGTAGAGAATTCCTTCTTTTTAAAAATATATTGATAAAGGAAATATGCCTTCTCTGTTCTTCATTTCTATCTGTACCAGTAATACCTTCCATGGTTACCCCTCCCCACCTTTCTCCATTTGTGGCAGTTACATAATCTGTCTACTTGAGGAGGGAATGGAGTCTAGCCTGTCAATCAGGCCACAGCTTGATGACATCATATGGAAGCATGACAGAGATAATTAGCTCACTGGAGGCCAGCCACACTCTCTCTGCTACACATTCCTGTTGACAAGCCATATGGAGCTGAGCTGATGGAACCAGAGCCCTGAAACTAGAGGAGCCACACTAGCACTGAGATGCTTTACTGACACTGGATCCAGAAGACTTTCCACCCACTGGCCTGTGATCTTCCTGCATTCAGTATCATTGCATTGTTGCATGAGCCTGAAAAGGAATTTAAAGACTGGTTATCAGACATATGGGCTAATCCCAGACTTATGGACTTGATCTGGACTTGGCTGGTGTGTTTTCTTAATATACAATTACTCTTTATATGAAGGTCTTTCTTGTACACATATGAGTGTCTATGAATTTGTTTCTCTAGTCAACCCAGCCTAACATACCATCTATATTGCTTTTCTAACAATAGTGTCAAATGTACTGTTTTACTATTTAATTTCTTCTTTTTTCTGCATTCTTCTTTTCTTACCTCTTTCTTCTTCTTTTAAGGACTATAGGAACCCTCGTGGTGTGGTTATATGTTGAGATGTGTTCCACTTGGTTGGCAATTTGAAACTAGCAGCATCTCCTCTGGAGAAAGACTGGGTTTTCTACTCTCATAAATAGTTACAGTCTCAGAAACCCACAGGAGATTGAAATAAGTTAGCATTGACTCCAATGGCAGTGAAAAAGTTTGGTTTAAGGATTATAATTAAATTTTCGGGGGATTAGGCCACAGACATCTTTCACAGGCCATTGTTCTATAACTCTCTGAGTTCCATCTGCTATTTTTACAAAGATTCTTTGTGACTCATTTGTTGAAGTTAATGGTTTAAAGAAAAGGCTATGCGTATTAAGTTTATTCTGGATTCTTTATATATATAAGTCTTTTGCAGCTGCATGTTTTCTCTCTACATTACCAATGACCTCCTTGAAGTAATAGTTTTTAATAAACTTTTTGGACCATGCTCGGCTTTGAAACCATAATCTAGTACCCTTATTTTATAGATAACCCAGGCTTTTGTTTCTGCTCATATAATGGGCAAAATTATTGGTTTGGTTTGTTCTTGCTTGAAAATCACTTGAATATTCTGCCTAGTGTTAGATTTTCTTCAGATAACATGTACCAAGATATCCCCAAAGTTCATGCCACTTCATTATGTCTTTATATAGGGTGCTTTGTAGCTTGTGCAGTTGTTCACATGTAGCTCAAGAAGCAGGTACACAACATCCTTCAGAGGCCCCACCAGAAGGATTTGATGCGAAACCCCTCTAAGTGAACTGAGCTTTGCCTCAAACTCACTGGTAGCTCTGGTGAGAAGAAGCCACAGGGAGATGGTTGATAATATTCTCTAACATAAAATTATAATGATGTATCTCAAGTGATATATATATGTATATATATATATATGAATTTGTTCCCTCAAATTTAATCCTAGCCCCAATCTAAGAATAATTAGTTCTTATGACATGGCCCTGTTTGATGCTCACCTTCGTGAAGTTATGGATACTATAGCAAAGTGTGGTGAAGAAACTAGATTATACTGGGCTATCAGAAAGAAAAATGTCTGAGGTCTTAAAGGCATCTAAGCAGTCATCTAAATGAGGCATCAACTAAGTCCACATGGAAGAAACATGTGTGATCTAAATCCTGTGTTATCTAAAGTTTTTAAATAATATAATCCAAACATGAAGGAGGGATCAGAGCTTGAATTAAGATCACCTAGTTTGCAAAAGTCTATGGATGACAGTAGGAGCACAAAATCCATTTTCAGGGTATATGCATAAATCAAGCTTCTAATAATCTGTTCTGAATATTGTTGAGGGACTTGAATAACTTTATTATCAGACAGAGAGCATTTTAAAGTGGATTATTGTATATTTAGTCAAGCTAAAATATAACATATTACCATTTGATCTCCTTTTGTCAAATTTTACAGTTGTTTCAGGGTGTTGTTTTTGTTTTTTAAGTGAAGGGGAAATACATGTTGATGTAGCCTGCAGTGAATACTCTAAATATAACCCTCTGACCAGGGATGTCCATAGTCTTGCTATTATGCAGAATGAATTGGAAAATGTATTTTATTGCAGATATAGTTAGATTAAAATTTAACACCCTACCATTTGATCTTCCTTTTACCTATTTTAAATTTGTTCTACTTTCTGTTCGATTGTGGTTTTTCTCTATTTTACTTTATTATTGTTAGATTTTTTTGAGTCTGTGCGTGGATGTTTGTTTCTATATATTAAATCCAGGATAGATAAATCTATAGAGATAGTAACCGTATTAATAGTATCTTGGGGTTATAGCATGGCAGGTTGGAAGGAAATCAGGAGCTAATTACAATGAGTACAAGAAAGAAGAAAATGTTCTAGAATTTATTGTGGTAATTTTTTATGTAATTAAACTACTGAAATTCATATGTAGATTATGTGCCTATAAAACTGTTTTTAAAACGAAATAGAAGCAAAACCATATCGAAAAATTAAATAAATACAATTTAAAAGAAGCAAGCAAATTAATTAATATTTCCCCTCATTTGGCAGAGCTTTATTGAAAAGAGAGAAGTGTTGTAGAAATCCATTTGGGTATTGCATTTTAATTCAGGCATATAAAAATATTCCAAGAGATAACCTTGGCCAATCATTGATTTCCTGCGTAAAAAAATATCAACTTAAAAGCTATGTAGACAAATGTTTCCTAAATTTGCAGAGTAGCAATGCATGTTGACAGACTCCCATTTACCATTGATCAGAAGTGGCAGGAAGTGTTTCTGTGAGGCCTACTCTTCTCTTGAATAGTCGATTTATCCTGGACGCTGAAGCAAATCAGCTAACCAAACCTCTTACCTCGCTTCTTCTGGGGGACCTCCTTGGATAGCAGACCTCGTTAGTATCTTGGTGCAGTTATTCTCAGTAGCCAACTACACTTTTTTGCCATTTTTTCTTTCTCCTTGTTTTCTGTCTCCTTCTCTAGTGCCATTCCCCCATGTGCACACAGGCCCATAAAATACAACCAAAGGAGCAGAAATCCTGGCCCACAGGGCAATTTTGTTTCTTACTGGTAGTTGTACTCGTAATAGTTAGATGATTTTATGTGAACTGGGTACTTCTGTCAAAGGATGGAGTCAAACTGTATATCAGATCATAGCTTTGTGTTACATAGTTCGAAGTGTGGCCTTCTCATAAAAAGGATACTGGGAACCCCCTACTCACTCTGAGACTCTGCCTCCTGCTTCCTGGGGCCCTGTTGGCCACTCAGAGTTGCCAGTGCACTGCCATGTTTCCACATACCTTGAATCCCCACAACTGTATACCCAGTGACCTGTGATCTTCCTGAATTCTGCAGCACTGCATGTGGCTAAGAGAGTCTTAAGAGGAACTTATAGACCAGTATTAGCCTTATGGATTTGAGTTGAAATGGGCTTGGATGATTTCTTTATATATAATTACTTCTTGATATGAAACTCTTATAAATATATGAGTGTCACTGGATTTATTTCCCTAGTCAACATGACCTAACACAACTTTATTTATTTAGTATTTATACTTCTATGATTTTTTATACTAGTAGCCTCTCACTTCCTTTTCTAGTAAGATCCCACCATCCTGAGAATATGCATTTCTCCCAGGCAAAAACAGATAGGCTTTTGGTTTTGAACATACTTTCTTTTCCCATTTTCCTCCTTGTAGAGAGGAATACACTCTTGTTGCCATAGCAACAGAGTTACAACACCCACAACCAAACCACTCCCTGTTTTTTGTCTCTGTTTTCTCTTCTTCTCTATAATGCAAATTTCTTGCCCCTCTTTTACTCCTTGTCTTTTGCTTTCCATAACATCTCAAAGGAGAACAAAATAACTGTTCAAGAAGGTGAGAGAACACCAAATAAGATAGACCCCCAAGGAAAAATAGCATGATATGTAATAGTCACACTCCCAATTTCAAGGGAAAGGAGAGAATCCCGAGGGAAGCTATAAACAAACAAACAAACAAACAAAAAAGATACACCAATAAGACTAAGCTAAGACTTTTCAGCACAAACTATGTGGGCAAGATGACATGGAGTGACATAAGAATTCTGAGCAATAACAACAAAACAAATAACAGCAACCAAAAACCCGTCACCCAAGAAACCTATACACAGAAAAATCATGAGGAAGAAATATATTCCAAGACATAGAAATGAATGAAAACAAAGAACTTTTTACAAAAAATATTAGCTAGATAACTAATAACAAAGAGGACAACCCTGTGAGCATTTCACAGAAACCACCACCCATAAAGTAATATAATTAAAGTGGTACTCAAAATAACACAGAATAGAGGGGAACAAAGGCACAAATAAAACCACAAAAAAGTAAATGAAACCAAATGCACCAAAATCACAGCAAAAAATACAAATATATCAATAGTGACACTAATGTAATGGATTAAATGCAGCAATGAAAAGACTGAGAGGAGCAGAATGGATTATAAAAACAGATCCTTCTTAATTCTGCCTATAACAGACAAAACTTAAACGGAGTAACAAAAATAGAGTAAGAATCCAAAGCTAGGAGAAAAAAAATCTACTCAGCCAATAGCAACCATAACAAGGTAAGAGTAGAAAACATATTTAAAGGTGAATAACAATAAAAGACAAGAATGGGCACTACATAATGGATAAAGGAAAAATACATCAGGAATATATAACCTTAATAATAATATGTGTATCTAATGAAAGGCTCTCAAAATTCATTAATACAATTCTCAAAAATTTGAAAACATAGCAAAGATATATAATTGGAAACTACAACATACCATACTAAAAGATAGATAATCAGGAAAGAAACCTAATAAAGAATCAGAATAGCTAAACAACACAATCAACCAGTTCAATCCCCTAGACTTATATAGAGCTCTCAACCCAATAACAGTATACTCTCTTCTCTAGCACATTGGGGCATACCCAGAATACAACTCATGTTAGGCCACAAAGCAAGTGTCAACAAATTTTAAAACATCGAGATCTTACAATCCATTTGATCACAATTCTATAAAACTGAAAATCAATAATAGAAAGAACAGGAATATAAATACAAGCATATAGAGACTGAATAACATACTACTTAAAAACTCACTGGGTAACAAATCAAATAAGGGATGGAATTCAGAAATTTTTAACACAAGTCAGAATACCATCATAACAAAGCTTTTGATACACAGTAATATCAGTTATCAGTGGACAATTATAGCAATTAATGCAGATAGCAAGAAAGGAGAAACCAATATCAATAACTTAACCCAAGACTTCCAATATCCAGAACAGGGTAACAACATAAATGAATGCACTTGGATGTAGAAAATCTGAGCAGAGCCATCAAAAAAGGAGAATTATAGAAGGTCATGAAGAAAGATTCAAAAATTAATGCCAGGACAAGATAGCTTCCATGGGATTTCTATCAAGTATTCAAGAAATAGCTGTTACCAATTCTACAAAGACTATTCCAGAATATAAAAAGGAACAGCAACTCATTCTATAAAGTAAGTATAGCCTGAATACTACAAGCAAGCAATGACAGAAAACTATGAAGCAATACTTTGTGAACAAAGATGCAAAAATTCTCAACAAAATTCTTACCATTAGAATCCAACAATATCTAAAAATAAGTTCATCGTGATAAAGTGGAATTCAGACCAGGAATCCAAGGCTTGTTCAATATTTGAAAAACTCATTGCAACCTACCACTTAAAATAAAACCACATGATCTAATTAGAGATTGCAGAAAAAGCATTTGACAATATCCATCACCCATTTCTGATTTAAAACCACTCGGCAAAATAGGAATAGAAGGAAAAATCTGCAACATAAATAAAAGCCATATTCTAAACGTCAATGGCCAACATCAAGATGAAAGGATGGAAATCAGAAGCATTTTCTCAGAAAACGGGAATCAGACAAAGATGGTCCCTATTGCAACATCATGCTGGAAGTCTTAGGCTTAGAACTGTTTGGATGACAAAATGACCAGGGAATGCAATTAGTCAAAGACGAGGCAAAATTCCCTCTTTGCAGATCATATGTGTGTGTGTGTGTGTATGTATATATATATCCCAAAAGATTACATAAAGGTTGTACTAACAATCTAGTAAACTGGCAAAATAGATTAATATAAGCCAAAATCAATTGGATTTCTGAATACCAACAAATAGAGCTCTGAAAATGGAATAAAGAAAACCATTTATTATTATTAAGAATGCAGGGAAGATGATGGACCAGGGGACTCGCATAGTCTGAGAGCTCTTTAGAGCAAAGTGGGTTTGGTGTCCAGGTAGCTGAGTGGTAGGTGTCTAGTGAGTGAAATATCCCCCTGGGACAGCACCCCAACCCCACCCCACGCATTTGTTCTGAGCAGGGGGCTCTGAGATACAGGACCTGATTCATGGGACATCTCTTGTCACTAGGCTGCTGCCATCGCCGCAGCAAATAGCTATAGCCCCACACCATCCCCAGACCGGGACCCCAAGCCCAGATTCGCTTGCCTGCCCTGCTGAGACAAGTGCAGTTGTGCGGGACCCCCTACAGCAGCGGCCCACTTGTGAGACCCCACTAAGAGAGAAGCTTCCCTTTCCTATGATTCCCCTATCCCCATGTGGCAGCGATCTGCCCTTGGGCCCGCGTCCCTCCCTCCATTCATCCAAGGCCTGGGTAACTGACCTGCAGACACCGGGGGCTTCCTGAGTTAGCCCCACCGGGGACCATCCACTCCCATTCCTGCCTGGGACCACTCCACCGGCACCCCGTTTGCCTGGCCACCCACCCCCGTCAGCTTAGCACCTGCTCCACTCCCGGCCCAGGAACCTGTGCTGAGCACTTCCCGCCGGTTCAGCCTGCAGCCAGAGCCCCATCCTGCTTCAACCCCCGACACTACATTTCCGCCACCTGAGCCACTTCAGGCTGGCCTGCACCGCCACGGAGACCTATGCCTGGAGCCTGGAGCACTAGACCTGCCTGTCGCGGGTGCCCCTTCCAACACAGACAGCCCAGGGTGCAACAGTGAGTGGCCCTACCTACTGGGAGCGTGAGCAATGGGGCTTTGCACCCCTGCTGGAGCGGCGTTGCCCTACCTGGTGCACTGTGGGCATTCCAGTGCAGGCGACTCCAAGCTCTGAGCCTGCCATGACACATTTCTTCCAAGGCAGAGGACAAACGCCATTAACCGCTGTTTCCCGCCAGAGCTGCTGCTGTCCAATCCGGCTCGGTCCTCATTGCTGCAGAGCCTGCGCCACTCACAGGGTCGGCAGCTAATGAGATAAAAGTCCCAGCCTGCTAGGAAGCCTAGGAGATGGCTTTCCCGTCCCAACCGGAGCCGTCTTTGCGCCCCACCCAGCTCCCACTGCTGGGGTGCACTGCGGAGTGCCCAGCGCCAGCATCTAAGCCTGCCCCAGCCCTTCCCAGCGGGCATAGGAGACGTGCACTGTGGCCTATGCCTCTCTCAGCACCCCTTGCAGCCCCAGCATTTTCCAGTTGGTGCCAGAGTCCTGCCCTGGGAGGCTGTTCCCACCTGTGTAGCCTCGGCCTACAGGCTCAACTCTACAGGCCTGCAGGAAACTTGGAGGGCTTGCTGATCTGAAGAGCATCCCCCCACACACACACATAGGCCGGCTCCAGAGCCCAGATCACCACCACGTCCAGTGGCAGCAAGGCCTAGTACAACTCCGGTTTCTATTAGGCATCATTAGAACTTGGAGGGAAAAAGGGGAAATTTTAAATATATGTATATATATATATCTTTTATCTCATGCTAGTTTTTCTCTTTACTTTCTTTGTTGTCTTTTGTCTCTTCTTTCTTCTTCCTTTTTCATTATTGCTAGTACTTCTCTTTTGCCCCCTTTCTATAGGTTTCCTTCTATTTCATTTTTCTTCTCCTTCCAGTTCCATTATCACTTCTTTTCTCTCCTCTGTTATAGCTTCTCCTTCTTCCACGCTCTCCATCTTTTTCTTTTTCCTCCCAAAATTTTGTTTAAAATTATTTTTAAATTCTTCTTTTTTCTTACTAAGGGTACCCTTACAAACCAAATCAAAGCAACCTGGGGGCACTCACTGAGGCTCCAGCCCACACTCCAGTTGATGAAACATCTCACCACTACGGGTCACAAAGCTTCTGGGAACTCTGCCTACACAGCAGTCTGACCCATCCTTATAGTAGGTAATAGGCAGTCACCTGAAATAATCCTTAGCAGTAACACAGATAAAGTTCCCCTGGCCTCCCAGAAGCATGGGACCTATGAAAGGGTCGAGAAAAAAAATCAACAGACCGCATCACTCCCTACAAAAAAAAACCAGAGAGACGAAACATAGTAGCAGAGCTAACATTTCTCATAGAAGAAACAGATACAGATCAACCACAGAAGGAAATCTTCAGAAGTCTGCTCTCAGCAATACAGGAGCTGATGGAAGCAACCCAGAATAAGGATGCAATGATAGAGGAGGGGAAGTCTACAATAGAGAGGATGAAGTTCACAAGAGGGGATTAAATCCACCCAACAAAGGGAACTGCAAGGAGCTAGCAGGGTAGGAAGCAGAAGGCACACATGTCACAGAATTTATTACTAGGTTTGAGGAGCCAGAGAATCTTATCAGTGATCTCAAGGACATTCAAACAGACCTAATCAAGTGAGAAAGACGGTCAGATAGGAAAACTAAGAAACAGAGGATAGCCTAAGAACAATGACAGATGCAATGAAGAGGAATAATATTCAAATAATTGGCCTACCAGAGGACAACACAACACACAAGTTGACAGCCAAGATAGCAAAGGACTTTCTGGAAGAAAACTTTCCTACCCTAACAAAGGAGAAACAGGCACTCATACAGGAAGCAGAAAGGGCGCCAGCTAGAATAAATTCCAAGAACAACACGGAAAGACATATAATAGTAAAAATATCTAACTTAGAGGAAGAAGAGAAAATTTAACAAGCAGCAAGAGACAAGAAGACAGTCACATACAAAGGAGCGCAGGTAAGAATATGCTCACACCTATCAGCAGATACCAGGTAGAGTAGAGAATGGAGCAACATCTTCCAAATGCTGAAAGAAAAAAAATGCCTCCCCCAGAATCCTGTACCCTGCCAAGTTATCAATTAAGATAAATGGTGAGATAAGGGTCTTCCAGGACAAGGAAAGACTCAAAGAATATGTTGCAAGACACCCGGGCCTGCAGAAGATACTGGAGGACTCACTATGCCCAGAGGATAAACCTCCACCAAGAACAAACAAGAGACCACCATATAACCCATCTCCATCTAGAAGCCAACATGCTAGCAACAATTACCAGGACAATAGGTCTCAGATGGAAAAGAGGACAAGATAGAAACTCTCCACTCAAACACAGCACACTGATATGAAGGGAGATAGGTAAAGGCACAAAACAGGGTATGATAATTATGAATCCACAGATAGTGATAAGAACTGACCCAATGGATTCAATTCATACATTAAAAGAACAAGGCTTGAGGACTGTCTCAAAAAACATAATCAATCACTCTGTTGCCTGAAAGAGACATATCTTAAGCAGACAGACAAGAATATGCTAAGAATAAAGGATTGGCAAAAAGTTTACCAATTGAATTGTTACTCCAAAAAGGCAGGGGTGGTTATCTTAATCTCCAACAAAATGGACCTCAAGATCGAAACCATAAATAGAGACAAAGAGGGACAGTACGTAATGCTCAAAGGTTCAGTAAACAAAGAAGCACTTAGCATATTGAATATTTACGCTCCTAATAATGGTGCGGTGAAATTCATCAAAGTACTAAAAAGATGAAAAAGAAAAATCACGGACTCAACAATCATAGTAGGTGATTTTAACACTCCCCTATCAGAGAAAGACAGATTACTGGGAAAGAAGCTCAGCAAAGATGCCATATAGCTAAAGAATGTAATTAAGCAACAGGGCCTGAAAGACATCTATAGAGCTTTCCATCCAAACACAAAGGGTTTCACATTCTTTTCAAACCACATGGATCTTTTTTTTTTTTTTTTTTAAGACTAGACCACATGCTTGGACACAAGTCCAAACTGAGTAAATTCAAGCATATAGATATTATCCAGACATCTTTCTCAGATCACCATGCCATAAAGCTGGAGATTAACAAGAGGATGTCCAGAAAAGTAAGGGCAACCAATCAAAGAATGAACAACGATCTCCTGTGACATGAATGGGTATGGGCCTAGATCAGAGAGGATATTAGGAAGTTTCTAGGAACTAACAAGTACAAGAATACAATGTTTCAAAACGTATGTGATTCTGAAAATGCATATATGAAAAAAGTAGAAAGGCATATGGCAGATATGTTAACACAAAACCTCCAACAACTAGAACAAAGTCAACAGACCAACCCCTCCAATAGCAAGAGAAAAGAAATAATAAAAATCAGGGCGGAGTTAAGCCACTGGGAAGACAAGAGAACAATGCAAAAGATAAATGCAACTAAAATCTGGTTCTACGAAAGAATTAACAAAATTGACAGTTCTCTAGCAAAGCTTTCCAAGGATGGAAAGGAGCAAACATCAATAGCCAGGATGAGGGATGATCAAGTGGCAATAACAACAGACACCAATGAGATGAAAAGGATAAGCACAAAGTATTATGAAGGTCTGTATTCTAATGAATTCAGAAACCTGGATGATATGGCTAAATATTTGGAAAAACAGTCTTTCCCTAGATTATTTCAGACAGAGGTCAAGAAACTCAACAAACCCCAAGCGAAATAAGAAATAGAGAGGGTCATCATAAACTTACCAACAAAAAAGCCGCAGAGTCAGACGGTTTCACAGCAGAATTCTAGTAAGCATTCAGGGAATAGTTGACAGGTATCCTACACAAAGTATTCCATAACATAGAAAAGCATGGCAAAGTCCCAAAATCATTTTACGAAGCCAGCATTACTTTGATACCCAAACAGGGTAAAGACGCCACAGGTATAGAAAATTACAGACAAGATCTCTAATGATCACAGATGCAAAAATATTTAACAAGTATTGGCCAGTAGAATATAGAAGTATATAAAACATATCATCAACCATGACCAGGTAGGATTCATCCCAGGGATTCAGGGATGGTTTAATATTTGAAAATTCAACATTATTATAAATCACTTTGAGAAGAAAAAGAAGGAAAACCTTATGATAATATCTATAGATGCAGAAAAAGCATTTGATAATATACAACGCCCATTCCTAATCAAGAAACTCATGAAGATATTATTGGAAGGTAAGTTCCTCAAGCTGATACAACCTATGTATGAAAGATCAATGGCCAACATCATAGTCAATGGAGAAAAGACCAAAAAAATTCCACTGAAAAAGGGTACAAGACAAGGATGCCCCTGTTCCCACTTCCATTCAATATCGTTTTGGAAGTTCTGGCTAACAACATAAGGCAGCAGAAGGACATCAAAGGGATCCAAAGGGAGAGGAGGAGGTGAAACATTGACTATTTGCAGACGACATGGTCCTGTACATTGAAAACCCCAAAATCTCCACAGCTGAAGTACTTACAGTGATAGAAGGATATGGAAGAGTAGCAGGATACAAGATCAATAAACAGAAGTCGGTTGGTTTTCTATACACATCGGACCATGGAAGAGAGGATAAAGAAGGAAATATCCTTCACAGTAGATAGAACAAACTGAAATACCTAGGAATATATTTAACAAAAAATAGTGAAGACCTATACAAGGAAAATTATAAAACCCTACAATAGGAAACCAAAAGCAACTTCCACAAATGGAAGAACATCCCCTGCTCATGGATTTGAAGGCTCAACATAGTAAAGATGACTGTCCTACCTAAAGCGCTTTACAAGTTCAATGCTATACCAATTCAAATACCATCAATCTTCTTCAAAGAATTGGAAAAACTGACCACCAATTTCACACGGAGAGGGAAGAAACCAGAATTAGCAGAGAACTCCTCAAGAAGGACACAGTTGGAGGACCCGCCTTGCCCAATTTTTATGCCTATTACACAGCTACAATGGTCAAATCAGCTTGTTACTGGCACACGACAGACACTCAGACCAGTGGAAAATAATAGAAAGCCCAAGAATAAAACCATCAGCATATAGACAACTGATCTTTGACAAGGGTCCCAAAACCATCAAATGGGAACTGGGTGCCCTTTTTAACAAGTGGTGCTGGAAACAATGGATATCCAAATGTAGAAAGATGAAACAAGACGTTTACCTCACCCCATGCACAAGAATAAACTCAAAGTGGATCACATACCTAGAACTTGAACCCAAAGCATCAGGACCATCAAGGAGGGAATTGGGACTAATCTCAGAGCACTGGCCCAGGGAAAAGGCTCACTGCAATAGTGAAGGGTAAACACACAGGTGAGCTGTAAATCAAGAAATAGAATTTATTAAGAATAAAGCACCTGTGCACCTCGAAAGACTTCACCAAGAGGGTGACAAGACAACCCACAGACTGGGAAAAGATTTTTAGTAAGGACACATTGCACAAAGGGCTCATTACTAAAATCCACAACACCAACATGACCTTCAAAAAGAGGAAAACAATTAATCCCTAAGGAAGTTGGCAAAAGAACTGAAAAGGAATTTCACTGGGGAAGAGATCCATATGGCCAATGAGCATATGAGAAAGTTTTCCAGTTCATAAGCCATAAGAGAAATGCAAATCAAAACAACCATGAGATACCACCTAACACACCTGATGCTCTCCCAAATCAGCAAATCAGAGAGCAACAATGGTTGGAGGGGCTGTGGTAAAGTAGGAACCCTCCTCCACTGCTTGTGGTCATGTAGATTTGTACAGCCACTGTGGACAGCAATCTGGCAATACTTAAAGAAAATGGAAATTGATCTACCTTATGACCCAGCCATCCCTTCACTGGGCATAAACACGACCAGTCATCTGTGCTCCAATGTTTATTGCGGCACAATTCACAATAAGAAAGACTTGGAAAGAGCCTATGTTTCCATCGATAGATGAGTGGATTAGTAAATTCTGGTGCATACATACAATAGAGTACTATGTAACACTGAAAAGCATGGATGATCATATGAAACACGTCATTTCATGAGAAGAGCTGGAAGGAATCATGTTAAACGAGGTAAGCCAAACTCAGAAGGACAGGTGTAACATGAGTCCCCTGAGGTAAGTACAATCAGCATGCCAGGTATAGAAGAATAAACACCTATCTCGCAATAAACTGGTGGAAGCATGGATAGTTGGAGGGAGGGCAGTCCACACCTAAGGAGGTAAATGAGAGCCCAACATACAGAAGGAGAAGGGGGGGCAGCTGGAGGGAGAAGTGGGGTGGGGAGAAACCGAGTGGATGGCACGGGGGGAACAGGGCCCTAACCCACCCAGGGGGAGAGTATTGGTTGTGTCCCCACAGAACTGTAACATGCATGTGGACCCCACCATGACACGCCAAACCAGGAGAGCAATGTAACGGGCGGAGGAATCTACAAAGAGACTGGACCATATGCCGGCCCCAACCAGAATTAGCCCAATTCCCACCATCGAAAAGAGTACAACAAAAAATGAAAAGTGATTGTCTGGTGTGGGAAAGAAACTGACCTACAACACCACACCCAGAAGGAAGCTGAATCAAAGGTAGGAGGAAGAAGGGAGCAGAGCACACCTGGGTCCACCAAGTTCAGAGGACGATAGCCCAGCTCGAAGGGCCCATTGTACAGACAGGACCATACAGCAGGCCCCATGGCAAGATGCGACATCCTGCACTGATCCATGGCTTTACATGGGGCAGCACCTGAGACACAGTGGGGGGATATGCGACTGAGCTGACCCAACCACACTGAGGCAAAACACTGGGGACATGCAATGGAGTGGCAGGGGAAGCAGAGCAAGGAGGTCCCAATGAAGTGTAAAGGATGAACTTTGGGGACATGACGTGGCACCCCATCAGACTCATCTGGAAAACACTCCTAAAGGTCAACAAACACACCTCAAACTACTAACAGGTGTTTTGGTTGGTTTTTTGTTTGTTTGTTTGTTTGTTTTTTTGCTGTCTTTTTGTTTTGTTTTTTTTTCCTTTTTATCTCTTCTTTTAAATTTTGTATGTCAGTGACTTTTTTGTTTGTTAGCTTGTCAGTGTTCCTGCCGTCAATGCCATGTTCTTATATGCCACTTTGGTGCTGTCAAAGCCATTTGCATTTTTATGCACATATTACTCTATCTGCAGGTCCACCTAGATAAGATAGGCTGGATAAACAATGTGAGAAGAAAATAATGGCACCAACGGTCCCAGAGGAACATGAGAGTATGGGAGGTAGGGGAAGTGAGGAGGTGTTGGCCAACCCAGGGACAAGGGAACAATGAGTGGTTCAAACCCAGTGGAAGCAGGGAATGGGAGGACTGGTTGGGAGTGACCAAGGGCAAGGTAAGTGAGAGGAATTACTGAAACCAGAATGAAGGCTGAACATGGTAGTAGGACAGGAGGATCATGTAAGGAACTAGAGGAAAGGAGTAGGAGGCAAATGGCATATATAAAAGCATAAATATAGACATGTATATATATAAAATATTTATAATTATGGGGGAATAGATATAGGTTAAATAATAGGGTATCAGGTAAACATTGGGCCTCCTTACGTGCATTCCCTCAATACAAGAGTACCTTGCTCAGCTAAACGGTCATTTCATGATACCCACCTTCCTGACATGATAGCTGAAGACAGACATGTGCATAAGCAAACATGGTGAAGAAAGCTGATGGTACCTGGCTATCAAAAGATATAGTGTCTGGGGTCTTAAAGGTTTTAAAGCAGGCAAACTGCCATCTAGCTCAGAAGCAACAAAGCCCACACAGAAGAAGCACATAAGCCTATGTGAACATGAGGTATTGAAGGGATCAGGTAGCAGACACCAAAGAACAAAATCAATGATTGTGTGATCACCTTCCCCACATAAACGCTGAAGACGAACGTGTGCATAAGTAAGTGTGGTGAAGAGTGATGATGGTGCCTGGTTATCGAGAGATATAGCTTCTCAGAACTTAAAAGCTTGAAAGTAAACAAGCGGCCATGTAGCCCAGAAGCAACAAAGCCCACATGGAAGCAGCACACCAACATGCGTGATCATGAAGGGCCACGGGGACCAGGTTTCAAGAACCAAAGGAGGGGGTGGGGAAATCATATCATCGGGGAGCGCATGATGGGGACCTAATGCCCATCTGTAGACAACTGGACATCCCTTGCAGAGGGATAGTGGGGAGAATATGAGCCACTCAGGGCTCAGTGTAGCAATAATGAAACTCACAACCTTCCTCTGGTTCTTAAACGCTTCCTCCCCCCAACTACCATGAACCCAATTCTACCTTGCAAACCTGGTTAGACCAGAGGATGTACAGCGGTACAGATAGGATCTGGAAACACCAGTAATCTAGGGCAGATGAACCCCTCAGGACCAAGGGTGAGAGTGGCAATACTGGGAGGGAAGTGGTGGTAGAAAGGGAGAACCAATCACAGGGATCTACATATTACCTCCTCTTTGGGGGGTGGGGATCAGAAAAGTGGGTGAAGGGAGACGCCATGTAGTATAAGATAAGATAAAATAATAATTTATAAAATTTTAAGGGTTCATGAGGGAGAGGGGAACAGCAAGGGAGGGGGAGGGAAAAAGGAAAATGAGGAGCTGATTCCAGGAATCAAAGCGGAAGGCGAATTTTGAGAATGATGAGGGCAACGGATGTACAAGTGTGCTTTACACAATTGACATATGTATGGATTGTGATGAGTTGTATGAGCACCAATAAAATGATTTAAATATATATATTAATAAATAATATTATTAAAATTAAATAAACCTTTTACAATAGTCATCCGATTGATAAAATACTTAGGAAAAACCTGACAAAAGACACAAAAAATTGTACAAAGAAAACTACAGAATCCTATAATTAGAAAACAAAAAAAGCGCTACATAAATGGAAGAATATCCCATGTTCATGAATGTTGTTGCCATTGTTGTTAGGTGTTATTGAGTACATTCTGACTCATAGCTACCCATATACAACAGAATGAAATCCTGCCATGTCCTGTGCCATCCTCATAATTGTTGGTATGTTGGAGTCTATTATTCAACCACTCTGTCCATTCATCTTGTTGACGGTATTCATCTTTTTCATTGCTACACAATATTACCAAGCATGTTGTCTTTTGCCAGGGACTGGTCTCCTGATATGTCCAAGGTAGGTGAGACAAAGTCTCACAACATGGCCTCCAAGAAGCATTCTGCCTGTAACTCCAAGATAGATCTGTATGTTCTTCTGGTAGCTCACATTACTTTCCATATTCTTCACCACAATTCAAATGCAAAGATTTTCCTTTCCTCTTCCTTATTCAAAGGCAATCTTTCACATGCATAGGAGGCAGTTGAATATATCATGGCTTGGGTGAAGCACAATTTAGTCCTCAAAGTAGCATCCTTGCTTTCCAAGACTTTAAAGAATCTGTGCAGAAGATTTACCTAGTTCAATGTATTTTTTTTTATATATTCACTTGCTTTCATCAGCTTTGGAATCAAGAAAGATGAAATCCTTGACAATTTCAATCTTTTCCCCCTTTGTCTTGATATTTCCTACTAGTCTAGTTGTGAGGATTTTTGTTTTCTTTAAATTTAGCAGTAATCCATAGAATAAGCTTCCATCTTTGACCTTCATTAATTAGCAAGTGCTTCCAGTCCTCTTTACTTAACAATCAAGGTTGGGTCATTTGTGTATTGCAGGTTGCTAATAAGTCCTCCTCCAATCCTGATGCCCCATTCTTCTTCATATAATGCATCTTCTTTGATTATTTGCTCAGCATTCAGATTGAATAAAGATGATGAGTGGGTGCAACCCTGACACACACCTTTCCTGATTTTAAACCTTGAAGTTTTCCCTTGATCTGTTTGCACAATATACAGGTTTACTGTGAGCACAATTGGGTATTCAGGGATTCTCCTTCTCAAAGTTGTCCATAATTTGTTATGATCTACAGAGTTAAATTCATTAGTGTAGTCAATAAGACACAAGTAAATATATTTCTGGTATTCTCTACTTTCAGTCAAGGTCCTCTGACATCAGCAATATACATCATTCTACATCCTCTTTTAAATCTTGCAACTTCCTATCCATGTACTACTGCCACCATTGTTGGATGATCTTCTGCCAAACTTTACTTGTCTGTGGTATTAATTATGTTGTTTTTATAATTTTAGCATTATGTTGGTTCACCTTCCTTTGGAATAGATACGAATATGAATCTCTTCTAATGAGTTGGTCAAGTAGTTGTATTCCAAAATTCCTAGCACAGACAAGGGAGGGCTTCCAGTACTTCATCAGCCAGTGGAACATTCCAATTGATATTCTATAAATTCCTGGAATTGTTTAGGGCTAATGCTTTTAGTGCACCTTGAACTTTTATTCATTACCTTGGTTCTTGCTTATATACTACCTCTGGAAATGGTTGAATTTTACTAGTTCTGTTTGGCACAGTGACTCTAGTATTTTACTTTATTTTCCTAATAGGCCCCTTGAAATTTTCTGTTCAATCCTTTGACATCATTATTCCTTCCATTTATCTTAGCTACTACATGATTAAGAGCAAGTTACATATATTGATGTGAACAAAGGGGGTTGCAGTGGAGACCCAAAACCCAAATGTAGCCAATGGACTATCCCCCCCCCCAACAAAAGTGTTATAAGGACAGGATGATTCAGCCAAGGTGCAGTATAACACATACAGAACACACATCATTCCTCTAGCTCGTGAATGCTCCCCACCCCAACCCCCCAATACCATGACCCAGTTCGACCTTAAAAATCTTGCTAGACTGGAGAACACAGATAAGAACTCTCGACAAATAGAATTCAGGAATGATAACCCCCTCGGGACCAGTAGTGGGAGTAGCAATATCATGAGGATAGGGGGGATGGCTAGGAAAGGGAAATGGAGAGAAAGGGTGGAAACCATCAGAAGGTTGGATATACAACCCCCTAAACCCGAAGGGGGACAAATAACAGACAGGAGACAAAGGACAGTGTAACATGCTAAATAATAATGATATAATTGATGAAGGATTCACAAAGGTCAAAGGATGAGGGAGTGGGCGGAGAGAGGAGCTGATACTAAGGGCTGAAGTAGAAAATGTTTTAGAAATGATGATGGCAACAGATGGACAAATATGTTTGATACAATTGATGTTTGGAATTTTTAAAATCATTTCATTAGGAGCTCATACAACTCTTATCACAATCCGTATATACATCAATTGTGTAAAGCACATTTGTACATTCATTGCCCTTGTCATTCTCAAAACATTTGCTCTCCATTTAAGCCTCTGGCATCAGCTCCTCATTTCCCCCCTCTCTCCCCACTCCCTTTCCCTCATGAACCCTTGATAATTTATGTTATTATTTTGTTATTTCTTGCACTTTCTGATGTCTCCTTTTACCCACTTTTCTGTTGTCCATTCAACAGGGAGGAGGTCACATGTAGACCCTTGTAATCAGTTCCCCCTTTCCAACCCACTCTTCTTCCACTCTCCCAGTACCACCACTCTCACCACAGGTCCTGAAGGTATTATCCGTCCTGGATTCCCTGTGTTTCTAGTTCCAATCAGTAACAGTGTGCATCCGCTGGTCTAGCCAGATTTGTAAGGTAGAATTGGGATCATGATAGTGGGTGGGGAGGAAGTATTTAGGAACTAGAGGAAAGTTGTATGTTTCATCATTGCTAAATCACACCTTGACTGGCTCATCTCCTATCTGAGACCCTTTTGTAAGGGGATGTCCAGTGACCTACAAATGGGCTTTGGGCCTCCACTCTGCACCGCCCATCCCTCATTCACTATGGTAAGATTTTTTTGTTCTGATGATGCCCGATACCTGATCCCTTTGACACTTCGTGATTTTACAGGCTGGTGTGCTTCTTCCATGTGGGCTTTGTTTCTTCTGAGCTAGATGGCTACTTGTTTACCTTCAAGCCTGTAAGACCCCAGACAATATATTTTTTGATCGCCGGGGACAAACAGCTTCCTTTGCCAAATTTGCTTATGCACCCATTTGTCTTCAGCGAACGTATCAGGGAGGTGAGCACACAATGATAGGATTTTTTGTTCTTTGATGCCTGATAACTGATCCCTTTGGCACCTCATGATCACGTAGGCTGGTGTTATTCTTCCATATTAGCTTTGTTGCTTCTGAACTAGATGGGCACTTGTTTACCTTCACACCTTTAAGACCCAAGATGCTATCTCTTTTGATAGCCTGTCCAGGAAGATAAGGGAAAGAATCTACCTAGCCCTTTTGACCCAATCCATTCCAATCAAGGAGATGGCAGTCCTACACATAATAAAGAGACCCTGCTGTGAAGAAAAAGGTGCTAGGCACTCACCAACTATCAGCCTCCACCCGCCAACCCCCTGTCACCCTTGTCCTCCTCTCCCAGTTAAGCTGATGAAATGCCAAGCACAGACAATACTAGCAAATACTGGCAGACATATAACCCCTGAAAGTATGTTTCTATTAATGGTTGCAGTCATATCTGTCACCAGTGGGGTAGGTGCTAACCATGCTTATTGGATTTATGTTCCCCATTCTCCCCCGTAGAGTCGACCCAAACAAGCCCTATCATATGTGTAAATAATTCTGTATGGATTCCAGGGACTTGGGGAAATGGGATAGCCAGGTACCCTGAGGAAGAAAGTAGGGGGGTTTAATTTTACCTTTGGCTTTGAGGTGTTTCCTTTGTGATGGGTGCCAGCTCGAGCTGTTTAGCCATTAAATCAAAAGCTTGGAATAACTGGCTAATATTTAACAACACTGATCATGGTTCTACATGGTAGTGGGAGAAGCATTTACAGAATATGATAAGAGACATAGAAACCTATAAGATCATAAGCTACTGGCATTTCTAATCCGATAGACTCAAATGACTCAAGTTCTCGGGTCCACATGGAAAAGTATTAAGAAATGACACTGCTACTATCATTGACTGGGGTCCAATGGAAAAATTCTAACCAATTGCTCTGAATCATCCAAATTTACGTCATGTGACTATGTCAGTACTTGCAAATGGCACAAAACCTCGGATGGTATTGCTACCACTGTGCCACAACTGGTGGCATGGAATGAGGGAGGTCTTGCACCTCTTCTCCCCTGATTATAGAAACCTGAAACAGGACATGAACAGTGGGACCTATGGAGAATACTTCTTTCCACTAAACCCTTCACAGGATATACAGGAAGCTTTACAGGTACCAGTCAACCTGATTCCACGTATACTTATTTAAAAAACCAGACACAGAATATACTTTCCAATGTAAAGCTGCTCTATGTATTTGCTGTTGGCAACATCTTGATAAATGAAATTGCTTTGAGTGCCACCTGTTCTGACTGTAGACTGTATACTTGCATTAACCATGCTCTGTTTAAAGACAGTGTGCTCATCTTAAAGGGTGTGGGTCTCAATGCAGATGAACTGCCAATGTCAAGGCAGTCCGGACATTTCCTTCATTTTGCAGTTCATGTTGGAGATGTTAAAAATACCTCATCAATTGTTGGGAATGATTATTGCAACCGTTATTGAAATTATAACAATTGGCACCACTGCTGCAGTAGTATTAGGAGTGTTGACTTGATCAAAATGAACATTGTGTGCAAAAGTGGCAGACGGATTCACACGAACTCTGGACCACTCAGGCAAAGGTAGATGATAGACTGGAAGGAAAAATGGCTAAGCTGCAAGAAATTCTGTAGTGGCTAGATCAAATCATGGATTTGCAGCATCATTGATACTGAAATGTGATTGGAATATTACTGATTTTTGTGTTACTCTTTATCCATATAATGTAACCTTACATGATTTGGCTTAATTAGAAATCATTTGCAGGGGTTTAAGGAAACTTTTATTTCGATGCTAATCAGCTAAAAAAGGAAATTTCCTATACATTTAAGAATGGGATAAGGTCATCCCCTAACTCTGAAATAAACAACTGGTAGATGACTTAGAGAGGCTTGACCCATGTGCCTGGGTTCATAGCATTTTGCATAGCTTAGGTTCTAGCCTTACTGTCTTGTTTAAAGTCATAATTGTTGTCCTTGCGATGACATGCTGGTTCTATAGAAATCTGGGAAGTATGAAAAAAACATTATGTAGCCTTGGTGGCTCTTTTGAATTTTATATAAAATAAAAGTTGGAAAGGTGGGAAACTGAGGATGGAGAAGTTATTCTCATAACTAAAAAGCCAGGAAGACCAGGGTTCTGGGTGGAAGGCGGCCTTCATATTTATGAGTTGGAGATGAGTCCTAGTAACAGTCTCATAATTAAAAATCATCCCCACAATATCCTCCCCTAATAGTGCTACCCTAAAGTTAGCTCTTACATGATTGCTATCTGCTGGCAGCTTTATTTATAGGAGCAGACATGTTGCTAGTGTTCTCCCAGGTCAGGAAACAGATACTCTCTGCTCACAAGTTAGGTTACTCCCCCTCTGAGTTCAGAGATCTCTATGGTTAAGCTCCTGTGTTATGTATGTAATTACCTGTAGTTAGGGTGGCTTGCATGCCCAAGACTATATAAATTGGTATAAGAATGCATTTACACTCTCTCTCCTGCTCAGACCTGCCTGGTTCCTGATACCATGGAGGAGGTGAGCATCCTAAAACTTTTGTCTGCCTCTTAATCTCTTCCCGTCATTCACACAACTGTTTCTTAGACCCCATCTAGATCCCTCAGGCAAATAAAAAAAAAAAAAAAAAGGTAGGCTTTTGGAAACCACCAGCTGTCCTCAAAAAAGAAAGATGAAGGTTTCTAGTCCTTTGAAGAGTTTCAGTCTCAGAAAACCATAGGGAAAGTTCTTTGTCCTACAGTGTCTCTATAAGTTAGCATCCACTTGGTGTCAGTGAGTGAGGAACGAGTGAACTTACTGGCATTAGATATTGTGCGGCTGAGTTGCTACAGGCAAAATATTGAATAATGCAGGAAGCATCAAAAGAATATAGAAAGAATATGAGTGCCTGTACCACAAAGAGCCAGTTGATATTCAACAATTTCAAAAGGTAGCGCCTCATCAAGAACTAAAGGTACTGAAGGAAGAAGTTCAAGTTATACTAAAAGATTTAGCCAACAAAAAATGATACAAGAATTGATGGAAATATGTAAATGCTTCAGCAAGCTGATGAAGCCCTGGAAACACTCACTTGTCTATGCCACAAAATTTGGAAGACAACTCCCTGGTCAGCCAACAGGTAACAATTCATATTTGTACTTATTCCAAAGAAAGGTGACATAACAGAATGCTCAAATTATAGAATAATATCATTGCTATCTCATGCAAGTAAAATTTTGTGGATGATCACCCAACAATAGTTGCAGCAGTGCATTGACAGAGAGCAATCAGATAATCAAGGCTATTCAGGAGAGGATGTAGTACAAGGAATATCATGCTGGCAACAGATAGATCTTGGCTGAAAAAAGAAAATATCAGAAAGATGTTTATTTGTGTTTTTATTGACTATGCAATGGTATTTGGCTGTATGAATGATTTAAAAAAAACTATGGATAGTCTTGATAAAAATAGGAATTCTAGAGCACCTAATTGTGCTCATTTGGAACCTGTACATAGATCTGGAGGCAGTTGTATGAACACAACAAGGGCATATGGCTGGTTTATAATCAGGAAATTGTCCCTAAAATTTTTATCTTTTCACCATACTTATTCAATCTGTATACTGAGAAGCTGGGCCATATGAAAACAAAATAGTATCAGGTTTGAGGAAAGCTTTTTAAACAACTTTCCATGTGTAGATGACACATCCTTGTTAGCTAAAAGTGAGGAGGATTTGAAGTACTTGTTGATAAAAGATCAAGGATTGTAGCTGTCAATATGTACTTTAAATTAATGTTTAAAAATGAACAAAAATGCTCTCAAATGACCCAATAGGTTACAAATATCATGATAAACTGTGAAAAGATTGATGTTGTCAAGGATTTTTTTCTTGCTTGGCTCTACAACTAATGCTATGGAAACAGCAGTTCAGAGATTAAGGGATGCATTTTATTGAATAAATCTGCTGCACAAAACCTTTTTAAAGTGATAAAAAGCAAAGATTTTCTTAGAAAACTAAGGTGTGCTTGACCCAATCCATGGTGTTTTCAATTGTCTCATATGCATGTGAAAGTTGGAGATTGAATGAGGAAGACCTGTGAAAAATCAGTGCATTTTCATTATGGTGCTAGTGAAGTAGATTGAAAGAACAAAGAAATATGCCTTGGGAGAAGTGTAGCCAGGGTGTTCCTTAGAAGGAGGACTGGTGAGCCTTCAACTCCTGTGCTTTGCACATGTTATCATGAGAGTCCAGTCAAGAAGACAACCCTCAACAAGATGGATTGACACAGTAGCTTTAACAATGGTTTCAAACGTAAGGATAATTGTGAGGTTTGTGCAGGCAGGGCAGTGTTTTACTCTGTTGCACATAGGGTAACTAGAAGTGAGCAACTTGATAGCATCTAACAACAACATTTGAGGGCCTTCTAATGTAATCCCTTTCTGAGCGGTCAGCACTGATAACCAGGCACCATGTAGTTATTCTAATCTTAAGGTGGTAGAGACTGAAATTCGAGTGATTCTTTATGGCTTTGAACTCATTGTTTCCATACACATTTGGTTTTCTCCATTGGTCTTTGCTCTGGAAGGGAAGAGACCAATAGTTTTACCTTAGATCCATCTCTATTCCTCAAAATAGGACGTATTGCATTGTCTTTTGAATTATGTTAGGCCAATTGACCTGATGTCTCCTGTGGTTGGGTTCCCAAGTTTCTACACCCAGTGAATTATTTCTTCAGGTGTTGGTTTTTAATGAAGATGTTTGCAAATATTTGTCCCTTGTTTGAGCTATTACAAATACAAATTTTGACAGCACATATGTTTAAGAAACACACATATGGTCATCATATGTATTTTTTCACCTTTGCACCTATTCAGACCTTTTTTTCTTGCTTGTTTCCCTAAATATTTAATTGCAGACTTAATTTCTGATGATGTAGAATTGTGTACTTAATCATATTTACTTTATTGTCTGTAACTCTTGCACATCTCATAAAGTCTTCCTTTTTCTTTAGTGATTGTGTTAGTCACCCTCTTATTTTATGTTGCCTTTCCCTTCACCCAAATTAATGCATGTCTATTGTCTTGGTGATTTTTTTCTTCTTTTCCCCCATAATAACTTTTTTTCTGCATTTAATCCTTTCCTTGACTTTTTATAATAATGAACTCATTCAGTGTTTATACTCCAATGATGGGCACATTTCACTCCATGTAATAACTTCTAGGTTAATCTACATTATGAGGTGTTTTTTCTTGTTATTTTTAAATGTTGCTTAATATTCAGTTATGTGCATGTTCCATAATTTGTGCACCTATTCATCCAGGATGTTCTCATAGGTTAAAGATGAAATGTCATCTATTCTCTATTGTAAATGTCCCAGTTATTCTTCCTTTAGAATATGTAATTGGTAGTGGAATCTCAGGATCAAATAGTATGCTAGTTTCAATGTTTAAAGAAAATACCATACCATTTTCAACAGTGGTTGTACCACTTTACAGTACTACCAGCAGTGCTTGAGAATCTAATTCTCTACACCCTTAAGAGTATTTATTGTTTGAGTAGTCTGTGCTGTTAATAGGGAGTAAAAGTATACCTCATTAGTGTTTAGATTTGCACTGTATAATGACTAATGATCATGAGCATTTCTTCATGTGTTTGTTGGCCACCAATATTGCTGGCTCCTAGCCCCTCAGCCACGTAATAGCCAAGTGTCTCTCTAGTCCTCAGTCTCTTAGCCATGTGGTCCCTTTGATTTTGCCTCTATTGTCAAACAAGCCAGCTTGCCTGTAGCTATCTCAATGTTCCAGTCTTGGGCCACAGAGCAGAAGGTACCTACTGCTTCTCTGAGTGGTCATGCCACAGTTCCTGGTGTCACTAGTTTTGGTAGTCTCTGTCATTTTAGATAGAATACTTGGATGTGCTCTTTAAAAGTGGTCCTGGGTTTTCTCTGCTATTGCTTCAAGTGGTTCCTGCATATGCCCAGGAGGCATAGTAACAATCCTCTCTATTAGTGTTATTATGCAAACATATGCCCTGTTTTCAGAATCTCTCCTAATCATTTTGTAGGAGTTACAGATACTTGGATAGAAAAGTCATATTAAGAAATTTCACTTCATCATGTATTCCTCTGTGTGCCTGTCATTGTATAAATAGCAGGCTGTTTTGACTGAAGAGTCCTGGTGGCATAGTGGGTTACAATTGTGCTGCTAACTGCATAGTGGGCAGTTCAAAACTACAACCCCTCCATGGGAGAAAAATGAGGCTTTTTACTCCAGTAGAGAGCTACAGTCATGAGAGCTCAGAGGGGCAGTTCCATTGTTTTCAGTGGGGTTGCTATGAATAAGAAAGGACTTGATAGCAGTGAGTTAGCTGTATAATACATTTAGAAATGAAAAAGTTTGAGACCCACTTTGTTCATCAGTCATATTTATCTGAGGTGTCTTCTTTTCCATATAAATTCATGATTGTCCCCCTACCCCCATATCTTAAGAATGTTAATAGTTTCTGAATCAGGATTGCATTATATTTATAGATTGCTTTTCATAGTAAATTCTTCATATTCATGAGCATAGCATACTATTTAGTTACGTGTATCTCATTCTGTTTCTTATGATAGTGTTAGAGTTATTCCTAAATATTTTAGCTATGGTAAATGATGCTGTTTTTAAAATTTCCTTTTCAGTGTTCTTGCATTGGTATAACGAAATCAGGCTAATTTTAGAATGTCTGTCTCATACCCTGCCTCTTTGCTGAATATTTAAATTAAATTCAGTAGTTTTCTTGCGGAAACTCGATTTCTCTGGTATAATAATTTGTAGTATTTCATTCTTATTCTTTTTATTTTGGTTGGTTCTTTTGTGAGGTGGCTCATTTAATTTTTTATATGTATTCCTTATATGTTCTTTTTCCTTTGTTAAATTGATTAGTATTTGTCAATTTTGTTAATCATTTTGAAGAACTAACTCTTAGACTTGTTTTTGTTTTTTAATTTACTGTTTCATGTATTAGTTCTCTGATCATTGTTTCCTTTCTTCTCAGATTGTAGGGCTTTGTAAATTTTTACTGTTTTTTTACACTTTGTTCTTTCATCTTTTTAGATGTGTGTGTTTATTGCTGTAATTTTTCCTGTGAATGATACTTCTATTGTGTCCAAAAGGTTTTTGTGTATTGTGTATCCATTTTATTTACTTTTAGAAAAATGTTTAGTTTAAATTTTTATTAATTTACTCAATATTTACTTTTAGAAATATTTTTAGTTCACATTTTAGTAATTTACTCCATACTTTTCTTAGCATGATTGTTCAATGTGTTGGATTTTTTCCACTGATTCTCTTAGTATTGAATTCTAATTTATAACATTGGGAACTGAGATGATGCTTAGAATTATTTCAATGTTTTAAAATTTAGTGAGATTTATTTTGTGGCCTAAAAATGCTCAATACTGGATAATTATTCATGTATATGCAAAAGAATGTTTATTTTGTTCTTTAGACTGTAGGGTCCATTATATGTTTATGAGGTTGGTTACTTGTGTTATTGAAATTGTGTTTTGGGGGGTTAGTTGATTTCATTGTTAAGATTCTCTGTGTCTTTGTTAAGTTTCTTTCCAATTGTTTTGTCCTTCATTGAAAGTTGTGTGTAAGCACTTTACAGAAAGCTGTGGATCATAGCGGTAACCCCAAATCCATTTGCAGAGATCTTGTATGGATAAGTACCCAATGATTCCTTAATGCACATAAACTAGGAACATTAACAAATCAGACAAAGAGCATTCTTGAAGTAGATTTTAGAATATGTACTTAGGCTGGAATGTAATACCTTGTAATTTAATGTCCATTTGGACCTAATGTGAATTTATTCTAAAATTGTAATATTCTTTGCATTCTCTTAGATTGTGGTTTTAATCTGTTTCATGTGGTCATTGTTGATGGGTCCTTATTTGTGTTTTGCCCTTCTTTTGCATGTTTATCTGTATAAGGAAACCTGGATAGGTGTAATTACCAAGACAGTAGTTGGATTGATCATTGCCTGAGGACACTGAAGAGGAGGATGGAAAAATGAGTAGTCAACATCAATGTGTGCAAAAGGAAGAAAAGGTCCCAGAGTTGATAATGGTGATGATCACACAGCCCTTTTGATATAAATAAACTATTAAATTGTATCATGTCAATTATAGCTCAATATTTTAAGTGTGTAAACATGTCATTTATTTATTTTTTCAATTTTATTTAATGATTGTTTTATGCATTTTGTGGCTTTTTCATTGCCTATTTTTGTACCATTTATTTTTCTGTGCTGAGTTTTTTTTTTGTTGTTGTTATTAGCCAGGTTTTATTTGTTGTTTTCAGTTTTGTGTTAATTAAGCCCGGACAAGTTGTCATGAGAAACTAGTCCTTGGAGAAAGACATTACTTTGGTAGAGAGGCAGTGAAAGAAGGGAAGGCCCTCAATGAGATGAATTGACACAGGACGACAACAATAGACTCTAGAATCAAAACAGTTGTGATGAAAAGGAAGGCCCAGGCAGTGTTTCTTTCTGCTATGCATAACATCACCATGGGTTGGAATTGACTTGTTGGAACCTAACAACATCCACAAGTCCTTACATGTTTCTTATTTTGGTTATATTTTTAAGTTACACTGTAATGTATTTTTATCTTCCTAAGCTTAAAACACTCTTTTCTATATCAATGTTTACCTGTTACCTGACTTCCTGTGCATAATTATAGCATTTTCTTTCACTTTTTGTTTTGTAGTTGTTGTTTATAAATTATCATTTCTGGTTTTCTATCTTCAGTCTTATAAGCTTAACTATATTTGGGAATTGTGTCTCTGATCTAAGGCTTTACAGTTCTCTGTTCTTCAGGAGGAGTTAGAACCATTTTATACAGTTTATACCCCTTATACAGCTGATTTACTGCTGAGTGCTATTGGTACACTGAACTCAAGGAGCAATGGTTTTTGGAATTGACTGGTCCCTGAGGTAGCACAGCCAGCATCAGGATCTTAGAAAATCTGCTGGTCCATAGACCAGCAAAGACTTTACTGCCTCTGTAGTAAGAGGGAAGCTTTTAGATGGGAGTTTTGTGGATTTCTCACTTAAGTTGGGCTGAGAATGGAGTTATGTGCAAGCACTCCGGGGATGCCGGTGTTTTCATCACATTTTATAAGAACCAACTGGCTTTTCTGCCTTGTGTCCAACTCCTCACCTACCTTGCCAGGTACCAAAGGGTATTCTTGTGAGGTGCAGACCACTAGTGATTTATTTGATGTCATCTCCCTAGTGTTCTTGATATTTAATAGGGTTCCACCAGATAATCTTGCCTTCCTTTCACATATATCACAGTTTCTTCACTTTTCAATATTCTATGCTCAATAAATTTGGATGGATTATTTGACTTAATGTCCTCTTGGACACCGCCTGTGTTTGCTCCAACAAATGAAACTCAAGCTGACAGCAGTAGAAATTATGCTGACCAGTAAGAAATGAGGTATGCAAAGCAGTGCTTAAAGCAGTGACCCTGAGAATGCATAGGTCTATATTGCTACACCAAATAATGTAAATGGTGAGCCCCATATCCTGGTGATTTGCAAAGATCAAATATGCCAAGTCAATTCAAAGAAAATTACTTAGCAAGCAAACTTCATTTCAATTTTCTTCACTTTATGACACTTCACAGTTAATACACTTTTTACAGATTGAAGGTTTATGTCAACTTTTTGTTAAGCAGGTCCACCTATTCCATTTTCCAGATATGCATTTCTTGTCTTTATGTCATATTTTGGTACTCCTCACAAAATTGTAAACATTTTTACAGTACTATTTTCCTCTTAATAGACTATAATATTGTGTACACATAACTTTTCTAGACAATGGGAAAAATTTTTAAGTGTGACTCACTCTTTTGATTTGGAAATGAATCTACAATATCTCTGAGATATGCTCTGTTAGGCAGGTTTCTCTAGAGAAACAAAACCAGGACACTAGTGATTTTACATATATTTATATAGATTGATAGATAACATGAGAAATAAGCAGTAAACTAATCTATAGAGCAGAATAAGCAGCTCAGTGCAACTCACTCCCATGCAGGAGCTGTGAGACATTGGCATTCCTTCAAGTCTTGAGGACTGCCAGGTAGTCTTCTGTGGAGCAATTCAGGATATCTGGCCACAGGCATCAAACAACAAGGCAGGTCACCAACCATCAGCCAGATGACAGGATCCTACAGTCCCCAGCTCAAGTGATGTACACTCCAGTAGCGTGGCAAAGCAGGTCTTGAAGGAACCTCAAACTATAGCGACACAGTGCAGGGTTAGGTGTCCTACGGATAGTGTACCTTGCGAATTGAAGCAGAGAAAAAGCTAAGGCTGATGCACACTGGTCTCGTCATCAAAGAGCAAGAGACAAGAAAGGTGAGGCTTGTGAAGCCATTTATCTGCCCCCGCTTCAATTAATCTCACGTGTGTTCATTGGCCAGGTTGGCACAATAAACCTGCCTATTGCCTCTGGACACTTATTGGAAGTCTAATGTGATGTCTCTTATTCACACACACGCCCAAGTTCACAATTATGGTCAGAACTGCCATTTTTTTAGTTGGGCATGATGGATCAAATCCTATCCTCAGAGTCAAAATAAATTATCCATAAAATTATTTGTGTGCTTTTCTGTGTGATGTTTTAGTTGTAGAAAAGAGTGAAAACATTGTTGGCTTGGTGAGGTTTCCAGATCTCCAAAACTGGCTTCCCTCGTCTTTGTGTGTGGCACAGTGGTCTTCCCTAGAGTGGAGACATGATTCTTGTTTCTAGCAATATTATGAAGCTTCATGGTGATTTATATTTTCCTCATAGAATGCGTTGCCTTCTGTGTGTGTGTGTGTGTGTGTGTGTGTGTGTGTGTGTTTGTGTGTGGTGGGGGGAACTGATTACAAAGGACTTTTAAATTCACACTCATTTGTCTCAAAGTTATATGCATAAATAGTTGAGAACATTCTTCTTTCAGCCTTGAAAGGAGTAAGAAATAAATATGACCTTTGATTTCTGTTACATATCATGAACTTCAAAAAGTTTATTGAAAAATTTTAGTTATCATTTAATTTCATTTTTTCAGGAATATTTTGAAGCCCCTTGTATATATACTACATTTTTTTTTCAGAATCCCTAAAGACATATTGGCATAGCAGGGTGGTAAAAATGGGTAACATAACTGAGAACTGAATGGGTGGTGACTTTGAGTCCAACTGAGAGATAGGATTTAACTAGTCATGAGGCAGAGTGAAAGAAAGAGGTCCAGTGTAGGGAAGCACTGGGAGACACAGAGTACCTCTAAGGGTTATCTCAACAGCCTAGGACAATCCAATCTTATGCCTGCAGGCAAAAACCTAGACTGGTTCTAATTCTGAGGTCATCAAACCCAAGACTCTTTTTTTAAATTTAAAATGTATTTATTTTTAATTAATATATATCCTATCATTCCATAGTTCAATCATGTTCTGCAGAATATTGTCCTGTACAATTGCTACCCCAATCAATTTCAAAAAAATTCTTTTTCTACATGGACTCCTTTACATGTCTCCCCTTCATCACCAGGACTCTTTTTACTGACTTTTGATTATGTGCTTCCTTGTCCATCCCAGGCAAGACCTTGCAAACAGAAGAGCATGATCAAATTTTGTTAGAAGCAAGAAATAGGGCCAGTGCTGGTATCGGTTTGTTCATAACCAGAGATCGACAATTCAAGTATCCAACACCTGATAAAAAACCCCTAGAGGCAGTTCATTCTGTGGCAACTCAAGTCCCCACCTGCTTTGTCAGGTGCCTTTCTTTCCTTTCCAAATAAAGTCCGTTTTCTGCTTGCCTTTTTTTATGATTCTTGAGCACATTCTTTGGGTTTTGAGACCAAGAGATCCTGGACACAACAAAGCAGTTGCAACACATATTCAGACACCTCAAAAGAAATAACTGGTAAGCTATTCTAAAGAAAAACTATTAGCTATTGATAGCCCCATGGATCACAAGTTTTATGACATATGTGAGTGGATGCAAGTTGGAGATGACCCAACAGCAATTAGTGTTGGCTGGGGTGTATTTAAACTAGATGCAATTCAGTGTGATATTTGGCTATGAGAGGCAAGCACTGAAGATTAAACGATGGTAGATATGAACTATGGTAGAGATGTTTGTCATATTGAGATAAAAATTTTCTAAAGAAGAGATTCCTACTGAGCAGAAGCATTACATTGTGCTGATCTTGGTTCTTCAGGTTACAGGTGAATCATTGTCAAAACCGACATCTTCCCATGCCTTCATTTTTAGAAAAACTCATTATATTTCATTCTTAGATACAGGTTTGCCTCAAAAGATGCTGCAAATGCTATCCATGGAAAATAGATGCATCAAAGAAGACCTAGTAAGAGGTGAGAATGTCAAGAAAGTGCTACCATTTTATTCTTGCCTCCTCTGTGAGAATCAAAGTTTTTTAAAATGACAATTTTCATTGTCATAAATGTGGAATCTGATATTGAAGATCATGAATGCTAAGACATTGCAATCAAGGAAAGAAAATAGGGTAAGATTCTAAGCAAATGATATTCAGTGGAAACTGGAAATGAAGTTTAGAAATGACTTGCAGTTTTTCCAGTCCACCTTTTAAGACTTTTGGCATGTTGTCAGGAAAGATCAATAGGAAGGTAGTATGCTTGGTGAGCATGGGGATATCCTTTGTGAGATGGAGTAGCCCAATGACTGCAATGATCAATTTGCTGGAGATAATGAAGATGTTTCAGAACTGGGCAATTTTTCTCCCCTATTAGACTTATGATCATCAAGAATCCCTACTGAGGTAGTTAATCGTGCCAACCTGGCCAATAAACACATGTGTAATTAATTGAAGGGTGGAAAGATAAATGGTTCAGCGAGCCTCGCCTTTCTTGTCTCTTCCTCTTTGATCATCAGACCAGTGTGCGACTGCCTTGCTTGTTCTTTGCCTCAATTTGCAAGCTACACTACCTGTGGAACACCTAACCCGTGGACTGTGTTGCTGTAATGTGAGGTTCCTTCAAGACCTGCTTTGCCACACCACTGGAATTTATATCTCTTGAGCTGGAGACTGTTGGACCCTGTCATCTGGATGACTGTTGGTGACCTGTCTTTCTGTTTGCTGCCTGTGCCTGGATATCCTGAACTGCTTTACAGAGGACTACCTGGTGGCCCTGAATACTTGAAGGACTGCCAGCTTCTCACAACTGTCTCACGGGAAGGAGTTGCACTGAGCCATTTGTACTGCTTTATAATTTAATTAACTGTCAGTTTCTTATGTCTATCTGTATAAATATATATAAAATTATTAGCATTCTGGTTTTGTTTCTCTAGAGAACCCTGTCTAACAACTTCTAAGACAGCTAAAAAACAACAATCCTCATGGCCATTTTTCCTCTTCTTAGCACTTCAGGGAAGACAGCTAGGTATTTTTATAACAAGTAGAGTTAAGCACTGTGTTGGTATGTACACTAGTAAATCTGAGTTGCATCATTCAAATACCTCAGCTTAGGCAACATGTCTACAGCACTTTCATGGGTATGAAATCACGACAAAAATGTGTTCAAAGAATTGTCGTGTTTATTCCTTTTAAATAAGGTCCGACATTATCTCCAGGTAGAATGACTTTCTCTCGTCGTTGTTATTGGCAGATATTTAGTGTTCATAGTGATCGCATTTCCTTTCCTCTCTTGAAAGTAAACTGGGTCCTGTGACTAGAGCTTGCCAGCGAACCAGAACCTTTTCTGGGCTGAGGCAGTAAAATGCTTCAGCTTCACTTTCTGTTCGCTGTCCCTGCCTCAGCAAACTTCAAAATTATGTTTTCCAGATTATGTTCATTCATGCAGAAAGCAAGCTACCAGATCCACACCCAATTTTCTGAAAGTAATAGTAAAAACAAAAGCAAAAAAGTTTGGTGAATGAATCCAGGGATGGTTTAGGAGTTGCTTTGTTTTCATCACAGCCTGCGATTCTTACTAGTTGTATTCCCTACAACACTCAGAGGTACTCCAGAAGAAAGGTTAGCTGCTAGCTTCCAAAAAGTCACAGTCACTGAAAACTCGCAGTGGGTCACCATTAGACAAAATTGACTCAATGGCAATTGTTTCTTTTTAATTAATGTTTTTATATTTACAGACATGAGGGAAGCCTTACATCAAGGCAGAAAATAGGTGAATGATACTTCTAGCCACATTCAATCATGATGGCCACATCACAGATACTGTCATTGTCTAAGGTTTCACAGTCCCCAAGTCAATGCCAACTCATAGCAATCCCCTGTGGTCTGAGATTGTAACAGTTTACAGGAGTTGAAATTCTAAACTTTCTCCCAAGGAGCTGCTCTTGGTTTTGAACTGCCAACCATGATGACCAAACTGTAAGCACTACAGGAGTTGGAGTAACTCTTTTAAAACAGATTTTTTTATGATTTCATACATAGACGTCAGAAGATTTTACTTTCTTCAATTGGAATACTAAAAGAACGGATTCATCTCTGTTTGACCCAAGGATTGAGTGATTAAACACCGATGAGGAAAGGCAGCTGCAAACACAGATCACTCATGTACAGCTTGTAACTGGGACAGGAGACACTACGTGGAGATTACAGGGAATTGTTGTTATTACCTTAGGACCTAGTGCTACTGCTAGCAACTTGCTCCCAGCACAAAATAAAGTAGTAGCTGAACATCTCTAGAAAGAACAGGGTTCTTCCTACTCTGTGAAACAGCACCATATTTCTCTTGAATAAATGGATGATATAATCTGGAAGAGAATGAAAATAAAAGCTCCTATCCACAATTGTGTATAAATTTAAGGCAGTTTCTAACAATACCAGCAATATTGTTTTTAGACATGTCTTATTGTGTGCTGTTGGATCAATTCTGACACATAGTGGCACCATATGACAGTGTAGAACAACTGCCCTATAGGATTTTGTAGTCTAGTTTTTAAGGCCTTTACTACTATGATCACTAAGTCTTTTCTACCATAAAATTTCTCTCAAAAAATTAAAATTCACTGCCATTAAGATGATGTTGACTCATAGTGACCCTATAAGACAGGGTAGAATTGTCCTTGTGGATTTCTGAGACTGTAACAGTTTATGGGAGTAGAAAGCCCTTTCTTCTTCCCTAGGAGGGGCTGGTGGTTTTAAGCTCCAGATATTGTGGATTAGAACCCAACACTTAACCACTATGCCACCATGGTTCCTATGAAGCTGCTAGTGAATCCAACTAGTTGACCTTTTGGTTTGCAGCCCAGTGCTTAACAATTGCACTTCCAGTAGTTCCTTTTCAGACATAGAGATGCTTTTTTGGATATCAGTAAAAGCCCGAAACCATTTGCATAATCCCAACATGAATTAAGCCTCCAGTGAATTCCCTTTAGTAACTAGGGATGTGAACAAATAAACAAACAAAACAAACTCACTGCCATCAAGTAGATTCTGACTCATCTCAAAACTATAGGACAGAGTAGAACTGCCCCTGCAGGTTTCTGAGACTAAAAATCTTTACAAAAGTAGAAAAACTCTTTCTACCACGGAGGGGTTGGTGGATTCAAACTGCTGACCTTGTGGTTAGCAGCCCAATGTTGTAGGTTAAATAATAGCCACTGTGGTGTTTTGAAAATTTAGAAGAGTCTTTATTAAGGCATGCCGACTGCAGGGAATCTGAACTATTTTCCCATGCTGCAGTCCCAAGTGACATTACTAGGAAAGCTTATAAAGGCAAAACCCACAAAAAACATTTCACTCATTCATCAAAGACATTTGAGTTAAGCAAGCAAGCATGACAAAAGCAAGAAGACAAAAATTAATGGATTAATTACAACATCGAAAGAGAGCAATATTAAACAATAGCCAGATTAATTATAATATCCTGGTTCAGGGTATGCAGGGTACATTTTGGGAGTGACCAGCTGTGGGGCTTTGCAAGAAGGAGGGGCCAAGTAGAAAAGTAAACCTGCATTGGGTGGGTCTGCCCAGTTGGGGGTGATGCTGCTGGGCATGACTATGTCTACCTTGGAGGCATTCATATTCACAGGGAGATTGAGCTCACATGGGAAGAAGTAAGGGAGGAAAATAAAATTAAAAACAAAACCAAAATACTATTTGTGTGGACATTCCTTATCCTTTGGTAGTGTTGGTGTGTGTACATATCTGCTGTAAAAAGTCAAACACTTCACGTTAATTATATAGACTGTCACCACCAATGGGAAAATATACTGGGCATTACATTCCTAATCTTGCACTTTGATTAAGTTTTTATCCAGCTTACAGTGACCCAGATTGCATGTTATACATTTGTGGCACATTAGATCCTGTCCTTACAAAGTACACAACATCCTTCATAGGTCACACTAGAAGGATCTGATTTGGAAACCCACTAATTGAACCAGACTTTACCATAAGCTTACTAATAGCAGATTAAAGGAACTGAAATATTCCCTTGGATTGAAGGCTGAAATGCTCTATTGTGAGAAGAAGCTGATTACTACTATACCAAGGTTATGGTATAGGAAATCATTGAACTTGGTTCAAATTTCTTATTTTGATGGTGCCCAGTAAATGACAACCCAAGAGTATTATATAGTTCACTATTTTCACACTCTCTTTGCCTTAGTGCAGACATAGTTCTGTCTTTGTGAATGAGTGTTATTGAAAGTTTTGCCCTATTTTCCACCCTCATTGTTTAACCAGTATCCAGTCACATAAAATTTTAATCTGTACAAGTCAACAATCTATGTTTAATCTAAAAATTTATCCTGTACCTGTTTACATCCCTTTTCTCCACAGTATGTCAAATTCTATACCATTGACTATATTAATTACACTAACAATAGAATCTCTCTATACACCATTGGGATGATTTATAATGTCCCATAGTGGTGTCTCTAAAGTGGACCAGAGACATATAAACCAGTTTCATAAAGGGATGTTTAGCTCCCCCTTAACCGTAGTTCTAATCTAAGTTCATATGATGTGGTCCTACTCAATACTCACTCTCATTGTGTTAGTCTGGGTTGACTAGATCAACAAATCCAGAGAGGCATTCATATGTTTATAAGAAAGAGCTTTATATACAAGAGGAGTTGAATATTGAGAAAACATCCCAGAGCAGTCCCATCAAGTCCATAAGTCCATTATTAGCCTATATATCCAATACCAATCTATAAAGCCCTCTTCAGACTCATAAAACACATGCAATGATGTTGAATGCAGGAAAATCACAGGTCAGTGGGTTGGAAGTCTTGTGGATCCAGAAGCGTTGTGAGTATCTCTGTCTTGGCAGGGGTCTCCACGTATTGGGACACTGGCCTGGCTCCAAGTGTCTTGTCAGCTGCACTGTCTCTCAGGGAGTGAGCTTGTGTTCTGTTTCCAATGAGCTATTCATTTCCTTGGGGTCTCCAAATGAGGCCATAAAGCTGTGTGAGATCTGATTGACAAGCTAAACTCCACCCCTTTACTTTTAAGCCTCAAAGTGACAACAGATTATGTAACTGCCACAATCATAAAGGGATCACTGATGATATCGGTGCTATAGAAAAATGTGGTGATATCAGATGGTGCCCACCTATTGGAAAGAACAGTGTCTGGGTCTTAAAGGTTAACTTATTTTTTTAAGTCTTTAAGTGAGGTGTCAACTAAGTCCACATGGAAGAAGCACATCAGTTTGTGTGATTTAAAGACTGTAAATAATGAAATCCAAAGCCAAACAAGGGAATAGTTTTAGGGTTTAAATTATGAGAGCCAAGTTTCAGAAGACTATGGCTGACAGTAAAAGCCCAAAACTCATTTGCAGGTTCCCCATGTGGATTAAGATTCTTAAGAATCTGCTGTGACAATGATCATGAATTTGAATAGCCTTGGTCTCAGAGACAGTGCACTGGAATGTGGATTAATGCACATACAGTTAGGTAAATCTATAACACTTTATCATTTGTCCCCTCTTTTGACCAATTTTAAATTTGTCCTAGTGTTTATTTTTCAGCTTCGTTTTGATTGAGACTTTTTCCCAGGGTTTTTTTTAATGGTTGTGGGGTTGTGTGTTTTGGGGGGCGGGTGTTATGTGCTTCTTCAAATGAAATTCAGCATAAGTAAAGCTATAGAGATAACTGCATTAATGATTTCTTAAGGTAATGGCAGGGAAGATTGAGGGGTAATAGGGGGCTAATAATAATAAATATAAGACTGAAGAAAATGTTCTAGAATTTATTGTGGTGATGATTGCAGAACTGAACTGAATGGAATGTGAATTATATGTTAATAAAACTGTTAAAATTTTTAAAATGACAAGGAAGCAAGAGTTTTGATTGATCTGAGAGAACAATTTTGAAGTGCATGCATAGAGCTCAATATCTCACATACTCTAAGGCTGTAACAGCAGCCAACCATGGCTGTTGAGTAGATTCCAGCTCATAGTGACCTTCTGAGACTGAGTAAAGCTGCTCCTTAGGGTTTCCAAAACTGTAAATCTCTACAAGGACAGACAGCCCCTTCTTTCTCCTACACAGTGGCTGGTAAATTTGGATTGTGGGCCTTGTGGTTAGTATCCAAAGACTTAACTCACTATAAATTATTATGCTACCTTTGAATGGGACTGCCAAATTTACAGGACATCTAGTTAAATTTGAATTTTATAGAAGCAATGGAACACTTTTATTATATCACTTGCAACAGAACCAAGAAATAGAAACACTCTCTTAAACTTTAAGGTGAAATGTCTTTAAAAAAAATCATTTTAATGGTGGCTCTTACAACTCTTAACACAATCCATCCATTGTGTGTCAAGCACATTTGTACATTTGTTGCCTTCATCATTATCAAAACATTTGCCTTTTACTTGGGTCCTTGGTATCAGCTCCTCATTTTTTCCCCTCCCTCCCTCCTTCTCTTATGAACCCTTGATAATTTATAAATCATTATTATTTTGTAAGGTGAAATGTCTAAAATGAAGAAAAATAGCCTATCACTAACCTATGATTCAGGAATTGGTGGTCATTGGATTTTGGGTGGGTTTGGACCTTTTACTCTGAAGGTACCAGTGAATGGACAAATATTTATTTGCTGTTTTCATGCTCTATCTACTTTAAAGTGGCATGGGTTAAGCTACCTGGCATGGTTCCACCCTTCTAAATGAGTTTACTGAAAGTACTGCCTTATCTCTGATACACACAGCATGTGTAACTAATGCCCAGTCACCACATTTTGAAGAAATATGTTAATAACTCGTGTCAGAGTCAGATAAATCCTATACATTTATACAATCTTTTGACCAGCAAGCAATGCTTTGCCATTGACTAAAATAAGGGTACTATCAGTAAAGTTGCCTTAAACCCCTTGGGTAAGAAATACTGTGTACTACAATGACATGACCCACAGAAATAATAGTTATATGAATAGATTTTTAGCACTCGCATGATCATAACCCTAATATAAGAACAATTAGTTCTTAAGACATGGCCCTGCCTGGTACTTGCCCGTATGAGAAGATCTCTTAAGTCATAGATAGCAAAAAGGTATGGTGAAGAAATCAGATGTTGCCATGATCAGATGGCTATCATGAAAAATTGCATCTGTGATATTAAAGCCTTGTCTCAAAAGCAAGCAGCCATCTAAGTGAGGAGTCAGCTAAATCCACACAGAAGAAGCACAATAGCCTACATGAGTCAAGGGTTGTAAATTATAACATCCAAAACTGGAGAAGGGAATAGAACCTATGCCTAAATTCTAAACATTCAGTCTGCAGAAAACTACAGATCACAATGGTACCCGCAAATCAATTTTTAGGGGCCCCACATGGATTGAGTACCTGATAAATCCCCAATTCACATAGGTTACTAAGATTAACAGCCCTAATATCAAATAATGAGTATTGAAATGTGGATTTCAGCAGTACTCCTTAGGCTGGACTGTACCATCCTGTAATTTGATATCCCTCCAGATCCAATGTGCTTTTGGTTTAAAATTTTAATATTCTCTGCTTTATATGAGATTGCGGTATTATTCTATATGGTCATTGTTGCTGGGTGCCTTTTGGTTGTTTGCCATTGTTTTGTTTGTTTATCTGTATAGGGAACCTAGGATGAGTTGAATTCTGAAGACAGTAGCTGGATTAATGATTGCCTGGGGACATAGAAAAGGAGGATGGGGAATGGGAAGTCAACATCATTCTGTACAAAAGGAAGAAAGTTTCTGAAGTTGATTGTGGCAATGATTGCACAACCCTTCTTGATAAAACTTCTGAATTGTATGATATGTTATGGACAGCTCAATAAAATAGATGTGTCCCATTAAATGTTTATGATATTTGGGTGAAAGGTACAAACTTTCCCTGATAATGATTAACATTAATTTCTTTAATATAATCAACAGAATAAAATCAATGGTTGTGTTAGTCTGGGCCGACTAGGGAAGTAAATTCATAGGTACTCATGTTTATTAGAAAGAGCTTTATATACAAGAGCAATTGAGTATTGTAAAAGCATCTCATCCCCGTCTAGATCAAGTCCATAAGTTCAATATTAGCCCGTATGTCTGATACCAATCTATAAATTCCTCTTCAGACTCATGAAACACATGCGATGATGCCAATGCAGGAAGATCACAGGCCAGTAGGTGGAAAGTCTTGTGGATCCAGTGGCAGTAGCATCTCAGCATTGACAGGGGTCTCCACATGGCTCCTTCAGCTCCAGCTGGCAGTCTGGAGAGATGCTCCCTTTGAATATTCCCACTGTAGCCCAAGATAGCCTGAAATAAAATAAAGACTTCAATAATTCTAATTTGACATTGTAGTGGTCTTCTTTTATCTGAAACCACAACCACCACAATGGTTAAGAATATTCTGTGCTTATTATGTGTCAAACATTTTATATTATCTAAGTTATTCCATATAGTCACCTAAAATAGAGGTATATTTTCAGTTCCCTTGTAAGGACATAGAATGAGAGGCATGTCAATCACTCTTTTATACTATTCCAAATCTTCTTAACCTTACCTTGTAAACCATCCACTGCTGCAAAGACCAGCTTCACAAAGGTATAATCTGATGGCATCTCTCTTCAGGCTTCTTATCCCTGCTGCAGTGGAACTCACAGAAATCCATTGATACTCACTCGAGCATTTCAGATGTTCTGTGAATCAATGTCCTTATGATCATCCTTGAACATTGATAGATGTGAACTGTTGGGTGTTCAATTCTAAAGGGGATGCTTGTGAAATGCATCGAGTAATATCAAATTAATAAGCAATGGCCCATGTTAGCAATATTTGCTGTTTTCTGAAAGTCAAATTTAATTTGACATCCTTCATTTTTAGTTGATAAACTGGCAATCCTACAATGGAAAGAATAATTATAATTGAGTATAGTGATTTAACATGCAAGGATGAATTAAATGAATTCTACAATTAAACATTTCCATGGTATGCTTGATTCAAAATGACCAATATTAGTCCATTTCAGCTTGTTAAATCCTAGAATGTCAAACTTTGTTTTCAATTTCATTTTTATGACTTCCAATATTCCTAGATTCGTGCTTTGTACACTCTATGTTCCATTTGTTAATGGATGCTTGCAGATATTTCTGCTCAAGTTGAATCATGCCCCACCACAAAAAGTAAGCTCTGAAAAGCTTTGCTCCACCCACGTCCTTATGGTCATCTCTACTTTAAAAGGGAACCATTCTCCAGTCACAATTTTAGAGTCTCACATCTGGAGGTATATCAGGCAATATTCTGTTGCTATCCCTAAAAATTTTAAAGTGTTAGCTTTTCAGAAGTGGACAATATATCCCTTTTTCCCAGTCTGTTCTTAGTCTTTAAGCTTCACTGAAACCTGTTTACCATGAGTGACTGCTGGTAATTGAAATATTGGGGACAGAGTTTCCAACATCACCAAATCACCCAAGGAACTACAGCATGACAAATTGACAGACAAGTATGGAAATACATACATCTAAATGGGGGCTATGATGAGGAAAAATGTTCTCACGTGTTGATATTTTTATTTAACAAAATAATAAAAGTACCTATGATTTTGTAGCAATTAGTTTTACTTACATAATGTGAAATAAAATATTGACAATATAATATTATTTGATAATTTTGTGAGATTATCATTTCTGTATCATGGATTCTATGTGTTTTTACACACTATCTTATTTAGTTCTCAAACTAACTGCCCTATGGACTAGATACTATTAGTTTCAGTATTTTATAGATTAAGACATGTGGCTCTTCAATGATTGGACACAGTGAACAGCAAACCATAATACTCTCACAGTCACAATTATACTTGTCACCATCACCATATCTTTTCCAACTCCTGCCATCTCTTTCTCAACCCAGTCTCATCTTCTTTTATACTTCTAGTGAAAATACCTGTTTTACTCCTATAACAGGTCAATAAAACTACTGATAACCTGAAGTAAATAATTGAGGCAATGTGAGTACCATTTGTGTTGAAGGCAGTAGCAACCATCAATTAAAGTATCAGAGCAAAGAATTCTAGATCTAGGAAGCCTAAGAGAGTTAGTGAGACAATGTTAATAGTCGGGATGGCTCATGGAAAGTGGTGAATATTGAAACCGGAACATGATATCATAATTTTGAACAATTTAATTTAGAACCAAGAATTTGGAAATATATTTGCAAATATTTAGTGAGATCAGATATGGACTCTAGGGTCCCACTTTGACTGCCACCTGCTATAATCTGATGTATGGTATCTGCACTGTCTGCATTTTTCTATGGGATCTGTTTTTCCTAAAGTCTGAATTTCATTTCACTGTGAGAGAGCCAATTTAAGTGGAGGGTCTATTTAGTCACTAATTCCCAAAGGAAAATAATTGCGGAATTTGAGGGAGGTAAAGAAAATCTGTGTAAATGGTTAATATGCTAGGCTGGGATTTTTAGAAGAATAACCACATAAAGATCAATATCCTAGATATTTGTGAGTTGCATGGACTGGTATTTGTAATTTTGAATTAGATAATCATATGGCTTACTATGCCTGAAATTAAAACTTTGAAAACGGCATCTCATTCCTCATCAAAAAGGGTATGCCAAGACTGATCTTGGAGTACAATGCTGTCTGTGACAGGATAATATCTATACTTACAGAGGGAATCTCAACCAATACAACTATTAGTAAAATTTCAGCAGCAACTAGTGATGGAAAACATCGAAGAACTTTGCCAGTGTCTTCAATCTGAAATTGATCAAACATGCAATCAAGATGCATTGAAAATTATTGGTGATTGGAATGCAAAAGTTAAGAATAAAGAGGAAAAAACACTAGCTAGAAAGGTTGGCATTCATAATAAAAATGAAACTGGAGAATGAATGACAGAGTTCTTCATCTCCAATGCCTCTCTATAACAGAAAAAATTATAACTATACACGTGCACTTCTCCAGATGGAATCACAGAAATCAAATTGACTACATCTGTGGGAAGAGACAATATTATCACAGCCAGAGCCTAACTGTGGAACCGACCATCAATTGCTTATTCAAGTTGAAAAAAATTAAAATAAATACACAAGAGCCAAAATAGGACCTTGAGTATGTTTCACTTGAATTTCTCCAATATATTTTGCTAGCAAGGACAATAACAATCTCCTACTTGGGACTTTTGATGCAGCTTTCATAGAAAGATGCCAACAGACTCACTAATTTTTCTCTGTGAACTTAAGTACTTCATCAGTCTTCCATCAGAGATAACAGTTTGGCTATCATCTATAGCAATTATTAAAATTAAATTTAAGCATAAGTATGTATCAGGGATAATGGGTAATAAAAATCTTACACATAAAATGTCTGAGGTTTCTATTGTTAGTGAAAGGAACAAGAGCTTTGTGATTTGAAAATTAGCTCTATCATTCAATAAAACAATTGTCACAGTTTTTATAGGTTGCTGTCAACTTTGCTCTAACTCAAGACAAACTTCTAAATAACAGAATATTACCTGGTTTTGTTCCATCTTTATGATCACTAGAACTATTGAGTTCACTATTGTGGCCACTGTGTATTTTGAGTAACTTCTAACCTGAGAGGCTCATCTTCCAGTACTATACTGGGCAATAATCTGTCGTGGTTAATGGGTTAATAATAAGCTTTTCATTGACTGATTCTCAGGAGGTAAGTCTCAGGTATTTTTCAAAGGATTATAAAATTATTTTTTGACCATAGTATTTACAATAAAGTAATCAATATTTACAATAAAGTAATCAACATACAATTGGATTAACATTCTGATTTCTACAAAGTTATTTTACCAGGCTTAAGACATTCCATGAATCACAGTCAGTATAACACATATTTTAACTTTCTGTAAAAATATGGTTATCTAAAAGGAACAAATGCCTACCCAACTAAGCCTTGAAGACATACCATTATTAGTCTATTTTGCTTATTTAAGTGGGGAGGTTTTGAGTAGTGGTAAGATTTTTTTCCTCTCCGGGGATGTTGCAAATAGTGTTTCATTTATATGATTCTATAGGGATGAATGATGATAGATTTTTTTTAAGTTGTTTAATTAATTAATTACTGGACAATTTGTTTGAATTGAAAAGGTTTAACAACTATTGGTTCCTGAAGGGGAGAAAGAGAGAAAGATGGACCAGGACAGTGGAGATTTTTTTGGCGGCATTTCTGAATAGATTCAAGCCTCCAGCAGCAGTTAGCACAGTAAACAATTGTGCCATGCAAGAACTTCTGTAACACATATGAGCTGTGTGCTTCTCATGAGATTTTTTTTTGAATTTTTATTTCCTTCAGTTTCCTCATCTATAAAATGGTATAGAATGATGCTAATTATATGTCTTTTTAAAAGAATATAAATAATAATTTCAAAGAAGTGGCAGCCCAGTTAGGAACGCATTAAGGGACATCAGAGAAAGAAGTTGCCATATGTCCTGAAGCCAGGTGCGAGAATTATTTTCTGACTTCCTTTGTACAAGTTTTCATTTGTCAGTCAGAAGCGAATCCTGTGGATGCACCCAGGGAACTGGGTCTTTGTCAGTCCACAGAAGGGGAATTCAAGTGAACCTGGGCACGGTTAATATTGGCACATGCTGAGAAACATCATCCATTTGAGCAAGTTCATTAAAATAATGAAATACATAACTTTGCTCTACCCACAGTGTTTTAATGAACAAAATTATTACAACTTAATTTGAATGAGGCTAATCTGGAACAGATGGTTTGGCAAATCAAAGTCCACAAAATGCTGCCTCCAAAAATCTGACATGTTTTGTAAATGCTGAATCTTATTTTCCCTTTTAAGTCCCTATAAGTGCCAGCAGAAACTGAGAAGAATAGCTGACAGGAAACAAAACATGAACAAAGACAGTGTTTATGCTGCTGTAACACAGATATTCCACTAGCTGCCCAAGGCAAGATGAATATTAGCTATTTGATAAAGCAAGGAGGCTAGAGCATGGCTCTTGAAACTTACCTAAAATGCCTCTTCTTGGACAAATCAACATCCATAATTATGCTTAAATTTAATTTTCATATTGCCATAGATGGTATCCTAACTGAAAATGAGTCTTAGCAAGTGTCTACATTTCACACATACACACATATACTCCTCTAATTTTCCAATGCTAATTGCTGTCCAAGCAGGAGCATTTGTGTATGCCATTTTATTTATTACTTTTTCTGGACACAGAAATATTGTTGCACTTTTGAGGTCAATTTCAATGCCACAGGGGAAGGAGGCTAGAAGTTGACTTTACAAAATAGTGCATCATCAGAAATGGTAAAAAAAAAAAATACATTCTGGGTTTTAACCTGCCTTTAGTTTCCTAAATTTTTCACTAAATAGCTATAAATCCATTGCACAGAAAGTCATAAATAACTGAGATTTCACACCTAAATTTTGTAAGGCAAAACAAAGACAGCATAATAAGAATTGAGTGTGGAGAAACAAGTGTTTAAATTCAGGATATCAGTGAAATGGTGAGAAAGAAATCTGACCTTCTCAGGCCATGATATTGAAAGTTTAAGTAAAGTTAAAACAAATGGAATTGGTTATAAGTGTTTTTATTTTATTGTGACTGATAAAATATCTAAAAGTCGAGATTATTGTCACTATGTTATTTTCAAATTGAGATAAAGGTTAAATAAAATATACTAAGTGGGAAATTAGAATTGTATTCCAATTCTCTTCTGGTAGAATATCTGACTTACAAGTACCACAAATTCTCCAACCTTGTTGGTTTGAGAATATTACCATGCTGGAAGAGATCTGACCACTTGTCTTATACCCACATCAGAGAAAACATCAACTCTGATTTAGTCTACCTTCATAAACAGCTTTTCCTTTGAGACATTAAAAAAGAAAAACAAGTCTCTTTAAAAACCTAACACTCGGCTAGGGTTAGGGTTAGGGTTAGAGAAATAAAGAAAGAAAAGAAAAACTAATAAAAAAATAAAAACCTAACACTCATCTCTAAAGTAAAATTATAAAGTACAAAAAGATAGTTTAAAAACATTCTTATTTACAAATTCACACAGAGAAATTATTAATATCAGGAGTTGATGGATATCATTGTTGGCTACTTTATACATATATATGCATATACACACATATATAGACTACATAGATAGAATTTTATAAAATTGCCATCAAAAGTTAAATAAATTAATTTATTATGAAAACAAAATCCTTAGATTTAATTAAATTACATAAAAAGCAAAATAATACAGTTACATTAAAAGCCCAAACAGGATTTATTATAGTGTTGATAAACTGATTCTGAAATTTATATGCAGAACATGTAGCCAAAAGTAGACAAATAATTTAGAAGAAAAGAAGGTGTGATATTCACTCCACCTGACATGCTGACTTCTAAAGATTTTAGCAAATTTCAGGCCACCTTGATTTGAACAAGATACATACAAATATGCAATTATTTATGCAGAAATTAAAATGATAATATCACATTCCTTATACCATATGCAGTATTCAAGTGATTTAAATATTAAATATGCAACAAAAATACCACAAATATTGGAAGATAGATTTAACAAATAAAGAAGGAAAAAATGATAAAAATACATAAAACTATATTCTAAAATTGAATTAATTTACATATATTAAAAGTGAAAACAAATCAGAATTCCTGCTATTGTAGAGAGGATGATAAATCTTCTTCCCCAAAACTAACTGTAAAACTGAAAAAAACTCTGAAAAAAATACTTCAGTTGTCTGGATAGAGACCAAAAGCAAACAATAAATTGCTATTGCTGTTTTTCTTGATTTAGTTCTATATGTCCAACAGAGTGAAACATTGGCTGGTGGTATGGGATCATTACAATCAGTGATGTTTGAAGCCATTGTTGCAGTCACTGTGTCAAAAAGTCTCTTTAATCATCTTCTTTTTCTCTGACCCTCTACCTAGTGTGATATTCTTTTCCAGGGTCTGGGCCCTTTTGTTTACATATCCAAAGTGTGTAAGGAAAAGTTTCACCATCCCTTATTCTAAGGAGCATTCCAACAGTGCTTCTTCCAAGATGGATTTGTTCATTCTTTTGGAAGTTTCTAGTATGTACATTATTCTTAACCAGCATTGTACAATGCAAAGGTTCTAATCCTTCTTCAGTCTTCCTTACTCATTGTCCAATTTTCACATGCATGTGAAGTGACTGAAAATACTATAGGTTACGTGAGGAACACCTCAGTCTTCTACGTGACATATTTTCACACTTTTAAGAGATCTCTTGCTGCAAATTTGTCTGATTGCCCATCTAATTTTTAAATGATTTGTTGGCATATACTTTATATGCCATACCATTTAACTGTTCAATCACATTAAGAAGATTTGTGCAATCATCACCACAATCAATTCCAGAACATTTTCTTCTCATATTTGTTGTTATCTCCTCATTTCCTCCAATCCTAATCTGCCAAGCCTCTATCCACTTATTGTCTCTATAGATTTACTATCCTGTGTTTTATGTACCATAAATCATACAAAGCAAAACACAACCATAAAAAATCATTGAAAGTAAAACAACCTCAATGACACCTCTGTTAGTCCAGGTAGACTAGAGAAAAAAATCAGAGAGACTTATACCTGGATAAGAAGGAACTTTTTTCTGCATAGTCAATTACTCTTTTTTTCAGCATAGTCAATTTATATAGAGTAATTGTACATTAAGAAAACACCAAACTGGACTGGAAAACACTCCTAAAGGACAACAAATGATCCTTGAACTAACTACAAGCTTTTCTTTCTTGTTGTGTTTTGCTTGATTTTTTGTCAGTGGTTTGTTGTTATTGTTGTTGTTTTGTTGTATATTGTTGTTTGGCTTTGCTCTGTCTTGTTTTCGTGCATGTTATTATCTCCGCAGGCCTGTCTAAAGAAGATAGGCTGGATTAACAATCTGGAGGAGAAAACAACAGGACCAAGGGTTCCAGGAGGACAGGGGAGACAGGGAGGTGAGGGGAAAGGAAGTGATGTTAACAAACCCAAGGACAATAGAAAAACAAGTGATCCAAATTGGTGGTGAGGTGGGGGTGGGAGGCCTGGTAGGGCATGATCAAGGGTAATGTAACCAAGAGGAATTGCTGAAATCCAGGTGGGGACTGAGCATGGTAGTGGGACAGGAGGAAAGTGAAGGGAAATAGAGGAAATATGTGGGAGGGAAAGGGAATTTATAGAGATAAAGACATGTACATATGCAAATATATTTATATATTAGGATGAGGAAATAGATCTATGTGCCTATATTTATAGGTTCAGTATTAAGGTAACAGAAGGACATTGGGCCTCCACTCAAGTGCTCCCTCAATGCAAGAATACTTTCTTCTATTATGTTGGCATTCTATGATGCTCACCTTCCCGAAACAACCGCTGAAGACAAAGAGGGTGAATAAGCAAATGTGGTGAAGAAAGCTGATAGTGCCTGGCTATAAAAAAATATAGCAACTGGGGTCTTAATAGCTTGAGGGTAAAAGAGTGGCCATCTAGCTCAGAAGCAACAAAGCCCACATGGAAGAACACACCACCCTGCGTGATCATGAGGTCCTGAAGGGATCAGTTATCAGGCATCAAAGAACAAAAATCGTATCATTGGGTGCACACCTCCATGATATGATGCTGAAGACAAATGGGTGCATAAGAAAATGTGGTGAAGAAAGCTGATCGTGCCCAGCTATCAAAATTTATAGCGTCTGGGGTCTTCAAGGTTGAAGGAAAACAAGCGGCCATCTAGTTCAGAATCAACAAAGCCCACATGGAGGAAGCAAACCAGCCTGTGTGGTCACAAGGTGTTGAAGGGATCAGGTATAATGCATCATCAGAACAAAAAATTCTTACCATAGTGAATGAGGAGGGGAGTGCAGAGTGGATACCCAAAGCCCATTTTCGGCCACTGGAGATTCCCTTGCAGAGGGGTCTAGGGGAGGAGAAGAGCCAGTCAAGGTGCAATGTAGCAATGATGAAAAATACAATTTTCCTCTAGTTCCTAAATGCTTCCTCCCTGCCTCTCCCACTATCAAGAACCAAATTCTACCTTACAAGTATGACTAGACCAGAGGATGTACACTGGTACAGATAGGAACTGGAAGCACAAGGAATCCAGGATGGATGATCCCATCAGGACCAGTGGTGTGGATGGAGATACTGGGAGGGTCGAGGGTGAGTGGGTTGGAAAGAGGGAACAAATTACAAGGATCTATATGTGACCTCCTCCCTGGGGAATGGACAAGAGAAAAGTGGGTGAAAGGGAGACGTCAGACAGGGCAAAATATGACAAAATAATAATTTATAAATTATCAAGGGCTCATGAAGTAGGGGGCAGCGAGGAGGGAGGGGAAAATTGAGGACCTAAAGCCAGGGGCTTAAGTGGAGAGCAAATGTTTTGAGAATGAGGGCAATGAATGTACAGATGTGCTTTACACAATTGATGTATGCATGGATTGTGATAAGAGTTGTATGAGCCCCTAATAAAACAATTTAAAAAAAGAAAGCACCCCTACCAATCTAGATCAAGTCCATAAGTCTGATATTAGCCTGTATGTCTGATACCAATCTATAAAGTCCTCTTCGAACTCACGAAACACATGCAGTAATGCCAAATGCAGGAAGATCACAGGCCAATGGGTGCGAAGCATTGTGGATCTAGTGGCAAATCTCAGCCCTGGCATGGGTCTTCACATGTCTCCTCCACATGTCTCCTTCAGCTCAGGGTTCTAACATAGCTCCATGTGTCTTGTCACCTGCAATGTCTCCCAGGGAGTGAACATGTGACCCACCTCCATTGAGCTGTTTATCTCCTTAGCGCCTCCAAATGAGGACACCAAGCTGCAGTGGGATTGACAGGCTAAACCCCATGCCTTCACTCATGAGCCTCAAATTGACAACGGATTATATAACTACCACAATGACTAAACAAAGCAGAAAACCCTCAATGAAATAGGAAGCAGAAAATATTAAAAGCTGAAACAACTATAAAATGCATCAAAAAGGAGATTGAATGATAGTCTTATATTTTAACCTAACTACATCTGTCATGATCAACTTTACAATGTTCTCTATCTGATATCAAAGCTATTCACATCCCTTAATTATGACCAGAGAGAATTCACCCAATGTGGAGGCCTTGCAAATGAATTTTGGGCTCCCCTGTTCTCCATAGTGTTTTGAAAATGGAGTGTTTATAAGTTAAGTACAGATACTATTTCCACCTTTGGATGTAAATTTTATTAATTACAATCCTTGGATCACACAGGCTGGTGTGCTTTCTCCATGTGGACTTAGGTGACACCTCACTTAGATGGCTCCTTGTTTGAAGGAAGACACACCTTTAAGACACAGAGCCTATTCTTTCTGACAGCCAGGAACCATCTGATTTGTTCCCCACACTTTGCTATAAAACCCAACTCTTTAGTGATCTTTTCATGAGGGCAAACATCAAACGTGGCCATCTTATGAAAACGAATTGGCCTTAGTCTGGGGCTAGAATAAAGTGTGAGCCTCAAATCCATCCATATTTCTATGGTTTATGTATGTCTTGTCTCTGGTTCATTTTAGAAGCACCATTATAATTTTATAATAGATAGACTTATAAATCATCCCCTTTGGCATGAGGTAGTACTATTGAGAGTGTCACTAATTTATCCAACTGCATGGAAGTTAAAACAATGTTGAGAAAAGGAATGAGGTTTTAAAAGCTTGTCTTAAAACAGTGTCACCTAAATGAGATATCAACCAAGTACACCTAGAAGAAGCATACCAGCCTGTGAGCTCCATGGTTTGTAGATAATAAAATCCAAATCTGAAAAAGGAAATAGTATCAGACGGTTGTATGAACAGCATTGCTAACAGACAGAGAGCATTGTAAAGTTGATTATGGCAGATGTAGATAGATTAATATGTGATAACTAATCATTTATTTTCCCTTTTGTTCTATTTTTAGGTTGCTTCAATTTTTAATATTTTGTACTTTCTTGAATGAGATTTTTCTATTTTTGTCTAGTTATTTTTATAGTACTTGATTTTTCCTTGTTTGTTTGCTCCCTGCTTGTATTTTGTATGATTTTCTGTATATGAAGCCATGAATAGTTAGACCTATAGAGACTGTAACTGGATTAATAATTAGTTAGGGGCTTAGCAGGGGAGGATAGAGGAAATAGAAAGTTAATTAAAATAAGGACTAGAAAAAAACGTTCTGAATTTGGTTGTGGTGATGATTGGACAAATCTTCTAAATATAAGTGAATGATCACATTATGTAATACATGAAGAATATTTCAATATAAATATAATAATAGAAATAAAAGGAAATTACACAAACATAAACCAGTGTCAGACTGTAATACACGAATTGTTGACTTATAGAGATTAAGTTATTAAACACTATTTACACAAAAAGAGGGGCTGGCAATAGAGCAAAATTTTCAATAACACTCATTCATAAAGGAAGAATCGTGTTGTGTTAAACAGGGTTCTCTAGTGAAACAAACCAGGACACTTATGGTATATATATCAAGAAGGAATATAACAGCTGATTAGTCAAGTTAGCAGTGCAGAGGGCTCAGTTCAGCTCACCCTAGTGGAACAGTTAATATACTCAAAGTCCTTCAATTCACATAGACAGCCCAGTCCAAGGTTAAGGAAGCAGACAGCGGAGTCTTCCATTAGGCAAAAATGGTGAGACTTCACCTCATGTACTTTGGACACATTACTGGGAGATACCAGTTCCTGCAAAGGACACTATGCTTGGTAAAAGAGAGGACTGGAAAAAAGAGGGAGTTGCTTGATAAGATGAATTGACACAGTGGCTGCAATAATAGGCTCAAACATAAGAACAATTGTGAGAATGGTACAGGACCAGGCGATGTTTCACAAGAGAGCCATATAATCATCATTTGTGCTTTTATTAAATGGTGTCGCTAGTGGGCATCCTGAAAAAAATTCCTAAAATGAGTAGCGTTGGGACAGAATCTACACATAATAAAACACACCAGAGAGTAAGAAACTCTATGATAAGATTAAGGAAATAGGTTTGAAAATATTAGAGATAATGATGAAACAAAACAGTAAAATTAAATCATTTTACCATTTAGTTTATGTGTTATATAGAAATAAAGTTTCATAGCATCATTTACCTTTAAGTAAGAATCTGCACCTTAATTCATGTAACCATGTACCCCATTAAAAAACTCGCTGCCAGTGAGTTGATTCTGACGCAAACCCCATGTTTGGGGTTTGAAAACTATAAATCTTTCCAGTGTTTACACAATAATATGACCAGGACTTATTGATCCATCTTGTGTTGGGCTGGGTTGTCTAGAGATATACAGTGGCACTCACATATTGTGGTAGTTACATAATCTCCTGTCAACATGAGGATATTAAGAGTTAAGGGGTGGAGTCTACCCTGTCAATTAGGTCACAGTCTGATGGTGCCTCCTTGTGGGCATGGCCTTCTCATGAAGATTCTGAAAACTTCTCTTTCTTCCTGGAGGTGGGTCACACACTCTCTCTGCCTTCATCTTCCTGTGGACAAGCAACGTGAGGCAATGCTGAGACCTAAACGAGCAGTGGAGACCTGTGGAGACAGCTCTGTGATGCTTCCACCGCCATGGGATCCACAAGATTTTTCATCCACCGGCCTGTAGCCTTCCTCTATTCATCATCACTGCTTGTGCACCATGAGTCTGATGAGGAATTTATGGGCTATTATTGGACATATGCTGTAATATTGGACTTATGGGCTTGATCTGGACTGGGCTGTGATGTTTTCTTAATATAAAATTGCTCTTTGATATAAAGCTCACTCTTACACATATGTAAGTATCAATAAATGTTTTTTCTCTAAGTCATCCTGGCTTAACACACATATGTATACGAGTTTTATGTCAAATAAGTATATATAAAGTCCTTAAATTTAATGCCAGTCTTTGTGCAGACTCATTTAGCTGCAGACCAATGATGCATAAAGGTAAACTGGAAAACTGGAAGATCGCAGGCTAGCAGGTGCAGAGTAAAATGATTCCATGATAGGTGAGACCATGGCAAGATGCCCAGAGTTCTGAAGGCTGCCCCAGGGTAGGCAGAGTTCCAGCAAGCAGAAAGGGGAAGGAACAGAGAGGGAATTCCCAGTGTATCTCACACTTACAAAAAAGGCTATGAAACCAAATAGGTATCATTAGGCTGTGTGTTAGACAGGGTTCTCTAGAGAAACAAAATCAGAATGCTGATAATTTATATATATATACACACACACACAGATAGATAGATGTATAACATAAGAAATAAACAGTTAATTGAATTATAAAGCAGTACAAATGGCTCAGTGCAACTCACTCCTGTGAGACACTGGCAGTCCTTGAGGGCACCAGGTAGTCCTCTGTAGAGTAATTCAGGCTATCCGGGCACAGGCAGCAAACAGCAAGGCAGGTAATCAACAGTCAGCCAGATGGCAGGGTCCAACAGTTTCCAGCTCAAGAGATATGAATTCAGTGGTGTGACGAAGCAGGTCTTGAAGGAACCTCAAATTACAGTGACCCAGTCCATGGTTTAGGTGTCCCACAGGTAGTGTAGCATGCAAATTGAGGCACAGAACAAGCAAGGCAGCTGCACACTGGTCCCATGATAAAAGAGCAAGAGACAAGAAAGGCGAGGCTCACCAAGTTATTTATCTCTCCACCCTTCAATTAATCCCACATGTATTTATCGGCCATGTTAGAAAAATAAACTAACTACCTCAGGCTGCAAACCAATTAATAGGTTGGGCCCTGTGCCTACCCATATCCAGGAATGTCTAGTTATGTCTTGATATAAATTGACACCTTTACACAACTCTTTAACCTACAGCATCACCAGAGACAATAATAAAATCGAACTTGCACCTAACATGATGCAACTAACAATGTACAACAGAAAATACACCAGCCCCATTTAAACCTTCATTCTATAAATTAGAAAAACAAAATTATTCTATGCCTAACATTTGCAATTGTGTGGACACTCACACTTTAATCCTATAATCCTTTCAACATCTTCCTCCATCCATGAGTTTGTAAGCAAGCCACTCCATGTCTTTATCTTCCCTATTTTGGGTGCTCAATTTCCATACTGCCCATTTCTACCATGCCAGTGTTCTGAGGGACAAGCATGTTCTTGGATGTGAAGAATCTTCATTCAACTTGAGACCTTTTGTCTACATCCATAAACAAAGTCAAATACAGAGCAGGCAACCCATCAAATAAGTATACAATGTACATCAGTTCATAAGGCCAAACATATTCATCAGGTTGGGTCTGGTTAACTCAGTCTTAGCCATCCAAGTTACCTCAGTGGTTGCCATAGCAAGCTAGAATCACCCACTTGAGGGCCCCTTCACAAATTCTGAAAAACCTATCCCCTTAGGCTAGGTTAAAACCATAGACTCAAATTTTAAGCAAATCTTTAATTCAGACTGACCAACCTACTCCCTTCTCTTCTACGCTCTGTGAACTAGGTCCACATGTGTCAATGGCCAGATTCAACCCCTGTTGCTATGTTTTCCCCACTTCCACTGAACAAAAATGAATTCAGGTAGTCAACTAGCAGGCATTTCAGGGTACCCTTAGCCCCCTTTACAATTCAGCCTTGGGGAGAAGGGGGGGTGGGCGGAGTTCTCTCATGGGCCCAGACTTTTCAGGCTTAGACACAAACTGCTTGCTCAAAATTTAAAAAGCCAAAGTCACTTTTATCCCCTTCAATTTCCCGACAGTTTTAGTGGCATGTCTTTTCAAATGCAAATGTCCTGCAACTTAAAGCACTGAGTGAGTACTTACCTTGCCTAAGATTAGGCTTCAAATAAAAAGCCTTTCCTTTAAAAAATTTCTAAAGTCCCTTTAACAACCTCTTAACAAATTCCATTATAATGACTGAAGGCAGTGGGATTACAAATCCTCTCCAATCCTACTTCCCAATAATCATTTCTATCACATATTATATCAATAATATCAGGTAAAAGAAATCAATATAAATGAAGTATAGCCAGATCCTAAACACAATTCCCTTTAAAATACTCAAATTCAATCCTTTCTTGTATAGACTATTCATTCATATGCAGTGTGGCCATAGGCTTCAACCTAGGGCCAGACCTTCTGTCACCTATTTTGACTAAAGAGCAAGGCTTTAAGCTCAGACAAATCCAAGAAGCATTTCCTTTACTGAACTGTAATTTAATAGTCATTACATTTCTTTGCTCCATTTCAGATATGAACAACCAAAGACAACTCCTAAGGTTCAACATTTTCACGTTCCATGCCTTTTCTAGAAACAAACTGAGTGCATTTGAGAGCATTAAGAGTGAAGGAGTGAAGTCTAGCCTGTCAATCAGGTCATAGCCAATGAGGCCTCTGTGTGGACATGTCCTTCTCCTGAGAATTCTGTAAACACCTATATTCCTTCATGGAAGCGGGAGACATTCTCTCTGTCAGCTCAGTCACTGTGAGACAGTCTTGCTGGCAAGCCACATAGAGACAGACTGATGGCAGCCAGAGCATTGGTGCTGAAGAAGCCACATGGAGACCCCTACCAGCACAGAGATGCTTACACAGCCACAGGATCCACAAGATTTTCCACTCAATGGCCTGTGATCATCCTGCATTCTGCATCATTGCATGTGTTTCATGAGTCGGAAGAGGAATTTATAGATATGTATTGCACATATGGGCTAAAACTGGACTTAACGACTTGATCTAGACTGGGCTGGGATGTTTTCTTAATGTAAAATTACTCTTTGATTTAAAACTCTTTCTTATGCATATAAGAGTGTCTATGAATTTGATTCTCCAGTCAACCCAGACTAACACACTGAGTTAACCATGTGGCCATATCTGACCTCTACTAGTTCCACAAAGGATAAGGGAAATCCACCTCTACCTGACCACCTTGCAGCACATGTCAGACAAGTCTCCACTCTCGATCTTCATGATTTGTTCCTCTGGACATCACCTCCATGGTACCATATATGTTAGTCTTGGTAGTACAGAGATACAAATCCAGTGCCACTCCTAAAGGTATCAGAAAGAGCTTTTATCAAAAAGGCATCCCAGCCCAGTCCAACTCAGGTCCATAAGCCCACTACTATCCCCTCTTCTGACTCACATATTTGATTATCTTTACTTTTATTCGTGTCTTTTTAATGATCTTTTGCTTTCATTTTGTATAATGTTCTTGATGTCATTCCACAGCTCATCAGGTCTTCTGTCATCAGTGTTCAATGAAGCAAATATTTTTTTGAGATGTTCTTGAAATTCAGGTTGGATAGACTCAATGTTATATGTTGTATCTTATGAACTTGGACCAATTTTCTTAATCTTTTCCATCATCTCTTCCCATAGTAGTAATAAATATTATTTCTGTGTATTCTATCTAGAGAAGTGTATGTGTATAGTTGCTGATTATGTTACTGGAAAAGGGTATTATCTATGAACAAGTAATAAGTCTTACAAAATTCTACCATGAGATATCCAAATTTGTTTCCTCACCAAGGTCATATTTTCCAACTACTATTCCTTCCTCTTTGTTTATAATTTTTGCATCCCAATCACCAATAATTATCAATGCATCTTGATGCAGGTTTGATCAATTCCAGACTGAAATTGTTGGTAGAATTCTTCAATTTGTTTATCACTAGCTTTTGTGGTTAGAGCATAATTTTGAATAATAGTAGTGTTGATTGGATTTCCTTGAAGATGGATAAATTATATCTACCACAGTCAGCATTGTGCTTGACCTTGAAATGTCCTTGTTGACAATAAATCAAATGCCATTCCCCTAGATTGTTTCATTCCTGGCATAGTAAGTCATATGATTTTCATATTCAAACTGGCCAGCTCACTATTGCTTAGAATATCAACGCTTATGTGTTCTATGTCATTTTTTACTACTTCCAATTTTCCTACTTCATAGTTCATACATTCCAAGTGTTAGTAGATTTGTCCAGCTGTGTCTTCTCACCTTGAGTTGTTCCCATTAGCAAATGAAGATACTGGGGTTCCATTCCTATATACTTTATTCCATTCTTATCAACATTGTTAACTCTATACTGAGAAAGCAGCTCCTCCTCAGACACATTTCTAGTGCCTTCTGACCTGAGGGGTCCATCCTCTGGCACTGTCACTGCAGTGTTCTGACTCCATTCACCAGGCCTTCAGTACTTTACAAAGTATCCATGTTATACATAAGGTTTTCGGTAACTACTTCCTCTGAAGTGGGCACCAAGTCCTTTGTAGTATGTTCTTTTTCTGAAGCTCCGCTGAAACCTGTAATTTTGGGTGACCTTGCTTGTATATTAAATACCAGTGACCCAGCTTCCAGCATTACAGCAACACACAGGTCACCCTATTATGACAAATTGACAGAGAAGTAGTTATAATAATTGAAAAAGTTACATATCTGAATTGTCAACCATGCTAGCCATAAAACATCCATTGATGTTCTCAACTCCTCACAATAGTGAATTTGTTAAATTAGTTGCCTTATAAAACTTTGCAGATGTCACAATAGTTAACATAAAATTTTCCCAAACTATACTTACTTTGTGCTATTTGCTGAGCACGTTTTATAAGGGAAAAGTCATGTCAAAATCCTGTTAAAGTGGTTCCACTGCAGCCTAGAAAAGCAGAATCCTCAACATTTAAAACAAGTGAAGTTTCCCTCCGTCACCCAAGCGCCCCTTCCGTAGGGATTCCACAACGTGAAATGGGATAGAAGAGCTTGGGTTTTTCCGTTTCAAAGTTGAAGAGTTTGGGTCATTTATATTTTAATCATCAAACTTGTGGCTTTTCAGCCACAGCATCTTCACTGTCAGATAAGTGTTCACGATGCATTTTTAATATCCTCACACTCGAATTTAAGATCAAACAACTTTAATAGTGGGTCCATACCACTTGGCCTTGTTTCAAACGGTTTTTCTTGGAAAATTATGAAGTGATTCAAGGAGTTATGATGAAGGTTGTATTGCTGAATAAAATACTCATAGCTTATTAGCATTTGAAATGTAACTAATATGATACAAGAACTAAATTTCTAAGCATATTTTATTTAAATTATTTATATGGAACTGGTGGCTACTGTATTAGAGAGTGCAAATCTAGAGTATTTAAAACTTTGCCTCCTGTTTGCTCTGTACATTCATGGGTACATTTGTAGCAATAATAGATAAAATATACAAATATCCTCTGTTAAATTTGTATATATTTGTGGGTATCCTCTCACTCTTCCATTCATATCTATTGAATCTACACATCTATCCAGGCATCTATTTAGAATTTATCACTATTGAAACCTTGTATATTATATATTATATTTGACCTGTTGTCTTTAACTCTTGCAAACATCCCAATACATTGCTCTGTTTCTATCATATTTTTCCCATTTCGCTCTTGTTGAATATTGTCTTGCCCTTCACCAGTTAATAGCTGTCTACCATCTAGTCTATATTTTCCTTTCTATTTCCACTTCTTTCTTTTTTCCTCCAAACACTGATAACTATAAAACTTATTTTAGAAGGGGGAGGAGGAGAGAGTGAAGCACATCCTGGCCCACCAGGCCATGAGAATGATGTCCCTGATTAGAGCAGCCAGTCCACAGAGAGCACAATATGTCTGGCCCCACTATGAGACATGATGCCCCACACTGACCCATGGCCCTACAGGCGACAGCACCGGAGACACAGTGTGGGAATTGTGCCCGACTTGATCCCGCCACGCCGAGGCAAAGCAAAGGGGCAGTGCAGCAGAACAGCAAGGGAATGGAGCAGCAAAATCCCCAGGAAATGCTGAAAGTGGACTTTCAGGCCAGGGCATGGTGCCCCAACAGACTGGACTGGGAAACACTCCTAAAGACCAAAAAAGGATCCTTGAACTAACTACAAGCTTTTCTTTCTTGATGTGTTTTGTTTGGTTCTTTCTCAGTGGTTTGTTGTTGTTGTTTTGTTTTCCTCTGTCTTGTTGCTTTGTTTTCCTCTGTCTTGTTTTTCTGCATGTTATTATCTCCACAGGTCTATCTTAATAAGATTGGCTGGATGAACTATCTGGAAGAAAAACAACGGGACCGACAGTTCTGTGGGGACATGGGATAGGGGGAGTTGAGGGGTAAGGAAATGGTGCTAACAAACTCAGGACAAGGGAACAACAATGGATCCAAATTGGTGATGAGGTGGGAGTGGCAGACCTGGTAGGGAATGATCAAGGGTAAGGTAACAAAGAGGTATAACTGTAACCCAGGTGGGGATGGAGCATGATAGTGGGACAGGAAGAAAGTCGAGGGAAATAGAGGAAAAACCTAGGAGGCAAAGGGCATTTATAGAGGTCTAGACAAAGACATGTACATATGCAAATATATATATGAGGATGGGGAAATAGATCTATGTGCCTATATTTATAGGTTTAGCATTAAGGAGGCGGAAGGACCTTGGGCCTCTACTCAAGCATTCCCTCAATGCATGAATACTTTCTTCTATTAAATTAGCATTCTATGATGCTCACCCTCCCAACACAACTGCTGAAGCCAAAGCGAGTGAACAAGCAAATGTGGTGAAGAAAGCTGATGGTGCCCAGCTATCAAAAGAGATAGCGTCTGGGGTCTTAAAGGATTGAAGATAAACAAGCGACCATCTAGCTCAGAAGCAACAAAGCCCACATGGAAGAACACACCAGCCTGTATGATCACATAGTTCCGAAGGGATCAGTTATCAGGCATCAAAGAACAAAAAAAGCATATCATTCGGTGCACACCTCCATGATATTATCTCCGAGAACAAATGTGCGCATAAGCAAATGTGGCAAAGAAAGCTTATCGTGCCCGGCTATCAAAAGAGATAATGTCTGGGGTGTTAAAGGCTTGAAGGTAAATAAGCGGCCATCTAGCTCAGAAGCAACAAAGTCCACATGGAAGAAGCACACCAGCCTGTGCGACCACGAACTCTCAAAAGGATCAGGTATAAGGCATCATCAGAAAAAAAAAAAATCTTACCATAGTGAATGAATGGCGAAGTGCAGAGTGTAGACCCAAAGCCTATTTGTCAGCCGCTGGAGATCCCCTCCCAGAAGGGTCCAGGGGAGGAGATGAGTCAGTCAGGGTGTGATGTAGCACTGATGAAGAATACAGCTTTCCTCCAGTTCCTAAATGCTTTCTCCCCATCTCACCCCCCCAACTACTATGATCTGAATTCTACCTTGCTATTCTGGATAGAGCAGAGGATGTATACTGGTACAGATAAGAGCTGGAGGCACAGGGAATCCAGGGCATATGATACCTTCAGGACCAGGGGTGTGAGGGGCGATACTGGGAGGGTAGAGGGTGAGTGGGTTCGAAAGAGGGAACTGATTACAAGGATCTACATGTGACCTCCTCCCTGGGGGTTGGACAACAGAAAAGGGGTGAAGGGAGACACCGGATAGGGCAAGATATGACAAAATAATAATTTATAAATTATCAAGGGTTCATGAGGGAGTGGGGAGTGGGGAGGGAGGGGAATAAAGGACTTTATGCAAAGGGTTTAAGTGGAGAGCAAATATTTTGAAAATGATGAGGGCAAAGAATGTACAGATGTGCTTTACACAATTGATGTATGCATGGATTATGATAAGAGTTGTATGAGTCCCTAATAAAATGTTTTTTAAAAAACCTTATTTTAGTGTGAATAACTTTTCTTGACCATTTATAATACTCGGATTGTTGGTTTATTTTGGTTATTTTTAAATCATTTTCTTGGGGGCTCATACAATTCTTATCACAATCCATACACACATCCATTGTGTCAAGCACATATGTACATTTGTTGCCGTCATCATTCTCAAAACATTTGCCTTCTACTTGAGCCCCTCCCTCCCCACCACCCTCCCTCATGAACCTTTCATACTTCATAAATTATTATTATTTTGTTATATGTTACACTGTGTGATGTCTCCCCCCACCCCTGCCCTCTTCTCTGCTGTCCATTCCCCAGGGAGGAGGCTATATGTAGATTCTTGTAGTCAGTTCCCCCTTTCTACCCCACTTCCCTGCACCCTCCAGGCATCACCACTCTCAACACTTATCCTGAAGAAGTCATCTGTCTTGGATTCCCTGTGTTTCCAGTTGCTATCTGTACCAATGCACATCCTCTGGTCTAGCCAGATTTGTAAGGTAGAATTGGGATCATGATAGTGTGGGGTGGGGGGGAAGAAGTATTTAAGAACTAGTGGAAAGTTGTATGTTTCATCTTCGCTACCCTGCACCCTCACTGGCTCATCTCCTCCACACAACACTTCAGTAATGGGGTGGCCAGTTGCCTACCGATGAGCTTTGAGTCTCCACTCTGCACTCACCCACATTTACAATGATATGATTTTTTTTGTTCTTTGATGCTTGATACCTGAACCCTTTGACAGTTCATGGTTACACAGGCTGGTATTCTTCTTCCAAGTGGGCTTTGTTGCTTTTGAGCTACATGACTGCTTGTTTAGCTTCAAGCCTTTAAGGCCCCAGACACTGTATCTTTTGATAGCCGAGCACCATCAGCTTTCTTCACCACATTTGCTTATGAACACGTTTGTCCTCAGTGATCGTATCAGGGAGGTGGGCACCCACTGATACGGTTTTTAGCTCTTTGATGTCTGATAACTGGTCGCTTCTACACCTGTGGTCAGACAGGCTGGTGTGCTTCTTCCATGTGGGCTTTGATGCTTCTCAGCTAGATGGCCTCTTGTTTATCTTCAAGCCTTTAGACCCCAGATGCTATATCTTTTGAAAGCTGTGCACCATAAGCTTTCTTCACCACGTTTGTTCATGCACACATTTTTCTTAAACAATTGTGTCAGGAAGGTGTGCATCCTGGAATGCCAATTTAATAGAACAACATGTTCTTGCATTGAGTAAGTGCTTGAGTGGAGGCCCAATGTCCATCTGTTGCCTTAATACTAAACTTATAAGAATATGCATGTTGATCTGTTTCCCCGAACTCTTATATAAATATATTTACATATGTACATTCCAGTCTTTAGACCTCTATAAATAGCCTTTATCACCTAGTTCTTTCCTCTATTTCCTTTTATGTTCCTCTTGTCCCATTTATCATGCTCAGCCTTCATTTGGGTTTCAGTAACTTCTTTCGGTCACATTGCCCTTTCTGGATCCCTACCAGGCCTCTCACACCCTCCTTGCCACTGATTTTGGATCACTTGTTACTCCCCTGTCCCTGGGTTGGTCAGCACCACCTCCTTACTCCCGCATCCCCCTCTCCCGTGTCCCCCTGGAACCATTGATCCCATTGTTTTCTCCTCCAGACAATTCGTCCAGCCTATCTTTTCTAGATAGATCTGCAGAGATAATAATATACACCAAAAATCAAGCCATAGCAAGACAGGCAATGAACACAGCGAGGAAAACAAAAACAAAAAAGAAAACCAATTACCCATAGAAAAATAAATTAATTAAAAGAAAAAAATTTAAAAGAAAGAAAAACCTGTAAATAGATCACGGTCTGATTTTTTATCTCTAGGCGTGTCCTTCAGTTAGGTCAGATGGGGTACCATGCTCTGGCCCCAGGGTCTGTCCTTTGTACTCTCTCAGGGGCTCCCTGTGCTGTTCCCACAGTTGGTTTGCCACATGGTTTTAGTGGTTTGCCTCAGTGTCACAGGGTCAGTCTGGGCCAACCCAACAGTGAGTCTCCAGTGTTGTCCCCCTTAGGGCCCTGGGCCATCAAGGGGCAGCTTGTCTCGTAATGGGATCAACCATATTGTCCACTCTGTGCACTGGCTGTTCAGAGCGGGGATATCATCCTCCCGGCCTGATGGGCCAGGATGTGCTCCACTCTCTTCCTCCCCCTTCATTTGCTCCCATTTGGTCTCATACTCCTCTCTCCTAGCTGCAGCTTCAGTGCCATCCTCTCAAGTAAATTCTTCTGAGAGAAGGGACAGTTTTCCACATAGCTGATATGGGGGCCAAGCCCTCAGGCCCCTCCACTGGCTCCCCACTCCTTCTTGGCACACTGCATTCATCTGGCAGTGGCTTATTATTTGGTCCCTCGGTCCCTGTGGAGGCACAAACAATACCCTCCCTTTGGGTGGCTCAGTGTCCTATTCCCCCACCACACATTTTTTTCTTTCCCTTTTCCTCCCTCCCCGCCCCCTTTTTAGTTGGCTGCCATATGTATACCTGGACTCGGTCTGGCCCCTGCCATCCTACCTGGACCTCACTCGGGGTGATTTTTTAGCATTAAATTTATTCAAACAAGTTTCTTCACTAGTTACTGTGAGGGAATGCTTTTCTAAGAAATGTGTGAATTTATTTCAAAATATGAGCCCATGTTCACCAAAGTTTTATTCTATGAACACGTGATTGTTTTGATAGTGAGATGAATGCAGTAACTGAACTAAGCAATAGGTTATATTGGGCTTTTCCCTCATATCACTTGAATCATGTTGAGATATTACAGTTTGTTTTTATATTTTGAAAAAAGTAATTGTTAGTCTCCACATTTTAGTTTCCTCCTTTATCTAAGGGAGAAGACAAAATGCAATCCATGTGATCTGCCTCTGAGAAATGTCAAGGCAATTGAAAAATCATGAAATGAGGTATATGGAGTCTTAATGAAAATAGAATGCACAGTAGGAAAAGAAGGTGCTATCTATTTGGGTCAATTCTCTGTGTGGCCATGTAGATCAATTCTTCTCATGAGAGAAAATAACAGTAGAGTATTTAGTTGCAGCTGTGAAACAAATGTAGGGTCTAGCTAAATTTCCCCCACTGTTGTCCATGTGAAGCACATATATTTTGCATATCATCTTTATTCTGAAGTCTGAGATGACCGAACTAGGTTTGGAAGTAACACTATTTTTCCAATTATCCAGTTTCCCAAATACTATATCCCAGAAAGAGAATCGACTTCCTAAACAGTTTTTAACATGATTCTCCCAGGTTCCTAATCCTGTATGAGCCTCTGGGAACACGTGTGCTACAGTGTCCATCACTTGAAACCGAGGAAGCCAGTATAGGCTCCACATTTTGTGTGCAAGAAGCCTAAGGGGTTTGTTTCACACAGAAAAACTGAGGATACTTGGTCCTAGACAGCTTCAGTGGTACAGCATTTGAACATGAAGTCCCTATTTGGAAGTTCTACCATTGCTTTAATGAGTCAAGAATCTGCCAAGACCCAAATCTTCAGAACCAGTGAGAGAAGGGCCCGCATATGATCAACAACTCTTTGGATTCCAATTAATTAGTATCATATGATTATGACACACACAAAAAGCCCTTCAACTTGCTGCCATCATGTCAATGTTGACTCATGGTAACCCTTTTGAACAGGATAGAAATGCCCCTGTGATTTTCTGAGACTGTAACCACATTGGAGTAGAAAGCCGCAGGTCTTTCTCTCAAGGAGTGGCTTGTGCTTTCACTGTTGGTGATCTTTCAAATCACAGTCCATTGTTTATACACGATACCACCAGGGATGTGCAGTAGGTGAGAAAACAAATTATTTCTTGGCTTATCTGACAGCATCTTTAATTCCTAAGAAAATCCAGAGATTTATGTGCAACAAAACCATGGAGTAAATATGTCTAGTTGGTGTTGATAACTATTAAAATGCCTAGTTTAGAATAAAAATCAAAATAATACAAAGCTACTAACTAAGATCCAACTAAATGTTTCCACAGAAATGCAGTTTAATTGTAAAGACACAGGTTAAAGCTAATTGATGGAATAACCACAACCACCACAAACACCACACACACACACACATGCAACCCAATTAAAACTGGGAAAAGGTACAATAAATAACTTAATAAAGTACATGAGCAAACACTCCAACAAAGGATATTTCAATAGTTGACAGACACATATAAAGATTATCAATGTTATTAGCCATCAGATAAATGCAAATCAAAAGCAACCAGGGATAAGCATTTCACTCCCACCAGGAACAGTTAGGATGAAAATAAACTTTAAAATGGAAAAGAACAAATGTTGGAAGGGATTTGGAAAAATTAGAATTCTCACCGACTGTTTGTGGGAATGTAAAATCTAGAAAACAGTCTGGAAATTCCTCCAACTACTAGAGAAAATGTTGTCATAAAATAAAAACAAATAACCCTCCACCCCCAACCAAACCCACTGCCATGGCTTCAATTAACTCATAGTGACCCATTAACACAGAGTAGACATGCCCCTTTAGGTTTGGGGGAATGTAAATATTTATGGGAGAAGACAGCTTAATCTTTCTCTGACCCTACTCATAACCTGCTAAGCCACCCAGAAATTCTACTTCTCAGTATATACCGGAGCTCTAACCACTTAATTGGTTTTATTGTAAGGTATTAACCAAAGGTCAGCAGTTTGAACTCACCAGCACTTCATAGCTGAAATTTTCTGCTCCCATAAAAATTTGGTGCTTTACAAACTCTGGGGAGTGTGGGGGGAGATCAGATGCTTATAGACATCTTCCCTGAAGGCAGTCCCTGCCAGACTGCTGTCTCCCCACACCACAGGGGTGGGCCTGCTCCCTACTGCTGGAGACAACAGATTACTTCTCACTGAAGCTTGGGACCATTAGCTTGGTTCCTGTAGGTGGGGTTTACACCCTACTGATTATGGTTCCTATGAAGGTCCAGAAAACAGGTCAAGGTTAGGTTGCCATCCTAAATCCAGGATCTGCCCATCTTGTCACATGTATACCCCCAATCCCTCCTCTTCCTATTGCGTGTAGTTCCCTAGACCACCCCCTCTCATTACTGTATTACCTATAGCACAGCCCCTTCCTGTGACGTATGTCCTTACCTGTAATTAGGGGGCTTGCAGGTCTCCAGAGAATATAAAACCCTGGGCAAGCATTAAAGAGCTCTCTCTCTCTCCACGTGGACCACCAAGGGGGGCTGAGGTGAGCATGCTACCATGAATTGTTTCTGACTCCATTTATTTCAATATTTCTCTTCTATCTCTCATGCTCTCTGTAACTTTGCTATAATCTTGACTTATTATTGATGTACAATTGCACCTACTGGACCAGTAATGATGTGTTAGGGGCTGACTTCCCCTGTCAGGAGAGCAATTCTACTCTCTCCTACAGGTTCACTATGAGTTAAAATTGATACAATGGAGTGTTTGTTTTTTTGATAGGTATATTGGAGTGAGAAAAACACATGCACATACACACCTATGTTTATTGCCATACTATTCATATCAGCAAAAATATAAAAATTATCTAAGTGTTCATCATTAGATGAATGGATAAATAATATGTAGTACATATATCAATAAAACGCTACTCAGAGATAAAGAAAAATATCTTTCTAAAACATCTTGCAACATGGATGAACCTTGTGTGGAGCAAAATAAGTCAATCACCAAAAGGAAATATTATACATTTTCACTTTTAAGAAATAACATGAAAAGATAAACATAAAAACTAATATTTATTAGTGACTTCTAGGGATTGGGGCAGATTGGAGAAATGAGTTTCTCTTTAGATTATACATACTGGTGTGTTTGGTGATGGTAACAACACCAAGTGAATGTGATATGCGCACAACTTAACAAAAGTAAACAATTTTACCAAGATGTACATAAGAAAAAAGGATCTTTTGGCAATCACTGTAGCACATATAATTTGGCAACAGTAACAACAACCAAAAGATATATATATACACTTTTATAAACATTTCATAGGTTTTCTAATGCTATAAATCTTTAGAGAAGTAGAAAGTTTCATCTTTCTCTTATGAAGTGGCTAGTGGATTTGAAGCGTTGATTTTGTTGTTAGCAGCCCAATATTTAACCCTCTACTCCCCCAGGGTTACTTGTGTATGCCAGAATGTGTGTGAATATGTGTATGCATATATTTGCATTATACATCTCGAGATTGGTTTTCTAAGTTTAAAAACAGGTTCAAATGCTTTGGTTAATCGACATAACAATTAGCTTAGTTTATTGAATAGAGTCTGGGATCTTAACAACTTGTGAAAAGCTATTTCGAAGAAAACTATCAGTCTTTACTTATATGAAGCAAAAAAAAAAGGAAAGAAAGAAAAGAAACAGAAAGAAAAATTAGTTTAGCACTGAAGCTACGGTTCAGGGAGAGGGGCATGTCTGAGCAGAGCACACAGGAGCAAGCAAAGAAGGAAGGAAAATGGAACATATTCTGGCCCACCAAAGCACAAAGATGATATTCCTGCTCTGAACAGTCAATGTACAGAGAGAACCATAGGGCTAGCTCCACTATGAGACACAATATCCCTCACTGACCCCGAGTGCTAAGGGGCACAAGACTGGAGACACAATGCAGGAAGTGAGCCCAATCTGACCCCACCACACCAGGGAGAAACATGAAGGGCCTGCAGAGCAGTAAGGGGAGCAAAGCATTTAAGTCCCCGGGAAATACCAGAAATAGACTTTGGGGCCAGAGCATGGCACCCCATCAGAACTCAACCGGAAAACCCTCATAAAAACCAACAAATCAGACCTGGAACTATTTATAGGGTTTTCTTTTTTGTTGTTTGTTTGCGTGAGGGGTTTTTTTTTGTTTTGTTTTTTGTTTTTTGCTGTTTGTTTTATTTTGTTTTTGTGCTTATTGTTGTTTTTGCATGTCTGTCTAGACGGATAAGATAGGCGGAATAAACAATCTGGTGGTGAAACGAAAAGGAACAACTGTTTCAGGAGAGGGGACATAGAAGAGGGGGAGGTGGAAAAAGGAAGGGGTGTGTCAACAAACCTAAGGACAAAGGAACAAGTGATGTAAAATCCACAGGGAGGAGGATGTAGGATGCCTGGTGGGGCTTGATCAAGAGAAATGTAGCTGAGAGGAATTACTGAAACCTGAAACATGATAGTGGAATGAGAGAAAAATAAAAGGAAATAGAGGAAAAAACTAGGAGTCAAAGGATATTTCTAAAGGTCTAAATAGAGGCATGTACATATGTAAATATATTTATATACAATGATAGGAAATAGATCTATGTATATATATTTAAATGTTAAGTATTAAGGTAGTAGATGGATATTGGGCCTCTACACAAGTACTCCCTCAATGCAAGAACACTTTGTAATGCTCACCTTCCCAACAAGATGGCTAAAGACACAATGGGTGCATAAGCAAATGTGGTGAAGAAAGCTGATGGTGTCTGACTATCAAAAGATAAAGCATCTGGGGTCTTAAAGGCTTGAAGATAAGTGGACACCTAATTGAGAAGCAACAAAACCTACATATAAAACGTACACCCATCTCTGTGATCGTGAGGTGTCGATGGGATCAGGGATCAGGCATCGAAGACCCAGAACAAAAAATTATATCAATATGAATGAGGCGGTGTGCAGAGTGGAGACCCAAAACCCATCTGTAGACAATTGGACATCCCCTCTCAGAAGGGTCACAAGGAAGAGACGAGCCAGTCATAATGCAGTATAGCATTGATGAAACATACAATTTTCCTCTAGTTCTTTCCTTCCCCCTCACTATCATGACCCCAATTCTACCTTACAAATCGGCTAAACCAGAGCATGTACACTGCTACGGATAAGAGCTCACAACACAGGGAATCTGGGACAGATAACCCTCTTAGGACCAATAATGAGAGCAGTGACACCTGAAAAGGAAGGGGAAGTTGGGAGGAGAAATATGGAACCAATCACTATGATCAACATATAACCCACTCCAAGGGGGACAGACAACATAAAAGTGGATGAAGGAAGACAGCAGTTGGTGTAGGTGACCAAATTTTAACATTGGTAAAGCGGGACACCAGCGGGACACCATTGATAAAACTCACATCCTGGTGAAATAGCTACATGGCAGCTGAAAACCATATAACCTAGCTTGTGCATTCTTTTCCAAAATCAGGACTTATTAAAAATGCCGCGGGATGCGGAAACAATTGTTAAAAATCGGGACTGTCCCGCCAAAAGCAGGACGTCTGATTACGAGTGAAAAGAAAATGTTTTGAAAATGATGATGGCAACATATGTACAAATGTTCTTGACATAATATATCTATGCATTATGACAAGAGCTGTAAGAGTCCCCAATATAACGATTAAAAAAATAGATTACGAGTGTACACACACCACAGTCCTATTCTGCCCACTTACCAACTGTTCTCATTAATTTCACATAGTTGGATACTGATAAAATAGAAAAAATTTATGAAACAGAATGGCAAATTCCTTTTTAAAAATCCACATATAACCAGTTTTAGAAACACATATAGTAAAATCGGAATGGTCCAAAAAAGATCAGCACAGACCCTGCCCAAAGATTACACTCAAATTGGTGAAGATTTTCACATTTTTTGCTTCAGTAAAATATCAAAAGCTTCATTAAAAATCCATACTTAAAAGTCACTTGAGACTACTACACTAAGATAATTTTAAATTGTTAAGTAAAATCAACCCACTTTAACCTAAGTAATAGCTTGGCTCAAATAAACAAAAAAAAAGAAATCATTTGTATGTACTGGGCTTCTTAAAAAAATCACTTATATAAGGTCAAATGGTCAATAATTATTGTTTAGAAAAGATGAGAAGACATGGGGAAATGGAAAGTAGATTAATGAAAATGGGATAACCTGAACAGAAATGAATGCTATTGCATTGTGAAGAATGTAATTAATGTCAATTGACAACTTGTGTAGACATTAAGGAAAGAGAATCTAAACTGCATCTAAGTCTTCACTGAAAATGCAATGAAATATCCTTTAAAAAATAAAATAGGTAAATAAATTTTTATTTCTAATTTTTTATTACATTTCAGGTAATCAATTTCGTATGGGCAAAAGTATAAACAGTTCTCCAAAGAGGATGTGTGTAGCTAATAATCACATGAAAAGATGTTCACATCATGAATTTTGAAAATGCAAGTCAAATCACAGTAAGATACTATTTCATCCCAATTTGGATGATTATATAGGAACCCTGGTTGTACTGAGGGTTGACCGTTAGCCAGCTCTTGTATATTTCATGTCAAATTGGCATGTGAGGCCTAATAATTGCCAATGATGTGACCTAACAGAAGATTAGGTTGGTGTGAAATACTTTTGTCCAGATGCAAATGAAAGGAAGTTTCCTTGGGAGTTAGCCTACTTCCTATAAAATGGGAATGCTTGCTTTTTTTTGCTGAGTCTGGATTCTGTTATCTGATATGTCAAATGCTGGTTCTGTGGACTTGAGCCAATGACCTATCATATGCTTGCTGATCCTATTTAGTGGCCTGACATTTGACCTGTCAAACTTGGATGAATTCACGTATCCAGTAACAAATCTATTCTGTGATCTTCCTGCCTATTTTGGTTTCATCAGATACTAAAGCTACAGGAGACAGGTGAAATGTCTAGTCTAACATGTGACCCATGGACTTGGAACCAAACTGGACTCTCCACTTTTACAATTACATTAGTTCTACTTTCACATACACTTCTCTGTGTTCCTGTGTGTGCTCATGCACATATGTCACTGATTTTCCTTCTCTCCAGAAGTCAGCCTAACATAGCTGCTAACCTCAAGGTGGACAGTTCAAACCAAGTAACCATTTTACAGGGGTAAAATTAGGTGCTCTACTACTATGAAGATGTATTGTCTCAGAAAACCTACATACCGGGTCACTATGAGTCTGAATCAACTCAACAACATTGTTTTGAAATTGGAGAGGGGGAAGATGGCCGACAGGGACACCCGCATACTCTGAGAGCTCCTCCAAACAAAGCGGGATTGGCGACCAGGTAGCTGAATAGTAAGAGTCTGGTGAGTGAAATATCCCCCTGGGACAGCACCCCAGTCCTACCCCACGTATTTGTCCGGAGCAGGGGTCTAGGTGAAAGAGGACCGGACTAGTGGGACATCTCTGGCCACTAAGCTGCCGTGAGCTCACTGGCGACCGGCTTAGGCTCCATCCCCAAACCGGACGCCAGCCCAGAGCCGCTTGCCTGCCCTGCCTACTCCAGCGGCCCACGCCCCACTCCCTATCGCGGATCCCCACTGGGAGAGAAGCTTTCCTCTCCCGCAGTTCCCCTCTCCCCACAGGGCAGCGATCTGCCCTCGGGCCCACGTCCCTCCCTCCATTCATCCAAGCTCAGGGGAGCGGACCCGCGGATTGTCTGGCGACCCACACGGGGGACCATCCACCCGCACCGCTGCCGCGGACCTCTCCACCTGCCCTCCGTGCGCTGGCCTCCCACCCCCGCCTGCCCCCGCCAGCCCCTGGCAGACTAGCGCCAGCTCCACTACTGGCGGGGACCCTGCGCTGAGCACTTCCCGCCAACAGGAGCCATAGCCCAACCCGCTCCTGTCCCGGACCCTGAGCTTCCGCGGAGCGCCGCGCCCCGCACTGCTGAGTCTGCCCACCAAGGGCCCCCCCCTGTGCAAGGCACAAGAGTAGGTGCCCTCCCCAGGGTGCTGCGGGGACCCCGGCGGCCGCGACTCTGAGCCGGAGCAGAGGAAGGGCGCCATTGCCCCCTGCGGTTTCGCGCCAAGCCTCCTTTGCCGGCACCATTACCCCCTGCAGTTTCGCGCCAAAAGAGCGGAGAGCGAACACCATTGTTCCCTGCAGTGTCCCGCAGCTGCCTGCACAGCTATCCAAGGGGCCTCCCCGCGCCCGCTCACAGCCCGGGCAGATCAAACACTCCACCTGCAGTGGAGCCTGGGTCTCGGCTTTGCAGTCCTTGAGGAGCCGTCAGTGAGCTCCAGCCAGCTCTCACCACCTGGGGCCCTGTTGGGTCCCCAGTGCCAGCCCTAAGCCTGCCGCAGCCCGCCCCAGCCACCCCAGGAGACGGCACAGTGGCCTGAGCCTCCACACAATAAGGTTACTCCTGTCTCCCAGAAGCATGGGGCCTATTAAAGGATCAAGGAAAAATCAACAGACCACATCACTCCCAACAAAAAAATCAGAAAAACGAGGCACTTTAACAGACCTAACGTCACTCATAGAAGAAACAGATATAGATCAGCCACAAAAGGAAATCTTCAGAACTCTGCTTGCAGTAATACAGGAGCTAAGAGAAGCAAACCAAAATAAGGATGCAACGATAGAAGGGATGAAATGCACAATAGAGGGGATGAAGTCCACAATAGAGGGGATGAATACTATCCACCAAAAGGAACTGCAGAAACTAACAGAGGAGGTAGCAGAGGCCACACAAAAGGTCACAGAAGCTATATCTAGGCTTGAGGAGGCTGAGAACCGTATCAGTGAACTCGAGGACGCTCAAACCAAACGAAGCAAGCGAGAAAAACAATCAGATAGGAAAATTAAAGAAACAGAAGACAGCCTGAGATCAATGACAGATGCTATGAAGAAGAATAATATTCGAATAATCGGTCTACCGGAACACAACATAACACACAAATCGACCGCCAAGATAGCAAAGGAATTCCTGGAAGAAAATTTCCCCAACCTAACAAAGGAGAATCCGACTCTCATACAGGAAGCAGAGAGGACGCCGGCTAAGCTAAACACCAAGAAGAACACGCCAAGGCATATAATTGTAAAATTATCCAACTTAGAGGAAAAAGAGAAAATTCTACGAGCATCAAGAGAAAGGAAGACAGTCACATACAAAGGAGCGCAGTTAAGGTTATGCTCAGACTTTTCAGCAGAAACCATGAAGAGGAGGAGAGAATGGAGCAACATCTTCCAAAAACTGAAAGATGAAAATGCCTCCCCCAGAATCCTATACCCTGCCAAGTTATCCATTAAGATAGAGGGTAAGATAAGGGTCTTCCAGGACAAGGAAGAACTCAAAAAATATACTGCAAGTCACCCGACCCTGCAGAACATACTGGCTGACTCACTATGGCCAGAAGATCAAGCTCCAACTAGAACCACCAAGAGACCACCATATAGCCCATCTCCATCTAGAAGCCAACATGCCAGCAACAAGTACCAGGACAACACGGTCTCAGATGGAAAAGAGGACAGGATAGAAACCCTCCACTCAAACGCAGTACACTGATATGAAGGAAGATAGGCAAAGACCCAAAACACAAAACAGAATATGGCAACCATGAAGCCAGAGATTGTAATAATCACTTTGAATACAAATGGGCTCAATTCATATGTTAAAAGAAAGAGGCTGGAGGATTGGATTAGAAAACATAACCCATCAATCTGCTGCCTGCAAGAGACACACCTTAAGCAAGCAGACAAGCATATGCTGAGAATAAAGGGCTGGCAGAAAGTTTACCAAGCAAATGGTAACTCCAAGAAGGCAGGAGTGGCTCTCTTAATCTCCGACAAAATGGATCTCAAGATCGAAAACATAAAAAGAGACAAAGAGGGACATTACATAATGCTCAAAGGCTCAGTAAACCAGGAAGCAATAAGCATACTGAATATTTACGCACCTAATAATGGTGCGGCAAATTTCGTCAAACAAACTATTTAAAAAATGACAGAAGAAATCACGGAAACAACAATAATAGTGGGGGACTTCAACACTCCACTATCAGAGAAAGACAGGTCACAGGGAAAGAAGCTCAGCAAAGAGGCCAGAGAGCTAAACAATGTAATTAGGCAACAGGGTCTGATAGACATCTATAGAGCCTTTCATCCAAAAGCAAAAGGTTTCACATTCTTCTCCAATCCACACGGATCTTTCTCAAGAATAGATCACATGCTGGGGCACAAGGCCAGCCTGAGTAAATTCAAACACATAGATATTATCCAGACGTCTTTCTCAGACCACCAGGCCATAAAGCTGGAGATTAATAGAAGGGCACCCAGAAAAGCAAGGGCCACCAATTGGAGAATAAACAACGATCTCCTGCGACATGAATGGGCTAAGGTCCAGATCAGAGAGGATATCAGGAAATTTCTAGAAACTAATGAGAACGAGCATACAACATATCAAAACTTATGGGACACTGCAAAGGCAGTTATCAGAGGTAGCTTGATATCACTGAATGCATACATGAAAAAAGAAGAAAGGCGTATGACAGATATGTTAACACAAAACCTCCAACAACTAGAACAGAGTCAACAGAACTACCCCTCCAATAGCAAGAGAAAAGAAATAATAAAAATCAGGGCGGAGTTAAAACAGTGGGAAGACAAAAGAACAATGCAAAGGATTAACGCAACTAGAAGCTGGTTTTATGAACGAATTAATAAAATTGACACTCCCCTGGCAAAGCTTACCAAAGATAGAAAGGAACAATCATCAATAGCCAGGATGAGGGATGAATCGGGGGCAATAACAACAGACCCCAATGAGATAAAAAGGATAATCACAAAGTACTATGAAGGTTTGTATTCTAATGAATTCAGAAACCTGGAAGACATGGATAAATATTTAGAAAAACAATCTATCCCTAGATTATCTGAGACAGAGATCAAGAACCTCAACAAACCCATAGCGAAGGAAGAAATAGAGAGTGTCATCAAAAACCTACCAAGGAAAAAGGCCCCAGGGCTAGATGGCTACACAGCAGAATTTTACCAAACATTCAGGGAAGAGCTGACACCGATCCTCCACAAAGTATTCCATAACATAGAAAAGAACGGCAAGCTCCCAAACTCATTTTACGAAGCCAGCATTACTTTGATACCCAAACAGGGAAAAGACCCCACAAGTGTAGAGAATTATAGACCAATATCTCTAATGAACATAGATGCAAAAATCCTTAACAAAATATTGGCCAATAGAATACAAAGGAACATCAAACAAATCATTCACCACGACCAAGTAGGATTCATCCCAGCGATGCAGGGATGGTTTAACATCCGAAAATCCATCAATATCATTCACCACATCGAGAAGAAAAAGGATAAAAACCATATGATAATATCCATAGATGCAGAAAAAGCATTTGACAACAATCAGCATCCATTCCTAATCAAAACACTCATGAAGATAGGATTGGAAGGTAAGTTCCTCAAGCTCATACAAGCTATCTATGAAAGACCAACAGCCAACATCATAGTCAATGGAGAAAAGACAAGAACAATACCACTGAAAAAGGGTACAAGACAAGGATGCCCCCTGTCCCCTCTTCTATTCAATATCGTTTTGGAGGTTCTGGCTAACAATATAAGACAGCGGAAGGACATCAAAGGGATCCAGTTGGGAGAGGAGGAGGTGAAACGATCGTTATTTGCAGATGACATGATCCTATACATTGAAGACCCCCAAAACTCCACAGTTGGAATACTTACAGCAATAGAGGAATACGGAAGAGTAGCAGGATACAAGATCAATAAACAGAAGTCGGTAGGGTTTCTATACACATCGGACAGGGCCATGGAAGAGGCGATTAAGAGGTAAGTACCCTTCACAGTAGCCAAGAACAAACTGAAATACCTAGGAATATACTTAACAAAAAATACTAAAGACCTATATAAGCATAATTATAAAACCCTATTACAGGAAACCAAAAGTGACCTTCACAAATGGATGAAGCTCCCCTGCTCATGGTTAGGTAGGCTGAACATAGTAAAGATGACAGTTCTTCCTAAAGCACTCTACAAGTTCAATGCTATACCAATCCAACTACCATCAACCTTCTTCAAAGAATTGGAAAAACTGACCACCAACTTCATATGGAGAGGGAAGAAACCCAGAATTAGCAGAGAACTCCTCAAGAAGAAGGACAATTGGAGGACTCGCCCTACCTGATTTTAATGCCTACTACACAGCTACAGTGGTCAAAACAGCATGGTACTGGCACAATGATAGACACTCAGACCAGTGGAAAAGAATAGAAAGCCCAGGAGTAAAATCATCAGCATATAGACAACTGATCTTCGACAAGGGTCCCAAAAACGTCAAGTGGGAAGCAGATGCCCTCTTTAATAAGTGGTGCTGGAAACAATGGATATCCACATGTAGAAAGTTGAAACAAGACGTCTACCTCACCCCATGCACAAGAATACACTCAAGGTGGATCACAGATCTAGAAGTCAAACCCCAAACCATCAGGACCATTAAGGAGGGAATCGGGACTAATCTCAAAGCACTGGCCCAGGGAGCACATAGGCTCACTGCAACAGGGAAGGGGACACACACAGGTGATCTGGAAATCGACAAATGGGATCTAATAAGAATAAAACACCTGTGCACCTCGAAAGACTTTGCCAAGAGGGTGACAAGGCAACCCACAGACTGGGAGAAGATTTTTAGTAATGACACGTCAGACAAAGGGCTCATTACTAAAATCTGCAACACCATCAAGACCTGCAAAAAGAGGAAAACAGTTAACCCCCTAAGGAAGTGGGCAAAAGAAATGAGAAGAACTTTCACTACAGAGGAGATCAATATGGCCAATAAATATATGAGAAAGTGCTCGAAGTCCCTTGCCATAAGAGAAATGCAAATCAAAACAACCATGAGATACCACCTAACACCCCTCAGGCTAGCTCAGATCAGTAAATCAGAGAGCAACAAGTGTTGGAGGGGCTGTGGTGAAATAGGAACCCTCCTCCACTGCTGGTGGTCGTGCAGATTTGTACAGACACTGTGGAAAGCAATCTGGCGATACCTAAAGAAAATGGAAATTGATCTACCTTACGACCCAGCCATCCCTCTACTGGGCATATACCCGGTTGAAGCAGCAAATAAAACACGACCAGTCATATGCGCTCCAATGTTTATTGCGGCACAATTCACAATAGCAAAGACTTGGAAACAGCCTAAGTTTCCATCGATAGACGAGTGGATTAGCAAACTTTGGCACATACACACAATGGAGTATTATGCAGCACTAAAAAGCACCGATGAGCACATGAAACACGTTATTTCATGGGAAGAGCTGGACGGAATTATGTTAAGCGAGGTAAGCCAGACCCAAAGGGACAGGTACAACATGAGTCCCCTGAGGTAAGTACAATCAGCATGACAGAAATGGGGCATTAATCCACCCAAGGGGAGGGTATGGTTTATATCTCCACAGGGAAAGTGGGACCAGACTTCAACCCAGTGTCGCAAGGTGTGAATGCAATATCCCGGCGTGGAGGAGGGAACCGGTGGAGAAGTCTGGAAGGCTGGCCCCAGCACCATAAATTAAGTGGATTCCTGCCCCTCCCCCGAAAAGAACTTGTTCCAAAGGACGACATTGACCCTGCAGCTATGGGAGATGGACATATTTGATCAGAGCACACGGGAGCAGATGAAGGGGCAGGAGGAGAGAGTGGAGCACAGCCTGGCCCACCAGGCCGTGATGATGATGTTCCTGAGTAGAGCAGCCAGTCCACAGAGAGAACAACATGGCTGGCCCTACTATAAGACATGATGCCCCTCAGTGACTAAGGGCGATACAGGGGACAGCACCGGAGACACAGTGTGGGAATTGCACCTGACCTGATCCCACCACACGGAGGCAAATCACTGGGGGAGTGCAGCGGAACAGCAAGGGAATGGAGTGGCAAGGTCCCCAGGGAATGCTGAAAGTGGACTTTGGGGCCAGGGCGTGGTGCCCCAACAGACTGGACTGGAAAACGCTCCTAAGGGCCAGCAAAGATCCCTGAACTAACTACAAGCTTTTCTCTTGTGAACTGTTTTGTTCTGTTCTTTTTCAGTGGTTTGTGTTGGTTGTTTTGTTGTCTGGTTGTATACTGTTGCTTTGTGTTCCTCTGTCTAGTTTTCGTGCATGTTAGTGACTCCACAGGTCTGTCTGAATAGGACAGGCTGGATGAACTATCTGGATGAAAAACAACGGGACCAAAAGTTCCGGGGGGACTTGGGGTGGGGGGTAGGGGGGGTAAGGAAGGGTGTTAACAAACCCAGGGACAAGGGGAAAACATGGGACCCCAAAGGGTAGAGAAGGGGGAGTGGCAGGCCTGATGGGAAATGATCAAGGGTAAGGTTGCTTAGAGAAGAGGTATACTCTAGCCCAGGTGGCGATGAAGCATGGTAGTAGGGCAGGAGGAAGGTCAAGGGAGATGGAGGAAAGAGCTAGGAATCAAAGGGCATTCATGGAGGTCTAGACAAAGACATGTACATGCAAATATGTATAGGAGGTTGGGGAAATAGATCTTTGTGTCGATATTTATAGGTCAAGTATTAAGGTGGTGGAAGGACCTTGGGCCTCTACTCAAACACTCCCTCTATGCATGAATACCTTCTTTTATTAAATTGGAACTCTATGATGCTCACTCTCCCGACACAACGGCTGGAGCCAAAGTGGGTGAACAAGTAAATGTGGTGAAGAAAGCTGATGGTGCCCGGCTATCAAAAGAGATAGTGACTGGGGTCTTAAAGGCTTGAAGATAAACAAGCGGCCATCTAGCTCAGAAGCAACAAAGTCCACATGGAAGAACACACCAGCCTGTGTGATCGAGTGGTCCCAAAGGGATCAGTTACCAGGCATCAAAGAACAAAAAATCATATCATTGACTGCACACCTCCATGATAGGATCGCTGAAGACAAATGGGTGCACAAGCAAATGTGGTGAAGAAAGCTGATGGTGCCCGGCTATCAAAAGAGATAGTGTCTGGGGTCTTAAAGGCTTGAAGGTGAACAAGCGGACATCTCGCTCAGAAACAAATAAGCCCACATGGAAGAAGCACACCGGCCAATGCGATCACGAGGTGCCCAAGGGACCAGATATAAGGCATCATGCAAAAAAAAAAAAAAAAGATATAAGTGTGTGTATGTATGTGTATATATGTGTATATGTATGTGTATATATATATTATATTAAATGAAGGGGGAAGTGCAGAGTGGAGACCCAAGGCCCAAGTGTCGGCCAATGGAGATCCCCACATAGAGGGGCTTAGGAGAGGAGATGGGTTAATTAGGGTGTGAGGTAGTATCGATGAAGAACACAGCTTTCCCCCAGATCCTGTATGCTTCCTCCCCCCAACTACCATGATCCGAATTTTACCTTGCAGGGCTGGATAGGACAGAGGCTGTACACTGGTACATATGAGGGTTGGAGGTACAGGGAATCCAGGGTGGATGATACCTTCAGGACCAAGGGCGTGAGGGACGATGCTGGGAGAGTGGAGGGTGAGTGGGTTGGAAAGGGGGAACTGATTACAAGGAGCCACATGTGACCTCTTCCCTGGGAGAGGGACAGCAGAGAAGGGGGGAAGGGAGACCCCGAATAAGGCAAGATATGACAAAATAACGAGGTATAAATTACCAAGGGCATATGAGGAAGGGGGGAAAGGGGAGGGAGGGGGGGAAAAAAAGAGGACCTGATGCAAGGGGCTTAAGTGGAGAGCAAATGCCTTGAGAATGATTGGGGCAGGGAATGTATGGATGTGCTTTATACAATTGATGTATGTATATGTATGGATTGTGGTAAGAGTTGTTGGAGTCCCTAATAAAATGTAAAAGAAGAAAAGAGGAAAAAAAATGATTAGGGCAAAGACTGTACAGATGTGCTTTATACAATTGATGTATGTATATGTATGAACTGTGAAAAGAATTGTATCAGCCCCAATAAATTGTTAAAAAAAAAAAAGAAAGAAATTGATTATAGGAGCCCTAGTTACCCAGTGTGGTATTTATATAATCATTTGTGAATTTGAGGATAAGAATGAAGGGGTGGAATCTAGTCGGTCAATTGGGTCATAGCCAATGAAGCCTCTCTGTGGGCATTGCCTTCTCCTGAGAATTTTGGGAAATCTGGTATCTCCTCCTTGGAGTCCCTGGGAAACATTGCTGCTGACAAGACACATGGAACTGCACTAGTTTCCTGAGCTGGAGAAGCCACATGAATCTACTCTGATGCAATCAGACCTCTAAAACCAGAGAAACCCTGTAGAGACCCCTGCCATGGCTGAGATTTTAAACCTCATTGGATCCAAAAACTTTCTACCCACTACACTTGTTGTCATTGCATGTGTTTCTTGAGTCTAAAGAGGACTGTATAGATTAGTATCAGACATATGGGCTAATATCAGACTTATGGGCTTGGGCTGGACTATTTTGGGATGCATTTTTAATGTACAATTACCCTTTATATAAAACTCTCTCTTATATACATATGAGTTTCAATGGATTTGTTTCTCTAGTCTACTCAGACTAATACACCCAGTGATTAAATGCTTGACTGCAAATCAAAAGGTTAGTATTCAAACCCATTAGCCATTTTACCAGAAAATTATGTGAAAGTCTATTTTGTAAAAATTTGGGATATCCTCTGGGGAAGTTCTATCCTGTCTAACAGGATTATTTAGAGCCAGAATTAACTCAAAGTTTTGAGGATAACTTTTATGAGAGAAATATAAAATATTGGCACATCTTTGGAGAAACTGAGAAAAAAATTGCCATTGCTGCTGTGGATGCAAAATGGTATAGCCACTGGAAAAACAGTTTCTCAAAAGGTTAATTATAGAATTATCCTATGAGTCATCAATTTCACTACCAGGTATATTTCAAAAGTCTTGAAAGCAGGCACTCAAAGAGATACTTGTACACCAATGTCATTGCAACATTATTCGTAATAGCCAAAGGGTGGAATTTATCCAAATGTGGATAAGTAAATGTGGTAGCATTATAAAATAAGATATATTTCAGCCATAAAAAGAAATGAAGTTCTGATATATGCTACCACTTGAATAAACATTGAGAACAGTATGCTGACTGAAATAACTTGTAAGGAAATCATATGATCCCACTTATCCGAAGTATATAGAATAGGCAAATACAGGGAGATAAAAGGATAACAGTGGCCATCAGACATGCTTGTTTTTACTATTGTGGCTAGTGTGTTGCTTGATGTTAGAAGATATGCCATTGGTATTTCAAACACTGCCAGGTCACCCATGGTGAAGGTTTCAGCAGGTCTTCCGGACTAAGAACAGATTAGGAACAAAGAAAAGGAGCTTCGCTTCTGAAAATGTAGCCTCTGAAAATCATATGAATACCAGTAGAATATTATCTGATATAGCACCAGATGAACAACTCAGGTTGGAAGGCACTCCAAATTTCACTAGGCAAGAGCTGCCTCCACAAAGTAGAACTGGCCTTAATGATACAGATGGAACAAATGTTTTGTAACCTTCAGTTAATGATGGGAAAGTACTCAAAATTAGGAGAAACCACTTCAAACATTCATTAAAAATTGGAAAGTGGGATATCTGAAATAAAAATATAGGAAATTTATAAGTAATCAGAAATGAACTGGAATGCATAAAAACTGGTAGACTAGCCATTCGTGAGCTGAACGGACTGGTATTGACTTATTTGAATCAGATAATCAGGCGTCCTCAAACTACGGCCCGTGGGCCACATACGGTCCACCAAGGACATTTATCCCGCCTGCCAGGTGTTTTACCCCATTTGTTTTTTACTTCAAAATAAGATATGTTCAATGTGCATAGAAATTTGTTCATAGTTTTTTTTTAATTATAGTCCGGCCCTCCAATGGGTCTGAGGGACAGTGAACTGGTCCCCTCTTTAAAAAGTTTGATGACCACTGGCTCTGTAAGAAATTACAAATTCAAGAGGAATTATATCACACTGAGCATCAAAAAGAACATCTCATGGTCTCTATTGAAGTACAATATAGCCTGTGATAGGACAACATCTATATTCATACAAGGAAGGCAACTTATACAAAGATAACAAATAGTACAACTATTATCGAAATTTAAACATCTACCACTAAAGCTAGTATTGAAGAAATTGAAGATCTTTACCAACTTCTGCAGTCTGAAATTAATCAAGCATACAGTTTAGATAGATTGGTCTGTATTGGTAACTGGAAAGAGACAAAACGGAGGATAAGTAGTTGGAAGATATTCATCAGGAGGTGATAGAAACAAGAATAGCGACCACATGATAGAGTTTTGCAAGACCAATTCCTAATAACTGGAAATAACCTTTTCAATAACATCATTGATGACTCTTCATATGAACATCACCAAATGAAACACATTTAAACCATGTAGAGTATATCTTCAGAAAATATCAAGGAGAAGTATATAATATTATTACTCAGTACAAAGTGGAGATGATGGAAATTATGATATAAGGTTTTGTGTCAACTTGATTGGGCCAGGGTTATCAGCCAGCGTTAGGCAGTTAAAGCTAATAATTTCACTTGATGAGCTCTAATACAGTACAATTAGATGCCACTAGTCAGTTCTGACTCATCTCAACCCTATGCCTAACAGGAAGAAGCACTTCTCAGATCTCAGGGATTCTCACAATTGTTCAATGATCCCACTGTTCAGCCACTCTGTCAATCTCTTTCATCCAGGGTTTCTTTTACACCCCCCTCCACTTTACCAAGCATGATTACCCATGTCCAGAGAATAATCTCTCCAAATACAATGCCCCCAAATTTGTGAGAGAAAGTGTTATCTTTGCCTCTAAATAGCCTTCTGGATGTACTTCTTTCAAGACATGCCTGTTTTGTCAGTCCATGGCAAAATACATCTTTGCCATGTTTCCTTTGATCATCCTTATTCAATGTCCAAATCACATGCAAAAGAGGAAATTGAAATATCATGGCGTGATAGCATTTTTGGATTTGTTTGGGTTCTTTTGTTGTTGTTAATGTTTTTTGCCAACACGGCATACATTAGAAGATGTAGGTAGTTTAACTTGTTGATCAGGTCCCAGCTTGATGACCTCTTTTGAAGATGTGACTGAGATAAATGATTCCTTGAGCCAAACCCCTTCCGCTCTCTCCCTGGTGATCAGACCACCATGCTACCTGAGCTAGCTGCACTGTCTCAACCATGTGCTGCGCTACCTGTGGGCTGAGCCAACCTCTGGACCATGGTGGACCCAGTTGCTGTGTGGTACTGTTCCATGACCTACCACTGCCCCACTTTGCTGTGTCTGCTGCCTGCGGGCCGACTCCACTCATCTTCCCACCACTCCAGATGCCACCCTACCCCACAGCCACTTGATCCCCCTACATCTACACCATGGTGCTTTGCTACTTGCTAACCCTGTACTACTGGCCTCTGCTCCACCTCAACATCTCATCTTCCTACTGTTTGCTTCCTTGGCCTTGGGCAAGTGGCTGGTGGGAGCTGGAAGGACCTTCAGTATATTAACTGTTCCACAAAATTGAGTTGGACTGAGCTGTCTGTACTGCCACGTGGACCCATTTGCTGTTGTATTCCTTTTTTGCTATAAAAACCTGTATAATCATAAGTGGCCTAGTTTTGTTCCTATAGGGAACGCTGCCTAACACACATGATTTGGCTTAAGTATGACTTGGTCCTCAAAGTAATATCCTTGCTTTTGAACACTTTAAAGAGGTCTGTACAGGATATTTTCCTAATGTAATGTGTCAAGAACATTATACATGAAGTAAAAGGTCACTAAAAAGACAGGAAATAAAGATCAAAGAAGATGTCAGGAGAAACTCTGATGCTTACCCTTAATTGTAGAGTACTTTAAAAAACTGGGGAAAATATGTTGAAGTGAAAGGTTTGAGCAGAAAATTTCAAAGGGCAGCTCAAGAAGAGAGAGTTAAATATTATCATGAACTATCCAAAGACAAAGAGTTAGAAAACCGAAAAGTAAGAACATACCCAACATACTTAAACTGAAAGAACTCAAACCGTGAGTAGCAATACTGAAAGATTCTATGGGCATAATATTGAATGATAAGTAGGAAGCATCAAATGAAGATGAAATAACACATAGAGTCACTATATTAGAAACAAACTTAACATTCCATCAGTTTAGGAGGTAGCATATGAGCAAGAACCAATGTTACTATAAGAAGAAGTTCAAGCTACATTGAAAGCATTTGTAAATAACAAGGTTCCAGCAATTGATGGAATACCAATCGAAATGTTTCAAATAGCACATGACGTACTGGAAGCATTTACTCGTCTATGCCAGGGAAGTTTGAAGACAGATACTTGAATGACTGACTGGAAGAGATTCATATCTGTACACATTCCAAAGAATGGTGACCCAACAGAATGCTCAAAATAGTGAATAATATCATTGATATGAAATACTAGTAAAATTTTGCTGAAGATAATCAAAAAATAGTTGCAGCAGTCCATTTACAGATAGCTGCCAGATTTTCAGGCCAGATTCAGAACAAGACATGGAACAAAGGATGCCATTGCTGATGTCAGATGGATCTCAGCTGAAAGTAGAGAATATCAGAAAGATGTTTACTTGTGCTTTATTGACTATGTCAAAGCATTAGACTATGTGGATCTAAATAACCTATGGATAGTATTGAGAAGAATGGGATTTCCAGAATACCTCATTGTATTCATGCAGAACTTGTACATACATCAAGAGGCAGTTGTGCAAACAGAACAAGGGAATACTGCATGCATTGAGATCTGAAAATGTCTGCATCAAGGTTGCATCCTCTTGCCATATTTATTCAATCTGTTTACTGAACAAATCATCAGAGAAGCTGGATTATATGAAGAAGAATGTGGCACCAGAATTGGAGGAAGGGTTAACAAACTATGATATGCAGATGATATAACCTTGCTTGCTGGAAGTAAGGAGGACTTAAGGTACTTGTTGATGAAGATAAAGGATTACAGCCTTCAGTGTGGATTACAACTCAATGTAAAGAAGACCAAGATCCACACAAAGGGACCAACAGGGAAAAATGATAAATGGAGAAACAATGGAAACTTTGAAGGATTTAAACTTGCATAGATGCACAATCAATGCTTACGGAAGCAGCAGACAAGAGATCAAGTGATACAATGGGTTGGGTATATTGGGTAAATATGCTGCAGAAGTCCTCTTTAGAATACTGAAAATTAGGATGTTACTCTAAGGACTAAGACATGCCTGACCTAAGGCATAGTATTTTCAATACCCTCATGTGCACATGAAACTGGGACATTAACTAAGGAAGATGAATGAACAGGAACATATGAATTGTGATGCTAGTGAAGAATATTGACATATCATGGACTACAAGGACAAACAAATCTGCCTTCGAATGAATATGGTCAGAGTGCTCGTTGGAGACAAGGATGGAACACACTTAGAGGAAAGTATTTTACATGTTTTGGACATGTTGTCAGGAGAGACCAGTTCTTGGAGAAGGACATCATGTTTGGTAAAATGGAGGGGCAGTTAAAAATAAGAAAGCCCTCAATGATATGGGTTAACATAGCAGTTGCAATAATGGGCTTGTCAACCATAGGAAAAATTGTGAGGATGCTGCAGGACCAAGCAGTGTTTAGTCTGCTGGTAATAGGGTTGCTCTGGGTTGGACCTGACTCAGTGGCACCTAATAAAAACATCAACAACAAAGATTTGTTAATGAAGTCTGATATTTATAACCTGGGAACTGCCTATTTTGAAGGATTGTATGGACAAAATACACACATGTTTGCCAGTTTGCTACACTGTGGCGGCTTAAATGTGGTTATGATGGTAGCAGGATCAATTGTGATGAATGGATTTCAACATAACATTCTGAGCCAGTTCAATTCTCAAAAATTAACCCTGAAAACGTTGTAAAGATGAGGAACATTATTTGACATAGTGTCCGGGATGAACCTTTCAAGTTGGAATGTCCACAAAATAAGATAGGAAGACTTGCAGAATTGACTTAATGATATGTTTAGAGCAACGCTTTCGAGACCCTTATTTTCTGATAGGGCATTATTCAAAATGAGAGGAAACAACTGCGAACATCCATTTATAATCAGAACATGGAACGTTACAATTACAAATATAGCAAAATTGGAAGTTGTAAAAACAAATGAACACATAAAGATCAATATTCTAGCCATTAGTAGACTAAAGTTGACTGACAGTAGTTATTTTGAATTAGACAATCATATGGTTTACTATGTCTAAAGGAAAATTTCAAGAGAAATGACATTGTATTCATCATCATCATCATCATCATCAAAAAAACATTTCAAGACTTATCTTAAAGTACTATGCTGTTGTGGTAGGATAACATCAATACCCATATAAGAATGACAAGTTAATGCAACTATGATAAAAACTTATGCAGCAGCCACTGAAGCCAGTGTTGAAGAAATCCACCAACATCTGCAGATTGAACTTGTTCAAACATGAAATCAAGATCAATTGATATTTACTGGTGATTTGAAAATGAAAGTTGGAAACAACAAGGAAACATAAGTAGTAGGCAATGTGGATATAAAAGGAGCTGGGGAACACGTGGTAGAATTTTGTGAGACTGACAACTTCTTCATTGCAAATATCCTTTCAACAACATAAACAATGTCTATACATAAACAGTGGCTATACAACTGGACCTCACCAGATGGACTACACCAAAACCAAATGGACTATATCTGTGGGAAGAGACAATGGAAAAGGTCAATATAATCAGACAAAAGAAGACCAGGAACCTACTTTAAAACAGACCCTCAATTAATTGCACATACACAAGTTCAGGTTAAAGATAAAGAAAAGTAAAACAAGTCCACTAGAAATGAAATATGACCACAAGTATATTCCAAAAATCTAGACGCCATCTCTAGGGGAGATTAGATACACTTAATATTGATTATTAAATACCTAGAAAAACTGTGGAATAACCTCAGGAATATCATATATGATGAAAAGAAAGTCATTAAAAATAAAGGAATTAAAAAAAGAAGACCATGGTATAGATGGTGATATCTAGAGATGTCAAAAGGGACTCTAAACAGGACTCTTGAAAATAGAGTAGATAAAGAAAAGTGGGAAAAAATGAAGTAAAAGAAATGATCAGAATAATTCAAAAGGCAGCTAGAGGAAAAAAAAGTAAAATACTCAAATGAAATGTGCACAAACCTGGAATTAGTAAGCGAAAAAGAAAGAATACACTGAGTATATCTCAAACTGAAATAAATGCAGAAAATTCAAGCCTTGAGTTGAAATATTGAAAGAGTCTATGAGCAAAATATCAAATGATTCTGGAATTATCAAAAAATGATGGAAGGAATACACATAGTTTCTGTACTGAATTTTTTGGACATTCGTACATTTCGAAAGCTAGTGTAAGATTAAGAATTTCAATGTGTACTAAAGACATTAGCAAAAACAAGGCTTCAGGAATTGATAGCATGCTTATTGAAATCTCTCACCACCATCACCACCCTACCCCAAAAAAATGATGCAGTGCTGGGATTACTCACTAGACTGGATCAAGAAATTTGGAAGATCCACTGACAAGGCTAACTGACTTGAAAGCATCTATGTTTGTGATCATTTCAAAGAATTGTGGAAATTATTGAACAATATAATTAATAATACATACAAGTAAAATACTAGATGTTAATTCAAAAGTAGTTATAACAGTAAATTATTAAGAAACTGGGAGAAATGCATGCTGCATTCATTAGTGGACATGAAATGAGAAATATTATAGATATCAGGTGATTCTTGACTGAAAGCAAAGAGTAACAGAAGGCTGTTGGTTACTTATTTCAGTGACTGTGCAAAGTCATTTGAGTGTTCGAATCATAACAAATCTCATATAACACTGCTAAAAATGTGTAATCCAGGGCACTTAATTGTGCTTCTATTGAATCCATGAATAAACTAAGAGATGATCTTTCTAACAAACCAAGGGGATTACTTCATGGCTTAAAATCAGGAATGGTGTGCAATCAGGGTTGTATACTTTCATCATACTTAATCTGTATGCTGAGCCAATAATTGGAGAAGTTATAGCATCGGGATTAGATAACAACCCACAATATGCAGATAACACAATATTGCTTCCAAAAAGTAAAGAGTACATGAATCATTTACTGATGAAGACCAAAGCCTGATCTGTGGATTACAATTCAGTGTAAAGAAAAGGAAAAATCTTACAACTGGACGAATAGACACCATGATAGAGAAAAGATCAAAGTTTTCAAGGCTTTCATTTTACTTGAATCCACCATTAATATCCATGGGAAATCAAAAGGGAAGAGAGGTCAGATGGCTCTCAGATAACAAGTACAGCAACTACCAGAGAAAGTCCACTATGAAGGATATCTTACTGGAAGAATCTCAACATAAAGATAAGCAGACCCAAGTTCATAATGACAAAGCAGCAATGCCTGATTATAGACTCCCCTTTACCAGAGAGCAGACAGGCACCATTTCTGTGAGTCCTGCTCCTGGTCAGCATAATCAATTCTGCCCTTTGCCCCCACTTCCCATTCTCTGAAGCAACCCAGCCAGCCAAAACTATCACCTCACAAGTCTATGGAAGACAGCTCCATGTAGACTGCACGGTGCAGACAAAATCAGCACCCAAGTTCAACTTTTCAATTCTGATTTTTTCTTTTCCTTCCTCCCTTTGTGCTTTGTGCTCCAGTATCCTCCTCCACCACTTTTCCACCTCCCTCACATAACACATGTATTACCAAAATAACACTATCAAAGAATATATATATATATATATATATATATATATATATATATATATATATATATAGAGAGAGAGAGAGAGAGAGAGAGAGAGAGATTCATTTTTGTATTTTTTCCATTACAATACTCTATTTTTTAAATTCTCTCCTACTTCCTTTTCCAGTATTTTCTTCTGTTGCAGCCCCAATGAACTGAAAATAGCCATTCCTCCTAGGCAAAAACAGGCAGTCCTTTAGGTTCCATCATATCCACCCAAACAAGGGCTTTCCCAACAACCCTCTCTGATGCACTAACATGCACATATTCACATTGTCATTAACCAGAAAAATTAGCATCCACACCAAGGACATTCTCTGCTCTTTTTATTTCTCATTTGCCCCTCATCTGCCTGCAATCGTCCAATATATCATTCTGCTCTCTTTCATTGTCCTTATGAAATATATTTCAGTGAAATTTATTAATTCTGATTATTACCCTTAAAGTGCATTTCCACATTATTTTACAAATGTGTTCACCTCTCCAGACAACCACTTATCTATTATGTCACTCTTGCTCTTCTCTCTCCACCTTCTCCAATTACCCAACTCTTCTTTTCTCCATTTCAACACTGTATATTTTCTAGCTTCATTTAGACTATTCTCAGATAACTAAACAGAGCCAAATGCATCTACATGACCAGCAGTGCACACAACACCAAGAGCTGTTCCATGATACTGGGGAAATAGCACTCAACCACAGTAAACAAACCATAATATGAAGAAAAAAAAAACACAAACAATCAAAATCACCCAAATGCAATATAGTACTCTGATAAACAGGCAATAAAACTACCAGAAATTGAATTCAGAAAATGGGTGTTGAAGTCATATCAAGAGATGTAAGAAACAGTAAAGAGAACAAGGAAGAAATGGAAAAAGTAAAATCCTCAAACCAAAAGGAATCACAGAAAACAAACAATGAGATAACCAAATTAGGCAGCATTAGTAAAAAACCTGAAGAATAGAGTGGAAGAAGAGGAAAATTGAACCAGTGAGCTTGAAGAAAAACACTATGACTACAATCGACTAAAGGAACAATCAACAACAAAAAAAGTAAAGGAATCAGAAGAAAGCCTGAGAATAATATGGGGCATTATGAAGAGAAACAATCTACATCTTATCAGGATCCTGGAAGAAGAAACAAAATATCTACAGAGAAAATAGTACAAGAAAGCATAGAAGAAAATTCCCCAACAGCACACATGAGGTGAAAAATAACTGCTCAAGAAGCTGAGAGAACCCCAAATAGGATAAATCCCTAATGAAAAAAATCACAACACTTCATATTCAAGCTATTCAATTTCAAGGAAAAAGAGATAATCCTGAGGTCAGCGAAAGAATAAAAGAACAGTCAACTACCAAAGAAAACAGATAAGGCTATTTTCAGTTCATTGAGGCTGCAACAGAAGAAAATACTGGAAAAAGAAGTAGGACAGTATTAAAGCTTTGACTTTTCGGTAGAAACTTTGCAGACAAGGAGATAATAAATTAACATATAACATTCTGGGGAAAAAAACCTGCCAGCCCAGAAACAGATATCCAGCTACTTCCAGAAAAGGAAAAACTAAAGGAATTCATGAAAACAGGACCAGCATTAAAATATATGTTAACCAAATCACTATGGCTAGAGAAACAACAAAACCAGCAGGCAAAGGCGAGAAAAACAGATAAGAGAATACCGCCTAGAAACCAATATGATAAAAGCAGCAAAAAAAAAACAAAACAAACAAACACATAAATTGAGGAAGAACAAAAATTCCAATAAAACCATACAGACATAAAAAAGGAATAAAGAAACCAAACACAAATATAGAAATGACAGCTACAAAATGGATAAATCAATAGTGTCACTTTACCAATAAAAAGATAAAAAGTAGCAGACTGCACTGGAAAACAAGACCCATCTATATATTGCCTATAAGAGATATACCTGAAACTTAAAGACAAAAATGGATTAAAAATCAAGGAATGGTGAAAAATCTACCAAGACAATGGCAACCATAAAAAAGGGCAGAAACCAAATATTAAACTCTGATAAAATAGATTGCATAATGAATAACATAAGAGGTAACAGAACTAAATGTGATTAAAGGAAAAGTCCACTGAGAACATATAGCTTTAATAAACATATATTATTAATGAACCCAATAGAAAAGCCTCAAAATACATTAATCAAATGCTCACAGGTATAAGACAGAAATAAACAGATAGAAAATAATTATAGGAGACTTTAACATCCCACTCTCAAAAGAGATTGATCATCAGGAAAAAAATTCAATAAAGAAATAAGAGAGTTAAACAATACAATCAACCAGCTCACACTCTAGATATATACTGAGCACTCCACCCAACAACAAAGCAATATACATTTTTCTCAAGCTTATATAATATGTTTTCTAGAATAGATCATTTTAGGCCACAAGTCAAGCGTCAACAAATTAAAAAAAACTGAAGTGCAACATTATATCTCCTTAGATACAATATAAAATTGTGCTAAGGATAAGCATATATTATTGGAAATTCAAGTCAAGATGGGGATGGGGGCATGTATGTCTCAGAAAAGGTAATTACATTGCTATTGGTAGGAAAACATGGTGATGCAAAATCTATTGGGGTGGTGGAGGTTGTTGGGGACACTTTAACCATACTTATATAGAACTCAAGGGGAAGGTATACCTAGTACTATGTTCCTAATTAGACAATTTTGACCTAGTTTTTATTCACCTTAGTGACCTAGGCCATGTGCTATACACTGCTTTTATATATACTTCTACTTTTTTATTCTGCTTTTTTGAGGCACACAACATCATTCATAGGCCACAATAGAAGGACTTTGAGTGAACCTAAGTGAAGTGGGCTTTACCACAAACTAACCTTTATCCCTTGGAAAAGTTTAAGCCACATACCAAGTTGGAGGAGAAGTGCCATAGACCAGGAAACTGAAATACAAGTAAAGTAAGAAAACTATACCAAACTAGAAGAGTCAAGTACATTGGAAAGAGAGTTAAGAGGGAGGGTTATATTCAGACTAACCTCTACCTATCAATTTCTTATACTGTGTTGGCTTGCATGTTGCTGTGATTCTGGAAGTTATGCCAACTGTTTTTGAAATACCAGTAGGGTCACTGATGGTGGGCAGATTACAGCAGTCCATGCTAAAACTGACCAAGAAGAAAAGTCAGGCAATCTACTTAAAAAAAATAGCTAATGAAAACATTATAGATCTCACTCATAGAATTTTATCTGATATAGTGCTAAAAGATGTGTCCCTTAGATTATAAGTCACTCAAAATATACAGTGGCCACAACAATGGACTGGGACATTCCAATGATTCTGAAGATAAGATTGCTTAATATGCCATTCTCTTGTACTTGGGGTCTCCAGGGATTAGAGCCAACTCCATGGCCACTAGCAATGTATTCAGACCAGGAAGAGATAAAGTATGACATGGTCTAAGCCTGGGTCTTTAACAATATCATGAGTCCAGCTGTGACAGGCATGATGTCTCTTTTCTAGTTGAAATATGTAGCAGAGGGACAGGTCCTTGATAAAACAGCTTCACTCTTGCTCATATGGAAAAGTCACTTAACCTCTCTAAGTCACAGGCAACCCATTGGGAAATGAAAGGGTGTACCATAAACTGTGTTTCCCATCCAGTCACACGTAGTCTCAACAGAGCCATTCAGAAAAAGTGACTTTGGGACATGTAGTTCAACTCATCAAGTAGTCATTACTTACGTTGGGAAGTTTACTAGGGCCAGAATAAAGGGAACACACAATGATGCTAGTGACAGGTTAGGTGTATTTAGGGACTATGGAGGGTCTTTCTTCCCAGAAACCTGAATAATGTCCAAGAATGTTCCTCGGAATGAAATTTGGGGCACCTAGAACAAAAGCCAATTTTGGCTAAAGAGTACAATCAGAATCGCTCCCACTGCCAAATAAAAATTGTCCTGCCATGTGAGAAGAGACTCTCTGCCCCATGCACTGTTTGTTCTCTTATTTTAGACTGTTGGCATCCAAAGGAACTACTGAAACTTCTTTGCAGGAGCCTGTAGTACCTGGTCTAAGGCAGATGGGGCATGGCAGGTTTCCAAAAACAAGAAAGAAAACAACGCAAACAAAACACACTGCCATCAAGTCAATTCCTCTTCTATGTGACCCTATAGGACAGAAAATACAGGCCCCGTGGGAATCTAAGACTATCACTCTTTACAGGAGTAGAGAGTCTCAGCTTTCTCATGAGGAACATCTGGAAGTTGAACTGTTGACCTTGCAGTTAGCAGCCCAATTCATAACCACTACACCACCAGAGAACCCGTGGCAAGATTATGCACAAAGAATAAGGACATAGCAGAGTTCACATAGCTCCTAGAGAACAAAATGACTTCCTTGAAACAGGCCAAAGGAATCAGAACAAAGATGGCAGGGTAAGGGGCCAGAACCTCGAGTAGGTTTCTGAGGAAAGGAGTTGATGTTTGGACCTGGAGTGAAATCAAGATAATTTCTCTCAATTCAGCCAGATAAGAAATACTTTATTTGCCAAAACTTTCCATAGATATTTCTCATTAGTTATCTTTTAAAACACTTGTTTTAGATTTGGTATGTATTTTTGTCCTGTTAAAAATACTCATTTGGCATTTTTTTTTAAACTTGGTAAAATAAAGTAAAAACGTTTAAATGTATGAACATTATATTCATGTTCTGGCGTCGCTAAGAGGTTTGTTGCCATTGGGGGTCACCCTTCTGAAATTCTGTTCTGTGTTTTTCTATTTTTCAGTAAATAAAACCCAGGGGTGTTGAGCCAATAGGGAAAGCAAATAGAACACGGGTGTCACGGAGAGGGAAGCCAGAGGGGAGTGGGGTGGGGAGAAAGGCCATGATGTCTGATTATGTTAACAATTGTACAATTCTGTGTAACAGGATTGACCTACGGAATAATTTGACATGCCAGTATTATTAACTCCCAAGTACAGCAAATTAAAAAAAAACAAACACAAACAAACAACAAAACCAAGCATAGATTCAGGAATGGGCTTGGGGGTTTGGGCTCACACTAACTAGCTCCAACTTAAGAACAATTAGTTCTTACATCATGACCGTACTGGATACTCACCCTCAGGAAGGCAACACAGATGATCTGGGTGCTATAGCAAAATGTGGTGAGGAATTTAGATAGTGCCCGACTGTCAGATAAAATAGCATTTGTGCATAATGTTGTCGCTGCATGTCTACCTGGATGGGATAGGCAGGATAAACAAACCTGAATAGAGAACAACGGGATGATAATTCCAGGTGGATATTAGAGAGGGATGGCAGGGGAAAGGAATTGTTAACAAACCCAGGAACAAAGGAACAAATGACCAAAAATTGATGATGATGAGGGTGTAGGAGGTTTGGTAGGGCTTGATCAAGGGCAATGTAATTGAGAGGAATTAATGAGATGCAAATGAATGCTGAATATGATAGTGGAACAAGAGGAAAGTAAAAGGAAATAGAGGAAAGAACTAGGAGGCAAAGGGCATTTATAGAGTTCTAAATACAGGCATGTGCATATACAATTGTATTTATATTTGCCAAAGGGGAAAGAGATCTGTGTACATATATTTATATGTTTAGTATTAAGAAAGGAGATGAACATTGGGTCTCTACTCAAGTACTCCCTCAACACAAGAACATGAGATGCTCACATTCCTGACACGATCACTGAAGACAAAGTGGGTGAATAAGCAAATGTGGTAAGGAAAGCTGATGGTGATCAGCTATCAAAAGATATAATGTCAGGGGTCTTAAAGGCTCGACGATGAACACGTGACCATCTAGCTGACAAATAACAAAGCCCGTATGGAAGAAGCATACCAGCCTGTGTGATTGTGAGATGTCGATGGAATCAGGTATCAGGCATCAAAGACCCAGAACAAAAAAGCATAATGTGAATCAGAGGGGAGTGCAGAGTGGAGGCCCAAAGCCAACCTGTAAGCAATTGGGTATCCCCTTACAGAAGGGTCGTGGAGAGAGGACGGGCCAGTCAGTGTGCAGTATACCACCGATGAAACCTACATATTCCCTCTGGTTCTTTAATGCTTCCTCTCCTCCACTATCATGACCCTAATTCTTCCTTACAAATCTAGCTAGACCAGAGCATGTACATGGGTACAGATAGAGCTGGAAACACAGGGAATATAGTACAGATAAACTCCTTGGGACCAATATTGTGAGTAGTCATACTAGGAGAGGAAGGGGAAGGTGGGGGGGTGAAAGGGGGAACCTATCACAATGACCTGCCTATAACCCCCTTCCAGGGGGGTGGATAACAGACAAAGAGGGTAAAGGGAGACATTGGACAGTGTAAGACATGAACAAATAATAATAACATAAATTATCAAGGGTTCATGAGGGAGGGAGTCAGGGAGGGATGGAAGGAGGGAGGAAGGGAGATAGGAAGGGAGGGGAAAATTAAGGAGCTCAAGTAAAAAAATGCTTTGAAAACGATGGTGGCAGTCTATGTACAAATGTGCTTGAGACAATGAATGTATGTATGGATTGTGGTCAGAGTTGTACTAGCCTCGAATAAAATGATTTAAAAAATATATAGCGTTTGCAGTCTTAGAAACTTGTCTCCAAACAAGCAGTCATCTAAGTGAGATGTCAACTAATTTAATTTGGAAGAAGCACACCAACATCAGTCACTGAAGGATTGGCATCCATATAATCCAAAATCAAAAAAAGGATCAGTATCAGATCCTAAACTGTGAGAATCTGGTGTGAAGAAGGAGACGGAGGACCCTGAGGGCTCAAGATTCATTGGTGAAACTTCATAGGAAATCAGCCTCCGGAGAACTCCCCCTGTCTAAAATTGAGGGACTGGAGGAAAGTGCTCACTAAGCAGTGTGCTTGGGAGAAAGGTATATAGAAGATCATAAGCATAAATCTCACATGAAGAGTTAAAAATTTATCGTAGCTATCCTTATCAGGCTGGTTTCCAAATTTTTCTATATGTTTGATTTGTATTGTTTTCTTTGTTTTTGGTTTATTCATATTAGAGTGTATCTCAGAGGTCTTAGGTCAATGGAGGTCATCCTGTTGAAGTTGTGTTAAATGTTTTTCCATTTCTCAGCATATGAAACCCGGGATTGATGAATCTATAGGGACAGCAAGTAGAATAAGGGGTTCAGTGGATAGCGGTACAGTGATTGTGGAGTAGATGGGTAAAAGGGAGATGATGTCAAGGAGCTCATGGAGCAAAAGAATGTTTGGAAACTGTGGTAGCAATTGTATGATTCTACTCGATGTGATTGAAATATGGAATTATATGGTATATGTGTTAAATCCCCACTAATAATAACAAAAAAGAAAAGCATTAGGAAAAGATATGATAAGCTATAATTCTACCATTTAGAGAAAAACTTGAGGGTGCAGTATGTAGCCATTTTTTGGAGAGATGTGGGAAACATGTACTATTGAGAATTATGAATTAATGTATAGAAAGTCATGCTTCTTAACATATTCAATTTTTCTCCTCTTTCATTTAGTAAAAATTTAAAAGTTATTTTTATAGATCATACATTTGTCCCTCGGTACAAATGTATGATTCCCTAGTCCTATCTGTCTTCTTTATTCCTTTTTATTTTTAAGTGGATCATTACTTTTCTAAATTGATAATTTCCGATCATATGAAAATTTCTGAGACTAAACTGTGAGGGTTTTATATTTTTAACAAAAAACTTTACCACCACACTGGCTTTTATTATTAACCCAAATACCTGGGTAAGATACATGGGTAAAATGTTATTTTCAAGTTGGTATTGACTTATTGCTGCTTGGTGTTGTGCCACCTTCACAATCGTTGGTGTGCTTGAAGCCATTGCGAGGGGAACTGTGGATTTTGAGTTATTTCAAACTTCAGAGGGACAGTTTTCTAGAACTCTATCAGACAATATTCTTTTATGATTCATAGAGATTTACTGGCTATTTTTTGGTAGTAGATCACCAGACCTCTCTTCTTGGTATATCTTAATTTAAAAACTTGGCTAAAACCTTGTCACCATGAGTGACTTTGCTGGTAAATGAAATCCTGGTAGCATATATTTCCAGCATCATGGCAACATGGAAGCTATCACAGTACCACACACTGACAGATGGTTATCACATAACTTATTCTGTTATTATTGGTGTCAATTGTCATGTAGTAAAATAGAGACACATCTGGTCTATATCTGTGAGAAAATTTTACACATATACTTTCTATGCATTGGCAATGATGGTACTTCTCTATTTCATATTCTGCTAATAATTTCTCTGGGAATCTATAAAGGAGTCACATTTCTATCTTACCTACAAATGTGAAGATAAATAGCAATTTATAGAATTCTAGACTTTTATTTGTCAAATATGGCATTAGTCCACAATCATAGGTTAGGAGATAACATAGGCAAGACCTATGGGCAGAGAATCCCATATGACAGCTTGATGATTGTGAGTCATGTTTTTGTAGCAGTGAACATAATAGATTGGGTCTGACACAGAAACATCTTCATGAAATTTAAAATAATGGTCAGGAATATAATTTTTAGAGTAAACATCCTCAATCCAAACACTCGTTCTCGTTTTTAGTGTTTCAGCATCTACTGAGGTTTATAACTTCTCTAAGTTTCGTTTCCATATGATAGGGATATCTACCTACTAATTGTGGTAGAAGACAGAGGCGTTGAAATACAGGTAACCCAAATAATGCTGATTCTTATTGCTACTATGGTTAAACCATTAATAATAGCTCCAATAGTAAAATGAAAGTCCATAGAAATTCCTCCAGTGCTATGAAAATACAATTTACTGCCAAATTAGTAAATCATAATTGCATTCCACTGTAAACATTTCAGGGATAAAGAGCAACTTCCTGAATACTGACCTTCTTGAGAATTAGGAAGATGAGATTCCTCAAAAATCTCCTTGTCCTGGAGTAAGCAAATAGCCAGAAATGCCCCACAAGGTGCTCTTAAATAAGGGGACCCACATGTGAATAAAGAGTTTTTAAGCAGAGAGAGAAAACTGGTTAGTCAAAGATAACCTTTGGGGCTATTGCCTAAGGCTAGTCTTTGATAGATACATTAAACATTACCAGGAAAACAATGTTCCTACATGTATTTCAAAGGACATAACAAATTGCTTCCTAAAGAGTTCTCCAAAGGGCATCTTGGACCTGTCTAGAAGAAATATGTTCCTTCCCTGTCAAGGGCTAGCTGAAGACTATCCCTAGTCTAGAATTCTAGAATTATATCCTGGCCCACCTGAGGCAGAAGGGAGATAGTCCGGTTTGATATTCATAAATGATGATCACATAGCGTTTCAGGCCTTAAGTAAGGCAAATAGATGTGGCCTAAACAAAGTGCACTCAGAGCAATAGTAAAAGAATCACACCATAGTCTAGATCCTCCTTCTTTTCACAGATTGATCCTATCAAGCAAAGATAGTGACTTTCTACTCAGTTCTCCTTCTAACCTACACTCTAACCACCAGGAACTTTTTAAATTTCTAAGATGTGTCTAGACCTTTGAGCTGGGCATCCATCCAGATTTTTTAATGCTGTTTCTTCAATTGAATGCCAATCCTTCAAACCCTTTTATGTATACTACTGTGGGCATATGAACTAAGGATATTTCTGAAAACAATATTTGCAGTGTTCCAAGAGAGTACTATACTTCACTGGAAAAATGACCATTGTGGGAACCTCTTTATGTTCCATATTCAGAGAAGGGCATTCAATCTATGTGGCTTTGCATGTATATAGGCACTAAGTTTGTAGGAAAAAATCCATTATTTTTTATTTCATTTTTTCAAGAACTTTTTGAAGCCCTTTGTGTATTCATTTGGTGTGGTAGTAGCATCATTTGATGGCAACCTGAAGATATATATTAGTGTAGGGATGGTATTAAACCTGTCAATCAGGTTACAGCCTGATGGTGTTTCCTTGTGGGTATGGCCTTCTCATAAGGAGGATTCAGGGAGCTGCCCTCTCTCTCTTTGCCTTTATCTTTCCAGCTTGCTGACCTTGAGAGCAGCTGGAGCTCTGTGATATTTCCAATGACCTTGAATCCATATTTTTTGCACCGACTTGTCTATGATCTTCCTGAATTCTGCATCATTGCATGTGATTGCGAGAGTCTGAAGAGGGACTTATGGACTTCAGTTGGACAATGTTGAAGTCCTTTCTTGATATAAAGCTCTTTCTTACATATATATGAGTGTCACTGGATTTGTTTCTCTCGTCAACTCAGACTAACTGATTTGGCAAATAGCTGCTTTTGAGACACTTTTTTTGGAATGATTTTGGGCCTTCCCTTCTCTTGGTAAAAGTGACCTCTCTGGTTTCTCCCTCTTGAATATTTGCTCTCTCCTGGATAATGCAACTTATAACATTAAAGTCAGATAAATGTATTGATAGACAGACTTGACTGGTGTCTCTGACTTAAATGGTCAAAATGCTTAGATGCTAACCGAAAGGTTGGAGGCACAAGTTCACCCAGCAGTACCTCTGAAGAAAGTCCTGATGATCTACTTCCAAAAAATTAGCCATTGAGAACACAATGGAGCAGAGCTTTATTCTGACACACAGGATCACCCAGAGTCAGCATGCTTTGATGGCTATTTTTTAAAATGCATGCATCTGACCACACACAACATCTCTGTAGGGTAATCGGGAGTTTCTAGAGGGCAGAGCTAACCAGTGATGATTCCAGGCATATAGACATCTAGTAGGTGTTCCAGGAGTATCAGAACATGGGCTAGTTACAGATCAGGCCACACCACCCATCAAGCTAGTGCTGGGAATAGGAAACGTAGGGTATGAGTTTAAACTCCAGCCTAGTTCTTTTATTTTCTTTTTGATTTTGAGGATCTAGTTCTGGCCATCCATCTCCTTAACACAGGGAAAGTACACAGCCTGAAAACTTTTTCCTATGGCTTTCTTTGAAGTACATCATGGTATGGACACAAATCACCGGAAGGAATTTGGGTATTTATTTATCAAGCCATGTCTATGTAAGAGGGTCCATACTCTGAGCTTCATACTACATAATATCAGGAACAAGTGTTGTTATGTTTATTTTATAGATAAGGCAACTAGCCCAGAAAGATTAAATACTTTGACCAAGCTAGTTACTTTAATATCATTAAAATAGGAGCCATGGTGACTTGACTTTAGTGTTCTACTTCTTTAGAGCCAGGGCTTCTGCACAGAAATTACATATACTTTCTAGAAGCCTCTAAAGTGTCTATCTAGATGAATAGGCTTCTCAACATCACTTGTCCATCACTGAATTCATCTTTCTCCATTTACATTTTATTCTGAACTGTCTATATTATTGAATTCCAGTGCATGGGGAGTGACTACACTATAGTTCTTGGAGACAGATTTCCTGGATTTGAATCCTGACATCAATTATCACTTAGTATGTGAACATGGGTCAGTTTCTTAATCTTTCTTTGCTTCCATTTCCTCGGCTATAAAATAGCTGTAAATATAGTACCTACTTTAAAAAGAAAATGAAACAAATAAAAAATAGCTGCCTTTGATCTCTTTTATGCTGACCCTGTGTGAAAGCATAGAACTGTGCTCCATGGCGTTTTCAATACTCAAATCCTATTGTCAGCCTGGACTATTACTAAAATCTTAATGTGTTCACATGTATGAAGTGCTGTACATTGAACACCAAACTAAAAAACGGAAACCTACTGCTGTCCAGTCAATTCTGATTCGTGGTAAACCTGTATAGGGTGTCCAAGGCTGTAAATCTTTATTGAGCGGATGGCCTCAACTTTAACCTATAGAGCCACTGATGGCTTTATTCTACTGATCTTATAGTTAACAATCTATAGCTTACCCAAGTGTGGGACCAGTTAATACTAAATACTGGATATCATCCTGATAATACTATTTTAAGAAATGTTATTATCTAAATTAATCTTTGCAAGTCACTATTGACCACACACACACACACACGCGCGCGCACCACTCTTTTAGCCTTCTTTGGTTGAAGATCCTTACTCCTTGATATTTCTTGAAATGATAACCTTTAACTCATCCCATTGCAGTTACCTTTTCCATTTCCCATCCACACCATTGCAGTGGCTTCCTATCGCCCCTTTCCAAAATTCCTTCCCTTGCCATTCATTATCTGCATAGCTGCAACAGATCTTTCTACAATCAAGTCTGAACATGCTACCAACTGAAAAGCCCACTTTCTCTGCCCATTTCCAAAAGCAGCAATTCTGAAGTCTGAAGTTTCATCCCTTTATAGTTTGACCTTTGCAGTTATGGATATTCTTCTCAACCACCCTATCATCTGCCTGTGTCCACCTGTCCAATGTTCCCTAAGGACTCTTCCAGTTTCACTTGTTCATGCCTGATCTATTCTGTTTCTTCTCTCTGTGATGTTCTGCGTCTACTTAAAACATTCTTGCTCATTTAACAGTCACTGTGAGTTTCAAAAATCCTTTCTGACCCCTTAGTCTAAAGGCTATTTCCCACATGACCAAGGACCACACTGAACATGTTCTTCTGCACCACCAGGTGAATTGACTCCCAATATAGAACTCAGCCTTGCATTTGTCCTGCCTAATCTACTATCCATCACTTTGTGAGTTCTTTAATTTTTTCTACCAGAGCTGCTAAGCAGTTTACACTGATGGCTCAAATTTTGCATTACTACCTCAGATACACTGAAACAGGTTCCATTTTAATAAGATCACAGATGATTTTTACAGCTCTCTAATTGTTTCTTAGGTATGGGAACTTTTTAAGATTAAGGTTCTGATTCATTATAAAAGAAGGGGAAATTCAAATACTCATCATAATATCATATTGGAGAGAACTGATTAGAATCTACTATCTACTTTAATATGTTCCCCATGATTCTGAACCTAATTGGAGTCTGTCAGGCTTCCTGATGCACCAGAGAAACTCTTCTGATGAGGTCCAGCCTACTGGGAACCAATCCACTGCAGACATACATCTCCCTAATACAGTTGGTGTACCCTGAGTCAGTTAGGACCCTCCCAGTCCTGGGACTCAGAGGACTGTGTATACTCCTGGCCAATTTCCCACTCAACTTCTCCCCACTTTTGCTGGGAGAGTGACGTTTATCAGTGGCAGGAAATGAGGAGAGGGCTATGTGTTCACCAATCTGCTCTGGGGTGGCTAGTAACTTGGTAGCATCTTGCTGGGGAGGAACAGAATCCTTTGTCAGTTTAACCCTGTGGCACTTTTGGAAATTGTTATCTTTTCTCAAAGGGATATCTGGAACTCAAGCTGTTTCAATCTTTCCTCCATGTCAAAAGTTTTCTTGAGAGAGGGATTAAGCGTGGCTCTGAATATGTGACCATGTTGTTTTCTCCACCCGTAGGTTCTATGATACTTTCCATAATTCAAATTCATCAATTCTTTTTCAGACTTCCAATTCAATGATCAAGTTTTACATACATATAAGACAATAGAAAAAGGACACTCTCTTCAACAAATGGTGCTGGAAAAATGAATATCCATATTCAGAAAAATGAAACATATCACTGAAGATGTGGGTGCTATAGCAAAGTGTGATGAAGAAAGAAGATGGTGCCTGGCTATCAGAAATAATCACATTTGGCATTTAAAAGGTTTGTCCTTAAACAAGAAGCCATCTAAGTGAGGCATCGACTAAATGCAAGGATTGTAAATGATAAAATTCAAATCTAAAGAATGGAACGTAACAGAACTTAAATTCTGAACACCTGGCTTACAGAAGGCTATGGGTGGAATCCATAGTGGAATCCAAAAATTCATTTGCTGGGTCTCCACATGGATTAAGACTCCAGTAAACACTCTCTGACCCAAGGTCCAGGTATAATAATAGCTTTGCTATCCAACAGAGAGCATTGTAAAGTTGATTATGGTAGATTTGGTTAGATAAAAATTTAACAGCTTATTATTTAATCTCTCTTTAGATTTATTTTAAACTTATTTCAATTTTTAATAATTTTGCTTTCTTTTTGATTGAGGTTTTTCTGTTTTGTTTTGTCACTGTCAATTTTTTCCTGTTTATTTATTATTTTCATTTGTGTGATTTTTTGTTTTTTATAATTTTATTGGGAGCACTTACAGATATTATAACAATCCATAATTCAATTAGATCAAGCATAATTTTACAATTAATGCCACCATCATTTTCAAAGCATTTTCTTTCTTCTTGAACTCTTGGAAAAAAGCTCCCTTTTATCCCCCAGCCTTTACTCCCTTCCTCATCCTACCCCCCAGGAAGCCTTGTTCTTACATTATAAATCATTATTATTGTTTGCCATATCTTACACTTTCTACTGTCTCTGTTCCCCTACAATTCTGTTGTTTGTTATGCTAGGGTTGGATTATATAGTCATTTTTTCTATTGGATCCTCCTTCTCCCGCTCTATTTCCATAATGCCAGGGAATCATTTCTCCCATTGATGTTTCTGACGGGTTTATCTATCTTGGATTTCATGCACTGAATGATCTTCATTATACAAATGAATGTTCACAGGTCTAACACACTAAATTAGGTAAAACTGGGAACATAATAGTAAAGGGATGAAAAGAAAAGAACTCATAACACTATGTTTGATCTAATCAGGTTGCAGCTTGATGACCTCATTTGGAGGTTCAAAGGAGATAAATCGCTCACTGGAGGTCAGATACATTCTCTGCTACACATTCCTGCTGAAAATCTGCATGGAGCTGTGCTGATAGAGTAAGAGCCCTGTAGCTGAAGGAGCCATCTGGAGAGCCACACCAGCACTGACGCTTCCACCACCAATGGATCCACAACACTTTTCACCCATTGGCCTGTGATCTTCCTGAATTCTGCATCATTGCATGTGTTGCATGAGTTTGAAGAGCAATTTGTAGACTGGTATCAGACATATGGGCTAATACTGGATTTTTGGACTTGATCTGGACTAGACTGGGATGTTTTCTTAATATACAACTACTCTTTGACATATGAGTATCGATAAATTTGTTTCTATAGTCAACCCTGACTAACACACAATTATGATATTCACCTTCCTGACCTGATTACTGAAGACACAATGGGTGCATAAACAAATGTGATGAAGAGAGTTGATGGTGTCTCCCTATCAAAAGATAAAGCATCTGGGGCCTTAAAGGCAGACAGTTAAACAAGCAGCCATCTAGCAGGGAAGCCCACATGGAAGAAACACACCAGCTCATGTCATCATGAGGCGTTGATAGGAATAGGTATCAGAAGTTCAATAACATGCTATCAAATTGGTGGTAAGAAGGGTAAACAAAGTGGAGATCCAAAATCCCCCTGTAAGATAATTAATTGGACAGTCCCTTACAGAAGGGCCATATGGGAAAGAAGATATATCCAGGGTGCTTTACAACATTGTGTGTTTTCCTGTATTTGAAATTTAGGATAGGTAAATTTTTAGAGGTTTAACTGGTTTAAATTTTTAGAGGTTTAGAGGTTTAATAATTACCTAGAGTCAAGACAAAGGAGGTTGGAAAGAAATGGGGTGTTAACAACAAGGACTATGAGAAAGAAGAAAATGTTTTGAAATAGGATTGAACCATTAAATTTTTAATTGGATAATATGTGATTTATATACCAATAAGAATTATTTTAAAAAGCATGCCTGGCACAAATTTATGGGTGAGGGTTATTGATTCATGAAAAGTCAAGCAAAATTGTAGGAAGGGAAGAAATAGAAACAAAGAGAGCACTGCCAGGTGATTCTCTACCTGCTGTGTCAGCACATTGTACTATGGAGGCAAGGTCTGTCTTGTGGATAGAGCTTCTAGAACACCGATAATCATTACAAAATATAAAGCATTGTCTGTATTCATTATTATAGCCATTCATCATCATTACCCACTCCCCCCACCAAAGTGATAAACTTCCTCCAAGACAGATTGCTTGTGCTGTAAGTCTTTTCACATACTTACCTGAGAAATAATGAGTGAGGTAGCAGTCCAGGTAGCACTGGGCAGTTGGCTGGAAAGGTACTCTTGGTTCCCTTGGCCTGACTTAATGAGCCTCCTCCTTTAAAATATTTTCATTTCTTTTTATATTCCTTTAAAAACCAAGAAGAGTGATGAGACATTAAGACAAGGAATACTGCTGAGTCTCAGCACCATCTTAATATTCTTATTAGAAAATGAGTGGAGTTTTTATTATTTGCATAAGATGCCCTTTCTCAAGCATTGCATGCCTAAAGAGCTGACCATTCAAGTAAGCAAGGATAACTGAAAATCTTTCCCTGTCACTTTTAGGTCTTTGAATCTGTGGTTCTGAGTTGATTGTGTTGAATCTTGATTGTGAGAACTATAACACCTGTTTTATAACTTTCTAATGAGGAATGTAGAGTCACACTTTAGGATGTGTATTCAAGAATAACAAATGGTAACCACATCCGTGCGCTATGATTCACATACTGGACCCCAGTAGTCTCTCTTGCCAACAGCAAAGCAGTGTTGAAAGATTCAGTCATGATCATTCTGGCAAGTGGTCAACATGGTACCTGCACATAGTAAGCACCTGATAAATTTCACCATCATTATTGCTACTTTTGCTTAGAATTAGTAATGAGCTGGGTATTATTCTCTTCTATACAAAAAGAGTAGAAAAGATCTCTGCTTGTCATGGTGATTCTGGCATAAAAGAAAGTCTGGTGTGCCACCAAATCAATTCCCTCCTGTTTTTAACTTTTCTTTTCTAGGAATAGAAGTGTAAAAAAGTTAAGATGTCCATATATAGAAAACATCCCTCCTCCAGTTTTGTTTCATTATTATTTACCTCCAGGCTTTTCATCCCAAAGTGGGAAAATTTATTTTCCAAAACTTCTTAACTCCCAAAATTAAAGTCACATTTCTCTGTCTCTGTCCTCTGAAGTCTCTGAGCAGAGGCTTTGGCAGCACTCCATGCCATTATGTCAAGCCCCATTAATTCTCCTCCTTCCATTCATCACTGTGAAACACTAGTTAAAATCTGGCAGGGCCAAGAGCCTTGCTGGATGTAGGAGGCTTGGAGCCAATGTTTAGATATGAGCCATTTAGACAGGAAAAAAATAGTGTTGTCACAGTGCTCCTTTCCAAAACGATGTCCCACAAACTAATTCATAGAAGGGGAGAAAAAGTATTCATTTGAAAATGACTAAGAAATGAATTATAATGAAATTATTTTGTAGATTGAAAATCACTTTAGAATATATTCTATTATTTGACCTTCATAACAATAATAAACACCCAAACAAACTCAGTGGCATTGAGTGGACGCCAACTGATAACAACCACACAAGATGGTGGTGCACTGGTTATGAGTTGGGCTGCTATCTTTGATGTAGGCAGTTTGAAGCCACCGGCCACTATTCCAGGAGTCACAATGGGGCTTTCTAGTTCCATAAAGAGTTGCAGTCTTGGAAATTCACAGAAGCAGTGAATTTGTTTTTATTTTGTATAGGGTTTCCAATGTATAATATTTAGGGAACCAAACTGTCATAACTTTCTCTAGTGGGGAAAGTTTAAACCATTGACCTTTTAGTTAGCAACTAAGTGCTTAATAACCAGTCCACAAGGATTTTTTTCAATATGTTCTTTTGGTAGGTGTCATTGAGTCAGTTACAATGGTGACCTTTCACTGTTATCACAATTGTTATGTTTGAGTCCATTGCTGTAGACACTGCCAATTTGTCTCATTCCGGTTTTCCTTTTCTTAATTTTTTTAAACTGGCCCTCTACTTAAAAATAATCATTTTATTGGGGCTCGTACAACTCTTATCACAATTCATGCATCCATCCATTGTGTCAAGCACATTTGTACATTTGTTGCCATCATCATTCTCAAAACATTTTCTTTCTACTTGAGCCCTTGGTATCAGCTTCTCATACTCACCCCCCCACGCCCACCTCATGAACCCTTGATAATTTATAAATTGTTATTATTTTGTGGTGTCATGTTATTATTTTGACATTGGGCATGTCTTACACTGACCAACGTCTCCCTTGACCCCCCTTTTCTGTTGGAAGCCCTCTACCTTACCAAACATGATGTTCTCCTTCAGGAACTAGATCCTTCTGGCAATATGTTCGAAGTATGTGAGGCAATGTCTCACTATCCTGGCTTTTAAGGAACATTCTGACTGTGCTTTTTCCAAGATTGATTCATTCATTCTTCTGACAGCTCGTGATATATTAAAAATTCTTCATCAACACAAAAATTGAAATGCATAAATGCCTTTCAGTCTTCTTTATGAAAGGATTAAAAATACTGTGCTTTGGCGTAGGTGTGCCTTAGTACTGAATGTGAGATCTTTGCTTTGTAACACTTCAGAAAGGCGTTTTGCAGCAGAGTTAGTCTTGCAATGGGAAAGGTTATTTCTTTTTCTCTTTCAACTATTATTTTTAAGAAACAGTTCAATGGTTTAAATATTGAGAATTATGCAATAATAACCACAATTTTTAATCATTTTCTTCATTCTTGTATCCATTGCTATTAGTTCCCTATTTCCCCTCAACATCCTTTGACTCCTATAAAACTATTAGATCTACTAATCTAGTCACTGTCTGGTTATATTTACCTACCCTGAATTTCATAAATAGAAAGTCATAAAAATTCAGTGGCAGAAAAAAAAATAAATTTTAAATTAACTATATCTACAAATAACCCATTTTCCAATGCACTCTAAGGACAAAACTATTCACATATCTTGCCAATGGTCAGAGGGGGTTCATATTGGAGACTAAGTCTCCAATGGATTCTGCAAATGTCTATCAGGCTTCCATTGTCAACCACAGACTTTTGAAAACTGGATGCTTAATATTTAATCTCTAATATAATTTCCTCCTCTAATTTTGGATTTTATTATTTACAGTCCTTGGATTGCATGGGCTGGGGTGATTCTTCTGTGTGGACTTAGCTGACACCTTAGATGTCTGCTCATTTTAAGATAATCCTTTAAGACCCCAGGTGCTATTCGTTTTATGGTAGCCAGGCACCACCTGCTTTATTCACAAGACCTTTCTATAACACCCCTATCTTCAGTGATCATTTCATAAAGCAAGTGTTGAGCAGAGCCAAATAATAAGATCTAATTGTTTTTAAATTAGGGTTTATAATTGTGAGCTCAAATTCATTCATGTCTAGATCTAGATTTAGGTATAAATACATAGAGAGGTAACATTATAAACTTATATCGGTAACCTGTAGGGAACACTTGGTATTTCTAATAATAGTATCAACAATCTAGCAAATGATGCATAATTTTAAATACTTGTGAGAAAAATAAAATAAACATTTATATGAAATCTTATTAGACTTCTCTTTTTTTCCTTTGTTAATTTTTCCAGTGGATTGTCGATTTTATTAATCCTTTCAAAGAATGAACTTGTCTTGTTCATTTTTCCCATTGTTTTTCTCTTTTTCACTTGATCTACTTCTGCTCTAATATTTATTATTTCAGTTCTCCTGTAGGGTGAGGTTTAGTTTTGTTGCTCTTGTTCATGTTGTTGAAGATGCTGTGTTAAGGTGGATATTAACTTTGATTTTATCCTCTTTTTTTCATGTGTGCATTTATTGCTATGCAGTGCTCTCCGAAAGCTGTGTTTTTGAGTCCCAAAGGTCTGGTTATGTTGTGTTTTCATTCAAGGAATTTTTTAATTCGATCACTTATTTGGTCTATAACCATTTTTTAAGTAGTATGCTGTGATGTCGCCATGTACTTGGCTTTATGTTCTTGTTTCTATTGCTGATTTCTAGTTTTATAGCATTTTGGTCCATGGAAGTGGAGTGTAGAATCTCAATGTTTTAAAATATTTTAAGGCTTTCTTTGTGGTCTAACATGAGGTCTACTCTAGAGACTACCATATGTGCTGGTGAGGAATGCATATAGTGCTGTTGTTGGGTAAAGTATTAGTATATGTCTAGAAAGTAAAGTTGGTTATTTACTCCTGTAGTTAGTTCCTGATGATCTGCTGAGGTATTTACATGATTTCATGCAACCTGATAAAAAATTTTTAAATGAAGGAGTGGATTCTAGCCTGTCAATCAGATCTCTCCCCCACCCCACCCTCACCCCCCTTGTAGGTATGGTCTTCTCTGATAACTTCCTCTCTTCTTCCCTGGAAGTGGGATGTACTCTTTCTCTCTGCTTCACTTTCCTTTTGAGGAGCCACACTCAGAGAGCTCGAGGAGCCAGTGCTGAGATGCATCCACTACCAATTGACCCACTGGACTTTCCACCCACCAGCCTGTGATCTTCCTGCTTTCAGCATTATTGCATGGGCTGCATGAGTCTGAAGAGGATTTCATGGGCTAGTATAGGACATATGGGCTAATATCAGACTCATGAACTTGATCTGGACTAGGCTGGGCTATTTTATTGATGCATAATTGCTTCCTGATATAAAATTCTCTTATACACACATAGGAGTGTCTCTGGAATTGCTTCTCTGGTCAACTCGGTCTAACACATCTTTCTTTCCTCACGAGTGGTGTATTAAAGTCTCCTACTCTTATCACCATACTGCATATTTCTTCAGTTCTGTGAGAATTTGATTAATAAATTTTGAAGGTGTTTCATTGGGATCATGTCACATAAATATGATTATGTCTTCTTTTCATATTGTTCATTTAGTCATTATTTAATGTCTTTTTTGATCTCTCATGAAGTTTGTCTTGAGTTCTATTTTATCAGAAGTTAATATTGTCACTCCAGTTTTTCTGGTTGCATTATCTTGGTCATTTTTTCTTCATTCTTTGATATTAAGATTATTTTTGTCTTTGTGTTTAAGGTGTATCTCTTGTAGGAAGCATATTCATGAATCTTATTTTATAATCCAATATCTACTAATCGTCTCCTGCCTAATGCTCCTAATCCATTGAAATTCAGTGTCATTATTGATACATGCAGGTCTGTTGCTGTCATTTTGCTATGTCTTTTCTATTTTTTTTAGTTTTATTGGTTTTGTTGTTCTTCCTCTGTTTCTGTGTTGTTTTCTGTACTGTTTTCATTGCATTTTTAATATGGTGTTTTTAATCTGTATGTTGCTCTCAGTTTTGTTTATTGCTATTATTATTCTCTGTCCAAAGTGTTCCCAATAATAATATTGTACTGCTATTCTTGTTTTTTATAAATTCATCTACTTGTTCATTGTCTGAAAATACCCCTATTTCTTACTCATATTTGAAGAAGAGCTTTGCTGAATATAAGGTATTTACTTAGTTGTTTTTTTTCTTTTAGGGTTTGATATACGTCACTCCTTTTTTGAGAGGGGGGCGATAGCATTATTATTGGGAGAAAAAAATTGTTCAACATGTGTTGGTAAGGATTGCATTCACATTTAATTACATAGCTTCAACTGAGAAATCTGAGATGATTATTATTTAGTTAGCTCTGTAGTTGATTATTCTTTCCCCAATATTTATTCTCAAGATTTTTCATAGTCTCATTTTCCTTGATACTGGAGAGTTTGACTGAAATACTTCTAATTTGTTGTTGTTGTTGCTGTTGTTGTTGTTCTTTTTGAGCCTCTCCTGTTTGAAATTTTCTTGACTTCCGGAATAGTCATTTTGTCCTCTTTTTTTTTGTTTGTTTGTTTGTTTTCGTTAGTCTGGGTTGTCTAGAGAAACAAATCCAGAGACATTCATATGTATATAATAAAGAGCTTTATATTCAAGAGCAATTGAATATTGAGAAAACCTGCCAGCCAGTCCCATTCAAGTCCATAAGTCTGATTTTAGCCCATATGTCTGATACCAATGTATAAATTCCTCTTTAGACTCACAGAACACATTCAATGACAACAAATGCAGAAAAATTACAGGCCAGTGGGTGGAAATTCTTCTGGATCCAATGGTGGTAGAGGCATCTCAGCACTGGTGTGGGTCAGCTCCAGGGCTCTGGCTGCATCCGCATAGCTCCATCAGGCTCATCATCAGTAGTGTCTCTCAGGGAGTGCATGAGTGTCCCACCTCCAGTGAGTTCTGTGTTTCCTTAGTGGCTCAAAATGAGGTCATTAAGCTGAACCTGATTGACAAGATAAATTCCACCCCTTCACTCTTAAGTCTCAAGTTGACAACAGATTATGTAACTACCACATCCATTATAGTGTTGGGAGAGTTTTCATAATTTCTTGTACTATTTTCTCAGAAGAATGTTTTGCTTCTTCTTTCTTCAGGATTCCCAAAGACATAGGTTGCTCCTCTTGATAATACCCCACATCATTCTTAGGCTTTCTTGAGTTTCCTTTGCTTTTTTGTTAATTGTTTCTCTCGTTGGTTTTATTCAACAGAATGTTTTGAGCTCACTAATTACATTTTTCTTTTCTTAAATTCTATCACTAATTTCTTTTACCATGTATTCTAATCACATTACCTTATTGTTTGTTTTCTAGATGGCTAATAGGTGTAGGATTTCTAGTATTTTGAATTATTTCTTCCATTTGTTGAAGGTATCTAAACACCATTCTCCTGAATTTTATTTCATCTATTCCTAGGGAATATTCTCTGAAGTAATCCTTTAGGACCTGGCATTTTTTTCAGGTGTTGATACCCATTTTCCTTGATTTTTTGGGTGTACTGTGGTTGACTATTTTCCATAGCATCATAATATAGCAATTGTGTCAAGTGGGGTCATGTGGGGTGGTTGAATGTGTCTACAAGAGAGATTAATAGGAGCCAGGTGGTTACAACAGGTGGGAGAAAGGCAAGAAATGTGGAGGGGGTGGGGGAAGGTCAAAAAAAGATAAAAAGATTTATCAAATAATGGAGAATTTATTTTTAGAAGCATAATAAAAATTTATAGGTATAGTAAAAATATGTGTCAAGAGGAAAAGGAGAAAAAGAACAAGAAGAAATAGTGCATGAGTAAAGAGAGGAGCATGAACTGATGAGTGTGCAGATGCCACACAGGATGGTGTTGTGCAAGTAGGCATTGTATAGATAGGGTGAGCACCTCAGGGCTGACATCATGTGATACCAACTCATAACACCAGGTGTTAGTCTGGGTTGACTAGAGACACAAATTCATAGATACATATATGTATATAAAAAAGAGCTTTATATACAAGAGCAATGAAACATTAAGAAAACATCCCAGCCCAGTTCATATCAAGTCCATAAGTCCAATATCAGCCTATATGTTTGATACCAATCTATGAATTCCTCTTTAGACTCATGCAAAAAATGCAATCATGGTGAATGCTGAAGATCACATGCCAGTGGGTGGAAAGAATTGTGGATCCAGTGGCAGTGGAAACATCTCAGTGTTGGCAGGGGTCTCCACGTGGTTCCTTCAGCTCCTGGGCTCTAGCATAGCTCCATGTGTCTTGTCCACAGGAATGTCTCGCAGGGAGTGTGTGTGTGTGTCCTGCCTCCTGTGAACTATTTATCTCCTTAGCATCTCCAAATGAGGATATCAAGCTGTGCCCTGATTGACAGGCTAAACTTTACCCCATTCACTCTTAAGTTTCAAACTTACAACAGATTGTGTAACCAGCACACCCACTAGAGCTTCTCTTCAATAAAATAAGATGGTTATTATCCTCATTTAGCAAATGAATAAACTTAGCCTTAGGGAAGTAGGATGATTTGTTAAACGATGCAGTATAATAAGTTGAGAAGTAGGACTTGAGCTAACTCTTTCATGGTTTCCAAATGTTCTAGGTCTTTCAAGTACTCCATATTTTATAAGAAAGGCGTGGAAGATCTCAATTACCCAAGTCTTAATACTTTTTTTTTCCTTCTGATTCTAAGAAAGTTTAGTTTTTCTATATGAAACTGCAAAATAAAGATAGAGAAGAGAAAAGGGAGTCAGGGGGTTGTGGAACATAAAAAGATAGAACGATATAAAAACTAAACAAACAAAGAATACTGAGGGGGTACGTAGCATTATAGATAACTGATGTTGCTACCAAAAAAAGTTCCATTTCCTCAAAGCACGAGAAAGGACCCAGCTGTTTATCATAAATCATCTTTTACAAAGCTAGTGTAATTTGCATAAAACTATCACCAAAATACCTTTTAGTTATCTCCTTTTCTCACCAAGGTTGTCAATTCACACAACTGCCATTTATATCCACGTGTCTTCTAATAGAGCCCCATCACTCCTAAGTTACTCTCTACCTGGGATAAAAAATCACTCTTCCCCTTGATATTTTTCTGATCTTGATCCCCGTACCTATGTCCCTCCTTCCAGGCCCAGACACTTCTACTCTGCTCACAGATCTGGAATTGTAGTGAACAGATTGTCCATCATTTTACATGTAAGAATAATTTCTCACTCAAAAAGGCAGAGATCAGAGGAGCTTCATAAAAGAGGAACTATAGTGGGTCTTAGAAAACTAACATCAGAAGAAGAAATTAAGAAAGGGGACAAGGTGCCAGAACAAGCTTGAGTGTGCCATAAAGAATTTGACCGCCTAGGAGGGAGGGAGCACTAGAACTGACTGTGATTAAACAACATATTTCAAAAGCAATTTAACCATAAAAAATAAAAAAATGTTCTGAAATTGATTGGGATGATGGTTGTGCAATATTTGATATGATAGAACTATTTATTGTGTAATATGTGAATTATATGCCAATAAAACTGTTTTAAAGATAATTTAAACACTGAATTGAGAGAAGTGAGCTAATGCATGGACGCACAAAGGGAATGGGGATAGCTGCAGCTGAGAAGCCAATGGCTGTTCATTAGGGGAAGGGGGAGGGGAAGCAAGAAAGGCCTAACCTTGACTGCCAAATCTAGATTGTATTCTAATCATTTAATGGAGGAAGATCATACATATTTAAATTTTGGAGAACATGGTCTGGAGATGTGGGCCTACACAGTATTCTTGGATGACCATTCAAAGAAAACGTGAGTGAGAGAACATGGCAGATGGAAAGTTCAATAATACCAGATTCTGATGCCAAGTCAAGTGCTTGTCCCACTATACATGTCTGTCTTTCATATTTGCTCGGTAATGTGAACATCTCAATTGTTGATTACATGAAAAACAGGAAAAAAATTTCTACGAGACAACCCACGTATTTGTGGGTTCTTAACATTTTTAAATTTTGGCTGTTTTACAGGGTTTTATTAAATCCAGGTGCACTCTTCCATACCCGAACACACACACATGCACAACCTCAGAAAAGAATTTATGTGAGCATCAAAAGATATTTATATTTGACCCTCATTGTCCCTCAGTACTCTGCTTGTGATAGAGGGAAAAAAGTAAGTGATTAGAATTCCCCAAGAACACTGAGGGTAATAACATAGCACTGTGACAATCATGTTGCCAGAGAGAAACATTTTCATAATCTACTCCCTTTCCAGAAAAACATACACCATGAGAATGCCTAGTGGCTGCCTCAGTGATCTTCATGAGAATGAAATAGACTTACTACTTCTTCATTTAATGAATTTGAGTAGGTTTTGTATTCTGACATAGTAGAATGCAAATAAATATCTATTGAATCATTGCTATAATGAGTTGTGAATGAATGGATTAGTATGAGGATACGTGGAATTCTATATGCTGTCTGCATTGAGACACTGATTATAGTTGCAGCCCTCACAATTCTCTAAGGAGACTTTGTAAAATAAGCCCAGCTAGTGGTTTTTGCTAGAGGCTAAACATGCGTTTCCTGTCTAGCAGCAATGCTTTCTTTCTTTAATGTCAGTAATAACACTTCCTAAGGGAAGAACATGATAACATTCAGAAATGATACACCTGCGGAAAAACTTTACAGGAACGTTATACTCAAATCCATAGTTTCATAGACAGGGCTACAAAGAGAAAAGAAAATGGAAATGCTTGGATCTCACCATATTGAGCCTAGCATGCATATAAGACTCTAGTGATAAATATTTCAGAATACATGCAGCTGACCTGCTTTCACCATCCCTTCACACATTTCTGTCTATAAAATTAATACTATTACTAAATATGACATTTGAAGTTATTAACAAATCACGTGAAATATATGTTTTCTAAATGACTAATAATAAATATTATATGTCACTTTATAGGCATGTACAAATTGGAAAGTGGGAAAAAAGGTAGAAGAATAAATGATTCCTTTGAACTGTAGGACTGGCAAAGAATGTTGAATATACCATGGACTACTGAAACAATAAACAAATCAGTCTTAGAAGAATTACAATCTGCAATGTCGCTCAGAAATGAGGATGGGAATGACTTCCACTTATTTACTTTGGGCATGTTATCTGAAAGATCAATAAATGGATAAAGGTTTCATACCAAAAAAAAAGAAAATCTGTGATGGTTACTGGGGAATGGAAGATGTAATCGGGTAAAAAGTAGTTGATAGCAATAAATGAGAAGAAAATATCCTACAAGTGGGAGGTGGGAAAAGAAAATGCGATGGCAGACAGGAAAAGCTATTGGAAGAATTGATAAATTATAAAGTTATTTAATGTCAAAATAATGGTCTGAAATGTAGACCTCTATCTCATTCACAATTAAAAAGAAAAAAAGATCAGAGTTCTGGGAAGATGGTGCTGAAATAGAGTCCCCTTCCTAGAATTCCCTTTGCCTGGCTCAGAGATTGAGAGGTCAGGAGGCCAATTCTGGCACTTTAGACATGGGACAAAGACTCTCAGCACTCCAGGATTATTTTAGACCTCCCTCTCCAATTTTTGCTCACAGAGAATGCAGCAGAGGCCTCTGCAGTCTTCCCTTTCTGCTACCTTAGCAGGGTGTTTGGGGTAGAGAGTGTCAGGCTCCTCCATACTCCCCTAATTCTGTGACTGCCAGCACAGGGAATATCCCAATACAGACAGTCTCCCAAGTGGAGTCCACAGCCCGATCTCCTCCCAGAACACAGGAGAAACTGGATGCTGGAGCTCATAAGGCCCACGGAACAGAGTCATCATAGTTACACTTCCTTACTGGATCCCTTCTCTTCCCCTTGTTGCAGGGGTGAAGCTCTAATGGCTACCAAACCAAAAACCCCAGGTAACTTGAAAGGGATCCATCTCCAGTAAGAAAGGAACACACACTGAACTCTCGGAGTTACAAGAGTATATTAGATATTTTCCTATTTTCTTTTAAGGAGGAAAGCCACAAAAAAGTATTTTTTTCCCTCCAGAGTTACCAGATTCCAGTATTCTCATGTTTCCCAGCAGTTCCCCCTCCCCTATCTAGGTGTCTGGTAGACAAGGGGATTTAGGTCCTTAGCAGGACCACCTCCTGAATGGAAGTCCCCCTTCTCCACCCACTTTGAGGCCCCACTCCAATAGCCTATTTCCACCCTGACCAAGTGTAAAGAGCATATAGTACTGCATTGTGCAGAAACCCATTATAAAAAGGCCTTCTGTTATAAACACAATAACAGAAGGGTGGCACTCTCCCTATATAATATACCCCAACCACCATTGCTCCAAGACCCTGCTTCCTCCACCTCAGTAACACACACTGTCTTATAACAATACATCTCTTCAAAATATACTCATAAGAATTTACTATACTTAACAGGAAGTCTTCTTATGAATATTACTAGGCACCATCAAGTTTCTTCACCACATTTGCTTATTCGCCCGCTTTATCTTCAGCAGTTGTGTCAGGAAGGTGAGCATCACAGAATGCCAATTTACTAGAAGAAAATATTCTTGCATTGAGGGAGTACTTGAGTGGAGGCCCAATGTCCTTCTGCTACCTTAATACTAAACCTATAAATATAGGCACATAGATCTATTTCCCCATCTTCATATGTAAATATATTTGCATATGTACATGTCTTTATCTAGAGCTCTATAAATGCCCTTTGCCTCCCAGAACTTTCCTCTATTTCCCTTGACTTTCCTCCTGTCCCACTATCATGCTCAGTCCCCACCTGGGTTTCAGCAATTCCTCTTGGTTACATTACCCTTGATAATGCCCTACCAGGCCTCCCACACCCACCTCACCACCAATTTGGATTCGTTGTTGTTCCCTTGTCCCTGCGTTTGTTGTCATCACTTCCTTTCCCCCCACCTCCCCTTATCCCAGAACTGTAGGTCCCATTCTTTTCTCCTCCAGATAGTTCATCCAGCCTATCTTATTTAGACAGACCTACAGAGATAATAACATGCACAAAAACAAGACAGAGCAAAACCAAGCAACAATATACAACAAAACAACAACAACAAACCACTGACAAAGAACAAAACAAAACACAACAAGAAATAAAAGCTTATAGTTAGTTCAAGGATTGTTGGTTGGCCTTTAAGAGTGTTTTCCAGGCCAGTCTGTTGGGGCACCACGCTCTGGCCCCAGAGCCCACCTTCAGCATTCCCTGGGGACCTAGCTGCTCCATTCCCTTGCTGTTCTGCAGATAAATGTCTTTCTTATACACATATGTGTGTTTTTTAAGTTGTTTGTCTAGTCTACCAGGACTAACACACCAGGCTCCAGGGAATGCCAAAAATAGACTTTGGGGCCAGATTGTGACACCCCATCAGACTGGACTGCAAAACACTCCTAAAGGTCCACAAGCCGACCGTGAATTATTTATGGACTTTTTTTTGGGGGGGGAGGGCATTGGGGGTTTTGTTGTTATTATTGTTTTCTTTTCCTTTGTTGCTTGATTTTGCTCTGCCTTGGTTTTGTGCTTATTATTTTCTCTGCAGGTCTATCTAGATAAGATAGGAAGGATAAGCAATCCAGAGGAGAAAACAAATGGATCCACAGTTCCATGGGGACACAGGAGAGGGGGAGGTGGGGAAAGGAAATGGGTGTTAATAAACCCAGGGACAAGAGAACAAGTGATCAAAAATTGATGTCAAGGTGCATGTAGGGTGCCTGGTAGGATTTTTATCAAGGGCAATGTAGCCAAGAGGAATTACGGAAATCTGAAAGGAAGCCAAACATGATAGTGAGACAAGAGGAACATAAAGGGAAATAGAGGAAAAAACAAGGGGGAAATGGGCATTTATGGAGGTCTAAACATAGGCCTGTATGTATATAAATATATTTATATAATAATAGGGAAATAGATCTAGGTACATATAATTATGTGTTAAGTATTAAGGTAGAGGACAGACAATGGGTCCCTACTCAAGTACTTCCTCAGTGCAAGAACACTTTGTTCTAATAACCTGGGGTCTGAGGTATTCAGCTTCCTGACACGATCTCTGAAGATAAAATATGTGGATAAGCAAATGTGGTGAAGAAAGCAGATGGTGCCCGACTATAAAAAATATAACATCTGAGGTCTTAAAAGCTTGAAGATAAACAAGCACACATCCAGCTGAGAAGCAACAAAGCCCACATGGAAGAAGCACACCAGGCTGTGTGATCATGAGGTGTCGATGGGATCAGTCATCAGGCATCAAAGACCCAGAACAAAAAATCATATCAATGTGAATTGGGAGCAGGGGGACAAGTAGAGACCCTAAACCCATATGTAGACAATTAGACATCCCTTACAGAGGGGTCACAGGGGAAAAAATGAGCCAGTCGGGGTATAGTGTAGCACCAATGAAATATACAATATTCTTCTAGTTCTTTAAAGATTCCCCGTCCTCAATATCATGAGGCACAATTCTACCTTAAAAATCCAGCTAGACCAGAGCTGTACGCAGGTACAGATAAGAGCTGGAAATACAGGGAATCCAGGACAGATAAACTCCTCAGAACCAATAATGGGAGTTTTGATACCAGGAGGGGAAGGTGTAGGTGGGAGGATAAAGGGGGAACCAATCACAATTATCTACAAATCCCCTTCCAGGGAGATGGACAACAGAAAATTTGGTGAAGGGAGACAGCAGTTGGTGTAAGACATGAAAAAATAATAATAATTTATAAACTATGAAGGGTTTATGAAGGAGGGAGAGCAGAGGAGGGGGGGCGGGAATGAGGAACCAATACCAAGGGCTCAAACAGAAAGCAAATGTTTTAAAAATGGTGATGGTAACAAATGTACAAAGGTGCTTGACACCAAGGATGGATGGATGAATTGTGTAAGAAATGTACAAGCCCCCATAAAAAATGATTTTAAAAAATAAATCAATTAAATTTAAAAAGAAAAAAATGGAGCTACTAGAAACAACACACCCAAATGAAATAATATCAAAACAGTGAACTTGATGACAACCTAACATAAATCAGCAAATGAGAGAAGCAAAAACAAACAAAGTTGTCTGAAGAAATCCTAAGGATGATGTGGGATACCATGAAGCAAATTAATATTTGAATTATTGGTATGCTCGAGCAGGAAGAAACAGGTAAGTCTACAGTTAAAATAGTAAAGGAAGAAAATTCCCCCAAAATCACAAAGGAGGAGAGGATAACCATCAAGGAAGCAGAGAGAACACCAAATGGAGTATAGCCCCTGTGGTAATCACATCATCTGGTGTCAATTTGGGATTTGAGGATTAAGAGTGAAGGGGTGGAGTCTAGCCTGTCAATCAGGTAACAGCCAATGAGGCCTTTTTGTGAGCATGGCCTTCTCCTGAGAATTCTGGGAATTCCTGTATTCCCTGTTCGGGTGATTTGACCAGCTATCCCACATCAAACTGCATCTGAAATGAGACGTGCAGATGAAAGGAAAAGAAAGAGTCATGTACAAAGTATGGGATAGGGAGGACAACAGTCTGATGGACTGAAGGACCAAGTATATTCAAAGCTTTATTTTTATACTCTCCTTACAAGGGAATGATTACACAAGAAACATGAAAGCACTTGCTCTAAAAAGCATTCTGAAACTCTTATCTATGTAAAACTTTACTTAACTAGGCCCATGGTCTAAACACTTGAATACTAAAAGCACTATATTCTAAGATAAGCACAATGACATGCAGAGTTCAAAAGAATCTTAAAGAGGTCCTAAATAACTGAGTTATCTCACAATGCTTTTATCTACAAGGCAAACAGAAGCACAGGTGACTAATTAGTCACTCACCAATTAGCACCTTGACCAGCCTAAGGCCTCCTACATTCCTCTTTGGAGTCCGGAGACACTCTCTTTTCTGCTCACTTCCTGTGAGAAATCTCTGAGGAGATGCCACATGGACCTACCCTGATGCAGCCCTGGGAACTGGAAGAGCCATATGGAGACCCCTGCCAGTGCTGAGATGCTTACACATTCACTGATTCAGCTTTCCCCCTGCAGTTGTCATCACTGCGTGTGGTTTGTGGAATGAAGGAAGTCTTTGTGGATTGGTGTTGGACATAGGGGTTAATGTTAGACTTGTGGGCTTAGTCTGCACTAGGTTGGGATGTTTTCTTGATGTGCACTTACCCTTTATATAAAACTCTCTCTTGTACATAGGCATTTCTATGGATTTTTTTTCTCTAATGTACCCAGACTAGCACAGGACTGTACATGAAAGCCAAGATAGAGAACCCATCAGAAACATTAACAGGAGTAATGGCTCCCTGGAGGTACAGGAAGAGAAGAGGAGGAAGGGGAAATAGGGAGCTGATAGCATTGATGACTGTATAACCCCATTTGATGGGATTATACAAAATTGCATGCCAGTAGGTATATTATATCCTGTTAGATATGGTAAACAACAACTATTATAAGGAAAAATAATAATAATATGTGTTCCTAGGGGTTAGGGCGGAGGAGGGAGAGGATAAAAGGGGGCTGATATTAAGGAGTTCAAGAAGAAAAAAATGTTTTGAACTGGATTGTGAAAGCAATTGTACAACACTGCTTGATGTGACTGAACTATGGAATGTTAAGATATCTGTAAGAGCTCCCAATAAATGATTAAAAATTAAGACAAAACAAACGACAGACTGAAAGAAAAAAAATCAAAGTGAATATCACAAAAGACTCTAAAACTTGCTCTTAATTATAGAGTACCTAAAGTAAATGCCAGGAAGGATGAAGTCACGGAATTGAACAGAAAGTTTCAAAGGGCAGCTGGATATGACAAAGCCAAATATTATAATGAAATGTGCAATGTAATAGAATAAGAAAATCACAAAGGAAGGACATGCTCAGCATATCTGAAACTTAAAGAACTGAAGAAAAATTCAAGTTTTTCATTGCAATTTTGAAAGATTCTATAGGCAAAATATTGAATGATGCAGAAAGCATCAAAAGAAGATGGAAAGAATATAGAGTCACTGTACTCAAAAGAAGAAGTTGACAGTCCACGCTTTTGAAGATAGCATATGAGCAAGAATCAATGGAGCTGCAAGGCTCCAGGAATTGATGGGATACCCATTTAAATGTTTCAGAAAGCTGAAGAAACACTGGAAGCACTCACTCATCTATTCCAGAAAAATTGTAAGGCGGCTACCTGACCAACTGCCTGGAAGGGATCGATATTTGTGCCCATTCCAAAGAAATGTGACCTAACAGAATGTTTAAACATGAATGATATCATTGATATCTCACATAAGCGAAATTTTGCTTAAGATCTTACAACAACAGTTGCCACAGTACATTGAGAAGGAACTGTCAGAAGTTCAGGCTGGATTCAGAAGATGGTGTGGAACAGGGGATATCATTACTGATGTCAGATGGATCTTGGGTCGAAGCTGAGAATACCAGAAAGATGATCACTTGTGTTTCATTGACTATTCAAAGACTTATAACTGTGTAGATCATAATATATTGTGGATAAACTTGAGAAGAATGGGAATTCCAGAACGCTTCAATGTGCTCATGAGAAGTTTGGATAAGGATCAATAGGCAGTTGTGTGAACAGAACAAAGGAATATTTCATAGTTTAAAATTAGAAAAGGGGTGAATCATGTTTGTATCATCTCATCATACTTGTTCAATATACATACTAGTATATCATCAGAGAAACTGAATTTTATGAAGGAGAGTGTGGCATCGAAATTGAAGGATGCAGTATGCAGATGTTACACCTTGCTTGCTGAAAATGACAGGAATTGGATCACTTGCTGATGAAGATCAAAGATTGTAGCCATCTTTATGACATACAATGTAAGTAAGGCCAAAATCCTCACAACTGGACCAACCGGTGACATTATGATAGAGAAAGGCTTGAAGTTGTCAAGAATTTTGTCTTGTTTGGATGCACAATGAATGCTCATAGAAGTAGCAGTCAGAGATCAATAGATGTATTGCCTTGGGTAAATCTCCTGCACAGGACCTCTTTAGAGTATTGAAGAGCAAGGAGGTAACTTTGAGGATTAAGATGTGCCTGGCCCAAGTCATGGTATTCTCTAATACATCATAGGCATGCTAAAGTTGGATATTGAATAAGGAACAGTGTAGAAGAATCCATGTATTTGTATTGTGATTATGGGGAAGAATATTGAAAGTACCAAGGATTGCTAAAATAAAACCCAATCTATATCGGTAAAAGTAAGTCCAGAGTACCCCTTAGAGGAAAGGATGGCAATACTTTGTCATGCATACTTTGGACATATTGGCAAGAGAGGCCAGTCCCCCCTGAAGGACATTGTATTAGGCAGAGTTCTCTAGAGAAGCAAAATCAGGACAGTTATAATTATTTATATATATATATGTTAATATAGTACAAAGGAATTAAAACAGCTAATTGGTCCACACAGCAGTACAAAGAGCTCAGTCTCACCCACTTTCATGGGTCAGTTAATATAGATAAGGTCTTTTCAACTCACTTGGCCACTAGCCCAAAGGTCAGAGAAGCAGAAAGTAGGAAGGGCTAGCAGAGACCCGTAACACAGCAAGATGAGGTAAGTCACAGTGGAGAATTATGGTATAGTGGTGGGAGATCACTCACTACCCCTATGGCATTTGGAGGTGGAATGTCTGGAGGATAGGCAAGGTGTGTGAAGTCATCCCACACGAAGCAAACATGGCAAGGTGGAACAGTGCCATAGCATGGAACAGCATGGCATTCAAGGTAGCCCATGTTTGGCTTAGCAAGGTGGTAAAGTCCTGAACAGCCCACAGGTAGCACAGTACACTCGATGAAGCAGGGCAACTGAATTAAGAAGTATATTGGTCTAACCAACAAAGTGGTAGAAAGAGGGAGAAGATGGCTTCTAGAAAGCCATCTGAGGGGGTACACCTCAAACATAATTTCTCCTCCCAACCAAAGCTATGTATTTAAATTTTAGGTATTTATTTACAATTCAGTGACATTTATTATATTCTTCGAGTTGTGTGACAAATCTTACCCTCCTTTTCTGAATTGCTCCTTTGGTTTACTTCCTCAAGCCCTCCCACTGTCATCAAGTTGATGCCAACTCATAGTGACCCTATGTAGGGGTTCTGAGGCTATAAATCTTCAGGAGCAGTCAGCCTCATCTTTCTCCTGTGGAGCAGCTGGTGGGTTTGAACCCCAACCTTGTGGTTAGCAGTCCAATGCTTACTTGATAATGCTTTCAAAACCCAAACCAAACTCATCACCACTGAGTTGATTCCAACTCATAATGACCCTATAGGACAATATAGAACTGTCCTGTGGGTTTTTGAGACAGAAGGGAGTGGAAAGCCTTGTTGTTCTCCCTTGGAGCAAGTGCTAGTTTCAAATTGCTGACCTTGTAGTTAGAAGCCCAACACATAACCACAGCACCATCAGGGCTCCACTGATTTACTCTTGTTAGATACCATCAAGTTGACCAAGACCCATAGCAACCTTATGCACAACAGAATGCAAACATTGTGTGATCCTACACCATCTTTACACTGTTACTATTGCAGCTGAGGTGTCAATCCATTGCACTGAGGGCTTTCCTCACCTTTGCTGCCCCTCCTCCACTTTACCAGGCATGATCTCCTTCTCCGGGAACTGGTGATTTGCTCCCAGTAAACAGAAATTGGCTGCCCTGAGAAGTGAGATTATCTATTTATGTAAAGATTCACTGCCTCAGAAACCTGTTAAAGGGTTGCTATGAGTTGGAATTTACTCAAGTTCAGTGGGTTTAATTTAGTTTTTAAAGCTACTGTCTAATCATTTTTTAAAAAATCATTTGGTTGGGGGCTCTTACAACTCTTAGTACAATCCATACGTCTATCCATTGTGTCAAGCACATTTGTACATTTGTTGCCATCATCATTTTCAAAACATTCTCTTTCTACTTGAGTCCTTGGTATCAGCTTCTCATTTTCCCCTCCCTTCTCTACCCTCCCACATGAACTTTTGATAATTTATCAATTACTATCATTTAATTTTTTTACAAAGCAACTTTATAACCTTCAAAGTACTCTCCATCACATTTAATACATTTGTCAAATCAGTGATTCCATTCTTGGAAACATTTTTAAAAGTCATCTGTTTGGATGGCTGCCAGTGCCTTACTCGTTGTTGTTGTTTTTCCCGACACCTCTTCTATGTCATCAAATCACTGTTGTTTAATGTCTCTTTTCAATGGTGGAAACACAAAGAAGCTGCATTGAGCAAAGTCAGGTGAGTAAGGTGCGGGGCAAGAGAAGCATGCTGGGTATTTTGCCAAAAACTGGCACACTGAGATGGCTGTGTGAGCAGGTGCATTCTCGTGGTAGAAAAACCAGTGATCCGTCTGCCACAAATCAGGCTTTTTTTTATGTTGCACACTGTTATGCAATCTTTTCAGAACCACTAAATAGAAAGCTTGGTTAACAGTCTGACCTGGTGGAATGAACTCCAAATGCACTATGAGTTGACATTTTCATCTATTCTGGAGTGGACAGTCATCCAGAATGATGTTTGTCATCAATTGACATTTCAATTTTTTGAAATGAAAAAATCACTCGTACACTGGAGTTTTTCCCATAGTGCTACCCTTATAAGCTGTATTCAATATCACAACAGTTTGTGTGCCGTTTTTCCTGAGCAGGAAACAAAATTTCACAGCTGCACACAGTTTTCTTAAATTGGCCATCTCACACACACACACACGAGGTTCAAGTGAAACTGCTTTTATGAAAAAATTCACTGTGACCAAAAAAAAGTCTTCCCAGGCTATGCCACTGGGTGCACTAATTCAGAGCAAATTGCCCAATACTCACCTAGAGAGAAAAATGCATACTATGAAAGCTCTGCTCTGCCCAGTGCAACTCTGGTTTTTTTCAGTATGCCCTCATATATCCCAGCAGCACTTCTAAGAGATATCATCAGGTTATAACCTGATCAATTCACTAAACTCCACCCATGTCTTCTTACCGATACCATTTTGGCACACAAAAAACGAATGATCAAAGACATCATGTTTGGTAAAGTTGAGGGCCGGTGCAAAGGAGGAAGGAAGACCCTTGACTAGATGGATTGACACACAGGGTGGGAAAATGGGCTCAGGCGTAGGAACAACTGTGAGGATGGCACAGGAACATGAAGTATTTTGTTCTGTTGTGCATGGTGTTGCTATGAGTCGGAGTTTACTTGATGGCATAACAACAGCAACAATCATAGGATTAAATTCAAATTCACTGATTTCAAGTCAATACCACCTCATAGCGACCATATATATAGGATAGAGTAGAAATGCCCCTGTGAGTTTCTGAGACTCTAACTTTTTTATTAGGGCTTTTTAAAAAATTAATCATTTTATTGGGGGTTCATACAATTCTTACGACAACCCATACATCCATCCATTGTGAGACTCTAACTCTTAATGGGCATAGAAAACCTCATCTTTCTCCCATGGAGCAGCTGCTGGTTTTTAACTGCCAACCTTGTGATTGACAGTCCATATGTAACCACTACGTCATCAGAGCTCCTATGATCCTAGGATTAGTGTTTATACATTATTTAACCTTTGTTTTTATCATACTCTTTATCGGTGTGCTGCCATTTAGCCATGACGATTCTCTACCTCGTTGCCATTTTAACTGGACCCCCCACAATGCTACTGACTCTCTGTCCAGCAGAATTGACCATTATTAGCTCCACTGTAAGGTAATTGCATCAATATGCTCTGGAGAATGAGTGGAAGGACAATTGTTGAGAGTGTCTTCCCTTTTCTACCCCTAAGGGCAGAGTGGCCCTTGTTTAACTAATAAAATTGACTATATATAACTTACAGTTGTGGCCCCAGTTGAGGAAAGGCAATCAATACTTGGCTATCATGCTAAGTAAATACTCAACTTCCCTCCTGAGACAATTTTTCCCTACATATTGTGCATTCATGATACTACATTTTCAGAAAAGAAACTCCATAAAGAAGCAGAGGATCTAAACAACACAATCAAACAACTTGACCTCTTAAACATGTAAAGAACAATCCACCCAACAAGACAACATATATTCTTCTTCAGTGCACACAGTGCATATACTAGAATTGATCATATGTTAGACCACAAGGCAAGCCTCAATGAATCCAAAACTATTTCTATCCTGCAATCCATTTCCTCAGATCACAATGCTATAAAACTGGACATCGGCAATAGGAAGAACAAAAACATATGGGCATACATATGAGACTGGACAACATACTACTTAAGAACTACTTATTAGACTAATAACTGATGGAATTATTTTTAATCCTTGAAACAAACAATAATAATAGCACATCAAACCAGAACATTGAACACAGCAAAGTAACTTATGATAGGACAATTTATAACAAATAACACACATGTGAAAAAAGAGGAGAGATCCCAAATCAACACCTTAACACAGCAACTCCTCCAACAACAGAAGAAAATAAATTATAAAGATCAGAGCAGCAAACAGAAAAATAATGGGGCAATCAATAAGACACAGAATTGTTTATTTGAAAGGATTAACAAACTTGACAAAACACCAAAGCGCTGGCAAGGTTAACAAAGGAAAAGGAGAAGATTCAAATATCTAGAATTAGAGAAGAAAAGGATGACATCAAAACAGATTCAAATGAAATAAAAAGAATACCATACTATTATGAAAGACTGTACTCGAACAAGTTGGATAACCTCTATGAAATGGAGAAATGCCTAGAAATTCATGATGCACCCAAACTAACTCAGATTGGTGTGTAAAACCTGAATAGATCCATAACAATGGAAGAAATAGATCCGGTCATCAAGAAACTTCCAACCAAGAAAATCTCAAGGTCAAATGGTTTCACAGGGGAATTATACGGAGTATTCAGGGAAGAGCTATCACCAATTTAACTGACTAGTCCAGAACTTAAAAAGGGGACTACAAACTGCCAAACTCATGCTATGAAGCCAGCAAAACCTTGATTCCAAAACTAGGCAAAGATCCCACAAAGACAAAATAATACAGGTTAACATCCCTTCTGAACATAGATGCAAAAATTCTCTATAGCCAATAGAATCCAACAAAATATTTTAAAATATCATTATGATCAAGTATTATTCTTACCAGGGATGCGAGAATAGCTCAACATTTGAAAACCTATGAATGAAATTCACCACATAAGCAAGGCAAATAATAAGAACCACCTGGTCAAATAAAAAGATGCGTGACAAGCTTATGCCAATATCAAACACCTATTTTTATTTTAAAAAGTTGAAAAGAGAGTAGAAGGTAAACTTTTCAACATAAATAAGACCATAACAAAAAAAAACCAGTGAAGAGATCACTGAGGATATATGAGTGTTATAGCAAAGTATGGTGAAGAAACTAAATGGTACCTGGTTATCAGAAAGAATAGGTCTGAAATTTTTTTTAATCATTTTATTGGGGGCTTGTACAATTCTTATCACAATCCATACATACATTGATTGTGTCAAGCACATATGTATTTTTGTTGTCATCATCATTCTCAAAACATTTGCCTTCTACTTGAGCCCTTAATATCTGCTGCTCATTTTCCCCCTCCCCACTGCCCCTTCCCTTATGAACCCTTCATAGTTCATAAATTATTATTATTTTGTCATATGTTGCACAGTTTGATGTCTTCCCCTGCTCTCTTCTCTGCTATCTATCCCCCAGGGAGGAGGCTATACATAGATTTTTGTCTTTGGTTTCCCCTTTCCACCCCACATTCCCTCCACCCTCCAGGCATCGCCACTCTCAACACTAGTCCTGAAGGAGTCATCTGTCCTGGATTCCATGTGTTTCCAGTTGCTATCTGTACCAATGTATATCCTCTGGTCTAGCCAGATTTGTGAGGTAAAATTGGGGTCATGATAGTGCGAGGGAGGAAGCATTTAAGAACTAGAGAAAAGTTATATGTTTCATCAGTGCTACCCTGCACCCTGACTAGCTCATCTCCTCCACACAGCCCTTCAGTAAGGGGGTGGGATGGACTTTGAGTCTCCACTCTGCACTCACCCTCATTTGCAATGTGATTTTCCGTTCTTTGATGATTGATACCTGATCCCTTCTACATCTCGTGCTCACACAGGCTGGAGTGCTTCTTCCATGTGGACTTTGTTGCTTCTGAGCTAGATGGCCACTTGTTTATCTTCAAGCCTTTAAGACCCCAGACACTATATCTTTTGATAGCTGAGCACCATCTGCTTCCTTCACCACATTTGCTCATGTACACATTTGTCTTCAGTGATCATATCAGGGAGGTGGGCACCCACTCATATGACTTTTAGTTCTTTGATGTCTGGCAACTGGTCCCTTCTACAACTCGTGGTCAGAGGGGCTGGTGTTCTTCTTCCATGTGGGCTTTGATGTTTCTCAGCTAGATGGATGCTTGTTTATCTTCGAGCTTTTAAGACCCCAGACACTCTATCTTTTGAAAGCTGGGCACCATCAGCTTTCTTCACCACGTTTGCTTGTGGACACATTTTACTTCAGCAATCGTGTCAGGAAGGTGTGCATCCTGGAATGCCAATTTAATAGAACAACGTGTTCTTGCATTGAGTAAGTGCTTGAGTGGAGGCCCAATGTCCATCTGCTGCCTTAATACTAAACCTATAAATATATGCTCATAGATCTGTTTCCCCACACTCTTATATTTACATATGTACATTCCAGTCTTTAGACCTCTATAAATAGCCTTTATCACCTAGTTTTTTCCTCTATTTCCTTTTACTTTCCTCTTGTCCCACAAGAGTTATGAAGTCTTAAAGGGTTGTTTTCAAACAAATCTAAGCCAGACTACAACTATGTCCACATGGAAGAAACACATCAGCCTGTGTGATCCAAGTGCTGTAGAAAATTTCATCCAAATCCAAAGAAGGCAATAGAAATGGAGTGTAATTTGTGAACCTGCTATCTATAAATAGCAGTGGAAGTCCAAAATTCTTTTCCAGCGTCCACATGTGAGTCCTCTTTGATCACAGTTTAGGGCTGTGAATAGCCCTATTATCAGACAGAGAGCATTGTGAAGTCAATTGTGGCAGACATAGTTATGTCAAAAGGTTAATATCTTATCATTTGCTCCCCTTTTAGACCCATATTAAAGCTGTTTCTGTTTTTTGTTTGTTTGTTTGTTTGTTAAAGTGAAGGGTAATTACACGTGGATTGACTATGGACCAGGAATGTAAATAACCTTAATAACATTTAGACTGCCTTGGAAAGTAGATTGTTGCAAATGTAGTTAGGTTAGAATTATATGCCAATTATATATGAAGTATATGTCAATAAACGGTTGGGGGGGGGGGAAGAATACACAGACCTATTTGGAACGTGTACATGGATCAAGAGGCAGTCATTTGAACAAACCATGGGAATACTGAAAGGTTTAAAATCAGGAAATGTGTGCATGAGGATTATATCAGAGCCGTTACATCACATTTAACGGAAACTTACCCTACTAAACTCTGCAACTCTGTTCCTACTTTCCCAATTGATCCGATACAAAGAGCCCCCTATATTTCCAAATTCAAATATTCAAACATAAGGAGGCCTTAACAAGTTTGTTACCAATTTGTTGGATAAGAACAAACCAATATGTTCTAATAACCATTTCTTATTCTTCCCACCATTTGTGTGACCAATCATACTCTGAGGACACTCTCTAAGGGAATCACTCTTTGTAGAAGTCAGGGTTGGTGTCTTTCTACAGGCAACTGAGAACAAACTTCATTCAGGTAATTGAAATTATGGCTCAATCATAGATCGGCAAGGCTAAAAACGCAGGCTGCTCTGGCATTATTTTGTCACAGATGGCTAATGCATGAGGGAGCAGAGAGAGTTGGTTATGAGGTGTGCAGGTATTCCCAACATGTTCATCCTGCAGAGCATGTACTCATCTGTTACCAATTCTCCACTTTCCATTCTAAGGAGGCCAATGTGAGCATGTGTGTGTGTGTGTGTGTTGCATGTGTAGCATATAAGCAGGTGAGATTTTCAGGCAAGCAGGCCCAGGGAAGAGAGGAGGCAATTGAGACAAGGTGTGGCATGAAAATCAGAGAGGATTTTGTGAATCAAATTTGCCCTACTGAGGCCACTTCTAGAAAGAAGAGGGTGCATCTAATATTTCATGTTTGTTGTTTAAAAGCCAAAAATGTTAACTTTTAAAGAGAATTTTTGATGAAGTCTTGACTGAAATTTATGCAGATAGGTGAATCTGTCTCCAGTTACATTTCAATGACCACTTCCTAAAACGCTATTTTTTTCTTTTGCTAATGGCCCTTTAAAATAACCTAGTATGGATATTTCCTCCCTCATTCTTTTCAACACTGGTATGGACCACTTACTCAAAGTTTCTTGCAAAATCCATATACTCTTATTTCCTTTCTCCTCTCCCCTTTTCTCCCAAGGCCCCACCACCACCCCTACTCTCAGTTAAACCTCCATCATTCTCTCACTTTTAATTGTTTCATGACTCTCCCAGAGTCTTGAGCTCAGTGGTCAATTGAAACCCCTGTTAGACATAAGAGGGCATTTTGTAACAGTCTTCTAGATAATCCTGCATTGGTACCTAACAGTGTGTATGCTGCATAAATATTTCAATGTGCATTGCCCTATAGAATTTCACAGCAAAGCATTGTTGTATGTTTGGACAAGATTTGAGAATTCTTCTGTTCCATTTTAATTGCATCAAGGTATCACTTGGCTCTGAATATGACGAACATTGGTTTGTTGGTGGTCCCCTTTTATTGAGTGCAAAAAGATGTCTAGACTGGCATCTAGTAAGACCCATGTTATCCCAGTTGACCCTGCGCATTGGACTCAAGTGGTCAGCACTCATTTTTCAGAGACCTAAGAATACAGGCTTTTACTAAGTTGGAAGGATCACCTTCATCATTGTTATATAAATATTAAGTATTATTTCTGTTTCAGAAAACACAGGAGTGGAAGTCTGGCCACGCCATGTTTATGTAGTTGTAGACTTGTCATCTTCATTCAGTTTGCCTTAGCTTCCACATCCATAAAAACTAAAGTATCAGAAAAATACCCACATTTCATAAATGTTCCTTTAATGTTTATCTTTCTAAAAGGAAAAGTATTATTATTTTTTACTCTTTAAGAGTTTTTGATACAGACACATGGGATGCCTCTCATTTTGTTTAAATAATTACCTTCAAAAACAAAACATATTCATAAACCTTCACTTGCTGGTTCAAGAAAACTGTCCTGAAAAGAAGTAATCCTTGATTTTTAGAATGTCTAGGGGTTGAAGGAAGAGCGACCAATGGCTCAGGAATTTCATATCTACATAAAGAGACACTGCCTTCACTCCACACAGTCTGGAAATGAGCCATCAAAAGGTGACTTTCAGGGAGGAGGTCACATGTAGATCCGACTTTGGACAGTGCAAGATATGACAAAATAATAATTTGTAAATTATTGAGGGAAGGGATAACGGGGAGGGAGGGGAAAAATGAGGACCTGATACCAGGAGTTTAAGTGGAAAGCAAATGTTTTGAGAATGATGAGAGTAATGCATGTACGGGTATGCTTTACACAATTGATGTATGTATGGTTTGTGGTAAGAGTTGTATAAGCCCCTAATAAAATGATTTTTAAAAAAAGAAGTGACTTTCAGAAATCCAGCCTTGCCTTAGACTTTAAGTCTTAGCAAAGTAAGCAATAAAGAAAACTTATTTTCAGATAATACTAGTTTCTACCTAGAAAAGGCTAACCAACTGGCAAAACTATTAAACTTAAAATAGTGATTGGAAATGTGCCCAGATGAAAGATGTACATAAAATAATAGAAAAATAGAGAAAATTTGAGAGGAAAAGTCACTAATTAATTAATTAATTTTTTTAGTTCACTCCATAAAGTTTACTCACAGTGTTGGGGAGTAGGGGTATTGGTGGTGGGGAGAGGGCAGCCACTGGCAGTAACAGGGCCCTGTAGTGATTACACGTGGGGCTGATAACAAAAAAGCCAGTAGTTCGCACCCCACCGGTAATTCCGTGGGGAAAAGAGGGGAGGCTCCTGTAACCATTCCCAGCATCAGAAACCCACAGGGCAGTTCTACTTCGTCGCTTTGAGCCAGATCTACTCGATGGCAGTAGGTTTTGACTCAGATCGGCACCCTACTAGAGAGGGAGGAGACTTTCAGGAGATGGAGTCGGTATAGACAGGGGCTCGGCTCAAATGGAGGCAGCGGCGGTGGAGGCAGGAGTGCAGTCCGGGGTGGGGGGCGTCAGTTTACATCTTTAATGCCTGAGCAGTCTGGGCAGCAGCTGAGGGGGTGCTGCAGGGGAGGCCGCGGCCAGAGGGCTGGGGAATCCGGGCCAGGCCGCTTGACAGACAGCTCATTAGGCCCCCCAGAGGCTCCAGCTTCTGCTCCCGGGGGTGCGCCGAGCTCCGCCCCCTCCGCCACATGCGCAGCCAGGGGGAAAAGGAGAAGCAGCCCCAGTAGATCTCCTCTTCAGCCTCCAGCGCCACTTTGTACCGCTTCAGTCCCAACATGTCCCGGGCTTCGGACGTTACCTGTCGTCACCTCAATTTATTTTATTTTTTATAAGTCATTCTATTGGGGACTCTTGCAGCTTTTATCATAGTCCATCAATTGTATCAAGCATATTTGTACATGTGTTGCCATCATCACTTTCAAATCATTTACTTTCTATTTGAGCCCTTGGTATCAGCTCCTCTTTTTTCCCTCCCTCCCTCCCCCTTCCACCTTTGTGAACTCTTAATAAATTATCATTTCTTATTGTTTTCATATCTTACACTGTCCGCTGTCCTGTCTTCCTTCACCCATATTTCTGTAGTTCATCCCCTTTGGGGGTCCGTGTGATTGGATCCCCCTTTCTTCCCCCTACCCTCATGATATTGCTACTCCCTTTACTGTTACTGTGGATTTATCTGTCCTGGATTCCGAGTGTCAAGAGCTCTTATTTGTGCCATATACATGCTCTGGTATAGTCAGATTTGTAAGGTAGATCTGTGGTCATGATATTGGGGGTGGGGGTGGGGAGGAAATATTAAAGAACTAGAGGAATGTGGTGTGTTTCATTAGTGCTATACAGCACTGACTGACTTGTCCCTTTGTTGTGATCCTTCTGTGAGGGGATGTCAAATTGACTACAGATGGTCTGTGGGTCTCCATCCAACCGTACTATTTGTATTCGCATGATTGCTTGGGTTCTCTGATGCTGGATACCTGATCTTGCCGACATCTCATGTTCATACAGGCTGGTATGCTTCTTCCATGTGGGCTTTGTGGCTTCCCTGCTAGATGGCTACTCGTGTAACTTCAAGCCTTTAAGACCCCAAGGCCCAAGTGTCGGCCACTGGAGATCCCCCTCATAGAGGGGTTTAGGAGAGGAGATGGGTCAGTCAGGGTGTGAGGTAGTACCGATGAAGAGCACAGCTTTCCCCCAGATCCTGGATGCTTCCTCCCCCCAACTACCATGATCCAAATTCTACCTTGCAGGGCTGGATAGGGCAGAGGCTGTACACTGGTACATATGAGGGCTGGAGGCACAGGGAATCCAGGGTGGATGATACCTTCAGGACCAAGGGTGTGAGAGGCGATGCTGGGAGAGTGTAGGGTGAGTGGGTTGGAAAGGGGGAACTGATTACAGGGATCCACATGTGACCTCCTCCCTGGGAGAGGGACGGCAGAGAAGCGGGGGAAGGGAGACTCCGGATAGAGCAAGATATGACAAAATAACGATGTATAAATTACAAAGGGCACATGAGGGAGTGGGGAGCGGGGAGGGAGGGGAAAATAAAAGGACCTGATGCAGAGGGCTTAGGTGGAGAGCAAATGCTTTGAGAATGATTGGGGCAGGGAATGTATGGATGTGCTTTATACAATTGATGTATGTATATGTATGGATTGTGATAAGAGTTGCATGAGTTCCTAATAAAATGTAAAAAAAGAAAAGGAAAAAAAAAAAGAAAGAAAAGAAAATGATTAGGGCAGGGAATGTGCAGATGTACTTTATACAATTGATGTATGTATATGTATGGACTGTGATAAGAGTTGTATGAGCCCATAATAAAACGTTTAAAACAAAAAAAAAGAATAATGGAAAATAGAAAATGATGGCCTTTGTCACCGCTCTTATTCAACATTGTACTGGAAGTTTTAACTGAGTAATAAGGCAAGAATAAGAAATAAAGGACTTTCAGAATTGATAAAAAAAAAAAGACCCCAAATGCCATATCTTTTAATAGCTGGGCACCATCAGCTTTCTTCACCACATTTGCTTATGCACACATTTTGCTTTCAGCAATGTTGCCGGGAAGCATCACAGAATGCCAGGTTATTAGAACAATGTGTTCTTGCTTTGAGGAAGTACTTGAGCAGAGGCCCAATGTCTGTCTACTTCCTTAATACTTAACATATCATCAATGTACATAGGCTTATATTCCTATCATTATAGATGAATATATTTACATATGTACATGCCTATATATATTCCTCTGTAAATGCCTTTTGCTTCCTAGTTCTTTCCTCCATTTCCTTTTACTTTCTTCCTGTCCTACTATCATGTTTGAACTTCATTCAGCTCTCAGTAATTTCTCTTGGCTACATTGCCCTTAATTGAACCCCATCAGGCATTCCATGTCAAAAAGTTAACTATAATTAAACATAATGGGACCCATGTGAAGTAAACAATTTATTTTAAAAGAATCAAATTGTTTCTACAGCCAATATTTCTACTTTGAAAAAAATGACTATAATAAAACTATAAACTTCTAAGTAAATCTGCAAATATAATGATAGCTTAATTAAATTACAACTGATGTTTTTTTGCATGAGATCTAGTAGTCTACGAACATATTTTACTTGGAAGAGTAAATTCATAAATATACAAAGTGAAATTTTGAAAATGAATGATGACAGCTAACCCTAGTGGTTAAGAACACAATCCAAATTCAAGGGACACTATTCAAGCCTGCATGCCTGCTTATAGCATGCACCTGAGCAAGACCAGAGTTAAAAACAAAACAAAACCAAAAAAAACTAAAAAAGTGCCTTGGCCTTTCTGGAGTATTTAAGACCTCTGGCTGGGGAGGTATAGCTGAAAGTATTGGCTGATCTTGGCTGTATTTAGACCCACCTGTGTAATGCACGTAAGGTGGGTGTGCCCTAGGTATTGATTTTACCTAGGCCTCCGGGTCTTGTGTCTAAACGTGCTCGGTTCTGGATTTTTCCATCAGCATCCAATGGCTGCCTGATGTCTTTCCAACCCCTATATTTGGCCCTGCCTGGTAATTTGTTCTAGTGCAAGCATTTGGAAGGAAAACCCCCACTTTTTTCTTAATTTGTCAACATAATAATTTCTTGAGGAAGATGGCAAGGAAGGGGGTGGTGCTGATGACATGGGTACAAAAAAGGAAGTAAAAGTTTTGAGATTTATTGCAGAGATGATTGTACGGCTCTTATTCATATGATTGAACTATTGGAATGTAAAATATGTCCCAATAAATTTGTTTTAATGTAATTTTAAAGTATTTAATATAGATAGAATATTTTAACAAATGACAAAGATGACACGCCAAATTTGAGCATTAACAGCCGATTTTTCAATAAATGGTGTTGGACTAATTAAGTATTAGTAAAAAGATAAGCAATTCTATAACTTTCACATTCCTATCACATAAGTAAATTTTACTTGCTTAAAAATATAAAGTAGAAAATATTTATAAACTTAAGATCTATTTCCATAAGGCATAGCAGTAAAAAATAAAACAATTAAAAATTGACTACATTAAAAATAGAAGTGCATGTATACTGTGTACACCAAATTGTCAAGAGAAACAAATCAAGTGACATCCATATGTGTATAAGAAAGAGCTTTACATTGGGAAATAATTTCACATCAAGACAACATCCCAGCCCGGTCTAACTCAAGTTCATAACTCTCATGCCAGTCCATAGGACCCACTTAAGAATCATATAGTCACAGGAAAATGACACCAAAAAGTGAGGCAGGAAGCAGTGAGGTCAGATGTCAAAGTGGTGGAAATAAAGCAGATGCGTCTAGCTCTAAGGTTCTGGGGGCTGAGTCCACCACATACCTGCTCCTGGAGGCAGGCAGAGCCCCAGAAAATAGGAAATCAAAGGGGCAGAGAGAGAGCAGTTCCCAGTGACTCTCAATCTTCTACAAAAAGGCTTATACCACCAAGGAGGTGTCATCAGGCTGTGGCTTAATTGACAAGTTGAATTTTGCTCCTAGCTTCTTCTAGTTGACATAATATCTAACTATCACATATTCCAGTAAATTTGACACTAGAATTTCACTAAGTAGGGCAGAGATTTAATATTAGGATATAGCATCATTACAAATATGAACTGTAAAGATTCATAAGAAAATAAAAACAGTTAAATGATCACAAAGCATAAATATAAATTCTTAAAAATAACAATGGTCAAAACAATAATTAGTGAAAGATGAAAGCATTGATCTTTGTCCATCATATTTGCAAAAAAAGGAAAGTAGGGACTGATAAAAGTGCTGGTAAGACATTTACCACCACTTCTAAGGAGTATAAAGTGATAGAAAATTTTAGAGAGATGTCAGAGGAAACCAGCCTCTAACAACCGAAGGGTCCATAGGCGCAATTGTACGGCGATAATATTTAAAGGTTATAGTAAAGTAACACAGAAGATAGGAAAGAGAATAAAATAGTCAGACACTTTTCATAGTAGCAAGCTCACCTTAGCCCCTCTTGGTGGCCCATGTGGAGGTGGGAGAAGAGAGAGCGAAAGGAGGGTCTTCACTGTCTTAGGATATTTATAGGTAGCCACAAGACATGCATATTCTAAGTAATTACATACATCACCAGATGGGTAGTAACTACAGTAAGGTCCCTGAGCTCACAAGTGAGGAGACTAATACCTGCATTGGGGGAAAGTATGGGGGGGACTGGGTGCCTCTGTGGGAGGAGATAACAAAAGAGTGTCTGCTTCTATAGGGAGATAAAATCAACCATGTGCTCACGGTAAGGCAGCATAGCTGTTAGGGGAGAATCTGTGGAAATGATATTTAAAGCAGGATAATGTACTTGGACTTTAACTTATTCATATAATAGAAAAAATGCTGTAGGGTCTTTTATTATCTTCATATCATTACTTTGTTTCAATTCATTGTTGCAGCTATTGTCTCATTCAATCTTTTGGAGAATTTCTTTAACTTTTGCTGATTCTCCATTAAATACGAGGTTATTTTCTAACATTTGGTCTTTCCTGAAAATGTGTCTAAAACTAAGGAGATTGCATTCCTAGAAACCTCGCTTCTAAGAACCATCTAAGAACTCATTATTATTATATTATATACACATATACCCGATAATTATGTACACAAACATGATTCTATTAGTGGCAAAAATAACTAAGTGCTCTAGTTAAAATTCTAACAAAGATAACTCAGAAACAAATCACCCCACCTGTTTTCTGAGATGACTTGGTATGTGTCTTGCAAAACCTGTGGAGAAGTTCTACTCTGATACTCATGGGGTCACCATCAGTCAGAATTTACTCAATGGCAAATAATAACAAATATTGCAAGTCAATTAAAAACAATGAAAAAATATTCAAGTACTTGGCTCACTAAAATTAATTTCAAAATAATACAAGTATTATGGTATTGCTTCATATGTAAATATATGCAAAAACTTGTGAAAATACTCACCAGCAAGCTGAGAACCCTGGTTATCTTCAAGAAAGGGCAAGATGAGGTGCTTAGAGAAGATTGAAGAGAGTAGGTAGTAAGGACATATTTGTCTTAAGTTGGGTTTTCTGAAAAACTCAGTGAGTCAATTCTGACTCAGCACCTCTATAGGCCAGGTTAGAACTGCCCTGTAGTTTTCTGAGACTGTAGAGAAGTGAAGCCATGGATGCTTGTGTGAATATGTATTTAAGAGAAATAGAGATTGACTGATTGGTTTTAAGGAATTGGCTCGCATGGTAAAAGAAGTGAGCAAGTCCCAAGTCCATGAGTCTGATATTAGGCTGAACCCACATATATACAGGAACTGACAATGATCAGTAGATACAATAGCAAGATGCTGACCCATGGGCTTTGGATAATAACAAATCCCTAGATTACCATTGTTGTTGTCAGGTGCCATCAGTCAGTTCCAACCCACAGTTTTATGCACAACAGAATGAAACACTTCTTAGTCGAGTACCATCCTCACAACTCTTTCTATACGTGGGCCCATTATTGTAGCCATGCTGGTAACCCATCTCCTTGAAGGCCTTCCTCTTTTACCCTGCTCCTCTACTTTACCATGTTTCCTGACAACATGTCCAAAGTAGCTAAGGAAAAGGTTCGCTACACTTACCTCTAAGGAGCATTCTGGCAGTACTTCATCCAAGACAAACTGTTTTGTCCTTTTAACAATCCATAGTATTTTCAACATTCTTCTCCACCACCACAATTCAAATGAATCAATTCCTCTTCCATCTTCCTTATTCAATATCTAACTATCACATGCATATGAAGAGATTGAAAAAACAATGACTTGGGTCAGGTGCACTTTAGTCTTCAAAGTAATATCCTTGCTTTTCAATACTCTAAAGAAGTCTTGTGTAGCAGATTTACCTAATGCTTGATTTACCTCATCTCTTGATCTCTTAACTGCTGCTTCCCAAATCCTTGACAACTTCAACCTTTTCTATGCATAGCAGATTTTACCATGGAGGTTATGTTTTTTATGTTGTTAGGTCTAATTTTTTCCCACTCATAGTAATCCATGAATAACAGAATGAACGACATCCCTGTCCTGCATCATCCTATTACACGTTTTAAGTGTAAGCTCATTGTTGCAGCCAATGTGTTCCATTCATTTTATGGAAGCTGGTCCTCTTTTTTTGTGGTCACTCTACCAAGACTGATAATGGGTTTCTGCTGATAGCATGTTCAAAGTACATGAGATGAAGTCTCACCATCCTTGCTTCTAAGGAGTATTCTGACTCTACTTCATTCACGACATATATGTTAGCTTTTTTGGTAGTCCATGGTATTTTCAGTATTCTCCTCCAGCACCACAATTTAAATGCAACCATTCTTCTTTGGTTTTCCTTATTAATAGACTTTTACATGCATATGAGGCAATTGAAAATGCCTTGCCTTCAGCCAGGCACACCTTAGTCATCAAAGGAATATCCTTACTTTCAACATCTTTAAATCATTTTTAAAAGAGGCCTTGTGCAACAGATTTACTCACTGCAATGTGTCCTTTGTTCTAGTCATTACACTCTCATGAGCATTGATCATGGATTCAAGCAAGATTAAGTCCTTGACATCTTCAACATATACTCTGTTTATCAACATGGTAGCTACTGGTTCGATTTTAAGGGTATTTGTTTTCTTTACACTAAGTTGTGTTCCACACTGAAGGTCAAAATCCTTGATTTTCTTCAATAAGTGCTTTAAGTCCTCATTTTCAGCAAGCAAGGTTGTGTCATATGTATACTGAAGATTGTTGGTAAGCATTTCTTCAAACCTGATGACATATAACCCAGCATCTCTGATTATTTGCTTAGTATAGATTGAATAAGTATAGTGAGAGCATACAACCCTGTCATATACTTTTCTTGATTTCAAATCATGAAGTACTCTGGAATTCTCATTCTTCTCAGGGCTATCTATAGTTTACATAGTTTATAATGCTCCAAACAGTCAAGTGCCTTTTCATAGTCAATAAAACATAAGTAAGCACCTTTCTGATATTCTCTGCTTTCAGTCAAGATTCATCTACTATCAGTAATGATATCCCTTGTTCCACATCCTCTTCTCGATGAAATCATCCTGAGTTTCTGGAAATTATCAATATACTACCTCAACCATTGTTGAATGGTCTCCAGCCAAATTTTACCTCCATGTGCTATCATTGATATTGCTCTACAATTTTCACATTATGTTGCATCATCTTTCTTTGTAATGGATACAAATATGCATCTCTTCCAGTGAAGTGACAAGGTAGTATCTTCCAAATTTCTTCTTGTTAAGTGAGTACTTCCAGTGGTTCATTAACTTGTTGAAACATTTCAATTGTTATGCCATCAATTATGGAGCCTTAAATAGGGGATGGCTGCATCATTTTATAACTATCAAATCACTGATAACAATGGCCAATCATAATATCTTATTAATATTGTTTAACTTTTAATGAAAATATTTCACATATTTTTTAATTTTAAAATATTTTATTGTGTTTTTGTTGAAAGTTTACACAGTGAATTGGGTTCTCATGTGACTACTTCTATAAAATTAGTTCAGTGACATTCACTCAAAATAAGTCAACATTCTTTCTCATTACATTGTTTATTCCATTTATAGTAATCTAATCTCCCTGCTCCTGTATCTTAGCTTTACTAATAGTAATTGTTGATGTTTTTGCCTCACATAGAGATTTTTAAAATAGAGGACCATAATAACTTTTATTTTGCAAGCCACTATTATTTCGCTGAAATTAGCCTCAGGGAATTGTTTATGCTCAAGGTTTAATGAGTATCTCATAGTAATAGTCTCAGATAGTCCTTTCATCTCAATTTATCCAGCAAGTTTGGAATATTTAAGAATTTGAGTTCTGGTCTATGTTTTTCTTTCATTGTTTCAGAATGTATCAATTTCAGTACTCTTTAGAATGGTCAGTAGTTGTAGCCAGGCACCATTTAGATCTTCTAGCCTCAGGGTAGATAAGACAATGGTTTATTTAGGTTGTTAGCCCTGTCGACTAGTTTGTTCTCTGAGACTGTGGGTTCCTTCAATGTATTTCTTATATAAATCAATACATATGAATACAGTTAAATATAGTGAAAGTGTCTGCTCCTTCCTTTTCTCCCTCCTCTTTTTTCTCTCTCCTACTCTCCTTCCGTCTTCCTGCTCTCATCTCCCCACTGTTCCTTCCTTCATCCCCACTGTACTCTCCCTTCTCTCTGTTTCCATTTTCCTCTTTTCTTTGCCTCCCACTTTCTCTTTTCACCCTCCAGTGCCATAAGAAAGTCTGTGTTTTAGCCCTTCTAATTTGATCTAATAACATAATCTTACCAGGACATTAGAAGGTGAGTATAATGGGTCCTGACAGCCTCAGATCTTGAAAGAGGTTTCTTCTCTCACTCAACTATCCCTAGAACAGTCCTTGACTTACTCTCTAAATCAGTCTCCTCTGTGACGTGACTTTGTATTCTATCTGACAATCTGCCAACTCACTTACTCTAAAATGTTATATGTATAGTGACTTTATAAGACAATACCACTTGGGTGGCTTTTCATTTCTTCAAATTCAACCTGCCATGAAACCATCCCTTTCACTCGCCGGGCACTTTCCCACCAGTCTATAAGTGCACAGTTGCCAGATTCTGATGCTCTGTCTTTGCCCTGGAAACATCTCTCGTATTGAGTTCTTACTCTTTAGCCACACCATCACATCCTAAGATCACGTAACAAAGAAAGGATCTCCAGAGTTATTAGACTTGCTTCCCCTCCACTATACTTCATGGGTTGGCTAACAGCCCCAGGATAAAGAAAATAAAAAATGAAGAGCATATCCAGCATTTCACAAGCTGAGAGTGTTGAATAAATGAAGCCTTGATTCACAATATTGATGTTTTCTATGGATAAGATAGTTAATGACACAGGAAGTATCTAAGTAAATGGAAAGAAAACAGAGTCAGAGTACTAAAAACAATTGTTTGCTGTTCAACCATTTAGGAGGCAGCGTATTATCAAGAAGTGTTGTTATTACAGAATATATACAGCTGCACAGAAAGCCTTAATAAAACTAAGACTCTAATGATTGACAAAAATGCCAATTGAGATGTTTCAATAAAGTGATAGAACTCTGGAATACTCACTTATGCCAAGCAAAGTGGAAGCCTGCTGCCTGAAAGAGATTCATATATGAACTCATCACCAAAAATCGGGTACTCAAGAAAATCCACAAATTATTTCATAATATAATTAATATAATACACAAGTAAAATTTTGTTACAGAAAATTTTAAGATGGTGCAGTGCATTGACAGGGAACTATGAGAAAAGCAAACCAGATTCAAAGGAAGACATGGAATGAGGGTTATATTTGCTGGTGTCAGATAGATCTTGGTTAAAAAGCAGAGTATGCCAGAAAGATATTGACCTCTGTTTTATTGATTATGCAATGTCATTCAGTTGTGTCAAGCATAACTAATTATGGATAACACTAGAAAAATGGGAATTTCATAACATTTAAGTGTGCTTATGTGTATATTCTCTTTGAGGCAGCTGTCAAATGAAGCAAGGAGCTAGTGCATGCTGTAAAATCAGAAAAGGTTTGTAACAGAGTGGCATCGTTTCACCATACTCATTCAATCTGTATCCTGAGTAAATAATCTGAGAAGCCATACCATATAAAAATAAATAGTGATTCAGGATAGGATGAAGGCTTAATAATTGCAGATAGCATAATCTTACTTCTTGAAAATGAAGAAGTCTTGAAGCCCTTATTGATGAAGGTTAAAGACTACATCCTTTAGTGTGGATTACCACTTACCATAAAGAAAACCAAAATCCTCATAGCTGGACCACTAAGTAACATCCTGATAAACAGAGAAATGATTGATGTTTTCAAAGATTCTGTTTTATATAGATATACAATAAGTGACTATGAAATCAGCATTGAGTAAATCAAACAAAATATTGCATTGAGTGAGTTATGGGTCCTGTTTCTTTTGTCTATAGCTAGAAATCTTATTTTGTCAGCATCATTTACTAAAAAGACTATATTTATCCTATTTCATGTTTTTTTTTTGGTTGTTTGTCAAAGATCAGTTGTCTGTAGGTGGATAAACTTAGTTCTGAGTTTTCTGTTATGTTCCACTGCTCTATGTATCTATCTTTGTACCACCAGGGTGATTTTACTACTATGGCTATGTAATGTGTTTGGAAGTTGGGTAATTTGAGTAATTTGCTTCCTATTTTACTTCTTCTTAAGAAGTTCTTTGCTTATCCTTCTCCATAAATATTTTTTTCCATTTTGTTGAAGAATTGAGCTGGAATATGGATTGAAATTCCATTGTATTTATAGATTATTGGGGCATTATTGACGTTTCACAATATTAAGACTTTTAACCATGAATATGGATTATTCTTTTATTTATGTAGGTCTCTTTTAATTTCATGTAGTAATATTCTATAGTTTCCTTTGCACAAATCATTTATTTGTCTGATTAGGTTTATTCCTGTTTCATGTTTTGTCTGGCTATTTTAAATTGTATTTTTTCTTGATTTTTTCCAGACTTCTCTTCATTAGTATACAGGAATTCACTTGATATCTGTATGCTAATATTGCATATTGCTACAATTGTAGAATCTTTTTATTATTTTCAATTCAATTTTTTCATCATCTCTATGGAATTTTCTGCATATAAAATCATGTCATTTAAGAGTAATATTAAGAGTTATTTTCTTCTTTGTTAATCTGGATTCATGTGATATCTTTTTGCTCAATCCTTGCACAAAAATGAACTCACACTGGATTAAAGAATTAAATATACCTTATACCTATAAAGATAATTGAGAAGATAGGGATTTACTAAAAGACTCTACTGTAAAGTATAGGTACTCTATCAAGAATAACAAAGGAAACAGACACATTAGATAATAAAATAAATGACTAGAAATTAGACATTTACATGCATCAAAAGATTTCATCAAAAGAGGTAAAAGAGAAGCCACAAATCAGGAAAACAATTTTAATATGAATAATTTTAAAGAGATTAATCTTTAAAATATATGGAAAACTGAAACACCACAGTAACAAAAAGACAAATAAGTCGCATAAATTTTGGAAAAAGACATGAGCCGACAATTCACCAAAGATGTTCAAAAAGACCGACAAACACATGAAGAAATGACCATGATCATTAGCCATGGAGGAGATGTAAATGAAAACAATGATAAGATACCACCTTACACCAACAGTGACAGCCATTTTATGAATAAATAAATAAATAACAAATGCTAGAGTGTCTGAAGTGAGATTAGAACTGTCATACCTTGTTGGTGTACAATAAAGGTGAAAAGCTACATGGTGCTACCTCAAACAACTGGAAGTAGAAATTCTATACAAAATAACAAATACAAAGCAAATCTCAATAAATTTACAAACATCAAAATACTACAAAGCATTTTATTAGCTCATAATGGCAGGAAATTAAAATTTGGCCATAAAAGCAAAAGTTCAAGAATATGGACATGAAAATTGAATAATACCCTGTTTTAAAACTACGGGATAGTAGGATTTTTTAAATGAAATAAAAATATTCTTTGAATTAAATGAGAATGCAAATATAGCATATCAAAAATCTTTGGAGCACAGCCAAAGCAATGCTCAGAGTGAAATTGATAAAAAATACATCCACACATCAAAATAGAAAAAGAACCAGAATTAAAACCTGTAATCAACATGTCAAATAATTGGAAAAGAAACAGAAAAAAAGTCTACAAACATCAAAATAAAAGGGATAATAGAATAGAGTATTAATAAATAGAAAGCAGAAAACTATGGAAATAATAAGTTGAGGCACTTCCAGACTAAGAACAGACCACAAATTAGCTCACCTCTTAGGAAAAAGTAGTCTGTGATAACCTTGTTATCAAGAAACGTTATCATATACTGAAGGTCTGATTAATGGAAGTAGAACATTGTCAGAGACAGTGCCAGAGGACGGGCCCCTGGGGTCAGAAGGCACTCAAAATGTAACTGAGGAGGAGCTGCTTATTTAAGTAGAGTCCATCATTGTGGCATACATACAGTAAAGCCTGTGAAAGTGGGGTCTTCAGGACCTTAATTTCCAGACAGAGTACAACTAAATGTGAGAACGAACAACTGAAAAAATTCTACTAATAATCAGAATTTGGAATGTATGGAGTATGAATCTAGGAAAACTGGAAGTTGTCAAAAATGAGATAGGATGCATAGAGGTCCATATCCTTGTTAGTAAGGTAAAATTGACTTGTGTTGACTATTTTGAATCAGAAAGTCATGTCAAGAATAAGTGTTACATTGATTGTTGAAAATAGATTTCAGAATCAATCTTGAAGTACAATACTGTCTGTGGTCCAATTATATTTGTCCACATTCAAGGAAATCAAATCAATATCATCGTTTTTCAAATTTCTGCACCAACCATAATAGCTAGTGATGAAGAAAGTGAAAGATTCTACCAATTTCTTCAGTTAAAAAGCGATCAACCCTACAATCAATATGCATTATTAAGGATTGTCAATTGGAATGTGTATTAGTCTGGGTGGGTATTTTAGAGGAACAAATCCACAGAAACTCATGTATAAGTGCACATCAAGAAAACATCTCAACCCAGTGCTGCCAAAGCTCACAAGTTCAATATTAACCCATATGTCCGACACCAATCCACAAAGTCTTCCTCCTTCTCACAAAATACACACTATGACGCCAACTGCAGGAGGAAAGCCGAATCAGTGAATGCGTAAGCATCTTAGCGCTGGCAGGGGTATCCACACGGTTGCTCCAGTACCCAGGACTGCGTCGCGGTAGGTCCATGTGGCTTCTTCTCGGGGATGTTTGCAGGAAGTAAGCCTTGCCAGCTAAAGCAGGAACTGGCTAAGGCAGCTGCACTCTGGTCTGACCATCAGAAAGCAAGAGACCAGAGAAATCTAAAGACAAGGTTCACCCAGCCATTTATCTCTCCACCCTTCAATTAACCCCACATGTGTTTATTGGCCAGGTCGGCACAATAAACTAATTCAGAATGCAAAATTTGGAAGCAAAGAGGAAAGAATAGTAGTTTGGAAAATATGAACATCTTGACAGAAAAAAAAATAGAAAAGAAATTGCAAGGTAGAATTTTGCAAGACCATTGATTTCTTCATAGCAAATATATTTTTTGAACACCAGTGATTATATAAATGGACTTCTCCAGATGGAATAGACAGAAATAAAATTGACAACCTTTGTGGGAAGAGGTGATAGAGAAGTTCAATATTGGAGTTAAAACCAAGTCAGGGGCTGACTATAACAGACCTTCAATTACTCATATATAAGTCTGAGTGAAGCTGAAGAAAAGTAAAATAAGTTTACATGATCCAAATTATATTGAGTCTTGTTTTTGTTATGTGGTGTCATACAGTTGGTTCTGACCAGAGGGAGTTAATACAAAATATGAAAAAATATTGCATGGTCCTGTGCAATTCTCACAAATTTTCTATGCTTGAGTCTGTGGTTGCATCCAATGTGTCAACCTATCTTCTTGAAACCTTGTGTTCCTTAACTGCCCTTCTACTTTAACATGATGTCCTTCTCCAAGGACTGGTTTTTCCTGAAACATGTCCAAAGCATTTAAGACAAAGTATCACCACCCTTGCCTCTAAGTAGATCTCTGGCCTTACTTCTTCCAAAACAGATCAGTTTGTCCTTTTAGCATCCATGGTAATTTCAACGTTTTTTTCTCCAGCACCATGATTCAAATACAATCTTGAATATATCCCACCTCAATTTCAAGAACAGATTTGCTACACTGAACACTAAAGACAGAAAACTTGATAAGCTGAGGAAGAACATTATTCATAAAGAAAGCAAAAGGTTTTATTGCTTCTGAGCTAGATGACCGCTTGTTTATTTTTAAGACCCCAGATGCTATATCTTTTGATAGCTGAGCACTATCAGCTTTCTTCACCACATTTGCTTATGCACACTTTTGTCTTCAGTGATTGTATTGGGAAAGTGGGCACCCACTGATATGAGTTTTAGTTCTTTGAAGTCTGATAACTGGTCCCTTCTGCACCTTGTGGTCAGACAGGCTGGTGTGCTTCTTCCATGTGGGCTTTGATGCTTCTCAGCTAGATGGCCACTTGTTTATCTGCAAGTCTTTAAGACACCAGATGCTATATCTTTTGGTAACCAAGCATCGTCAGCCTTTCTTCACCACATTTGCTTATGTGTCAGGAAGGTGTACATCATAGAATGCCAATTGAATAGAACAATGTGTTCTTGCATTAAGTACTTGAGTGGAGGCCCAATGTCCATCTGCTGCCTTATTAGTAAACCTGTAACTTTATGCACGTAGATCTATTTCCCCACTCTCCTATATAAATATATTTACCTATGTACATGCCAGTATTTATACCTCTATAAATAATACCCTTTTTCACCTAGTTCTTTCCTCTATTTCCTTTTTCTTTCCTCTTGTCCCACTATCAAGCTCAGCCTTCATTTGGGTTTCAGTAATTTCTTTTGGTTACATTGCCCTTGCTGAATCCCTGCCAGGCCTCTCACACCCTCCTTGCCACTGATTTGCATCACTTGTTGCTCCCTTGTCCCTGGGTTGGTCAGCACCACCTCCTAAATCCTGCCTGCCCCTCTCCTGTGTCCCCCCGAAACATTGGTCCTGGTGTTTTCTCCTCCAGACTATTCATCCAGCCTATCTTCTCTAGATAGATCTGTAGAGATAATAATATTCACCAAAAATCAAGCCATAGCAAGATAAGCTATGAATGAGAACACAGCGATGACAACAAAAATGAAAACCAATGACCCATAGAATAAATTAATTAAAAGAAAGAAAAACCTGTAAATAGATCAAGGTCTGATTTTTGATCTCTAGGCATGTCCTTCAGTCTGGTCCTATGGGGTGCCATGCTCTGACCCTAGAGTCTGTCCTTTTTATTCCCTCAGGGGCTCCCTGCTCTGCTCCCATGGTTGCTCTGCTGCACGCCTTTAGTGGTTTGCCTCAGTGTCATGGGGTCAGTCTGGGCCAGTTCCAACACTGAGTCTCCAGTGTTGTCCCCCTTAGGGTGCTGAGCCAGCAAGGGTAGGCTTGTCTTGTAGTGGGATCTGGCATATTGTCCACTCTGTGCATCAGCTATTCAGAGCATGGATATTGTCCTCCAGGCCTGGTGGGCAAAGATGTGATCCCTCTCTCTTCCTCCCCTTCATTTGCTCCCATATGCTCTGAAGCACACCAGCCCCTGTGACCACGACCTGTCAAAGGAATCAGGTATTAAATATCAAAGAACAAAAATATCATACCATTGTAAATGTGGGTGAGTGCAGAGTGGAGACTCAAAGACCATTGGTAGGCAACTGGACACCCCCCCCCTTACTGAAGGGTTGTGGGGAGGAGATGAGCATGTCAGGGTGCAGGGTAGCAACAATGAAACATATAACTTTCCTCTAGTTCTTAAATGCTTCCCCCACCACCACCACCGCCCACTCTCATCATCCCAATTCTACCTTACAAATCTGGCTAAACCAGAGGATCTACATTGGTACAGATAGCAACTGGAAACACAGGGAATACAGGACAGATGGCTCATTCAGGTCCAGTGGTGGGAGTGCTGATACCTGGAGGGTAGAGGGAATGTGGGGTGGAAAGGGGAAACCAATTACAAGAATCTACGTATAGCCTCCTCCTTGGGGGATTAACAGCAGAGAAGAAGGCTAGGGGAGATGTTGAACAGTGTAACACATGACAAAATAATAATAATTTATGAATTATCAAGGATTCATGAGGGAGAGGGAGGGGAAGGGTGGGAGGAAAATGAGGAGCTGATATCAAGGGCTCAAGTAGAAGGCAAATGTTTTGAGAATGATAATGGCAACAAATGTACATATGCTCTTGACACAATGGATGGATGTATGGATTATGATGAGAATTGTACAAGCCCCCAATAAAATGATTTTTTTAAAAGAAAAATTGAACCATGAAATTAAAACACTGAAAATGAGGGAACATAGGAGAGCCATAGCACAAGGTATTTGATTTTAACTAAATTGCAAAACACGCACTATATAAAAGATACCAGTACTTAGCAAAATATTAGTAAAGTGAAAGAACAAAAGAAAAAGAAAGAAAGCAAAAGGTCAGTAAAAAGATTGGAAAGAAATAAAATATCAAATTTGATTTCGGAAAAGACTCTGAAACTTGCTCTTCATCATCAAGGAGCTAAAAAAAATGGAAGAAAGGATGGTGTTAAAGAGCCGAATAGAAAATTTCAAAGGGCAGCTCAAGAAGACAAAGCAAATATTATAATGAAATATCTAACAACCTAGAATTGGAAAACTGAAAGGGAAGAAAATGCTTAACATATCTGAAACTGAAAGAGTTAAAAAAAATTTTCAAGCTTCAAGTTGCAGTCTTGAATAATTCTATGTACAAAATAGTTAATGATTCAGGAAGCATCAAAAGAAGATGGAAAGAATACACAGAGTCGCTGTACCAGAAAGGACTAGTCAACATCCCACCACTTCAGGAGGTAGAATATGAGCAAGACCCATGGTACTGAAAGAAGAATTTCAAGCTGTGCTGAATGCATTAGCCAAAAACAAGGCTCCAAGAATTTTTGAAACATCCATGGAAATATTTCAGTACTTATGGCTGTCTATATAAGACAGACAAGATAAAACAATGGGGCCAACAGTTCCAGGGGGGCAAAGGAGAGGAGGGGGGGCGAGGAGCAGGGAGCCAACAAACTCAGGGACAACAGAAAAACAAGAAATCTAAAAGTGATGGCGAAGAGGGTCTAGAATGCCTGGTGGGGTTTGATCAAGTGCAATGTATCCGAAAGGAATTACTGAGAGCCAAATGGAGGGCAAGCATGATAGTGGGATAAGAGGAAGATGAAAGGAAACAGAGAAAAGAAATTGGAGGCTAAACCTATTTATAGAGGCATAGGTGTAGGCATGTATATATGTAAATATATCCATTTATAGTGATAGGGATATAGGTCAATGTACATACATTTATATGTTAAGTATTAAGATAACAGATAGACTTTGGGCCTCTACTCAAGGCCTCCCTAGACACAAGAATACATTGCTCTAATAACCTGGCACTCTCTGATACTCTCCAACACAATTGCTGAAGACAATTAAGGTGCCTAATTAAATGTGGTGCAGAAAGTGGATGATGCTGGGCTATCAAAAGACATAGCTTCTGGGGTCTTAAAAGCTTGATGCTAAACTAGCGTCCATCTAGAAGGGAAGAAACAAAGCCCACATGGAAGAAGCACATCAGCCTATGGGATCATGAGGTGTTGGCAAGATCAGGTTATCCAAAACAAACAAGTATATCAATGCAAATGAGGGGTGTTAGAATGGAGATGAAAAACCCATTTGTAGACAATTGGATATCTTCTCACAGAAGGGTTACAAAGAAGGGACAATTCAACCAACAGTATAGCACTGATGAAATACACAACTTTCCTTTAGTTCCTAAATGCTCCCTGCCATCCAGGGAGAGGAAGAGAGGATGGAAGTGGGCAAGTGGAGAAAGGGGGGCTGATCACAAAGTTGGATATTTACCACCCCAACCCTGGGGGACAAACAATAGAAATGTGGGTGAAGGGAGACAACTGACAGTGTAAGATACACAATAACAATAATAATGTATAATTGATCAAGGATCCATGAAGGTTGGAGAATAGGGGAGGGAGATGAAAAATGAGACGCTGATACCAAGGGCTCAAGTAGGGAGAAAATGTTTTGGAAATGATGATGGCAACATTTGTACAAGTATGCTTAATACAACTGAATTATGGATTGTTATAAGATCTATAAGAATCCCCACAAAAATGATTAATGATAATATTGTGAAAAAGAAAAACATATTTCAGCAATCTCATTCAACAAAGACTCATTCATCTACACCAGGAAATTTTAAAATAGCTGCTTGACCAATTGATTGGAAGAGATCCATATTCGTACCCATTCCAAAAAAAGGTACCACCACAGAATGTGCAAATTGTAGAACAATATCATTAATATTACATGTAAATAAAACTTTGCTGAAGATCATTCAACAATGGTTTTGGCAGTACATTAACAGGAAACTGCAAGAGGTGTAGGCCAGGTTCAGAAGAGGATGTGGAACAAGATATATCATTGCTGATGTCAGATGGAGTTGTCAGAAAGCAGAAAATACTAGAGATCTTTTCTTATGTTTTATTGATGATGCTATGACATTCAACTGTGTGTATCATAACAACCTACATGTTTCAAATCAGGCAAGGTGAGCATCAGTGTTGGATCTTTTCACCATACTAATTCAATCTATATACTGAGAAATTAATCAGAAAACCTGTGGTATATGAAGATGAATTCAACATCAGAATTGGGGGAAAGCTTAACATTCTGTGATATGCAGATGACACAACATTGTTTTTTAAAAGTGAAGAGGACTAGAAGCACTTGCTGATGACTATCAAGGATTACAATCTTGAGTTTGAATCATAACTCAATGTAAAGATACAAATCCTCACAGGTGGAAATGACTGAAATTGTCCTAGATTTCATCTTGCTTGGATCCACAAACAATGTTCATAGAAGTAGAAGTCCAGAGATCAAAAGACAGGTTGCATTGGACAAATTGGCTGCACGTAGACCTCTTTAGAGTGTTGAAAAGCAAGGATGTTACTTGGAGGACTAAGGTGCACCTAACCCAAGCCATGAATTGGACATGACTGGACATCAGTATTCTACACCAGTGCCAGAATTCTAATACATCAATTCTTCTTGGGTCTTCCTTACTGAAAATGCCATAGAATGCAAAAAGGACAAACAAATGTGCCTTGAAGAAGTAAGGCCAGATGCTCCTTAGAGGGAAGGGTAGTGAGATTTTTCTGCCAGGTACTTTGGACACGTGGTTAGGAGAGAGCAGTTTCTGGAGAAAGACATCATGCTTGGTAAAGTAGAGAGGAAATAAAAGAGGCAAGCCCTCAATGGGATGAATTGACACACTGGCTGCAACAAATAATGTTCTCAAACATACGAACAATTGTGAGGATGGTGCAGGACCACATGGTGTTTAGATAAGATGTGCATAGGGTCATTACTAGTAGGAACTGACTCAGTGGCACCTAACACTGCCTCCGATAATTATCTGGAGTTGCAATTGATTCAGCCATTCACTCTACAAACCCTGTCCCAGTGTCTCTGAAAAGTCATTGTGTATTATTTCTGACCTTGAGACAGTCACCATCTATCAGAGAAGGAAACAGATAGATTGCTCATTTCTACTTTTTTATGGGACTTTCTTATTTATCTTTTCTTGTTATATAAAGGAAAACTAGTAACTTCAAATTCTGTAATCTCTTTTGTGAGTTGTAAGTTATTTTCTTCAACTTAACAGCCATTATGGGACATGGGAAAACCAAGAGCTTGGAATATTAAGATATTTAATCTAAGTCATTAAGCTAGTGAGTGGTAGAGCTGGAGTTTAAACCAGGTCTTTTTGTTTCTTCCAAAATATCCATTTGGTAAACGATCTGCATGCAGTGGAGTCCCAGTGAATACAGTCAATGCACTGGAAACAAATAGAACGTTTGAGTGGACCCAGGTGACTCAGAAGAAAGAACTGACAATAATTATAAAAAACAAAACCTTCCTTTCAATTGCAGCAGGATGGTGACATAAACTCTTCTCTAATTCTCTTTCAATTGTATTGCTGTTTTCAATGAATTTCATCATGGCATTGTATATTATGCAAGATCACATCATGGGGGAGGCTTCAAGTGCCAAACTATGAAAATCCTTTTACAGCAAGTTGACACTAAACCCAACTATCACAGCCATTTACCCACATATGATCTAGTATAGTGATTTTTCCCCTGCAAATTTTTATAGGATGGCACTTCTCATAAAGTAGTTTGTCTTGGAGATCCTGCCAAGAACCTTGTTTCAGAAAGTCATAGAAACTCTTAATTTCTGCTTCTGTTGCATCTCAAACATCAGTGGAGAAGAACAGGGAAGTGGGCGTTAAGGTGGGCCATGAGGGGAATCATCTCCCAGCCTGCTTTCCTCTTACCTGGACCAAGAATGTGACACTATTCTCAATTAAATAAGTCTTAAGTGATTTAAAATGATCAGATATTTTGTGACTGAGAACTCAGGTAAGACCAATCTTTCACTTAGGTTTGTGGAACCTTAGTAGTGACTTTGGTGGGGATCTACCTTTCCATTACACTGTATTCTTACTCTCGTCTTCTTGCCCACATTCATATCAAACAGGTAAATCTGTGAATTTCTCTGGTCCAGGTCTCTCCAGACTGACTTCACAGGAAGTTTATCTTGCAGAGGAGTAGGAAACATTTTTTCTGTCAGGGGTCATTTGGATGTTTATAACAACATTCTTGAGTCACACAAAGCTATCAACTTAAAAGTGTTCCTGCTACATTCATCTTATGTACATCAGTTTTGTTGTCAGAAGAGATCAGTTCCTAGAGAAGAATATCAAGCTTAATGAAGGGGCAGCAAAAAAAAAAGAAAGTAAAAGAGGAAGGCCCTTGACAAGATGAATCACCACAATGACCTACACAATGGGCTGAAACCAAAGAGAAATTATGAGAGTGGCACAGGACCAGGCACTGTTTCACTCTGTTGTACATAGGGTTGCTATGAGTTAGCACCCACTCAACGGCATGAAGCAACAACAGCATATTTGGTCCAACTTTAGTTAATGTATCCCCAATGTGAGAGCTGGAACTGCTTCTCTTTGGCGAGGCTTGTGCTGTTAGCTGGTATTGATTATTTTATAGGCCTTATACAGGCTGAGAACTGAATGTTCCCCACCTCTATCTCTAGGGGAGAAAGGAAACAGAAAGTAAGAGTGCAAGAGTAATGCCCTAAAATATGGTTCTTCTTAATTTTTCAGTATGAACCATGATTCCTCTTTAATAGTCAAAGCTCCATGGTTCTTTCTCAATAGTGTAAGCCTCACAAAAATCCTTAGGGTTGGCAGGACAGAAAAGCATCAAGATTTTGGGCTTTCCCAAGCAGACAGCTAGGTATAGGAGCTGACTGTGAAAAGAAACTATTGCTATATAGATTCGAGTGGGCTCTTCAAGTTACAGACTGACTTCTGATAGCTGAAAGGCTGGAGGAGATGCACTAGTCAGGGAAATAAGGAAGGTATTCTGAGCTGGGCTTGTAGGGATGAAGGGACTTGATGTAGGGTTTGAGGCAATGAACACTCTTGAATCCTTCATTTCCTTTATGGTACCACTCATCTCTATAACCCCTCTAGGAATGCAATATTGTTTTTGGTTTACTGTATCTCTAGGCAGAGACAGTTATAATGGCTTCCACTTGGCTTTTCCTACAATTGTAGCCCTTATTCCACATTTCAGTGATCCAATATAAGGTTTCTGCCAGGTACTGAGTTTGTGTATTCCAATAATTCATTCTGGAAGTGCGAAATTTGCTACAGGAGGGGTTCTGAGGCCCACTGGACCTACTTTGTGATAAACCTAAGCTAAGACTTCATTAATAATTTGATATCCATATATTTCTACTCTGATGTGTGAACCTTCGAAATGTTCTGGGTCTCCTGGAATTTGTGTTAATTCAGAGTCAGTGACAATGAATCCCCAAAATGTCTGGTTATTTATGTTCCTCAATGAAGAGTCACTAATGAGAAAGGTTGCCAATCCCTTTGGGGAAGACTGGAAGAAACACTAACAGACAAACCTTTGGTAGTATAGTGGGGTCTTTCCTTGAAGCTAACCAGCCTCCCCTCCATTCAAGGTATTGTGGGTCTGTAAGCTGACTAAAATGTAAAAATTTATTGAGGGCTTATGACTCCACTCCGGTGATAGACAATTACCTGATATAGAATTTCTCTTCTTGTAAAGGTGAAATAAATATTTAATTGGAGTCCTATACATCTATTGCACTCATATGAGCACCCTGTCTAAGTAGCAAAACCACAGATTCATATGTTAGGCTATTCTGATTTTTTAAACTATTCTATTATTGTAACTATTATTGTAACTAAACCCATTGTAACTAAGTCCATTGAGTGCTGACACTTGACCCCTATAGGGCCCTATTGGAACTGAAGGCATTCCCCACTGTCAAGTCCAGCTGACGGAAAATAGCAATCACAGGAGTTTTAGAAATGCTGGGGCTCCCTTCACAAACTTGTTTATTATTTTGTAAAGGGTGTGTTCCTGGGGCACTCCATTTGTGGGATACCAGTCATCTTTCTAGGTTAAGAATTAAGCTGGTATTGTAATTCAGCTACTTTTATGATAACACCCTGGGTTTTATTTTCAGGAATAGTAGTTCTGTTCCAAGAAGAGCTAAGGTTTTCTTTCATGGCACTAGTAGAGGCTTTGTAATCTTTTTATCTGTCATTAAAGCTGGGCTTCTGAAACGCTGAATTAATCTCTTTCCTTAACTAGTTTGTCTATTGTAAGTAATACAAACCACCTAGCTTCCTTATCCTGCTCATCCTGACAAAATTACAGAAATATATCAAACACACAAGCATCCAAAGTCTCACTTCTCAACAGCACTTGATCTATAAGTAGGGCAGTTTGAGATATTAGCTTTGCCACATCATGACAAGAGTTAGCCCTCTTTAGGAAAGTGACAGACTTATACATATTTAAAGAGACATAGGTGGAGTTCTTAGTGCGCTTAGACATAACCAGACTTGAAAAACAATTTAGAAAACTCATCCTTACATTTTATTTTTCTCTAGAACCACTCCTGGTAACAAACATGCTATATTGGGTTCTCTGGGGAAGGAACACCAGTGATGCTTATATGTGTTTGTATATAGAAATAGATTTCTATCAAGAAATAATTTACACAATTGTGGAAGTAGGGAAGTTCAGTCTGGTTCAAGTCCATCAGTCAGATGGAGGCTGGAGGCTTCTACTGACTTGTAACTGTAGAAGCTGACAAACAGGTAGAGGAAGCAGGGGAGTCTCACACTGGTGAATGTAGAGATGAATGACTCCAAGGTCAACCAAAGGAATCTAAGATTGACAGTCTACTGATGCTTCCTGAGACTGGCAGATGTCAGAAAAAGATATTGAAAACAGCTATAGGATCTAGATCCAACAGAAGATGAAGAGGCAAGAGAAAGCTTAGTTCTGCTTTCACTATCATTGGGTGGGTGTTGATTCATAGTGGCCCCACAAGACAGGTTAGAAGTGCCCTGTATGTTTCCCAGACTGTAACTGTTTATGGGAGTAGAAAACCCTATCATTCTCCCTTGGAGCTGCTGTTGGTTTTGAACTGTTGACTTTTCCGATTGCAGCCAAACTTGTAACTACTACACCATCAGGGATCCTGGTTCTGTATTAAAGAGAGTCTTTTATAAAAGATTACAACCCCAAGGAAAAGTTATGTGACTGAAAACGGATTGATAGTTTCACTTCCACTTCTAATTTTACCCGGTTGACATAAAAATTGACCATCCAAGTGGGTGTTTTGGAAAGAGTAGAGCCACCCTTTCAGCCACGGTAAGTGAGGACAGGGTGAAGGGAGCTCTTCTTTCCAAGAGCATAAATGCAGGAATATGTCCTCTCAAAGTGAATTGCCTCAAAATTTACTGTATATGATTATGTGTAAGCCAAGTTTTTCAGTACATTTTTATGCAGTTTTTGTGGTCAAATTAGGTGCCTCAGCTGATATTTGGTTCAGTTTATAATTGAATATATATGGTACAAGTAGTTTCTGATACTGTGAAAGGCACATATTCCTCTAACTGGGCATTCTGTCATTACCTCATCAGGCATTTTTATATGCCCATGAACCACTGAGGACAGGAGACATATATTATAAAGTATGTGCACTATATCACAAGAAATAAATGAGAATATTTTCCTTGGCAATATAGTGTGTTATTTCTATATCAACTGATAGATCACTATCAACTGCTAATAATTTTAAAAATGAAAAAAGTATTAGAGATATGCAAAGGGTGTTCATAGTTCACAGGAATCTGAGGGCATACTTTTTCATGTGAGGGAGAACCAATGCCATAATCACTTCACAGATGAAAGCTACAGTGAATAGGAGATTTGCCCCAAACCTACCCAGCTAGGTTTTCTCCTCTACCTGAAGCAGCTATTCCCATGTCCTTGTCCACACTGATATTTATAAGAAATGCAGGTCATTCGGTAATGTCATTTAAATCAAGTCCTTATCTGATAAAGTATGTGTGGATTTCAAAGTAGGGATTGTACCCTACAACAGTTCATCATCAACTTATCAATTCTTAAAATATATTGGGGCTCTGACTGGAAAGGTAAGGGGAATACTTTTCTTGACAGTGAAAACTAAACTAAACTAAAATACAGCTAGATTTCAAATGATGTAATCATAGAGATACTAAGTATGTGAACCTAAAGCATAGTCATGACAAAGGAAAGAAAGCAATAATGCAGAACTAATTATCCAAATAACTAGCTTTCAAGTATATTCCAAGTGCTGGGCATTGCTCATAGCACATTACATAATTAACTCATTTAATATTACCATCCTGTATCATAACTTGCTGAAGATTTCACAGGTAAAGATTTATTCTAACTCCCAAGCATATACTCTGATATGGTCCTTAGAGACACTATTGGGTGTTTGTCAAAGACGTGCTATGTGTGAGGCTGAGATTCACTGAATTATTTAAAAATATCAAAATATATACCCTTTTTGGGGGGGAGGCAATTAAGATTGGAGATGAAAAGGAATTCCGGGCAAGAGAGCTTGGGTGAGGTAGGATAGTTATAAGGATGTGGTGTTTACCACTGAGAAACAGTAGCTTTGAATGTTATATTAATAAGATAGAAGTATCTGTTAGAAAAAAAAGTCCCTATGGATTCCAAGTAGGGAGGTCACATTATATAATGGGAGTCAGTGTTTCCTCTTTATAGTGTTAGATGAGAAGAATCTGATTAAGTGACTAGTTATAGAGGTCTCTTGTAGAGCTCTCTTGCATGCCTTTGATGGACAGAGTATTAATATTTTTTTAAATTATCTGAAAACAAGGTTTGGCCATAGAATTCTCAATAATTACCAAATATACATTTTTGAGCTCTCACCATGAGCTTGGCCCTTATGTTCATTGAACTGCTTGACTCCAAACCTCCAGGCAGCTGCCAGCTCATATCTGGGTTCATAGAGACTGCTGCAGTACATCTAATAAAAGGGGAGGCACTATGGTCTTGGAGATATTTATTGGTCATTTTCAAGTTTGAGCTTCAGGTCTGAGTTTTGAGTGACTGGAGGTATTACAGAGGTCTGTAGAATTCCAAACATAGATTAAATAGTGAGAAATAAAGCATTAAGTATTTAAAAGGCTTTTTCTAGACAAAATGGACATCTGAATATTTAGAAACAGGGAGGTTTTACCCGCATTTTCAACTTTCCTATGGGTATTTGACCACATATAATACAAATAAGCACCTAGAAGAAATGTGTGGATTTGTACTGAAAGTTCAGTCAGCATTGAAATGAAACTTTCAAAATGAAAAGCCCAAGCCAGTCCAAATTAACATCTTGGTTTTCCATTATTGCAATATGATGACAGTATGTATGTGTTCAGGGAACTGCTGTGGCATTAATAATGCTTTGGCTTGGATAGATGCAGCAGATCCCCAAGGAAGTTATATATAGCTTGCCACTCACTAAATTCTATGAAACATCCTCCTACTCTCAAGTAACACCAGAGTCAGAGGAATGTTTTGGTATAAATATTGTTCGTGTGATGAATGTTTTTAGTGTAGGAGTTCATGTTACTCTGGGCATTGTGTCCTGTGATGTTGAAAGTAATTAGGAGTGAATGAATAATAAGCATGTAACTGGAGAATTTCTTGGAAGACTGATATTACATATAAGTTTTGGAAAGGATGACTGGACCTGGGAGCCAATGGTGGACAATCTCCAAGGCATAAAGAATACAGAAAGAGCATCGAAAAGAACACATACTGAGTCCCTTAATGTCCATAAACATGTGGCCTTGTCTCAATCCCACTGGAGAAAGTTGTTGTCATTTTTGTTGATAGATGTCCTCTGGTAATTTCTGATTCATAAAGACCCTACAACAGAGAAAAGACTGATCTATGTCATACATAGATCTATGTATGCAACAGAGAAAAGACTGATGTATGTCATCCTCACATTGTTATGTTTGTTTATTGAGGTCTACAAAAAGATATGCACATATGCAAATATATTTATATATGAGGATGGGGAAAGAGATCTATGTGCATATATTTATAGGTTTAGTAGTAAGGTAGCAGAAGGACATTGGGCCTCCACTCAAGTATTCCCTCAATGCAAGAATACTTTCTTCTATTAAATTGGCATTCTGTGATGCTCACCTTCCTGACACAACCGCTGAAGACAAAGCAAGTGAATAAGCAAATGTGATGAAGAAAGCTGATGTTTCCCAGCTATCAAAAGATATAGCATCTGGGGTCTAAAAGGCTTGAAGGTAAACAAGTGGTCATCTAGCTCAGAAGCAACAAAGCACACATGGAAGAAGCACACCATCCTTTGTGATCATGAGGTGTCGAAGGGATCAGGTATCAGGCATCATCAGAACAAAAAATCTTATCATAGTGAATGTGGTAGGGAGTGCGGAGTGGAGACCCAAAGCCCATTTGTAGGCCACTGGACATCCCCTTACAGAAGGGTCTCAGGGATGAGATGAGCCAGTCAGGGTGCGATGTAGCAGTGATGAAAAATACAACTTTCCTCTAGTTCCTCCACCCCCTCAACCTATCATGATCCCAATTCTACCTTGCAAGTCTGGCTAGACCAGAGGATATACACTGGCACAGATAGGAACCAGAAACACGGAATCCAGGGTGGATGATCCCTTCAGGACTAGGGGTGTGAGTGGCGATACTGGGAGGGCAGAGGGAGAGTGGGTTCGAAAGGGGGAACCAAGGATCTGCATGTGACCTCCTCCCTGGGGGATGGACAACAGAAAAGTGGATGAAGGGAGACATCGGACAGGGCAAGATATGACAAAATAATAATTTATACATTATCAAGGGTTCATGAGAGAGGGGGAAGCAGGGAAGGAGGGTAAAAAATGAGGAGTTGGTGCCAGATGCTCAAGTGGAGAGTAAATGTTTTGAGAATGATGAGGGCAATGAATGTACAAATGTGCTTTACACAATTGATATATGTATGGATTATGATAAGAGTTGTATGAGCCCCTAATAAAACGATTAAAAAATCACAAGGGTTCCATAGAAAGTAAATGTCTAGAAAATAATGATGGCAACACATGTACAAATATGCTTGATACAATGGACTGTTATAAGAGCTGGAAGAACCCCAAATAAAAATTTTAAAAACAATTGTTATGCTTGAGTTTATTTTTGCGCTCTCTTTGTAAATCAATCTCATTGAAGATCTTCCTCTTTTCTACTGATACTGTACTTTACCAAAAATGTTATCTTTCTCCAGGTACTGGTCTCAACTGATGAAATATGTGAGACTAAGTCACGACTTTGCCACTTTCAAAAAGTCATCTGTTTTTACTTCTACCAAAACAGACGTGTTTTCTGACAATCATGTTCATTTCACTATTAGGTGCCAACACTGAAATTCAGATACTTCAATTCCTCTCTGGTCTTACTCGTTGTCCAGATTTTATATGCACATGAGGCTATTGAAAATGCCATGGATTGGGTCAGGCATACATGAAAGCCATATCTTTGTCCTTAAGACTTTAAGGCAGTTTTGACCAATGCAATATTATGTTTAATTTCTTGCCTTTTGTCTCCATGAGTTTTCATTGTGGACTGCAATAACATAAAATCCTTAACAACTTCAATATTCTCTCCATATATAATCACATGGTTTATTGGTCTTAGACTTTATTATTTAAAATCCTTGGATCACACACACTGGTATGCATCTGTATGAACCTAGCTGCCACCTCATTTAGATGACTGCTTGTTTTAAGGTTATTTCTGATAGCTGGGCACCATTTGATTCCTTCACCACATTTTGATATAGCATCTATATCTTCAGTTATCTCTTCATGAGGGCAAGTATGTGGTAAGGCTACTTCATAAAAAACTAATTGTTCTTGGATTAAAGCTTGTGATTAAATCAGAATTCAAAATCCATTCATACTTCTATGGTTTTTATATTTTCCTGATCCCCTTTAGAGACATTATCCTTTCATTGTATCCTTTCATTGGGGAATATTATTAATAATCCCCATGGGGGATATCTCCCATCCTTGAATAGTTTTATACATACCTATAGAATCCTTCCACAATTGGAATGCAAAGCTTGCATTTTTTCTTCAGTTTTTTAGCATGAAAATTGCTAAATGTGTGCTTTCATTTGGGCTAACTCCAGATATTTGTACATTATAACACTGTACTTGTCTTCTTGAGTCACCTTTGAAATCATTTATTCAGGTCTTTACTTTAACATGGTATGAAGTGGCAAAACTAATACCCAAACTATCACCACCAATAGATGAACTGTTGGTGAGAAATGAGGCTCTGGGTGATCACGTGTTTGATATCTTTCTATACTTATGCCAGAATGAGAAATATAGGAATGCTGACTAGTTGGTACTGTTTGTAACAGACAAAACTTTTAAGTGAAACAGATAAACTGAGAGCTTCAGAAGCCTGGTTGAAATGTTATATACTTAACTTCAAACCTTGTCCTTGTACCTTGAAAAAAGAAAGAGAGAGAGCCTATCTCTTCCAATAACAGAACAGATATGGATGAAAACCAACCTGAGTCTTAAGTAACTGAATTACAACATCAGCCTAATTCTCTACCTAGAAAAGATTCTGATATTAAAGTAAAAACAATTATTGGACCCTGAAACTTGGGATGGGGACACATGGGTCCATAATCTCGTAGAAGGAGTCCTGAAATTCCACGGAGCCATTGCAGCCATCAGCACCACATCTCTCATCTGAAGAGATTAATCCACTCTCAGTAAATCTATTATTCCTCCCAATCCACACTTGAGGAAATTAGTCCCACTGTGGTTCTTAGAGATGCCATAGAATCCATTCACACCCATAGCAACCCTATGCAAAATAGAATGAAACAATCCATAGTCCTGTGCCATCCTCACAACTGTTCCTATACCTGAACTCATTGTAGCCACTGGATCAGTCCATCACTTTCCTCTTTTTCTTCACTGACACTCCACTTTACCAAGCATGATATTACTCTCCAGGAACTGGTCTCTCCTAACAATATGTCTCAAGTGGTTAAGATGAAGTCTTTCCATTTTTGCCTCTAAGGAGCACTCTGGTCATATTTCTTCCAAGACAGACTGGTGTGTCCATGTAGCAGTCTGTCATACTTTAATACTCTTTTTTAAAAATCATTTTATTATGGGCTCACACAACTCTTATCACAATCCATATATACATCAATTGTCTCCAGCACATTTGTACATATGTTGCCATTATCATTCTCAAAACACCTGCTTTCTACTTGAGCCTTTGGTATCAGCTCCTCATTTCCCTTCTCTCCCCACTCCCCTCTGACCCCTGAACCCTTGATAATTTATAAATTATTATTATTATGTCATATCTTACACCATCTGACATCTCCCTCACCCACTTCTCTGCTGCCTGTCCCCCAGGAAGGAGGTTATACGTAGACCTTGAAATCTGTTCCTCCTTTCTCCCCCACCTTCCCTCCACCCACGCAATATTGCCACTCTCACCACTGGACCTGGGGGATTCATCTGTCCTGGATTCCCTGTATTTCCAGTTCCTGTCTGTGCCAATGTACATCCTCTGGTCCAGCCGGATATATAAGGTAGAATTGGGATCATGATAGTGGTAGGGAGGAAGCATTCAAGAACTAGAGGAAAATTGTATATTTCATCGGCTACACTGCACCCTGACTGGCTCATCTCCTTCCAGCAACCCTTCTGCAAGGAGAGGTCCAATTTCCCACAGACAGGCCATGGGTTCCCACTCCGCATTCCCCCTCATTCACAATGCTATGATTTTTTTTTTTTAGGTCTTTGATGCCTGATACCTGATCCCTTTGACACCTTGTGATCTCACAGGCTGATGTGCTTCTTCCATGTGGGCTTTATTGTTTCTCAGTTAGATGGCCCCTTGTTTATCTTCCAGAACCACAATCCAAATGCATTCATTCTTATTCAGTCTTCTTTAATCAATGTACAACTTTCACATGCATAAGAGGCCATTGAAAATACCATGGCTCAGTCAGGCCTACTTTACTCTTCAAAGAAACATCCCTGATTTTCAATATTCAAAGGAGGTTTTGTTTTGTGTAGCAGATTTACTCAATGCGACTCATTATTTGATCACTTGACTGCTGCTTCCAAGAGCATTGATTGTGGATCCAAGCAAGGAAAATCCACAATTTCAAGTGTTTCTCTATCATGAGGTTACCCATTGGTCTAGTTGTGAGGATTTTGGTCTTCTTTGCATTGAGTCATAATCCATTCTGAAGGCTGAAATCCTTGAACTTCCTCAGCAGTTCTTTAACTTTCCTCTTCAAGCAAGCAAGGTTGTATAATCTGCATATCACAGTTTGTAATTAGCCTTCCCCTAATCTTGATTCCTCTTCACATTATCCAGCTTCTCTATTTGCTCAACATTCAGATTGAACAAGTATGGTGAAAGAATACAACACTTATACACACCTTTCCTGATTTTGAGCCAAGATTCATCTGATATTCCTTGCTCCATGTCCTTTTCTGAATCTGGCATGAACCTCTGACAGTTCCCATTCAATGTACTGCTGCAACTGTTGTTGGATGATATTCAGCAAAAAATTTACTTGCATGTGATAACAATGATATTTTCTGTAGTTCAGACACAAATATGTATCTCTTCCAGCAGTTGGCAAAGTAGCTGACTTGCCTAGAAAAGTGAGTGCACCCAGTGTTTTATCAGCTTATTGAATTAGTTTAATTGGTATTCCGTCAATTCCTGGCATTTTGTTTTTAGCTAATGCTTTCGGTGCACCTTGAACTTCTTCCTTCAGCACCATTATTTCTTATTCATATGCTATGTACCAAAATGGTGAAATGTCAACTAGTCCTTATTGGTAGAGTGACGATTTTTCCCTTCTTCTCTTGATGCTTCCTGCATAATTAAATATTTTATCCACAGAACCTTTCAATGTGACAATTTGAGGTTTGAAATTTTTGAGTTCTTTCAATTTACAATATGCTGAGCATGTTTTTCCCTTTGATTTTCATGAATGATGATCTTGATGTCATACTACAGTTTATCAAGTCTTCTGTCATTACTTTTCAATGCAGCAAACCTATTCTTGAATTGTTCTCAAAATTTAGGGGTGATGGTGATAAACTCAAGCTCGTATTTTGACTCTCATGGTTTTGATTTTATTTTCTTCAGCTTTATCCTGAATTTTATGTATGAGCAAGTGATGTTATGTTCCAATGTCAACTCCTAGCCTTGTTTTAGCTATTGATATTGAGCTTCCCTGAGGTATCTCCCCACAGATGTAATAAATTTGATTTCTGTGTATTCCATCTGCTGGAGAAGTCCACGTGCAGAGTTTCTTTTTGTGTTGCTGAAAAACAATATTTGCTATGAACTAGTGGTTGGTCCTGCAAAATTTTATTACGGGATCTCCAGTTTTGTCTCTACCACCAAGTCTATATTTTCCAACTACCATTTCTTCTTCTTTGTTCCAATTTTTGCATCCCAATAAGCAATAATTATCAATGACTCTCTAATGCATGTTTGATCAGTTTCAAACTGAAGAAGTTGATAGAATTCTTCAATTTCTTCATCACTAGTTTTTGTAGTTCATACATAAAGTTGAATAATAGTTGTATTGATTGGATTTCATAGAAGCTGGATAGGTAAAAATAATTTTTTAGGCAGAATTGCCCTTTATAATTGATTTGCAATGTTCTTTTTGAAAATGAAATGTCATTCTATTCCTCTTCATTGTAGAGCAAGAGGCAGTTGTGCAAATATAACAAGGGAATTGTTAAAACCAGGAAATACATGTCAGGGTTGTTTTCTGTCACCATATTGTTCAATCTATATGCTGAGCAAATCATCCTAGAAACAGGATTATGTGAAGAAGAGGGCAACATCAGGATTGGAAAAAGGCTTATTAGCAACCTGTGGATTTACAGGTGACACAACATTTCTTGCAGAAAGTGAGGAGAAATTGAAGCACTTACTGCTGAAGATCAAGGATTACAGTATGGATTACAATTCAGTGTAAGGAAGACCAAATTCCTCACAACAATAGATAACATCATAATAAATGTGAACGTTTATCAAGAATTTGATAAGTTTATCAAGGATTATTATCAAGAAAAGGTGAAAGTTATCAAAGATTTTGTTTTACTTGGATCTGCAATCAACTCATAGAAGCAGCCACAAAGAGATCAAAAGACACATTGCATTAGGTAAATCTGCCGTACAAGACCCTTTTTTTTAGAAACTCAGCACCCCAATAGTTTATTTCATGTTTAAAGACTGACCAATGGTTTTATTGCATTTACTGTTTCTGTGTGTATAGGCACAAATACACAAGAACAGCAACTATATTTATAAAACTCCATTAGGGTTAGGGCAGGGGCTTCTGGGAATTGCAGTTGTGAAAAATCTGTGGATTGAAAAAGAGTCAAAGACCACCTCACATTCCATTTCCTATCTTTACTGCTCATGGAAAAGATTTGCTACACAAATAATACAAAAATCCTTGCTTAGATACTGGCTTTCAAATCCAACAAGAGCTACTCATACTACAACCCAGATGCTTTTTCATCATCCCTGAGCATAGCTCAGTAGATTCACTCTCAGAAACAATTGTCACTTGCCATCGAGCCGATTCTAACTCAAGGTGATGACAGGTATTCATTGTACTGTGCTCCAAAGGGTTTTCAAAAGTGTTCCCTTTGGGAGGCAGACAACAAGGTCTATCTTCCAAGGTGCTTCTGGTTGGGTTAGAACCACTAATCTTTCAGCTAGTACCTGCCAAGCACTTAACATTTCATCAAACAGGAACTCCCCTAGGAAACAGTAAGGCAATGTCTTAAAGGAGGTGGCATGACTGCTTAAAGTTTCATTATGATTGGTCACTCCCAGTCCACAACTTTAAGTTCTGAAATTTAGAGGCTAATGTTTATGATTCGTCCATGCAAAGCTTAAGCACGGTGTTCTCTTTAGGAGCTATCTATATGGGTTCAAGTGTTAACAGTAACTGTAAGAGTGCATAGGAACCTCAGGGAGGGCTAATTTCATGCCGATTGGGGAGGAACGACTTAGAAAATAAAGGTGAGAATGTTTGACTAACCTGACTGTAATCTGTGTCACTAAACTGTCAATGTGGAAACAATTCATTGGTGTTTTGCTGTGTATATTCTCAAAAACAATGGAAAAATTCTTTTATGCAGAGGACATTTGCCCTGCAGGCAGATATAGGAGTTACAATCCATGGTTCCAAAAAATCATGGAATAACCAAAGTTATTGACTGAATCAGGGATAACAGTAACAGATGATGTAGCAGGTTGTTATTACCCAGGTAAGTAAAATATGACTCCCATGAAATTTTCTCCTTCTCTTTGGGGAGATCAGCTCAGTGCATCCTGAGCAAAGACCCCCCCCCTCAGTAATAGCTGATTCTTAGGACAGAGTGAAAGGAAATGGAGGATCTTAAGTACTTTTAAATGATGACAGCACAGCTTGATTCCCATTCCCCAAGCATTTACCAAGGGCTTGTGTGATTCAGGAGATATGGAAATGTAGTGAGTTGCACATTGGGCTGCTAAAAGCAAGGTCTACTCCCAAATAATTCCCAGCCTCAGAAATCCAAAGGGGCTGTTCTTGCTACTCTGTTCACCAGGGTCACTTTGAGTCAGAATTAACTCAGTGGCAGGGAGTTGTTTTTTCTTCTGAGGGGGTAGAGGTGGGTTTCAGATAAAAGGCATTTGGGGGAAGGTGTGCTACATAAAGTTTAAAATGTGGGCTTCATTCTTGAGGACCTCGTGATTCCTATGAACCGGCTGTCAAAAAAAATCATAAGGTCCCTATGGTTTCTATTCTGCAAGAGGCTCTAGTGCCCACAACTAAGGCCTGCCTGCCACATAGGCCACCTGGTAACTGTGAGGTCTCTAGGGGTGTCTGGGTGGGGTGATGCACACAGGGCACCAAAGGATCAATCTCATTTTGGAGCTTAGACTACAGATGATACTGCTCAGCCTGCCCTGTCTCCTTCAAGTCTCTCATCTGCATTAATTACTGCCTTCTTTCTAACCCACTACCCAGCAGACAGCTTTTCAATGTCAAATACAAAGTTATCCCACCTTCAGAACCTCATGATCTGGGGGATTCAGACAAGGGATGATGGGAGGTAGTGTATCTAGAATTAGCTGCCAAAGGACAGGCACCGAGGGTGGGGGGTTGGAATGGCAGGGGAGGTCATTATTGAGGGGACCTGCCCAGTTCACCCCACTAGCTGTGTGCACTGCATGGGAGCTGTAAGATTGATAGTTAATACTGGGCTTGTTCAGCCACTTTGTCAGTGAAGTTGATGGTGATGTGCCTTCTGTGCTTTTTGGCACCAGAGCAGAACACATACATTCAGCCGGCTACTCTCATTATTTGGGATACTGTAGCGGCATCAGGTCAAAGGTGGACACTACCTGAGAGCAAAAGGCATGAGGTGATCTCCATCCTTGGGGAGGTGTGTCGTGGGGGCAAGGGGCTAGTCAGTACCACTGTGAGTGAGTGGGACGTGCTGTCTGGAGCAGGGCAGACAGGGAGGGGATGCACCGAAGGAGGAATCAGAGGGAAGAATCAGCAGGAGTTCAAAGCCTGATTAAGTGCCTCCTCAAGTGCAACCACTTCGTGGCAGATGAGGTTGTAATTTTGCAGGAAACATTTGACACAACAGCGACACTGTACAGTTCTGGCCTTGTCCTTAGTGTGGATGCTGCTCTTGTGCTGGGCCAGGTAATCGTGTCGCTGAAAAGTCATCCCACAGTCACAGCACTTGAAGCTCAGCTTGCCCTTGTTCTTTTCCAGCAGGGAGGTGGGGCTACTGTCCTTTTGTTATGACGGCCCTGGCTCTTTCTCCTCTGTGGGCTCCAGTCTTTCTGGCTGCAGGTGTATCCCCATGTGGAAGAGTAGGTGGGAGCTTAGGTGGAAGCTCTTCCCACAGGTTTTGCGAGTGTAAGGTTTCTGGGTCTCCTGGGTCTCCAGGTGCCCTCACTGTCGCTGAACACCTCTCTGCAGACTGAGCATCCATGTGTTTGCTCCTGTTCCTGCGGCTCCAAAGGTGACTGATGAAGTTCAAGCAGAAGATCTTCCCATGACTGGCAGACATAGTACTTCTTGGAGGAGGCCTGCACCTCATGCCCCATATCTGTGAAGCCCACGGAGCTGTTCCTGTGCGTGGTGGGGAGGTCATGTTGTTTCTCTGTGGAATCCTGCAGCTTGTCAGGGCAGTATGGGCTGTGTTGGGACTCCTCTTCGCCTGAGCTGGACAGGACAATCTCGAGAGATACCTCATCAAGACCATTCTCTGGAGACAGCACATTGCCACCTGTATTGGTGCTTTGCTAAAGCACTCCTTGCTAGCAGGTCTGGAATTCTGGTACCGGAAGCTCATTTTACCTTCTTTCTTCTACCTGGAACGGCTGGAGACTCTGAAAGTCCAGGTAGGACACTTGGGACAAGGCTTTCTCTTGGATGTCCTGAAGCTCTGGAAAACAGAGCTTGATCTCCTCCCCCTGGAAAAGGCTGGGCTGGGAGGCTGGGTCATTTGGAAGCAGTGAGTCCTCACAATCCTCCCCTACAATGAATTCTCCATAGAAGCCAGTTTGGGCTGGATCTAGAAGAGACCAGTCCTCTTCAGAGAATCAGAAGATCATGTCTTTGAATGGAGAAACCGGTTCTGAGGCAGCTGGAAGCTGGTCACTTGCTGTGTGTCACTCATACTCTTTTCTTGAAGAAGGGAAAAATCTTGGGAAACTGGGTCCCCGCTGAGCTGCCCTGGCGATTGGCTTGGGAACCCACCATTTTCTGCCAGGGCTGTGGGATGGGCCTCCTGGCCCTTTGCAAGGCCATTTTGGGGCGCTGTGGGTATTCAGTCCTGCTCTTGATCTGCATGGCCAACACCATCATTGATCGCCATAGGGTCTTCACAGTACTTGAGCCACTATCAGGGTCTCCAGGTTCTCACTTCAGTGTCTCCACTGCGGCCACAGGCTGCTCACCATTCTTGGGCTCCTGGGCTTGCACCCAGCTCTGGATCTCCCGGGGCAGGATGGCCAGAAATTGCTCCAGCACCCGATGTTCCAGGATCTGCCCCTTGGTATGCCTCTCAGGTCACAATCAGCCTTGACAAGGGTCCCAGAGGCGGCGCAGGGCCTCACGTGGACCTGCAGCCTCCTGGTAGCAGAAATGGCAAAGGCGACAGGAGGACTCTGGACTGGGGAGCTCTCCATGGGGGCTAGGTTCTCCTCCAGGTAGGCTCATTTTCCTGGACTCCTCACTTTCCTTCGGAGCCAAGACTCAGGGGCACAGGGCGGGGGGCATGATGGGAGTCAGCAGCAGAAGACGACCCTTTGATGGTCAGGTTCCTAAGATAGATGTGACTGAGCAGGATGATATCTTGAGGCTTTGGGCCAGAAGTCACTGTTCTTGGTCTGAAGACCTTTATAAACTGAGCTCACAGCCTGGAACTTCTTCCAAGTTTCTAACTCAGATCCCTCTTGCAAGTCTGCGGTGCTGCTCCTCATCCTTCCTGCTAGATCTCTCTGGTGTCCTCCTTCAGGTGGATCCTAGGCAGGGCCCCACTCCTTCCAGAGGCAGCCACGAGTCCCTCCCTGCTCCTCCAGAAAGCCAGGGCTCTGTTTGGTAGGGAAAGAGCGAGAGGAAGTGGAGGCGCGTCCCCGTGCCAAAGCCGCGCGGACCTGGCGGTCGCCGGAGCCCACAGGACGGGGAGGAAAGGCAAGGCGAGAGCCCTCCGGCTCCCTCCCCTGGGACACTTCTTGCACCGCTCTCGGACCGCGGAGGTCTTCGCATCTCAGTGGTTCCTTTCCCCGCCCTCCCCCTTCCCCCCAAGGCCGAGGTGTGCGCGGGGCGGGGGGAGAGTGACATCCGACACCCCTGGCCCGGGCCCGCCATTCGCAGGCCCCGCCCTGCCCCGCGCTTGGCCAGTGGGTTTAGTCCGCTCGGCAGTGCCGGGTCTACTCGCCGGCAGTGCCCGGGCAGGGGGGGGTGGGGCGGTGCGCGATAATGGGGTGCTGGAGATGCCCGAGGGCATTGAAGGCGCGGCGAAGGACCGCGCACGCCGGCCGGGAACTGAGCTCGGTGGCCGGGCATGGCCGTCCGGAGGAGGGCTAGCGCTGGAGGATTTTCCCGCGGGAAGGCCCCTCTCTGGCTGAGCCGGTGTAGATGCTTCTCTCTGGGCTCTGCACCCTTCAAGGCTTCTTTAGAGTTTGAGGAACAAGTATGTTACTTTGGGAACTAAGGTCCAGTGGCCCAAGCCTTGTTATTCTCCTTTGCCTCATCTGCATGTGAGAGTTGGACATTGCATAAGGAAGACCAAAGAAGAATGGACGCATTTGAACTGAGGTACTGGAGAAGAATATTGAAAATACCATGGACTGCTGAAAGAACAAACTGATCTGTATTGGAAGAAGTAAGGCCAGCATGCCCCTTAGAGACAAGGGTGGTAGTACTTTGTCTTAGATCCTTTATCAGGAGAGACTAGTCTCTGGAGGAGGACATCATGTTTGGTAAAGTGGATGAGGGATTGAAAAAAAAACGAAGATTGTAAGCAATAATTGACACCATGGCGCCATCTCACTGAGGAGCTCTTTTTATGACTCTCAGCCTACCACAGGGTACCTTCTGAGGGACTGGCCTCTCTTGATAGCATATACAAACTATGTAAAGGAAAGTCTCCTCCAAACTCCTAAGGAGCATTCTAGTTATTTTTCCTCCAAGACAAATTTGATTGTTCTTCTGGAAATTCATGGTATATCAAACACTATTTATATTGGTTTGAAATCTTTGTATTGATTAATTTCTTTGAAACAGTTGTCTCACACAATATTTTTCTATTTTTAGTGACTAATTTTACTCAGCAAGATGGTTTTTATATCCATCTATGCCATGAAAAGTTTTGTAGTTGCATTATTTTTTAGTGATGCATAGTGTTCTATTGTGTGCATACCAAAATTTCTTTGTTCATTCTCCTACTGATGGTAGGAGAATGTTTCCATCATCTTGCTATTATAAACAGTGCTACAATTAACATAGTATGATTTGTCTGTTGGTGTTATGGCTCTTATTTCTTTAGGGCTTACATCTAGTAAAAGGACTGCTGCCTCATATGAAATTTCTGTTACCAATTGAGGAATTGCCATAGAACTTGCCGCCATGGCTACACATTTTTACCATCCCATAAGCAGAATATGATGATTGCTATATCTCCACAGACTATCAAGGATTTGTTTTTGTATTTTTGTTTTTAACGTTTCTGTTAATGCCAGGTGGAAGGTGGTAATCTCATTGCTGTTTTGATTTGCATCTCTCAGGTGCCTAGTGATTGTAAGCATTTCTTCATGTTTGTTGGCCACCTTGGTATCTTCTTTGTTGAACTGTCTGTTCATGCCATCGGCTCATTTTCAATTTAATTATTCATCTTTTTTTGTGAAGAATTGCAATTACTGCAATTGTCTATAGATTTTAGAGATTAGTCCTTTTTCTAATGTGTAACTGCCCCAAGTTTTCTACTGTCTGGATCCCTTTTTCCCCTCTTTTGGAAAGTCTTTTAATGCATGTAACATGCCTTATTTTTAAGAGGTCCCAGTCCTATATTTTGTCTTCTTCTGTGTACATATAGCGTCTTGTTACTCTGATAGTGTATTTATGCCCTTTGTTTAAAAAGCTCACTGCCATCGAGTCAATGCTGACTCATAGTGATTCCTTGTGAGTTTCTGATACTGTAACTGTTTACTGGAGTAGAAAGCCCAGTCTTTCTTCCATGCAGATCACAGTCCAATGTGTAAGGACTCAAAGGCACTTAATTTTGACTCTATTTTTTCAATGATAGCCTTAAAAGCTCTGGAATTACATGTACATCTTTAATTCATCTGATTTCATTTTGGTTTATAGGGTAAGAAATGGCTCCCTTTTCATTCTTCTACCAATGAATGCATGATATTTTTCAGCATCATTTGTTGAAGGAACTATCTCTTCAACATTTAATGATTTGGGGCCCTATGTTGAAGATCAGTTGTCTGTAGGCAGGTAGATTTAGGTTTGGATGTCAGCTAGGGAGAAGCCTACTATTTTGTTCTTCCTCTTGAGTAGTTCTTTTCTTATCCTGGACCTCTTTCCAATCCATATAAAGTTTGTAATTAGCCAAACCTTTTTTTTTTTTTTTAAGAATGAAGTTGGGATCTGGTTTAGAATCCCATTATATTTATAGATATATTTGGCTATTGTTGACATGTTCACAATATTAGACCTTCCTATCAATGATCATGAAGCATTCATCCATTTATGTAGGTCTCTTTTGATTTCTTGTCATATTATTTTGCAGTTTTTTGCACAAATCCTTTGTTTCTCTGATTAGGTTTATACCCAAGTATTTCATCTTTTGTGTGACACTTGTAAATGCCATTGTCTCTTTATTTACTTTTTTAGGGCTCTCTTTTTTAGTATCTAAGATCTGATTGATTTTTGTATGTTGATCTTGTACCTGCCATGTTGTCAAACTTTCTATTATTTCCAACAATTTCTTTAACAAAACATTATGGTTCTGATTCCTTTATGGAACCATATCATCTGAAAGTAGAATTTTACTTATTTACTTTGTTAGACAGGGTTCTCTAGAGAAACAAAACCAGGACAATTATTTTATACACACAATGATTTTATACACACACAACACACACATATTACGAAGAAATAAACAGTGAATTAGTCCATAGAGCAGTGCAAATGGCTCAATTCAACTCACTTTTGTGAGACAGTTAATACACTGGCAGTCCTTCAACTCATGAGGGCTGCTAGGTGCCAGTCAAGGAAGCAGACAGATGAGTATTCTGTAGAGCAATACAGGCAGTCTGGCCACAGGCAGCAAACTAGCAGTGCAGGTCACCAACAGTCAGCCAGATGACAGGATCTGACAGTCCCCAGCTCAAATGATATACACACCAGCAGTGTGGCGAAGCAGGTCTCAAGGGAACATCAAGCTCTAGTGAAACAGTCCACCGCTTGGGTGTCCCACAGGCAGTGCAGCTCACAAGTTGAGGCAGAGAGCCAGCTAATGCAGCCACACACTGGTCTGATCATCAGAGAGCAGGAGACAGACAGGTGAGTCTTGCTTAGCCATTTATCTTTTTGCCCTTCAATTAAACTGCAACCTATCAATCTCACATGTGTATATTGGCCAGGTTGGCACAATAAACCTACCTGTCACAATCCACCCCTTGCCATCTTGGCACCTGTACACAATTCTTTAACAATATATAATTTCCAGACATTAATGAAATCACACTTATACTTAACATCAAACATCTATCATACATATAAATTATATCTGATACACATGAACAAAGAAATAATTCAATACGCACATATAAAGAAAATAAACTGACAATCACAAACCTCACGTTTGCAATTGATCACGTGGTCATAATTGATAGGTAGAGCTACTTTCTTCTACTACCCATTCTGTATTACCTTTGCAAGCACCTCAACTGGCTGTGGTTTTTTGCCTGGTGGGGTGACCCAGACCTTCATTCCTGAGGAGTCTGGGTCATTATACATCCTGTGCAGATTGGGTTGCTGTAACTTACCATTTACTTTAATCACAGGGCATGGTAGCACTAAGAGTCGGTCTATGGGATCTTCTGGATTCCAGACATATTCTTATTTACCTCCATCATGTAACACCAGTCCCGTTTCTCCTTGGTAATCAGGATCAATCATTCCACTCAGTATAGGGGCACCTTTCCTGACCTGTTGATCCAAAGGCATGAGAAGCCCAAAGTAGCCAGGGGGCATTCTCAGTTTCTGGTTCAGTGGAATCCGTGTTGTGTTTCCAGGTGGGAGAGTCCCTTCCTTCGGAACCAGGACCTTCAGGTCTGAAGTGCGTAGGGTTGCTGGGACAGGGGTAATAGTGGTGCCACTCCAGCTTCCACCCCTTGACTCCTGGACCCATGAATTCTAGCCATTGGAGACACAGCACCATATGAATTCCAACTATTGGAGACACAGCACCATATGAATTCTTGCTATTGGAGACACGGCACCATATAATGGCCGATGGTCTAGAGCATATACAGCTTCCTGGAGAACATTGTCCCAGTCCCGCAAGTTGTTGCCACCTACCTGGCATGCTAATTATATATAAGAAGCCATTCCATCGTTCTATCAAGCCAGCTGCTTTAGATGATGAGGAATATGATACGATTCCATGGGCATGGGTCCATTACTGCACTTCATTTGCTGTCAAGCGAGTTCCTTGATGCTATGCTCTGTGGGATGCCATGCTGATGGATGAGGCATTCTGAAAGGCCACGAATGGTAGTTTTGGCAGAAGCATTGCATGCAGGGAAGGCAAGTCCATATCCAGAGTAGGTGTCTATTCCAGTAAGGACAAAACGCTGTCCCCTTCATGATGGAGTGGTCCTATGTAATCAACCTGCCACCAAGTTGACAGTTGATCTTCCTGAGGAATGTTTCCATATCTTGGACTTAATGTTGGTTTCTGCTGCTGGCAGATGGGATACTCAGCAGTGGCAGTGGCTAAGTCAGCCTTGGTAAGTGGAAGTCCATATAGCTGCATCTATGCATAACCTCCACCCTGCTCCCTTGTCCACTTTGTTCATGTGCCCATCGTGCAATGACAGGAGTGGCAGAGGAAAGAGGAGAAACAGTCTCCACAGTGTGTGTTATCTTATCCACTTGATTGCTAAAATCTTCCTCTTCACAGGTAACCCTTTGGTGAGTGTTCACATGAGACACGATTATGTTTACTTTCTTGGCCCATTCAGAGAGGTCTATCCACATACCTCTTCCCCACACCTCCTTGTCACCAATTTTCTGATCATATTCCTTCCAATTCCCTGACCATCCAGCCAAGCCATTAGCCACATACCATGAAACAGTATACAATCTCATCTGGCTATTTCTCCTTGCAGGCAAACTGAACAGACAGGTGCTTGAAGTTCTGACCATTGGGAGGATTGCCCTTCACTACTGTCCTTTAGGGAGATCCTAGAAAGGGGCTGTAGTGCTGCTGCTGTCCACTTAACATTTGGCACCCTTCAATTAAATTGAAACCTTATCAATCCCACATGTGTTTATTGGCCAGGTTGGCATAATAAGCCTACCTACCACATTTACCTATTTGGATACCTTTAATTTTCTTTTTTTGTCGAACAGCTCTGGCAAAGGATCCCAGCACCTTGATGAATAAGAAGGGTGATAAGGGGGCAATAAAATGAAGAAAAAACACAGACATAAATACATCCAACTACAGGCAACTGATCTTCAACAGAGGGAAAAAAATGTTAAATAGGATAGAGACAGCTTCTTCAATATTATTGATATATGTGGACTTGTTATTTCGAAGTGGGATTTTTCTGTGATGTTAGTACTTTCTTTGTTCTCCTTAAATGTCTCAGTTAGATTCCTTTGATTTGTGGGTGTTCTTACCCTTTTTCTTTTGCTTTTGTGATTTTCTTCTTTTTTATGTTTGTGAGAGGTGTTTTTTTTTTCATTTTCTGTGAGGTTACCTTGTTCTTTATTATTTTCTTCACATATTTAAGGCAGTTCATTATCTCTTGAATGTTTTGGAATCATCTCTACATTTTTCCTTCTAGTTCATTTGAATTTATCTTTTATTGTAGATTAATCCCGCTGGTTCCTTATTTTAAACCTTGTAAGTTTGTTTTATTTTGAATACTTCTTTAAGTGTATTGATTTTGGGATGGTGATATCTTGTACATTGATCATAGTTTTATGCCTGTTGTTGATTCTCTGTGTAAAGGATTCGCCCTGGCACTTTTTGTAAAGCTGTCTTGTTTTTACAAATCCTTTAATTATCCTTATCTAGAAATACACTTATTTATCCCTCATACTTGAGAAATAATTTTGCTGGGCATAAGATTCTTCCTTTATTTTTTTTCTTTTAAGGTTTTTTTATATGCCATTCCATTGTCTTCTTGTCTGCTGAAAAATATGAGTTTTTCTTATTGGCTTCTAGTGTATGTAACTATTCTTTTTCCAAATCTGTTCTCAGGAGTCTGTCCTTGATAGTGAAAATTTTGACTGTAATATATTATAGTGATATTCTTTAGAGCTCTGTCCTATTTAGAATTTTCTCATCTTCTTGAATAGATATACATTCTTCTTTTTGGCATTAGGTCAGTTTATCTCCAAGATTTTTGAGACATTTTTATTTGTAGATTTATTTTTTCCAGATTTTTCTGAAATCCAAATGAGATATAAGTTGTTCCTGTTGATAGTGTCCCACATAATTTTTAGACTTTCTTCAGAATTTTTTGCTCTTTTGTTGATTGTTCTAGCAGTTTGCAATGGAGAGATTTCTCTTCAAGCTTTCTAATTTGACCTTCTATTGCTTTGATTGTGTTATTTTGCTCTTACAAAGTGCTGTCTAATTCTATTGTTCTGGTGATAATTTTTTATTTCTATTTTTTAAATTTTTAACAGTTTCAATGAATACTATTCATATTATACAATTCAGTGGATTAAACGTATTTAAAATAGCTGTGCAATGATCACTGCAATCAATTTTATAACTTTTTTTCATTATTATGCTCATCATTAGTGCCCTTTTACCTGCACCCTCATCCGCCGTGACCCTAAGAAATGATTAATCTAGTTAGTGTCTCTACACAGCTGCCTACGCTGCATTTCATATAAAGAAAAACACACTGAAAGAAGCAAACAAATATACAAAAACCCCAAGAACAATACTAAAATAATATACATAAAAACCTGAATCAAAAAGAAAGTGAAAATATTAAAAACGAGAGCACATTTAAAATGGGACAAAGGGAGAACAAATAATAAATGAGAAAAATTAAAATAAGTAAATCATCTTTCTAATACCTTCTGTCTGAAACAGATTATTTACATCTCTAGTGAATAATCAGAGGGGATTCATCAGAGGCTTAATCCACAGGGACCCTGAAAATGGATTTTGGGCTTTTTCATAACCTTATACAAACCAGTTGCTCCGAACATAAGCACTGATATCGTTCCCTCCTCTGGTATTAGGTTTTATTATTTACAATCCTTGGATAACACAGGCTGCTGTGCTTCTTCCACGCGGACTTAGATGGCACCTCGCTTAGATGGCTGCTTGTTTTAAGGGAAGTAAGTTTTTCAGCCCCAGGCACTAAATTTCCAGATGGTAAGGCACCATCTCATTTCTGTACCACACTTTCCTATGGCACCCTATCTTCAGTGATCTCTTCATGAAAGCAAATATCAAGTAGGACTATGCCATAAGAACAATTATTCTTAGATTAGGGCTTATGATTAAGTGTGAGCTCAAAATTCATTCAAATATCTATGATTTATTATGCTCATGGTCTACTTTTGAGACATACTTATCCATTTTAATTGGAGACATTATAAATCAAACCTATGAGACATATGCTCTGTGGGTGGACTTGTAAACATGCAAACACATTGTCAAAGTGATATTGCACTAATCTAAAAGAACCTGAATAGATATCCTATACCACCCAGCAATACCTCTCCTGGGTTTAAACTCAAAAAAGTAAGAGACACAACATGAACAGATGTATGTACTCTAATGTTTATTACAACAAAATAGCTGGAAAGCCAATCAGTGGAGGAATGGATAAAGAAACTCTGGTACATATACACAATGGAATAATATGCATCTCTAAAAAAACAGTGATGAAACACCAAAACACCTCATGACATGAATAGTCCTGGAAACAATTGCAATATAATTTTTGGTGAACTGTCTGTTCATGTCTTTTTCCCACTTTTTAATTGGATTGTTTTTCCTTATTTAGGGATATAGAATTCTATAGATTTTAGTAATTACTCCTTTGTCTGGTATATCATTGCTAAAGAATTTTTCAAAATATTTTTTTTCATTTCCTGTAATGTTTTTTGATGACTGTTTTATAGTTAGTAGGTCTCAGTCTTCTATTGTTTATGCTTACTGTTTATTATTTAGTAGCATGTGGCGTAGTGGTTATGCATTGGGCTGTGATCCTTATGATCAACAATCCAAAATCACTACCAGCATCACAGGAGAAAGACAGTTTTCTACTCCCACAAACAGTTACAGTCTCAGAAACCCACAAAGGGTTCCCTATGAGTCAGCATTAACTTAATGACAGTGAGTGTGGTTTTGGCTTTTGGATGATCTGCAATATGCTCCTTGTGCTTGTCCCAATTTTCTCTTTTATAGCACTGGGATTTACATTTAGATCTCTGATCCATCCTAATTTGGGTCTTGTGCATGAAGTAAGTTATGAGTCTTGTTTCATTCATCATAATATTGGTCTATGTAACTGTAATTGTACTAGTGCCAGGTTGTGTTTACTACTGAAGCTGTGTAGTAAGTCTGAGGTCAGACAGTGTATGTCTCCTCCTTTTTCTTCTTCATAAGGAATTCTTTTTTTATCCTAGGTCTCTTTTCTCTCCATATGAAGTTAGTAATTAGTGTTTCCAGTTCTTTGAAGATTTAACAGGTTTTGGATTGAGATTGTATTGTATTTATAGATTGATTTGAATAAGATTGACATTTTCACAATATTAACTCTTCTTATCCACGAACACAGGATAAATATGAGGCTTTCTACTCCTGCAAAGAGTTACAGTCTTGAAAACCCACAGGGAAGTTCTACTGTCCTATAGGGTTGCTATGACTCAGTATTGACTCAATGGTGTGAGTTTGGTTTTACTGAGTTTTGGTTTCATAAGAACTAGATACTCTTCCATTCTTTCAGTTTCTTGTAATAACGCCTGTAGTTTTCTTTGGACAGGTATTATATTTCTTTAGTTAGGCTTATTCCTAAGTATTTCATCTTTTGTATGGCTATAATAAATGGCATTGTGCTTTCTGATGTCCTTTTCCAGAATTCTCTTCTTTGGTATACAAGAGTCCAATTAATTTCTACTTGTTAATCTTCTATCCTTCTACTTTACCAAATCCCTCAATGGTGTCTAACAATATTTACATAGATTTTTTAAAAATCTATAAAATCATATCATCTGCAAATAGTAAGATTGTCACTTGTTCTTTTCCCAATTGTAGTCCCTTGAATTCTTTTGTTGTCTAATATTTATGGCTAAGACTTCCAGATCATGTTGAATAAGAGTGATCCTAGGGGACATTCTTGTCTGGTTCCATTTCTCAGGAGAAATGCTTTTGGTTTTTAAGACTTCAGTTGCTACTTATCCAAGTTGTCTTTGTGAAATATGCCATGCTAATTTATTTAGAAGTGGCCAAAGATTTTGGTCCTGAGTTCCCAGGCCTCTATGTGTTTATAATCAAGGAAGCAATTGATTCCAATTTACTTCCTCACTCAGGCTGAGGCTACCTTAAATGTGGGTCCCTGAACAGTGAACAAAAATGGAATTATTTGAATGTACTTGAACAAGTAGTAGAAAGAGTTGTTTTCTCTTAATATACAATTAAATATTTATTTGAATTTTTTGACAATTGCTTTCGTACATTTTGAATGTGCTTTCCAGCTTTCTGTTAGTGGAAAATGAAGAAGCAGATTTTCATTTGCTAACTGCAGGGGCGCTTCCAGGGATACTCCTGGCACTAAGATGGCCTAAAGAAATAAAACTTAGTTGTCTGAAGAGGGAGTTCAGCTCTAGCTTTTTGTTCTGTTTTGCTTTTCTCACTCCCAGAACAGAACACAAATGGGGGAGGGGTGCTCGATCTGTGCTACTGCTTCCCCGAATATTCAGCAGCTGTTCTGCCAATGACACTTCATTCCTCCGAATACTTTCTCCATACTGTGTGGTGGTTCTCCTAATAACATTTACTTTTGTTTCTGGTAAGATTGAAACCAAGAACAATTAAAGTTTTGCCTACTAACCAAAAGATGTATGGTTTAAGCCTACGACTGTCTGCTTCTGTATTGATTTGCAGCCTTAGAAACTCTATATGGGCATTCTACCTTGTTCTAAAGGTTTTCTATGAGTTGAAATTGTATTTTTCCACAAAAAAGAATGGGTCAGGTTGATATCTAGAAATCAAATACCTTGAGAGTTTTCATTGTTTATTTTTGGTGGGTGTTAGTATGTACAGAGCCTGTGGAAACAGAATGATGAAACAGCAGATTTATAGTCATCAAAAAACAAACAGGCAAGCATCAGCCGTGAAGAAGGACATAACAGCACTTTGCATATTGTCCATTTTTCTGGGAGACTGTGTTGAAGTTAAGAGTTAAAATGGAGCTACAGGAAGCCTTGTCACTAGATGACCTCCATGCCTGGTATTTATTTTCTTCCTAAAAGTCCATTAAAACATAATACATTGTCTCATTTTTCCACTGCTTATTTAATTGTGATACTATGGAATATCATAAAACTTTCACTACTTCTGTATTTCTTCTTGACAGGGTATACAAAAGTTAATTTGGGGGCTACTCTAGAAGTATTCTGACCAAGGCTCTCCATGATTAATCATTTTGAGGGCATTTGAAAGCTAGCAGATGCCTGTGGTTGAATATTATTTTTGGAAACATATTGTGCCTCTAAGACAAAGCCAATTAAATTCCCCCTGAAGGATTAATGGGGAAGTTTCAGAAAGAGAAATAGTGATCTCTTTTGACAAGTTATCAGCTGCTTGACCAGGATGACCAACAGGTAAATTTGTGGAGGAATCCCCAAATACAGAAGCCTCTGCTTTCTGCAAGGTCTTCTACTCACCTAGATAACATTCATGCAGATTGTGACTAAGAACATGGAGAATAATGTGATGGTGCAGCACACCCAAACCCCATACAACTACAAGAGGACTTTTAGTCATTTGAGTGGGGTATTGGGGGCAGAGGGGTTGTTGAATGGGTCTAACCCCCAACTGGGAGCTCTGAGACTCAGTTCTGTCTGCAAAAGAGGAGGGAGGAACAGGAGTAGATTAATGTAAACACTTACAGAGAAAGACATAATGTTCGTTAAACATGTCCATTCTGTAAGGAGAAGCAATTATTTAATATAATAATGATTTATTATAAATCATTTTACTGGGGGCTCCTACAGCTCATAACAATCCATGCATCAATTGTATCAAGAACACTTCTGCAAATGTTGCCATCATCATTTTCAAAACATTTTCTTTCTACTTGAGCCCTTGTTATCAGTTCCTCTTTTTCCCCTTCTTCCCGCTCTCACCTTCATGAACCCTTGATAAATTAGAAATGATAAATTATTATCATACTACTATATTTTCTTACACTGTCCTCTGTCTTCCTTCACCCACGTTTCTGTTGTTCATGGGCCTTGGGGTTGGGGTTGGGTGGGATAGGTGGTTATATGTTGATCTTTGCAATCGGTTCCCTCTTTCTCCTCCTTCTCTCACTCCTTCCCCCTACCCTCATGGTCTCGCTACTCTCATTACAGTTCTTGAGGGGTTTGTCTGTCTGGGAGTCCATGTGTCTAGAACTCTTATCTGTACCAGTCTACATGCTCCAGTCTAGTCAAATTTGTAAGGTAGAACTGTATATATGTATATATAGCAATATATATCAATAGGGCTATAGGTCTTTGTCTATATATTTATATGTTAAGTATTAAGGTAGTAGATGTATATTGGGCCTCTAATCAGTATACCCTCAATGCAAGAATACTTTGTTCTAATAAGCTGGCATTCTGTGGTGCTCACCTTCCCAGCGCAATCGCTGAAGACAAAATGGGTGCATAATCAAATGTGTAGAAAGCTGATGGTGCCCAGCTATTACAAGATATACCATCTAAGATATTGAAGCCTTGAAGTTAAACAAGCGGCCATCTAGCAGGAAAGAAACAAAACCCACATGGAAGAAGCACACCACCCTGTGTAATCACAAGTTGTCAACAGGATCAAGTATCAGACATCAGAAGACCCAAAACAAACAATCATATCGATGCAAATGAGGGGGAAGTCAAAGTGGAGACCCAAAAGGCCATCTGTAAACAGTTGGACAACCCTTCACAGAATGACCACAAGGAAGGGACGAGTCATCCAGGGTGAAGTATAGCACTGATGAAACAAACAACATTTCACTAGTTCTTTAATACTTACTCTCCCACTCCTCCCACTATCGTGACCCCAATTCTACCTTACAAATTGGGCTAGATAAGGATATGCATTTAACTGAGCTCTGAGCAATTAGCAATGTTGACAGGTGTGTGTTTTGTTGACTGCAGAGAGCTATTGCTGTTATTCAACTAACTCACTGAGGGAAAGCCATGGTGCTGCTTATTTTTAACATCAAATTTATTTCGTGAAGGTTTTATTTTCTTTCTAGTAAAATAACAATTTCATGCTCTGTTTCCCTATTCAAGCACTAAAGAAGAAACATCAGATCTGTTTTGAATGGATGTGGGTAGGATTTACCCAGATCTCAAGATGGCCTGCAAGGGCCAGTTATGCATTTCATTTAGAGTAATCCATCAGTATCTTTTAGAGCCATTCCCAGAAGAAGATATTTCTTTTAGTTTTAGGATGGAATGAGATGTTTACTAGAAAACAAGGATTAGTGAAGTGGCTTGATTTTCCCAGATTCATACACAGAGTCCAAGAAATGAAAGCTATAGGGATGGGGAAAGTGAAATGGTGGGAAAAGGCAGAATCAGCATAGTGGAATCAGGGCATTATTATACTTCTATACACATTTCCCTACTATAGGAGCCCTAGTGGCTTAGTGCCTTACACAATGGGTTGCTAATCACAAATGTTAGCATTTCAAAACCACCAGTGAGTTTTAAGTAAAAATATGAGGCTTTCTGCTACCATAAATGTTCATGGTATTGGAAACCCACAGGGGTAGTTTTACTCTGTCCTGTAAGGATGTTATGGGTCTGAATCTACTTGATTACATGGAGTTCCTACTATGAACATATTTTGCACCTAAGGAACATTCTGCCAAGACAGGTGTGTTTATTCATTTTGTAGTCCATGGTACTTTCAATATTTCTAAGAGGCACTATAATTCAAATGCGTTGATTCTCCTTTGGTCTTCCTTATTCAATGTACAACATTCACATGCATAGGAAGTGATTAAAAATACTAGGGCTTGGACCGTGCACACCTTAGTGCTCAAGGTAACCTATCTGCCTTTGAACACTCTAAAGAGGTTTGCTGTAAAAGATATAGCTAATGCAACTTGAAAGTTTTTGATCTTTTGAATGCATTGGTTGTGAATATAAGTAAGATGAAATCCTTGACAATTTCTCTTTCTTCCATTTATCATGATGTTACCTATTGGTCTGGCTATGAGAAAATTGCCCCTCTTTATGTTGAGTTGTAATCCACACTAAAGGCTGCAAACCTTGATCTTCATCAGCAAGTTCTTCCAGTCCTGCTCACTTTCAGCAAGCAAGGCTGTGTCATCTACATATAGTAAGTAGATTAATAAACCTTCCTCTGATCCTGATATCACGTTCTTCTTCATATAATCCAAATTCACTGATGATTTGTTCTGCATGTAGATTGAACAGCATATTGAGAGGATGCAACTCTGAAGCACAGCTTTCCTGATTTCAAACCATAAAGTATTCCTTGTTCTGTTCAAACAACTGTCTATTGAACCATGTGCACGTTCTGAATAAGCACATAGAACCTTAAGGATTTCCTATTCTTCCCAAGGCTATCCATAGTTTGCTATGGTCCACATAGTTGAGTGCCTTTGCACGGTCAATAAAACGCAAGTAAACATCGTTCTGGTATTCTCTACTTACAGGCTCTCTTCTGAATTGGACCTGAATCTCTAGCAGCTCCTTGTGAATGTACTGCTATAACTATTGTTCAATGATATTCAACAAAAGTTTACTTGCATGTGATATTAATTATGTTCTTTAATTTGAGCATTCTGTTGAGTGCCGTTTCTTTGCAATAGGTACAGATATGGACCTCTTCCAGTCAATTTGCCAAGTAACAGTCTTCCAAAGTTTCTGGCATAACAGAGTAAGTACGCCCAGTGCTCAATCAGCTTGTTCAAATGTTTTATTGGATATTCCATCAATTCCTGGAGACTTATTGTTGGCTAATGTTTTCAGTGAAGCTTAAATTTCTTCCTTCAGTGACATTATTTCTCATATGCTCTCTCATACAATGGTGGATGTTAGTGGAACAGTGACCCTGGGTGTCCTTTCTATTTCTTTGGATTCTTGCTGCATAATTTAATATTTTCCTCATAGAATCTTTCAGTACTGCAACTTGAACTTGATTTTTTTAGTTCTTTCAGTTTAATATCTGTTGAGCATCTTTTCCCTTTTTTATTCCCTCAGTGTAAGCCTTCACACATTTCATTGTAATATTTTACTTTGTCTTGAGCTGCTTATTGGAATTTTCTGTTCAACTCTTTGATTTTATCATTTAATCTATGTTCCTTAGCTATGCTGTGATTAAGAGCAAATTTCACAGTCTCTTTTGACAACCACTTTGAGCTTTTCTTTCTTGTGTTTTAAAAGACCCTTTCATTTCTTTATGAATGATATCTTGATGTCATCCCACAGACCATCAAGTCTTCTGTTATTTGTGTTCTATGCAGCAAATCTGTTTTAGAGATGCTCTCAAAATTCAGGTGGGATAGGCTCAAGGTCATTTTGTGGCTCTCGTGGCCTTGTTTTAATTTTGTTTAGCTTCAACTTGAACTTACATAGGACAAATTTATGGTCTGTTCCACAGTGAACGCCCTTGGCCTGATTTTAGTTGCTGATATTAAGCTTCCATCATATCTTCCCACAGCTGTAGTCAGTTTGATTTCTGTGTAGTCCATCTGGAGAAATCCAGGTTTGTAGCGGTTGTTTGTGTTGTGGAAAAAGTTATTTGCTATAACCAAGCTGTTTGTCTTTCAAAATTCTATCATGTGATCTCTAGCTTTGGTTATATCACTAAGATTATATTTTCCAATGACAGTTTCTTCATATTTGTATACAACTTTTTCATTCCAATCACCAATAATTATCAGTGCATCTTGATTGTCTATTTGGTCAATTTATGACTGAAGACTTTAGTCACAAAATTCACAGCCAAGTTGATGTAAACTCATAGTGACCCTGTAGGACAAGCCAGAACTCCCCCTTTGAGTTTCTGAGACTATAAATCTTAACTGGAGTAGAAATCCTCAGCTTTCTCCTGCAGAACTGCTGGTAACTTAGAGCTATTGACCTATGGTTACCAGCATAATGTGTGAGCACTATGCCATCATATGATTTTCTGATTCAAAATGGCCAAGGCCAATCCATTTCAGGTCACTAACCCTTAGGATTTTTATCATTATTCATTTAATTTTTGATAACATAATTTTCCTAGATTGACACTTCCTATATACACAGTAGTAGCAAAGACTAATAGACAAGTACTAAAGGTTTAAAGGAGGCTTAATCCTGTGGGAACACTGCAAACAGATTTCCAGATTTAACTGTCATCCATAGCCTTGTGCAAACTGCATATTTGGAATTTAATCTCTAATACAATACTTCTTTTATTGTAGATTTTATGATTCATAATCCTTGAATCACACATACTGGTTGCTTCCTTGGTATATACCATATATACTCAAATATACACCGACCCGAGTATAAGCCGAGGTACCTAAATATTACCTGGGAAACCAGAAAAACTGATTGACTCAAGTATAAGCCTATGGTGGAAAATGCAGAAGCTATTAGTGAGCTTCAATAATCAAAACAAATGAAAATAAAATTGCTAAAAATTGAACATCAGTGGGATAATGTACTTAAATATTTATTTTTAATAAAAAACATAAATAAAAGGACAACGAGTCATTTAACATTAGTAAACCAGCACAGTAAGTGGAAAATAGGTTCAACAAAAACAATAAGGTATCAACAATGATATCTTAAGATTACTATTCCCTGAGCTCATCAGCAACCAAGCTAAAATGTAAAGAGTTAAAATCCTTCAAAACTGGATTCATCATCATCATCTCTATCCCAGTGCAGAGCTTCAGCTGATGTGAGGTCATCATAGACGCTGTCCTCACTGAGATCACCATCATCACCATCACTGCTGTCATTTTCATACAAAGCGCAGTCTTCACTGCCATCCATAGCATTTGTAATACTACATTTCTAGAAGGCATGTTGCAGCATGACTTCTGGAATGTCTTCCCATGCTTCTCGAACCCACTTTGCTATTAACTCTATGCCAGGCTTCATGAGATTTTCTGCTTTTGTTAGACAGGCTTGACCAGATGTACGTAAGTAAATATTCAAAGCCCTGCAGTGTCAGTGGGGCTTTGAATGAACAGAAGAGAAATGGCAATCACCCATGAGATAATGGGCGCTTGTCCCATTACGGTGTGTGTGGGGGGGGTGGTATGGGGGGGGAGCAGCGAGATGTTACACCTCGCTAGGGTACCACTGACCCATGTATAAGCTGAACCCCACTTTTTCAGCACATTTCACATTTTTTTGTGCTGAAAAACAAGTAAATGTGGTGAAGAAAGCTGATGGTGCCTGGCTATCAAAAGAGATAGTGTATGGGGTCTTAAAGGCTTGAAGATAAACAAGTGGCCATCTAGCTCAGAAGCAACAAAGCCCACATGGAAGAACACACCAGCTTGTGTGATCACGAGGTCCCGAAGGTATCAATTATCAGGCATCAAAGAACAAAAAATCATATCATTGGCTGCACACCTCCATGATACGATCGCCAAAGACAAATGGTGCATAAGCAAATGTGGCGAAGAAAGCTGATGGTGCCCGGCTATCAAAAGAGATAGTGCCTGGGGTCTTAAAGGCTTGAAGGTGAACAAGCGGCCATCTAGCTCAGAAGCAACAAAGCCCATATGGAAGAAGCACACCAGCCTGTGCGATCACGAGGTGCTAAAGGGACCAGGTATAAGGCATCATGAAAAAAAATGTATATATATGTGTGTTTGTGTATATATGTATGTATATGTATGTATGTGTGTGTGTGTGGACTCCGCGGAATCCAGCCCAGGAGAGTTGCTCAGAGTGAAATTCAATGCCACTGAATCGCAGGAGGTGCATCATAAAGATAAGTAGGCACAGATCCACGGGGTTTTGAGGGGCTGGGGACTTTTGGCTTACCTCAGTGGAAGCCGACTGGGCCTTCACCCTAGACCAAATGCCGGATCTGCCCAAGCCAGGACCATTTGGAGCTTGTAGCAGGGCTTGGTCTCAGCACAGCCACAGTTTTCCCCTACCTGCCTCAGGGCAGGGACAGGACCCTTGCAGCTCCACTGGCAGGGATCAGGGTTCAGCTACATTGATGCTTCTGTTTGTGTCTCTGCTCTATATTCCCACACAGCCTTGGAGGGCTGCTCAGGGGCTTTTTCAAGGCACAGCCACAGCCACGCTGCATGGTCTGAGCAGGGACTAAACCCAAAACCCCACAGCTCCATAGGCAGGGATCAAGCTTCAGCTACACTGCGGCGGCTGTTAACATCTCTGCCCTCTCTCCCCCCACTTCTCTGGGGGCTGCTCAGCAGCTTTCTTGCGACTCTTCTTGGAGCTCAGCTGCGGACTACCACTGGGGCTTAGGGCAGGGAGTAAGCCCTTGCAGGTCCACAGGCAGGGAGTGGGACTCAGTTACATAGTTTCTTTTGCTTCCCTCGTTTCCTTGTACCCCTGCACAGTATAGTCTTACTTTTTGATTTTTCTCCCCGCCTTGTTCCTGCTCTGCTCTCTCACACCCATTGCGGACTTACAGGGCACTCCCATTGCCTTAGGGCATTTGCACCTGGGTCACACCCAGCTAGGTGAGCTCCACCCTGCATAGATAGCCCAAGGCTAGGGTAAGGCCTGCTTGCTCTCCAGGGGATACTCCTCTGACTTCTCACCAGGGAGTTCCTGCCTGTGTACCTGGGGACATAAGGCAGCTCAGCCAACACTTACCAATATTCAAACCAATAGCAGGAACTTCAGCCCAGCTTCTGCAACACTGGGGCAGGCAGCCTACCTGCCATCTGGGGCACTCCCCTGATAGGGAAATCACAGGAAGATAAAGTGGTAGGTTAATCCAGTAGCAAAATCAGCTGTAGGCAGATCGAAGAAGCATTCCTATAAGTCTTCCAGAGAGAGACTAGAAAATGGCACCTGGTCCCTCAAAAACAACTCAACGCAAACAGCCATCACCCCCAATGACCTTAACGAGAAAACAGGAGAAACAAAAGACAAAGGCAGAAGATGTCCTGAACATAGCAACATACAAAGAAGAAGCAGACATTGAGATGCCATACAAAGAAACTCAGAATGCTGCTTGGAGCCATGTAGGATATGAGGGAAACAATACAGAAAAAGGATGAAACGATAGAGGAGATAAAAGACATACACCAAAGGGAAATACAGGAGCTTAAGGAGGAGATAACGAAAAACAATAGTTGAATCATGTTCCTTGACAATCGATTGGAGGAATCAGAGAACTGCATCAGTGTCGTGGAGGACGGCCAAGCAGAATTTAATAAACGTGAACAAAAATCTAATAAGAGCATAAGAGAAGCCGAAGAAAACCTAAGAGCTATGTCTGATGCTATGAAGAGGAACAACATTAGAATTATTGGCCTACTGGAGGAAGACACAACAAAGAAGTCATCTGCAACAATAGCGAGAGAATTCTTGGAGGAAAACTTCCCCAGCCTAATGAATGAAAACCAAGCAACCATCCAGGAGACTGAAAGAACACCAGCACGACGGGACCCCAAGAAGAAATCACCAAGGCACATAATAGTTAAACTATCCAACTTTGAGGAAAAGGAGAAAATCATGAAAGCAGCTAGGGAAAAGCAAGCAATCACATATAAAGGTTTCCACATAAGGATATGCTCAGACCTATCAGCAGAAACTATGAAAAAAAGGAGAGAGTGGAGTAACATAATCCAAAAATTGAAAGAAAACAACGCAAATCCAAGAATACTCTACCCAGCCAAATTATCGATCAAGATCGATGGAGAAGTAAAAGTCTTCCCAGACAAGGAAAAACTCAAAAAATACGTTACAAAAAACCCAGCCTTACAAAAGATCCTCGCCGACTCAATATGGGCAGAAGAACAACACTCACCAAGCACAAATAAGAGACCAACACATAGAACAACCTCAACCAGAGCACAACAAAGAGAAAACAGACCCCAATATAGCAATGGCGTAAGGATGGAAAGAAGTAAAGAATGATACACACTCAAAACACACACTAATGAGAAAGGAAAGCAGGAAAACTCCCAACACAAGGGGTATAAAATGGCATCACAGAGTCCGCACATGGAGATAATAACCCTGAATATCAATGGCCTGAACTCAGGCATTAAAATACTGAGACTAGCAGAATGGCTTAGAAAACACAACCCTTCAATTTACTGCCTACAGAAGACACATCTCAAGGCTACAGACAAAAAATAGGCTGAGAATCAAAGGCTGGAGAAGGACCTACCAAGCAAACAGCAATACAAAAAAAGCAGGGGTTGCAATCCTTATCTCGGATAAAATTGACCTCAAAGGGCAAACCATAAAAAGAGATAAGAAGGGACACTATATAATGCTCAAGGGAATGATAGACAATGAACCACTAAGCATTGTAAACATATATTCCCCGAATGAGAGACCAGCTCAATACGTCAACCAAGCACTCCAAAAGATTAAGAAAGAAATCACAGACTCGACAATTATAGTGGGCGACTTCAACACACCACTCACTGAGAAAGATAGATCACAGGGAAAGAAACTCAACAAGGAGACTAGAGAGCTAAACTCCACAATTAGACAAGTTGACCTAATAGATATTTACAGAGCTTTTCATCCAAATATAAAAAATTTCACATCTTTTCACGTCCCCATGGCACATATTCAAAGATAGACCACATGCTGGGGCATAAGGCAAATCTACATAAATTTAAGCACATTGAAATAATACAGACCTCTCTCTCTGACCACTGTGCCATAAGACTGGAAATCAACAAAAGGAAGACAAAGAAAATAAGAGCAAATAATTGGAGGATGAATAACTCTCTACTGCAAAAGGAGTGCATACTCGTGCAGATCTGAGACGAAATCAGGAAATTTCTAGAAACCAACGAAAATGAGCACACGAGGTACCAAAACATATGGGACACAGCAAAGGCAGTCATCAGAGGAAGGTTCATAGCAATACAAGCACACCTAAGAAAGGAAGAGAGACTCATGACGGATACACTGACACAAAATTTACAAAAACTAGAGCAGAATCAGGAGGACAACCCTACTAATAGCAAAAGAAGAGAAATTATAAAAATCAGGGCTGAGATTCAGGAGAGGGAAAATAAAAAAACTATGGAAAAAATTAATATCGCTAAACGTTGGTTCTTTGAAAGGATAAACAGGATCAATAGACCATTGGCAAACCTAACCAAAGAAAGGAGAGAACAAATCTCAATAGCAAGAATAAGGGATGAAAGAGGGGTCATTACAACAGACCCTAATGATATCAAAAGGATACTTACACAATACTATGAAGGATTGTACTCCAATGAATTCAACAATTTGGAAGTCATGGACAAATTCCTGGAAAAACAATCCCTCCCTAGACTATCCTCGGTGGACATCCAGAATCTCAACAGATCCACAGCAATAGAAGAAATAGAAAAGGTTATCAAGGGATTACCAACAAAAAAATCCCCTGGACCAGATGGCTACACTGGAGAATTCTACCAAGCATTCAGGGAAGAACTAATACCAATCCTACACAAACTTTTCCAGAACATAGAAAAAGATGGCAAACTCCCAAACTCCTTCTATGAAGCTAGTATAAATCTGATACCGAAACCGGGCAAGGATCCCACAAGAATCGAGAACTACAGACCAATATCCCTAATGAACATTGATGCAAAAATCCTTAACAAAATACTAGCCAACAGAATACAAAAGTATATAAAACAAATAATTCACCATGACCAAGTGGGATTCATGCCAGGGATGCAGGGATGGTTCAACATACAAAAGACCATTAGTATTATTCGTCACATTGACATGAAAGTATAAGAATCACATGATAATATCAATAGATGCAGAAAAAGCATTCGACAACATCCAACACCAATTCCTGTTTAAGACACTAGCAAAGATAAGAATGGAAGGAAAGTTCCTCAAGACAATACAAGCTATATATGTAAAACCAACAGCCAAAGTCGTAGTCAATGGAGAAAAGACTAACACAATCCCACTGGAAAAGGGGACCAGACAAGGATGCCCCTTGTCTCCACTCCTATTTAATACCGTGCTGGAGGTTTTAGCTAACAGCATAAGGCAAAGAAGTGACATCAAAGTATTCGTCTGGGGAAGGAAGGAGTGAAACTCGTTATTTGCAGATGATATGATTTTATATATGGAAAATCCCCAAAGTTCCACAAGGGGAGTATTGGAAGCAATAGAGGAGTTTGGCAGAGTGGCAGGATACAAGATCAACAAACAGAAGTCCATCGGACTGTTATACATATCAGATAAGACCACAGAAGAAGAGATCAAAAAGGTGGTACCCTTCACAATAGCCAAGCACAAACTGAAATATCTAGGGATACACTTGACTGAAAAAACAAAAGATCTATGTAGGGAAAACTATAGAACACTATTACAAGAAACCAAGAGCGACCTCAACAAATGGAAGAATATTCCATGCTCTTGGATTGGGAGACTTAATATAGTTAAGATGTCAGTCCTGCCAAAGGCACTGTATAAGTTTAAAGCTATCCTGATACAATTACCATCATCTTTCTTCAAAGAAATGGAAAAACTGATTACCAACTTCATATGGAGAGGGAAGAAGCCCAGAATTAGCAAAGAACTCCTCAAGAAGAAGGACACCGTGGGAGGGCTTGCTTTACCTGACTTTGGCACATACTATGCAGCCACAGTTCTCAAAACTGCATGGTATTGGTACAATGACAGATACTCAGACCAATGGAAAAGAACTGAAAACCCAGAAATAAAAGCATCAGCATACACACAGCTGATCTTTGACAAGGGCCCCAAAAATATCAAATGGGAAGCCAATGCCCTCTTTAACAAGTGGTGCTGGAAAAAATGGATATCAACATGCAGAAAAATGAAGCAAGACCCTTATCTCACTCCATGTACAAGAATAAACTCAAGGTGGATCACAGACCTTGAAGTTAAACCCCAAACTATTAGGGCCATCAATGAGGGAATTGGGACCAAATTGAGAACTTTGGCGCAGGGAATAAATACACAGGCTATCAGAAATAGGGAAGGACACAAACACAGAGGAGGCACAAATTGACAAATGGGATATACTGAAGATAAAACACTTGTGTACATCTAAAGAATTCACCAAGAGAGTAATAAGAGAGTCCACAGACTGGGAAAACATCTTTAGCAATGACACATCAGATAAAGGCCTTATTACTAAAATTTACAATACTCTGCTAGATTCCAAAAAGAAAAAAAACCAATAGCCCACTTGAAAGGTGGGCAAAGGACTTGAACAGAAATTTTACAGGGACAGAAATCCGAATGGCCAACAAATATATGAGAAAATGTTCCCGATCTTTAGCCATAAGGGAAATGCAAATTAAAGCAACAATGAGGTACCACCTGACACCCTCAAAGGTAGCCCAATTCAAAAAATCAGAAAGCAACAAGTGTTGGAGGGGCTGTGGGGAGACAGGAACTCTCAACCACTGCTGGTGGGCCTGTAAGTACGTAGAGCCACTATGGAAATCAATCTGACGATTCCTAAAACAGATGGAAATAGAGTTACCATATGACCCAGCAATCCCCCTACTGGGCATATACCCAGAAGAGGCAAGAAACAAACCAAGACCAGACATCTGTGCTCCAATGTTCATTGCAGCACAGTTCACAATTGCAAGGAGTTGGAAGCAACCCAAATTTCCATCAACTGACCATTGGATTAAAAAACTGTGGTATATACATACAATGCAGTACTACGCATCACTAAAAAGCAGTGATGAACTTATGAGGCACATAGCGGCATGGGAAGAACTGGAGGAAATCATGCTAAGCGAGGTAAGTCAGGCACAAAAGGACAAGTACAACATGAGCCCGCTGAGGTAAGAATTAAATTTTTTTTTAAAGCAAAAGTGGCATAGGGGAAAAAGCTACTGTATACAAACATTTTTGGGGTGAAGACAGTGTAGTATGGCAGAGACCAGACCAAAACCAGGGATGCACATGGTAGACAATGGTGGAGGAGTGGGGGAAAGGAAAACAAAAGGATGGATATAAGGAAGAAAAGGGAAGTGGGGGCATGGGGCACTACTCCATCCAAGGGGAGTGTATTGTTTATATCTCCACAGGGAAAGTGGGATCAGACTTCAACCCAGTCCCGCAAATTGTGATTGCAATACCCCGGCATGGAGTAGGGAACCAGTGGAGAGGTCTGGGAGGCTGGCACCAGCACCATAAATTAAGTCGATTCCTGTCCCTCCGCCGAAAAAAAATTGTTCCAAAGGACGACATTGATTCTGCAGCTCCGGAAGATGGACATATCTGATCAGAGCACACGGGAGCAGATGAAGGGCAGGGGGAGAGTGTGGAGCACAGCCTGGCCCACCAGGCCATGCGGATGATGTTCCTGAATATAACAGCCAGTCCACAGAGAGAACAACATGGCTGGCCCCACTATGAGAAATGATGCCAATCAGTGACTAAGGGCGATACAGGGGACAGCACCGGAGACACAGTGTGGGAATTGCACCTAACCTGATTCCACCACACCGAGGCAAATCACTGGGGGAGTGCAGCGGAACAGCAAGGGAATGGAGTGGCAAGGTCCCCAGGGAATGCTGAAAGTGAACTTTGGGACCAGGGCATGGTACCCCAACAGACTGGACTGGAAAACACTCCTAAGGGCCAGCAAACGATCCCTGAACTAACTACAAGCTTTTCTCTTGTGAAGTGTTTTGTTTTGTTCTTTGTCAGTGGTTTGTTTTTGTTGTTTTGTTGTCTGGTTGTATACTGTTGCTTTATTTTCCTCTGCCTTGTTTTCGTGCATGTTAGTGTCTCCACAGGTCTGTCTGAATAGGACAGGTTGGATGAACTATCTGGAGGAAAAACAACGGGACCGACAGTTCCGGGTGAACTTGGGGTGGGGGGGGGGTAAGAGGGGGTATGAAGTGGTGTTAACAAACACAGGGACAAGGGAACAACATGGGACCCAAAATGGTAGAGAGGGGGGAGTGGCAGTCTTCGTGGGAAACGATCAAGGGTAAGGTTGCTTAGAGAAGAGGTATACTCTAGCCCAGGTGGCGATGAAACATGGTAGTAGGGCAGGAGGAAAGTCAAGGGAGATGGAAGAAAGAGCTAGGAGTCAAAGGGCATTTATGGAGGTCTAGACAAAGACATGTACATGCAAATATATATAGGAGGATGGGGAAATAGATCTATGTGTCTATATTTATAGGTTAAGTATTAAGGTGGCGGAAGGACCTTGGGCCTCTACTCAAACACTCCCTCAATGCATGAATACTTTATTTTATTAAATTGGAACTCTATGATGCTCACTCTCTCAACACAACTGCTGGAGCCAAAGTGAGTGAACAAGTAAATGTGGTGAAGAAAGCTGATGGTGCCCGGCTGTCAAAAGAGATAGTGACTGGGGTCTTAAAGACTTGAAGATAAACAAGCGGCCATCTAGCTCAGAAGCAACAAAGTCCATATGGAAGAACACACCAGCCTGTGTGATCGAGTGGTCCCGAAGGGATCAGTCATCAGGCATCAAAAACAAAAAATCATATCATTTACTGCACACCTCCATGATAGGATCGCTGAAGAAAAATGGGTGCATAAGCAAATGTGGTGAAGAAAGCTGATGTTGCCCGGCTATCAAAAGAAATGGTGTTTGGGGTCTTAAAGGCTTGAAGGTGAACAAGCGGCCATCTAGCTCAGAAGCAAAAAAGCCCACATGGAAGAAGTACACCGTCCAGTGCGATCACGAGGTGCCAAAGGGACCAGGTATAAGGCATCATGCAAAAAAAAAAAAGATATGTGTGTATATATATATGTGTGTGTGTGTATGTATGTGTATATATGTGTATGTGTGTGTGTGTGTGTGTGTGTGTGTGTGTGTGTGTGTGTGTATATATATATATATATATATATATATATATATATATATATATATATATATATATATATATATATATACCATAGTGAATGAAGGGGGAAGTGCAGAATGGAGACCCAAAGCCCATTTGTCAGCCACTGGAGATCCCCTCACGGAGGGGTTTAGGAGAGGAGATGGGTCAGTCAGGGTGTGATGTAGTGCCGATGAAGAACACAGCTTTCCCCCAGATCCTGGATGCTTCCTCCCCCCAACTACCATGATCCGAATTCTACCTTGCAGGGCTGGATAGGGCAGAAGTTGTGCACTGGTACATATGAGGGCTGGAGGCACAGGGAATCCAGGGTGGATGATACCTTCAGGACCAATGGTGTGAGTGGCGATGCTGGGAGAGTGTAGGGTGAGTGGGTTGGAAAGGCGGAACTGATTACAAGGATCCACATGTGACCTCCTCCCTGGGAGATAGACGGCAGAGAAGGGGGGAAGGGAGACTCCGGATAGGGCAAGATATGACAAAATAACGATCTATAAATTACCAAGGGCACATGAGGGGGGGGGAAGGGGAGGGAGGGGAAAAAAATAGAGGACCTGATGCAAAGGGCTTAAGTGGAGAGCAAATGCTTTGAGAATGATTGGGGCAGGAAATGTATGGATGTGCTTTATACAATTGAAGTATGTGTATGTATGGATTGTGATAAGAGTTGTATGAGCCCCTAATGAATTGTTTAAAATAAAATAAAATAACTAAAAAAAAGATGAAAAAGAAATCACAAGACCAACAATCATAGTAGGAGACTCCAATGCATTGCTTTCTGAGAAAGATCAGTGGGAAAGAATTTCAACAAAGAGTCTACAGAACTAAACTCTACTATTAGACTACTTGACCTGATAGATATATTGATGGTTCTCCACCCAAGTGCAAAAAATTTACATTCTTTTCAAGTGCATATGGCACATATATGAAAATAGACTACATGCTGAGACACAAGACAAGCTTGAGTAAAGTCAAACATATAGTGGTCATTCAGACTTACTTCTCTAGCCACTATGCCATAAAGCTATAAATCAACAAAAGGAAGATTTTTTTTAAAAAAAGAGCAAACATCTGGAAAATGAATAACTTTTTCAAAATAAGTGGGTGCTTGCCAAAATTATAGACAAAATTAGAATGTTCCTAGAAACTAATGAGAATGAGAATACAACATACATAAACCTATGGAATATGGCAAAAGCAGTTATCAGAGAATGCTTGATAGTGATAAATTCACATATAAAGACAGAAGAGAGACTTATGGTTGATGCTCTATCACAAAACCTTCAGCAGTTGGAACAGAGTCAACAGAATAATCCTTCTAATAGCAAAAGAAAAGAAATTATAAAAATCAGGGTGGGGATAAAAATCAGGGTGGGGATCAGCTGGTTATTCAAAAAATTAATAGAATATACAAACCCTGGGCCAATCTAACAAAAGATAGGAAGGCACAGACATCAATATCCAGGATGAGAGATGAAACGGGTAAATGCAATGAACCCTAGTGAAATTAAAATACTAATTACACAGTACTACAAAAGTCTGTGCTCCAAGGAATGCATCAACTTAGAAGACGTGGACAAATACTTGGAAAAACAAACCCTTCCTAGATCATCTCATAATAGACATCAAGAATATGAACAGACCCATTCCAAAAGTAGAAATAGAAAAGGTTATCAAGGAACTACAAGCTAAAAAAAAAAAAAAAAAGTCTGACCCATAGGGCTTCACTGAAGAATTCTACAAAGCATTTAGGGAAGTGCTGACATCAATTCTACACAAGTTCTTCCAGAGCATAGAAAAGTATGGAAAACTCCCAAACATATTCTATGAAGCTCGTATAACTCTGATGCGCAAACTGACAAAGATCCCACAAGAACAGAAAACTGCAGGCTGATATTTCTAATGAACATTGATACAAAATTCCTTAACAAAATTTTGGCCCATAGAATACAAAAAGTATGAAAAATAAATAATTCACCATGACCAATTGAGATTCATACCAGGGATGCATGGATGGTTCAACATCCAAAAATCCAACATCATTATCTATCAAATTGACAAGAATAAGGACAAGAACCAATGAGAATATCATTAGATTCAGAAAAAAGCATTTGACAACATTCAACACTCATTCCTAGTAATAGGAATGGAAGGAAGTTACCTGAATATAATACAAGCTATATATGAAAGACCAACAGTCAGCATTACAATCAGTGGACAAAAGATGAAAATATTCACACCGAAAAAAGGAGACCAGATAAGAATGTCCCTTTCCCCACTTTTATTTCACATCATCCTGGAGGTCCTAGCTAGTAACACAAGGCAGTGGAAGGACATTAAATGTATTCATCTGGTGAAAGAAGCAGTGAAATTATCATTATTTTTAGATGATGTGATTTTTATATTTTGAGAACCCCAAAGGTTCCACAACAGGAGTTCTGGAAGCAATAGAGGAATATGGTAGAGTGGCAGGATACAAGATCAACAAGCAAAAGTGAATTGAATTGCTATACAGAACTGATGGGATTACAGAAAAAGAGATCAAGAAGGTAGTACCCTTCACAACAACCAAACATAAATTGAGTTATTTAGGGATATACCTACCCAACCCCCCCCCCAAAGATATCTATGAGACATCATTACAAGAAAACAAAAGGGACTTTCATAAGTGGAAGAACATGTTCATAGATTGCAAAACTCAATATTTTAAATATGTAAATCCTACCTAAGGCACTATGTAAGTTCAATGTAATCCTGGCACAAATACCAGCATCTTTTTAAAAAGAAATGGAAAAAATAACTACCAATTTCATATGCAAAGGGAAGAAGCCCAGAACTAGCAAAGAACTCCTGAAGAAGAATCCAGTGGGAGAGCTTCTATTATGTGACTTTAAAACTTATTAGACAGCTATAGGTGTCAAAACAGCATGGTACTGGTATAATGATAATTGCACGGACTAATGGATACAAACATAAAATCCAGAAATAAAATCAGCAGCACCCAGACTACTGATCTTTGATAAGGGCCTCCCAAAAATTAAATGAGAAGCAGATGCCCCATTTAACATATTGTTCTGGAAAACTTCATATCTACCTGCAGAGAAATGAAGCAAGACCCTTACATCACTCCACACATAAGTACAAATTCAAGGTGGATCACAGATCTCCAGGTAAAGCCTAAAACTTCCAGGACCATCAATGCAAAAATTGGGACAAAGTTAAGAACTTTGGGAATACATGGGCTATCAGCAATAAAGAAGGATACACACCCAAAGGAAGATAAATCTGTATGTAGGACATACTGGGGATAAAACAGTTGTGTGCATTAAAATACTTCCTTAAGAGAGTAATGAGAAAGCCCACAGACTGGGGGATGACATTTCAGACAAAAGGCTTACGATGATAAGCCACAGAACCCTGCAAATTTTCAATAAGAAAAAAAAATGAATAGTCCATTGAGGATGTGGGGAAAAGACTTGAAAAGAAAATCACAAAGGAGGAAACCTTATGGTCAATAAATGTATGAGAAAATGTTCTTGATCATTAGCCACCTGGGAAATGCAAATCAAAACAACTATAGCATACTATCTAACACCCACAAAGAGAGCCCAATTCAAAAGAACAGAAATCAACAAATGTTGGAGGGGGTGTGGTGACATAGGACCTCTTTCACTGCTGGTAGATGCATAACAACCACTGTGGAATTGAGTGATTACATAACCTGAGAGTCCCTGCTTGTCTTTGTCTTAGTGTTTTTCTGTACTTCACTGCTCTCATACAATACTTGTAGTTTTATAATTGACTAACTTTGCTCAGCATAAGGTTTTCAGCTTTAACAATATCAAGTGGTGCTTCATGGTTTTATTATTGTTTTTCAGAAATGCTTTATATTCCATTGTGTACATCTACCAGAGTTTCTTTATCCAATCTTAGGATGATGGGCTTTCGGCTGTTCCCAACTTACTACTATTGTGAACAGTGCTGCAATAAACATGGAAACATGTGTATCTATTCACGTTATATCTCTCAACTCTTTTATTTTTAAAGCATTTTATTGGGGGCTCTTATCACAATCAATGTATACATCCATTGTGTCAAGCACATTTGTGCATATGTTACCACCATCATTTCAAAACATTTTCTTTCTACTTGAGTCCTTGATATCAACTCCTTTCCCTTGCTCCCTCCACCCCTTCCCTTGCTAATGAACCCTTGATAATTGATATATAATTTTTCATGTCTTACACTGACTGATGTCTCCCTACTTTTCTGTTGTCCGTCCTCCTGGGAGTGAGTTATATGTAAATCATTGTGATCAGTTCTTCCTTTTGCCCGCCACCTTCCCCTTACCCTCTTGGTATTGCTACTCTCATTATTGGTCCTGAGGCGTTTGACCTGGATTCCCTGTTTTGCGAGCTCTTATCTGTACCAGTGTATATTATCTGGTCTAGCCAGATTTGTAATGTAGAATTGGGGTCATGATAGTGGAAGGAGTGGGGAAAAGCATTAAACAACTAGAGGAAAGTTGTATGTTTCGTCAGTGGTAGACTGCACCCTGACTGGCTCATCTCTCAATTCTTTAGGGTGTGTATTCAACAGAATATTGCTGAGTCTTATAGATTTACATTCCCAGTTGTTTTAGGTAGCACTGAATTGTTTTCCACAGTGGTTGTACATGTTTACAAATGCACCAGCAGTGTATAAGAGTCCCAATCTCTCTGCACCCTCTCCAGAATTTATTTTTTTCCATTTGTTTGATTGTTTTAATATGCTGTCATTCTGGGTGTATGATAATGTCTCATCATTGTTTTCATTTGCATTTCCCAGGTGGCTAGTGATCATGAGCATTATTTCATATGTTTATTAATATTTGAATGTCTTTTTTGTGTGAATTATTTGTTCATGTACTTTGCTCACTTTTTGATAGGTCATTCTTTTTTCATATTAAGATATTGGAGTGTTCTATAGAATTTAGAGGTTAATCCTTCATCTGTTGTGTTGCTAAAGATTTTTTTAAGTTTTTAAACTCCTTTTATTCTTTTGATGAAGTCCTTTTTTATTAAAATTAGAATATATTACAGAATGTAAAAATCAACAGATATTAATTATATAGAACACTTGTAATATAAATAAAACAAGCCCCAATTTGATTGTTATTAAAATAATTTTCATGCATCACTTTACTTAAAGGAAAAGGAAATAATATTATAAAACCCAAATTGTATCTTAAACCTACTATAGTTAGTTTACTATATTGTGACCATTATAATTTCAACACATTTCTCTGACTGCTTTTTTCAGCAGTTTTATTCTCAAGTAATTTACATAACATAGGATTCAGTCTTTCAAATATTGAATCATATAATGATTTGTAGTCACCTCCACATCATTTTTTAAAATTTTATTTGTGGCTCTTATCCCAATCCATACATATATCCATTTTGTCAAACACATCTGTACATATGTTGTCATCTTTTTCAAGACATTTTCTTTCTACTTGATCCCCTGGAATTAGCTCCCCATTTCCCCCCTCCCTCCCGCACCATTCCTCCCCCATGACTCCTTGATAATTTATAAATTACTCCTGCTTTTCTTTTTTTCATGTCTCATTTCACCCACTTTTCTGCTGTCCGTCCCCCTGGGATGGGGGTCATACGTCCATCATTGTGATTAGTTACCCCTTCTCCTCCACTCACCCCTGTACCCTTACCCACATCAATTTTAGAACATCCCCACCCCCCATGGTCAAAATGCCTTTAAGGTGATTCATGCAATCACAATCCATTCTAGTGCTCCCTCTCCCCTCCCATCTTCATTAGTTACTCCCCAAATCCCGGTTCCTTCCCTATCTCCAACCACACACTGCTGTATTCCCTATATCCCCTTATATCTGTTATTTTCTTTATGTCTCCACTCTTCCTGTTCTTCACAACTGGGAGACCCAAAATAAAACAATAGAAAACAAAATATCACAAAGGTGGTAAGAGTAAAAATATAATAGCATACAGACAAAGACACTAATAATGCATAAGAAAGAAAAGACTACCAATGATAATTTAAAAAGCCAGGGAAGAAATTTCTATCATGGAACCAGTACGAGATACTTGCACCTACACACATTCAGTTCTCATCTATAGGGTGGTCACCTGGCCAAGTGTTGCCTATTGAGACAGCTTAATGAAGATTACAGTGGTCTCTGCCTGATGGTAAGCTGATTGAGACTCTTGCCTAGAGTGCATCTGCCTAGAGTGGATCTGCCAGTGGCTCAGTCTGATCAGATACTCTGCCCATGGGTTTTGAGCTCTCACTGTCTTCCATAGCCCTCCACAGTTGGGTGTGCAGACTTTTTGCTCTGATGCTTTTTTCCTCACCTGATTTGAGATTTGTAATTGTCAACTTTGGATCACACCAGCTGATGGGCTTCTTCCGTATGAATTTAGTTGACTGCTCAGTTAGATCGCTACTTGTTTGAATACAAGTCTTTAAGACCCCAGATACTATACCAATTGAGAGCCAGGCACCATCTGGTTTCTTCACCACACTTTGCTGTTGTACTCTTATTTCAGTAATCATTTCATGAAGGTGAGTATGTAGCAGGGCCATAACATAAAAACTAATTGTTTTTAAGTGGGAGATAGGATTTAGTGTGAGAACAAAACCCAGTCCTGGATCTATGCCTTTGTAACATGGAAGCCAATACATATTTCCTGTCCTTCTATAATACAATCATGTGTAACATAATTGTGCAATATCTTCCATAATCATACATGTTTGCCCAAACATACTTTTCCTTCTTTGGCTTTTTGCTATCATGTCCCTCTTATCTCCCCCACCCCTCCATATGCCCCTTTCTCCAAAGCCCTGTTACAGTTTCTTTCGCTGTAAGCTCCACATTCCCGGGTTTCATTTAACAAACAATAAGGCAACAAATATCACAATTTCAAAATGGTGAGCCTCTGTGGCTACGAAGCTCTGAGATACATCCCAATATAAATTAGTATAAGCAGAGAATAACAGAATGTCTGTCACAGGATTGCCAGGATAATTCATATCTTAATACAGCATACAAGGTGTTGATGTATAAAGACCATTTTTGTTTGCCAATTCTTGGTATAGCTTTCTTTTTCTACCTCAGACAACGTGTGTTCTCCGGCTTAAGCCCTCAGTTTACAAGTGTATCTGGGGTAGACTCCAATTCACCAGTAGAGTTCGTGCTGATGTAGCCCCTGGAGGATGACGTGTACCCCAAAGATCTGGGACTCGGTGTCCAAGTGTCCCGTGACATCCAGCCTCAGTTCCGGGATACTCAGAGAAGCCCTAGGTCAATCTGCCCTCCTGCTGCATGCCAGTAAAGACAATCCATACCTAATGATTCCAAAGGCTACCTCAGACTCTCTTCCCCCACACTTGGTGGTCAGCCTTCCGTCCCCTCCCCTCTACAGACATGTACCTATGTTCACCCTGACTTGACCATTCTTTCTCCCCTCTCCTGTGCTCCACCTCTCATCAGTAGTCTCCTCCCTCTGTCAGGGACAAGGTGCCTCTGAAGCAGTGGTTCTCAACCTTCCTAATGCTGTGATCTTTTATACAGTTCCTCATGTTGTGGTGACCCCCAACCATAAAATTATTTTCATTGCTATTTCATAACTGTCATTTGTTACTGTTATGAATCATAATGTAAATATCTGGTATGCAGGATGTATTTACATTGATCAAAATTGAACACACTTAAAGCATAGTCATTAATAACAAAATTATATATATAATTATATATTGTGAAATGCTTTTTTCTAATTACAAATAAATGCAAGTGTATCTTGAAGCACGGGTAACTGTCTCCACTCTGGGTACCATTACTCTTATGTGGGTATATCTGCATGTGGGTGGACCCGTCTGGAAACGGGTTGAGAAGAGGTATTTCTGTTCCTATGACCATTGGAAATATGTGTTTTTTGATGATCTTAGGTGACACCTTTGAAAGAGTACCTTATCCCAAATCCATTTAGCAAACCACATTTCCCCAAATACCCATCCCTAGACTATTTGATCCCAGCTGTCATGATGTGCCCTTTGGCCAAGTGACCTACACTATACTTCCCTGAAGCAGATGATGTATGGTTCATTGACACTGCTCCAGCTCACTGCCAAGCTGTCTGGTCTCCCACCAGAAAACTGAATGCCCTGCAAGCTTGCGCTTGTGCCCGTTCTACTGATTGTTCCTAGCGCAGTGGACTCATAGTATTTGTTCTTTTGTGCTTGACTAACTTCACTCAGCATAATGCCCCAGATCCTTCCACGAGTTGAGGTGTTTCATGGTTCCATTGCCATTTTTTTTGGATGCACAGTATTCTATTGTGTGAATTTGTCAGAGTTTCTTTATCCACTCTTCTATTGATGGGCATTTAGGCTGTTTCCAGCTTCTTGCTATTGTGAGCTGTGTTGTAATGAAATGGGGGAATGAATGTCTGTTCATACTCTGTTTCTTATTTCTTTTGGGTATGTATGTGCCCAGTAATGGTATTGCAGGGCCATATGGTAGTTCAACTTCCATATGTCTTAAGTATCGCCATATCACTTTCCATAGTACCTGTACTTAATTACAAGACCACCAACAGTGCACAAGAGTTCTTATGGCCTCTCCAACATTTGTTGTTCTCAGTCTTTAAAAATTGGGCTGCAGAACTGGGCACTGGGCATTCTTGTTTTGATTTGCATTTCCTGGGTGACTAGTGACTCAGCAGAGCATTTTCTTTTGTATTTATCAGCCATTTGAGGGTCATCCTCTTTGAATTGTTGGTTCAGGTTGGTTCAGGTCTTATTGCCCACCTTCTAAGAGGGCTGCTAATATTTTCTTGTAGGCTTGTAATTTTCTGTAGCGCTTAGTCATTATTCCTTTGTGTGTTATGTCCTTACTAAACATCTTTCCCAAACTTTGGCACTATTTTTACTCTTTTAATAAAGTCCTTTGATTGATACAAGTGCTTTATTTTTAATAGGTCCCATTTATCTATTTTATTTTCCATGGAGCCTGTTTCCTTTGTTAATTCTGCTAACCCTTGTATTCCCTGGACTAGGGCTCCTAGCTTTGTCCCTGTTTTCTCATTGATGATCCTGATAGGCTTGGGTTTTACCTCTAGGTCTTTAAACCACCACCTTGAGTTTGTTTTGGTGCATGGGATGAGATATGGGTCTTGTTTCATCCTTCTGCAGGTGGTTATCTAGCTTTTCCAACACCATTTATTGAAGAGGACATCTGCTTCCCATTTAATGTACCTTTTTCAAAAATCAATTGTATGTATGCGGTACTTTTATTTCTGGGTTTTCTGTCCTGATCCATTGGTTCAAATATCTCTCACTACACCAGCACCAGGCTATTTGAGAACTGTGGCTGTATAGTAAGTTTTGAGTTAAGGTAGTAGAAGGCCACCTACATTGTTTTTCTACTTGAAGAGGCTTGTTCACCTGTTTCTCTGTTTGTTTTTCACCTACCCTAGGTTTCTTCCTTTTTCATATGAAGTTGGTAATCAGTTTTTCCATATCTTTGAAGAATTATGCCAGAATTTGGATCGGGATTGCTTTAGATAGTATTGACATCTTCTCTCTATTAGGTTCTTCGGATCCACGAACCTGGAATATTCTTCCATTTGTGTAGATCCCTTTTGATCTCTTATAGTAATGTTCAGCAGTTTCTTCATACCATTGTTTTGGTTTAGGATTATATTTATTCCCAAGTACTTCAGCTTCTGCATGGCTATTGTGAATGATAATTGATATTTTTACCTGTGTCCCCATAACTGGTATATATGAATCCAATTGATTTCTGCTTGTTAATCTTGTATTCTGCTACTCTACTACATTTTCCAATTGTTTCCAACAATCCTATGTGGACCCATTAGGATTCTCAATATATAAGATCTTATCATCTGCAAATGGTGATATTTCACTTCTTCTTTACCCATTTGTACACCCTTGGAATCTGGCTGTTGTCTTATGGCATTGGCCAAGACTCCCAGCACAACGTTAAATATAAGTGGGGATAAAGGGCATGAGTGTCGGCTTTTCTCCATTGAGTGCAATTTTAGCTATTGTTTTTCAGATGTGGCTGCTATTGTATTGAGGATTTTCCCTTTTATAATCTCAGTCTATTTTTGTCTGTGAGATTGAGATGTGTCTCTTGTCTTTGAAGGCAGCTGATTGCTGGATTTTGCTGTCTAATCCAGTCTTCTATTCTGTTTTTAATACATGCATTCAAACCATTTATATTAATTTTAATGAAATCTAAATGTAGATTGGTTGCTGCCATCCAATACTATGTGTGCTTAGTATTTTCCTTTATCTCCTTTAAAGGATTGTATGTTTGTATGTATGTGTGAGGTGATTATTCTTGTCTTCGTATCTCCATGGGCTCTGTAATCTTTTGGCTACTGTTTTAGTGTGTTGGTTTCTGTGTAGTGTTACATCCTGTGGTGGTCCCACATTTGGTGCAGTGGTTGTTGTTTTTCTGTCCATACAGAAGTGGAAACTATTTTTGTAATACTGGTTTGTTTTAAACATTCTCTAAATGCTTCCTTCTCTGAGAAAATGTTAATGTCTCCAAAGCTGGAGAGCTTTGCTGGATAAAGGATTCTAGGGTTGCCATTTTTGTCCTTCAGCTTTCAGAACACGTTGCTTCAGTTTCCTCTTTCCTGCATGGTCTTTGTGGAGAGGTATGGGCTTATTCTTATCTGTTTACCTTTATATGTGACTGCTTTTTTTCTCTCTAGCTGGTCTCATGATTCTCGCCTTTTTCTTGAAATTGGATAGTTGTACTACTCTACGTCTTGTGCTTTTTTTGTGGGTTCAATCTAATACATGTTCCCTCGGCTTCCTGAATGTTTATTGTCTCCTTCTTTATGATATTGTGGAAATTTTCTTCCAAGAATTCTCTTATTATTTTAACTGCAGTTTTATTTCAATTTTCCTGCTCTAGGACACCAATAATTCAAGTATTGTTTCATCTCATGGAATCCCACATCCTCCTCAGGTTTTCTTTAGATTCTTTTGCTTTTATGCTTGACTGTTTCTCTTGTTGGCTGGATTCTGGCAGGTTATCTTTGAGATCACTGATGCAGGTCTCCTTCTCTGTCTTTCTATTTTTGATATCCATCACCTTTTTCTTATTTCTGCTAAGTTATTCCTTAACTCCTGGACTTCGTTTGGTGTGAAGTTTCTAGGATTTCTATTTTTTCATTTGTTTTCAGGATTGATTCCCTAATTTTCTGTAAAGCAATAAGCAATATTCTCAAGCATGCTTACACTGGCAGTTCAAGGACTGCTTCTATGGTGCAAACCATCATGCTTGGGTTATTTTCAGTAATTGACTTTTTTTTTTCCTAGATTTTTTTATGGCAGCTGGCTGCTGCTTGCCTGGCATCTTTGGTGACCTAATGAGGGAGTGTTATCTTCTCAGATGTGTAGGGATAGGCTTGCTCTTTGGGTTAGGGTAGGATCAGATAGGTGCTGGTAAAACATATTGGGTGTTTATGAGGAGGGATTGTTAGTTGGGAGAGAGGGATAATTAGAGTTTATGTGCTCTGGAGCACAGGTTAAGTTGTATAAATCATAGGAAGTATTCATCATACTTCACTTAAGTAAAGTAATTTTTAATGAGTTGGAATAGAAGGTTATGGAAGATGCGATTTTACGTGGTAAATTAAAAAAAAATAGTGTGCTGCTGAAGTGGAGGGAATAGGTTCCAGAGTTTATTGTGGTTGGGGTAAGGGAGGAGTATAGTGAATCTATCAGAGTTCTGTCGACCATGCATATTATGTAGGGAGAGTGTTTGGTGGTATGTTATTTTACTCCCTTGTGATCTTGTAGGACTTCCAGAGTTTCATATGGGAGCTATGCCACACTGTGCCCAGGGAAGAGGGATTAGCTTGGCCAAGTGGGATTGGGGCTCATTTGGTCTATGTTCTCCACCATGCACACTCTCAGCTGCTCTGTCAGCTCACTACCGCAGGACTTGGTAGGCGGTGTTCAGCGGACTAGTGCTCTGCTGTGGGTAAAAGACCTAGGGTGCTCTCTGATAGTGGTAAATGTGGCATAGAACTGGGGAGAAAGGGAAACACATGGTGGCTGATGCAGTCCCTCTGGTCCTGACAGGGGAAGGGTGTAGCAAAGCTTTGAAACTAGCAGAGAGGGGAGTGCCAGGGTGAGCTCTCTCAGGAATGACTTTAGGAGGCCCTCAATGGGTCTGGGATTATCCCACACACTTGGTAAGCAGTCTGTCATGTGAAATTGTAGCACTCTTTGGGGTCTGGATTTAGAGTGCAGGAATGGGCGGTGAGTGCTGTCCCGCTGGTCCTCCTGAACGGTGTGGAAAGCCTCCAGGCAGTCATGGTGAAGTTAGAGTGATACAGTGAACTTTCTTACTGCTCCATAGGTGAAAATAGTAAGGGGAGGGCTGAACCACAAACCCTAGGACACTGGGATTGTATTTATAGCACCAGTTTCTAAGATTGGTCTCTGATATTCGTATCTAACAGTGGGAGCACAGAGCAGGTAATTCTACATGGGTGCCATCTTCTTGGAATTTGATGTTGAAGTCTATTGAAGTACACAAATTTCTTGTTTTTAGTAGACAGGACCATGAATCTTGAGAGTGACATAAGCATTCTGGGGTGAACATTAGAGAAAATATTCATAATAGTGGAAGCCCCAATGGTTGTATCTCAGAAACTTTCCCTAGACTGATCCTGGTCATATTTTCTGTTGTCTAGCCTCCTTAACTTCAAATTAACAATCTAAGTTTTGTTTTCCAAGTTTCCATTAATTTTGAGACTCTCCCAAGATAGTTACAATAAATGTTTCTGTAACTGACCCTAACCAGAATTGCTATGTTTTGCTTATAGTTAATGCTCTGTCTGTTCCTATGTTCCCATAGTGTAGCAACCAACACAATATGGCAGCACCCGTTGACCTTCCCTCGGCACTCTAGCCCCTAGTCTCTGCCCCTGAACCAGGCTCAAAACAAGTACAGCAAAATATTCCTTGCCTAAATGAAGCTTAAGGGTAAAATAAAATGAGTTGAAACCTTGGGACTTGCACTTAGAGGCTTTGGGATAAACTATCCCAGCTCTAGGTACTCTGGGTGTCACGAGAAACACCATGGTGTCTATTTATGTGAATTCCTTGGCATGGGACAAGAAGCATGTGTAACTAATCCTTTTCCTTGGTAATACTAAACAGCTGCTCTATCATCCTCCATTTTAAATTAAAATGCAATACAAACATTTTTCCCTCCTTATTTCACACAATATGGTTAGGAAACAGGCCAAAGGATTCACATCTTCTCCCTGCTTGACAAACGCTCCAGCATCTTAGAAAAGAAAAGGCAAATTGTCCCTAGGGAGCACTTGTCCCAGTTCAGGTAACTGTCCTAGGTGTTGGCATTTAGAGCTGTACAATCAGTTGTGTTGGGTAGAAACATCCCTGTTCCTCTGCAGTGCCACATTAACCCCACTGTCAACTAATCTATCCAACAAGCCTTCAAGGAGGCTTGAGCTTGGCTTGGTACCTACAGTCTAGTAAGAGTTACAAATACATGATCACATATACTCACAAGATGGCACATCCTTCTGATGCTTACTCCCAGTACAAGGGGCAACAAGTAGCCCAGTAGTGGTATCAAAGTTGGTTGGAGAAGCTTCATGTGTTAAGCTGGGTTGCCTCGAGAAATAAAATCAGTGATATTCATATATGTATATAAAAATCATATGAAGAAGTAATTCTATAGCCAGAAGGCATCCCAGCGAAGTTCCACTTAAGTCCATGAGTCTTATGTTAAGCAGAGCCCTTTACAGATTCACATAGCTGCAGCCTGATGTGGTAGAAAGGTGAAGTGGGGTGAGGAAAGATCACAGGCTACCAGATGAAGAGTCACATGGCAGGGTACTGATAGCTCACAAAGTCAGACAGACAGACACATGAATCCTCCCTCGGAGGCAGGCACAGATCACCAAAACAAGAAGGCAAAAGGGGAGAGAGAGAGAGAGAGAGTATCCTGAGTGTCTCACTTATAAAAAGGCCACAAGGAGGCATTATCGGATGGTTGTTTTGTTAATAGGTTGGACTTCACTTCTATAAATTCAAGTTGACATAAAATCTAACTACCATACTACCCTCCCTTTATTTGGCTGTCACAAACACTTTCTCAATTGTCCCCAATTGTTTGTGTCACTCTCTCAAATTCAGAGTCCTTAACATGAACAACTGATTAGTTAAATCTAGGTCACCTGGTGCATTTTAATTAATAGAAAGGTCACTGCAACTGGTTCTTACAGTCAGGTTAGGATTTGTCAGTGGGGAATATGAGGTGGAATTTTTAGGCTAAAAATAATCCCAGTAGATGGAGAACATCCTGAAGTTTCATGGAGCAGTTGTCACAGTGAGTGCACAAACATAAGAAGTCTTCCCTTCTAAACAAACTGTTAGAACTAAGAGTAGACCTTCCCTTCCATTTGAATTCCATTCAACTCTTGTGTTAGATTGAGTTGACTAGAGAAATAAATCCAGTGACACCTTATATATGTATATCAAGAAAACATCCCAGCACAGTCCAACTCAAGTCCATAACTCCAACACTAGTCCATAAGTCCTGCTTCAGACTTATGTAGCCACATGCAATGATTCAGACTGCAGGAAGATCACGGGTCAGTGGGCACAAAGTTTTGCGGATCCAATGGTGGTGGAAGCATCACAGGGATCTCGCGGGTCTCAGAGTGGCTTGCATGCATGAAGGTGAAGGCAGAGAGGTGGCGGCAGGAAGGGCCCTCCTTATGAGAAGAGCACTCTCACAATAAGGCACCATCGGATTGATAGTTTGCACTCAACACCTACCCTTTTATTTATCAAGTTGACATGAAATTGTGTAACTACCACATTCTGAAACAAGGGATGTGGATCCCCTGCTTGTGAGTAACCTTCAAAGGGGGAGTCATAGCCCTTACTGGCTGTTCCCTAATGATCCCCCAGAAGCATGGATATAAGCCTACCTTTCCAGTAATGAGACTCAAGGTCCCCTTCCTATTTTTTTCCATTTTGGGGTCAGGTCATAACAAGTGAAACCACAAAAGAGGTAAAAAAAATTCTTTCCAGATAGTACTCTGGTCATAGGGGTTCAGCATTTATTGCGAACCTATGTCATACACTATCTTGAGGGTCCAAAATTAACTGATGTCTATTTCTTACTGGTAGCTAATTGATTGCTCTGCCACCACTCACTAATATTGCTGTAGAAGGTGTATTTAATGATTTGGAAAAGTAATATATAAGAGAAAAGTAAGTTACAAAAATGTAATATATAGAATTATGTCATTTTTACAAGGAAAGATTTACCTATCCACCTGAAATACAAGGACTGGAAATATGTATGAATTGTATATGGTAGAGGAGGGATTAGATTCTGGGGCTTGCTTTTCTAAAATCAGTCCTGAGTTCTGAAACTAACATAGGAGAAAACTAGCTAGGGGAAGGAAGAAAGAGTGGAGTGGCATTGAGCACCACTGAGCATTTTCTCTCTACTTCCCCAGGGCAAGGAGTCAGCAGGCTACAGTGGTGAATATGGCCTCAGTGTCTCTACTCCATCAGTGCTACTATAAATCTTTTTGATGGATGGTGTTTAAACATCATCCAGTAGACCTCAAGTATGCTGGCCCTTCCACACAGATTAGCTGTGATTGCTGCTTTATTGATCCTGGGATACCTACTAGGTATTGAATTGCTTGGAAGTCTTCCACTAGCCTTGTAAGGCTTCCCAGTGAAGGAGTCCAAACAACCCCAATCTACTGCTATATATGTCAGAGATAATAAATTTTGGGGGGGAGGGCTAATCTCCTATAGGAAACAGGGGATACCATGTCTCTGAAATGGAGGAAAAGCAATAATGGACAAAGCACTGAGGAATTCTAAAACTGCTCTTCATCTCCCATCCCCAGGCACCCTTGGGAAGGAGAGAGGAGTGGGTCAGAGTGGGAATTAGATTTTGAGATTTGCTTGTCTAAAATCTCCTGTCCTGGAGACTTTGTAACTATCATGGGAGAAAACTAGCTAATGGAAGTGAAATTTGTATTATGTAAGGTTGCAAAAATGTAGAAGCTTGGAATATAAGTTTTCTGCACAGAGAAACTGTAGCATTCAGTTAAATACAGGAGTGTACTCCGAGTTGTGGACATGGGCACATTGAGTTATGTGAAGGTAGTGCACATTCATGGGTGCCGGGACGGTGAACTCTGAGGTGCAGGGACAGAGTATTACTCTCTTTTTGTTCAATTAGCTTAAACAAGGGAGTAAACATGTACATTTGCTGCAAAATATCATTTGTTGTGGTAATGGTTTCTAGAATGTAGAAATTGGTTAGAATCACGTAGTATTTTATATCAACCAGAAGACATTCTTTCTTGCCAATCTCATGCAGTTCAGGGAGACAGAAGTGAGAAAATATTCTGGGAAACATTTTAGAAACTGAAAACCTATAAATATAACAAAGTCCTCTCTACTTTGGGGTTTCTATGCTCTCAGCACTCACCTGTGGCTGGAGGAGAAGTGGACCACAGGCCATCATCCAGAAAGAAACAGACTAACCCAACAGGCCTTAGTTCTCTTCCCAGCTCTGACTGCTCATACGCCTCACACTCAAACCCCCAATTTCATAACATTTGCTGTTGTTAAGCACAATTCAGTTACTTTCAGTATCATCACTTGTCTACCCTCACACTTAGAACAGTGAGTTTAAAAGGGCAGACTTTGTTTCTTCCTGTGTAGCATGAAGATAACCAAGACTCCGAGGTTGGAATTTCTCTAATATAGGGATGAAGAAGGAAGAGAGCCCAGGAATCGATGCATTAGAATTATGGTATTTACCAAGAAACTGAAAGAACCATGGATTGCCCTAAGAACAAATAAATATGACTTAGAGGAAGCACAACCAGAAGGCTTCTTAGTAATGAAGATGGTTACATTTGATCTCAATTATTTTAAACATGTCATCAGGGGAGACAAGTCCCTGGAAGAGGATAACACACTTGGTAGAGAGTCAGCAACAAAGTAAAAGAATCACAATGAGTGGCTACAATAATACACTCAAACACAATTGTGAAGATGCCTCAGGATGCGGCAGTGTTTCATTCCTTTGTTCGTGTGAGTTAAAACTGACTAGATGGCACCTAACAACAACAATAATGTGAGGGTGTAGGGAAGAGAGTACAGGCTGAGGAGACTCAAGGACTAGGCTCAGGGATCCTCTTCTCCTTTGCTCCCGAACAGATCTCTTCCCATCTCGAATCCTATTCCTTGCTGTGAAATAGATACTTTGGACATGTTGTCAGAAGAGACCAGTCCCTGGAGAAGGACATCATGTTTAGTAAAGTAGTGGTAGAAAAATAGAAATTGAGAAGCAAATGAAATATACGGTATTTAAAGGAAGCATAATATATATCAAGGAAGAGAAATGGGACTATTTTAGATTGAGTTGTATTCCACCAATCCTCCAAAAACCTCAGTAACAACTAACAACAAAAATATATGTTAAAGTCCAAACCTCTGGCATCAGTGATTGATTCTGTTTAAAAATAAAGGTCTTTGAAGATGTTATCAGAACATGAGGTCATAGTGGAGTAGAGCAGGTTCAAATCCCCTCTGAGTGGTGTCATTACAAGAGAGAAGCCACACCTAGACATAAAAGGAAGAAAGCAGTGTGGAGGAGACAGAAATTAGTGTTATGTTACAGGTGCGAGCCAAAGAATTCCTGGGGCTACCAGAAGCCTGGACAAACAAGAAAAAAATATACACTAGGACCTGTAGAAAGAGCGTGGTCTTGTCAGAATCCTGAATTTGTACATTTAGTCACCAAAACTAAATGAATTTTTCCTGTTATTTTAAGTCACTCACTTTGTAGAATCTTGTCATAGCAGTTCTATGAACCTAATGCAGGAACTACTGGGAGGACACCATTTAAAATAAGCAGGTCAAGGAAAATTTCTGTGATAAAATGGTATTTGTACATAAACCTAGGATTTTTGAGGGATGAGTCCTGAAAATACTTGGTGAGAAAATCTTTGCAAATGTAATCTATATACTGCACGAGCATGAAAGTGTATTTCTAAAACCAAATAGAAGACAAGAGGTGATTGAAGTGGTGGTTATTAATAGGTGCTCTTATCTCAGTTTTGACTCATGGTGATCTTACGTTCAACAAGATGAAAATACAGCTCAGTCCTGTGCCATCCTCACAATTGTTCCTATGTTTGAGTCCATTGTTGTAGTCACAACATCAATTCATCTCATTCAGGGCCTTCCTATTTCCCGCTGCCCCTCTATTTTACACAATGTCCTTCTTTAGGGAATGATCTCTCCTGAAAACAAGTCTAAAGTACATGAGACAAATTCTCATCATCCTTGCCTCTAAAGATTATTATAGCTGTACTTCTTCCAAGAATGATTTGTTTGTTGCTTTTGCAGTCCATGGTACTATCAATATTCTTTGCTATCACTGTGATTCAAATGCCTCCAGTCTTCTTAGAGCTTTCTTAGTCAATGTCCAACTTTCACATACATATTCAAAGTGCCGTGGCTTGGGTCAGGTACACCGTAGTCTTCAAAATAACCTTGGTGCGTTTCAGCACTCTAAAGAGGTCTTGTGCAGCGTATTTGCCCAATACAATGCATCATTTGATCACTTGACTGCTTTTCCATGAGCAGTGATTGTGGATCTGATCAAGACAAAATCCTTGACAACTTCATGCTTTTCCCCATTTCTCGCGATGTTGCCTATCGGTCTAGTCGTGCAAGCTTTTATTTTCTTTAGGTTGAGCTGTAATCCATACTGAAGGCTGAAATCCTTGATCTTCATCAAGTGCTTTAAGTCCTCCGCACTTTTAGCAAGAAAGGTTGTGTCATCTAAATATTACAAGTTATTTATAAACCCTGCTCCATCACTGATGCTGCATTGTTATTCATATTATCCACATTCCCTAATTATTTGCTCAGTGGTATACACTTGAATAACTATGATGAGAGGATACAACCTGGACACACACCTTTCCTAATTGACACTGTGTAGTATTCCCTTGTTCTGTTTACACAACTGCCTTTTGACCCATGTACAGGCTCTACCTGGATACAATTAAACATCCTGGAATCCCAATTTTTCTGAAGGTTCTACATTGTTTTTCCACACCAAGAAATGTCCTTGCATGGTAAGTAAAACAAATGTCTTTCTGGGGTATTCTCTGCTTTAGCCAAGATCCATCTGACATCAACAATGGTGTCTCTTGATCCACATCCCCTTTTGAATCCAGTCTGAACCTCTGGTAGCTCCCTGTCAATGTACTACTGCAACTGTTGTTGAATGAGCTTCAGCAGAATTTTACTTGCATGTGAGATTAACGAGTTTGTTCTAAATTTATGCTTCCTGTTGGGTCACCTTTCTTTGGAGTGGGTACAAATATGGATCTCTTTGAGTCAGTTGGCTGAGTAGCTGTCTTCCACCTTTCTTATCATGAACCAGGGAGTGGTGATTCCAGTGCTTCAGCTTGTTGAAACATTTTAACTAAAACATTCCAACGGAAACATTTTACCAGGTATTCCATCAATTCCTGGAGCCTTGTCTTTGGCTAATACTTATATTGCAATTTGAACTTCTTCCTTTAGCACCATTGATTCTGACTCATATGCTATCTCTTGAAATATTTGGATGTCAACTACTTCTTTGGGTACAGTGATTTTGCGTATTCTTTCTACCTTCTTTGGATGCTTCCTGCCTTAATCAGTATTTTGCCCATAGAATCTTTCAGTATTTAAACACAAGGCTTGAAGCTTTTCTTCAAATCTTTTGGTTTACGATAAGTTGGGTGTGTTATTCCTTCTTGATTTTCTAATTCTATATCTTTGAATTTTAATGTGTTTTATATTTTTCTTTTTAAGTTGGCCTTGAAACTTTCTCTTCAGCTCTTTGACTTGATCGTTTTTTTTTCCCATTTGCCTTAGCTACTCTATGATTAAGAGCAAGTTTCAGTGTCTCCTGACATCAGCTTTGAGCATTTCTTTCTTTCCTCTTTTTAGTGACCTTCACTCTCTTCATATATTATGTTCTGAATGTCATCTTATAGCTCATCATGTCTTCTGTTATTAGTGTTCAATGTGTCCAATACATTTTAAAGATGATCTCAAAACTCAGGTGGGTTATATTTTGACTCATAAACTTTAAATTTGTTCTTCACTTTCAACCTGGACTTACCTGTGAGCAAGCAATTGATAATCTGTGCCACAGTCAGACCCTGCCTTGATTTTAGCTGCTGCTGTGAGCTTCCCCATTGTCTCTCCCCACAGATGGGAACAGTTTATTTCTATTTTTTCCATCTGGAGATATCCACACACATAATGTACTTTTGGGTTGTTGAAAAAGTATTTTTGATTAAGAAATCATTGGTCTTACCAAAGGCTCCACCTTTGTTTCTATCACCAAGACCATATTTTCCAACTACTAATCTTTACTCTGGTTGAAACTTTTGCATTCTAATTGCCAATAATCATCAATATATCTTGATTTCATATTTGATCAATTTAGCACAGAAGATGCTGAAATTCCCTTTCTGCATAACTAGCTTTAGTGGTTGAGAAGAAATTTGAATTATAATTGGGTTGATTAAATTTCCTTGTATGTGGATAAATATTATTCCATCACAGACAGTATTGCAGTTCAAGATCAATCTTGAAATGTTGTTTTTGATGATGAATGCTGCATCATTCCTCTTGAATCTGTTATTCCCAACAGAGCAAACCGATTACTTTTCTCATTCAAAATAACCAATACCAGTACATTTCACCTCAGTTACACCTAGCTTATTTATCTTTATGTATTCCAGTTCATTTTGATGACTTCTAATTTTCCTAGGTTTCTACTTTGTGCATTCCAAGTTCCAATTGTTAATAGCTTTTTGTAGCTGTTTTTTTCTTATTTTGAGTCATGCCTTAATAGCAAATGAAGGTCCTAAAGGTTGTTAACTCCGTCCATGTGATTATGGTCAGTTATATTTTGGGAAAGCACCGCTTCATCCCTCAGATTTTCAGTGCCTTCCAACGTGAGGAGCTTATCTTCTGGCTCAATATCTGGCAATTTTTGCTGCCATTCATGAGGTTTTCAGTAACTGGTGATGTTGCAGTGTTATCCATAAGGTTTTCAGTGGCTAATTCATCAGAAATAACGGTCTATTCCTTCCTTTTTTGTGTTTTGAAAGCTCTACTGAGATCTCTTCCCTTTGGGTGACCCTGCTGAAATTTGAAATACCAGTTACATAGCTTTCAGCATCACAGAACCACGCAAGCCACATACTGATGGACAAGTAGGAAATGGGAAAGATTAATAGTACAAAGGTCAAATAGACAGTAAAAGCCAGATCATCTGAGTATTTATATTAGAATTAGGAGTTTGATTTTACTGTGGGAGAGATGGAAGACCACTGGAGAATTTTAAATGGAGGAATGACAAAAATCAATTGAGAATAAATAGGTGGGGTTCAGAGAAGCAAACAAAGAAGCTATTCCAGCCAGAGAGGCTATCACTCGATATTCTCCTCCATATCTACCTATTTGCCTCAAGCTTTCTCAAACTGGAGAATTTACCTCTTAGTGACAGAGGTGCAGGGAAGTTTAGCTACATTGAAATCTCTGTAGATCCTGCCCCTCACCAGTGAATTTTGATTCAGGAGAGGCATGTTCTTGTCTTCATTTCCAGTTCAGTTGGGGCACTTTTTACTTTCTATCCTGAATTTTCTTTCTGGTATATTACTTCCATAAACCCCACTGGCTGAGACCTTATAATGACACACTATGTCAAAAATAGGCATATTGTGTATTTAGAAATTCTTTCTTCTTCAATAATTCCTCACTTTGTTTTTGGTAGTCCACGGAGTACCTTAATGGGAATAGGAAAGGCTTCCCACTCAAAGAATACAGTCATGTATTGTGTATGCCACATGGCCAACTGGTTCACAGTCAATGAAGCTAGTGTATGACAAGGATCAAGAAGGATGCAATATCTTGTTCCAATTTCAAGACAGAAAGTTAGACTTCTAAATTTCATGAATAATGGCAAAAACACATGAGACTCTTAGGTAAGCTTCAAGGGATAAGATAACTCATGTCACAGTAAGTAGCACAAACATCAGGACATTTGAACCAATTGTGTATGCCTTCTGAGTCCCTTATAAATGTGACAAGGAGTCCACATGGGTACTATCAATTCAAAATGTTTACATCATACCCAAACAAACTCCAGCTTAGGTAATCTGGATCTTTATAATAGTGATAAACCGTACTGGAAACCTAATATAAAATAGAATAAAATTGTATTCAGTTCTATATTATCTACATGATTATTAGTATGTCTAACTCTGTTATAACAACTGTATATTTGTGGGACTTCTAGCCTATGGGACTTATCGTCTAGTACTATATGAAAAATTCTATGACCTATAGAATTTTCACTGGCTAACTTACCGAAGGAGAATGCCATATCCTTCTTCCTAGTCTGCAATATCTAGAAGCTGCTGGAACTTGTGTACTATGAGTAACTCTGCTGACTTTTAAAATTCCAGTAGCATGCCAGAATATCCATCTGAACATCACCACAGTATGGCAATTTAATATATGTGTTTTGAATATTTGCTATAATGCCCAGCAAACCTGTCTGCCCATTTACTCTACAGAAAGTATCTTCCAATACTGTTCCTGTAGCATAATGAATTATGTAATATCATTCACTAGCTGTTGTGTTCATATGTTTCACCAAGGATATTTTTCTTGGTGGGTCTGGGTAATAGAAGGTGTGGATAGATACTTATAGGACTATATGGTTCACCTATAAGTTTTGTTTAACAGGGTTCATTTTGCTTGCCATTCTGCTAGATATAAAAGCCATCTCAGAAGCAGAAAGAGATGGGATGCGAGCAGAGGACTGTGCAGAGAATCTTACTCCCAACAAGAAAAATCAAGCATGGATTACATCCCTTAGACTCCAAGATCCCTGTGCACTGAACTTTTTTTGGATCCACAAATCAGCTATGACATCAGAGAAGCAATAAAGAAAATGGAAGACCAGTGACAGCAACAGAACTAAGCTCCAGAGTACGAGAGAGAGTGGTAGGTTTCCCACGGCATGGGGCAGGTACAGCTGAGGACATTTGGGCAAGAAGCAATTTTAAGGAGTGGATTGCTTCCATGAACTTAGTAAGGAGAGCTGGGTTTGATGACCTACATGGCTAGTTGTGTGCCTTCATCATGAGGCTTATGCTCGGATTGTGTGCTGTTTGCTCATTTAGTGGCTACCCTAAATGAGCTTTGTAACCTTACATGAGCATGAAAGACACCAACAGGCCACATAGCTTAGATGCCAAAGACAAAAACAAATCCTTCCTGCTGGTATAGCTGAGAAGAAACTATAATGTCTGAACAATTGTATCCTCAGCATTTGTAACCTTTTAACTCCGTAATAATCCCCTAATCGTAAGTATTGTCTGTGAATTTTGTTTGGCCATTGTAATCAATTATCAAACTCAGATAAAAAGCAGATAATGCTGGAGGAAACACAGTTGAAGTCAGAGATGGAAGGAGGGTTGGAGGGCAGCGTATGCCTAACCTTGGGCAGGTGGTTTTAATAATCATCTTCCTCCCTGTTGTGCTATTATAGAAAATCAGGGACCACTCAATTTCACACTTTTTACAGTTGGCATCAGAAATAGAATTTGTTGCAGTGGCTCCAGATTAGAATGATCAACTCAAAATATCAAATACATGGGAATTAAAGAACATGTCACGTAAGAACTACTAGGTAATCTATGAAATAAAGAACACAATGCAAAGGTTCCTTGCAACAAATGAGATGGAAATTACAACCTATCAAAATCATTGGGGCATTGCAAAAGCAGTACTCTGAGAGCAGTGTACAGCAATAGCTGCACAAATTAATAAGGCAGAAAGAATTAAAATAATGACTTTAACACATCAACTACAACAATTGAAAAAGTCCAACAAAGGAAATCATGAGATTACTAGAAGAAAAAAATAGTAGAGATATAGCAAAAATAAATTAATTAGAAAAAAAATTAAAACTATAGAAAAAAATAACCCAAGGGGTGGTACTTAGAAAGGATTAGCGTAATTGATAAATTACTGATGAACCTAACATAGAAAAATGAGAAAAAGAAAATTCTGTGAATAAGAAATTAAATGAATGGTGTTACAACACAATGAAATGAGATTAAAAATCATAAATATTATGAAAAATGTATTCCAAAAAATTGAAAACCTAATAGAAATGGACAATTTCTGGGAATGCATTATTTGCTTAAACTACCACAGGATGACATAGAAAACGCCAGCAAGTCTATAAAGTGAGAATAAAGAGATCTAGTCATAAAAACTCCCAACATCAAAAAATCTGGGACCAGATGGTTTCACTGGTGTGTTAGACAGGGTTCTCTAGAGAGACAAAACCAGATTGCTAATAATTTTGTATATATTTATACAGATAGATACATATATAGCAAAAGAAATAAACAGTTAATAAATTATAAAGCAGTACAAATGACTCAGTGCAACTCATTCCCGTGAGATAGTTGTGAAACACTGGCAGTCCTTCAAGTCTTGAGGGCCGCCAAGTAGTCCTCTGTAGAGCAATTCATGCTATCCGGGCACAAGCAGCAAACAGCAAGGCAGGTAATCAACAGTCAACCAGATGCAAATTCCAATGGTATGGCGAAGCCGGTTTTGTAGGAACCTCAAATTACAGCAACACAGTCCACAGGTTAGGTGTCCCACAGGCAGTGTGATTTGCAAATTGAGGCACAGAACAATCAAGACAGCCGCACACTGGTCTGATGGTCAGAGAGCAAGAGACCAGAAAGGTGAGGCTCTGCCTTTCAATTAATCCCGCATGTGTTTATCGGCCAGGTTGGTGCAATAAACTAACTACCTAATGCTATCAAACATATAGAGAAGGCTTAATATAAATTTTACATAAACTATATCCAGTATACCTGATATTCCCTAATACCTCAGCCAGGCAAAGACTACATCATAATTGAAAACTAAAGACCATTATCTCTAATAAGTATGGACATCAAGATCTTCAATAAAATCCTAGCCAAAATAATTTTTAAAAATCAAAAAAATAATACATCACAATCAAGTGAGATTCATATCAATTATGCAAGGATACTTTTATATTAGAGAGACAATCAATGTAATTTACCTAAACAAAATAAAGGAGACAAATCATATGATTATAGCAATCAATGCAGAAAAATAAATTGATAGAATTCAGCATCTAATCCTGAAAAAAAAAATCTCAAAAGAGGAACAGAAGAGAAATTTTCTCATCTAACAGTAACTAGACAAGGTTTGCCTTTAATAACACTCTTATTTAATATAGTCCTGGGAGATTTTGCTAGAGCTATAAGACCTCAGAAAGATATTAAAGGTATTACATAGGCACAGAAAACATAAAATATTCTTTATTCACAGATATTCTCCAAAATATAGAAAGCCAAAATAATTCAATTACAAATTTTCTCAATCTAATTGAAAATTTTGGCAGCTTAGCAGGCTATAAAATGAACATATAGATATCAGTTGGATTCTTCTATAGTAAAGACTATTATACTAAAATAGATATTAAAATAATTATACAGAAGATAAAATATTTAGGAGTAAATCTGACCATAGAAACAAAAGGCTTATACAAGGAAAACTATGAAACAGATTATCACCCAAGTGACCCATGCCTTGTCCCACCCCCTCAGCAACACATGTGCCAAGGTTCCCTGTTCATTCCTGCCCAGGTGACAGGAGTGAAGCATCCCTTGTCTTAATCCCATGCCCCCCACTCCCATCTGAGACCCATGCACCATGCCATGTTCATCTATGACCCTTGTGCACCCCACTCCCATTGGCAGCCTGGACTCCATCACCTTGCATTCCCTTCCCACACCAGTGACACACACCTGGGGTTTCCTGTTTATTCTCACTCAGGTGACCGGAGCTAGCCCCATTTAATACCTACTCTAGAGCACCTTTCATCAAAGTAATACCCCACCTCATCTATGCACAATTTGTTTTACTAGAACCTATCTGAGCCTCCCTTAACCAGAAGACCCAAGCCACCCCTACACATCCCAGATGATAATGCTCCATCATCCGCTCATCAGAGATGCCACGCAAGCAACAGCCAACAAATGCAACTGCTGAACTATCTAGAAAAATTCATCCCAGGGGTGCATGGATGTTTTAACATCTGAAAATCCATCACTATTATACACCACATTGATAAGAAAAAAATATAAGAACCACATGGTAACATTCATACATTCAGAAAAAACATTTGACAACATCCAACACCCATTCCTAATTAAGGCACTCATGAAGATAGGAATGGAAGGTAAATTCCTCAAGCTAATACAAGCTATCTACAAAAACTCAACAGTCAGTGGAGAAAAGAAAAGAGAAATCCCACTGAAAAAGGGAACAAGACAAGGATGCCCCTTGTCCCCACTTCTATTCAATATCATACTGAAGGTCCTAGCTAACAACCTAAGACCACAGAGAACATTAAAGTTATCTAAATGGGAGAGGAGGACGTGAAACTGTCACTATTTGCAGATGACATGATCCTGTACATTGAAAACCCCAAAAAACTCCACAATAGGAAAACTTACAATGGTAGAGAAATATGGAAGAGTGTCAGGATACAAGATCAACAAACAGAAGTTGATAAGTTTGCTATACACATCAGACAGGACCACGGAAGAGCTCAAAAAAGGCAGTACCCTTCACAGTAATCAAGAACAAACTGAAATACCTAGGAATATATTTAGTAACAACAAAAACACCCTAAATACCTATACAAGGAAAACTAAAAGACCCCACTACAGTAAATTAAAAGAGACCTCCACAAATAGAAGAACATCCCATGCTCATAGATTTGAAAGGCTCAGCATAGTAAAAATGTCAATCTTACCCAAAGCACTTAATATGTGCATCACTATTTGGATTCAAATATCAACAACCTTCTTCAAAGAATTGGAAGAACTGATCACCGATTTCAAAAGGAGAGAGAAGAAGCCCAGTATTCGAAGAGAACTCCTCAAGAAGAAGGACAAAGTTTGAGGACTTGCTTTACCTGATTTTAACACCTACCACACAGCCACAATGGCCAAAACAGCATGGTACTGGAATAATGACTGATACTATGACCAGTGGAAAAGAATAGAAAACCCAGACGTAAAACCATTAGCATACAGACAACTTATCTTCAATAACGGTCCCAAAAACATCAAGTGGGAAATGGATGCCCTTTTTAACAAGTAGTGCTGGAAACAATGGATATCCACATGTCGTAAAATGAAACAAGATGTTTACCTCTCCCGTGCATGATAACAAACTCAAGGTGGATCATAGATCTAGAAGTAAAACCCAAAACCATCAGGACCATCAAGGAAGGAAGCGGGACAAACCTAAGATCATGGGCCCAGGGACTACATAGACTCACCAAAATTGGGAAGGGTACACACACAGGTGAACTGGAAATGGGATTTAATAAGAATAAAACACCTGTGTGCCTCAAAAGACTTCACCAAGAAGGTAAAAAAGGCAACCCACAGACTGGGAGAGAATTTTTAGCAATGACACATCAGACAAAGAGCTTATTACTAAAATCTACAACACCCTCATGGCCTGCAAAAAGAGGAAAACAGTTAACCCGCTGAGGAAATGGACAAAAGAACTGAAAAGATATTTCACTAGGGAGGAGACCCATATGGCCAATAAACACATGAGAAAGTGCTCGTTAGTTAGCCATAAGAGAAATGCAAATTAAAATAATCATAAGATACCATCCAACACCCCCGAGGTTAACCCAAATTTTAAAAATCAGCAACAAATGTTGGAGGAGTTGTGGTGAAATAGGAACTCTCCTCCACTGCTGGTGGTTGTGTAGATTTTTACAGCCACCTTGTAAAGCAATCTGGTGATACTTAAAGAAAATGGAAATTTATCTACCTTATGACCCAGTCATCCCTCTACTGGAAATAAAACCAGAGGAGATAATAAATAAAACATCACCAGTCATCTGTGCTCCAATATTTAAAGCAGCACAATTCACAATCTCAAAGAGTTGGTACAACCTAAATTTCCATCAATAGATGAGTGGATTAGTAAACTCTGGCAGAGACACACAGTGGAGTACTATGCAGCACTAAAAAGCATGGACGATCACATGAAACACATATTTTTGTGGAAAGAGTTGGAAGGAATTATGTTAAGCAAGGTAAACCAATCTCAAAAGGACCAGTATAACATGAGTGCCCTGAGGTAAGTACAATCAGAACAGCAGGAAGAGAAGAAAAGACACTTATCTCACAATATACAGGTGGAAGCACAGGCAGTCGGGGGATGTCAGACCAAACCCAAGGAGGTACAGGTGAATCCAACATAAATAAGGGGTAAAGAGGAGAGACGGTAAGGTGGGAAGAAGCTGAGATGATGACATTGGGGGAACAGGGCACTAACCCACCCAGAGGGAAAGTATTGATTGTGTCTCCACAGAATTGAAGTGTTCATACAGAAGCCACCATGGCGTACCAAACCAGCAGGGCAACATAACACGTGGAGGAATGAATGAAAAGACTGGACCACACGGCTGGCCCCAACCAGAAACAACCTGACCCCCACCCTGGAAGTGTGTGCTGCAGGGAACAACATTAGACCTTCTGGTGGGTGAATGGAACCGACCTATCATTCCCAGCCAGAAGCAAACCAAGAAGGAAAAAGAGAAAGAAGCAGTCCACCTAGACTCCATATAGGCACACCAAGCCCAGAGGATGAGGTCCCTGCATGGAGCTACTAAGGACTGTGGGTCTACCACTCAAGACATGTTATCCGCTAACTCGAGCATACAGAGATAGGGGACAATAATGGGGACATGAGGCAGGGAGACAGTGTGGGAATGAAGTATGGCAGATCAGCAATTGGAGTAAAGCCAAGCCACAGAGCCCCTGAGAAACCCCAAGAATTGGAGGGGGCAGCCTCCAGAGCTCCTTCAGGACCAGGGGGAAGGGTCTCATGGGGACCAGCAAACAGACCTATGTAGCGGTTGCTATTTTCTTTCTTTCTTTCTTTCTTTCTTTCTTTCTTTCTTTCTTTCTTTCTCTTCCTTCCTTCCTTCTTTTCTTTCTTTCTTCTTTTTTCTCTACCATCTTTTTCTCTCTTTTTTTCTTTCTTCAACTGTGCTTTCTTATTGTTTGGACTAGGACATGGATGGTTTGCCTAATTATATGGGTTGGACATGGGAGGAAAACTCAGGGAAAAGGCAATAGGGCCAAAGGCCCCAGAAGGTAGAAGAGGAAGAAGGAGGTGGGAAGAAAGGTTTGGTGAGCAGGCAGCATCATGGAAAGGGAAACAACTAGGGAAATGGAACCAGCATCTAGGAGAGGGCAGAGATCCTGGGAGTATTAGAGCAACACCAAGCTATTGGAGAGGAAGCACTAAAAGGTGGAAGAAGGGGAAAAGTGATGGTGGGGCAGGAGGAGGCAAAAGGAAACAACGACAAGCTCTGGGAAGCAAAGTCACAGATAGGGAGAGTAACAGAGGTATGCACTTATGTAAATACATTAATCCATAACAATAGTGGTATTGGCCTATGTACATATATTTTGAAGGCAATTCACTGAGGTTGCAGATGGACCTTGGGCCTCAGCTCATACCTTCCCTCAATACAAGAACACTTTGTTCTAACAAATTGTCCTTCTATGATGCTCATACCCCGCCCCCACCTAAATGATCACTGAAGACAAAACGGGTACATGAGCAGATGTGTTAAGACAGAGGATGGTGCCAGCTATTAAAAGATAGATTGTCTGGGGTCTTAAAGGCTTGAAGTTAAATAAACGGCCATCCAACAAGGCCCCATGGAAGAAGCACACCAGCCAGTGCAATCATGAGGTGTCATCAAGACCAGGCAATGGGCATCAGAGGAATCACAACAAACAATAAACAAACAAACAAGTATTCTTTGGTGAGCATGTATGGGGGTTGGATCGGAGACCCAAAGCCAATCTATGTACACTGGAACATCCCCCATTGAGAGGTCACAGGGAGGGGATGAGTCAATCAGGGTGCAGTTAGAACACTAATGTAATGGTTCTCAACCTTCCTACTGCCACAACCCTTTAATACAGTTCCTTATGTTGTAGTGATCCTCCAGCCATAAAATGATTTTCATTGCTACTTCATAACTGTAATTTTGCTATTGTTATGATTCAGGTGACCCCTGTGAAAGGGTCGTTTGACACCAAGAGGGGTCAAAACCCACAGGTTGAGAACAGCTGCACTAATTGGTCACAAAATATATCTCTGATCCCTTGAAGCCTCCTCCCCCACCCACCCCACTATCATGACCCAAGTTGCACTTCCCAATCTAGACTAGATGGGAACATGTACATAGGTATAGGCAAGAGATAAAACAACACATGGAACCCAGGAATTGGAATAGAGATCGCAAAAGGGTAGGGGGAAGGGAGAGGTGGAGAGTGAGGTGGGCACTGATGGCAATGAATGGCACATAACCACACACCTCCATCTAGGGGGAGGAACAACAGAAACCAGAGGGGAAGCAAGGCAGCGGTTGGTGTGAGATTTGAAAATAATTGACAATCTACAATCTGTAAAGGGGCCACAAGGGTTGAGGGGGTGGGGAGGAGGGAGGGGGGGAAAGAGCTGATCCCAAGGGCTCAATGGAAAGTAAATGTCTAGAAAAGAATGATGGAATATATGTATGACTATATCGAATACAACTGATAAATGAATTGTAACAAGAGTTGTAAGAGCCCCCAATAAAACGATTTTAAAAAGAAGAAATGCAACAACTGCAGCATACAAATATAGCATCATGAAAGGATTATAACACCATGCAGAAATCAAAACACTGAATGGAAAGAATCAACAGAGCAAAAAGTTGGTTCTTTGAAAGGATCAACAAAATAAACAGCAAAGGAAAAGAAGGACCAGTAATATATATCTAGAATTAGGGATGAAACAGGGGGGGTCACAACACACCTCAACAAAATAAAAAGATTACTAACACAGTACTATGAAAGACTATTCCAGAGGAGATGGGTTAATTAGGGTGTGAGGTAGTATCGATGAAGAACACAGCTTTCCCCCAGATCCTGGATGCTTCCTCCCCCCAACTACCATGATCCGAATTCTACCTTGCAGGGCTGGATAGGGCAGAGGCTGTACACTGGTACATATGAGGGTTGGAGGTACAGGGAATCCAGGGTGGATGATACCTTCAGGACCAAGGGTGTGAGGGACGATGCTGGGAGAGTGGAGGGTGAGTGGGTTGGAAAGGGGGAACTGATTACAAGGATCCACATGTGACCTCTTCCCTGGGAGAGGGACAGCAGAGAAGGGGGGAAGGGAGACTCCGGATAGGGCAAGATATGACAAAATAACGATGTATAAATTACCAAGGGCATATGAGGGAGGGGGGAATGGGGAGGGAGGGGGGGAAGAGGACCTGATGCAAGGGGCTTAAGTGGAGAGCAAATGCTTTGAGAATGATTGGGGCAGGGAATGTATGGATGTGCTTTATACAATTGATGTATGTATATGTATGGATTGTGGTAAGAGTTGTTTGAGTCCCTAATAAAATGTAAAAGAAGAAAAGAGAAAAAAATGATTAGGGCAAAGACTGTACAGATGTGCTTTATACAATTGATGTATGTATATGTATGAACTGTGAAAAGAATTGTATCAGCCCCAATAAATTGTTAAAATAAAAAAAAATGTCCAACAAATTCAATAATTTGGAGGACATGGATAAATACCTGGAAATTCACTCTCTCCCCAAATTAATGCACATCAGACCCATATCAAAAGAAGAAAGAGACAAAATCAGAAAGAAACTCCCATCCAAGAAAGCCCCAGTCCAGGTGGGAGTTCACGGCAGAATTCTACCAAGCATGCAGAGAAGAGCTTACAATAATCCTACACAAACTCTTCCAGAGCATAGAAAGGAACAGCGAACTCCCAAATTCATTCTATGAAGCCAGCATAACCTTAATTCTAAAACTGTGCTAAGATCCCACAGGAACAGAGAGTTATGGACCAGTATAGCTCATGAAGATACATGTAAAATCCTCACACACAAAAACTTACCCAATAGAATCCAACAACATATCCAAAAAATAATACATCATGACCCAGTGGGATTCATATGAGGGATGCTGGGATAGTCCAATATTCAAAAAACAATTAATGTAATCCGCCACACCAACAAGAAAAGACCAGAACCATATGATCATGATAATATTCAACACCTCGTCCTAAAAAAGATTCTCAAGACGATAGTATTAGAATAGAAAATCTTCAATACAATAAAAGCCATATGCAAAAAAATAATAACTAATATTACACTCAATGGAGAAAAACTGTAAACAATCTACTAAACATGACAAGGATGCCCTTTATCACCACTTCAATTAAACATTGTTTTAGAAGTCCTAGCCAATGTCATAAAACAATGGCAAGATATCAAGAAGAAGTGAAATTTTCAGTATTTGAAGATGATATGATTTATACATTGAGAATCCTAAGGGGTCCACAATAGGATTGCTGGAAACAATAGAGGAGTTAAGTAGAGTAGCAGGATACATTAACAATCAGAATTCAATTTGATTCCTATATGCCAGTGATGGGAACACAGAAAATGATATCAAGGAATCAGCACCATTCACAATAGCTACACAGAAGCTGAAGTACCTAGGAATAGACCTAGCCAAAAAGAAAAAGACATGTATGAAGAAAACTACAGAACATTACTATAAGGGACCTACACAAATGGAAACATATTTTGTTCCTGGATTGTAAGACTCAATACAATGAAAATGTCAATAGTGCCTAATGTAGTGGTTCTCAACCTTCCTAATTCCATGATCCTGTAATACAGTTCCTCATGTTGTGTGACCCCCCCCAACCATAACATAATCTTCATAGCTATTTTATAACTGTACTTTTGCTACTGTTATGAATCAGGCGACCCCTGTGAAAGGGTCATGCAACCCCCAAAGGAGTTGTGAACCACAGGTTGAGAACCGCTGGCCTAAGGCAATCTACAAATTCAATGCAATCCCAATCCAAATTCCAGCATCATTACTCAAAGAAATGGAAAAATTGATTGCCAACTTCATATGGAAAGAGAAGAATCCTAGGAGAGGCAAAGAATTCCCCAAGAAGAACCAGGTAGATGGTCATCCACTACCTGACCTCAATGCCTACTTTACAGTCATAATTATCAACACAGCTTGGTACAGGTATAATAATAGATATTGGGACCAATGGATCAGAGCAGAAAACCCAGAAATAAAAAAAATCATATACAGACCATTAATTTTTGAAAAAGTCCCAAAAAACATTATATGAGAAACAGATTCCCTCTTCAATAAATGGTATTGGCAAATCTGGATATCTACTTGCAGAAGGATGAAACAAGATCCATATTTCACTCTATGCACAAAAACAAACTCGAGATGGATGGAAGATCTAGAGATAAAACCCAAGGCTATCAACACCATCAATAAGAACATAGAGACAAACCTAAGATCCCTAGTGAAGGGAATATATGAGCTAGCAGAATTAAAAAAGGAAACTCACTTTATGGAAGATAAACTAGATGAAGGGGATCCATTAAAAGTAAAGCACTTGTGAACATCAATAGGCTTTATTAAAAGAGTATAAAAAGAGACCACACTTTGGGAAAAGATATTTAGTAATGACATAACAGACAAAGGACTAATTACCAAGTTCTACAGAATATTACAAGCTTATAACAAGAAAAACAAACAAACTAATAGCCCTCTGAGAAGGTGGACAAACTCGAACCAATGATAAACAATGGAGGACACTCAAATGACTAAGAAACACATGAGGAAATGTTCCAGATCATTAGCTACCTGGTAAATGTAAATCAAAACAACAGTGAGATACCACCTAACACTCAGTACTGTAATCCAATTTTTTTTAAAAAGCCGAGAACAACAAATGTTTGAGAGGGTATGGTGAGATAAGAACTCTTATCCACTGCTGGTGGATTGAAATCACTACAGCCAATTTGTGGAGGGCAATGGGAGATGATGACAGTGCAAACCTCATCTGCAAAGTATCTGGTCAGGCTGGGCTATTGGCAGATCTGCTGTAGCCATAGCAAGAGTTGATATGAGAATACCTATGGAAATTGAACTACCATATGACCCTGAAATGCCATTACAGGGCACATATCCCAAAGAAATAAGAAACAGAACGAACAGATGTTTGTACCTCCATGTTGATTACAGCACAGTTCACAATAGCAAGAAGCTGGAAACAGCCTCAATTTTCATCAGCAAGAGTGGATAAAGAAACTCTGATACATGCACACAATGGAATACAAAGCATGCTTCAAAAATAGCTGAAGGGATCTGGAAGACATTATGCTGAGTGAAGTTAGTCAAGCAAAAAAGTAAAAAATACTGTATGAGTCCACTGCACTAGAAACAAGCAGCAGAATGGGCACAAGCTCAAGCAAGAGTTGTGGCTGGGGATCTGACAGCCTGGAAAGAGCTAGACCAGTCCCAATGAACCACACATTGTCTGCTCCAGGTAAGTATAGTGTAGGTCATTTGTCCAAAGGGCACCTCATGACAGCTGGGATTAAAAGGTCTAGGGATAGAGGGTGAAGGATGGATCAGGGGAATGCAGTCTGCTGAGTGGTAGCCATGTGGATTTAAGGTGAGGCCCCTTTTAGAGGGAGGTGACCTTGTCCGAGGGATGAGGCTTATTGATGAGAGGGGGCAGCACAGGAGAGGGGAGAGGGAATAGTCGAGTCAGGGAAAACATAGGTACATGTCTGTAGAGGGAAGGGGGGAAGGAGGGAGGGAGGACTGATCGCCAGGTAGGGGAAGGAGAGTCTAAGGAAGACCTTGGAATCACTAGGTAGGGAGGGTCTTTAGTGGTGTGCAACAGGAGGGTAGCGTTGACTTAGGGATATCCTAGGAACCCAGGCCAGATGCCACAGAACACTAGGACACTGTGTCCTCAATCTTTGGACCCTGACTGAGAACTTCACTGGATGAACTGGAATCTATCCCAAACACACTTGTAACCTGAGGACTTAATCTGAAAAAACACATGTCTGAGATAGAAGAAGACAAGACCAGTGTACTTTTGATTGGCAAAGAAACAGGGTCTTGGACAATCAATGCCCTGAATGCTCTATTAAGATATATATTATTCCAGTAATTCTGTGACAGCCATTCTGTTATATTCTGCTTATGCTCATTTATATTAGGATGTATCTCAGAGGTGCGTCTCCATTGAGGCTCACCCGCTTGAAATGGTTATTTGTTGTCTTATTGTTCAGTAAATGAAGCCCAGGGATGCTGATCCTACAAGGAAAGAAATGATAGCAGGGCTTTAGGGGAATGAGTGGGGCATATAAGAAGAACATGATGTCAAGAAGCCCACGAAGGGAAATATGTTTGGAAAACATATATGAATATGGAAGAAACTGAACAATTATGTTGGACATGATTGAATTATGGAAGGATATGATATATGTATTGGCTCCTGAGTTATAGCGAAAAAAGGCTTAGATCCAGGAATGGTTAAGATAAGGCTGCTACAGCAAAGTGTGGTGAAGAAACCAAATGTGTCCAACAATTAATCAGAATAGTGTCTGCAGTCTAAGTGAGGTGTCAACAAAGTCCCCAAGGAGAAGCACATCAACTTGCGCAATCCAAAAAGGACAAATACAGCACTAGAATATGGTGAGGAGAAAACCATCAGAGCAAAAATCACAATTATCAATACATGGGGAATAAAAGAATAATTTATAAAATATCAAGGGGACATAGGGGAGGAAGGGAGAATGGGGAAAGATGGAAGGGAAAATGAGTTGATGCCAGGGGCTCAAGTAGAAAGAAAATGTTTTGAAAAAGATGATGACAATATATGTACAGATGTGTTTGGAAAAAATGAATATATGTATGGGTTTTGATAAGAGCTGTAAGAGCCTCCAATAAAAGAAAAAAATTATGAACACCCAATTTGTGGAGGGTAATGGGAGATGATGACAGTGCAAACCTCATCTGCAGAGTCGAGATCAGCCTTACTTATCAGGCAGAGACCATGGTAATTTTGATAATGCTGGATCAAATGCGATATTTAGCCAGCTGACCACACTATCGATAAGACCTGAATTTGTTCTGGATGCAAGTATCTCTTACTGGTGCCACAACAGAAATGTCTTCCCTGGCTTTTTGAATGTTTGGTTTTTTTTTCCCTTCTTATGCATAATTAGTATTTTTGTCAGTACATATTAGGTTTTATTATGTTACTTATATGTTACTATACACTATTATGTTTTATTATGTTTATTCTAACACTATTATGTTACTTTTACCACCTTAATGCAATTTTGTTTTCTATTGGGTCTCCCAGATGTGAAGCACAGGAGGAGTGGAGGCATAATTAAAATAACAGATGTAAGGGATATAGGGTATGCAGGGATCAGGGACGGGAAGACCGGGAAAAGGAATTTGGGGAGTAACTAATGAACACAGGAGTGGGGAGGAAGCTCTAGGACTGATTGTGGTTGCATACATCATCTTAAAGGCAATATGGCCATGGGGGAGGGGAGATTTTCTAAAATTGATGTAGGGGTGATTGTACATATCTCAATATGATTAAATGATTGAACTGTTAAATTAAATGATATGTAAATTACTTGCAAATAAAACTGTTGAGAAAAAGAAAACTATAAAACACTCTTACAGGAAACCAAAAGAGATTTACAAAATGGAACAAATTGCCATATTGCTAGACAGACAAAGTAAATATTGTTAAACTATAAATATTAACAAAAGTAATTTACATGTTCAGTGCAATTCTGAGTCAAATCCCACTAAAATTCTTCATAGAAATGGAAAAACTAATTGACTTTTTATGAAAAGAAAATAAACCTAGGATAAATAAAACACTATTAAAAAAATTAAACAAATTAGGAGGCCTTTCACTCCCAGACTTTAAAACTTATTATATAGCCACCCTAAACAGAACAACTTGGTACTGGTACAATAGTAGATATGAAGACAAATGGATTAGAGTTGTGAAACATCTAATCTTTGATAAGGTACTAAACACATTAAGTGGGGAAACGATGGCCTTTTCAACCAGTGGTGCTGGAAAACCTAGATCTTCACCTGCAAAAGAATGAAATAGGACCCATAACCCACACCATGCACAAAAATGAACTCAAGATAGCTCAAAGACCTAAATATATACCATCCAATCAAAAAGACCATCAATGAAAAATTAGAAACAGAATAAAGGACCCTAATACAAGACATAAAAACATGACTGGTCATAATATCCACACTATAGAAGACAAAATAAAGAACTGGAACCTGCTAAAAATGAAATAAAACTGGAAAATGCACATCAAAAGACTTCATCAAAGAATTAATAAAGAACCCACAGACTGAAAAAATTCAGTAATGAGACATCAGATAAAGAGCTAGCCTCCCAAATCTACACAAAACTATATTTTAACAAGAAAAAAATGCATAAACCCGTAAAAATGGGCATAAAACATTGATACATAATTTACCAAAGACAACATCCAGATGACCAAAAACCATATGAAGAAATCTTTGGTTCATTAGTAACAAGAGAAATACAAGTAAAAATACACACATTTTCATTAAGAAAACTAATAAATCAAAAATAATAAATACTGATAAGGATACAGAGAGATCAGAAGGAATTTACATTGCTGTTGGGACTGTAGAATTGAACAACCACTATAGAAATAAATGACACTTCCTTAAACAAATGTAAATACAGGTATCTTAAGATCTAGCCATCTTTCTACTGGGTATGTACCCTAAAGAAATTAAGAATACAACACGAATAGACATACACACCCCTATGTTTATTGAATCAAATTTTTAAACATTTTATTAGGGGCTCATACAACTCTTATCATAATCATACATATACATACATCAATTGTTATAAAGCACATCTGTACATTCTTTGCCCTAATCGTTTTCAAAGCATTTTCTCTCCACTTAAGCCCTTTGCATCAGGTCCTCTTTTTCTTTTTTAATAGCAAAAATTAGGAAACAACCAAAAACCCCAATTGTAGAGGAATGGTTAAACAACATCTAGTACATTCATACAATGGAATATTATAAATCAATAGAAAAATAACAACTCTCTCAAATACCAGAAGACATGGGCAAAACTAGAAAGCATTATGCTTAGTCAATCTTATAAAGATGAATAAGTACATTCTTATAAGTACAAACAAAGAAAAATGAATGCAATTTATATAGCAAAAGACAGGACTTTGCTATCTGTGATGAAGGCAAGGATGAGGGCAGGAACAGATAGAGGAGAGGGATAGGACATTGAGAACTGGAAGGGGGAGGTATGGAAGAGAGGAGGAAAAAAACCACATTTATGTCGGGTTGAATGTGGTATGGTTGATTTCATTTTTTGATGGGCTGTGTAAGTATAAACTGAAATGGACCTGCAGTCTTTAGTGCTAAACACGTTCATTTACACACACATAAAACACCTGGTGGGTTTGAAATGCCACCTACAATTAATAGTTCAGCCTTTACGTTATTTATGGGACTTTAAGGATTTTATTTTGGTTGCAGATGCCCAAAGTACCAACTCAAATTGAGGATTCTTCACATCAAGAGACATGCTTATCTCCCCAGAGTACTAAGTTCATGAGGATTGGGAATTTAGAAATTGAATATCTAAAGCACAGAGATAAAGGTGTGAAGTGACTGGCTTACAACTTTTCATGGGTTTTCTCACTGTGAATTTATTAAAAGGAGATGTTAATCCTTCATGTATGAGAGGAGCAATGGGTGGTATGGGGCATTGAATTCCATGAATTATTTAATATAGCCACAGTCTTTGTAACTGCCATCAAACTACCTTTTCGTCATGGGTCTGGACTAGAGATGGTGGAGGAAAATACTGATAGGACTATATGATTGGACTGTCATGATTGCTAACAGAGTTCATCGTATATAATTGCTATGCTCCTGGGTATTAAATGAGTAATTTCAGAAGCAGGAAGAGGGTAGATCTCACTCCCAAGAACAGAAAAAAGTTAGGAATAAATGACATCCTTTTGAGCCAAGATCCCTATTCATTGAACTTTCTGATCCAGGAGACTGCTGTGATACCAGAGGAGCAAAAAGAGGGACCACAATAGGATGAACAGCCAGAGCTTAAGACAGAATTGTGGACGTCCTAGCTTATGGATAAGTAAAGCTGAGTGTCTTCAACCTAGGAGGCTGGCTTATGGACTGGGGTGCCCCCAGGTGCCTAATTAAAGGAGCTAAGTTTACTGACCCACAAACCTAGAACTGAGTGCCTTCTAGCTGAGCTTACAGTGGAGTGGTATGACTTTCAGACATAACATTGGCAACCCTAAAAGAGCCTTTGCACAGGCCAGACAAAGGCAAATGTCAATAAACCATGTGAAAAACAGGCCAAAGATCAAAAAGAGGACTGCCTGCAGGTAAACAGAATAGGTTGTTCTCTCTGAATAAATGTACCCTGGCCAACAGTTACCTGTTAACTTCCTTAATAAACTCGATAATTATGAGTAATGTCTGTGAGTTCACCGTGTCCATTGCAGGGATTTATCAAACCCAGTTGAGAAGTAGAGAGTGTTGTTGGGGGTCAGAATTCCTAGGAAGGTTGAAGGGAGGGGCATGTCTGGCTTCGGCTATATAAGAATCACCCTGGGATATCTGCTGTTGTTTGTGGTGCTTCTCCAACTCCCCATTTGTGTAGCCAGAGGAAATCAGATGCCAACCCACATTATCCTTTTTTTCTTCCAGCTCCTTTTGTAAATATTCTTGGAGTGTTAATTTGAACCAAAAGCACCCAGAGCCTCTGCTCATCAGAATGAGGAAGGTATATGGAGAATTATCTCCCAATATGGTATATAAGAACTCAAATATTAATGTTGGCAGATCAGAAACTGTCTACTCTGATCCATAGCTCGTGCTCTTGAAATGAAACATTGAAAAAATATCAAATGGAAGACCATATTTATACAAAGAGAAGATGAATTTTACCTTTTGGTATCTGATATTTCCTGGAAAATAATTTTTTAAATGGACTCATAATATAGAAGCAAAATTAAGGAGTGTGACAATTCAAATATTCCTTCCCACTTGGTTCATCCTGTATAGGAAACCACTAGCCTCTGGTGACTGGGACTACAAGCAGCTATATCTGTCACTGATACCCAACTTGTTTCAGCTTCTGGAACCATGCATCCTGATTTAGATTCAAATCACCATTTTAATCAGCTTGTAGAATTTCTTAGAACTCTTGAGAGATCAAAAAATTATCCCCAATAAAATGTGAACTAAAATTCACAGGGAAACATTTTGTACATTCTCCTGAAGATCGGTTTTGACAAGAAATTTAGTTTGCTTACTGAATCATCCACAAAATTAATTTAATTTTGTTTTCAATTTATTAGAAACTTCCTTGTGCATCTATTATGAATTTGGTCTTATTAAGAGCTGAGGATGCTCAGATATGTAACTGACCACCCATTTTCTCAAGACTCTTAAATCCATGCAGTCATGTGGTTTTGGTCTGGGTTATCTAAAGAAACAAAACCAGTGACACTTATATATGTAAAAGAAAACTATATCAAGAAGGCACCCTCCCAGTCCAACTCGTGTTTGTGGGTCTGATGTTAACCCTCTTCGAACTTCAGGCTGATGATACAGAAAGGTGAAGTGGAAAATGCGGAGAGCATGAGACAATGGGTGCAGAGTCACATGAATCTAAAGTCTGTGGGAACATGGCAGAGTACTGACATGTCTCCAGGCCAGTGACTCACATGGGGTCACCCCTGGAAGCAAACATAGAGCCCCTTCAAGGAAGAAGGTAAAACTCAGAAGCAGAAGACGTTCTCACTGTCTCTCTTACCAAAAGGCTGTACTATCAAGGAGTCGTCAATAGGATACCACCTATTGACAGTTTGGATCTACCCAGCTACTTTCTCACTTGTTCAAGTTGACATAAAATTGAACCATCACACATGTGAAGGGGCAGACATTATTGTGGAGAGGAATCAGTGCCTAACTTATAAGATCCATGAACACCAATTTCTCTTTATTGTCAGTGTAGGAAAATGTCCTTTTATCCTTCTGCCTCATCTTTTACTGATTCCTCTTTTGATTTCTAACTGTGCTGTGTTCTACCAATGTCCAGTTGGATTGTGGACGTTTCCCTTTAAAACAATTAGGGTGTAAGTTAGTAAGAAACGCAGGACTGCTAGGGACATTCAGAGTGTTAAACAAAGGTTAGGTAAAATGGTTAGACAAACCTAGACTATATTCTATGTGAAAAAAATGAATTATTGTGCAAATCAAGAAATAAGTCACATACAAATGTGAATGTTTGCAAAATTCAAGTATATAATTGAGGTGAAATATTCAGGAAGTAATCAGTTGAAAAATTGATTGAGCCTTTCCATTTCCATCCAGGTGTTTTCATGTCATGTAGACATAGCTGAAATGAAATGATGGTTTGATGAATGGAAGCCATGACTCTGGAGCCTCAAATGACTGCAATAATTACTACATTTCATTTCCTGTAAAGAAGGTGAACTCAGTTCAAGACTAAAAGCAATATTCCAATTCACTGTGATTAATTGCTCCTCTCTTGTTTAAATGGACTTCCTAATGGCTTTTGTTACTGTTTTGCACAAGTAATTAGAACAGTTTCAAACTTAGAGACCATTTCAGTGCATGCTCTAATGAAGAAAACAAAGGGTAGTTCCTTTTTAGTGTTTAATGAGATTTTAGCCTTGATATAGTTTAATCCACAGATGATGGACATTTAAGTTTAAGTATAAATGGAACAAAATAACCCTAAAGCAAGTTCTACACCCACATTATCTTAAATGATTTTCTCAGTAATTATGTAATGTACATATATTTTTCTTATTTTATTTGAGATGAGTCTCAGAGAGGCTAAGTAACATTCCCTCAGTCACATAGATAGTAAATGGACAAATGGCAAGGCATGTTTTGCCTTTTATATTTTCCCATAGTCAGCAAATACAAAAGCAATGAAAATATTGGCTCTTCCTGAATATATACTATTCATTCATTCATTTATCATCTAAAAATTCTCCTTAACCTTCTGTGTTCCAGAGACTGGTTCTGAGGATAGAGACCTAGCTTATACCCCTATGAAGTTCAAGTTAGTAACAGGGAAGGTGGCATATTATTGAGATATTCATCGGTAAAAGAGGGGTCAGAGGGGAAGGGGATAATTTAGGTTACTAGGGAGATGAGGAAAGGATAGAAGAATGAAGAGTAAACAGGCAAAAAAAGTGAAATATGGGTTTTAGTAACAGAAAAAGTACTAAAACTGACCTAAGCATAGTACTTGGAACATATGAGGTCAGAGAAGTCAGCTTAGTAAGGGATTCTGTGTTTTGACCTGAAGTGTACAATTGATGGAGGGATCACTGCTGATTTTAAATGAGAAAATCACCCAATCAAATATACAATGTAGAAAGACTGTTCTGATGACAATGTGAAGGGTGGAGGAAGAGAACAATGGGTGAATGAAGGGGCAAGAACACCCATGAGAGGATATTGGGATTGTCTAGCTCAGAAGTGAAGTGGACAGTCGCCCACACATGAATAAAAGACGATGGCTAACAGACAAGTAGGAAGTCAGATTTGAAAAACCTGGTGATGGGTTGTGGGCACTAGACAGAAGTATGTATGGATCCTGGTTTAAAGGCTGGAATATAAGAAAGATTAAAAAAATAATGTGGAGAAGAGAAGGGTGGGGGCAATGAGATATGATCATTGCTAAGCCAATCTGTTCCCTTAGAAGACAAGCATTGAGAGCAATGGTGTTGTTTCCTGACTTTTTTTTCAACAAATAGAATTCTCTTTTGTCTACAGGATAAAACCACATTTTATTTTGGCACTCAAAATCTCCCAAGTCTGACTCACACCTCTTACTCCAGGCTCTGCACTCACATACTGCACGATGTATGTGTATACACAGACACCTATATTCTACAGCCCTCTGATCTCTCTCCAGTTCTTCTGTTCTTAGTTCACTGTTTCTTTTTGTACATCTAGACCTCACTACTAAAATATTCTTCTTTCCCAAGAAAACTCCCCTATGTCTTATTAAATCGATTAAATCCTATATGGCAACATTCCTACACAGCCATAGGAATATGGGCGAGGGGGGTGGCGGAGAGGAGAGAAGAAAGGAGGAAAAGCAGAATCAGTGTGGGCCCATTTGTAGCTGCTGTTCCAGATGTAGTTTCTTTGATTGAACAAAGTAATCAATCTCTTGGTACCTAGTTTATAGCTACTGATCTGGCTCTATCTATGTACTTTCTTCTTAATTCTAGTTTCAAAAGACAACCAAAAGCAGTTTATCTTGAGCTGTAAAGGTCAACAATACACTTGCATTGTCCTATCAGAGGTATATTAATTCTCTAGCACCGTGCTGTTAGTTAATCCATGAACACCTTGATCTGCCCATCTTGAACTGGATGTTGTCTGACCTACAGAGTCATGAAATTCAACCACATAACAACACTCCATCATTAAATTTAAGTGGTATTTACAAGATCAGGCTTGAACAGGACCTAAAGGTGTCCATTGCCTACAATCATATGATATAATCTTGCTTCTCTCAGTGTGCACCCATAACCTCTTGCGGTTACTTTACTAAGAAAGAGAACATATGAGTTTGCTTGCAGATGGTTCTGCATGATACGCAGAGATCACTCAAAAGTAGATGGTAGCAGTACTATTATCCCTTTGTGGAACACCTGAAAGTCCATTATAAAAAAATACAATGGGAAAAACTTTCAGAAGTGCACTTGGTTGTTCATTTTGTTTGCAAGGAAAAATTAACAGATGTGTGACTCTATAGTGAATCATGTGTTGTAGTCTAAGGTTTGACTGGAAGGTCAGGGGCCTTGGAAAGTTGGTGACAAGTGTGTCTGAGGAAGAAGTATCTAGATAGATTTCTTTGAACAGCCCCAAAAGTGAAGATATTATGCCTTATGTGAATGGCATGTAAAAGGTTACCTCTGCAGAGGAAGATTTTAACAATCAAACAGGATGACATATGAATGGAAAGCAGTCACCCTTGTCCCCAGCCACTCTTTTCTTGCACAAATGGGTTTATGAACACATTGGTCTGGTAGCAGGGATGGAGATGATGCATGGGCTTTGAAACATGGACTTCCACTCAAAGAATGTCTTGGCTACAGCCACTTCTAAGTGTACAATCTGTAAGCAACAGAGACTTAAAATGAGTCCACCCTATATGACCATTCTTTGAGGAGCTAAAACATCCACATGGGGGCAGGTTTTATTCCATGAGATTATTTCCTGGAGTAGATTCATTAAAGAGAGGGAATTGTTTTGCTGTTACTGGAATAGAAATTTCCTCTAAATACATATTTGCCTTCCCTGCATTCAGTACCTCTGTGGACAGACTATCTTACACACTTTGATGGTATCCTATACAGCATCACTTCAGATCCAGGGCCTCACTTCATAGCATATGAAGTCTTATGATTATGGATTTTGCTGGTTGTATCATATCCCCCATTAAACTGAAACAGCTGGCTTGATAGAACAATGGAAATGGCTTTTGAGACACTGAGGATAAGCTCTCTTTCCCATCTTTACCTTCCTGCTTGCATAGATTCTGTGTCTGGTTCTGGGACAGTGGCCCAAAGGAACCTATGACCTTTGACTCTCTGCCACGTTCCTGGGATCCATGTGATTTCTGCATTCACTGGCCTGTGATCTCTGCTTTATGTTTTGACTTCCTGCTTCATCAGCTGGTGGCTCCATGAGTCTGGAGGGGGCTCCAGCTGGAGTCTGACCCTTGGGCTCGCGTTGGACCCTGGGCCACTTCTTTTATATAAACCTCTTTCTTGATATAAAGTTCTTTCATATGTGTGTGTGTGTGTGTGTGAATGATTTTGTTTCTATAGAAAATAAAGCCTAATACAATTTGGTACCAAAGAGTAGGATCTATAGAAACAAATGAAGATCGGGTGTAGTTGGGTTCTTCTCTTTCCTTTAGCCAGAGAAAGTATGACATGGTCTCTATGTATACTACTCAGTTGATATGTAAAACAGGACAGAAGCATGGGGCTTTGTGAAAGAAAGAAGGAAAAGGGATGAAAAGTAAAACTTGTGCTTCTTATACATTTTTTTTTACCAGAAATGGCTGAGATGAATGTAATGGGTGTCAAACTGCAGCTGAAGGGAGAACAGAAACATTCTCAGTTCTCCATGGCAAAACTTGGGATGTTTAAACAAGACGCCTGGAAGAGGGCTGGCACTGGATTCATTCTGCCAGCAGCACAGTGCCATGTGCATATAAATGGGATAGTTAAGAGAACATTGAACTTAGATGTTTTAAAATGATTGTGTTAAGAATTGTTTATTCTAGTTAACTGTACAGGGACTGTATTGATTTCACCTACTTACTCTTATAGATATAATGTATGATAGCAAAAATATTGGACATCATAATTACAGAAAGCTTGTAATCCTGCTTTCAGTATTTACAATTAGATTTGCTAAAGAGGAAGTTACACATTTACCAGAAAAGAACAGGAGTTTGTTCAAGTCATTGTACAGTAAGGGGTATAGAGGAAAAACTGAGCGCTACCCAGACTCTTAATTCTGCATTAAGCAAATCATACTACTCATCAACCGTACACCTATATTCTATCCCACCAAATCCCATTTTCCCTGCATTCTCTTTTCCTTTTTTTTAGAACTCCTTTACAACCAAGGCTATAGGTGTAGACCTGTCAGCCTTCTAGTTCATTGGTTCATCTTTCCAACCTGCTTTCATCTGTGGGGAAGCTCCAAAATTGGTTCCCTACAGAATGTGAATCTTTGTCTTTGGTTAGTCGGGGTACTTTAGAGAAACAAATCCACAGAAACTCATGTATAAGAGAGAGTTTTATATAAAGGGTAAGTGTGCATCAAGAAAACATCCCAACCTAGTGCTTTCCAAGACCACAAGTCCAAAATTTACCCATTAACCCATATGTCCAACACCAATCCACAAAGTCCTCCTCCATCTCACAAAACGGATGCAATGAGGCCGACTGCAGGAGGAAAGCTGAGTCAGTGAATGAGTAAACATCTCAGCACTGGCAGGGGTTTCCACAAGGCTACTCCAGCACCCTGGGCTGCATCGAGGGAGATCCATGTGGCTTCTCCTCAGGGATGTCTTGCAAGAAGTAAGCCTTGCAAGCTAAAGCAGGGAACTGGCTAAGGCAGCTGCATCCTGGTCCAACCATCACAAAGTAAGAAATCCCAGAACTATTAAGGCAAGGCTCACTGAGCCATTTATCTCTTTGCTCAATTAACCCCACACGTTTTATCAGCCAGTTTGGCACAATAAACTAACTACCTCAGTCTTATAATAGTGGTCTCCTACAATACTTTTCCTTTGTGATTGACTAACTTTGCTCAGTATAATGTTCTCCAGGTCCATGTGTGTTGTAAGATACTTTATAATTTCATCATTATTTTTTAGCAATGCATACTTACAGACCCAACAGCAATATTTGAGAATTTCAGTCTAGAAATGACTTCTCCAGTATTTGTTTTACTCGACTGTTTTATTTTAATTGGATCGTAATTGTTGTATAAGTTGATGTCTCATCAATGTTTTGTTTCGGATCCCCTGAGTGCCTAATGATCGTTAGCAGTTTATCACGTTTGTTAGCCATTTGAATGTCGTTTTTGTTAAACTGTACTGGTCATATCCTTTTCCCACTTTTTTTCTCTTTTTTTACATTTTATTAGAGGCTCATCCAACTCTTATCACAATTCACACATATACATACATCAATTGTATAAAGAACATCCGTACATTCTTTGCCCTAATCACTCTCCAGCATTTGCTCTCCACTTAAGACCTCTGCATCAGGTCCTCTTTTTTATCCCCTCCCTCCCCGCTCCCACCTCCCTCATGAGCCCTTGATAATCCACAGATTGTTATTTTGTCATATCCTGTCCTATCCGGACTCTCCCTTCCCCCCTTCTCTGCCATCCATCTCCCAGGGAGGAGGTCACATGTGGATCCTTGTAATCAGTTCCCCCTTTTCAACCCGCTCACCCTCCACTCTCCCAGCATCGCCCCTCACAACCCTGGTCCTGAAGGTATCATCAACCCTGGATTCCCTGTCCCTCCAGTTCCCACATGCACCAGTGTACAACCTCTGCCCTATCCAGTCCTGCAAGGTAGAATTCGGATCATAGTAGTTGGGGTGAGGAAGCATCCAGGATCTGGGGAAAAGCTGTGTTCTTCATCGGTACTACATCACACCCTGACTGACCCATCTCCTCTCCTCAATCCCTCTATGAGGGGATCTCCAGTGGTCGACACTTGGGCCTCGGGTCTCCACTCTGCACTTCCCCCTTCATTCACTATGGTATATATATGGTATATATATATATATACACACACACACACACATATATATTCTTTTTTTTTTTTTTTGCATGATGCCTTATACCTGGTCCCTTTAGCACCTCGTGATCACACCAGCTGGTGTGCTTCTTCCATGTGGGCTTTATTGCTTCTGAGCTAGATGGCCGCTTGTTCACCTTCAAACCTTTAAGACCCCAGACACTATCTCTTTCGATAGCCGGGCACCATCAGCTTTCTTCGCCACATTTGCTTATGCACCCGTTGGTCTTCGGCGATCGTATCATGGAGGTGAGCAGCCAATGATATGATTTTTTGTTCTTTGATGCCTGATAACTGATCCCTTTGGGACCACGTGATCACACAAGTTGGTGTGTTCTTCCATGTGGGCTTTGTTGCTTCTGAGATAGATGGCCGCTTGTTTATCTTCACGCCTTTAAGACCCCAGTCACTATCTCTTTTGATAGCCGGGCCCCATCAGCTTTCTTCACCACATTTACTTCTTCACCCACTTTGGCTTCAGCAGTTGTGTCGGGAGAGTGAGCATCATAGAGTGCAAATTTAATAAAAGAAAGTATTCATGCATTGAGGGAGTGCTTGAGTAGAGGCCCAACGTCCTTCCACCACCTTAATACTAAACCTATAAATATAGACACATAGATCTATTTCTCCATCCTCCTATATATATTTGCATGTACATGTCTTTTTCTAGGCCTCCATAAATGCCCCTTGACTCCCAGCTCGTTCCTCCATCTCCCTTGACTTTCCTCCTGCCCCACTACCATGCTCCGTCCCCACCTGGGCTACAGTTATACATCTTCTCTACGCAACCTTACCCTTGATCATTCCCCACCAGGCCTGCCACTCCGCCCTCACTACCATTTTGGGTTCCATGTTGTTCCCTTGTCCATGTGTTTGTTGATACCACTTCCTTACCGCCCTACCCCCTCCACCCCAAGTCCCCCTGGAACTGTCAGTCCCGTTGTTTTTCCTCCAGATAGTTCATCCAGCGTGTCCTATTCAGAAAGACACACTTTTTAATTGGATTTTTTCTCAATGATGTATTGTAGTATTGTATAGACTTTAGAGATACATTCCTTGTGAATTGTGTCATTGCTAAAGATTTTTTTCTTAGTCTATGCACTCACTCTGTACTACTTTCTTTTACTTCTCTATTATTCTTTAATGAAGTATTTTGATAGCTATTTTATCTTCAACTGTGTGTTTCCTGCATTATATTTGATAATATGTCTCTTCCCTGTAGTAAGGCCCTTAAGTTTGTCACTATTTTATCACTGATGATAGTTACAGCTTTGAGATTTACATTTAGGCCTTTGATACATATTGACTTCATTTTTTTTCATTGGGTGGGTGAGGTATGGGTCCAGTTTCATTCTTCTGCAGATAGAGCTCCAATTTGGCCAGAAGCTTTTGTTGAAGAGATTGTCTCTTTTCCATTTGATGTTTTGTTCAGCCCTTTGTTGAAGATCAGTTGCCTATAGGCAGATGCATTTATCTCTGGGTTTTCTATTCTGTTCCATTGGTCCTTGTACTATCATTGTATAAGTATAGGACTATTTTGAATACTGTGGTTTTGTAAAATGTTTTGAGGTGGGGAAGTGAGAGACCTCCTACTTCATTCTTCTCTTTACTTATCCTGTGTCTCTTCTCTCTCCACAAAAAGTTAGTACTTGGGGTTTTCCAAGTACTTTCTTTAAAGAACGAAGTTAGGGTCTGGATAGGAAGTGCATTGTATTTATAGTTTTCTTTGGATAATGCTGACATTTTTACAACGTTAATTAAGCCTTCCTATGATGAACATGGCATATTCTTCTATTTGTGTAAGTCTCTTTTTATGTCTTGTAATAGTGTTCTGTAGTTTTCTCATACAAGTCTTTGGTTTCTCTGGTTAAGTTTATTCATAATACTTTATCTTTTCTGTGGATATGGATATATTTTAAATGGCATTGTGATAGTTTATTGTGCCAGCCTGGCCGATAAACACAAGTAGGATTAATTGAAGGGCAGAGGGATAAATAGCTCGATGAGCCTCGCCTTGCTTGTCTGTGCCTCAATTTAAAGGGGTACACTACCTGTGGGATACCTAGCCTGTGGACTGTGTCACTGCAAGTTGAGGTCCCTTTAATCCCACACGATTGGAATGTTCGTCTCTGGAGCTGGGGACCAACAGTTGGTGACTTGCCTTGCTGTTTGCTGCCTGGGTATATAGTCCAGTTCTCTCTACAGAAGTGGACTGGCAACTGGCGGCTCTCAAGCCTTAAAGGACTGCTAGTGTCTCACTGCTTTATAATTTAACTGTTAATTTCTTGTATCATCTATCTGTATATAATTTAATGGTTCATTTCTTCTATTATATATCTATCTTTATAAATATATTTATATATAATTACTAGAAATCTGATTTGTCTCTCTAGAGAACCCTGTCCAACACATTCTGGTACCAGGAGTGCTTCTAGAGAAATAAACCATAAATATGGGTTTCTCAAATTGGCTTTCCAACCTATTTAGTCTTGACGTAGATACGTCTGCTACCCTTACTAATCCATGGTAGGATATAGCAAAGATAATACCTAAAGTAGCACCACCAGTAGATGACGTGCTGGATAAAGGAGATGCTCTAGGTGATCATATGTTTGATATTTTCCAGGAGTTTTGTAATAATGACAAGGATAGGGAAGCTGGTTGGCTGGTCCTTCTTACAATGGAAAGTGTGATTAAGGAGAGGGATAATCTCAGAGCCTCAAAAGCACGCCTCAGGTGCAGACTAACAGATTTGAAAACTTCCATCTGTGCTACAAAGGAGAGCCTTCTCTTCTCTAGTAAAAGAGCTGACACTGCTGAGAACCAGGTCCAGAGTCTCATTATATGAATGGCTGAATTACAACGGCAGCTGAATTACAGAGCTAGAGTAGTGTCTGAAACCAAAGTAAGGGCATTAATTGGGAAAAGTTGGGACCCTGAAACATGGGATGGGACATATGGGCTGATGATCCAGAAGAAGAGGATATTGAGCCCTTAGAAACACCTGTGCAGATTAGCCAAACTATTCGAGTTGATATGCCAGGTGGGGCTGTATCAGTAGCATTACCTGAGGAAGATGCCTCGCAAGATATTGCTGAGAGCACCAAGGAAACACCCTCATCACCCATTATTTCCGCTAGACCTGTCACTAAAATTAAGTCTCAGAAGCCTCGTAAAGGTGAGGTTGAGATGATTATCCAAGAAGAAGCACGCTACACACATAAAGACCTGCTCGAGTTCTCAAATACGTACAAGCAAAAGCCTGGAGAATATCCCTGGGAATGGTTATTAAGGGTGTGGGATACTGGTGCACAAAATGTATTAGACCGGTCTGAGTTTCTGGATATGGGACCCCTAAGCACAGACTTTTCTTTCAATGTCTCTGCGAGATAGGCTAATAAAGGATGTAAGTCTTTATTTGGTTGGTTCAATGAAGCATGGACTGCCAGATGTCCTAGATTAGACCAACTTGAAGTACCTGACCTACCTTGGTACACTGTAGAGGAAGGCATCCAAAAGCTTAGAGAAATTGGTATGTTAGAATGGATCTATCAAGATATTCCCATAGACCCCAAAAGGGGGTGTCCTGAGGACAGACCCTTTACCACAACCATAAGGAACAAGTTTGTGAAGTGGGCCCCAGCATCTCTTAAGACTCCTGTAATTGCTATGTTATGTGCACCAGGATTAACAGTGGACACTGCCCTAAGCGAACTCTGACATTTGCCCACAATGGGGCTGAATGGTCCCCGTGATGGTAGAGGGCAGGTGTCAGCACTGAATCAACAGAGACAGGGTGAGCATAGTTATAATAGACAACATGTTTTTAATAATAATCAAAGCAACCTGTCTCGTGTGGAATTATGGCATTGGCTACTTAGCCACGGTGTCCCTAGGAATGAAATAGATGGGAAGCCTACTAAATATTTACGTGATCTATACAGGCGAAAGAATGGTAGATCAGGTGAACAGCAGAATAGACAGTCACGATCGCTCAATCAATTCCCAGACCTGAACCAGTTTACAGACCCACAACCTCTTGAATGAAGGGGAGGCCAGGTCCCTTATAAGGAGGATCCTGCTACATCACTGAAGGTTTATACTGTTATTCTTTCTTCTAGGCTTCCCCAAAGGGACCTTTCACAAGAGTGACTGTTCTGGGGGAAAGGAAATAATCAAACTTTTGGGGGATTACTAGACACTGGCTCAGAATTGACACTAATTCCAGGAGACCCAAAACATTTCAAAGGCACACTAATCAGAGTGGGGGCTTATGGAGGTCAAGTTATCAATGGAGTTTAACTTAAGTATGCCTCACTGTGGGTCCAGTGGGCCCCCGAATCCATCCTGTGGTTATTTCCCCAGTTCCAGAATGCATCATTGGAATAGACATACTTAGTAACTAGAAGAACCCCCATATTGGATCACTAAAATGTGGAATAAGGGCTATCATGGTAGAAAAGGCCAAGTGGACACCATTAGAATTGCCATTACCTAGGAAAATAGTAAACCAAAAGCAGTATCGCATTCCTGAAGGGATTGCAGAGATCAGTGCCACCATCAAAGACTTGAAAGATTCAGGGGTGGTGATTCCTACTACATCCCCATTTAATTCACCAATTTGGCCTGTAAAGAAGACAGATGGATCCTGGAGAATGACAGTGGATTATCGTAAACTTAACCAGATGGTGACTCCAATTGCAGCTGCTGTCCCAGATATGATTATATTGCTTGAGAAAATTAATACTTCTCCTGGTACATGGTATGTAGCTATTGATCTGGCTAATGCCTTCTTCTCAATACCAGTCTCAAAGGACCACCAGAAGCAGTTTGCCTTCAACTGGCAGGGGCAACAATATACTTTCACAACTCTCCCCCAGGGGTACATCAACTTTTCTGCCCTGTACCATAATTTAGTCCGAAGGGACCTTGACCACCTGTCTATTCCACAAAATGTCACACTGGTCCACTATATTGATGACATTATGCTGATTGGACCCATTAAGGAGGATGTATCAAAGACTCTAGATTCATTGGTACAATATCTGCGTACAAGGGGTTGGGAAATTAACCCAACAAAGATTCAGGTACCCTCCACATCAGTACAATTTCTAGGGGTCCGGTGGTGTGGGGCATGTCGAGATATTCCTACTAAAGTGAAGGATAAGCTATTGCATTTAACACCCCCAATGATTAAAAAAGAGGCACAATGCCTAGTGGGCCTCTTCGGATTTTGGAGGCCACATATTCCTCACTTGGGTGTTCTATTTCGACCTATTTATCAAGTAACACGGAAAGCCTCCATTTTTGAGTGGGGCCCAGAACAAGAAAAGGCTCTTCAACAAGTTCAGGCTGCCATGCAAGCTGCTTTGACACTGGGACCACATGATCCAGCTGACCCAATGGTGGTAGAGGTGTCAATTGTAGATAAAGATGAAGTGTGGAGTCTTTGGCAGAACCCTATTGGTGAATCACAGCGTAGACCATTGGGATTTTGGAATAAAGTCTTGCCATCCTCTGCAATCAACTATTCCCCCTTTGGAAAACAGCTGTTGGTCTGTTACTGGGCCTTGGTGGACACTGAACGCCTCACCATGGGCCACCAAGTCACCATGAGGCCTGAATTACCTATCATGAACTGGGTATTGTCTGACCCATGTAATCATAAAGGTGGACATGCGCAGCAACACTCCATTGTTAAATGGAAGTGGTATATACAAGATCGGGCCAAAGCAGGACCTGAAGGAACAAGGAAGCTGCATGAAGAAGTGGCCCAAATGCCCACAGTCTCCACTCCTGTCACATTGCCTCCTTTCTCCCAGTCTTCACCTATGGCCTCCTGGGGAGTTCCTTACCATACTTTAAGTGAAGACCAAAAAAGTCATGCTTGGTTTACAGATGGCTCTGCACGATATGCAGGTACCACTCGTAGGTGGACAGCAGCAGCACTACAGCCCCTTTCTGGAATCTCCCTAAAGGACAGTGGTGAAGGGAAATCTTCCCAATGGGCAGAACTTCGAGCAGTGCACCTAGCCATTCAGTTTGCATATAAGGAAAAATGGCCAGATGTGAGACTATATACTGATTCATGGGCTGTGGCTAATGGCTTGGCTGGATGGTCAGGGAATTGGAAGGACCATGATTGGAAAATTAGTGACAAGGAAGTGTGGGGAAGAGATATGTGGATAGACCTCTCTGAATGGGCCAAGAAAGTAAAGTTAATTGTATCTTACATGAACGCTCACCAAAGGATTACCTCTGAAGAGGAGGACTTTAATAATCAAGTGGATAAGATGACACGCGCTGTGGAGACTGGTCCTCCTCTTTCCTCTGCCACTCCTGTTATCGCCAAATGGACACATGAACAAAGTGGACATGGCGGCAGGGATGGAGGTTATGCATGGGCACAGCAACATGGACTTCCACTCACCAAGGCTGACTTGGCCACTGCCACTGCTGAGTGTCCCATTTGCCAGCAACAGAAACCAACATTAAGTCCAAGATATGGGACAATTCTTCGGGAGATCAACCAGCAACTTGGTGGCAGGTTGATTACATAGGACCACTTCCATTATGGAGGGGACAGCGTTTTGTTCTTACTGGAATAGACACCTACTCTGGATATGGATTTGCCTTCCCTGCACGTGATGCTTCTGCCAAAACTACTACTCGTGGACTTACAGAATGCCTCATCCACCGGCATGGCATCCCATATAGCATTGCTTCAGATCAAGGAACTCACTTTACAGCAAATACAGTGCGGCAATGGGCCAATTCCCATGGAATCCACTGGTCGTATCATGTTCCTCATCATCCTGAAGCTGCCGGCTTGATAGAACGATAGAATGGGCCCCTAAAGGCACAATTACAGCACCAACTAGGTGGCAACAACTTGCGGGGCTGGGGCAATGTTCTCCAGGAAGCTGTATATGCTCTAAACCAGCGGCCAATATATGGTGCTGTGTCTCCAATAGCCAGAATTCATGGGTTCAGGAACCAAGGGGTGGAAGCTGGAATGCAACCACTCACTATTACTCCTAGTGATCCCCTTGCAGCATTTTTGCTTCCTGTCACAGAAACCCTGTGTTCCTCAGACCTGGAGGTCCTGGTCCTGAAGAAAGGAACTCTCCCACCTGGAAACACAGCACGGATTCCACTGAACTGGCCAATGAGAATGCCCCCTGGGCACTTTGGACTTCTCATGCCTTTGGATCAACAGGTCAGGAAGAGTGTCACTGTACTAAGTGGTGTGATTGATCCTGACTACCAAGGAGAAATTGGACTGGTACTACATAATGAAGGTAAATAAGAATATGTCTGGAATCCAGGAGATCCCATAGGCCGGTTCTTAGTGTTACCATACCCTGTTATTAAAGTAAATGGTAAGTTACAGCAACCCAATCCTGACCGGAATTATAATGACCCAGACCCCTCAGGAATGAAGGTGTGGGTCACCCTGCCAGGCCAAAAACCACAGCCAGCCGAGGTGCTTGCTGAGGGCAAAGGTAATACAGAATAGATAGCAGTAGAAAGTAGTTCTACCTATCAATTACGACCACGTGATCAATTACAAAAGCGAGGCTTGTAATTGTCAATGTATATTCTTTGTATGTGATTATTGCATACATTTTCTTTGTTCAACTATGATATATCAGATATAATTTGACTCAGTGTGTTTTCATTTATATGTATGATAGATGATTGATGATAAGTATGTATGGGTAAAGAATTGTGTACAGGTGCCAGGTTGGCAAGGGGTGGGTTGCAATAGTTTATTGTGCCAGCCTGGCCGATAAACACAAGTAGGATTAATTGAAGGGCAGAGGGATAAATGGCTCGATGAGCCTCGCCTTGCTTGTTCTGTGCCTCAATTTAAAGGGGTACACTACCTGTGGGATGCCAAGCCTGTGGACTGTGCCACTGCAAGTTGAGGTCCCTTTAATCCCACATGATTGGAATGTTCATCTCTGGAGCTGGGGACCAACAGTTGGTGACAGTTGGTGACTTGCCTTGCTGTTTGCTGCCTGGATATATAGTCCAGCTCTTTCTACAGAAGGGGACTGGCAACTGGCAGCTCTCAAGCCTTAAAGGACAGCTAGTGTCTCACTGCTTTATAATTTAACTGTTATTTTCTTGTATCATCTATCTGTATATAATTTAACGGTTCATTTCTTCTTTTATATATCTATCTTTATAAATATATTTATATATAATTACTAGCAATCTGGTTTGTCTCTCTAGAGAACCCATTCCAACACAGACATTGTTTTCTTATTTTTTAAAATAGTTTCATTGGCAGATATTTCACATATCATACAATTTAATCATTCAATCAATTTAAAAAGATTTGTTCAACCATCACCCATATCAACTTTAGAATATTTTCTTCTCATTCTCATCTTTGTTAGCTTCCCAATTCCCACCATCCTCCCCTGCTCTCTCTCTATCCAACTGCTGTATCTATAGCTCTACCTATGGTAGATTTCATGTACAAAAAAAATCATACAAAATACAGACAGGAAGCACACAAATAATCCCAACAACAATGACTGGAAATAATAATACAAAAACTTCAATCAAAGAGAAAGAAGAATATATTAAAAACTGAAACAACTTTAATATGGGTCAAATGGGGATGTCAAAAGATAAGGTATTGCATTTAACCTAATTACACCTGACATAATTGACTTTGTAGTACACTTTGTCTGATAGGAGGAATATTCACATCTCTCGAGTATAGTCAGAGGGGATTCACCTGAGACATAATCCTGGTGTGGACCTAGTAAACAGATTCTGAGCTTCCACTGTCATCCATAGGCTCCCACAAACCAGGTATCCACAATGTAAGTTCTGATACCTTACTCTTCTTCACATATGGATTTATTATTTACAATCTTTAGAACGCACTGTCTAGTAAGCTTCTCCCAGGTGGACTTAGCGGTCACTTCTATGGCTGATTGTTTTGAAGACAAGACTTTAAGACCTCAGACACTCGGTTTTCTGATAACTAGGCAACATTTGGTTTCCTCACCATGATTTACTATAGCATCCATATCTTCAGTGATCTCTTCATGAGACTGTACATTGAGCAGGAATGAAATTGTTTTCTTGATTTCTTTTTCAGAACTCTCTTAATGTATAGGAATTTCATTAATTTTTGTATGGCAACCTTGTATCCTGCTATGTTGTCGAATCTTTGGTTTCCAACAATATTATTGTTTAGTCTGTGGAGTTTTATATGTATAAAAGTACATCATCTGAAAACAGTGAGAGTTTCACTTCTTCTTGTCCCACTTGTGTTCCTTTGACTTCCTGTTGTTGTCTAGTCGTTCTGGCTAAAATTTATAGCAAAATGTTGAATGGCAATAGGGAACAAAGGGCTCCCATTTGAAAAGGAACTGCTTTCAGTGTTTTTAGGTTGAGTGAGATATTGACCATTAGTTTTTCATATATGGCATTTATTATGTTGAAAATTTTTCCATATGTTCCTATTTTGTTGAGTGTCTTATTAGCAATGGGTGTGGGATGTTGTAAAATACCTTTTCTGTACAAATTAATATGATCATTAGATCCTTTTTAAAATGTGCTGATTATAGTGATTGTTTTTGTACTGTTGAAACATCATTGCATACCTGGTGTGAATCCTACTTTTGTCATGGTGTGTTATTTTTTATATAGTTAGATCTTGTTGACAAATTTTGTTTCTATATTTATAAGGCACATTGTTCTGAAATTTTCTATCTTTGTAGTGTCTTTGCCTGTTTTGAGTATCAACATTATTATTTATTCCTTTGTATTCTTCTGATAGTTGAAGGTTGTTTTATTGTCCTTGTTTGAGTTGCTTAAAATGCTGAGTTGAAATGCTGTTTTTGATTTACTCATAATTTTTCATATGTACATTGATCACTACAAATTGCCCTAGGATAACTGCTTTTGCAGTGTCCTAAATGTTTTGGTATGTTGTGGTTTTTTTCATATTTGTTTTAAAGTATTTAAAATTCTCATACCTTGTTTCATCTAGTACCCAGCCATTTTAAGAAATGGGTTGTACAGTTTCCATGCATTAAATTTTTGGGAGGTGGGGGGGTGGGGATTATCCTTTTTCTATGGTTGATTTCTAGTTTTATGGTGTTATGGACTGATAAAATAGGATGTTAAATCTCAATGTTTTTAATTTATTAAGCATAGTTTTTGTGGTTTATCATGTGGTCTAATCTAGAGAATGTTCCGTGTGCATTGCAAAAATAATATATATTGTATTGTTCTTTGGGGAAATTCTTTATGTATCTAGGAGGTTGAGTTGGTTATTTCTTTGATGTCTTTAAACTGATTTGTCTTGAAAACAGTGTATTGAAATCTTCTATGATTGCCATATATTCTATTCCTCTTCTCAGTCTGTGAGACTTTGATTTTTTTTTTTGAGGTTTGTCATTAGGAGTGTATGTGTTTAATATGGTTATTATTGCTGTTGTATTGTTCTTTTAATCATTATAAAATGTACTTTTGTGTCACGTGATATTTTTTACTTTGACGTCTATTTTATCAGAGAGTACGATAGCAAGTTCTGCTTTTTATGGCTGTCATTACTTTCCATTTTCTCTGTCCTTTGATTTTTAGTCTATTGTATGTGATTGTGTGTATGTGCATGTCTCCAGATCATTTCTTGTAGGCAACATATTAATAGGTCTTGCTTTAATATTTTTCCATAATTTTATTTTATTTTTTATTATTAATTGGAATTTATTACATATATAATATCATACCATTTTTCAATCACATCAAGTAGAATTGTACAATTGCTACGTTAATCAGTCTTTAAACATACTTTTCCTTCCTGTACAACTTGACATCATCTCCCTTTAATTTTCCCCTCCCCTACCTACCCCTTTTCCCCTCCCCCCCGACCCTTGTTCTATTATGCTTTCTCTATAAGGCTCAGGGTCCCTTGGTTTCATTTACCAACAAACAAATAACACAACTTTAAGAGGGTGACCCCAATGGCAACGCACCTCTGAGGTACACTATAATATGAGCATGCATATGCAAAATAAAACAGAATTTCAGTAACAGGATTTCTGAAATAATTCATATCTCAATAAAGTATTAGGGCATTGATGTAACAAGATCTTGTTTGTCTGACAACCAGCAGTACACCAATCTTAGTACAACTGTCTCCTGCTGCCTTGGACGCATGTATTTTCCAACTTAAGTCTTCGGGTTACAAGTGTATCTGGGGTAGATTCCAATTCGCCCAGTGTAGTTCCCACATGAGGTCTCACTAATGCAGCTTCTGGAGCATGCCATGCACATTGAAGATCCAGAATTCACTATCCAAGATTTCCACAGCACCAGGCCTGGGTTCCTGGGTTACCCCCAAATGCTTTAGTTCAATGTTTCCAACCCGTTCCATGCCACTAAAGATACTCCCCACCTAATGTCACCAAAAGCATCCTAAGTCACTCCTTTCCACAGCTGGAGGCTAGCCCATCCTCTACTCCCCCCAAAAACATGTGCCTGTGTTCTCCCCAAACATGACTGTTCACTCTCCCCTCTCCTGCACTGCCCCTTCCTTCAGGAAGTCTCATCCCTCTAACAAGGGCACCACTTTCTCTGGAGAACCTCAACCCAGATCCACATGACATCTCAGCAGACAACATCCCCTCCCTCCCCCCAGCTCCCCTGATCATTTAATCTCAACTGTCATGGGGTGCCCTTCAGTCAAGTGACCTACACTATATTTAACTGGGGTAAATGATGTGTGGTCATTTGCATTGGTCCAGCTCTTAACCAGGCTGTCTTGTACCCAGGCAGAAGACTGTATGTCCACAAGCTTGAGCTTGTGACTCTTCTGTTGCTTGTTCCTAGTGCAGTGGAGTCACATAATATTGGTCCTTTTGTGCTTAACTAGCTTCACGCAGTATAATGTTTTCTGATCCTTCCAAGATTTGAGGTGTTTCATCCCTGTTTTCTTTAGGCATGCATAGTATTCTGGTGTGTGTATGTATCAGATATTTTAATCACTCTTCTATTGATGGGATATTAGGCTGTTTAAAGCTTCTTGCTATTGTTAACTGTGTTGGAATGAACATGGGGGAGCAAACAACTCTTTGTGCTATTTCTCATTTCTTTTTTGTATATGCCCAGTAATGGTATTGCTGGACTATATATATTTTTTCAATTGTCATGTGTTTTAAGTACCACCATATTGCCCTCTGCAACATTTGTTGTTCTCAGTATTTTTAAAATCAGGCTATAGTTTTGGCATTAGGTGCTATGTCATGGTTGTTTTGACTAGCATTTCTTGGGTGGGCAGTGACTGGGAACGTTTCCTCATGTGTTTATTAGACATTTGAGTGTCATCCTTTGTGACTCAACTATTCAGGTCCCTTCCTCACCTTACCTTCCTTGTAAGCTTGTAAAATTCTGTAGCTTTTAGTAATCAGTCCTTTGACAGTTATGTTGCTAATAAATGTATGTTTCCAGTTTGTAGGAACTCTTAATAAAGCCTTTCGATGTACACAACTGTTTTATTTTTAATTCCCATGGAGTATATTTCTTTTGTTATTTCTGATAGCTTGTGTATTTCCTGCACGAGGGCTCCTAGCTTTGTCTCAATGTTCTCATCAATGATCTTCTGTAGTTTTCTTTGTACAAGTCTTTTGTTTTTTAGGTTAGGTTTATTCCTAGGTATTTCAGCTTTTCTGTGACTTGAAAATGGTACCTATTCCTTGAAATCCTTTTCTGTGTTCCCATCACTGGCAGATAGGAATCAAATTGATTTCTGCTTGTTAGTCTTGCTTGCTACTCCACTAAACTCCTACATTGCCTCCCATAACCCTGTTGTGGACCACTTAGGATTCTCAATATATAAGATCATATCATCTGTAAGAACAAAAGTTTCATTTTTTCTTCACCCAACTGTACACCCTTGATATTTTGCTGTTGTTTTATTGTATTGATTAGTACTTCCAGCACAATGGTGAATACAAGTGTGTATAAGGGGAATACCTTGTCAGGATCCCTTATTCAGTGAAAGTGTTTTCAGCTTTTCTCCATTGAGTGTAATATTGGCTATTGGTTGTTCGTTCACAGCTTTTATTGATTGAAGATTTTCCCTTCTAATGTTATTTTCTTGAGAGTCTTTATTAGGAATGGGTGTTGGATGTTATCAAACACTTTCTGCATCATTTGATTTGATCAAATGGTTCTTGCCCTTTTTCTCGTTGATGTGATGGATTACATTAATTGTTTTTCAAATGTTGAAACATCCCAGCATCCCTGGTATGAATTCCACTGAGTCATGATGTATTATTCTTTTTTTATATGTTGTTGGATTTCATTGGGTAAAATTTTGTTGAGGATTTTGCATGTATGTTGAGAGATATTGGTCCATAATTCTCTGTTCTTGTGTGATCTTTTCCCGGTTTTATAATCAGGGTTATGCTGACTCCATAGAATTAACTTGGGAGTTTGCTGTTCCTTTCTACAGGATGGAAGAGTTTGTGTAAGATTGGTGTCAGCTCTTCTCTTATTGCTTAGTAGAAATCTCTTGTGAAGCCATCAGGCATGGGTATTTTTCTAGTTGGGAGTTTCTTGATGACCTAATCTGTTTCATCTTTCGTTAAGGGTCTGCTCAAGTTCTTAATAGCCATATGTGTTAATTTGGGAAGAATGGTTTTCCATGTACTTTTCCATGTCCTCCAAATTATTGATTTGTTGGAATACAATTTTTCATAGTACTGCATAATTAATATTTTGTGCTATATGAGTCATTTGTGACTTCCACTGTTTCATCCCTAGATTTTATATTGACATCTGCTCATTCTTTTCGTTTGTTGAATTTGTTAGCAGTTTATCAATTTTTGTTGATCCTTTCAACAAACGAACTATGTTTTGTTGATTTTCCCCACTGTTTTTCCTTTTTGCAGTTAATTTATTTCTATTTCAATTTATATGATGCTTTTTTTGCTTGCTGTTGGAATGATTATGCTTTTGACTCTGCTCTCACTGATGGAGGTGCTGTTTTAAGGTGCCTAATATGCTTACACATTTTGCAATAAAGTACCTCTGATAATTCCCTTTGCTGCATCCCATGGCCTTGGTATGTTGTGCTGTCATTCTCTTTGATTTCTAGGAAGTTCCTAATTTCTTTTCTAATTTGGGTTATTGCTGATTCCTTTTTGAGATTCTCCAAGTTTTTATCTTTAATTGTGTTTTTTCTATTATTAATTTCCAGCTTTATAACTCAGTGGTCCCAGAAGATGGTTTGAATGTTCTCTTTGACTTCTCATTTTCTCAAGCTTGCATTGTGTCCAAGCATGTGTTGTGCTTTCAAATATGAGTCATGTGCATTGGAGAAGAATGTGTTCTTGTTGTTTTGCTGTTGGTTGGAGACCTCTGAAATATCTAGGAGGTTGAGTTATTCAATTGTGTTGTTCATCTCCTCAGTTTTTTTAGTTTCTTACATGTTGATCTATTGTCTTTGAGAGCAGTGTATTGAAATACTACAATTGTTTATCTTGTGATTTTTTTTTCATCTCTGGGGATTTGGTTGATGAATATCGAGGGTCTTCTATTGGGTGCATATATGTATATTATATTTGTGGGTTGTTGGTCTATTGATCCCTTAAGCATGTGTAATGTCTATTCTTATCTCTTATTATAACATGTGCCTTTAGGTATAATTTAACAGAGATTAATATTGCCACCCCTCATATTTTTAATTGGTAAATTCTTCACCATCCTTTGGCTCTCAGTCTATTTTGTCTGCAAGTTTGAGGTATTTCTCTTGAAGGCGGCAGATGGTTGGATTTTGTTGACTAATCCAGTCTGCTACTCTTTGTCTTTTAAAAGGTGCATTTAAACCATTAATGAAAGTGTGATTAAATCTAAATGTAGATTAACTACTGTCATCTAATACTATTTGTGATTTTTATTTTCCTTTCTTCCTCATTTATAGGGTGGGGTATGTGTGTGAAGAGCTTGATGTCTTGGTTTTCCCATTGGATCTGTAATGTTTTGGCTACAGTTATTGTGTTGGTTTCTGGGCAGTGTTACACCTTTGGGGGTGCCATGCTTGGATATTGCGGTAATTGGTTTTCCACCCATAAAGAACTGGAAAGTATTTTTTTGTAATGCTGGCTTTGTTTAAAGAATTAAATGCTTCCTTTTTGAAGGAAAAGTCTATTTCTCCTTCAAATGTGATGGAGAAAATTGCTGAATTCTTTGGGTGTGGTTGTTGTCTTTCAACTTTCACAATACATTGCGCCAGTTTCTTCGTTCCTGCACGGTCTCTGCAGAGAGGTGTGACTTTATTCTTATCTCTTTACCTCTATATGTGACTGCTTTTTTCTCTCTATCTGTCCTCATGATTCCTTTTCCTTGAAATTAGAGAGTGTGACTACTATATGACTTTATGTGCTATTTTGTGGATTTAATCTAATTGGTGTTCTCTTTGTGTCCTGGATGGTAATCTTCTCCTCCTTTTTGATATTGGGAGAACATTTTAAAAGAATTCCCTTACTGTTTTATCTGTAGGGTTATTTATGTCCTCCTGCACAGGCACCCCAATCATTCAAATATTTGTTCCACTTCACGGAGTCCCACATTTGTCTCAGGCTTTCTTCAGATTCTTCTGAAATTTTATTTGATTATTTCACTTATTTGCTGAATTCTTCTTGGTTATCTTCAATATGGCTGATTGTGTTTTCCATTTCTTCCATTCTATTATTGAGATCATTCACCTTTTTCTTCATGTGTGCTACGTCATTCCTTAATTAGTGGATTTCCTTTTGATGTGACGGTTCTTGTATCTCTATTTTTTCATAAGTTTTCAGCATTGATCCCTATTTTTTGCACCACACTTGACAGCATTTTCTTATTCTTTCTGAGGCAATTCATGAACTGGTTCTTTTGTATAAACCATTGGTTTGGGGTCATCTTCAATAGTTGACATTAGTTTTTATAATTTTTGTTGATAGCTGCTGGTGTTGGCTTTTGTTTGCATCACATCTTGTTTAACTAAAGGTGGTGGTTAGGCTTCTGAAATGTGTAGGGTGGAAGGGCTGGCTGTTTGTGTTAGGAGAGGATCACATAGGTACTGGAAAACATACTTATGTTGATGAGGAGGGAGTGTTAGTTGAGTGAGTAGGAGCATTAGGATATAGGTGATCAGGAGTAGGTTTTAAGTGGTGGTACTAATCATAGGAAGTGTTCCCATAAAGCGTAGTAATTTTTAATGAGTTGATGAAGAGAGTTATGGGGTTGTGATTTTACTTGATAAGGTAAAGGAGAATTTGTGTTAAGCTGTCAAGCTGTCAATTGAGGTTGAGGCCAGGAATTGCCACACACCAACAAAGGAGGCAAGACTCAGGCAGGTGTGGTGAAAGGGACTTCAAGGGTAGGTGGTCACCACACAAAGGGATCACGTGTGTGACTATCACAGCTGCACTCTCCATGGAAGAAGTGACACAGAATACTGGAGTGCTGTGAGGCCAGGTCTCACATCCCAGACCAACAACTCAGCCTCCTCATGTGTAAATATAGCAATTACAGAGCAAGCTACACATGCCATGGTGGCAATACTAAATCAGTACCATCTTCCCAGAAGTCTCTGAGTCTTACTTTCTAAGTGCATTTAATTCATGGAAATTCAGTGTAAATAATTTTATGCTCTCTTTTATTGCTGTCATTTTTCTTCTGCAAACCATCTTATTTGGAGCTAATATCATTTCATTCCAGATTTCAGTAGCATCATACAGCATTGTACAATTGTTACCAAATCAGTTTCAAAATATTCTTTTCTTTCTTGGACCCCTTGACATAAGCTCCCCTTTTAACCTGCCCCTCACCCACCACTATTGTACTTTGCCAGAAACCCTTATTCTACTTTCTGTCCCTAAAGATTGATCAGTACTGGGTTCCATATACTGAAAGGCAGAAAAACATCGAGGTGTTTGTTATTGCAGGTTGTATTGTTTTCTTTGTTCTTTTTTCTATGCTGTTGTGAATACTTTTTTCCATTATATTGATTTCCAGGTGGTGGTGTTCCTATCAGGTTTGTCTGCTCTTGTTGATTCACAGCCCAAAGTGTTCCCTTTGTACTATTCCTAGTATTTTTTTTGTAATACTGGTATTGTTTTACAGATTTCTTAAATATGTCCTTATTTGGAAATACCCTTATTTCTCTGACTATTTGACAGATAGTTTTGCTGTACATAAAATTGTTTGTCAGCAATTTTTCTCTCTCTGGATTTTATATATGTCACTCAATTATGTTTTATGCTTCATGCTTTCTGTTCAACAACCCAAAATTATTCTTATTGGTTTTTCATTGGTACTTCACTGTTCCCTTTTTTCCTAAATTCTGTCAGTATTCTCACCTTTTCTTTGAAATTGAAGATTTTAACTACATTACATTGCAGTGTGTTTCTTTGTGATCTATCCTGTTTTCTTTAATTTCCCTCTTCTTCTTTCCAATGGTAAGGAATTTTTCATTCATTATTTCTTATGTTCTTTTCTCTGTACATATTTGCCCCTTTCTGCTCCAGGATTCCAAAGGGCTATAGGTTGTTCCTCTTGATAGTGTCCTATATAATTCTTAGGTTTTCTATAGGTTCCTTTGCTCTTTGAGTTGATTGTTTCTGTTATTCAGCATTCTGCTTCTTTGATTCTGTATCATGTTGTCATTTTTTAACTTATTATTTATCTTCTAGAATTCTATTTGGTGTAGGTGTTCTAATGTTTTCCTTTTTTAAAAAAAGTCTTCCCTTTTTCTCGTGATTAGTTTCTCCACCCATCAACAGTATCTTAATACAATTCCTTGGGATTTTATTTCTGGTAATCTTGTGACATGACTTTTTCATCAGAATAATCCTTTGGCTCTGGATGTTGTTTATGTCTGTTTCCTATTTTTTCCTTCTCTATTACTTTGGTGTGGACTGTGATTCACTGCTGCTTTCATCTTATCATGATGTTGTTAATGTTGTATGGGCTTCTGAGTTGTGTGGGAGTGATTCTATTGAGTGATCAGGAGAGAATTACTAGGAAGCACAAAACAAAATGTGGAACAAAGGAGTAAAAACAAAGGAAGAATCTGAGGAAAACTGAAAGGAAGCAAGAGGCGGTGAAAAAGACCAAAATTTTATAAAATAAAATTTTAGAACTCTACCTTAAGAACAGTAATAAGAATGGAAGTGTATAATAAAATCATTTCAAAATAATAAAAAAGGAAAAAAGAAAACAAATTTTTAAAGAGGAAACTACATTGTTTGGTGCACAGAAGTGGTCTGGGATGAATGTCAGGGCAAAGGGGGTTTCTAATGGAGAAGAAGCACACAAGGCTGCTAATGACGGCCATCAGAGACTGCCTTATTCTATGTGTATGGCAGCACTCCTTTCTCCCATTATTCTAATCATTCTCACAGCTTCTGAAGTGCATATACCGTGGTCCACTTAGCTTTAAAGTTTATCTAGTTTCCAGGAAACAAGTTTTTCATCTTTATGTTTCTCTCCTCTCCTCTTCTCTCCCCTCCCTTCCTTTTCCTTTTCTTTCTTGATCATTCTTGAGACGATAGTGATGTGCTTGGTCATTAGCTGCAATCTTTGCTTAAGCCTCCTATAGTTTGACTTTTTGCAGTAGGATGAATGCAGACAGTTGCATGTGGATGTATTTTGACTGAAAAGCTCTGTGCCCTTCAGAGAGCATTCCCTTCTAGCACTTGAGTTAAAGAGAGCCTGTAGACAGTCTAGCATGTTTGCTGGGTGATCACTTGGATTCACTTATTGAGTGGAAGTATAATAAATACCATAATAAAGAAATTGGTTGAGTTTATCCAGTAGCATTCAGTGAACTGGCCCACAGAAATGAGAATTGATGTAAAAAAGACCTTGCTGGTCTTAAATTTAAAGAGTTGTATAGAAATGGAGTATGTGGCATGACCTAACATGAATAGGAAAGGGTTAATGAAAATATGATATGAAGAGGAGGAAGATATGTATACTCCTGAATATGCTACTGGTACCCATTGACCTTTCTTAGAATGGCGAGGACTGAGTAGACTAGAACCTAACCTAATGAAGAGAAATATATTTGACCTTGTGAGCAGCTGCACATTGTTGTACATTTAATGGTTGCTATTTCTTGAATTGACTTTGCTTGTGGATGCAGTTACTCAAATTTCCAAATTTAATAAATTTTATTTTTATCAAAAATCATGTTTAGAGTACTAGGCATTTCAGAAATTGAATATCTGAACAGAGGGTTAAAGGCATGACATGGCTGGTTCATAAAATTTCATGAGTATCTTTAGTCTCAAATAAGTGGAAAATGGAGGATCCCCACTGAGATGTAGTCTTTTTTATTTCTTACTGGGTTATGGGAAGATATTGAGAGTAGTATAGGATTCCAGTATCAGTGATTGCAAACAAAACTGAAATTGTTAGGCATTAAACATTTTTGTTTTGTTCACTTATAAAATATAAGATGTAGGGACTGAGAGAAAAAAATGGTGACTTGTTAACACTCACCCATCTGGAACACCTGCTGCCAGACCAAAAATTCGGAGGTAAGGTGAAGGAAACTAAGAGGTGGAGTCTTGAAATTAGAATCAGGATACTCAGATCTCTCCTAACCCCACTGTTTTTGGTGATTTCCATTCACAAAGCAAACCAAGAACACAGGGAATCACTCTAGGTTTGGCAAGCTGGGCTTACAGTCTCCAGCTGAAAAACTACACCCACCCTTTCACAAGGAGTAGTGATGTCTCCAGGCTGATACCCTAAAGGGGACATAATCCCAGACACAAGGAGAAACCCACACCACACCTCTCTGCACTCTTAGCTGCCTTGATCTCATAGCCTGGGGAGTTGGGGTGGCAGGTAGTCATAATTTGGAGTAGAAGAAAAAGCAAAAACTTACCTGAGACAGATCATGGTGAGGGAGAAAACAGGCAGATGTCATAGTCCAGGGGGTGAATACCGTTCCAGTTTGCTGAGAAGGAAACAACAACAACTCCCTTGTAAGCTGAATCTCCCCCTCTTGGGGTCGGTGTGACAGCCCCCAAATCAGGGCACCTCACAAGCATAATAATAAAAGGGTTGAGAATATATATTCTTGGTAAAAGCTGAAAATCTCAGGCTCATTACTCAATTTCTCAGCTCCAAAAAACACATAAAAGGGGCCCTTAACATAAATCAGCATTAGAAGAAGCCCACCTGAGAAATTCCAGAATTTAGCTACAGGGCCTGGAGGCTTTTTGAATAACAAAGACCTGATGAACCAAATCTAAGCTTCCAGCAAAGCACAGACTAGATCCCAGAGCTAGGGAGACAATTTAATTCTATTCTAGCTAGCAAGGGGGACGGGGGAGATCCTCTGATGCAGTAGGGCACCAGCAGTCTAGATAGAACAATAAGCCCAGCTTTCCTCTCAGTGATTCTACACACAGCTAGGGAAGTCCTGCCTGTCCTGGGGTCCTACAGTGGGCTGTGGGAACACCCCTCCCCCACCCATGCTGTAGTCCTACATATGGCACAAAGCAGGTACACCAGTGAACACCAGTGCTCAATACTGCGGTGGAAACTGACACCTGGCTGCTGATGCAATCTTGCCTTTGAGAGTAATCCACCCTTCATAATGTGGAACCCTACATCAAAGGGGCACACCACTCCACTACCTTGAGGAAGAGAGGGAATTCCTCCAGCCCCACAAACAGGTGATCAAGTTTCAGGTGTCTCCTTACTTACCACTCTATTTCTTCTTTCATTATTCTCTTGCCCTTCTATCTTACCAACCGTAGTCGGTCTCAATGGGCTCATGTTTATTTTTCTCTTGTTCTTTCTTTTTTTTCTCTTTTTTCCTCTTCTCTCTCTCTTTCCTATCATACTCCACCACTGACTTCCAGGCCACTACCTTCTCCGGAAGGCAAATCAAGTCAAATAGCAGGGGGTACTACAACCTGCCCTCTGTGAGAGTGCTGCACACCACACAAGACAGCTGTGACAGCCCTCTAGAGTGATCGGTGCTGCTGAGGAAACCTCCATCAGACCTCTAAGGTGATTTTGCGAACTAGAACAATTCTACACAGCACCACTGTAACCCTGCATTAAAAGGCCACACCAACCTGCCCTTTTAATCTTGGGGCAGGGTTTAAACCCCTGTGGCCCCACATTCAGGCAATCAGGGACCAGCTATCTCTCTATTCTTTATTTTTTCCAACTCTCTTCCGTCTTTACCATCACAGCCAATCAGTGAGCACAGTTGTTTTCCCCTTCTATTTTCTTTATTTCTTCTTTCTTTCATTGTTCTCTTCTCCTCTTTCTGCTTTTATGATTCTCTCCTCCCCCCCTCTCTCCTTCCACATGCCACTTCTGGTTGCCAACACCCTACCATCTGCCTAGGACAACTCCATCCACCCAGTGGAGAGAGCTCCAACTTTCCCCATATGACAGTGCTGTACGTGGCACAGCAAGGGCTTCAGCTATCTCTTTAATTTAAATTTTTTTCTCTCCTTTTTTTGCTTTTTCTTTCTTTTTTCCTTTTAGATCTCTTTTAGTTTTTTCTTCTTTTCTCCTCTTCTCTCTTTCCTGCCACAGTATCAGCATATTGAGTTATCCTTTGGGTTATTTTATTTTTTTACTGCGTTCACTTTTGTTTAGTCTGTGCATTTCTTTTGTGTGAGTGGGCGTTAATTTGCTTGGCGCTTTTGCTCCAATCTTTGCTTTGCTTCTTTCTCTCTTTTTCTTCTCCTCTTCCTCTCTTTCCTTTCAAAAGTCACAGTCGGCTTCTATGCTGCTCCCCTCCATCTAGGGAAACTCTAAAGGCCCAACTGGGGCAGCTCTCACCTGAATTTGTTGGTTTTACCCGAAGCTGGGGAAATCACGCTGGTCCTCTCCCATACACCAAACAGCAGGTGGTTCTCCACTTCAAACAGTGTGGGGGGGGGCACCCAGCATAAACCCCAAGGCTCTACAAGTGACTGGGGGGAACTCCTGCCCACCACCGGTAGGGTTCCATGCTGTGGGATCATCCAACCAATCTCTAAGGTGATCTCTCTGACTATGGTAATTCTCCTTGCCATCTACGGTACTCTACACCAAGGAGAGTACACCCACACGCCCTCCACAGCACTCGTTACATAGGGAAACACCACACACCACCTGAGGTGCTACAAGCAGGGTGAGGATTACTTAGAGATCATCCAATGAGATGACACCCTCGTGGGCCCACAACAACCCAACCAGCATCACATGAGAGGAATATCCAATTCACATTCCAAATAACTGAATACTGATCAGCTAGTGTAAGAGTGAAATCACAGGAAGGTACAGCACTAGCCTGACCCCTCAGTACAGTTATCAGCAGGTAATTCATACAAACACTCATACAAGTCCCCCAAGAGAGAGCCCAGTGCTCTTTGACTCTGGAAGATCACTCCACGTTCCTCTAAAGCAACATGTAAACAGCAATCAGCCCTTACAGCCTCAATGAAAAAGCAGGAGAAGCAGAAGACCATACCAGAAGAAGTTATGAACCTAACATTGTGCATAGAAAAAGCAGATATTGACCTGCCGCAGAAATAATTTTTCAGAATACTGTTTGGAGTCATACAGGATATGAGGGAAGCAATACAGAAAAAGGATGAAATGAAAGTGGAGATAAAGGCAATGCACTAAAGGGAAATACAAGACTTAAGGGATTAAATAACAAAATCCAGTGGTAAATTGACAAACTTTACCAATAGACTTGAATGGATAGTGAATCACACCAGTAACCTAGAGGATAACCAAGCAAACCTCACCACATGGGAAAAGCAGTCAAATAAGACAATCAGAGAAGATGAAGAGGAACAACATTAGAATAATTGGACTACCAGTACAAGACACAACAAAGAAGTCAACAGCGAAAATAATGAGAGAATTTTTAGAGGAAAACATCCCCAACATAATAAATGCAAATCAGGCATCCATTCAGTAGGCTGAAAGAGCACCAGCCAGACTGAATCCAAAGAAGATGTCACCAAGACACATAATAGTCAAATTTTCCAACTATTCGGCAAAGGAGAATATCATAAAAGCAGCTGGGGAAAAGCAAATAGTCACATATAGTGTTACCCCAATAAGAGTATGTTCAGAACTATCACTGGACACAATGCAGAAGAGAAGGGAATGGTGTTGCATATTCCAAAAACTGAAGGAAACATGCATATCCAAGAATATTATGCCTGGCCAAATTATCTATTGAGATATATGGAGATGCAAGAGTCTTCCAAGACAAAAAAAACCTCAAAGAATACATAACAAGGAACTCAGTCCTGCAAAAGATCCTTGCTGATCCAGTATGGCTGGATGATCAACACTCACCAAGAGCAAATAAGAGACCATCACATAAAACAACTCCACCTACATGGCAGCAAAGATAAAACAACCCCAAAATAGCAATGGTCAAATAGTGGAAAGAAGGCAAAAATGAAGCACACACAGCACAAACTGATAAGATAGGTAGGAAAATACCCAACATAAAAGGTACAAGATGACATCACAGAGTCCACAGATGGATGTAACAACACTGAATATCAATGGCCTGAACTCAGGCATTAAAAGGCAGAGACTAACAGACTGGCTCAGAAAACATAACCTATTGATCTGGAGACACATTGCAACTTGCAGACAAAATACCAAGGAAATGGCAATGAACAAAAAGCAGGGGTAGTGATCTTAATTTTGAAAAAATGATCTTAATATACAGGTCATAACAAAAGACAAGGAGGGGCACTATATAATGCTCAAGGGAACAGTAAGCCAAGATCCAGTGAGCATAATAAATATATATGCGCCCAACAAAGACCCACGGTATCTGTAAATCAAACAGTGCAAAAGATGAAAAAAAGAAATCACAGGCTCAACAATTAGAGTTGGTGATTTTAATAGACCACTCTCTGAAAAAGACAGTTCACTGGGAAAGAAACTCAACAAGGAGGCAACAGATCTAAGCAGCACATTTGGATAGCCAGACTTGATAGATATTTTCAGAGCTTTCCACCCAAATGTAAAAAAAAAAAAATCACATTCTTTACAGACCCACATGCCACATCTTGGAAAATAGACCACCTGCTGGGACACAAGTGGAAATTGAGTAAATGCAAGCACATAGAGATTATACTGATGTTTCTCTCTGATCACTGTACCATAAGGCTGGGAATTAACAAAAAGATCATGAAGAAAACACGGACAAAGAGTTGGAGGAAGAATAATTCTCTATTGCAAAAGGAGTGAGTATTGACCCAGATCAGAGATGAAATCAGGAAGTTTCTAGAAACCAATGAGAACAAAAATATGACGTACCAAAACCAAAGGAGAGGTACCAAAACACAGGAGAGGGAAACAAGTAAAATATGCGAAAAATTAATGCAGCTAAAATTGGGTTTTTGCAAATCTATCCAAAGAAAGGAAGGAACAAATGTCAATTGCAGGGATGAGGGATGAAACAGGGGACACTACAACAGACCCTAATGAAATCAAAAGTAATATTACACAGTACTATGAAGACTTATAATCTAACAAATTCAGCAACTTGAAGACATGGACAAATATTTGGAAACACAGTCCCTCCCTGAACTATCACAGCTGGATGTCAAGAACCTCAAGATACCCATAGTAATGGAAGAAATAAACAAGGCTATTAAGGGATTACCATCAAAAATACCCCCTGTGCTGAATAGCTTCACAGGAGAATTCTACCAAGCATTTAGGGAAGAACTGACACCTATCCTACACAAACTCTTCTAGAACATAGGAAAAAGACAGAAAACTCCCAAACTCTCTATGAGCTAGTATAACTATGATACGTAAAGCAGGCAAATATCCCACAAGAATTAAGAACTACAGATCAATATCCCTAATGAACATTGATGCAAAAACCCTTTTAAAATACTGACCAGTAGAATACAAAAGAATATAAAAAATAATAATTTAGTTTGACCAAGTAGAATTCATACCAAGCATACAGGGATGGTTCAACATAGGAAAAACCATAAGTATTATTCATGATATTGGTAGGAAAAAATATAAGAAGCACATGATAATATTGATAGATGTGGAAGAAGCATTCAACAACATTCAACATGCATTCTTGTTTAAGACACTCAAGAAGATAGGGATAGAAGAAAAATTCCTCAATATTATACAAGCTATATATGAAAAACCAACAGCCAATGTGGTAGTCAATGGAGAAAAGACTAAAACAATTCCACTGAAAAAGGGGACCAGACAAGGATACCCCTTGTCCCCACTGTTATTTAACATCATACTGGAAGTCCTAGCTAACAACATAAGACAAAGAAAAGACATCAAAGGTATTCATCCAGGGAAGAAAGAGGCAGAATTATCATTATTCACAACAATATGATTCCATATATTGAAAATACCCTACACACCACAAGTGGAGTGTTGGAAACAATAGAGGATTATGGCAGAGTGGCAGGGTACAAGATCAAAAAACAGAATTCTATCCGTCTGCTGTACCCATCAGACAAGATCACAGAAGAAACCATTAAAAATGTAGTACCCTTTGCAATAGCCAAGCACAAACTGAAATATCTATGGATATACCTGACTAAAATAACGAAAGATTTGTACGAAGAAAATTATAAAACACAAGAAACCAAGAGTGACCTCAACAAATGGAAGAACAGCCCATGCTCATGGATTGATAGACTCAATATAGTAATGATGATAATTTTGCCAAAGGCAAAATATAGGTTCAATGCTATCCCAATACAAATACAACAATCCTTCAAAGAATTGGAAAAACTGGTTACCAACTTCATATGGAGGGGGAAGAAGCCCATAATTAGCAGAGAACTCCTCAAGAAGAAGGACAAAATAGGAGGGATTGCTCTACCAGACTTTAGCATGTATTATATGACCACAATAGTCAAACAGTGTGGTGCTGGTAACGACAGATATTCAGACCAATGGAAAAGAGCTGAAGACCCAGAAATAAAAACAGCATACAGACAAAAAATGTCAAATGGGAACCAGATGCCTGCTTCAATAAATGGTGCTAGAAAAAATGGATATCTACCTGTAGAAAATGAAGCAAGACCCTTACCTCACTCCTTGCACAAGGGGAAACTCAAGGGGGATCACAGACCTTGAGAAAAAAACCTCCAAAATTAGGCCCATTAATGAAGGAACTGGGACAAACCTGAGAACCTTGGCACAGGGAATACATAGGCTACAAGAAATAGGGAAGGATACAAATACAGAGGAGTCACAAATTGATAAGTGTGATATATTGAAAATAAGCCACCTGTGTACATCAAAAGTATTTACCAAGAGAGTAATAAGAGAGCCCACCGACTGGGAAAACATGTTTAGCTATGACACATCAGACAAAGGCCTTATTACTAAAATCTGTAATACTTTGCAAACTTATAATAAGAGAAAAACTAACTGCCCACTGAGGAGGTGGACAAAGGATCTGAACAGAAGTTTCACAGAGTCTGAAATCCAAATAGCCAATAAACATATGAGAAAATGTTCCCGATCATTAGCTATAATAGAAATGCAAATTAACTATGAGATACCCCTAACACCCTCAAAGATAGCCCAATTCAAAAAGTCAGAAAGCAACAAATATTGGAGGGGCTATGATGAGATAGGAACTCTCATCCATTACTGGTGGACCTGTAGGTATGTACAGCCTATGGAAATCTATTTGATGATTTCTAAGATGGAAATTGAGCTACCATACAACCTAGCAATCCCCCTACTGGGCATATACCCAGAGGAGGCAAGAAACAAACTATGGCCATGCATCTGTGCTCCAATGTTCAACGGGATATAGTTCACAATTGGGAGGAGATGGAAACAACCCAATTTTCCATCAAAAGACGAATGGATTAAAAAACAGTGGTACATTCATACAATGGAGTACTATGCATCGCTAAAAAGCAGTGATGAATACATGAAGCATATTGCCATAGTGGAGGAAATTATGCTAAGTGAAGTAAGCCAAGCCCAAAAGGACAAGTAAAACATGAATCCTCTGAGGTAAGTTTATTAAAAAATAGAAAAGAAATGAAAAATGGGCACAGGAAAACAGCTACTCTAGACAAATATTCCAGGAGTGAGGGGAAGGTAGTATGACAGGGGCCAGACCAAATCCAGGGGTACATATGGTAGCCACCTAAAAAGGAGCAGGGTGGAGGAAAGGAAATAAAGGGAGAAAACGTGTGGCAGGGGAATACGGCACTAACCCACCCAAGGAGAGGGTATTGTTTATATCTCCATAGGGACCAGGCTTAAATCCATTCCAGTGTTCCAGCGTGCAAATGCAGCGTGCTGGCATGGAGAGGGGAGTCAGTAGAGGGGTCTGGGGACCCAGCCCCAGTCCCAGCTATGTGGACAACTGCCCATCCCCCCAGAAGAATTTAGAGGACAGCCCTGAAGCAGTATCTTGGGGAGAGGGACATGTCTGATCAGAGCATATGGGAGCAAATGAAGGGGGAGGAAGAGAGAGTGGAGCACATCCTGGTCCACCAAGCCTGGAGGACGATATCTCCACTCAGAGCAGGCAATGCACAGAGTGGACCATATGACTGATCCCACTATGAGACACGACTTCCCTCACTCCCCCATGGCCCTATGGGGAACAACACTGGGGACTCACTGTCAGGATTGGTCCAGTCTGACCCCACCAAGTGCATGTGACAGAGCAGCAGGGGGAGCAGAGTAGGGAGTAGGGAGTACAAAGTATAGACTTTGGCTCCAGAACATGGCACCCCATTGGACTCAACTGGAGGACACTCTTAGAGGTCAAAAAACAGACCTTGATCTATTTACAGGCTTTTCTTTTTTTTTTTTTTAATTAAATAATTAATGTTTGGCCATTGGTTTTCTTTGTTGTTGTCATTGTGTTCTCTTTTGTTGCTTTGTCTTGCTCTGCCTTGTTTTTTGTGCATATGATTATCACTGCAGGTCTATCTAGATAAGATAGACTGAATGAACAGTCTGGAGGAGAAAACAACAGGACCGATGATTCCTGGGGGACATGGAAGAGGGGGTGGTTGGAGAAAGGAAGTGGTGTTGACCAACCCAGGGACAAGGGAACAACAAGTGATCCAAAATTAGTGGCAAGGAGGGTGTGAGAGGCCTTGTAGGGATTCAGCAATGGAAATGTAACCAAGAGAAATTACTGAAACCCAAATGAAGGCTGATATGATAGTGGGACAAGAGGAAAGTAAAATGAAATCAAGAAAAAACCTGTAGGCAAAGGGCATTTATAGAGGTCTAAATACAGGCATGTACATATGTAAATATATTTATATAGGATGATTGGGAAATAGATCTACGTGCATATATTTACGGGTTTAGTATTAAGGTAGCAGATGGACATTGGGCCTCTACTCAAGTACTTACTCAATGCAAGAACACTTTGTTCTATTAAATTGGCATTCCATGATACACACCTCCCTGACACGATCACTGAAGACAAATGTGTGCATAAGCAAATGTGGTGACGAAAGCTGATGGTGCCTGGTTATCAAAAGATATAGCATCCAGGGTCTTAAACACTTCCAGGTAAACAAGCAGCTATCTATCCCAGAAGCAACAAAGCCCACATGGAAGAAGCACACCAGCCTGTGTGACTACAAGATGTAGAAGCGACCAGGTATCAGGCATCAAGGAACAAAAAATCACATTATTGTAAATGAGGGGTAGTGCAGAGTGGAAACCCAAAACCTATCTGTAGATAACAGGACACCACCGTACAGAATGGTCGTGGGGAGGAGAGGAGCCAGAGTACAGTGTAGCAACAGCAAAACATACAACTTTCCTCTAATTCTTAAATGCCCCCCCCCAACTATCATGATCCCAATTCTACCTTACAATTATGGCTAGACCAGAGGATGTACATTGGTAGAGACAGAAACACGGAATCCAGGACAGATGATCCGTTCAGGACCAGTGGTGAGAGTGGCAATACTGGATGATGGAGGGAAGATGGGGTTGAAAGGGTGGAACCAAGCATAAGGATGTACATATAACATCCTCTCTGGGGCATGGACAACAGAAAAGTGGGTGAAAGGAGACATCAGACAGTGTAAGACGTGACAACATAATAATAATTTATAAATTATTAAAAGTTCATGAGGGAAGGGGGAAATGAGGAGCTGTTACCAAGGGCTTAAGTGGAGAGCAAATATTTTGAGAATAATGAGGGCAATGAATGTACAAATATGCTTGACACAATTGATGTATGTATGGATTTGATGAGTTGTATGATCCCCCAATAAAATGACTTTAAAGAAATAAATGCAGCAAAAAAAACTTTTAAAAAGATGTATGTGAACTCCATGCACTTTTGTTTGAAGTTGCACTAGTCATATCATGTTGGACACAAGTATGATTTAAATTTTTTTCTTTGAAAATTATATATTGTTAAAGAGATGTGTACAGGTGCCAAGTGTCAATGCATTGACTTCAACAGTTAGATTTTATGTAAGCTTGTTGCAGCTGTTTGAAGGTACAGGTGAAGTCCAACCTGTCAATTAGATCACAGCCTGAGAATACCTTCTGGGGATATGGCCTTTTTACAAGAGACACCGAGGAGAACTGAAAACTCTTTTTGCCCCACTTCACCATCCTACGTGCTTGCATTTTGTGTCTAGCCATGTAGCCTGTGAAGCCTTGGAACTATTTGTGTTCTGCCATGTTCCTGATGAATTTGGACCTACACAACTCTGCACCCACTAACCTGTGATCTCCTAGCTTCCTGCTTTGTCTTCCTGCTTCATCAGTTGGCAGCTGTGTGAGTCTGGAGGGGACTCCAGGTCACATATGATTCATAGACTTGAGTTGAACTGGGCTGCACATCTTTCTTGATAAAAATTCATTTCTTTATATCAAGAAAATGGATAATATATATCTTGCTTATATTTTCCCAGAAAATTCATCATAATACAGTGATGAACTGAGGTGCTTGCTGAGGGCAAAGGGAATATGGAATAGGAGATGAATGGTGATTGTTCTAAATGCTAGTTGCAGCCCCATGATCAGTTGCAAAAGCAAGGGCTATAATTGTATTTTTTCCTTGTATGTATGCATCAAATATTTTAAGATTTTAATAGTGTTGGTATATTTATTGATTGTATGTGTGCTACCTATATCATGTTAGGTACAAATCTAACTTTATAATTATCTTTATTCAGAGATTTTGTGTGATATAAGGAAATGTTTTCATGTGCCACATTGACAACAAATGCACTGTGATAGCTAAGGTTTAGTGTGAAGTCAACTTTCTAGGTCATGATTCTCAGTGGTTTGGCAGTTAAGACCTGGTAATCCTCCTTGATAAGATAGCCTTAAGAATGTGGCCTGCCATCAAAGAACAAAAAATCATATCATTGGCTGCACACCTCCATGATCGCTGAAGACAAACAGTGCATAAGCAAATGTGGAGAAGAAAGCTGATGTTGCCCGGCTACCAAAAGAGATAGTGTCTGGGGTCTTAAAGGCTTGAAGGTGAACAAGCGGCCATCTAGCTCAGAAGCAACAAAGACCACATGGAAGAAGCACACCAGCCTGTGCGATCACAGTGTGCCAAAGGGATCAGGTATAAGGCATCATCAAAAAAAAAAATCTTACCATAGTGAATGAAGGGGGAAGTGCAGAGTGGAGACCCAAAGCCCATTTGTCGGCCACTTGAGATACCCTCACAGAGGGGTGTAGGGGAGGAGATGAGTCAGTCAGGGTGTGGTATAGCACCGATGAAGAATACAGCTTTCCCCCAGATCCTAAATGCTCCCTCCCCCACAACTACCATGATCCGAATTCTACCTTGCAAGTCTGGATAGAGCAGAGGTTGTACACTGGTGCAGATAGGAGCTGGAGGCACAGGGAATCCAGGGTGGATGATACCTTTAGGACCAGGGGTGTGAGGGCCAATACTGGGAGAGTAGAGGGTGAGTGGGTTGGAAAGGGGGAACCGATTACAAGGATCTACATGTGACCTCCTCCCTGGGGGACGGACAACAGAAAAGGGGATAAAGGGAGACACCGGACAGGGCAAGATAATGACAAAATAATAATTTATAAATTATCAAGGGCTCATGAGGAAGGGGAGAGTGGGGAGGGAGGGAAAAAAAAGAGGACCTGATGCAAAGGGCTTAAGTGGAGAGCAAATGCTTCGAAAATGATGAGGGCAAAGAATGTACAGATGTGCTTTATACAATTGATGTATGTATATGAATGGATTGTGATAAGAGTTGTATGAACCCCTAATAAAATGTTTTTTTTTTAAAGTATGTGGCCTACTTACAATATAAATGAAAGCGATGGGAAAGCTGAACTGCTTTTCACTGGGTCTAGATCCTGCATTTGGTTTGCTGACACTCAAACTCGCACACAGACATGGAGTCACTGTTGACATCCAGTTCTTTATATTTCATCTAGGGACCTACTGTGTTTCCTATTGATCCTGGGAGTCATCAGCAGCCTGACATCTTATTTGCCAAACTTGGATTAATTTGCCTCTGCTGCCAGAAACCTGTTGTCTAATCTGCTGCTTTTGGATCTTTCAGCCCTTGAAGGTGCATGATTCATGAGAAGCCTCCAATCTGACTTCTGACTCATGGACTTTACCTTGCCTATTTCTACAATTGTGTGAACTATATCCTTGATATAAATCCCTCTCTGTTTGTGAGCTATATCCTTGATATAATCCCCCTCTATATATACATAAATACATTTCACTGGTGTTGTTTTTCTTGAGGACCCAATTTAAGGCAGATATGATAGTTAGATAGTTTAGGTAAACTTTAAGATATATAAAAGTATAGGGGTGCTATATAACCTGTACATCAGGTAATAGATTTTTCGTGCTTCCTTGGGGTTGAGGGGGTTGGTTTCTTATAAGGAGGGCCCTGAGACCTTCCCCCTCTCTACTTTCACTCTCCTGTTTGCTGGCCAGCCTGAGAGTTGCCAAAGCCCTGCCATGTTTATCCTAACCTTGGATCCACATGACATTTGCACACACTGATCTGTGATAATCCTGAATTCTGCATCATTGTATGTGGTTGTGTGAGTCTGAAGAGGGACTTGTGGACTAGTATTAAACTCATGGACTGGGCTGGCATGTGTTCTTTATATATATTTACTTCTTGATATAAAGCTCTCTCTGACACATATGAGTGTCACTGGATTTGTTTATCTACACAATTCGACCTACCACTGCAGGGGTTAAAAAGAGGACCACAGAGTTAAAGTGAAATTATCACTATATGATATCAAGGATACATTTAATCAATACAACTCATCCTGAGTGATACAAGTCATATTACATTACAAGTATGGTACTGATTAGATTTCTCTACTATAAAATACTCTTTTGCTCTTGGAGGGAAATTATTATATGCATTTCACCTCAAAAGTGGGCATACTGGGAATTCTTCTGCATTCAGACCATTCATATATACAGTTATTATTAACATAATTGGGTCACCTGTATTATTTGTAACATTATTTTACAATTGTTCTTTGTTTCATTATTCCTGTTTTTTTCCTGTCTTATCTGAATTTAACTGAGCATTTTATATGATTTCAGTTTAACTCATGCCTTAGAGTATTATTAATAATTGTTTAAATTTTTGCACAGTTGTCTTAAAGTGTACAGTGTATTTCTTTAAATAATCTAAATCCATCTTCAAAAATTCTGAATTATTGCCTATGTAGGCCAGCTATTTTATAATATTTTCTCTTTTGTTTCTGTGAGGATTAGCCTTGTGCTAGGCACTGGACAAAGTAATTGTATGTATGAGCATAAGTCCAAAATAATTGCTATAAAGTCAGAGAAACCTTTATTAAATAAAATATCAGTTTAGCTGTTGCTTCTCAATTTACATCTCTATATTTATGAAGGTAGTCTTTTTTTCTGAAGATAGTCTTTTTATCTTTCTGCACATTATTCAATGAGTTCTATTAAACACTAAACCAAAGGATTCTGATCACTTCAATATTCAGCACATCAATGTGGCAGTTTTGAGGTGTTCTTTAAATTTTTTGTGGTTTTTGCTATGCTTTGTCTTTTGAGAACAAAAAGAAGCCTGAAGAGGAGGAAATATCAGGGCTTAAAAGCATATAGGTAAAATTTCCCAGTAGAATTTCTGTAGGATAGGCTTGCTACCCTCAAATAATGAGCAAGTACAATATTGTGATGAAAAAAAAATTTATTGACTCAGCTTTACTGGAGTTTTCCCTTACCGATGTAGTTTTCAATTTTCTTCATAATTAGCACCTGAGATCATCCTGTTCTTCAAGAAAATCCATCAAGATTACCCATTTTGCAATCTAGAAAATAGTCTCTATAGATTCCTGTGCTGGTCTTTCTGCCTTGATTTAATGGACCCAACAGATCACTTTGAAATCTGTTTTTTATTGGACTTTTGCTATGTTTTGTTTTGTTATTACATACTGTAATGAGACTAAGACAAGTGTATTACCAACACAACTTGTGTACAGCCATCCACTGATTAGAGGCTCATGTTTAAGCACATTTTATTTGGAATAAACTTATACCTGTATTAACTAAAGTCTTAGACTATTTCTTTTACCTACCCTTATACAATATCTATTAAGTGAACAAGGCAACATTTAAAGGGCCAGCAATTAACATTCACTATCAAATGCAATTGCGGTGTAAAGGGATTCAAGTCCCTCTAGGTCAAATAACTGATATTGTCAAGCTGCTAGAGCTTGTGGAACACGGAATTTAGGCCTAAGATAATGTCCATATGGATATATAGATAGTGAATGCCTTGGGAAGGCACATGGAACCTAACAGTTTGCCAAAGGAAGAGGAAAACCTGGCTGAGATTTGGCAACAAGAACGTAAAATGGATATGTGTGTTGGTTTTGTTTTTAGTTTGAAAAACTCAACTTTTTGATGTTTCCAACACCTCTGAAATCTGAGCTCCAGAGTAAACATTATGTTAGCACTCATTTGCTGAGAGTATATGTTAGGTTGGCCTTGTACTTAGTAAGTAGTTGGTTGTACATATACTTGGTAAGCTACTCAAAGTGAACATAGTATTTCCCAGTGCTGTATTATCCTCACAATTACTGTGTGAGTTATTTCTGTGAATAGTCTAATCCATCATCAAATTACAAAGGAAGAATCTCAGTCTCAAAGATGTTAGGAAGCTTGCAAAGCCCAAAACTAGGTAGAAAAGACAAAGCATGGAATCAGCCTTTGCATGACTCCCTCATACTTCAGGCGTGCAATAATTAAACCCATACCCTTTTCTGTGGGTATGGGCACCAGCTGGACCTTGACATTTCCCTACATCTGAACAGTCCCAATGCTACAGGAACTTGCTCACAGGTCTGAGAAGTGACCTGTAATTGATCCTAATTGAGCTCTGTTTTGAGGACTAATGAGGTACAGACGCCTTATTTTTTTTCCTCTCTGATACATCAGATGGAAGTGGTTGCAGCTGGTTCAAACACTAGCCAAAGGGACAGTTTATTAGACCACACAGGAGGCTAGAATCTGTTCACTGTAAGCAGGGTCCCTGTAAGACAGGTCCTTCAGAGTACTATACCTTGTCCCCTGGATTAGTCTGGCATATCTCAAGGTATGACTGAGAAGTCATATATAACTGCTGCTCTTAGGATAGAGGATAGGTGATAGTCACTGAAGAAAGATGACGCAGGACACTTCTGTGAAGATTTAAAGTCTTAGACACCTAAATGGGCAGGTTTTTTATGTCTTATATGTTCACTGTGAGTCATAATCAACAGGATGGTAATGAGTTTGGATATTTCTTGGTTTTCTAGCCAGGGAGGAACAGGAAGTGAGAGTAGAAGTCCTCCCGTAAGGACCCCCCACCACTGAGGCAGAAACTGCTAAGTTGCACACAAAAATCCAAAGTCAAAATGTATGCTTCTTCCCTCTGCATGGGAACTGGTCAAGCCTCAAAAGGACCTCATTGGGTTCCAATAACCCTTTCTCAGGTTCTCCCTGCCACATCACACCTGTTTAGTTCTTCCTGTGTCCCAGGACCCAATATAGCTACTAACTTACCTCTATTATATTTTAGGACTTATATAAGCACCTAGTGTTTCTAGGATATCCATGTGGTCAGAAACTTGGATTTACTCTGCCCAGAAGACTCTCCTAAAATTAAGCCATATTGCCTACATTGTCAGACTGAGGGGAATCAGGTTCAGGAACAGGGTAGTTAGTAGTGTCTAAGATATGTATACAGGGCCTAAGGGCCCAGTAGATTCTCAGCAGCTCTCCTTGTGTGCAAGTGGACACCGTGCTCTTTAAATGCTCATGAGTGAAAGCCATGGGCACTTATGGAACTTAGGGATGCCTGCTTCCTGCTAACGGAAATCATGTGTGATAGTTACGACTTTGAGTTCTTGGGGCAGTGTCTGCACATCCATCAAAATAAATCCTTTCGAAGGATGAGCTGAGCCCATTCATACCCAATTCATGCTATCATATGAGTTAACCTCGTGAAGGAGGCCCCACTGGCCAGGCATTGAACAAAGAGGAGTCAGCAGAGTCCACAACCTACCAGCTGTCAAACCAAGAAGGGGCATTTAAAATTCACTGACGGCCTCTTCAGTGCCAAGATCTATGCTTAGTGATGAACTCACTTCCCATTTAACATTCCTCAACCACTATGAGGCAGGCACTTAGAATGCTTTTGTTTTATTGGTGGGAAAACTGTTATACAGAGAATAATATAATGAAACCCAGATCTCTGTAAATGCCAGCCTCTGATCTTCACTTTAAGAGCCAAATCTGTGTCCTGGCACCATTGCTTTGCCCAGTCAACCTTGCATAGCCTTCCCTGAGCAAGGACATAAGCCAAGACCTCACTCTGTGGATGGTGGGATAAAGGGTTGGTTGAAAGAGAGGAGCCTGCTGATATTTAAAACAACAACAAAAAGAAAAACTGTTTCATCTATAGGAAATCAGAAGCACTTTCTGGGAAGAATCGTGCATGTGAACAACACTCTATTGACTGAAATGTTGTTACCTTCCTCAGCTCCTGAAGTTTACTTACTTGAGTTTATCCAGAATTGTGTGAATTCTGGTGAAGTCTCAAACTCTCCCTTATGAAAAATTGCCCTTTCTCTGTGTTTTCACCTCCTCAAACTACAGCCCATACCCCCCAAAGTCTTCACTTGGTCTGTATAATGTAATGAGCCCTGATGTTTTCTTGTGTCCACCACAGTTTCCTTTGACATCGGTCCGACTGAAAATACAGAGATCAGAAGTAGGACCTCCCTGGGGACCCCCCTGGAGCCTGCTTATTATTTTCTTAAAGATGGAAATAACTTTGATAAGTATCTGCTGGGATCTTTAAAAGTTTGTGTGCAGTCATCTAAGGTTCAACTATGGGCTTCACACCATCATAAGGAGAGAAAATTATGAAAATCAAAAGATATATAGAAACAATTAGTCCAAAATACCAATGAGCCATACAAACATCAGTTTCTACAACCTTGAGAACAGAACTTGATAGTGTTCAGGTTTCACTAACAACTGCCCTGAAAAGGATCACATTCTAATGTCCTGATAGTGGAAGAAAAATTTAGAACAAAACTGAAAATCATAAAATATTATTTTATGGTTAGTGGTTACATAGAAACAGATGGAACCCCTAAGACTATAGCCCTTAGTCATCTTTCAGGTCTGGAGCTCACCTCATTTAGAATAGTCAAATAGTGAAAATCAAAGTGCGGGGGGGTGGGCAACTAAGTAACACGCACCAGATGGACTCTGCAGCTATCAGTGCAGGAGAGTCACTGAGAGGGAAACTCCACACTGCCGGGTCGCTAGAAGAGTAGCATAAAGATAAGTAGGCACAGATCCCCTAGGTTGAGGAGCTGAGGGCTTTTGGCTTACCACTGTGGAAGCCGGCTAAGGCTGAGCGTTATCCCTGCCACAGTCTCAGCCAGAGCAGGGCTCCTCCAGCAGGCCCAAGGACTTTATCTCAACAGATCAACAACTTACTCCCACCTCAGTACAGGGTTTAAACCCCTCCAGCCCCACAATCAGGTGAACGGGGAACAGTTATATAGTTATTTTGGTTTCTCTCTCGTCTCCCCTTCCCCCAACAATCTCAGTGTGATCAGGTTTTTCTTTTGCTTTTTTTTCCCCTGTCTTTCCTCTCACACACAACTGTTGGCCTCCAAGCTACTCCCATTTCTCTAGGACAATTATGCATGCTCTCCACCCAGTTTGCGGAGCGCTTAACAGCTGGAGAAGTCCTGCCCATCCTCTACCTAAGGGAACTCATGGCAACATTCCAAGGCACTTTAAATGGCTAGGATAAATCCTGCCTGGCCACTCTCTATGGCATAACAAGAAGCTGGGGAAATCCAGCCGATCTTCTATTGCAGGGGAACTCAAATCTACCCTCCAAGGTCCTCCAAGCAGCTTGGGGAAATCCCTCTCCTCCTTTGGGATGCAACACTTGGATGGGGGAGGCCCTGTCCATCTTCTATGGTCCCACATGGCTGAGGGAACTAGCTCCCACATGCCATAGTGCTTCACATAGTCTAAGGCAGCTCCAACAACCTACAGCGATCCAAGCTGCTATGGGAATCATTGCCAGATTTACATGGCAATGTAGCCAAGAGCATAATTCAGTCCACCATCCATGATGCTCTACAACAAAGTGGGCACACCCACTGGCTCTCCACAGCACTCCAGTTGCAGGAGGCATCCACAAACACCCTGTGAGTTGCCTCAAACCACCATGGGCCACACTACTAAGGCTACCTGTGAGATCATCCAGTGTAGAAGCATACTCACAGGTCCACAACCACTCAACCAGCTTCCCCTATGGGGACCATCCAACTTATCCTACAAATAACAGAATAATTGTTGGCTAGGGAAAGAGTTAAACCACAGGAGGATAAAGCAGTAGCCCACTCCACAGTGCATAGCTGCAGGTAGTTCAAACAGGAATTCCTACTAGTCTATCATAGAGAGTGTCCAGTTCTCCATGACTCTTTGGAATTGGTGCTGGGCTCCTCTCAAACAACCCAAAAAGCAATCTTCCCCAACACCCTCAACAATAACAACAACAACAACCAAAACAGGAAAAAGCAAAGGCAGGGTCAGAAGAAGTCCTGAATCTAACAACATTCATTGAAAATCAGACATTGATCTGCCACAGAAAGAAATCTTCAAAATGATGCTTGGAGTCATACAGGATATGTGAGAAATAATACAGAAAATTGATGAAATGATAGAGGAGATAAAGCCCACACACCAAAGGAAAATACAAAATCTAAGGGATGAAATAACAAAATCCAGTAGTAAATGAACAGACTTTGCCAATAAACTTGAGGAGGCAGAGAGTTGCACCAGTGACCTAGAGAATAAACAGACAGACTTCAACAAACAGGACAGGCAGTCAAATAAGATAATCAGAGAAGCTGAAGAAATCCTAAGACCCATGTCTGATGCTATAAGGGAGAACAACATTAAAATTATTGGTGTACGTGAAGAAGACACAACAAATAAGTCAACCGCAAAACTAGTAAGGGAATTATTTAAAATAAAATAAAAAAACTTCCGTAGGTAGTGAATGAAAACCAGGTAACCATTCAGGAGACCAAAAGAACACCAGCTAGGCTGAATTCAAAAAAGATGTCATCATGGCATAAATCGTTGTTAAACTATCCAACTTTGAGAAAAAGGAAAAAAGTCATGAGAGCTGCTACAGAAAAAGAAGCAGTAAACTATAGCGGTACCCAAATAAGAATATGCTCAGATCTATTAGTGGATACTTTTAAAAAGAAGAGAAAATGAAGAAATATATTCCAAAAATAGAAGGAAAATATCACAAAACCAAGAATACTCTACCCAGCTCTATCCATCTATCAAGATAGATGGAGAAGTAAGCATGTTCCCAGATAAGGAAAAACTCAACGAATACATTAAAAGAACCTCAACCTTACAAAATATTCTTGTTGACCCAGTTTGGGGATAAGAACAGCGCTCACCAAACACAAATAAAAGAATACCACATAGAACAACCCCACCCAAAGGGCAAAAGAAAAAACATCCCCCAATATACCATTGGCTCGTCAGTGGAAAGAAGGTAAGAAAGAAACCCACACACACTCACACACAAACACATACACACACACAGGCACAGCACACTGAACAGAACTGGAGGTAGGAAAACACCCAATAGAAAAAGTACAAGTTCACATCACAAAGACGGATGGAATAATCCTGAGCATCAATGGATTGAACTCAGGTATTAAAACACAGAGACTAACAGACTGGTTTTGAAAACACAGCAGCTGCCTACAGGAGACATATCTCAAGATTACATACACTATGCTGAGAAAAAGGCTGGAAAAAATATACTAAGAAAATGGAAATTCAAAACAAGCAGGGGTTGCCATCTGTGCTAGTCTGGGTACTTTAGAGAAACAAATCCACAGAAACTCGTGTATAAGAGAGAGTTTTCTATAAAGGTTAAGTATGCATCAAGAAAACATCCCAACCTAGTACTGCCCAAAACCACAAGCCCAAGATTAACCCATATGTCCAATACCAAATCACAAAGTCCTCCTCCATCTCACAAAACAGACCCAATGATGCTGACTGCAGGAGCAAATCCGAGTGATTGGATGTGTATACATCTCAGTGCTGGCAGCCGTCTCCACATGGGTGCTGCAGCACTGAGGGCTGTATTGGGATAGGTTTATGTGTCTTCTCCTCAGGGATGTCTTACAGAAAGTGAGCCTTACCAGCGAAAGCAGAAAACTAGTAAAGGCAGCTACACCCTGGTCGACCATCAGAAAGAAACAGACCCGAGAACTAGAAATGTGAGACTCACTGAGGCATTTATGCCAACGTCCTTCAATTAACCCTACATATGTTTATCACCAATTTGGCACAATAAACTAACAAACTCAATCCACCCTTTGCCAACCTGTCACCTGTTCATAATTCCTTAGCTTCATGATTGCAATTAAGTAACACCTACACCTTAATCCTATAATCCTGTGAATATGTATGTCCCCCACCTGTGAAAGTTTGTAAGCCAACCACTTCATGCCTTTGTCATCCCAATTTTTTTCTAATCCAATCTCTTTTTTTAAATCATTTTATTGGGGGCTCGTACAATTCTTATCAAATTCCATACATACATCCATTGTGTCAAGAACATGTGTACATTTGTTGCCATCATCATTCTCAAAACATTTGCCTTCTACTTGAGCCATTAATATCTGCTGCTCATTTCACCCCTCACTCTCCACTCCCCCTACCTCATGAACCCTTCATCATTCAAAAATTATTAATATTTTGTCATATATTACACTGTCCGACGTCTCCCCCCGCCTTCTTCTCTGCTGTCCCTCCGCCAGGGAGGAGGCTATACATAGATTCTTGTAATCAGTTCCCCCTTTCTACCCTATATTGTCTCCAACCTCCAGGCATCGCCACTCTCAGCACTGATCCTGGAGGAGTCCTGTGTCCTGGATTCCCTGTGTTTCCAGTTGCTATCTGTGCCTATGTACATCCTCGAGTCTAGCCAGATTTGTAAGGTAGAATTGGGATCATGATAGTGGGAGCAGGGGGGAGGAAGTATTTAAGAACTAGAGGAAAGTTATATGTTTCATCATTGCTACCCTGTACCTTGCCTGGTTCATCTCCTCCCCAAAACCCCTCAGCAAGGGGTGTCCGGTTGGCTACCATTGGGCTTTGAGTCTCCACTCTGCACTCACCCACATTTTCAATGATATGATTTTTTGTTCCTTGATGCTTGATACCTAATCCCTTTAACAACTCGTGTCACACAGGCTGGTGTGTTTCTTCCATGTGGGCTTTGTTGCTACTGAGTTAGATGGCCACTTGTTTATCTTTGAGCCTTTAAGACCCCAGACGCTATATCTTTTGGTAGCTGGGCACCATTAGTTTTCTCTACCACATTTGTTTATGTACACGTTTGCTTCATTTATCATATCAGGGAGTTGGACACCCATTGATATGATTTTTAGTTCTTTGATGTCTGATAAATGATCCCTTCTGCACCTTGTGGTCAGACTGGCTGGTTTGCTTTTTCCATGTGGGCTTTGATGCTTCTCAGCTAGATGGCCGCTTGTTTACCTTCAAGCCTTTAAGACCTCAGATGTTATATCTTTTGATAGCCGGGCACCATTAGTTTTCTTCACCACATTTGCTTATGCACATGTTTGTCTTCATTGGTCATGTCAGGAAGGTGAGCACCCACTGATATGATGTTTAGTTCTTTGATATCTGATAACTTGTCCCTTCTACACTTCGTGGTCAGCCAAGCTGGTGTGTTTCTGCCATGTGGGCTTTGATGCTTCTCAACCAGATGGCCTCTTGTTTATCTTCAAGCCTTTAAGACCCCAGATGTTGTATCTTTTGATAGCCGGGCACCGTCAGTTTTCTTCACACCATTTGCTTATGCATACATTTTTCTTCAGCAATCGTGTTGGGAAGGTAGTCACCCCAATTTTGAGTATCCAATTTATATACTGCCCACTTACATCAACCCAGTTATCTGAGAAGACAAGCATATATTTTGACATGAAGAGTCTTTGTTCCTGTTGCAACCTTGTGAAGTCTGAAACCATAAGCAAAGTCAAACCCGGGCAGGCCTTCCATAAAGTCAGCAACAATATACACCAATTCACAAGCTCAAAAATCTCTAGCTGGTCGGGTTCTGGTCAACTCAATGTAGGCTGCCTCACTCAGCTTCCACAAGGTGCCCGTTGGTCGCCTTGCCTTTAGACCATGGGCTCTCACCAAAACTTAACAAGCCTAGTCCCCTAGTGTTAGGTCATGAATTTTAGACCAGTCAACCTGCTCTCATCTTCTTCCTTTTATCCCTGTAAATCAAGTCCACAGTCGTCAGTGGCCAAACTCAACCCATCTCTTTATTGCTGCATTTTTCCCAATTCCACTCAACTAATAGATTCAGGTGGTCACCTAGAAAGCATTTTAGCCTGCTCTCAGGCTCCCTTTAACATTCAGTCCTGCAGGGGAGTTTTCCTCATGGTTCCGGATTTTTTCCAGCTTCTGACAAAGATTACTGGTTCTTGAGTACTCCAAAGAACTGGGTTGGGCATATATTTTGGATGCTTTCTTTGCAGATGTGGCCTAAAGCCAAGCAAAGATAAAATTTTAACGACTGAAAGAAAATGGGCTTTCAAATTTTCTATTTTCCTAGTTCCCATATTTTCCCCAGGAACCACCAAGTTAAAAGTGTGGCTTTATCTAACCTCTGGCTAAACAAGAAAAACTACCATGAGGGAGAGGTCAAACAAACATCTGCTATCTATCTTATGATTTGTTTCTCCAGTACCCCACTCCCAAGTTACCATATATGCTAATCTGGGTACTTTAGAGAAACAAATCCACAGAAACTCATATATAAGAGAGAGTTTTAAATAAAGGTTAATTGTGCATCAAGAAAACATCCCAACAACACAGTGCTGCCCAAATCCACAAGTCCAACATTAACCCATAAACACATATGTCCAACAGCAATCCGCAAAGTCCTCCTCCATCTCACAAAACAGATGCAATGAAGCCGACTGCAGGAGGAAAGCTGAGTCTGTGAGTGTGTAAGCTTCTCAGCCCTGGCAGGAGTCTCCACACGGGTGCTCCAGCACCCAGGGTTGCATTGGGGTACGTCTATGTGGCTTCTCCTCAGGGATGTCTTGCGGGAAGAGAGCCTTGCCAGTTAAAGCATGGAACTGGCTAAGGCAGCTACACCTTGGTCTGACCTTCAGAAAGCAACAGACCCAAAAACTAGAAAGGTGAAGCTCACTGAGTAATTTATCCCTCCGCCCTTCAATTAACTCCACGTGTGTATTTTTGGCCAGTTTGGCACAATAAAATAACTACCTCACCATCCTAAACTCAGACAAAATTTATCTCAAGGTGCAAACCATAAAATGACATAAGGAAGGGCACTATGTAATGCTCAAGGAAAAGTAGACCAAGGACCAGTGAGCATAAAATAAGTTTATACGTGCCCAAAGAAAGATTTGCAAAATTTTTCAGTCAAGCAACCCAGAGATGAAAAAAGAAATTAGAGGCTCAGCATTAAAGTAGGTGACTTTAATAGATCACTCTCCACAAAGGATAGAACACAGGTAAAGAAACTTAACAAGAAGGCTACAGGTCTAAACATTATAATTAGATGACTTGACCTGATAGATATTTTCAGAGCTCTTCATGCAAATGCAAAAATAAATCCACATTCTTTTCAAGGCCACATGGCACATATTCGAAAATAGACCACAAGCTGGGACACAACTTGAATCTGTAAACTCAAGCACATAGAGATTATACAGACTTCTCTCTCTGACCACTTTGGCATAAGGCTGGAAATTTAAAAAACACTAATAAGAAAGTGAAGGCAAACAATTGGAGAATGAATAAATATTTATTGGAAAAGAAATGAGTACTTTCACAGATCAGAGATGAAATTATGAAGTTTCTAAAAAAACAAGGAGAATGAGAATACAAGGTACCCAAACTTTTGGGATACAGTAAAGGCATTTATCAGAGGACGTTTGAAAGTAATACATGCACACATAAAAAGGAAGCAAGATTTATGATTGATATGCTGACAAAACTTATAGCAATTAGAGAAGAGTCAACAGGGCCATCCTACCAACAGCAAAAGAAAAGAAACAATAAAATTCCGGGCTGAGATTCATGAGAGGGAATACAAGAAAAATTGGGGGAAAATTAATGCAGCTAAAAGTTTTTTCTTTTAAGGATTTATAGAATTAATAGAGTGCTGGCAAACCTAGCCAAAGAAAGAACAGAACAAATTTCAATAGCAAGGATGAGCAATGAAACAGGGGATGTTACAATGAACCTAATGAAATCAAAAGAATAATTACACAGTACTGCAAGGTCCTGTACCCCCAACAAATAAACAGCTTGGAAGACATGTATAAATACTTGGAAAAATATTCCCTCCCTGCAGTATCCCAGATGGGCGTCAAGAGTCCCAAAGACCCATAGCAGTTGAAGAAATGGACAAGGTTATCAGGGATTACCAACAAAAAATATTTCCCAGACCAGATGGATACACAGAATTCTACCAAGCATTCAGGGAAAAACTGATACCAATCCTACACAAATTATTCCAGAATATAGAAAAAGATGGCAAACTCCTGAACTCTTTGTATGAAGTCAGTATAACTCTGATACCTAAACTGCCAAGAATCCCACAAGAATAGAGTAGTACAGACCAATATCTCCAATAAATATCCATGCAAAAATCCTTAACAAAATACTGGCCAATAGAATAAAAATGTATATAAAATATATTCACCATGAACAAGTGGGATTCCTACAAGGGATACCAGGATCGTTCAACATAAGAAATACCATTAGTATTATTTGCCACATTGACAAAAAAATTATAAGCACATGATAATATTGATAGATTCAGAAAAACCATTCTATAATGTCCAACAAGTATTCCATTTTAAGATACTCAAGAAGACAGGAATGGAAGGAAAATTTCTAAATATTATACATGTTATATATGAAAGACCAACAGCTAATATGGTAGGCAATGGAGAAAAGGTGAAAATCATCCCACTGAAAAAGGAGACCATTCAAGGGTTCACCTTATCCCTACTCTTATTTAACACATACTGGAAGTCTTAGCTAATAACATATAGCAAAGAAAAGACATCAAAGGTGCTCGCCTAGGGAAGAAAGAGGTGAAACTATTGTTATTTGCAGGTAATATGATTTTATATATGGAAAATCCCAAAACCTTCATAAGGGAGTACTGGAAGTAATAGAGAAATATGGCAGAGTGGTAGGATACAAGATCAACAAACAAAAGTCTATCAGACTACTATACACATTGGACAAGACCACAGAGGAGTGGATGAAAAAGGCAGTATGCTTCGCAATAGCTGAACACAAATTGAAATATCTAGGGATATATCTAAGAAAACAAAAGATTTATACAAGGAAAACTTCAGAGCACTATTACAAGAAACCAAGAATGACCTCAACAAATAGACGAATATCCCATGCTCATGGATTTGAAGACTCAGTATAGTAAAGATGTCAGTTCTGCCCAAGACACTCTATAAATTTAGTGCTATCCTGATACAAATACCGTCATCTTTCTTCAAAGAACTGGAAAAGCTAATTACAAACTTCATATTGAGAAGGAAGAAGCCCAGAATTAGTTGAGAACACCTCAAGAAGGACAGAGTGGAGAGCTTGCTCTACTTGATGTTAGCACGTATTATACAGCCACAGTGGTCAAAACAGTGTGGTATTGGTATAATGACAAATATTCGGACCAATGGGAAAAAAACCTGGAACCACAGAAATAAAAATATCAACATACAGACAACTGATTTTTGATAAGGGCCCCAAAAATATCAAACGGGAAGCATATGCCCTCTTTTAGAAGTGGTGCTGGAGAAAGTGGCTATCTACCAGCAGAAAAATTAGGCAAGACTCTTACCTCACTCCATGCACAAGGGCAAATTCAAGGTGGATTACAGACCTTGAGGTAATACCCCAAACTATTAGGGCCATCAATGAGGGAATTGGCAAAAAACTAAGAACTTTGGCACAGGGAATACATAGGCCATCGGAAATAGGGACGGACACAAATATGAAGAGGCACAAATGGACAAGTTGGATATACAGAAGATAAAATACCTGTGTACTTAAAAAAACATTCACCAAGACAGTAATAAGAGAGCTCACTGACTGGGAAAACATCTTTAGCAATGACTCATCAGATAAAGGTCTTATTACTAACGTCAAAAATATTCTGGTTGCTTACCAAAAAAAAGTGCCCACTGAGGAGGTGGGAAAATAATGTGAATAGAAGTTTCACACGGGCAGATATCTAAATGGCCAATAAACATATGAGAAAATGTTCCACCTCGCTAGCCATAAGAGAGAAGCCAATGAAAATAACTATGAGATAGCACCTAACTCCCTCAAAGATAGCCCAATTCAAATAATCAGAAAGTAACTAGTGTTCGAGGTCTGTGGTGAGATGACAACTCTCATCCATTGTTAGTGGACCTGTAGGTATGTACTGTCACTATGGAAATCAACTTGGAAATATCTAAAACAGATGATATTTGAGCTACCATACAACCCAGCAATCCCCCTGGGCATATACTCAAAAGAGGCAAGAAAAAAACCACGGCCAGATATACATGCTCCAATGTTCATCACGGCATAGCTCACAATTGCCAGGAGTTGGAAACAACCCAAATTTCCATCAACAGAGAAATGGATTAAATGGATTAAAAAACAAAAACATGGTACAGACCAAGAAGACTCACCCAACCAGAGCAGCTGCTGCCAGACCAAAAAGTTGGGAGGAAAGGCGAAGGAGACTGGGAGGTAGAGTCCTGTAATAAGATCAGGGTACTAGAGTCTGTCTTGGACCCCACTTTTCTTATTTCTATTCACAAAGCAAACCAAGAATGCACTCAATAGTCCTAGGTTCAACGTGCTGGGCTGTGGGCTCCAGCTGAGCTAGTAACAATTTCCCCAGGCTGATTCCCTAAAGGACACATAATCTCAGATGCAAGCAGAACCTCTGAAAGGTTGGCACAGGACTCCAAAGCAGAGCTCCCTGTGTGGTTAGCTGCCTTGAGCTCATATCCTGGGGATGCAGTTGGCGGATAGGCATAAATTTGAATCAATTGAAAAAAAATTAAGGAAATTTACTTGAGTCAGGTTGCAGTGTGGCAGAAAATAAGAAGATAGTCATAGTCCAGGGGGCAAATTCACTTCCAATTGACAAAGAAGAAAACAACCTCTTGAATAAACTGTATTTCCTCTTCTGGAGGTCAACATGACAGCCCCAAAATCTGGGAACCCCATAAACCCAATATAAAAAAAAGGCGAAAAATATTTTCGTGATAAAATCTTCAAATCCCAGTCTCATTGTTTAACTCCAAGGCAATTAGTAGAACAAGGCCTTTAACATAAATTAGCATAATAAGGAAGCCCATGCTAAGGAAGGCAGAAGCTAGTTACAGGTCCCAGAGGCTATCAACATAACAACAACCCCTTGGAGCAAGCCTCAATTTCCAAATAACTTAATTCAACTCCAGCTGGCCAAGGGGGAAATGAAAAGAAAAGAAAACCTCTGAGCTATTAGGGCATCAGCGGTCCAGGCACAAGGCAGAACAAGACCAGCTCCCAATCACTGATACTGCACACAGCTAGTGAGGTCCTGCCTAACTTGGGGCCCTACACGGGGCTGAAGGAACAACCCCCTTCTCCACTACAGTGCTACATACAGCACACAGCAACTATACTGCACACAACACTGCTGTGGGAATCACTGCCTGGCCTCTGCTGTGCTCTTACCTTCTAGGGAAATTCTGCCCAGCATCTGCAGGACCTAACACCAAGCAGGCACACCACCCCGCTACCTTGAGAAAGGGTTGGAACTCCTCCATTCCCATGGTCAGGAAATCAAGCCTTAGTTATCTCCTTACTTGCTACTCTTTTTCCTCTCTCTCTCTCTATTGTCTTGCCCTTCTATCTTTCCCACTGCAGTTGGTCTCAATGGGTCCAGGGTTTTTTTTGTTTTTAACCCTTTCTTTCTATTTCCCTCTTTTTCCTCTTATCTCCCTTTCTTTCAATTCATATGACACTGCTGGATTACAGGCCACTACCCTATGTGTAGGGAAACTCAACCCAAATAGCAGGGGGAATTCGAGCCTGCCCTCAGTGAGAGTGCTTCACACCATGCAATGCAGGTGTGACAGCCCTATGCATCATTCCCCCCTTGCTGAGAAAACTTCAGTCTGACCTTCACAGTGATCTTGCCAGCACCAGTGGGACTATGCATTAAAAGGGCACATAAAACTGCCACCTTGAGTCAGGTTTTAAACCCAAATGGCCCCATGTTCTGATGATCAGGTTTCAGCTATTTCTTTACTATTTATGTTGTTCCTTTCTCTTTCCCACCAGTCAATCTTAGTGAAAACAGTTGTGTTTTCCCCCTTCTTTCTCTTTCTTTTATTTTTCTATCTTCTCTCTCCTGTTTTTCTATTCTTACTTTCTTATTTTCTGTTTCTTTCCTCCTATATGCCACTTCTGGTTTCCAGTCCTCTACCCTCTATCTAGGGCAACTCTGCCCACCCAGTAGGTAGAGAGAGATCCAGCTTACCCTTGTGACAGTGCTTTACCTGGCATGAGACAGTACTACAACTACACACCATGGAGTTCAGCAATCTCTTTATTATTTTTTCTTCTTCACTTTTTCCTTTTGTTTTTTTTCATCTTTTGCTTTTTCTTCTTTTTCCTCTTCTATCTCTTTTCTCTTTCCTGCCACAGTCTCAGCAGATTCCGTTTTCCTTTTTGTTTAATTCCTTTTTTTGACTGTTTATATTTTCATTTTGTCTTTGCATTTCATGCATATAGAGCCCTAAATACAGGCATTTACGTATGTAATATATATTTATATAAGATGATATGGAAATAGATCTATATGCATATATTTATAGGTTTAGTGGTAGGGTAGTAGATGGACATTGGGCCTCCACTCACATACTCCCTCAATACAAGAACACTTTGCTCTACTAAACGGACATTCCTTGATATCTACCTTCTGTACATGATCGCTGAAGAAAAATGTGTGTATAAGCAAATATGGTGAAGAAAACTGATGGTGCCTGGATATCAAGAGATATAGTGCCTGGGGTCTTAAAGGCTTGAAGGTAAACAAGCGGGCATCTAGCTTAGAAGCAAAAAATCCCATATGGAAGAAACACAACAGCCTGTGTGATGACTAGGGGTCAAAGGGGCCAGATATCAAGTACCAAAGAACAAAATGTCATATTGTGAATGAGGGGGAGTGTGGGGATCCAATGCCCTTCTGTAGGCAACTGGACATCCCTTGCAGAAGGGTATTGAGGAGGAGATGAGCCACTCGGGGTGCAGTGTACCATTGATGAACCACAATTTTCCTCTAGTTCTTAAATGCTTCCTCTCCCCTACTACCATGATCCCAATTCACCTTACAAACCTTGCTAGACCAGAGATTGTACAGTGGTGATGATAGTAACTAGAAAGACAGGGAATGCAGGACATATGAACCCCTTAGGACAAGTGGTGAGAAGGGTGATACTGGGAGGGTGGAGGGAAGGAAGGGTAGAAAGGGAGAAACGACTACAAGAATCTACATATAGCCTCTTCCCTTTGGGGTAGATAACAGATGTCAGGCAATGTAAGACATGATAAAATAATAACAATTTATAAATTATTAAGGGTTCATGAGGGAGGGGAAGCTGGGAGGGTGGGGAAAAAATGAAGAGTAGACTCTAAGAGCCAAAGTGGAAAGTAAATATTTTGAGAATGATGAGGGCAACGAATGTACAAATGTGCCTTACAAAATTGACATATGTATGTATTGTGATAAATATTGTATTCTCCCCCAATAAAATGATTTAAAATAACCACCAAAAACAACCCCCACAATTTAATATATGAAAATCAGAAAAACAACCATTCAGGAGGCTCAAAGAACACCAGCCAGAATGAATCCCAAGAACATATCACCAAGACACATAATAGTTAAATTATCCAACTATGAGGGAACGGAAGAAAAATCATAAGAGCAGGTAGGGAAAAACAAGTAGTCACTTATAAAGGTACCCAAATAAGAATATGTGAGACCTATCAGCAGAATCGATGAAGAAGGGGAGGGAATGGAGTAACATATTCCAAAAATTGAAGGAAAATAATGCAAGCCCAAGAATACTATATCAAGACAAATTATCTATTAAGATAGATGGAGAAGTGAGAGTCTTCCCATATGAGGAAAAATTCAAAGAATACATAAGAAAAAAACTAGCCCTACAAAAGATCCTTGTCAACCCAGTATAGGTCACCGAGTGCAAATAAGAGGGCATCCCATAGAACACCACCCAATGGGTCACAAAGGGAAAACAGCCCCAAGATAGCATTAGTTCAACAGTGGGAAAAGGCAAGAATGAACGACACACACACAAAACACAAACTGATAAGATGAGTAGGTAAGAAAACACCCAACACAAAAGGTACAAGATGACATTATAGAATCCACAGTTGGATATAATAACAGCGAATATCAATGGACTGAAATCAGGCATTAAAATTTAGAGGCTATCATACTGACTCAGAAAACATAACGCATCCATCTGCTGCCTACAGGAGACACAGTTCAAGCTTGAAGACAAAAACAGTTTGAGAATTAAATACTTGAGAAAAATATACCAGGCAAATGGCAATTAAAAAAAAAGCAGGGGTAGCAGTCTTTGCTACCCCTCTGACAAAATTGATCTCAAGGTGCAAGCCATAACAAGAGACAAAGAGGGGAAGTATATAATGCTCAAGGAAACAGAACCATGAATCAGTCATGACTGGTTCATGGTTCTGTGTGTGTGTGTGTGTGTGTGTGTGTGTGTGTGTGTGTGTGTGTGTTTGTGTATATACCATGAACCAGTCAGATTATATATACACGTCCAATGAGAGACCGTGAAATTCATAAATCAAACACTCCAAAAGATGAAAAAAGAAATCACCGACTCAACAATTACTACAAGTAACTAATACACCACTCTCTGAAAAAGACAGATCACAAGTAAAGAAACTCAACAAGGAAGCTTCAGGTTTAATCAGCACAATTAGACAACATGACCTGATAGATATTTTCAGAGCTTTCCATCCAAATGCAAAAAATCACATTCTTTTCAAGTCCACATGGTATATATCCAAAGATAGACCATATGCTGGGACACAAGTGAAACCTGAGTAAATTCAAGAACATAGAGATTATACTGACATCTCTCTCTGATCATGGTGCCATAGCCTGGAAATCAACAAAAGAAAGATGAAGAAAACAAGGGTAAATAATTGGAGGATGAATAATTCTCTCTTGCAAAAGGAGTTGGTATTGGCGCAGACCAGATGTGAAATCAGGAAATTTTTAGAAACCAAAGAGAATGAAAAAAATATGACAGATTAAAACATTTGTGATATAGTAAAGGCATTTATCAGAAGACCGATAGCAATACATGAACACATGAAAAAGAAGAGAGATTTGTGGTTGATATGCTGGCACAAAATTTACACCAATTAGAGCTAGAGCAGAGCCAATAGAACAATCCTACTAATAGCAAAAGAAAATAAATAATAAAATCAAAGTTGAGATACAGAAGAGGAAAAACAGGAAAACTATGGGGAAAAGTAATGCAGCTAAAAGTTGGTTCTTTGAAAGGATTAACAGAATTGATAGACCACTGGCAAACCTAAGCAAAGAAAGGAACACATTTCTACAGCAAGGAAGAGGGATGAAACAGGCGACATTACAATGGAACCTAATGAAATCAAAAGGATAATTACACAGTACTATGAAGGCCTGTACTCTAATGAATTCAACAACTTGGAAGACATGGACAAACACTTGGAATAACAATGTCTCTCTAGACTACCCCAGATGGATAAGAACCTCATAGCAATGGAATAAATAGACAAGGTTATCAAGAGATTACCGACAAAAAAATTACCTGGGCCAGATGACTTCACAGGAGAATTTTATGAAGCATTCAGGAAAGAACTGACATCGATCCTACGCAAACTCTTCCAGGACATAGGAAAAGACATGAAATTCCCAAACTCGTCTATGAAACTAGTATAACTCTGGTACATAAAGCGCGCAAGTATCCCACAAGAATTGAGAACTAGAGATCAATGTACTTAATGAATATCAATGCAAAAATCCTTAACAAAATACTGGCCAGAATACAAAAGCATATAAAAAATTCACCACAACCAAGTGGGATTCATACCAGGGATGCAGGGATAGTTCAACTTATGAAAGACCATTAGTATTATTCGCCACATGGACAGCAAATGTTTTGCAAATGATAAGGGCAATGAATGTACAAATGTGCTTTACACAATTGATGTATGTATGGATTGTGATAAGAGCTTTATGAGCCCCTAATAAAACAATTAGAAAGAAAGAAAGAAAAGTTATAAGAACCACATAATATCAATAGATTCAGAAAAAGCATTTCACAACAACCAACACCCATTCCTGTGTAAGACACTCAAAAAGAAAAGAGTGGAAGGAAAATTCTTCAATATTATACAGGGTATATATGAAAAAACCAACAGCCAGGGTGGTAATCAATGGAGAAAAGACAAAAACAATTCCACTGGAAAAGGGGACTAGACACGGATGGCTATTGTTCCCACTCCTATTTAACATCGTACTGGAGGTCCTAGCTAATAACATAAGACAAAGTACAGACATCAAAGGTATTTGTCTGGAAAGGAAAAGTCACAACTATCATTATTCGCAGACAATATTATTTTATACATCAAAAATCCATGAAACTCCACAAGGGGAGTCTTGCAAGCGATAGAGGAATATGACAGAAATCTATCAAACTACTATACACATCAGAAAAAATCACAGAAGAGGCAATTAAAAATGTAGTCCCCTTTACAATAGTCAAGCACAAATTAAAATATCTGGGGATATACCTGACTAAAATTACAAAAGATTTATAGGAGGAAAACGATAGAACACTATCACAAGAAACCAAGAGTGACCTCAACAAATGGAAGACTATCTCATGCTCATGGATTGAAAGCCTCAAGATAGTAAAGATGTCAGTTTTGCCTAAGGCACTATATAAGTTTAATGCTATCCCGATAATAATACCATCATCCTTCTTCAGAGAATTGGAAAAACTGACTACCAACATCATATGAAGAGGGTAGAAGCCCAGAATTAGCAGAGAACTCCTCAAGAAGAAGGACACAGTAGGACAGTTTTCTCTACATAATGTTAACACATAGTATATGGCCACAGTGCTCAAAACAGTGTGGTACTGGTATAACAACAGATATTCAGACCAATGGAAAAAAGCTGAAGACCCAAAAATAAAAACATCAGCATACAGGCAACTGCTTTTTGATGAGGGCCCCAAAAATATAAAATGGGAAGCAGATGCCCTTTTCAATAAGTGGTGCTGGGGAAAAATGGATATTTACCTGCAGAAAAAATGAAGCAAGACTCTTACCTTACTCTATGCACAAGGGTAAACTCAAGGTGGGTCACAGACCTTGAGGGACAACTCCAAACAATTAGGGCCATCAATGAGGGAATTGGGACAAACCTGAGAACCTTGACACAGGGAATACATAAGCTATCAGATATAGAGAAGGATACCAATACAAAGGAGTCAAAAATTGACAAGTGGGATATACTGAAGACAAATCACCTGTGTACATTGAAAGAAATCACCAAGAGAGTAATAAGACAGCCCACAGACTTGCAGACTTGGAAATCATCTTTAGCAATGACACATCAGACAAAGGCCTTATTACTAATGTCTATAATACTTTTCAAGATTTCAAAAAGAAAAAAATAATTGCCCACCCAGGAAGTGGGCAAAGGACCTGAACAGAAGTTTCATAAGGACAGAAATCCAAATGGCCAATAAATGTATGTGAAAATTTTCCCAATCATTACCCACAAGAGAAATGCAAATTAAAACAACTATGAGATAACACCTGACACCCTCAAAGATAGCCTAATTCTTTTTTAAAAAACATTTCATTAGGGGCTCATACAACTCTTATCACAATCCATACATACATATACATAGCCTAATTCTAAAAGTCAGAAAGTAACAAGTGTTGGAGGGGCTAAGTGGGATAGGAACCCTCATCCACTGCTGGTGGACCTGTAGGTATGTACTGCCACTGTGGAAATCGATTTGGCAATTTCTAAAACAGATGGAGATTCAGTTAGATTGGGATCTAGCAATCCCCTTACTTGGCATATGCCCAGAAGAGGCAAGAAACAAACCATGGTCAGACATTTGTGCTCCAGTGTTCATCGTGGCACAGTTCACAAATGCAAGGAGTTGGAAACAACCCAAATTTCCACCAACAAATGAATGGATTTAAAAAAACTGGTACATATATACAATGAAATAGTACGCATCCCTAAAATGCAGCGATGAATGCAAGAAGCACATTACCACATGGGAAGAACCAGAGGAAATCATGCTAAGTTAAGTAAGTCAAGCACAAAAGGACAAGTACAACATGAGTACACTGAGGTAAGTTTAAAAAAAAACAGGGTATAGGGGAAAGGCTACTATATACATACATCCCTGGAGTGAGGTCCAGCAACTATGGCAGGGGCCAAACCCAATCCAGGGATACATATGGCAGCCAACTAAATAAGAGAGGGAAAGAAAAAGAAACACAAAGACATGGGTATGAGGGTGCAAGGCACTAACCCACCCAAGGGAAGGGTATTGTTTATATCTCCACAGGAGAGGGAGAGGGAGCCGGCTTCCAACTGATGGGCCAAGACATGTATCCAACATACTGGCATATAGCAGGAAACTAATAGAGGGGTCTGTGGGTCAGTCCCCAATCCCAACTACATGGACACGTCCCTTCCCTGCCCAGAAGAATGCACTACAGAGAACAGCACTGAATTACAGCTTAGGAAGAAGGGCACATCTAATCAGAGCACGCAGTAGCAAACGAAGAGGGAAGGAGAGAGAGTGGAACACATCCTGGCCCACCAAACTCCGAGGATGATATTTTTGCTCTGAGCACCCAATGCGCAGATAAGATGTCCCTCACTGACCCATTGTGTTATGAGTGACAACCCTGGAGGCACAGTGCAGGATTGTGTCCAATCTGACCCCACCACACTAGGGCAAAACACTAAGGGCATGCAACAGAGGAGCAAGGGGAGCAAAGCATTGAAGTTTCTGTAGAATACCAAAAGTAGACTTTGGGGCCAGTGCATTGCATCCCATGAGGCTCAACCGAACACATGCCTAAAGGTCAACAAATAGACCTGGAACTATTTATAGCCTTTTCTTTTTTTTGAGTCGTTGGTTTTTGTTGTTGTTGTTGTTCAGTTTTCTTTTGTTTTGTTCTGCCTTGTTTTTGTGCTTATTATTGTCTCTGCATGTCTATCTAGATAAAATAGTCGGATAAACAACGCAGAGAAGAAAACAATAGGACTGACAGTCTGGGGACACATGAGAGAAGGGGAGACTGGGGAAAGGAAGTGTGGGTAACAAACCCAGGGACAAGGTAATAACAAGCAATCAAAAGTCAATAGTGAGGAGGGTGTAGGATCCTTGGTAAGGCTTGATCAAGGACAATGTAACTGAGAAGATTACCGAAACCTGAATAAAGACTGAACATTATAGTGGAACAAGAGGAGAGTAAAAAAAAATAGCGGAAATAACTAGGAGGCAAAGAGCATTTATAGAAGTCTAAATGCAGGCATGTACATGTGTGAATATATTTATGTATAACAATAGGAAAATATATCTATGTACATATATTTATATGTTAAGTATCAAGGTAGCATATGGACATTGGGCCTCTGCTCAAATACTCCCTCAATGCAAAAACACTTTGTTCTAATAACCTGGCACTGAATGATGCTCACCTCCCCAACTCAATCGCTGAAGACAAAATTGGTGCATAACAAATAGGGTGAAGAAAGATGGTGCCCAGCTATCGAAAGACATAGCATCGGGGGTCTTAAAAACTTGAAGACAAACAAGTGGTCATCTACCTGAGAAGCAACAAAGTCCACATGGAGGAAGCACACCAGCCTGTGTGATCATGAGGTGTCAGTGGGATCAGGTATCAGGCATCAAAGACCCAGAACAAAAAAAATCATATCAATGTGAATGAGTGAGAATGGAAACCCAAAACCCATCTGTAGAAAATTGGACATCTTATAGAAGGGTCACAGGAAGAGACAAGCCAGTCAGGGTGCAGTATAGCTCTGATGAAATACACAACTTTCCTCTAGTTCTTTAAAGCTCCCCCCGCCCCGCCCCAATTATCATGCTATCAATTCCACCTTACAATCCTGACTAGACCAGAGCATGTACACTGGTCCAGATAAGAGATGGAAACACAGGGAATCCAGGACAGATAACCCCCTTAGGACCAACAATGAGAGTAGCGATAGCAGGAGTGGAAGGGGAAGGTTGGGGGAGAAAGTGGGAACAAATCACAATAATCTACATATAACCCCCTCCCTGTGGGACAGACAGCAGAAAAAGTGGGTGAAGGGAGACACTGATCAGTGTAAGACATGAAAAAAATAATAATTTATAAATTATCAAGAGTTCATGAAGGAGGGAAGGTGTGGGAGGGAGGGGAGAAAATGAGCTTATACCAAGGGCTCAAGTAGAAATAAAATGTTTTGAAAATGATGATGGCAAAAAATGTACAAGTATGCTTGACACAATGGATGTATGTATGTGTTGTGATGAGAGCTGTATAAATTAAGAGCCCCCAATAAAATGATTTAAAAAAATCAAAGAGGGACTATTTACCCAAAGATAAAGTATATAGTGTTAGAAAAAGAATGAGGAATAAAACACAGGAATGAAGTAGGATGCATGATGGTACATTGAAGAGATTTCAATGGAGGAATTGAATACAAACATGTATGAATTGTTGAAAATAAAACTGTCGATCTGCTTTGTAAACTATCATCTACCTCATAATAAAAAAATAAAAAACAAAAACAGCAATGTAAATAAAATGAGATGAGGTCTAAGTCCCAGGCACCCAGCACCACCCAACTTACACAGGATGCACTAATGCTATGGCCAAGATAGGATAATATATTCCACATTCAATATCACAAGTTTGGTCCAGACTGTCTCATTCCCCATTCACTACTGGACCAGGGACATCCACAAGGGCACTTTCCAGTATCTTCACTTCTCCTCTCTCTTGCGCAACATTTCACATTTATGATAGCCATCTCGCTAGTCTGTGCACTACGATATATATCTGGTATTATATGAATGCTGAAGTAGGAGAAAAGAGTAACGCTGACCATGATAGTTAATGTTATATGTCAACTTGGCTGTACCATGATTCTCAGTAATTTGGCAGTTAAATAAGTATGTAATTTTTCATTTATGAAAAGATGTAGTCATCCTCCATTGTGTGATGTATTTAACTCTCTATTTTTGCATAATAATCTGGTATTTTGAACTTAGCTATGTCAATAAGTAAAAAATGGTTATATTTGGGAAGGATCCTTGTCCTAACTATCCACTAGCTCTCTGTGACTTATGGGGGTGGGGGGAGGAATAAAGTACACTAGTCAAGATCAACTCAATGGGACAAAGTATTTCCAGAGGATGTGGAAGATTTCATATTTTCTTCTAAGACATACAGAAAAGATATGGGAAAGAATGGACACAGGCATGGCAGGGTGAACCCTAACAAGGGGTTATATGCAAATGAGCTTAGGGAGTGAAGCCTGCACTGACTGATAAAGCATTTCCTGTGTGCAAGAGACTGTGTCTTCCTTACCACAGGCATCAACTCCTATAATTCCCATGGCAGCTGTAATGCAGGCATTCTCTCATCTCTTCCCACCCCAGCCCCCATTTCACAGAGGACAAAATTGACACATGGTATTTAAATACCAAATTCAAGATCCTATAGCTTGTGTAAAAGTTTGCAGTGATTTTATACTCATCTTACCCCCAAACCACTCCATGAAGTTCGCATTTTATCACTTCCTTCACTTCCCTGCTGTCCTGCCTATAGACACACTCACACAAAGGGACTCATTGGGACTTTGTGAGGACTTATGAGTGGAATAAATTCATTAGCACTGCCAAGGAGTCACCATCCAGTCTCATCTCTCATAGAACATTCCAGGAGCCCATGATAAGCTGGGGGGAGTACTCCAGCTACTACTCTTGGGGTGTTATTTGCAAGTTCTATTACGGGGAGTATAGATCTGAAAACAAATTCTATTCAGTTCACAGCAACACCCACGTTTTTTATTTTGTATTTTAAGTAATTGAACTAAAGAAGACATAGCAAACCTTAGCCTAGGGGCTGCAGCTGGACAAAAGTCATATTTGTCCCTAACCATTTGGTCAAAATAATAACTATTTCTTAAAATGGAACTTGATGGAAAAGCATAGCCAAGGTCACCCAGCAGTGGTGGGTATGCTGAGGAATTCCTCCCTGGCCTGGTCCATCTTCACCAAATCCTAACAAAATAGTTTATTCTCACTGTGGATGAAAAAGGTACTACGGTTCAATACTTGCCCTGCCGTTTTTCCTTTATAAGAAAATTAGGTTGTAAATAATAATTCTAGAATAAGAGCTAGGATCACATGTCTCAGGGATCTTTATCATCAAAATGTGAAAATTGTCTTTGAAGCAGAAACCAATATACAGCCTTCTTTATTAGCCCTATCCAAGTTAGATATGAATCCGTAATCTCCTTGAATAGAAAACATTTTTAAGGCTTAAATTAGGTCCCAATACAAGATGTTCCCCCTCTCTTGTTGGCAATGGGCATGTGGAGAGCATTATGGGTCATGTACAGGGACAGCTGAGTTGATAAGTGGGGAGGAAGGATGAACAGAATATTGAGGTGTTAAGGGTAGTCCACCTATCACTCTAACTCTCGGAGAGACGTAGACACAAAATAGTCGCCTAAGAATGAAATGTAATGCTCGGAGGCACGGGATGAGGACCAGAGTGCAGGGAAGCAACAAACGGCTCATCATCAAGGCAGCAATGGGTGAGGTTTAGGCTTTCAGAATTGCATAGGGAGCATATAGCCCCTGCTGTGATGCTTCTGACCTGGTGGTGAAGGCTGCCAGAATGTGTCCTGTCAGGGCACTCAATTAAACCCCACTATGAGACCTGCAGAGTAAGGATAGTGAAACCTTGTCTGATATCAGGGAAGACCAGTCCCTGCAAAAAAATATTATGCTTGGTGGAGTAGAGGATCAGTGGGAAAAAATAAGACCCTCAAGGAGATGGATTGATATATTGAAACAATACTGGCAGGGGAGTTGACGAAATACCTTCTACATATCTTCTCTGCCCTGTGGAGCACCCTCTCTCTTTCTGTAATTAATAGTGATTATATTCCTATAGGTTGAGCAATAGAACCTCCACAATCCCTCAAGAAGACAAACTCAAGGGAATAGCCCCCAGAGTGGTCTCAAGCTCCCCCTTGTCTTCATTATTTTTATAATTTCTCACTCAAATTTAGTTTTATATTAAATCAATAATAATTTTTTGCTTAGTATTTCTTCCTGGCAATTTAACCACAATATACATGCAAAAGGGATAGAAGACTGGTTGGAAACTGGCCTGGGATCCCAGATAGTTTTAAGAAGGTACTATTTCTTCTTTATTAAACAGAAGTAGAAAAAGGCAAGATTTCATTGCTGTAATATCCCTGGTTGGTTCTTTGGTGACCCAAATGGTATGTGCTTGACTACTGACTTAAGTGTTGGTGATTCCAACTCACCTAGTGGCAACTCAGAAGAAAGACCTTAATGTCTGCTTCTGTAAAAATTACAGCCAACTTCCTCTCTGGGAGATGGGCAATGGGAAGGTGGGTGAGGGGAGACACCGGGCAGTGTAAGATAAAATAAAATAATTATTTATAAGCTATCAAGGGAGTAGGGGGAAGGGGGAAGCGGGGAGGGTGGGAGAGGGGAAAAAAAGGAAACCGAGCTGATTCCAGGAACCCAAGTGGAAAGTGAATTTTGAGAATGACGAGTGCAATGAATGTATAAGGGTGCTTTGCTCAATTGATGTATGGATTGTGATAAGAGTTGTATGAGACCCAATAAAAAGATTTATTTAAAAAAAAAATTTTAATTACAGCCAAGAAAACTCTATGGGTGCAGTTCTACTCGAACACATGGTTTACTATGAGTCAGAATTGATACAAATGAGAGTTTGAGTTTAAAGCATCTGAGTGTCATAATGTTTTTCTTAATGGTACTAAAATCACAGATCTTAAAAAAATTCTTGTTGCCCCTAATGTGTGGACTTAACCATTGTGTGCAGAACGCATCTACTGGGTGAGCATCCATTTGCATTTAGGAAACATTCCTGAAACGCCTCTTTCTGGCCCAGCAGAAGACCTGCCCATTAGCTTTTATTGTATAGTAGTAGTACGGTAATTCTTTGTACTCTCAATACCTACTCTGAAATCTGTGATCAGTTAATCTGTGATCAGGTCACCCTTAAAATAGAGATTTGGGAGACACCTACCTGTCAAATTGAGTGGAAAATGCCTATATTTGAATGTATTCCAAAGAAAGTTGGGTCAACAGACGCAGGAATTAATGAATGATATCATTAATGTAACACAGAAGCAAAACTTTGCTATAGATCACTTAAAAATGGTAACAGCAATATATCAAAAGAAAGCTGCCAGAAATTCTGCCCAGATTCAGAAGAGGACATTGATAAAGAAGTGTCATTTCTGAAATCAGATTAATTTTGGCTAAAAAATTAAATCCCAGAAAGATATTTATTTAGGTATGCAAAAGTATTTGAGTATGTGGATATTAAAAATTATGAGCGTAACTGAAGCCACAATATTTTCAATTGCCTCATCTGCATATGAATCTAGACAATTAATAAAGAAGATTAAAGAAAAGTGATGCATTTGAATTACAGTGTTGTGAAGAATATTAAAAATGCCTAGTACTACCAGAAGAACAAATAAATCTTTCTTGGAACAAATACAATCAAAATGCTTCTGATGGCAAGAATCAAATATGGCAAGACTTGCTGTCATGTACTTTGTATATGTTATCATGCTCAATATAGTTGAGAGTTGATAATAAAAAATAATTGTAAGGGAACTTCTGGGAAGATGGCGACGGAGTAACACATACCAGAGAGACTCCGCAGAATCCAGCCCAGGAGAGTTGCTCAGAGGGAAATTCAACGCCACTGGATCCCAGGAGGCGCATCATAAAGATAAGTAGGCTCAGATCCATGGGGTTTTGAGGGGCTGGGGGCTTTTGGCTTACCTCAGTGGAAGCCGGCTGGGGCTCGACCCTAGCCTAGCCGCTGTGTCTGCCCAAGCCGGGACCATTTGGAGCCTATAGCAGGGCTTGGCCTCAGCACAGCCACAGTTTTCCCCTGCCTGCCTCAGGGCAGGGACAGGGCCCTTGAGGCTCCACCGGCAGGGTTTGGTGTTCAGCTGCATTGTTGCTTCTGTTTCTGTCTCTGCTCTATATTCCCACGCAGCCTTGGAAGGCTGCGCAGGGGCTTTTTCGGGGCACAGCCACAGCTTGCCGCGCCGTGTGGGCTGAGCAGGGACTGAAACCAAACCCCCACAGTTCCATAGGCAGGGATCAAGCTCCAGCTACACTGCAGTGCCGGTTAACATCTCTGCTCTCTGCACCCCCACTTCTCTGGGGGCTGCTCAGCAGTTTTCTTGTGACTCTTCTTGGATTGCTGCTGGGGCCTGGGGCAAGGAGTGGGCCCTTGCAGGTCCACAGGCAGGGAGTGGGACTCAGCTGCATAGTTGCTTTTCCTTCCCTCGCTTCCCTGTACCCCGGCACAGTCCGATCTCACTGTTTAATTTTGCTCCCCCTCTTGTTCCTGAACTGCTCTCTCACACTCCATTGCAGACTTACTGGACACACCCATTGCCCTAGGGCATTTGCGCCTGGGCCACACCCAGCTAGGTGAGCTCCACCCTGCATAGATAGCCCAAGGCTAGGTAAAGGCCTGCTTGCTCTCCAGGGGATACTCCTCTGATTCCTCACCAGGGAGTTCCTGCCTGTGTACCTGGGGACATAAGGCAGCTCAGCCAACACTTATCATTATTCAAACCAATAGCAGGAACTTCAGCCCAGCCCCTGCAACACTGGGGCAGGCAGCCTACCTGCCATCTGGGGCACTCCCCTGATAGGGAAGCCACAGGAAGATAAAGTGGTAGGTTAATAACCTAGCAAAATCAGCTGTAGGCAGTTCGAAGAAGCATTCCTATAAGTCTTCCAGAGAGAGACTAGAAAATGGCACCTGATCCCTCAAAAACAATTCAACGCAAACAGCCATCAGCCCCAACGACCTCAACGAAAAAACAGGAGAAACAAAAGACAAAGGCAGAAGATGTGCTGAACATAGCAACATACATAGAAGAAGCAGACATTGAGAAGCAATACAAAGAAACTCTGAGAATGCTGCTTGGAGTCATGCAGGATATGAAGGAAACAATACAGAAAAAGGATGAAATGGTAGAGGAGATAAAAACCATACACCAAAGGGAACTGCAGGAGCTTAGGGAGGAAATAACGAAAAACAATAGCAAAATCATGTTCCTTGAGAATCGACTAGAGGAATCAGAGAACCGGATCGGTGTCTTGGAAGACAACCAAGCAGACTTTAATAAATGTGAACAAAAATCTAATAAGAGCATCAGAGAAGCCGAAGAAAATCTAAGAGCTATGTCTGATGCTATGAAGAGGAACAACATTAGAATTATTGGCCTGCCGGAGGAAGACACAACAAAGAAGTCATCTGCAACAGTAGCGAGATAATTCTTGGAGGAACACTTCCCCAGCTTAATGAATGAAAACCAAGCAACCATCCAGGAGGCTGAAAGAACACCAGCACGACGGGACCCCAAGAAGAAATCACCAAGGCACATAATAGTTAAACTATCCAACTTTGAGGAAAAGGAGAAAATCATGAGAGCAGCTAGGGCAAAAAAAGCAATCACATATAAAGGTCACCACATAAGGATATGTTCAGACCTATCAGCAGAAACTATGAAAAAAAGGAGAGAGTGGAGTAACATATTCCAAAAGTTGAAGGAAAACAACGCAAATCCAAGAATACTCTACCCAGCCAAATTATCGATCAAGATCGATGGAGAAGTAAAAGTCTTCCCAGACAAGGAAAAACTCAAAAAATACGTTACAACAAACCCAGCCTTACAAAAGATCCTCGCCGACTCAGTATGGGCAGAAGAACAGCACTCACCAAGCACAAATATGAGACCAACACATAGAACAACTTCACCCAGACCACAACAAAGAGAAAACAGGCCCCAAGATAGCAATGGCTTAAGGATGGAAAGAAGTCAAGAAGGAAACATACACAAAACACATACTAATGATAAAAGAAAGTAGGAAAACTCCCAACACAAAAGGTATAAAATGGCATCACAGAGTCCGCACATTGAGATCATAGCCCTGAATATCAATGGCCTGAACTCAGGCATTAAAAGACTGAGACTAGCAGAATGGCTTAGAACACACAACCCATCAATTTGCTGCCTACAGGAGACACATCTCAAGGCTACAGACAAAAATAGGCTGAGAATCAAAGGCTGGAGAAGGACCTACCAAGCAAACAGCAATACAAAAAAAGCAGGGGTTGCAATTCTTATCTCGGATAAAATTGACCTCAAAGTGCAAACCATAAAAAGAGATAGGGATGGACACTATATAATGCTCAAGGGAATCATAGACAATGAACCACTAAGCATTGTAAACAAATATTCCCCAAATGAGAGACTAGCTCAATACGTCAACCAAACACTCCAAAAGATTAAGAAAGAAATCACAGACTCGACAATTATAGTGGGCGACTTCAACACAGCACTCACTGAGAAAGATAGATCACCGGGAAAGAAACTCAACAAGGAGACTAGGGAGCTAATCTCCACAATTAGACAAGTTTACCTAATAGATATTTACAGAGCTTTTCATCCAAATAAAAAAAAATTCACATTCTTTTCAAGTCCCCATGGCACATATTCGAAGATAGACCACATGCTGGGGCATAAGGCAAACCTACATAAATTTAAGCACATTGAAATAATACAGACCTCTCTCTCTACCACTGTGCCATAAGACTGGAAATCAACAAAAAGAAGACAAAGAAAATAAGAGCAAATAATTAGAGAATGAAAAACTCTCTACTGCAAAAGGAGTGCATACTGGTGAAGATCAGAGATGAAATCAGGAAATTTCTAGAAACCAACGAAAATGAGCACACGAGGTACCAAAACATATGGGACACAGCAAAGGCAGTCATCAGAGGAAGGTTCATAGCAATACAAGCACACCTAAGAAAGGAAGAGAGACTCATGACGGATACGCTGACACAAAATTAACAAAAACTAGAGCAGAATCAGGAGGACAACCCTACTAATAGCAAAAGAAGAGAAATTATAAAAATCAGGGCTGAGATTCAGGAGAGGGAAAATAAAAAAACTATGGAAAAAATTAATATCGCTAAATGTTGGTTCTTTGAAAGGATAAGCAGGATCAATAGACCATTGGCAAACCTAACCAAAGAAAGGAGGGAACAAATCTCAATAGCAAGAATAAGGGATGAAAGAGGGGTCATTACAACAGACCCTAATGAAATAAAAAAGATAGTGACACAGTACTATGAAGGATTGTACTCCAATGAATTCAACAATTTGGAAGTCATGGACAAATTCCTGGAAAAACAATCCCTCCCTAGACTATCCTCGGTGGGCATCCAGAATCTCAACAGATCCATAGCAATAGAAGAAATAGAAAAGGTTATCAAGGGATTACCAACAAAAAAATCCCCTGGACCAGATGGATACACTGGAGAATTCTACCAAGCATTCAGGGATGAACTAATACCAATCCTACACAAACTTTTCCAGAACATAGAAAAAGATGGCAAACTCCCAAACTCCTTCTATGAAGCTAGTACAACTCTGATACCCAAACCGGGCAAAGATCCCACAAGAATCGAGAACTACAGACCAATATCCCTAATGAACATTGATGCAAAAATCCTTAACAAAATATAGCCAACAGAATACAAAAGTATATAAAACAAATAATTCACCATGACCAAGTGGGATTCATACCAGGGATGCAGGGATGGTTCAACATACGAAAGACCATTAGTATTATTCATCACATTGACATGAAAAAGTATAAGAATCACATGATAATATCAATAGACGCAGAAAAAGAATTCGACAACATCCAACACCAATTCCTGTTTAAGACACTAGCGAAGATAGGAATGGAAGGAAAGTTCCTCAAGACAATACAAGCTATATATGAAAAACCAACAGCCAACGTGGTAGTCAATGGAGAAATGACTAACACAATCCCACTGAAAACGGGGACCAGACAATGATGCCCCTTGTCCCCACTCCTATTTAATATCGTGCTGGAGGTTTTAGCTAACAGCATAAGGCAAAGAAGTGACATCAAAGGTATACGTGTGGGGAAGGAAGAGGTGAAACTATCGTTATTTGCAGATGATATGATTTTATATATGGAAAATCCCAAAAGTTCCACAAGGGGAGTACTGGAAGCAATAGAGGAGTTTGGCAGAGTGGCAGGATACAAGATCAACAAACAGAAGTCCATCGGACTGTTATACACATCAGATAAGACCACAGAAGAAGAGATCAAAAAGGTGGTACCCTTCACAATAGCCAAACACAAACTGAAATATCTAGGGATACACCTGACTAAAAAAACAAAAGATCTTTATAGGAAAAACTATAGAATACTATTACAAGAAACCAAGAGCGACCACAACAAATGGAAGAATATTCTATGCTCTTGGTTTGGGAGACTTAATATAGTTAAGATGTCAGTTCTGCCAAAAGCACTATATAAGTTTAATGCCATCCCGATACAATTACCATCATCTTTCTTCAAAGAAACGGAAAAACTGATTACCAACTTATTATGGAGAGGGAAGAAACCCAGAATTAGCAGAGAACTCCTCAAGAAGAAGGACACCGTGGGAGGGCTTGCTTTACCTGACTTTGGCACATACTATGCAGCCACAGTTCTCAAAACTTCATGGTTTTGGTACAATGACAGATACTCAGACCAATGGAAGAGAACTGAAAACCCAGAAATAAAAGCATCAGCATACACACAGCTGATCTTTGATAAGGGCCCCAAATATATCAAATGGGAAGCCAATGCCCTCTTTAACAAGTGGTGCTGGAAAAAATGGATATCCACATGCAGAAAAATGAAGCAAGACCCTTATCTCACTCCATGCACAAGAATAAACTCAAGGTGGATCACAGACCTTGAAGTTAAACCCCAAACTATTAGGGCCATCAATGAGGGAATTGGGACAACTTGAGAACTTTGGCGCAGGGAATACACAGGCTATCAGAAATAGGGAAGGACACAAACACAGAGGAGGCACAAATCGACAAATGGGATATACTGAAGATAAAACAGATGTGTACATCTAAAGAATTCACCAAGAGAGTAATAAGAGATCCCACAGACTGGGAAAACATCTTTAGCAATGACACATCAGACAAAGGTCTTATTACTAAAATCTACAATACTCTGATAGCTTCCAAAAAGAAAAAAACCAATAGCCCACTTGAAAGGTGGGCAAAGGACTTGAACAGAAATTTTACAGGGACAGAAATCCGAATGGCCAACAAACATATGAGAAAATGTTCCCGATCTTTATCCATAAGAGAAATGCAAATTAAAACAACAATGAGGTACCACCTGACACCCTCAAAGGTAGCCCAATTCAAAAAATCAGAAAGCAACAAGTGTTGGAGGGGCTGTGGGGAGACAGGAACTCTCATCCACTGCTGGTGGGACTGTAAGTACGTACAGCCACTATGGAAATCAATCTGGCGATACCTAAAACAGATGGAAATAGAGTTACCATATGACCCAGCAATCCCCCTACTGGGCATATACCCAGAAGAGGCAAGGAACAAACCAAGACCAAACATCTGTGCTCCAATGTTCATTGCGGCACAGTTCACAATTGCAAGGAGTTGGAAGCAACCCAAACTTCCATCAATTGACGATTGGATTAAAAAACTGTGGTATATACATACAATGGAGTACTACGCATCACTAAAAAGCAGTGATGAAAGTATGAGGCACATAGCGGCATGTGAAGAACTGGAGGAAATCATGCTAAGCGAAGTAAGTCAGGCACAAAAGGACAAGTACAACATGAGCCCACTTAGGTAAGTATTAAAAAAAATTTAAATTAAAAAACATTTTAAAAAATTTTTTAATGCAAAAGTGGCATAGGGGTAAAAGCTACTGTATACAAACATTTCGGGGGTGAAGACTGTGTATTATGGCAGAGACCAGATCAAAACCAGGGATGCACATGGTAGACAACAGTGGAGGAGGTGGGGAAAGGAAAATAAAAGGATGAATATAAGGAAGAAAAGGGAATTGGGGGCATGGGGCACTAATCCACCCAAGGGGAGGGTATTGTTTATATCTCCACAGGGAAAGTGGGACCAGACTTCAACCCAATGCCGCAAGGTGTGAATGCAATATCCCAGCGTGGAGTAGGGCCCAGCACCCAAAATTAAGTGGATTCCTGCCCCTCCCCCGAAAAGAATTTGTTTCAAAGGATGACATTGATTCTGCAGCTCCGGGACATGGACATATCTGATCAGAGCACATGGGAGCAGATGAAGGGGCAGGAGGAGACAGTGGAACAAAGCCTGGCCCACGAGGCCGTGAGGATGATGTTCCTGAGTAGAGCAGCCAGTCCACAGAGAGAACAACATGGCTGGCCCTACTATGAGATATGATGCCCCTCCATGACTAAGGGTGATACAGGGGACAGCACCGGAAACACAGTGTGGGAATTGCACTTGACCTGATCCCACCACACCGAGGCAAAGCACTGGGGGAGTGCAGTGGAACAGCAATGGAGTGGCAAGGTCCCCAGGAAATGCTGAAAGTGGACTTTGGGGCCAGGGCGTGGTGCCCCAACAGACTGGACTGGAAAATGCTCCTAAGGGTCAGCAAACGATCCTTGAACGAACTACAAGCCTTTCTTTTGTGAAGTGTTTTGTTTTGTTCTTTGTCAGTGGTTTGTTTTTGTTGTTTTATTGTCTGGTTGTATACTGTTGCTTTGTTTTCCTCTGCCTTGCTTTCATGCATGTTAGTGTCTCCACAGGTCTGTCTGAATAGGACAGGCTGGATGAACTCTCTGGAGGAAAAACAATAGGACAGACAGTTCCAGGGGGACAGACAGATCCGGGAGGGGGAGGGGGATGAGGGTAAGAAAGTGGTGTCAATAAACACAGGGACAAGGGAACAACATGGGACCCAAAATGGTAGTTAGGGGGGAGTGACAGGCCTGATGGGGAACGATCAAGGGTAAGGTTGTGTAGAGAAGAGGTATAGCTGTAGCCCAGGTGGGGACGGAGCATGGTGGTGGGGCAGGAGGAAAGTCAAGGGAGGAAGGAGCTGGGAGTCAAGGGGCATTTATGGAGGTCTAGACAAAGACGTGTACATGCAAACATATATATGAGGATGGGGAAATAGATCTAATTGTCTACATTTACAGGTTTAATATTAAAGTGGTGGAAGGACCTTGGGCCTCTACTCAAGCACTCCCTCAATGCATGAATGCTTTCGTTTATTAAATTGGTACTCTATGATGCTCACTCTCCCGACACAACTGCTGAAGCCAAAGTGGGTGAACAAGTAAATGTGGTGAAGAAAGCTGATGGTGCCCGGCTATCAAAAGAGATAGTGACTGGGGTCTTAAAGGCTTGAAGATAAACAAGCGGCCATCTAGCTCAGAAGCAACAAAGCCCACATGGAAGAACACACCAGCCTGAGTGAGCGAGTGATCCCAAAGGGATCAGTTATCAGGCATCAAAGAACAAAAAATCATCATATCATTGGCTGCACACCTCCATGATAGGATCGCTGAAGACAAATGGGTGCATAAGCAAATGTGGTGAAGAAAGCTGATGGTGCCGGCTATCAAAAGAGATAGTTACTGGGGTCTTAAAGGCTTGAAGATAAACAAGCAGCCATCTAGCTCAGAAGCAAAAAAGCCCACATGGAAGAAGCACACCAGCCAGTGCGATCACGAGGTGCCAAAGGGACCAGGTATAAGGCATCATGCAAAAAAAAAAAAAGCATATATGTGTGTGCATGTGTATATATATGTGTATATATATGTGTGTGTGTATATATGTATATATATATATATACCACATTGAATGAAGGGGGAAGTGTAGAGTGGAGACCCAAGGCCCAAGTTTCGGCCACTGGAGATCCCCTCATAGAGGGGTTTAGGAGAGGAGATGGGTCAGTCAGGGTGCGAGGTAGTACTGATGAAGAGCACAGCTTTCCCCCAGATCCTGGATGCTTCCTCCCCCCAACTACCATGATCCGAATTCTACCTTGCAGTGCTGGATAGGGCAGAGGTTGTACACTGGTACATATGAGGGCTGGAGACACAGGGAATCCAGGGTGGATGATACCTTCAGGACCAAGGGTGTGAGTGGCGATGCTGGGAGAGTGTAGGGTGAGTGGGTTGGAAAGGGGGAACTGATTACAGGGATCCATATGTGACCTCCTCTCTGGGAGAGGGACGGCAGAGAAGGGGGGGAAGGGAGACTCCGGAAAGAGCAAGATATGACAAAATAACGATGTATAAATTACAAAGGGCACATGAGGGAGGGGGGAGCGGGGAGGGAGGGAAAATAAAAAGTGGACCTGATGCAAAGGGCTTAAGTGGAGAGCAAATGCTTTGAGAATGATTGGGGCGGGGAATGTATGGATGTGCTTTATACAATTGATGCATGTATATGTATGGATTGAGATAAGAGTTGTATGAGTCCCTAATAAAATGTAAAAAAAGAAAAGGGAAGAAAAAAAAAAGAAAGAAAGAAAGAAAAGAAAATGATTAGGGCAAAGAATGTACAGATGTGCTTTATACAATTGACGTATGTATATGTATGGACTGTGATACTAATAAAACGTTTTAAAAAATAATAGTAAGATGTTCAATGAGATACATCATCACAGTGCCTACATTAATGGGCTCAAACATAGTAACAATTCTGAGCATGGAAAGTGTTTTTTTCCTGGGCACACAGGGTCACTGTGAGTCGGAATTAACTCGGCAGTGCATAACTGACAATAGAGTTGAGATAACTAGGGGTTTGGTTGTATTCATAGGAGCCCTTTTCAGTAGGATCCTGCATTGTGGTGTTAAAGTGAGCTGGCCGCATAATTAAATAGACCTGGATTCCGGGTCCTGGTTCTGCCACTTACTTCTCTCTATATTGCCTTTGTCAACTGACTTAGTCACTCTGAACTTCAGTTTCCTCATCTATAAAATGCAGATAATAATGCCTATGTTATAGGGTTACACTGGGAAACACATAAAACAATGTGTAGAAATAACTTAGCATGTTTTCTACTTTATGATAATTATCCAGTAAATGGTAGCTATGGTTAATATTTTCATTTTTCTCTTTTGGAGTGCCCCATTGTATATATATTTACAGGGGATCATTGGTTTAATCAATCTGAAAAAGACCTGCTAAAAATGGAGAATTTTAAAAGTTAGTGAAAATAAAAAGCAATGGAAACTGACCAAATTGAAACAAAATACTATGGGTCTATGTTGGACCTTCCTTCAGATGTAAGGAATATTGTGGACAATAGAGTAGTGAATACATTTTCCCCTAATTTCCCCTAAGACAACTATTTTATGCAAAATAGAACGCCATCATCACAAATCACCATCGTTCTCTCTTTCAGGGAGATCTCAGGATGAATGCAACAGCACCGCCTCCTTTGGTAAGGTGGTGATTGATTACAGCCCAGTATTCACACCGGATCTCATTTTTACTTTATGCCTTTCAGAAGAGTGGGACTTTTAAAAATGTTATATGTCTTAGAAAGATGAGTTTCTTCACAAATTCAGGGCTCTCCATTTTTTAAATAGTAACTAAATTATTACTGAGTTCAAAATCTTCTAGAGGGTCCTTATATATCTGCATTATCAAATAATGGTCACCCATCCAACTTCATTTCAAATCATTATCCGCCTAGTTCAATTTCACAATAGTCCTTCCATCCTTCTTTTTCATAAATGTATAAAAGTATTTTGTGTGTATGACTAACTCCTTCTCATCATCAAGGTTTCAGCAGAAATCCCACTTTTTACAGGGCTTTCTCTTTCTCTGCCTACTCTGGCTTAAGGAACAACTCCCCAACATACATCCAGGCAATCTCTAAATCTAAAGCATCCTTTTATGTTCCTCTTAGAGCCAATCACTTATTGAATTTGCCTTTGATTTCTTGTTGACTTTGTAAATCTCCTCACTGAAATGAAATCTCCTTGACAATGGGAGTCATACTTAATTTAAACATTGTTTTAGTTCCAGAAGGATGTCCATTGCTGAATGTTTGGTCTCACCTCACCTCTTACAACTTCTTCTCTTTCTGAGACTTAAAAGTACAACCTCTAAGATAAGGACTATATAAGAGGATATGCATGTCATCATCATATGCCCCAGATCCTTTCCGATTCTTCATGTACTAATGAGAAGGTCATTTTACTTAATTCTCCCGGGAACAGCTTGTAGCAAATAATCTCGTTATTTTTTGAATTCCTGAATTTAATATTTTTTAGCAACTGGACATAATAACCTCCTTCAGGTGAGTCCGAGTCCCTTGACCAGACAGAGTCGTGATTTCCCTTACACTGTCCCTTGACTTACTTTTTCCTGTAAATTTTCTTGGGGGTGTTTAAAACGTAAAGCTTCCTGACTCAAACCACAATTACCAGACCTTTTCCAGGAAGCAATGAGCTCTTGATAGTGCAGCTAGGTATTGGCAAGCTCCCATGAGGCTTACCTTGACAGTCCCTTTGGCCTTGTTTGGTTTCTACACAATCCCTTCCTACCCATAATGATTTTTCCAGCCAGCATTTCTCATGTTGGAATACATAAAGCTTGATTAACACACAACTTAATCTTCATTCCAACTTTCCAAAGTCTTATTCCAAAATGGAAAGTGGCAGTGCTCAAGAGACTGACTGAAAAACTTGAGGTTTCTGGCAAGCACAGACATGTGCAGATGTGTTTTATGAAACAAGAGTAGATCCTTATTTACATAGGTCCTCTCTACATGAAAAACAAGGAAATGGTAATTTTGCCAAAGACATCTGAGATGTTGCTTTCTATGATTTAGATCTGTTGAAAGTAGTTCCTTTTTTAGTCCAAGAGATGGACAGAGCTATAAAGTGTATTACCCAAGCATCAAGGAAAAATAGTTTGAGAGAGGAGGATGGACTTGATTAAATAAAAAATGTTAATTTACAGTCGTCTGTTAGTTATGCTATGGTAGCTTGTGCATTGCTATGATGGTGGAAACAGTTTCAATAGGATTACAAATACCTACTCAGATTCCATGGTGAACAGATTTCAGCAGAATTTCTAGAATAAAACAGACTAGGAATAAAGGCCTGGTGATCCGCTCTGAAAATTATCCAATGAAATACCTATGGATCACATGAGAATGCTGTCTAATGAAGTGTTAGATGAAGCCCCTACATTGGAAGACAAGAATTTGATCATAACAATGAACTCAAGCATACCAACCATTATGGAGAAGGTTCAGGACAGGGAAAATTTCTATTATGTTGTATATGGGATCACCATGAGTCAAAGACAATGTGACAGCACCTGACAACAATAACATTGGACCATTCAAATAACTGATATGATATGTCCCCTAACTAACCTCAAATATAGTTAAACACAGGTGCAGGCAAGGAGAGACAGAATTCAAACATTTACTTTCCACAGAAAATATCAGATATTCCATAGCTAGTAAGAAGATTCAGCTAAATAGTTTTAATGAATTATAAATGCCACATGTGGGTTAGTGCAAGAAGGAAAGCATTTAAAAGGGATAGGGGCATGTAATAGTTAAGGTTTCGTGTCAACTTGCTTGAGCCAGAATTTTCAGTGGTTTGACAGTTATAACATCTACTATGCCTTCCATAATTAGATCTGCTACCAAAGGTCAATCAATTGAAGGGTTTTTTCATTGGGGCTGTGGCCTACTTCCAACATATGAAGACACTCTGGCAAAGTTTGCCTGATTTTTGCTATGTCTGGATTTTTCATTTGGCTTCAGTTCTTGGAGTCATTAATAGCCTATCATCTTAGCTGCTGCCTTTGCATTCATACTCATTTGCCATCTGACTTGCTGATTAGGGATCCATCAGTTCTTTCAATTGCATGAGTGAATCAGGAGAAACCTCCAACCTAATACCTGACCCATGGTCTTGGAACTTGCCATACTTTACAACTGTGTGAGTCATTTCCTTGTGATAAACTTCTCCGAATGTACACATATATAAGCTTCATTGGTTTTGATTTTCTAAAGAACTTAACAGTCTCTTACCAGCATTCAGACCACAAAACATTTACATGGAAGACTATGATAATCTTCATGGTACTTGACAGGGAAAGGGAATAACAGCCTTAGTTTTCAGGAGAAAAAGCAACAAGTACTGTCACCTTCACTCACACGTCAAAACCCATTGCAGTTGGGGAAAGGGGCATAAAGGCATGCTAGACTCAGAATTATAGCTGAGGGAGGGATAGATTCCTTACTAAGGCCATACTCCCCAAAAGTTGCGTTCACTGTTCTTACCTAAAACTGAAACTTAATCAAATCATTAAAGTTCATTTCCTCTCAACACAAGGTATTAAGTAAAATTAACACTGGAATAGGGCTGAGAGTAATATTGACATATACTCTTTGGGAAGAAACATGAGAAAATACCCCAAGCCAAGTAGGGAAACCCCAAATCAAGAATAGTATTGCCATTGGGAAAATACCTAGAAAAACTAGCCCACCTGTAAACATAACATATTACTGGAGGAATCTAGGGTTTCTTGAGCCTTTCTGATAACCAACACAACAAATGACACATGCAGCTCAACTTCTGAGTAAATTAGTACAAACTCCACCAAAAGTGCCCTGAATGATGGAAAAGTATGCTCATCTCCAAGAATTAAATGTACTTAGCTTAATATCTGTTGTCCTATATAATATGTCCAGTATTAAGCAATACAGCACTACATTTGACATACAGGAAAAGTCAAGAAAACACACTCCAAGGAGACAAAGTAAGCATCAGAGCCTTGTGATTATATGTGACACAGATATTGAAACTATCAAACAGGGAATTGTAAAAGCCTAATTAATATGTTAAAGATGCTAGAAGAAAAGATGCAACATATAAGATCAGATGGTTAATTTTAGCAGAAAGATAGAAATTCTAAAATAAAATCAAAATGCCAGAAATGCAAATTACACTAACATGCATTTGAAGATAATCAATAAAAATTAGCTAGTGAAATGCAAAGAGGGAAATAAACATGAGAGAGAATGAGAAAGAAAGAAAGAAAAAGCAACCAAAGAGAACATCTAAGAGCTGTAGCACAATATCAAATATTCTAAGGCATGCATAGTTAGACTTTCAGGAGAAGAAAAAGACAGTAGAGTAGAAGAAATAACATGCAAGAATTTCCCCAAATTTGGAAGGTACTAAAGCACAGACTAAAGAAATTTATAGACCACCAAGCAGGATGTGTTAGCCTGGGTTGACTAGAGAAACAAATTCATAGACACTGATATGTGTATAAGAAAGAGCTTTATATACAAGAGCAATTGTATATTAAGTAAATATCATAGCCCAGTCCAGATAAAGTTAATAAGTCTGGTATTAGCCCATATGTTCAATACCAATCTATAAATTCCTATTCAGATTCACAAAACACATGCAATGATGCCAAACGCAGGAAGATCACAGACAAATGGGTAGAAAGTCTTGTGGATCCAGTGGTGGTATAAGAATCTCAGCACTGGCGTGGGTCTCTATGTGGATCTTTTAGCACCAGGGCTCTAGCATTGCTCCAAGTGTCTTGTCCATTAGGAGCACCACTCAGAGTCTGTGTGTCCAGCCTCCAGTGAATTATTTAATCTCTGCAGTGCCTCCAAATGAGGTCATCAAGCAGTGACCTGATTGACAGGCTAAACTCCACCCCTTAATTCTTAATAATCTCAAGTTGGCACCAGATTGTTACTGCCACACATGATAAGCACCAAAACAAAACAAATAAAAATGATAAACAGATACACATTTAAATTATTGAAAAGAAAATCTTATAAACAGAAAAAGAAAACTCACACTATCTACAGAAGACCAAGGGTAAGAATTACAATAAATTTACTAAATATTATGTTTCTTTAAAAGAAGCAAGTATTTACATATGGTCAAGCACTTGCTCCCTTATAATGGATAGGTAAAGCTCTGGTCACAATGCTATCCATATTCATATTTGAGTACTTTTTATTTGTTAAAAAAAGGGCTATTTTCCATGAGAAATCAAACTGAAAGTACTAAAATACATCTGGTAACTATAATTTTTACATGGAACCCACTTACAAAAACCAGATGGCTAAGGCTCTTGAGTACAATATCACTGCTCCAGAGGTTAATTTACTGTCTACTTGAAAATGGGTCTTTATCAAAGAAAATGAAATGTTTCATTCTGAACATTAGTCAATCATTATTTTTTCCCAACAAAGTTCTCTGTGTTGTTTTTTCTAAAAAATTTACACCCTAATATTTTAAAATACATTTTCAGAAAAAGTTAATATTTCTTTTTATTATAATATAATTTTAAGTATAGGACTATGACGTGCCATAAGACAAAAGACATACAAAGGGTCACACTGTCTTAATTCAGTATTTAACAAAGTATTCCATACTGCTGCATAAATACATATTGACTACCTGTAGTAATGGAGATATAATCTATATAAGTTTAACTCAAATGGGGCTTGTAAGTTTCACTGGTGCTTGATCAACTGCAGCCTGAGATAAAGCTCTGCCAGGAAGCCTTGAAACTAAACAGAATTTATTATTCACAGATTTTGGAGAGGAAACCAGGGCATGTCTTAAAACATGGCCACCAGAAATTCCCTTTGTTCTCTAAGAAACAAAATAAGTTATTTATTGAGTCTATCTATGTATCTATCTGTGTATTATCTATTGAGTCTTGCTATCTATGTATCTATCTATCTATGTATCTATCTATGTATCTATCAAGAGAGACAGAGGAGTGAGAGAGAAATTCGTATCAAGAAAATTATGCTATTGTAGAATTGTGCAATTCCAGTCTGAGTCCAGGCAGGTTCCAACGTCATGGGTCAGATGTTAAGCTGGAGGATTCTCTTGACTCACTTAGTTTAAAGGAATTATGAACCCAAGATCATCAGGAAGACTAACGCTGGTGATTGCAGAGGTGGATGAATCCAAGTTTACCAGGTCAAGTTTGTGACTGGAGAGGTAAACTAATCCAAAATTGACAGGTTAGATGGTAGGCTGCTGATAGCGCCTGTAATAGACAAGCAATAGTGGAGGGTATTGGATCAAACCCAAAGAATTAGAGGTCAATAAGCCAGATGCAGAATCCAGACCCAGCAGAAAACAAGCCCGTTTTATACAGTAGCCACTTTTATGGAAAGCAGGCCAATTCCAATGAAATTTTCTTTCAATTGCATTAGGGTTGTGACCTGAATAAGAGGTTTCATTCCATTTAATCATCTTAAAATGGAGTTGCTCCTTATAGCAGATCTCCCTATGGGATACCTGGAGAAAGACATCATGTTTGAGCAGAAAAAAACAAGAAAAATTATCAACTAGATGTTTTCACACATTGGTTGCAACAATTAGCTTAAATATAAGAATGATTGTGAGGATGGTGCAGGACTTGCCACCATTTCATTATGTTGTACATTGAGTTTCTGTGAGTCAGAACTCTCTTGATGTCATCTCCTACCAACAGCTTATTGAAAGTGAGGACTTGCAGAACTTGATGAAGATCAAAGACTGCAGTCTTCAGTATATAAAAACAAAAATCCTCAAAACTAGATCAATAGATAACGTCACGATAAACAGAGTAAAGATAAATGTTTTTCAGGATTCCATTTGGCATGGATCCACAGTCATTGCTCATGGAGCCAGTAACCAAAAAAATCAAATGATGAATTGCATTGGAAAACTCGGCTGCATAATACCTCTTTAAAGTGCTGTAGAGGCAGAATGTCACTTTGAGGACTACTATGTGTCTGGCACAAGTCTTATTATTTTCAATTGTCTCATATGCATGTGAAAGTTGGACAGTGAGGAAGGAAGACTGAAGAAGAATTAATGCATTTGGTGAAGAAAATTGAATATGCCATGAGCTTCCAGAAGAACAAATAAATTTATTTTGGTAGAAGTACATCCAGAAAGCTCCTTAGAAGTAAGGGAAAAAAAGACTTCGTCTCATTTACTTTGGACATGATAGGAGGGATCTGTCCTTGGAAAATAGAGTGTAGGATAAATGAGGAATATGCATAAGGTGATTGATACAGTGATTGCAACATTAGTTTCAAACATAACAATTATGAGAATGGTGCAGGACTGAGCCATGTTTCAGAATGATTTGATGACACCCAACAAAAATAACAGGACATTAGCATAGTGGTTAAACAATCAGCTGCTACCCAAAATGGCAGCCATTCAAACCTACCAGGTGCTCTGTAGGAGCAAGGTGTGTCAGCATTGAAAACCCTATACGCAGTTCTAGCATGCAAAAATGCAATATACATTGAGTTGACAACCATAAAGCCAATGATTTTAATCCACCTGCTACATTAACTCAATGACTGGGAGTTTGTTTGTTTGTTGCTGTGGTTGTGTTATTTCTTGGCATCAAATTATGTAGGACACAATTTGTCCTTGTGACTTAACTCAGAGCTTCCAGTCTCTAGTCCGTTCCGGCACATTATTGTGGGGCAGGCTATACAAACATGATTTGAGCAGCTCATGCTTGCAGGTACTAGGCTAAGTCCTAGAGTCCCAAATATGAGAAAGACATAATTCTTGCTTCAGAGAATGTCAGGGGAAGCTAGCCCCTAACACATCATTACGGGTCCGGTAGGCGCAATTGTACAGCTATAATACGTAAAGATCATAGTAAAGTTATAGAGAGCATGAGAGATAGAAGTGAAGTATTGAAATAAATGGAGTCAGACACAATTCATGGTAGCACGCTCACCTCTGCCCTGCTAGAAGGTCCACGTGGAGAGAAAGAGAGAGAGAGAGAGAGAGAGAGAGAGAGAGAGAGAGAGAGAGAGAGAGAGAGAGAGAAAGAGAGAGATCTTTAATGCTAGCCCAGGCTTTTCATATTCTCTGGGGACATGCAAGCCCCCTAATTACAGGTGAGGACATACGTCACTGGAAGGGGCTGTCCTATAGGTAATACAGTAATGAGAGGGGGTGGTATAGGGACATACACGCAATAGGAAGAGGAGGGATTGGGGTTATACATGTGACAAGATGGGCGGATCCTAGGTTTAGGATGGTGGCTTAACTTTGACCTATTCTCTAGATTTCCATAGCAACCATTATCAGTAGGGTGTAAACCCCATCTACTAGAACCAAATAGATGACTGCAGGCATCCATTGTCTTTAACAGCAGGGAGTAGGGCCTACTGCAGTCCAGCAACTGATCACCCTCAAGGAGGATGCCTGTGAGCATCTGACCTCCCTCCACAAGTCCCCCTTTTATTTTATATATAAAATTCAAAAGCCACATGGGCGACATAGTTATTTTCTATACATTAAAAGCTGTCAAGGTAAAACTTCATAATCCAATTAGTGTAGCCAAAAATGCAGGTTTAATAGAAACATTTTGAATCCAGACATGGAGGATAAAGTCCCCCTATGTCCATCTGCTATTGGAGGGATATATGAGAGGGGCTGGATGCCGTGGCAGGAAGAAAATAGAGCCAAATAGGAATGTCTGCTTCCATAGGGAGAATGAATTAACCATGTACTCACTTTGCAGCACAGCTTTAAGGGAGAAACTGTGGAAAACTTAGACAACCGCAGGAACATGTACCTGGAATATATCCCCAACTACCAGAGTGGCAGTCTTCCAGCCGTGGAATTCTAGTCATCCAGATTCCCTCCGTTCAAGTAAGGGAATAAGTCCCAGTTTTATTTCCCTACAGTGCTAGTATCCCACATTTCCCCACTCTGCCTTATGTTTAAGTTTTAATAGTGTAACAGAGGCAATGTGGTCTCTCTTCATATCTTTCAGCTTCCTGTAGAAGCGACAGGAGACTGCAAGCATCACAATTATGATGATAAACAACACAGTCGGACTGGAAATTAAGCTATGGGAAATATTTTGCCCCCAAGCTCATGGGTCCAACCCTTCCATGCCATTCACCAACTGCTTAATTATATCAGAGCCAGGAGATGCCTCAAGCTTGTCTTTGAATGTATAGAAAATATCCTTTTTAAGCTGATCAACATCTAAGGAAATATTTCCCTAAACCCTTTGCAAACGTTTCTTAACCAAATCCTAATCATGTAATGTTACATTATATAGGTAAGGAGTTGCACAGAAATCAGTTACATTCCAATCACATTATAACATTGACATGTCCAAAATCTTGATCTTTTAGCAAAAACCATCTGTACTAATAGTCCAGTCATTATTGTATAAAATGTTGAGTTATGATAAAGTCCCAAAGTTTCTTTTAGACAGTGTCAGCAACAGAAGAAATATCTCAGCAGTCAGCAATCGCCATTCTCAGTAATCTGCGAGATCTTCTTGATGTTTTGAATAACTTCAGTAACAGGACAGGGGGTCAGGTCACACATCAGCTTCCCTGCTTTCTTCTTGGCCTTGCTGACTGAAGAGAAATCCACTTGGTTGCAACCTTTTAAAGAGAGTCCATCAGCTTTATCCTATAAAAACATAAATGCATAGCCCTTTTCTCCAGGTGATTGGACCCGGATCCCAAACACGGTTTCCATCATCTTGGGACTTCTTAGGATCAATTTTCTCTGTAGAATTGAAAACGTGTTTATCTGCCCTAATTTTGTTACAAACTTTTAGTAAGGAGGAAATTTTTTTGGTTAAAATGACTAAATGAACTTTGTCACACATAAGATTGCTCTTCTCACCCTTCTGTTTTAACAATTCAGATTTCAAAGCACTGATAGCATTCTTAGTTAACTTGTTAGGCTTTGGCCCAGTATAAGGGCTAGTTAAATAGCCTTCATTGTTAAGTAAATCTTGGTTTCAGCTCTCAGAGAATTAAGAGAGCTAACTAATTGGGAGAACTTCTTATCATACTTTGAAAGACTGAAAAAATTCTTAATAAATTTGTTCAGCTGTTCTTGAAGCAACTTACCAAACAGACATTTTTTCTCCAAGTTTACCAATAAGGTTACATACTCAATTAAGCCGTTTGCCCTTCAGGCTTCTTACACTGTATGATTTAAAATCTTGCAATCATCTCTCTTGGTTAACTTCACTCATTCCTTCCACAATGGATTTAGGGGAAGTGAATGGGAGGGTCTTAGGCCCTCCTGAATGCTCTAAGGAAATATCCCTACATCCAAAGTTTAAAAACCTTTCCTCTTCAATTTCTAATTCCATGTGGGGGCACGTTTGTTTCCCTACAACAACATTCCAGAAGACCCCTTGATTTAAAGGTTGGTCAGATTTCTCAAGTACTCTTTCCTGATAGACATACATTTTTACTCTAGGAATGCAAGGAAGGAAAAATTGGCTTAAGCGATCTTCTTTTATAAACCATGATATATCAGAATTCATCACTGCCTTAACGTTTTCATAATCTTGTTCAATCATTCCAACAACACCTTGAGAATTTAGGTTGGACTTTCCTAAAAAGCATCCTATAGTTCTTTTAGGTAGCAAACCCCAATTATCACGCTTAATAATTTCTGATTCAGTTACAGCTTTTGGCTTTTCCTCATAACTCTTATCAACTCCAGTATTAATTTTAATTTCTTGAGTACTTAGGTTAAAACTTCCTGATAAAAACTGTATTACTCTTTCAATAGGAGGTTCCTGCTTTTTAGAATCAACAGGCTGCTGCAAGGGCTTCTGAGCCATCTCTTAGTTACTCAAACCAACTGCAGTGAGAACAGGGGGTGGGCTTTTGCCTGTTTGGCTAGGTCTGGTCTCCTGCTGTGAGATTGGGGGATGCCTGCAGTTTCTCTTTAAGATCTTTGTTCTGGCAGGCAGACACCTTGCCTCCCATGCTTTGGTAGGTGGGGTTTGTATCAAGCTCCTTCCTCTATGACATGCGATCGTTCAAAGGGGCTCAGAGCACACCCCGCTACACGTTTTTTGACTGGTTGTTGCTCCCAAGTAAATGTCCTCTCTTGCTAAACTTTGAATGACCACGCTCTGCCTAGTGACTACTTCTCCCGCAGCAGGTGCAGAGTCCAGTTCCCTCGGACTCTTTCCCTGGGTCTTTTCCACTGTGAATCGTCCTGTTCTTTTGCCATATCTGCCTGCAGTCTCTGGTAATGTCTGTCTGCACCACATGTAAAGCATCTCCTTTTAGGTCTGGCGTAGCTTGCCAAAGCAGCAGCCATGAGGTTGGCTCTATGCTCATCTGTCCCTACGTCTTTGCAAAGCCTGATATAATCTAACAGCATGCTCTGTTCTTTGAAAGGCCGTATGGCAGCCTGACATGATGTGTTCAAGTTCTTGAATGCTAATGTAAGAATAAGATTATCTGCTGCCCCTTTGTCTGTTACATTCTTATGGACAGCATCCTGCAACCTGGATATAAAATCTATGTAAGGCCCATCATTCCTTTGCTTTACTGTTGCGTAACTAGGCCATCTGCTTCCTGATGGTATTAATTTCTCCCAGACCTTAAGACAGACTTCTCGAACTTGAGCAAAAGTCTGCTCATCAAAGTTTAATTGTGCCTCAATTGTGATATAATTCTCATCTCCTAGCAGCTGATGAACCCCTATATCTATGGCCTCTTCTGCATTTTTGCGTGCTCATCCAAGGGCTGCCTCGTTCCATAGCATCTGATATTGCAAAGATTCTGAAGAGGAAAGGCACACTTTTGTCAAAGCTTTCCAGTCTGCTGGGATCCAATTTTCCATATCTGCCATATTCTTGACCATACCAATTACAAATGGTGAATCTAGACCATAACAAGATACTGCTCGTTTGAGATCTTTCAGTAGCTTAAAGGGAAAGGCAGTATTGCCTTTCTTGTCTCCCTTCAGGGTGCTGCTCGTCGGGCTCCCTGTCTATAATTCTAACAGGATAAGGCATTCTGAATTCTAAGTCTGCTTTTTGAGCTATACGCTTCTCCACCCATGAGAGCAAAGGTGCTTTGCCTCTCACTTTCCCAGCCTCACTTGCTAGGTTAAGTCTCTCTATTGGCATTCCTTTGGATCTAATCTCTTCTCCTCCAGCATTGGCTTGCTTGATAGCATTGTGATTCCTTGGGCTATATTCTGGTGGGGCAGATGCTCCTACTCTGCTATCTCCTGATTCAAACTTCGTTTTCTCAGCTACACCTAAAATTTTCTCATCTGCCTGAAACTCCTCCTGGCTGCTTTTCACCTGATTTAAGTCTGAGTGGCATAGAGGTTTCTCACTACTCTGCTGGTCTTGATCTTTGGTTCTTTCACCTTGCAGTGGCTCCAACACTGCTTTAATCTGCACCCACAGATCCTAGGTCTCCATGGGTGTGCTCTGTCCTTCCCTGTGAGCATTTCTTAAGATAATGTTAGAGAGGGATATGGAATGCGAACTCACCTTGGGCGCACGGAAGAATTACGACCAGTTGAGATGCAAACACGGCAAAAGGAGTTTTATTTTTCAAGCTCAAGCTAGGGCTTTCCTCCCTCCGCTGACCAGTGCAGCGGGGACCCAGCATCCAAAGGGAATCAGCCCCAAGTTCTTTGTTCTCCAGGCTTTTATAGGGTTGGGGGGGCAAGGGGCAGTCCAGGGTTATTAGTCTTTAAATTTATTGGAGAATATTTCTGGTGCCAGTCTTGTCCAGCAGTGACTGGCCAGTAGGGTCATGTGTGTCCTCCCGTTTGGTTTGTTGACGGTGGGTGGTCGCCTATTGGACACTGTGTCCCATTGGTCAGCATGAGTCAGGCTACACCAGGCGGTGGTTTATGTCTGTTCCAGGAACCTGAAACTGAACCTTGGGTCTTTTCCAAGAAACCGAAACTTAGGCCCACCTCAAACTTTGGTTTTTCACACCCTATTCCAGTCCTGACCAAGGTGAACTGTACCTGTGCCCCACCTTAATAGCTACCTTTACCCAGATCTCCATGTCAAAGGTTCCTGACTCCGGAAAAGAAGGATTAATTTCCTTACCAATTGAAGAAACCCTTTCATACTCTTATTTGCTACCCCTACATTTTGTTTCTTCAAGAGGTGGCAAAGAGTGATACCATACTCTGGATCCTTGCTCTTTGCCTGACCCATATCTCACTCAGACTAAAAAACACACTTAAAAAATAAACTAAAAAAAAATGTCCCGATTCACCCTCACTGTCCGATGAGGCTGTACAATTGTTACACGGGATATAACTCAAAAGAGTTCTTTTCCTACAAGACCCCATGTAATGAGCACCATATATCAGGGGAAGACAGTTCCTAACACATCATTATGTGTGCAGTAGGCGCAATTGTAGCGATAATAAGTAAAGATCATAGTAAAGTTATAGAGAGCATGAGAGATAGAAGTGAAGTATTGAAATAAATGGAGTCAGACACAATTCATGGTAGCATGCTCACCTCTGCCCCGCTAGATGGTCCACATGGAGAGAGAGAGAGAGAGAGAGAGAGAGAGAGAGAGAGAGAGAGAGAGATCTTTAATGCTAGCCCAGGCTTTTCATATTCTCTGGGGACATGCAAGCCTCCTAATTACAGGTGAGGACATACGTCACTGGAAGGGGCTGTCCTATAGGTAATACAGTAATGAGAGGGGGTGGTATAGGGACATACACGCAATAGGAAGAGGAGGGATTGGGGTTATACATGTGACAAGATGGGCGGATCCTAGGTTTAGGATGGTGGCTTGACTTTGACCTATTCTCTAGATTTCCAATTGTCTTTAACAGCAAGGAGTGGGGCCCACTGCAGTCCAGCAACTGATCACCCTCAGGGAGGATGCCTGTGAGCATCTGACCTCCCCCCACAAGAGAGCTCACATCTTGGAGAAGAAAACTGATAAAACAGTGACAGTATGGGTAAATGTTGATAAGTTTCCTTCACAGTAACTTATCAAATTAATGCCCCATTTCCCCACCCCCATTCCCCAAAAATGTGGGGAAGGAACCATCCACACTGTATGAGGAAAGTCTCACTGCATTCTTTAGTCATGGGGGTCTAGTTGACAGATATACTAGAGTTCGGTCTGAGATTGGGACATGGGGTCAACACAGAAAAAACTCCCCTGGGACAATTCTACAAAACAGAGGAGAGAGATGATCTGATGACCCCAATATGGTTCCAGTGCAGACAGTTAAGACATGTGTGGAATAAGACAGTAAGTTCTTCACTTTACCTATAAAAACCCAATGTTTAACAGAAAGACTAAAGCAAAAACTTATCATCAGATAAGATTTACAATCTCTGACCTGGTTTCACCAGCAGAAGTGTAATGTAGGAAAACGTAAGACTTTATAATCATATACCACAGGTTATAAGATAAAGAAAATAAGGAAATACATTAAAATAAAATCATGTCTTGAGGAACAGGACATTTCTATGATTTGACTTCTTACCAATATTTCAAATGTTATAATATTTTTATATATTTAATAAAAGACAAACTAAAATGCAACTATACAATTACCAAATTACTGATTATGGTTTTGATGTTAGAGAACATATACAACAGTTCAAGGGCAGAAAAAAATATATATCAAGGAAACATTAAAGTAGAAACATAAAGCTGTGTGTTGATGTACCCTGTTTATACCCTATCTCCCTGAAAATAAGACAGTGTCTTATATTAATTTTTGCTCCCAAAGATGTGCTAGATCTTATTTTCAGGGGATGTCTTAATTTTCCATGAAGAAGAATAAGGTACACATTTATTATTTTATTAAAAGAGACCTCGCATTTCCTGTCTGCTCTGGCTGCACTGCAGCCAACAGTGAGCTGCACGGCAGCACCCACCGCTACAGTCCAAAGTCCAGAATTACGGTATCTTTGGGGGGCCTTATTTTCAGGGAGATCTTATTTTCAGGGGGATGCCTTATATTTCAGCAAGAAGCAAAACTGTAAGTAGGTCTTATATTCAGGGGATATCTTACTTTTGGGGAAACGGTATGTACTCATACACTGTACAGATATAAATGGACAAATCTAGCTCATAAGAGGAAGGCTGTTAGTCAAAACTAAACCAAAATAATTTTTAAATCACAGGAATTGTGCAAAACATGTTCTAGTTATTGTTAAGTGTCATCCAGTCAGTTCTGACTGACAGTGATTCATATGCAACAGAATGAAGTATTACCTAGTCCCCTTCCATCCTGACAAATTGTTTTGTTTGAGCCCATCGTTGCAGTCACGGTGTCAATCCTTCCCATTGAGGGTCTTCCTCTTTTTTTTTTAATTGACTATCAATATTAACTAGCAGAATGATATTTTCCTGGGCTTAGTCCTTGTGTTAAGCAGGGTTCTCTAGAGAAACAAAACCAGAACGCTAATAATTTTATATAGATTTATACAAATTGATAGATATATAACATAAGAAATCAACAGTTAATAAATTATAAAGCAGTACAAATGACTCAGTGCAACTCACTCCTGTGAGAGAGTTGTGAGACACTGGCAGTCCTTCTAGTCTTGAGGGCCACCAGGTAGTCCTCTGTAGAGTAGTCCAGGCTATCTGGGCACAGGCGGTAAACAGCAAGGCAGGTCACCAACAGTCAGCCAGATGACAGGGTCTGACAGTTCCCAGCTCAAGAGATGTAAATTCAAATGGTGTGGCGAAACAGGGCTTGAAAGAACCTCAAATTACAGTGACACAGTCCATGGGTTAGGTTCCCCACAAGTAGTGTAGCTTGCAAATTGGGGTATAGAATAAGCAAGGCAGCCACACACTGGTCTGATAATCAAAGAGCAAGAAAGGTGAGGCTCACTGAGCCATTTATCTCTCTGCCCTTCAATTAACCCGACATTTGTTTATCGGCCAGGTTGGCACAATAAACTAACTACCTCAGTCCTGCATACTTGTATAAGTATATGAGATGAAGTCAATTAAACGCTTTACTATTCAATTCACTTTAGTCTTTCATTGTGTAGGCATCTTGCCTTGCTAGTACTATTTGAATATTTAAATGTTTGCATTTTCACACAACAAAATTCCCTAAATTATAACCAACATATTCATCTAGTTCAATCCTAGAGGAAAAATCAGCTTCATTGAACTTAATTGAAAGAGTATCAAATGTGGGACAGCTGGACAAGATGGTGACCAAGTAGCTAGCATGGCTGACCAGCTGAGTTGCAGAGACAAAGATCTACATGACGTAAGCACAAACAGACTTGGCTCTTGGACTAAGCAAGCTAGGGGAACTCCTGTGTGGTACCCTCACTGTCCCACTTCCCAGATACCAGGGATAGCACAACCTACTGAGCGACTTGGGAATAGCTCTGTAGGGCTTCCTGGATAGTGCATGAATAGTAATTAAGCTAACTCTCCACACAAATCTGAGGACCACCAGCCCCACTTGACAAAACTAATCCTTGACCCCCTGGGGTATAGTTCTGCATAGCTATTTGTAGGATTTATTTTTTTGTTTGTTTAGTAGATAAGTCATAGCATTAGCAAAATATTAGCATAACAATTCAAGTAGAAACTGCAACAGCAGTTTTACAAAGCACAGGAAGGGGTTGGGACAAAGACAGAAAGCCTCTGGGCACAGAAGCTGCTCCCCACTGACATACTGATGACACTAGCCCCTGGTCAGCATCCCAGGTTCCTCAGATAAGCAACTTGCCCTGTGAGTAGTCTATTCCTTCTTTCTTCTCTCCTTAACAACCTGGGTAGGTAGCAGGTATAGATCTCCCATGTCCACTTGCTTACCTCCATCATCAGAAAACAGAAAACCCCATCCCGTATTACTTGATCCATCAAAGGTCTATTCCTTTAAGATAATTAACCTAAACAAAAAGAATACAGGCCTTTAAGCCATACCAGACACCAAAACCATTCCACTAATTTTAATCTCAACCCTACCCTGACATCCTAAAAATCAAAAGATAGTAAACAAACATAATATCAGACACTCTTCCCAACTACACAAAAGACTTCTGCTCCACCCAGTTCTGATTTCCCCCCCCCAGGACAAGGTTTAGACCCCAGCTGTTCTTTTGTTGTATTAGTGTTCCTCTGTGTTCTATAATACCTATACCCACTCCCTATTTAAAACAAGTTGAGCAATATTCTTATAATTTGTCCTTAACCAGGAATTCCCATCTGTTTGGTATAACTAGAAACAGGGGAGGAAATTACTGCTTTACTTTTTGGCTTTTATTTTTACTTTATTTTCTAGTCCCTCAATATATCATCAATCCACAGGTTAGCACCCACATCAAAGATGAAGCTCCTGGGTAAAGTTTAGAGCCCAAGCAAATATACATCAACAGCCGTTCTGTTTCTTATTTTGGTATCATTTTTTATGCTTTTAATACTTTTGTCTTTTTCCCTTACTTTTAAAATTTTTATTATCTTGAGAACAATGTGATACACAATCAAGAGGATGAACCTAAGTCTTATAGGGATTCCAGAAAAGGAAGAAATAAACAAACAAAAATAGAGAATAGTTTAAAAATTCTTGCAAGATAAATTTCCTCAATACCTAAAGGATAAGAAGATAGTTATTCAGGAATCCAATAGAACTCCCATCAGAAAAGACCACAAAAGGAAAAGCACAGTGCATACAGTAGTTAAAATATCTAATAGCAAAGAAAAAGAAAGAAAAAAGAATAATTACATACAAAGGGTCAGAAAATAGAATAACTTCAGATGTGACAGTGGAAACAATACAGACAAGAATACAATGAAATGATGTATACAGTGTCCTGAAGGGGAAAAAAAAAAAGAAATTTGACCATCTAGAATCTTCTACCCAGCAAAAATATCACTCAAATAGATGGAGAAAGTATTGTAAGATGAGAAAAAAATGAAAAGAATTCATAAAACCAAGACTGCCACTACAAAAAATACTTAATGAAGTAATATGGCCAAAAAATCAACAACAACAGAAGCCCGAAACTACCATACAAGCCAATTTCTTGCAAAAAAAAAACAGCACACCGAGAAACATGTCCAAAACAATAAAATAATACAGGAAGAACAGAGAAACTAAAGACAACAAACGTACACACTCACACATAACATACAAAAGTATAAAGCAAAATGGCAGTAACAAATACAACAAAAAACTCCCAAACAATAGAATTTAAAACAATAAAAATTAGAGTGGGAAACAGTAAAACAGTGGAGAAAATGAACAAGACAAAAAGTTGGCTTTTGAAAGGATTAGCAAATTTGACTTGCTGTTGACAAACTTAACAAAGGAACAAAGAGAAGATTCGAATATGTAGAATTGTAAATAAAAGAATAAGAACACAATACTATGAAAGGCTGTAATCAACAGGTTTGATAATCTAGAAGAAATTGATAAATACCTAGAAATACACCAACCACCAAACACAAATGAACACAGGCAGGTGCAGGAAACCTCCACAGATGCATTAGAAAAGAAGTAGGGAAGGGCATCAAGAAATTTCCAAGCAAGAAAGTCCAGGATCAGATGGCTTCAAAGGGGAATTCTATGAAGTGTTTAGAGCAAAGCTGTTACCAATTCTACACAGATTACTTCAGAATACAGAAAGGGATAGTAAACTCCAAAAATCATTCTATGAAGCGAGCTTAAACATGATGCCAAAACCAGCCAAAGAGCCCACAAAGACAGAAAAATATAGATCAATATCCTTCATGAAACTAGATGCAAAATTCTCAACAAAACTCAGGCCAATAAAATTCAGCATATCAATCAAATAAATTCATTGTAACCAAGATTCATATCATGGTTGCAAAGATGGTTCAACAGTAAAAAAAAAAATAATAATGTAATCCACCACATAGATGAGATGCCACTACATAAACAAGAAAAACCACATGATCTTATCAATAGATTCAGAAAAGGCTCTTGACAATATTCTAACACCCATTTCTGATTTAAAAGCAAAACAAAACCAAAACCACACAATAAAATAGCCATAGAAGAGAAATTCCTCCATATAGTAAATGCCGTATGCAAAACTTCAGCAGGCTATATCACATTCAATGGGGGAAAAACTGAAAAACATTCCCCCTGGAAGTCTTAGCCAGATGCAATAGCTTGCTGAAAAAAAGGGGGGCAATCAAGGGAATACAATTGGGCAAAGAAGAAGTAAAACTTTATTTTTAGATAATATGCCTTATATAGAGACAACTTCAATGATTTCACAAAAAGATTCTTGGAAACAATTGAGGGGTTTGGTAAAGGAGCAGGATAAAAGATTAAAATAGAGAAATCTATTGGAATCTGCATAACAATGAAGAGATGTCTGAAAGAGATATTAAGAATATATCGCCATTTATAATAACCACACAAAATATGAAATATTTAGGAATAAAACTAACCAAAAAACACGAGAACTATATAAAAAATAAGATTATTCTATGGATCCAAAAGAGACCTACACAACTAAAAGAATATCCTGTGTTCATAGGAAGATGGACTTAATATTTTGAAAATGTTAATACTACCCAATGCAATGCAATTCTGATGAGAATCCCCAACTTCATTATTTAAAGAAATGGAACAACTAATTAACAACTTCATACAGACATGGAAGAGACCTGTTATAAGCAAAGAACTCCTTAAAAAGAAGAAAAAATATCTGACTTCAAAGCCTACTACACAGTCAGTCATGAAAAAAGCCTGGTACTGGGACAATGATAGACACTTAGACCAATAGTACTGAACAGAACACTCAGAAATTAAAGCATCTACCTTTAGGCAACTGATTTTCAACAAATGACAAAAAAAAACCAAAACAACAACCATGAAACGGAAAAGAGGCACACTCTTTCGAACAAGTCGCACTGGAGAAATTGTATCTCCAAGTGCAGACGAATGAAAGGGGAGTCATACCTCACCCCATGCACATCAATGCTTTAAAGATGGATTAAAGACCAAAATGTAAACAGTGGAGCTGTAAAGGCCATCTGTAAGAAAACTGTGATTAATTTAAGGATCCTATTATAGGCATAAACAGGGTATCAAATATATAAACAAAAGAATACACTATGGAAAACTAAATAGATGACCAAGTCCTGCTAAAAATAAAAAAGCATATATGCACACCAAAGGCTTAATCAAAAGATTGAAACAAAAGTCCACAGACTGGTAAACATCTTTACCAATGACACAACTAAGGGATAAAATCTATAGAATTCCATAATACCACAATAAGAACAAAATATATTAAAATGGGTAAAATAAATGAATAGTTCACCAAAAATGAAACTAAAATGTCTAACAAATGAAAGAAAAATTTCTTATAATCGCTAGCTACCCTGTAGACACAAATCAAAACTATGAGATATAACCTTACAAGCAATAGGCCTAATAACATTGACATATATTGTGGAGACCTACATGATGCAACCTAAAGCAACTGAGGATAGAAATACCATATGACTTAATAATACCTCTGCTGGGTATATACCCTAAAGGAATAAGAAACAGAATACTAACAGGTTATATATTTTCCTATGTTCATTGCAGCACAGTTCACATTAGCAAGAAACCGGAAACAGCCCAAATGACTGTCAGTAGAATAGATAAAGAAACTGTGGTACATATACACAAGGCAATACTTTGCATTCCTAAGAAACTGATGAAACTGTGAAACGCCGCATGACATGAATGAATCTGGAAGCCATCATGTTGAGTGAAGATGTAGTTAGGTGCCATCAAGTCAATTCTGACACTTAGGAACTCTATATACAACAGAATGAACACTACCCAGCCCAGCACCATCCTAACAATTGTTGAGCCACTGTGTCAATCTATCTCAGTAAATCAAGTGTGATATCCTTACCCAAGGACGGGTCTCTCCTGAAAACATGTCCCAAGTAGAAGAGACAAAGTCATACCATCCTTTCCTCTAGGGAGCATTCTGGCTGTATTTCTTCCAAGACAGATTTCTTTGTCCTTTTGGAAGTCCCTGGCACTTTCAATTTTCTTCGCCAGCACCATAATTTAAACCCATCAATTCTTCTTTGATTTTTCTTTTTCAATATCCAACTTTCACATGCATACGAAGCAATTGAAAACACCTTAGTCCTCAGAGTAACCTCCTGCTTTTCAACAGTCTAAAGGGATCTTGTTCATCAGATTTGCCCAATGAGATGCATCCTTTGATTTCTTGACTGTTGCTTCCATGAGCATTGATTGTGGATTCTAGCAAGACAAAATACTTGGCAACTTCAATCTTTTCTCTGTTTATCAGAATGTTACCTATTGTTCCTGTTGTGAATTTTTTAGTCTTTTTAACATTCAGTTGTAATCCACATTTAAAGTAGAAGAAGTTCTTCATGTAATCCAACTTCTCTGATTATTTGCTCACCATGGTGCAGACTTTTCCTGATTTTGAATTATGCAGATATCCATTGTTTGTTCGAACAATAACTTCTTGCGCCATGTACAAATTCTGAATGAGCACAATACTGGTTAATGGAATTCCATTTTTCCCAATGCTATATACAGTAGGATACTTGGAATAGTCAATAAAAAACAAGTAAACATTTTTTCAGGTATTCTCAGTCTTTCGTAAAAATTCTTATGACACCAGCAATGATATCTTTGTTCCATGTCCTTTTTAAAATCTGGCTTGAGCCTCTGGCAGCTTCTTGTCAATGTAGTGCTACAACTATTATTGGATTATCTTCAATAATAGTTTACTTGCATGTAATGTTCATGATTCTATTCTACAATTTCAGCATTCTGTTGGGGCACCTTTCTTTGAAATCAGTATAAATATGGATATATTCCAGTCAGTTGGCTAAATAGCTGTTTTCCAAATTTCCTGGCATAGATGTGTAAATGCCTCTAGTGTTTCAGGAGCTTCTCGAACATTTCAATTCATGTTCCCTGAATTCTTGTAGCCAGGTTTTTGGCTAAGGCTTTTAGTGCAGCTTGACCCTCTCCCTTTGGCACCATTAGCTACCTCCTGAAATGCTGTAATGTTGGCTAGTTCTTTTTGGTATCATAATTTTGTATGTTTTTTATCTTCTTTTGATGCTTCCTGAATCATACAATAGATTCCCTATAGAATATTTCAGTGCTGCAACTCCAAGCTTGAATTTTTTCTGCAGGTCTTTCAGTTTAAGATATGCTGAGTGTGGTTGCTTTTCAATGGCAAAGTGCCTAAGATGTGATTTGGCAGTAAATGGAGAAGACTGTTTTGCAAAGCATGGCTAACCACATGAGGTACTGGCCCCTGCATACCTTTAGAGTCTGCCTTTTCTTTCTTTCTTTTTTTAAAATCTTTTTCGATCATTTTATTGGGGGCTAGTACACCTCTTATCACAATCTATATATACATCCATGTATCAAGCACATTTGTACATTGGTTGCCATCATCATTCTCAAAACATTTGCTTTCTACTTGAGCCCTTGGTATCAGCTCCTCATTTAAAAAAATCATTTTTATTAGGAACTCATATACTCCTATCACAATCCATACATACATCAACTGTGTAAAGCACATTTGTACATTCCTTGCCCTCATCATTCTCAAAACATTTGCTCTCCACCCAAGCCCCTAGCATCAGGTCCTCCCCACTCCCCACCCCCATGAACCCTTGATAATTTATTAATTATTATTTTGTCATATCTTGCTTTGTCCCACGTCTCCATTACCCCACTTTTCTGTTGTATGTCCCCCAGGGAGGAGGTCACATGCAGGTGCTTGAAACAGGTTCCCTCTTTCCAACCCACCCTCCCTGTGCCCTCCCAGTATCACCACTCACACCACTGGTCCTGAGGGGATCATCCGTCCTGGCTTCCCTGTGTTTCCAGTTCCCATCTCTACCAGTGTACATCCTCTGATCTAGTCAGACTTGCAAGGTAGGATTCAGATCATGACAGTGGGAGGGGTGGGTGGGAAACATTTAGGAACTAGAGGAAAGTTTTACTTTTCATCGTTGCTACATTGCACCCTGACTGTCTCATCTCTTCCCCAAGACCCTTCTGTAAGGGGATGTCCAGTGGCCTGCAAATGGACTTTGGGTCTCCACTCCACACTCCCCGGCTCATTCACTATGGTAAGATTTTTTTGTTCTGATGATGCCTGATACCTGATCCTTTGACACCTTGTAATCACACAGGCTGGTGTGCTTCCTCCATGTGGGCTTTGTTGCTTCTGAGCTAGATGGCCGCTTGTTTACCTTCAAGCCTTTAAGACCCCAGGCGCTACATCTTTTGATAGCTGGACACCATCAGCTTTCTTCGCCACATTTGCTTCTGCACCCATTTGTCTTCAGCGGTCGTATCAGGGAGGTGAGCACAAAATTATAATGATTTTTTTGTTCTTTGATGCCTGATAACTGATCCCTTCAGCACCTCATGGTCACACAGGCTGGTGTGCTTCTTCCATGTGGGCTTTATTGCTTCTGAGCCACATGGCCACTTGTTTACCTTCAAGCCTTTAAGACCCCAGATGCTATCTCTTTTTATAGCCTTGCACCATCAGCTTTCTTCACCACATTTAGTTGTTCACCCACTTCGTCTTCAACGGTTGTGTCAGGGAGGTGAGCATCATAGAATGCCAATTTAATAGATGAAAGTATACTTGCATTGAGGGAGTACTTGAGTGGAGGCCCAATGTCCTTCTGCTACCTTAATACTAACCTTATAAATATATGCACATAGATCTATTTCCCCATTCTCATATATAAATATGTTTGCATATGTACAGGTCTTTATCTAGACCTCTATAAATGCCCTCTGCCTCCCAGCTCTTTCCTCTATTTCCTTTGACTTCCCTCCTGTCCCACTATGCTCAGTCCCCGCCAGGGTTTCAGCAATTCCTCTTAGTTACATTACCCTTGATCATGCCCGACAAGGCTCCCACACCCTCCTCAGCACCAATTTGGATCGCTTGTTGTTCCCTTATCCCTGGGTTTATTAACACCACTACCTTTCCCCCCGCCTCCCCGTCTCCCATGTCCCCATGGAACTATCGGTCCCGTTGTTTCCTCCTCCAATTGTTCATCCAGCCTATCTTATTTAGACAGACCTGCAGAGATAATAACATGGACTAAAACAAGACAAAGCAAATCCAAGCAACAATATGCAACAAAACAACAACAAACCAATTACAAAAACAAAACACAAGAAAGAACATTTTATAGTTAGTTCAAGGACTTTGTGTTGGCTTTTAGGAATGTTTTCCAGTCCAGTCTGTTGGGGTGCCATGGTAAGGCCCCAATGTCCACCTTCAGCATTCTCTGGGGACCTCGCCGCTCCATTCCCTTGCTGTTCTGTTGCACCCCTTAATGTTTTGCCTCAGTGTGGCGGGATCCGATCGGGTGCGATTCCCTCACTGTGTCTCCGGTGTTGTCCGCTATAGGGTTATGGGTCAATGAGGGACGTCATGGCTCATAGTGGGGCCAGCCATATGGTCCTCTCTGTCGACTGGCTGTTCTAATTGGTGCACAATATCCTTCACAGGCCACACCAGAAGGATCCAATTCAGAAGCCCCAAGGAGAGAACTTTACCTTAAACTCACTTGTAGCAGATTTAAGGAACTGAAACACTCCCTTGGACTGTAGGATAAAATATTCTAGTGACATATGAAGCACATGACTACTATCCGCAGCTGATGGAATTGATGGTAATTGGACTTTAGTTTGGATCTCTTCCTTTAGAGTGTCTGGAACTGACATACATTTACTATTTGCATGATTTCTTTGCTCTTTTATGACATGTGTTAGTCTAGGAGGCATGGATCTACCTTTGTGAATAAATCTTGTCAAAAGTTTTTCCCCATCGCCAACCCTCACATTTTGTGTTAATAGTGTCCTATAACTTAAACTTTTAATTTATACAAGTTAATAATTCATGTATTGTTGAGAAAGCTGTCTTATACATGTCAATTTATTTTCTAAACAGTATTTTAAATTCTATACCACTGGCTAAACTAATGATATTATCAATAGAATTATCTTATGCTCTAAGGGGAGGATTTATAATGTTCGCCAATAAAATTATAATATTATCTCTAAAATTAACCAAAGACTTATATAAACAATAGATATATGAATGGATTTGGGGCTCACATTTAATAGTAGCCTTAATGTAGGAGAAATTAATTTTTATGATATGGCCCTATTCAATACTTGCTCTTATAGAGAGATTGCAGAAGATATGGGTGTTATAGCAAAGTATGGTGAAGAATGGAAATAAACAAGTTATGAAACAGAGTGAATTGGAGAGATGACTAAAGGAGATCAAAATGATAAACCTGACTTGAATAGTTAAAACCTTGTCAGTTGATCCCTACACCCCTACCCCTTCCTCTGATGCATGTTGGACCTGATTCGGTTTTCAACATTTTCTATGATTTTTTTTCATATTAGGATTTATCTCAGATATATTTTGTCATTTGGATAAGCCTCTTGAGTTTTTGTTGTGTTTTTCTGTTTTGGGGTATATGAAACCTAGGATTGATGCACATATAGAGACAGCAAGAAAAATAAGGATTCCTGGGGAGTACAGCAGGAGAGGGAGGGTAAAGGGGATCTGATATCAAGGAGTTCAAGAAGGATGAGAATGTTTTGAAACTGATTGTTGTAGCAATTGTACAATGTTTCTTGATGTGATTGAACTATGAGAATGATATTATATCTGTATTAGTTCCCACCCTTTTTTTAAAGTGTCAGCCATCAGAATGAATAGTGCCTTGAGTCTGAAAGGCTTGTGTTCATATAAGCAGCCATTTAAGTGAGTCATCAACCAAGTCCACATGGAGGAAGCACACCAGCTTGTGTGATCCCAGGATTAAAATAATAAAATTCAAATCTATAGGAGGGAGTTAATTGTTTTTATTGTTGTTTCTTTATTTTTTGTATATTTTTTTCTTTATATGAAATCCAGGATAGGTAAATCTATAGAGAGTAAATGAATCAATAATTACCTAGGGACATGACAAGGGAAGTGAGGGTGGCAGAGAGGGATCAGGAGCTAACTTCAATAAGACACAAAAGAAAGAAAATGTTCTAAAATTGACTTTGGGAATGATTGTCCAACTCATGTGAATATGATTAAACTATTGAGTTGTATGATACGTGAACTATTACTAATAAAATAATAAAATGTATACTTAAATTAAAACACTACTTATTAAGATAATTGAGATATAATATCATTACATCTATTTTCACATAAAATTAATAGCTAATAATATTTTCAGTAATAAAACTACAAGGATAAAAACAAATAAGTTAGGAAGTAGACTCAACAATATATTAACCATTAAGGAAATTTTCTAGAAAGACTATTGAACATAAAATTATATGTGAAAACAGAAATTCAGTGTGATATAAAAGTGGTTCTTAGCCTTTGGATTAGAATGTAATGAAATAGATATATAAAATATTAATTAGCCCAGTCAAATGAAAAAGAAAAGGAATAAGGAAGGGACGGAGTGATGCTAAAGGGGCTAGATTAAGAAAAAGCTCAAATATTAAAATTTAGGTATAAAAAAGAAATGAATAAAATTATGCAACATATATTAATGATTTTGAAAATCTGATGAAATGTACTATTTTCTAGGAAACGACAAATTATCAAAATGTTTCCATAAGACTTCCTACAGAGCAAACCAAACAATTGCCAAAGAACTATACTCCTAATGAAATATCAGTTTCAAACATTTTTCTGAGTGACTTTTTCAAATATTGAATCTCATTCTATTTAAACTAATCTAAGCCCTGGTGGCATAGGTAAACATTAGTCTGCTAGCCACAGTATAAGCAGTTTGAAACCATAACCTGCTCCTCTAAAAAATGATGAGGCTTTCTACTCCTGAAAAGATGTACAGTCTCAGAAACTCACAGGGTCACTATAAGTTGGAATCAACTTGACAGAGTTTTTGGTTTTTTGGAAGAGCATAGAGTTAGGGTGGAAGGTATTCACTCAGATTTTTGAAACTTAATATAATTCTAACATGAAATCCTGTAAAGATAGCACAGAAAAAGCAAACTAAAACAACCTACAACTATTGATGCATGGATTTCAAATAAAAGATTAGCCTAGGTCTAAAACAAACCCACTGCCACGGAGTGAATTTTGACTCATGCTGACCCTACCGAGGGTCTTATCTGAAGGTATATAGAAAGTCTCTGTCCATATCATGAAGCACTGAGTGCTGAGAGTGACTAGGTTTGGGGATGCTTGCAGAGGTTAGGGCTGTGAGCAAGACAGAAGGTAGGCCCTTCAAGTCCACAGGCCTGGTCTGAGTCTGAGCATCTATAGCCCCTTCTGTGAAATATTCATCTCTACTCTTCTGACTCATGGTTCCAGTAGTGCACTCATCCTTAGAGTGGATAGACAGTACTGACTGACACACAGGGAGAGAGTTGTACAGAGACTAGGGTGCCTGCAGGGTGTCAGGAAGAACAGTTCTTCTCAGAGCAGCACAGGAGCCTAGAGAAAGGAATCAACCAAAGTGTTCATTTCCTGACTATTCTTGACTACATGAGATGCAAGAGTTAAGAAAGTTGATCCTGGGTACTTGCTGGGGGGAGGGGAGTGGGGTGGGGATGACAGGTGGGAATTGAATGAGTCTCTAGCTTTGTGTAACTAATGTACTAGGCTGCATAATGAAAGGTTGTAGATTTGTGTCCACTCAGAGATGAGTCAAAAGAAGTAAAGTGGTTCTTAGCAGCTGTACTTAGACGGAAATGTAACACCTTGTCATTAGATCTCCATTTGGACCCACTTTTAATTTATTCTAAAATTTTAATATCCTCTGCTTTTTCTTAAATTGATATCTTTCTCTGTTTACATGATCAATATTACTTTTTTGTCCTTGTTTTGTATGTTTTTCTGTAAAAGGAAGCCAACATGAGTACATTCTTGAAGACAGTAACTGAAATAATAATTAAGTAGGGCACAGAGGAGGAATGTGGGGGGAAAGGAGAGTCCGAACGAATGGGTACAAGAAGGAAGAAAATATTACTAAGTAGATTGTGGTGCTGGCTGCACAACCCGTTTAATATGATTGCCCTGTTGACTTGTATGTGTTGATTATAGTTAAATAAAACTAAAAAAATAAAAGAAGAAAGGTATGGCAATCTGCATATCAAAATTAGGCCAAGGAAAAAAATTCACTTGGAACATTTCTCCAAAGAAAGAAACCTGGCATTACTCCTCCTGAAAAAGCGAGAAAGAAAGAGCTCTGTGAAAGAGTGAGAGAGAATTGAGGAGAGGGAAGGAAAGGAGAGAAAGGGGGAGGGGAGGAGTGGGAAAAGGAGCTAGAGGCAGAAAGCAAGCACTGTGAATTGCAAAGGCCACAGGGGTGGTAGCAATTTGATCTGTTGTACACAGAGTCACTATGAGTCAGGGATAAATTGACAATAACTACCAATAACATGAGAATGGAAAAACATTCAAGTACTATAAAAGAAAAAAGAAAACTGTGCTGTGTTTCAGTTTTAAAACCCCCTTTTCAGTGTTTAGCCTGTTATATATCAAGGCTTGAACATAACCACCCTTAGGGACTGACTGACCTGAGACATGATGGAAAGTTAGAGAAATATCCCTCCCCTCCTGTGCCCCTCATAATAACTGGTCATAAAATGAGCCACATGTTGGACCCCAGCCACCAGACCAAACTTAGCTGGTCTTCCATGCTGTGGGCTTTCCAATTGGAAGAGCTTCTTACTGTGAATGGCTATGCCCACTCAGGAATGCCTGGGGTCAACAGAAAGCCGATCTTGCCCTTCTGTTCTTTATCCCTTTGCGTTGTCACATTTAACTCCATGGATCCCATCTCTTCCTGTAAGCCCTTTAGAAAGTGATTTGTGTAAATGACGCAATACCCCAAGAAGGTTATACAGCAGAGCATGATTGATTCCCCGGGGCTTTATTGTAATAACTTTAATCTTCTGGAACTCATCTGGTATGAATTTAAGAACCCTGTGCCTTTTGCTGAAATTCCCTCTTGATGCAACACTCACACAGCCAGCCTTTGCAGGGTTACAGAGTTTGCCATGTTTATGATTTAGCCCCAGGGCTCCTTATTAATGGTCCTTGAAAAGAGAATGTGGAATGTGTGGGTTTCCTTCATCGTGCTTTTCTTGGGGAGGAGACAAACAAGAATATCTACCTTGAATCAGTCCATGTGGCCTCAGCTTTCCTTGAAGAAGAGTAAATCAACTTGCAATTCCCAGACCTCATTAGGGGCTGAGTAGTGTCTGGTACTTATATTGTCTCTGGCTGTGTTTATGGGTCAGGAGTGGTTGCTGTTAACTGCCCTTGTGCCAGGGGCAGGACTTCTGAAGTCTTTGTAATAACAAACCCCAATCAGTTCGTCAATAGTTCTAACAGGGTTGATCCTGCACACCTGGAAAAGGCTATTGGGTTTAAGACCAGCTCTCTCTCCTTTAACAATACTTGTCAAACTCACTGAACTATGATCACGACTCCACCTCTTTCTGACCTGTGACTGGTCATCTAACCTCTCTGCATCCATCTCTTAGCTCATTCAACAAGCACCTCTGTTTTTAAAAACAAAAAACCATTTTATTGGGACATAACTCACATATCATATAATTCAATCATATCAAGAAGAGTTGTGCACAATGGGTGTATACATGGTTGTGATAAGAACTGTATGATCCCCCAATAAAGTGATTTTTTAAAAAGAGTTGTGCAATCGTTACCATAGTCAATTTTATAACATTTTATTCTTTCTTGTATTTATTGTAATTAACACCCATTTCGCCCTAACCTCCCTGGCCATACCCTGCAAGAAAAAGTTAATGTGGTTGCTATCTCTCTAGATTTGCCTATCCTAAATTCAACAAGCATTTCTTGATGGGCTCCCAAAAGGCATGCATCCACTGTGTACCAGGTACAACTCAGGCAGTCTTGGACACCAACAAGGAAGGAAAGAGCTAGCTTGTACTTGCTTACAAAGCTGTGGTGAACAATCTCACATTTTTTAACATCAGTGATTCTGCATCTAAATATGGCTAGTACTTGTCTCACTCCCAATCCCAGAGCACTTTGCTACATAATCAAAGCCTATTTTCAAATTTAAAATCTGATCATTTAAGTTGTATGTCAGCTTGGCTAGACCATAATTCTCAGTAGTTTGGAAGTTATTATGTAGTTTGATAGTTCTGTAATCAACCCCCATGATGAGATTTTATATGATGCAACCACTTCCATAATGAGCTCTTCTATGAGCTTCTCAACTTGAAGAGCTCAGTTGAAAGAGAATTTGCTCAGGACTGTGGCATGTATACAATATATATGGACATTCTGATAAAGCTCTTTAGATTTTGGCTTCATCTGTATCCTGCATCCTGCATCTGATTTGTCATGATCTGAGCTCTGGTTCTCTAGACTTGAGTAGGAGCTTGGCAATGCTAGGAATTCTTGGACTCTTTATCCTGTGAGTCAGTAGCACCTGTCATCCTACCTAAAACCTCAGATTTATTCACCTGAACTGCCAGCAGCCTTCCATCTGATCTGCCAATCTTGAGTTCATCAGCCCCTGTAGCTACAAGACCCTCTCTTTTACCACATATAATGTCCTTTTCTAGTTATTGGTCCTCCTAGATGATATAGCCAAAGTAAATGGGATAAACTCTATCCATTTTTCTTCTAAGGAGCATTCTAATTATGCAAGTAATATTTGTTATTCTTATCGGCCTTGATACAGGCAATATGATTTATTAATACCACCATTCACTTAATCAATTCTCTTTCGAGTTTCTTTGTTTATTGATCAGCTTTCACATGCATATAAGCTGATAGAAAAGACCACAGCTTGGGTCAAGAACACTGTAATCATCAAAGTGACATATTTGTTTTTAACATTTTAAAGTTCTCTTTCATAGTAGATATTACAAGTGCAATATATTTTTGCTTGACTTTTTATACGTTTTGTTGTTGTGAACATACACAACACCAATTCATAAGTTGCTACAGGTAACATTTTCATTATCCTTTTCTGAGTTATCCCCATTGTATTAACCTAAATTCACTATCGTTAAAGGTTCCTGTTTCATCTTAAATCGGACTTGACAGTGGGAAATGGCCTAATTAAATTAAGATACTAATTACACTGGAGATGATTGTACTTAATGGTGGTAGGGGCCAAGTACCAGAACTTATTGGGCAAAGAGAAAGTGGAAGTGGTTACCTTAAAGAAGAGCTGAATCAAACAATAATCACAATAGTCTGATTCATATAGACTTTGAAGCACAGGGTTTTCTAAGACAGAAATAAATGGGAAACCTACTAAATATTTACTTGATCTATACAAGCAGAGTAATTCTAGGCTATCTGAATGGGAATCTAACTTGAATTGCCAAAATAGAGAGTCATGTTTCTTCAAAAAAAAACCCCAGAATTAATCTATTTTAAAGACCCTCAACTCCTTGAATGAAATGGAGGCAAGATTTTTGTGTGTAAGGAAGGATCCCTCTACAGTGCTAAAATTAATGCTATTAACTTTTCTCTTGGTCTCCCCCAAAGGAATTTGTAGCCTTTTATAAGAATTATTGTTCATTAGAGAAAGGAAATAATCACACTTTTCAGGGATTTCTGAACACTGGCTCTAGATCAACACTCATTCCAGGAAACGCAAAATGTCACTATAGCCCACCATTCAGAATAGGGAAATTATAGATCGGGTTATAAATAGAATCTTAGCTAAGGTCTATCTTAAAGTGGGCTCAATGAACTCCCAAGCTCATTCTGTGGGGATTGCTTCAATGAACCCCTTCTGGTTTGTAAGTTTTTCCTACCATGGTGGTTTGTGCACTGTTGTACTGCTGAAAGCTATATCACCGTTACTTCAACTATTAGCAGAGTCATCCAACCTGAACAGATTTTAGCAGACTTTCCAGAGTAAGAACAGACTACAAAGAAGAAATAGGCTCTCCACTTTTGAGAGATCAGTACCAAAAAAACCCTCACAAATAGCAGCAGAATAATGTGAGATAAAGGGCCAAAAAAAAGGAACATTCCAGGTTGGAAGTCAATCAAAATATGACTGAAGAACTTCTGCCTTCTTGAAGTAGAGTCTACCATAATGACATGGCTAAAATAAGGCCATCAGGATCTTCATTTACTAATGGTGCATGCCTCAAAAGGAGATGAAATGGCTTCAAACAGCTGTTAGTAATTAGGACTTGGAAAATATGAAGTATGACACTAGGAAAATTGGAAGCCATCAAATATTAAATGGAGTGCCTATAAAACAAAATCCTAGGGGTTAGTAAGATGAAACAGGCTGATATTGGCTATTTTGAATCAGGTCGTCATATGATTTACTATACTGGGAATGATAGATTCAAAAGGAAATTTATTCAAATGGATACACCAACCACTAAAGTTAGGAATGCAGAAATTGAAGAATTTTGCCAATATTTTCTGTCTGAAATTGATCAAACATGCAATCAAGATGTATTGATAATTATTGGCAATTGGAATGTAAAAGATGGAAACAAAGAAGAAAGAATCGATGGAAAATATAGAAACAAAGCTGCAGATCACATGTTAGATTTTCATCACAAATAACTTTCAACAGCACAAATTGTGACCATACCTGTGGATTCTCCAGATGAAATACATAGAAACTAAATCTACCACATCTTGGGAAAAGACTAAGGAGAAGCTCAATATCAGCAGCTAAAACCAGGCTAAGGGCTGACTGTGGAACAAATCATCAATTTCTCAGATCTAAGTTCCAGATAAAGCAATGTGCTCTTAATCACAGAGTGCTAAGGCAAATGGAGGAACTTATAAAGTGAAAGAGTTGAATAGAAAGCTTGAAAGGGCAGTTTGAGGAGAAAATTAAGTATTTTAATGAAATGTGCCAAGACCTGGAATTAGAAAACTAAAATGAAGAACACTCTCAGAACATGTTAAACTGAAAGGATTGAAGAAAAAAATTCAAGCCTTGGGTTGAAATACTGAAAAGTTCTATGGATCTGAATGTTGCGGGAAACATCAAAAGAAGGTAGAAAGAATACAGTCACTACATCAAAAGAACTAGTCAACATCTAACTATTTCAAGTGGTACCATATGATCAGGAACCAATGATACTTATGTTAGGTCAGGTTGATTAGGTCAGGAGAAGCAAATTCAGTGACGTTCACATATGTATGAGAGATTTTTATATTAGGAAATAGTTTTATAATAAAATAATATCCCAGCCCAGTCAAACTAAGTCCCATACTAGTCCATAAGTCCCTCTTCAGACTCATGCAGTCACATGCAATGATGCAGAATGCAGGAAGATCACAGGCCTGTGAGGGCAAAGTCAGTTGGATCCAACATTGGTGGCCCTGGCACCACTCAGGGTAGCCTCTAACATGAAATTGAAGGCAGAGAGAGAGAAAAGCCGGCCTCCAGAAAGCTATCTATCACACCTCTCCAAGTGAGATCATCAGGCTGCAACCATACTGACAGGCTAAACTCCACCCCTACATTTTTACATATCTTCACATTAACATGAAATTGTATAGCTACCACAATACTGAAAACAGTCCAAGTAGCACTGGAGGCATTAGCCTAAAACAAGGCTCCAGGAATGTTTTAATATCAATTGAAATATTTCAATATAAAATGAAGCACTTGAAGGACTCACTCACCTGTGCCAAGGGATGAGGGAGACAGCTACTGGGTCAACTCACTGGAAGTTATACTCCATTCAAAGAAAGGTGATCCAGCAGAATGCTCAATTTTTAGAACACTATTAATGATATCATATTCAAATAAAATTTTTATAATTAATCAATAATGATTACAGCAGTACATTGACAGAAAGCTGCCAGAAATTCAGGCTGAATTAAAAAAGAGGTGAAAAAAAGAATATTGTTGATGTAAAATGAATTTTTCCTCAAAGCAGAGAATACTAGACTGCTATTTACTTGTACTTAATTGAATACACAAAATCATTGGATTGTATGGTCTATAACAAACTGTGGATAACCTTGAGAAGAATGAGAATTCCAGAAATATTTCATTGTATTCGTGTGAAACCTGTACACAGAACAAAAGGCAGTTGTGCAAACAGTACAAGGGAATATTGTATGGTTTAAAACAAAAAAAGGTGTGCATCAATCTGTATGATGAAGAAATAATTAAAGGAACTGAATTATATAAAGAAAAACACAGCATTAGAATTGGACTGGAATAAGGTTTATTAACAACCTATAATATGTACATGACACAATATTGCTTGCTGAAAGTGAAGAGGACTTGAAGCATTTGCTGATGAAGATCAAGGATTGCAGCCTCCAATATGGATTACAACTCAATGTAAAGAATGCAAAATTCCTCACAACATCATGATAAACAGAGAAAAGAATGAAGCTGTTAAGGATTTTGCCTTAATTGAACCCACAATTAATGTTCATGGAATCAGCAATCAAGAGATCAAACACCATATCGCATTGGATAAATTTGTTGCATATCACCTCTTTAAAGTGTTGAAGGCAAGGCTGTGACTTTGAGGACTAGGTGCACCTTACCCAAGCCATGGGATTTTCAATCACCTCCTGTGCATGTGGAAGTTGGACATTGAATAATTAAGACCAAAGAGAAGTCAACTTGAGTTATAGTGTTGGCAATGAATATTGAAAGTGCCACAGACTGACAAAATAGCAAACAAATCTGTTTTGGAAGAAGTACAGCCACAATGCAACACTTTGTCTCATGTATTTTTGATATATTATCAGGAGAGTCCAGTCGCTGGAAAAGGACATCATATCGGGCAAAGTAGATGTACAGCCAAAGAGAAGAAGAGCTTTAACAAGATATATTAACACAGTGGCTGCAACAATGGGCTCAAACACAGCAAGTAGGAAGATGGTGTAGAACTGGGCAGTGTTTCATTCTGTTTTACATAGGGTCACAAGATCTGGAATTTACTGGATGGCAAAACAATGTAATTTATGATTGGAAAAGTCATACTTAGTAATTAGTAGAATCCCACATTGGATTCCTCATAGGGAAATATTGGCTTTTATTGTAGAAAAGCCCAGGGGAAGTCATTAGAACTATCCCTAACTAGGGAAGCTATAAACTAAAGCAATATAGAATTTTCTGGAGAGATTTCATTGATAATTGTCACCATTAAGGACTTTAAAGTAGCAGGGGGGCCGAGTGAGTTCCACACATCCCTATTTAACTTGCCTACCTAGTCTGTTTAAAAATGGATAAATCTTGCAGAATAATGGTGGATCATTATAAATTTAACCAAGTAGTGACTCCAATTGCAGCTGCTGTTCCAGATGTGATGTCATTGCTTGAGCAAATTAATCTGTCTCTTGAGACCCATTATGCAACTATTGATCTGGACAACACTGGTTTTTTTTGTTGTTGTTGTTTTTCATTCCTGTTTTGAAGTATCATGAAAAAGCATTTGCATTTGGCTGATTAAGTCAGCAATACATCTGTTACCTGTATTCTCCATGTTTAGAGGTATATCAACTCACCACCACTCTGACACAATCTAGTCTACAAAGACCTATATCAGCTTTTGTTTCCACTGGGTTATCACACTGGTCCACCATACTGATAACTTTCTGCTGGTAGGACCTAATTAGGAAGACACATCAATGACTTTAGAATTATTGGTAAGACATGTGTGTGATAGAAGGTAAATAATTAACAGAACCATTTCAGGTGCCTTCTACCTCACTGAAATGTCTGGGAATAGGCGACGGGGGGTGGGGGCGTTAAGCCATGTCAAAATATTTGCACTAAAGTGAAGAGTAGGCTATTGTATCTGGACCCGGAGGCACAATACCTGGTGGGCTTCCAGATTTAAGAGACAACATATCCCTCATTTGCTTGTGCTATTTTGAATTATTTATAAAGTGGATTGAAAAGCTGCTAGTTTTTATTGGGATCCAGAACAAAAGAAATTCCCACAACTAGATCAGGCTGCTGTGCAAGCTGTTCTGCTACTTGAGTCATATAATCTAGCTAATTCAATAGTGCTTGACACAGAAATGCTTTTTGGACTCTTTAATAGGTTCTTATTTGTAAATGGCAGTGCAGAAGCTTAAGATGTTGGAGAAGGGCCTTGTTATGCTCTCCAGATTACCTGCTTTTCTTTTGAGAAACAGCTCTTAGCTTGTAACTGGGCCTTAGCAGTGACTGAATGTTTAAACAGCGCCAACAAGTTACCAAGCAGTTTGAACTGCACATCATGGACGCAACATTATTTGATCCACAGAGTTATAATATTAGATGTGTACAGCAGAAGTTCATCATTAAATGAAAGTGGCATATCAAGCTTGAGGTCCTCAGGACACACGTAAGTTGCATGATGAAGGGACCCAAATGTCCATGGTCACACTCCTGTTACAGTACCTTCCCTCTCTCAGTCTGCACCTATGACCTCATGGGGAATTCTTGGTGGTCAATTGTGGAAGAGAAATCTTGTGCCTGGTTTACAGATCATTCTGCACAATATGCAAGCACAACTTGAAGTGGACAGTAACAGCACTATGGAACCTCCCTGAAGGACAGGGAGAATGACAAACAAACCTAAAGGACAGAATTTTAAGTATTGCACTTGGTTGTTCATTCTACTTAAAAGAAACGACCAGATATGCAATTGTACACTGATTAATGGACTGTGCCAATGATTTGGCTGGTTGGTCCAAAACTTAAAATAAACATGATTTGAAAACTGATAATCAGGAAATACATGTCCAATCTCTTGGATTAAATAAGTGAAATATTTGTGTCCCCTGTGAATGTTCACCAAAAGGTGGCCTTGGAAGAAGAAGATTTTAGCAGTCAAGTTGATAGAATAATGTGGTCTGTGGAAACCAATCATCTTTTTTCTCCAGTCACTCCTGTTATTGCCCAGTAGGCTCATGAACAAAATGACAAAGATGGGAGAGATGGTGAATCTGCAAGCAATAGACACCAACAAAAGTCCCTGATATGGATTCTTTCCTCAGGAAAATCTGCCAGCAAGCCAGATAACTTCCATCATGGAAAGGGCAACATTTATCTTACTGACACAGATACCTACTTTGGATATGGATTTGTCTTTTCTGCACACAATGTTTCTACCAAAACTACCATATGTAGACTTATATAATGTCTATTCACTGTGATGGTCTCCCACACAGCATCAACCCAAATCAAGACATTAACTTCACAACTATGAAGCCTAGCAATGGATTCTTGCTCATAGAATTAACCAGTTTTGCCACATATCTCCCACCACTTGTCGGTAAGTTTGTTATACTCTGGTGGTCTCTATGTTGTGGTGGTGCTATGAGTTATATCACCGGTATTTCAGATTCTAGTAGGGTCTTTCAAAGTGAACAGGTTTCAGCAGAGTTTCCACACTAAGAACAGATTGTGAAGAAAGACTTGGCAGCCCACTTTGGAGAAGGTATCTCCTGAAAACATTATGCATAGCTTTGAACATTTTCAGATATCAAAGGCCTGGTGAACAAAAGCAGAACATTGCCAGAGATATTGCTGGAGAATGTGTCCGTCAAGTCAGAGGTACTTAAAATGTGACTCATGAGAAACTGCTTTCTCAAAATATAATCAACTATGATGATATAAATGGAGTAAAGCATGTGGGAGTAGAAGCTTCAGGATCTTCATTTGTCGATGGGGCAGGACTCAGGTGAGAAGACAGCTGGAACATCTGATTATTGGAACTGGAATGTATGAAGTATGAATATAGGAAAATTGGAAGTCATCAAAAATGAAATGGAAGGCATAAAAATAAATATCTTCAGTGTTAGTGAGATGTAATGAATTGGTATTGGCCATTTTGAATCAGAAAATCTTATGGTTTACTTTTCAAGATCTATTTTGAAGTGCAATGTATTCTGTAGTATCAGGCTTGAGCAGGTCCTAAAGGCACAAGTAAGTTGGATGAATAAGGGACCCAAATGCCCATGGTCTCCACTACTGTCACAGTACTGTCCCTTTCTCAGATAATCCACCTTCAAGTAAATCCAACCAATACTACTATTATTCAAATTTATGAACCAATCACAAAAGCTTGTGATAAAGAAGTCTACAGATTTCTCCAGTCAAAAATTGTTCAAACATGCAAAGAATTATTGGTGACTGCAATGCAAATTTGGGAAAAAAAAGAGGAAGGAAAAATAGTTTGGAAAAATGCTCTTGGTGATAGAAATGAAGCTGGAGATTGTATGATAGAATTTTGCAAGACCAGTGGCTTGTTCACAGTCAAAAATTTTTCTTCAATAACATAAATGATGACTGTAAACACATACTTCTCCAGATAGAATGCACAGAAATTAAATTGATTATATCTATGGGAAGAGATGATGGAGATGTTCATATTAGCTCAATGTTAGCTGCTAAAACTAGGTCAGCAGTGGAGCAGTCAGACCATCAATTTCTCATAGGTAGGTTCAGGTTGAAGATAAAGAACCTTAAAACATGTTCATAAGAACCAAATTATGACCTTGAGTATATCCACTCTGAATTTCAAGAATATCTCATGAACAGATTTGATGCATTAAAAACTAATGGCAGTAGGTCTGAGGAGCTATGGGAGAACATCAAGAATATCATTCATGAAGATAGCAAAAAGAGATTAAAAAAGACAGGAAAGAAAGAAAGGCCTTGAAGTGGATATCAGAAGAAGCCCTGAAACTTGCTTTTAATCATAGAGTAGTTAAGGCAAATGGAAGAAAGATGAAGTCAAAGAGATGAATAGAACATGTCAAAGGCAACTCAAGAAGACAAAGTAAAATATTATAATGAAACGTGCAAAGATCTAGGGTCAGAGAACCCAAATCATGAGCACTGGTTGGGTTTCATCGGTACCCTCAATTAATGTCATGTTGACAAGTCCCTTCACTCTCTGAACTTGGGTGTCTGCATCTGAATTTGGTATAAATATATTAACTCTCCAGTTCTGCTGAGAATCTCGGGCAAACTGACAGAGTTATGTGCATACAAAATGCTAGGACCTACTAATGTTCAGCTGCACTACAGTAGACCTGGAATTTAGTGCCTGGGGAAGGGACAGTTCTCATCATAAATTTAAGTCTTGATTCCCTTATACTTCCAGATCTTTTCTGTGTTTAATAGTTTCAGTCAACAAACGTTGCATGAGATGGTCATATATCCAAAATCCTATAGTCTCTGCATGGTCCATCTTCTGAAAAAGGAAGGACCTTTACAGAGCTTTGGGGTAAAATACAATAAAAGGGTTCTAATAAGTGGGCTGTCAGCTAGAAATCTTCGTATCTAGTTGGCTAAGAATGGGGGAAAGATGAGACTTTCTACTCCTGTGAAGATTTATAATCTCTACAACTCACAGGAATAGTCCTATTCTGTCTTATAAAGTCACGATAAATAAAAATCAATGCTATGGCAGTGAATCTGGTTTGGGTTTGAGTTGAACAAGGCAGGACAGGTGCCTTATGGGGCCCACTCCAGATGGGGATGCCTGACCCTTCCTGATTTATGAGCAATCAGGGGATTGGTCCTCCAGCTAAAAATCTCAACTCTGGTTAGCTGGTGGCAGAATTGTACCCACACTAATCTATTAAAAAATCACAAATGTAAATATTGCCTCAGGTCATAGCCATTCCTGGAAACTGGGGGCTTTGTTGAAAGCTGCTAAGGCAAGGGTAATGGATCACCACCACTCACATCTGTTTACAACCAGGTAATACCTTTAATGACTACCCCTCTATATCCAGAATATTTGTTTTATTGCCCCTGTAGGAAGATGTTCCATTAGGCAAAAATCAGATAATTTTTCAGTCATGTTGACAACTGTTCAGTAAATGCAGAGAAGTAGACAGAGAAGTAAAGGTTTATTTATTTGTTATATATTTCCCCTGTATTTTTCTTTTGTAATTTATGGAGGATATCATAGAACAGGTAATGGGAGAGGGGGGACTGTGCCCAGATGTTGTCCTGCTCAGCTCCTGCCTCTGTAGGCATTCTCCAGGAATATTTACATGCCTTTCAGTCAGGGCCAGTCTTTTAGCCAGGAGAAAAGTGAAGGCTTTGATGTTTTACAAAGTGACTTCTGGGATCTAGGCCTTTGATGCATGATCTTTCTCCCTCTGTGTTTTTGGTAGAATAAGACATAGTGTTTTTTCCTAGCATGAAAAAACCTTTCAGGTTTTTTCTTGGAAAGGACTGGTGTGGAGTCATTGAGGAGTGAAAGCCAGGTGAATGGGTTGGTGGATGGAAAGATAAAATGTTTGTGTAGATAGGTAGATGAAGTGGTGTGTGGTGGATAGATGGATTAAGGGTTAGGTGAGTAGGTAAGTTGGGGGATGGATGGTTGAAAGAATGAATGAGTTGGTGGATGAATGGATGGTTGGATGCACAGATTAGTAGATGAATATTTCTTTGAGTTAATCAATAATGGAGAGGTGGTGGGATGGGTAAGCAGGTGAATAGATTGGAGAGTCATTCATGGATAAATGATTGGGTAGCTTAATGCTTGGACTGATGATTAATAAGAAAACTCTATAACCTTTTCTTGGAAGATCCTAAGGTTTAAGCTGGAGAAAATTAAAATAAGGTCAGGAGAGACACAATAGAAACTTTAGTAGATCCAACCTGATTTTGAGAGTATCTCAAGAACAGATTTTACTCATGGAACACGAATGACAGAAGATCTGATGAGCTGTAAAATGTCATCAAGATCATCATGCATAAAGAAATAAAAAGGTAATTTAAAAGATAGGGGGGGGAAATCAAAGTGGATGTCAGAAAAGATTCTGAAACATTCTCTTAATCATAGACTCCAAAAACAAGCAAGCCACAAACACTCACTGCCATGGAGTAGATGCTGATTCATAGTGAACCCACAGGGGGAAGGGGTTCCAAGACTGTAACTATTTGCAGAAGTAGAAAGCCCAATCTTTCTCCTGACCTGCCAATTATGTGGATCACAGCCCAGTGCATACCCCATACACTCCCAGGGCTCCAATCACAGACTAGTTAAGGCAAATAGAATAAATGAAGGGCACCACAGCAGAATATGCAAATGACAGAACAAAATCATTCATAGCACATGCAAGTAAAATTTTGCTGAAGATCATCCAACAATGGTTGCAGCAGTACATTGACAAGGAGCTGCCAGAATTCAGACCACATTCAGAAAAGGATGTGGAACAAGGAATATCATTGATGATTTTAGCTAGCTCTTAGCCCAAACCAAAGAATACCAGAAAGGTGTTTACTTGTGGTTTTATTTTGTTTTCACTGTGCAAAGACATTTGACTTTGTGGACAACAAAAATTATGAGAAGAATGAGAATTCCAGAACACTTCATTGGGCTCCTATGGAAGCTGTACAAGGATCAAGAGGCACTAGTGTGAACAGAACAAGGAAATAATGCATGATTAAAAATAGAAAATATATGTATCAAAGTTGTGTAATCTCACCATATTTATTCAATATCTATGAATAGTATGCTTATGCAAACAATCAGAGACTGGATTACATGAAGAAGAACACAGTATCAGGATTGGAGGAAGAATTATTAACAACTTTCCTTATTAACAACCTGGTATTCAGATTACACACCTTGCTTGCCAAAAATTAGGACGACTTGAAGCACTTGCAGATAAAGATCAAGTACTGTACTCTTCAATTTGATACAACGTAATCTAAAGAAAACCAAAATCCTCACAACTGGATCAATAGGTAACATCATGATAAAGGTAAAAAAAAGATTGAAGTTGTGAGTCAAGGCTTTAATCTTGCTTGAATCCTCTATGAATGCTCATGGAAACAGAAATCAAGTGATCAAATGGCACACTGTATTCGGTAAATCTGCTGCACAATACGTCTTTAAAGTGTTGAACAGCAATCATGTTACTTTGAAGAATAAGGTGCACCTGACACAAGTTGTGGTATTTTCAATCGCCTCCTATGCATATGAAAATTGGACATTGAATAAAGAAGACCAGAGAAAGATCAATGCATTTGAATCATGATGCTGGTGAAGACCATGTAAAGTACTATTAATTGTCAAAACAACAAACATATCTGTCTCAGAAGTATGCCTACAATTCCCCTTAGAGGCAAGGGTGGTGAGACTTTGTCTCACATACTTTGATATGTTATCAGGAGAGACCAGTGGCTGGGAAAGGACTTTACGCTTGGTAAAGTAGAAGGGAAGCAAAGAACACTCTTAAGGAGATGGATTTACACAGTGCCTGCAACAATGGGCTCAAACATGTGAGGATGGTACAGGATTAGGTGGTGTCTTGTTATACAAAGTGTTGCTATAAGTAGGATCGGATGCAATGACATCGTAGGTCTAAGTTAAATTCCCTGCAAAAGCTAAGGAACCAGTAATGAACAAATTAACCTGGATGCTGATGTAGAAACTTCATTCTGAGACTCTAAGAAGGGAAAAGGAACATAAGGTTCTGCTGGAAACCAGTGAGGTTCACGAATAAGGTTTGAACTCTCAGATTTACTTTATTTTAAAAGACCTCATTTTACTAATTTATTTCTTTTAGAAAGTATCCACAAGCATTTTTTAACAACCAGTTTGTTTAATATCCTCAGTTGGTTTTTGAGTGATTGGGGTGTTCAGATGAACATCTGTGGGCTTTACCAACTAGGCTGGACTTTGAGCTCAACCTCTGCAATGTGCCCTTTGCGTAGGCTCCTGTTGGTTATGCATTGGACTTACAATCTGCATGGGTAACAATTCGAAATTACTAATAGCTATTCAGGGGAATAGAGAGCTTTCTACTCTTGTAAAGTTACAGTCTGGTAAACCCACTGTTTCTAAGAGGGTTTTTTTTTTTTAAGAAAAATTTTCTCATTTTTATTTTCTTTTTAACATTTTATTAGGGACTCATACAACTCTTATCACAATCCATACATATACATACATCAATTGTATGAAGCATATCTGTACATTCTTTTCCCTAATCATTCTCAAAACATTTACTCTCCACTTAAGCCCTTTGCATCAAGTCCTCTTTTTTCCCCTCCCTCCCCGCTCTCCCCTCCCTCATGAGCCCTTGATAATTTATAAATTGTTATTTTGTCATATCTTGCCCTATCCAGCATCTCCCTTCACCCCCTTTTCTGTTGTCCGTCCCCCAGGGAGGAGGTCACATGTAGATCCTTGTAATCAGTTCCCTCTTTCCAACCCACTCACCCTCTACCCTCCCAGTATCGCCCCTCACACCCCTGGTCCTGACGGTATCATCCACCCTGGATTCCCTGTGCCTCCAGCTCCTATCCACACCAGTGTACAACCTCTGCTTTATCCAGACTTGCAAGGTAGAATTCGGATCATGGTAGTTGGGGTGAGGAAGCATTTAGGAACTGGAGGAAAGCTGTATTCTTCTTCGGTACTATGTCGCACTCTGACTGACTCATCTCCTCCTCTAGATCCCTCTGTGAGGGTATCTCCAGTGGCCGACAAATTGGCTTTGGGTCTCCACTCTGCAATTCCCCCTTCATTCACTATGGTAAGATTTTTTTTTTTTGATGATGCCTTATACCTGATCCCTTCGACACCTCGTGATTGCTTTAAGAGGGTTTCTATGAGTTGTCATTGAATCCATGGCCATGAGTTTGGTTTGGGTTTTGGTCTTTTGCAAACTCCAGACACATGTCTTCAGGATGTAAGGTGAAGGAAGTAGTGAGAGTCTCTGAAGATTGATTGTCAGTGGGGCCAACATCCAAACTTTACTTCTGGGGAGGACCAGTTGGGCCAGCAGCCAACCCAGATCTGCCCCCATGATCACAGTGTCTCTTGTCTCACACTGCTATGTAGTGCTCTTTCTGGGGGTGGTTTTCCCTCCTTTTACTCCATGCACAGCTATGCCATCCAATAAACAGATGTTTGCATCTAGGCTCCATGTATACCTACTGGGGCTAGAGGAAAAAAATTGGCAGGGTTGGGAAAAGGACCATGTTTCGAATTTCAGATTTAGGGAAGGGCACTAAGCTGCTTGAAGCAGAAATGACAACAAAATAAATTTTCATTCATTTCTGTAATGCATTGTTTTCCAGCATCTCTGTCCTGAGGAAACTCAAGACATTCCCTCATTGAGAAACTAGGTGATTCAAAATGTACCCTATCATTACCTTTCGAAGCTTCTGCCCAGAAGGTCTAAAGGCTTAAGCAGAAAGTTAGTTCAGAGATGAAGTTACATGATGGTGTGATGAACATAGATCTGAAATGGGGCTGGCAGACTCAACAAATAAAAATACAGTGTTGTTATTTTTAGGTGTCATCAAGTTAGTTCCAACTCATAGAAATCTTATGTATATCAGAGCAATACACCTCCTTGTCCTGCACCATCTGAACATTTGGGTCCATTATTGCAGCCACTGTGTCAATCCATCTTGTCAAGGTTCTTCCACTTTTTTGCTTCCTCTCCAATTTACCAAGCATGGGATACTTTTTTTTTTAATGTGTCAATAGCCCTTCTTTTTTTTTTTTTTTTACATTTTATTAGGGGCTCATACAACTCTTATCACAATCCATACATACATCAATTGTATAAAGCACATCCATACATTCTTTGCCCTAATCATTTTCAAAGCATTTGCTCTCCACTTAAGCCCTTTGCATCAGGTCCTCTTTTTTTCCCCTCCCTCCCAGCTCCCCCCTCCCTCATGAGCCCTTGATAATTTATAGATTGTTATTTTGTCATATCTTGCCCTATTAGGAGTCTCCCTTTCCCCCTTTCCCTGCCGTCCATCTCCCAGGGAGGAGGTCACAAGTGGATCCCTGTAATCAGTTCCCCCATTCCAACCCACTCACCCTCCACTCTCCCAACATCACCCCTCACATCCCTGGTCCTGAAGGTATCATCCACCCTGGATTCCCTGTGCCTCCAGCTCCCATATGCACCAGGGTACAACCTCTGCCCCATCCAGTCCTGCAAGGTAGAATTCGGATCATGGTAGTTGGGGGGAGGAAGCACCCATGATCTGGGGGAAAACTGTGTTCTTCATCGGTACTACATCACACCCTGACTGACTCATCTCCTCTCTTAAACCCCTCTATGAGGGGATCTCCAGTGGCCGACAAATGGGCTTTGGGTCTCCACTCTGCACTTCCCCCTTCATTCACTATGGCACACACACACACACACACACACGCGCGCGCGCGCGCGCGCACGCACGCACGCGCACGCGGTGCCCCAACAGACAGGACTGGAAAACACTCCTAAGGGCCAACAAACGATCCTTGAACTAACTACAAGCTTTTCTTTCGTGAAGTGTTTTGTTTTGTTCTGTCTGTGGTTTGTTTTTGTTGTTTTGTTGTCTGGTTATATACTGTTGCTTTGTTTTCCTCTCTTGTTTTCTTGCATGTTAGTGCCTCCACAGGTCTGTCTGTATAGGACAGCCTGGATGAACTATCTGGAGGAAAAACAATGGGACCGACAGTTCTGGGGCGCTTGGGGCGGGGGGGTGGGGGTAAGGAAGTGGTGTTAACAAACACAGGGACAAGGGAACAACATGGGACCCAAAATGGTAGAGAAGGGGGAGTGGCAGGCCTGGTGGGGAATGAGCAAGGATAAGGTTGCGCAGAGAAGAGGGATAGCTGTAGCCCAGGTGGGGACGGAGCATGGTATACTTTTCCAGGGACTGGTCTTTCCTGATTACATATCCAAAATATGTGAGACACAGTCTTGCCATCCTTGCCTCTAAGGAGTATTCTACTTGTATTTCTTCGAAAACAAAATTTGATTCTATTTTTGGAAGTCAATGATATTTCCAATATTCTTTGCCATAGTTCAAATGCATAGATTTTTCTTCAGTTCAATGTCCAATTTTCACAAGCATAGGAGGCATTGAAAATACCATGCCTTGGGTCAGGAGCCCCTTAGTCCTCAAAGTACATCCTTGTCTTCAACATTTTAAATCTGTATAACAGATTTACCCAATGCAATGTGTCATTTGATCTCTTGATTGTTGTTGCTTTCATGAACATTGTTTGTGGATCCAAGCAAGATTCAATCCTTGACAACGTTTCTCTGTTTATCATGACGTCACCTATTGGTCCAGTTGTGGGTATTTTGGTTTTCTTTATGTTAAATTGTAATCCCTACTGAAGGCTACAGAAGTCCTAGATCTTCATCAAGTTCTTCAAGTCCTCCTCAGTTTCAGCAAGTGAAGTTGAGTAAGATTCATATAGAAGATTGTTAGTAAGCCTTCCTCCAATCCTACTGCCACATTCTTTTTCATGTAATCCAGCTTCTCTGTTGATTCTTTCAGGACACATATTGAATAAATACGGTGAGACAATAAAACCCTAAAGCACACCTCTCCTGATTTTAAACCATGCAAGTGTTCCCTTGTTCTGTTCAAACATCTGCCTCGATCCAATTACAAGTTCCACATGAGCTCAATAAAGTGTTGTGGGATTCCCATTCTTCTTAAGGCTGGCCATAATTTGTTGTGACCACAAGGTCAAATGCTTTTTCATAGTCAGTACAACATAAGTAAACATATTTATGGTATTCTGTTTTAAGTCAAGATTCATCTGGTGTCAGCAATGATATTCCTTGTTCCATGTCCTCTTTTGAATCCAGTCTGTCAGTGTACTGTTGCAACAGTTGCTGGATAGTATTTTCAGATAAACACAAAATAGTTTTCCATGCAATAGTAGGAAGATACTTGCACTGATTAATTACTCATTATCTATCTGAAATTCAAACCTAGATGGATGTCTTGGTGTTCTATCGCAAATCCACCCATTCTTCTCCAAGAAGATGCCTACTCTAGATCTAAGCTGATCTGCCAGACATCAGTTGTATGATCTTAGTTTCCAAATGTGGGGAGTGGGGTCCACATTTATCCCAATTCCAATGGCGGATGTAAGGATAAAGTGGACATACGGTGTAAAATGGTCAGGGGAATGTCAAGCATTAAGTAATTGCTGCGGCACAGTGTTTAAATGGAATTCACACTGCCTCACTAGGCTCACACTTCTTGCCACCCAGTGTTTTCAAATAGTGGCTAAATACTACTCCAATTTCAATGCCTTCAATGAAGCCTTAGAAACTATACTATGTCTGTCCACAGTTTGTCTAATAGAGGACTGGGCGAAGTAGTCAAGAAAAGAGAACAAATTAGAATTGACTCTTGATTTTAGGAGTGAAATGGGATGGGGCTGGGAGAACAAACCTGAACAAACTCTTGGATATGATTTGTCCTAAAAGTAACCTGTAGTCTGGTGTTTCTGGAAGAAGTCCCAGGAAATGTAAACATCACCTCTTATTATCATTGTCAACCCTGTTAGAATCTTTGGACAGGGCCACCTGAGATATGAAAACCCGGTGTGCATGTTACCTGAACTCAGTGCCTGCCTGCATATACATCCCTATTGTAATCTGGATCCAGTGAGTAGGGCCTGACACTGAATTCCTGACTCAGACACCTTGAGTTCCTTTCTAGGATGGCCTGAGGCTCTTGAGGCATATTTGGAAGTTAATCCATGTAAATGTGGTCAAATCTTTTGTTAGCATTGTCAGAAATTTTCTGCCTGTAAACTGCCTATAGCAGTACACTATGCTAGTGTGTTTAAATAAACTTGCTTTTTAAAAAAAATCTTTTTATTGGGGCTCATAAGGCTCTTATCACAATCTGTACATACATCAATTGAGCAAAGCACCCTTATACATTCGTTGCACTCGTCACTCTCAAAATTCACCTTCAACTTGGGTTCCTGGAATCAGCTCAGTTTCCCTTTTTTTCCCCCCCACCCCCCTCCCTCCCCGATCCCACCCCTGGTCCCTTGATAGTTTATAAATAATTATTATATCTTATCTTACACTCCCCGGCGTCTCCCCTCACCCGCCTCCCCCTTGCCAGTCTCCCAGAGAGGAGGTTACACATAGATCTCCGAGATCGGTTCTCCCTTTCTACATGCCCTTCCCTCCTGGTGGCGCCACTCCCACCGCTGGTGTTGAGGGGTTCATCTGTCCTAGATTCCCTGTGCCTCCAGATCCCCACTGCACCGCTGTACATCCTCTGGTATAACCAGGTCCGCAAGGCAAGGTACGATTGGGGTCATGATGATTGGGAGGGGAGGAAGCGTTCAGGAACTAGAGGAAGGTTTTGAGTTTCATTGTTGCTACACTGAACCCTGGGTGGCCCATCTCCTCCTCACTACCCCTCTGGAATGGGTGTCCAGGTGTCTACAGGTGGGCATTGGGTCTCCATCATGCACTCCCCCTCTTTCACGGTGATGTGATTCTCACCACCACCCCACCTTTGATGTTGGAGACCTGGTCTCCTCTGTCCTTCATGGTCACCTATGTTGGTGTGCTGCTTCCGTGTGGGCTCGGTTGCTTCTGGGCTAGATGGCCGCTTGTTTGCTTTCAAGCCTTTAAGTCCCCAGACGCTATATCTCTCAGTAGCCAGGCACCATCCGCCTTCTTCACCACACTTGCTTATGCACACTTTCGTCTTCAGCCATTATGTGAGGAAGGTGATCACACAATGATTGTTTTTGTTCCTTTGTATCTGCTACATGGTCCATTCAACACCTTGTATTCGCTTAGGCCGTGTGCTTCTTCTCTGTGGGCTTTGTTGCTTCTGAGCTAGATGGCCGCTTATTTGCCTTCAAGCCTTTAAGACCCCAGACGCTATATCTTTTTTTGATAGCCGGGCACCATCAGCTTTCTTCACCACATTTGCTTACACACACGGCTGTCTTCAGTGATCATGTCGGGAAGATGGGTATCCTGCAATGGCTGCTTAGCAGGGAGAGGTGCTATTGTATTGGGGGATTATGCATGAGGAGGCCCAATGTCCATCTGCTACCCTACTACTGAACCTATAAATATATGCATATAAATCTATTGCCCCCATAATCATAAATATATTTACATATGTACATGTCTGTATTTAGGCTTCTCTGTATGCACTTTGCCTCCTACTCCTTTCCTCTATTTCCTTTCGCTTTCCTCCCGACCCATTACCATGTTGAGCCTTCATTCTGGATTCAGTAGTTCCTCTCAGTTACCTTGCTCTTGGTCACTCCCTTCCAGTCCTCCCCTCCCCTCCCTCCTCTGGTTTTGAACCATTCGCTGTTCCCTTGTCCCTGTGTTGGGCGACACCTCCTCCCTTCCCCTACCTCCCACGCTCTCATGTCCCTCCAGAACCGTTGGTCCTGTTGTTTTCTTCTCTCATTATTTGTCCAGCCTATCTTGTCTAGGTGGACCTGCTGACATAGTAATATGTGCATACAAATGGATATGACTTTGACTGCGCCCAAGTGGCCCATAAGAACATGGCTTTGACGGAAGCAACATCGACACGCTGATAAGCAGAAAAGCCACTAACATACAAAATTTATAAGGTAAAAAACAAAACAAATTAATAAAAAGACTAAACAAAAAGATAGCAAATATTAAAAGAAAAATTGCTAGTAGTTCAAGGTCCTTTCGTTGGCCTTTAGAAGTGTTTTCTAGGTGTAGCTTGTGAGGCGCCACGTCCTGGCCCGGAAGACCATCCTTTATACTCCCTCGGGCTCCCTTTGCTCTGCTTCCTCCGCTGCTCCATTGCACGCCCCCAGTGTTTGCCTCAGTGTGGCGGGGTCAGCTCAGTCGCCCCCATTGTGTCTCAGGTGCTGTCCCGTGTAGGGCCATGTGTTGGTGCAGGATGTCGTATCTCGTAGTGTGGTCAGCTGAATGGTCCTCTCTGTATGATGGGCCCTTCTAGCTGGTCTATCGACTTTGGGCTTGGTGGACCCAGCTGTACTCCACTATGTCCTTTCTCCTTCTTTTGTTTCAGCTTCCTTCTGGATGTGGTGTGGTGGGTCAGTTCCTTTCCCACTCCAGACGATCTATTTTTGTTTTCTGTGGTATTCCCTTCGAGTGTGGGGGTCGGCCTAATTCTGGTTTTGGCCGCCTTGTCATCCAGCCTCTTTGTGTAGACCTCTGTACTTTGCGTTTTCCTCCTTGTTTGGTGTGTCGTGTTGGGGTCCGTATGCATGTTCCAGATCTGTGGGGACACAACCGATACTCTCCCCCAGGTGGGTTAGTACCCTGCCCCCCCCATACCATCCATTTGGATTCTCCCCCTCCCGGTTCTCCCTCTCCCTACCCCACTACTCCTTCTTTATGCTGGGCTCTCATGTACCTCCCTAGGTGTGACCTGTCCTCCCTCCAACTTTCTATGCTTCCTCCCGTTTATTGTGGGATGGATGTTTATTCTTCTATTTCTGTCATGCTGATTGTACTTACCTCAGGGGACTCATGTTGTACCTGTCCCTTTGGGTCTGGCTTACCTCGCTTAACATAATTCCTTCCAGCTCTTCCCATGAAATAACATGTTTCATGTGCTCATCGGTGCTTTTCAGTGCTGCATAATACTCCATTGTGTGTATGTGCCAAAGTTTGCTAATCCACTCATCTATCGATGGAAACTTAGGCTGTTTCCAAGTCTTTGCTATTGTGAATTGTGCCGCAATAAACATTGGAGCGCATATAACTGGTCGTGTTTTATTTGCTGCTTCAACCGGGTATATGCCCAGTAGAGGGATGGCTGGGTCATAAGGTAGATCAATTTCCATTTTCTTTAGGTATCGCCAGATTGCTTTCCACAGTGGCTGTACAAATCTGCACGACCACCAGCAGTGGAGGAGGGTTCCTACTTCACCACAGCCCCTCCAACACTTGTTGCTCTCTGATTTACTGATCTGGGCTAGCCTCAGGGGTGTTAGGTTGTATCTCATGGTTGTTTTGATTTGCATTTCTCTTATGGCAAGGGACTTCGAGCACTTTCTCATATGTTTATTGGCCATATTGATCTCCTCTCTAGTGAAAATTCTTCTCATTTCTTTTGCCCACTTCCTTAGTGGGTTAACTGTTTTCCTCTTTTTGCAGGTCACGATGGTGTTGTAGATTTTAGTAATGAGCCCTTTGTCTGACGTGTCATTACTAAAAATCTTCTCCCAGTCTGTGGGTTGCCTTGTCACCCTCTTGGCAAAGTCTTTCGAGGTGCACAGGTGTTTTATTCTTATTAGATCCCATTTGTCGATTTCCAGTTCACCTGTGTGTGTCCCCTTCCCTGTTGCAGTGAGCCTATGTGCTCCCTGGGCCAGTGCTCTGAGATTAGTCCCGATTCCCTCCTTAATGGTCCTGATGGTTTGGGGTTTGACTTCTAGATCTGTGATCCACCTTGAGTGTATTCTTGTGCAAGGAGTGAGGTAGACGTCTTGTTTCAACTTTCTACTTGTGGATATCCATTGTTTCCAGCACCACTTATTAAAGAGGGCATCTGCTTCCCACTTGACGTTTTTGGGACCCTTGTCGAAGATCAGTTGTCTATATGCTGATGATTTTACTCCTGGGCTTTCTATTCTTTTCCACTGGTCTGAGTGTCTATCATTGTGCCAGTACCATGCTGTTTTGACCACTGTAGCTGTGTAGTAGGCATTAAAATCAGGTAGGGCGAGTCCTCCAATTGTGTCCTTCTTGAGGAGTTCTCTGCTAATTCTGGGTTTCTTCCCTCTACATATGAAGTTGGTGGTCAGTTTTTCCAGTTCTTTGAAGAAGGTTGATGGTAATTGGATTGGTATAGCATTGAACTTGTAGAGTGCTTTAGGAAGAACTGTCATCTTTACTATGTTCAGCCTACCTAACCATGAGCAGAGGAGGGTCATCCATTTGTGAAGGTCACTTTTGGTTTCCTGTAATAGGGTTTTATAATTATGCTTATAAAGGTCTTTAGTATTTTTTGTTAAATATATTCATAGGTATTTCAGTTTGTTCTTGGCTACTGTGAAGGGTACTTCCCTCTTAATCGCCTCTTCCATGGCCCTGTCCAATGTGTATAGAAACCCTACCGATTTCTGTTTATTGATCTTGTATCCTGCTACTCTTCCGTATTCCTCTATTGCTGTAAGTATTCCAACTGTGGAGTTTTGGGGGTCTTCAATGTATAGGATCATGTCATCTGCAAATAACGATCGTTTCACCTCCTCCTCTCCCAACTGGATCCCTTTGATGTCCTTCCGCTGTCTTATATTGTTAGCCAGAACCTCCAAAACGATATTGAATAGAAGAGGGGACAGGGGGCATCCTTGTCTTGTACCCTTTTTCAGTGGTATTGTTCTTGTCTTTTCTCCATTGACTATGATGTTGGCTGTTGGTCTTTCATAGATAGCTTGTATGAACTTGAGGAACTTACCTTCCAATCCTATCTTCATGAGTGTTTTGATTAGGAATGGGTGCTGGATGTTGTCAAATGCTTTTTCTGCATCTATGGATATTATCATATGGTTTTTATCCTTTTTCTTCTCGATGTGGTGTATGATATTGATGAATTTTCGGATGTTAAACCATCCCTGCATTGCTGGGATGAATCCTACTTGGTCGTGGTGAATGATATGTTTGATGTTCCTTTGTATTCTATTGGCCAATATTTTGTTAAGGATTTTTGCGTCTATGTTCATTAGAGATATTGGTCTATAATTCTCTACACCTGTGGGGTCTTTTCCCTGTTTGGGTATCAAAGTAATGCTGGCTTTGTAAAATGAGTTTGGGAGCTTGCCGTTCTCTTCTATGTTATGGAATACTTTGTGGAGGATCGGTGTCAGCTCTTCCATGAATGTTTGGTAAAATTCTGCTGTGTAGCCATCTGGCCCTGGGGCCTTTTTCCTTGGTAGGTTTTTGATGACACTCTCTATTTCTTCCTTCGCTATGGGTTTGTTGAGGTTCTTGATCTCTGTCTCAGATAATCTAGGGATAGATTGTTTTTCTAAATATTTATCCATGTTTTCCAGGTTTCTGAATTCATTAGAATACAAACCTTCATAGTACTTTGTGATTATCCTTTTTATCTCATTGGGGTCTGTTGTTATTGCCCCCGATTCATCCCTCATCCTGGCTATTGATGTTTGCTCCTTTCTATCTTTGGTAAGCTTTGCCAGAGGAGTGTCAATTTTATTAATTCATTCATAAAACCAGCTTCTAGTTGCGTTAATCCTTTGCATTGTTCTTTTGTCTTCCCACTGGTTTAACTCCGCATTGATTTTTATTATTTCTTTTCTCTTGCTATTGGAGGGGTAGTTCTGTTGACTCTGTTCTAGTTGTTGGAGGTTTTGTGTTAACATATCTGTCATACGCCTTTCTTCTTTTTTCATATATGCATTCAGTGATATCAAGCTACCTCTGATAACTGCCTTTGCGGTGTCCCATAAGTTTTGATATGTTGTATACTCGTTCTCATTAGTTTCTAGAAACTTCCTGATATCCTCTCTGATCTGGACCTTAACCCATTCATGTCGCAGGAGATCGTTGTTTATTCTCCAATTGGTGGCCCTTGCTTTTCTGGGTGCCCTCCTATTAATCTCCAGCTTTATGGCATGGTGGTCTGAGAAAGACGTCTGGATAATATCTATGTGTTTGAATTTACTCAGGCTGGCCTTGTGTCCCAGCATGTGATCTATTCTTGAGAAAGATCCGTGTGGATTGGAGAAGAATGTGAAACCTTTTGCTTTTGGATGAAAGACTCTATAGATGTCTATCAGGCCCTGTTGCCTAATTACATTGTTTAGCTCTCTGGCCTCTTTGCTGAGCTTCTTTCCCTGTGACCTGTCTTTCTCTGATAGTGGAGTGATGAAGTCCCCCACTATTATTGTTGTTTCCGTGATTTCTTCTGTCATTTTTTAATAGTTTGTTTGACGAAATTTGCTGCGCCATTATTAGGTGCGTAAATATTCAGTATGCTAAGTGCTTCCTGGTTTACTGAGCCTTTGAGCATTATGTAGTGTCCCTCTTTGTCTCTTTTTATGTTTTGGATCTTGAAATCCATTTTGTCGGAGATTAAGATAGCCACTCCTGTCTTCTTGGAGTTACCATTTGCTTGGTAAACTTTCTGCCAGCCCTTTATTCTCAGCATATGCTTGTCTGCTCGCTTAAGGGTGTGTCTCTTGCAGGCAGCAGATTGATGGGTTATGTTTTCTAATCCAATCCTCCAACCTCTTTCTTTTAACGTATAAATTGAGCCCATTTGTATTCAGAGTGATTATTACTATCTCTGGCTTCATGGTTGCCATATTCTGTTTTGTGTTTTGGGTCTTTGCCTATCTTCCTTCATATCAGTGTACTGTGTTTGAGTGGAGGGTTTCTATCGTGTCCTATTTTCCATCTGAGACACTGTTGTCCTGGTACGTGTTGCTGGCATGTTGGCTTCTGGATAGAGATGGGCTATATGGTGGTCTCCTGGTGGTTCTAGTTGGAGCTTGATCTTCTGGCCATAGTGAGTCAGCCAGTATGTTCTGCAGGGTCGGGTGACTTGCAGTATATTTTTTGAGTTCTTCCTTGTCCTGGAAGACCCTTATCTTACCCTCTATCTTAATGGATAACTTGGCAGGGTATAGGATTCTGGGGGAGGCATTTTTATCTTTCAGTTTTTGGAAGATGTTGCTCCATTCTCTCCTCCTCTTCATGGTTTCTGCTGATAAGTCTGAGCATATTCTTACCTGCGCTCCTTTGTATGTGACTGTCTTCCTTTCTCTTGATGCTCGTAGAATTTTCTCTTTTTCCTCTAAGTTGGATAATTTTACAATTATATGTCTTGGCGTGTTCTTCTTGGTGTTTAGCTTAGCCGGCGTCCTCTCTGCTTCCTGTATGAGAGTCGGATTCTCCTTTGTTAGGTTGGGGAAATTTTCTTCCAGAAATTCCTTTGCTATCTTGGCAGTTGATTTGTGTGTTATGTTGTGTTCCGGTAGACCGATTATTCGAATATTATTCCTCTTCATAGCATCTGTCATTGATCTCAGGCTGTCTTCTGTTTCTTTAATTTTCCTATCTGATTGTTTTTCTCGCTTGCTTCATTTGGTTTGAGCGTCCTCGAGTTCACTGATACGGTTCTCAGCCTCCTCAAGCCTAGATATAGCTTCTGTGACCTTTTGTGTGGCCTCTGCTACCTCCTCTGTTAGTTTCTGCAGTTCCTTTTGGTGGATAGTATTCATCCCCTCTATTGTGGACTTCATCCCCTCTATTGTGCATTTCATCCCCTCTATCGTTGCATCCTTATTTTGGTTTGCTTCTCTTAGCTCCTGTATTACTGCAAGCAGAGTTCTGAAGATTTCCTTTTGTGGCTGATCTATATCTGTTTCTTCTATGAGTGACGTTAGTTCTGTTAAAGTGCCTCGTTTCTCTGATTTTTTTGTTGGGAGTGATGTGGTCTGTTGATTTTTCCTTGATCCTTTCATAGGCCCCATGCTTCTGGGAGACAGGAGTAACCTTATATATGTTATTGTTAAGGATTCTTTCAGGCGATTGCCTATGACCTACTTTAAGGGTGGGTCAGACTGCTGTGTAGACTGAGTTCCCTGTCAGGTTGGTGACCCGCAGTAAGGGGATGTTTCAGCAGCTGAAGTGGGGGCTGGGTTCTCAGTGAGTGCCCTCAGGCTGCTTTGACCAGGTGTGACAAGGTACCCTTAGCAGCCCCCTTTATGAGGAGGGGGGTTAGTAATAAAAAGGATTTAAAAGGTTAATGATATAAAATAGTTTTTAACATAATATTGGGCAGAGGAAGAAAAAATTGGGGGGAGAGGGAAGAGAATCTATAATAGAAGAGGGACAAGCTGTGATACTAGATGAGGTGGAAGGAGAAGGAAGAAAAGAGAGAGAAGGAGAATCTATAGAAAAGGGGCAGAAGAGAAGTACAAGCATTAATGAAAAAGTAGGAAGGAAGGAGAATACAGCGCAGAAAGTAAAAGAAAGGGAAGAAGGAATAAAAAACAAAACAAACAAAAAACACCCAAAAGGCAAAAAAACAAAAAGAAAGAAAAAAAACCAACAAAAAAAACACACACAAAAAAACCCAGAAAAAAACCTATGCTAGATGGAGGATGTGTAGATGTGAATGTCTGAAAATTTCCCCCTTTCCCTCTAAGCGCTGGTGATGCCTAATAGAGCGCAGAAGTGGCTGAGTTCGTATTGTCCCAAGATGTGGTGCTGCTCTATGTGTTGTTGGGAATGCTCTTCAGCTCAGCAAGCCCTCCCAGGTCCAGCCGCTCCCCACTGGAGGTCCTCGTGCTCTAGCTGGGAAGTGCTAGGGCAGCTAAGGGTACTGTGTGGAGGCTCAGGCCACCGTGCCATCTCCTGGGGTGGCTGGGGCGGGCTGCGGCAGGCTTAGGGCTGGCACTGGGGACCCCACAGGGCCCCCAGGTGGTGAGAGCTGGCTGGAGCTCACCGAGGGCTCCTCAGGGACTGCAAAGCCGAGTCCCAGGCTCCGCTGCAGGTGGAATGTTTGATCTGCCCAGGCTGTGAGCGGGCGCGGGGAGGCCCCTCGGACAGCTGCACAGACAGCGGCGCAACACTGCAGGGAACAATGGTGTTCGCCCTCCGCCCCGCTCTGAGCTCAGAACCCCGCGGACAGTAGTGGCTTGGCGCGAAACTGCAGGGGGTAATGGCGCCGGCAAAGGAGGCTTGGCGCGAAACCGCAGGGGGCAATGGCGCCCGTCCTCCGCTCAGGCTCAGAGTCGCAGCCCCGCAGCACCCTGGGTAGGGCACCTACTCTTGTGCCTTGCACAGGGAGGGGCCCTTGGTGGGCAGACTCAACAGCGCTGGCCGCAGCGCTCCACGGAAGCTCAGGGTCCGGGACAGGCGAGGGTTGGGCTATGGCTCCCGTTGGCGGGAAGTGCTCAGTGCAGGGTTCCGGCCAGGAGTGGAGCTGGCGCTAGGCTCCCAGGGGCGGGCGGGGGCGGGCAGGGGTGGGAGGCCGGCGCACACAGGTGGAGAGGTCCGCGGCAGCGGTGCGGGTGGATGGTCCCCCGTGGGGGTCGCCAGACAACCCGCGGGTCCGCTCCCCGGAGCTTGGATGAATGGAGGGAGGGACGCGGGCCTGAGGGCAGATCGCTGCCCTGTGGGGAGAGGGGAACCACTGGAGAGGAAAGCTTCTCTCCCAGTGGGGATCCGCGAGTGGGCCACTGGTGTAGGGGAGCGTGACCTGCTGCGCCTGTCTAGGCAGGGCAGGCAAGCGACTCTGGGCTTGGGTCCGGTTTGGGGATGGAGCCTAGGCCAGTCACCAGTGAGCTCACGGCAGCATAGTGACCAGAGATGTCCCACGAGTCTGGTCCTCTTTCACCTAGACCCCTGCTCAGGACAAATACGTGGGGTGGGACTGGGGTGCTGTCCCAGGGGGATATTTCACTCACCAGACTCCTACTATTCAGCTACCTGGTCGCCAAACCCGCTTTGTTTGGAGGAGCTCTCAGAGTATGCGGGTGTCCCTGTCGGCCATCTTCCCGGACTCTAAACTTGCTTTTTAAACTATACTATTTATTTAAAATGAAACTAATCCTGCACAATATCTAAAATGCCTGCCTCTAATGTGCTAATTGTACTTTTCCTTAAAGCATTTATACATATATATTACACACACACCATGAAATGTGTATTTTTTAATCTCATCTAAGAGCAGCTTGTCCCTTTTACATAGGACAATGCTGACTTAGAGGAAACTTTCATCTTTGCACCATAATGGTGCTGAGGTCTACTCTCAACAGGCCCAGTTATTGAATCCTAAAATAATGATCCATTCAGGCAGGAGGCGATAGAAAGAGCAGCTGCCTCATGCTGGGCCTAATATACCACATCTCTGACTCCAAACTTGAACTCAAGGTGACTAAAGGCGACCCCAAGGGAAGTCAATTGTCTATGTTGGAGAAAGGGTGCCTAAGTATATGTGGCACCTGGAATTGAGCTATAGGCAAATTTTAAAAGGCTGATGGAGATTTTTCTGCCTTGGTACCTTGGCCCACAGATTGTTGACTTACACAAAATTTTAAATTAAAATAGCTTATATTTAAAAATTCTGGAGATTTTACCTAAACAACGAATCCCGGACCATCCTCCTCTAATTTTTCCTATTCTTTTGTTCTTTTTTTCTTATAGACCTTACTTCCCTTCTACATATAATATACGGAATGTAATGATTAATGCTTTAATCCACAGTAGGACACAAAACCTCTCAGACCAGAGTTTAGTTTTTGCATCTTTTACTGCTGCTGGAATCTGGCACTAAAATTATTTTAATGTATAACTAATTTAATGAACTGGACTCTGAAGGTCCAGTGGGTTCAAGCTTTGACTTCTATCTACAAGGTCAGCAGTTGGCTCAGAAAGCCACAGGAGCAGTTCAACTCTGTCTTTTAGGGTTACTGTGAGTCAGAATTGACTCCATGGTAGTGAGTTTGGTTTGAGGTTGTTTTTGTTTTGTTTTTAAAAAATACTTTTATTGGGGGAGCTTACATCTCTATCACAATCCATACATTCATCGAGTGTGTCAAGCACATTTGCACATAGGCTGCCATCACCATTTTCATAGCATTCTCTTTTCACTTGAGCCTGATATTAGCTCCCTATGTTGTCTCCCTCCCTCCCTCACCAGCCCTCCTTCACGAACTTTGATAAATTATAGATTATTATTTTCATATCTTACATCATCCTCCATCAACCTTCACCCACTCTACTGTTATTCTTCCCCCTGGGAGAGGGGTATAAGTTTATCCTTGTGATCGATTCCCCCTACCCCACTTCACCCTCCCCTAATCCTCCTGGTATATCTACTCTCATTATTGGCCCTGAGAGATATGTCTATCCTGGATTTCCTGTGTTTCAGACTCTTATCTGTAGCGGTGCGCAACTTCTGGTCTAAACAGATTTGTAAGGTAGAATTGAGGTCGTGATAGTGGGAGGAAGTAAGTACTAAAGAACTACAGAAAAGTGTGTGTTTCATTGGTGCTATACTGCACCCTGACTGGCTCATCTCTTCCCTGTGACACCTCTGTGAAGGGATGTTCAATAGTCTACAGATGGGCATTCGGTCTCCATTCCATGCCCCTCCCCCATTCACATTGGGTATGATTTTGTTCTGGGTCTTAGATTCCTGCTATCTGGTCCCATCAACATCTCATGATCACACAGGCTGGTGTGCTTCTTCCATATGGGCTTTGTTGCTTCTGAGTTAGGTGGCTGTTTGTTTATCTTCAAGCCTTTAAGACATCAGATGCTATATCTTTTGATAGCTGGGCACTATCAGCTTTCTTCACCACATTTGCTTATGCACCCATTTTGTCTTCAGCAATCTTGTCGGGAAGGTAAGCATCAAAGAATGCTGGATTGTTAGAACTAAGTGCTCTTGTATTGAGGGAGTACTTGAGTCAAGGACCCAAGGTCCATCTGCAGCCATAATTCTTAGCATATAGATATGAGTACATAGTTCTATTTCATATATATATATTTACATACGTACACACCTATATTTAGACCTCTATAAGTGTCCTTTGCCTCCTAGTTCTTTCCTGTTTCCTTTTACTTTCCTCTTGTCCCACCATCATGTTTGGCCTTCATTCAGGTTTAGTAATTCTTCACTGCTACATTGCCTTTGATTTAGTCCCACTAGGCATCCTATGCCACTCTCTCCATTGATGTTAGGTCATTTGTTGTTCCCTTGTCCCTGGGTTGGTTTCCCATCCCCTTCTTTTTACCTACCTCCCCTTCTCCCATATCGCCCCGGAACAAATGATCCCATTCTTTTCATCTCTGAATTATTTATCCCATCTATCTTATCTAGATAGCTATGCAGGTACGGTAAAAAGTGCAAAAAAGCAGGCAAAGTCAAATTAAACAACAAAGGAAGTCAAGACCAACAAAACAACCAAACAAAAAGAGCAACAATAAAGAGAAAGTCACTGACAAAAATGGAAAAGCCAATAAATAGTTCAAGGTCTGTTTGTTGGCCTTCACCAGTGTTTTCCAGTAGAGTCTGATGGGGTGCCACAATCTGTCTCCAAAATCTATTTTTGGTATTCCCCGGGATTTTCACTTTGATACCCTTGCTCCTCTGTAGCATGCCCTTAGTGTTTTGCCCTACGTGAAGGGGTCAGATTATGCACAATTCCCTTACTGTGTATCCAGGGTTGTCCCCGCAGCACTATGGTTTAGTGAGGGAAGTTGTGTCTCATGGTGGGACCAGCCCTGTGGTCCTCTCTGTGCTTTATCTGCTCTGAGTAGGAATATCGTCCTCAGGGCTTGGTGGGCCAGGATGTCCTCCCCTTCATTCCCATTCTTTTCGTTTCTCCCGTGGTCTCTAATCAGATGCACACCTCTCCCCAAGCTATAGCCCCCCTGGACATGTCGGTATGCTTTATTCATGTCTTGGCACATCGGGTTGAAGCCTGTCCCTCTCTTCCTCTCCTGTGGATATATAAACAATGCCCTTCCCTTGGGTGGGCTAGTGTCCTGCACCCCCCTACCCATGTCTTTTTAAATTTTCTCTTTCTTTCCCCCTCTTATTTAGTGGGCTGCCGTATGTATCCCTGGATTGGATTTGGCCCCTGCTGTAATTACTCGACCTCATCCCAGGGATATATGTATATAGTAGCTCTTCCCCTCTGCCCCATTTTTTAAAAAAAACTTACCTCAGTGGATTCATGTTGTACTTGTCCTTTTGTGCTTGGTTTATGTCATTTAGCATGATTTCCTCCTGTTCTTCCCATGCAGCAATGTGCTTCATGTATTCATCGCTACTTTTCAGGGATGCATAGTACTCCATTGTATGTAGGTACCACCCTTTTTGATCCATTTCTCTCTTGATGGAAATTTGGGTTGTTTCCAATTCCTTGCAATTGTGAATTGTGTCGTGATGAACATTGGAGCACATATGTCTGGCTATGGTTGGTTTCTTACCTGTTGGGGGTATATGCCCAGTAAAGTGATTGCTGGGTCATAGGGGAGCTCAATTTCCATTTGTTTTAGATGTCAAAAAATCAATTTCCATAATAACTGTACATTCCTACAGGTCCACTAGTAGTAGACGAGAGTTCCTATCTCTGCACAGCCCCTCCAACACTTGTTACTTTTTAATTTTTTTAATTGGGCTATCTTTGAGGGTATTAGGTGGTATCTCATTGTTGTTTTAATTTGTATTTCTCGTATGACTAATGATTGGAAACATTTTCACATGTTTATTGGCCATTCGGGTTTCTGCCCCTGCAAAACTTCTGCTCAGGTCCTTTACTCACTTCCTTAGTGGGCAGTTAGTTTTTTAAATTATTGAAGGCTTGCAAAGTATTGTAGATTTTAGCAATAAGGCCTTTGTCTGATATGTCATTGCTAAAGATATTTCCCATTGTCTGTGCTCTTTTAATCTCTTGGTGAATTCTTTCGATGTACACTGGTGTTTTATCTTCAGTATATCCCACTTGTCAATTTGTGTTTCCTCTGCATTTATATCCTTCCATATTTCTGATAACCTATATATTCCCTGTGTCAAGGTTTTCAGGTTTGTCCCAATTCCCTCATTAATGGCCGTAATAATTTGGGGTTTTACCTCAATATCTGTGATCCACCTTGAGTTTATTCCTGTACATGGAGTGAGGTAATGGTCTTTCTTCATTTTTCTGCAGGTAGATATCCATTTTTTCTAGGACCACTTGTTGAAAAGGGGATCAGTTTCCAATATGATATTTTTTGAGACCCTTATAAAAATCAATTGTCTGTATGTTGCTGTTTTTATTTCTGGGTTTTCAGCTCTTTTTTATTGGACTGAATATCTGTCATTATACCAGTACCACACTGTTTTGACGACTATGGCTGTATAATATGTGCTAAGGTCAGGTTTAGCAAGCCCTCCCATTTTGTCACTCTTCTTGAGTTCTCTGCTAATTCTGGGCCGCTTCCCTCTCCATACGAATTTGGTAATCAGTGTTATCAATTTTTGAAGAAGGATGACATTCCTATCAGGATAGCATTAAACTTATATAGTGCCTTGGGCAAAACTGGCATCTTTACTATATTGAGTCTTCCAATCCAGAAGCATGTATATTCTTGCATTTGTGGAGTTCTCTCTTGGTTTCTTGTAATGGTGCACTGTAGTTTTCCTTGTACAAATTTTTTGTATTTTCAGTCAGGTATAACCCTAGATATTTCAATTTGTGCTTGGCTATTGTAAAGGGTACTACCTTTTTAATTGCCTCTCTGTGATCTTGTCTAATGTCTAATGTCTGATAGACTTCTGTTTGTTGATCTTGTATCCTACCACTCTGCCATATACCTTTATCTCTTCCAACAATTTTGGAGATTTTCCATTGACATAGTTAATGTTTATTGTGCCAACATGGCCAATGAACACATGTGGGATTAATTGAAGGGTGGAGAGATAAATGGCTCAGAGAGCCTCGCCTTTCTTGTCTCTTGCTCTTTGATCATCAAACCAGTGTGCAGCTGCCTTGATTGTTCTGTGCCTCAATTTGCAAGCTACACTACCCGTGGAACACCTAACCAGTGGACTTTGTCGCTGTAATTTGAGGTTCCTTCAAGATCTACTTCGCCACACCACTGGAATTTACATCTCTTAAGCTGGGGACTGTTGGATCTTGTCATCTGACTGACTGTTGGTGAGCAGCCTTGCGATTTGCTGCCTGTGACAGGATAGCCTGAATTACTCTACAGAGGACTACTAGTGTCTCACAACTGCTTCATGGGAGTGAGTTGCACTGAGCCATTTGTACTGCTTTATTGCTTAATTAACTGTTTATTTCTTATATTATCTATCTATATAAATATATGTATATTTATAAATATATGTATATTTATAGATAATATAATATATTAAAATATAATATATATAATTATTAGCATTCTGGTTTTGTTTCTCTAGAGAACCCTGTCTAAAATAGCCATATATAAAATCATATCATCCGCAAATAACGATAGTTACACCTCCTCCTTCCCCAGACAAATACCTTTGATGTCTTTTTCTTTGTCTTATGTTGTTAGCTAAGACCTCCAGTATGATGTTAAATAGAAGTAGGGTCAAGTGACATCCTTGTCTGGCCCCCTTTTTCAGTGGAATTGTTTTCATCTTTTCTCCATTGATTACCACGTTGTCTATGGGTTTTCATATGTAGTTTGTATAATATTGGGGAATTGTCCTTCCATTCCTATCTTTGTGAGTGTCTTAAAGAGGAATTGGTGTTGGATATTGTCGAATATCTATCGATATTATCATGTGGTTTTTATAATTTTTCATGTCAATGTGGGAATAATACTAATCATCTTTTGTGTGTTGAAACATCCCTGCATCCCTGCTTTGAATCCCACTTAGTCATGATGAATTATTTGTTTTATATACTTTTATATTTTATTGGCCAGTATTTTTGTTAAGGATTTTTGCATTAATATCCATTAGGGATATTGGTCTGTAGTTCTTGATTCTTGTGGGATACTTGCCAACTTTAGGTATCAGATTTATACTAGCATCATAGAAGATATTTGGGAGTTTTCTGTCTTTTTCTATGTTCTGGAAGTGTTTGTGGAAGATTTGTTTCAGTTCTTCCCTGAATGCTTGGTAGAATTCTCCTGAAAAGCCATCTGGCCCAGGGGAATTTTTTGTTGGTAATTTCTTGTAACCTTGTCTCTTTCTTCTATTGCTATGTGTCTGTTGAGGTTCTTGACGTCCATCTGGGATAGTCTGGGGAGGGATTGTTTTTTCAGTATTTGTCCATGTCTTCCAAGTTGTTGAATTTGATAGAGTATAGGCCTTCATAATACTGTGTAATTATCCTTTTGTTTTCATTAGTTTCCGTTGTAATGTTCCCTATTTCATCCCTCATCCTTGCTATCGATGTTTGTTTCTTCCTTTCTTTTGGTAAGGTTGCCAGCAGTCTTTCAATCTGTTAATCATTTCAAAGAACAAACTTTTAGCTACATTAATTTTTTCCATAGTTTTCTTGTTTTCCCTCTCCTTTATCTCAGCTCTGGTTTTTATTATTTCTTTTCTTTTGCTATTAGTAGGATTGTTCTGTTGACTCTGCTGTAATTGGTGTAAGTTTTGTGCCAGCACATCAACCATAAATCTCTGTTTTTCACGTGCATGTATTGCTATCAACTTCCTCTGACAAATGCCTTTGCTGTGTGCAAAGGTTTTGGTACGTCATATTTTCCTTCTCATTGGTTTCTAGAAACTTCCTAATTTCATCTCTGATCTGGGTTAATACCCCTCCATTTGAAATAGAGAATTATTCATCCTCCAATTATTTGCCCTTGTCTTCTCATCTTCCTTTTGTTGATTTCCAGGCTTATGACATAGTGGTCAGAGAGAGACTTTTGTATAATCCCTATGTGCTTAAATTTACTCAGGCTCTACTTATGTTCCCGCAAGTAGTCTATCTTTGAGTATGTGCCATATGGACTTAAAAAGAATGTGAACTTTGTCTTTTGGGTGGAAAGTTCTGAAAATATCTATTAGGTCAAGTAGCCCAATTATGCTGTTTAGATCTGTAGCCTCCTTGTTAAGTATCTTTCCCTATGATCTGTCTTTTTCAGAGAGTGGTGTATTAAAGTTATCTACTGTAACTGCTGAGTCTGTGATTTCTTTGATCATATTTCAGAGTGTTTGATTTATGGATTTTGCAGGTCTCTTATTGTGTGCATATATATTGATTACACTCAATGGTTCTTGGTCTGCTGTTCCCTTGGGCATTATATCGTGCCCCTCCTATTCTCTTTTTGTGGTTTGTACGTTGAGATAAATTTTACCAGAGATTAAGACTGCTACCCCTGTGTTTTTTGCATTGTCATTTCCTTGGTATGTTTTTCTAGTCTTTAATTCTCAATCCATTTTTGTCCGCAAGCTTGAGATGTGTCTTCTGTATGCAGCAGTGCTTTGGATTGTGTTTTCTGAGCTAGTATGATAGCCTCTGCCTTTTAATGCCTGAGTTCAGACTATTTATATTCAGTGTTATTACATCCATATGTGGACTCTGTGATGTTATCTTGTAACTTATGTTTTGACTGTATTCCTACCTCCCGACCATCAGTTTGTATTCTGTGTGTGTGTGGTTCATTCTTGCCTTCTTTCCACTACTGAACTAATGCTATCTTGGCGGCTGTTTTCCCCTTGTCGTCTTCTATGTGGAGTTGTTCTATGAGATGGTCTCATATATGTGCTCTGTGAGTGTTGATCTTCTGCCCATACTGGGTCAGCAAATATATTTTGTAGGACTGGGGTTCTTTTTATGTATTCATGAGTTTTTCGATGTCTTGGAAGACTATTACTTATCCATCTATCTTAATAGATAATTTGGCTGGATATCACAGTCTTGGGTTTGCATTATTCTCCTTCAATTATTGGAATATGTTACTCCACTTCATCTTCTTCATCATGTCTGCTGATAGGTCTGAACATATTTTATTTGGATACCTTTTTCCCTAGCTGCTCTTATGATTTTCTCCTTTTCCTCATACTTGGATCATTTAATTATTATATTTCTCAATCACTTCTTGGGATTCATTCTGGATGGTGTTCTTTCACCCTCCTGAATGGTTGCCTGATTTTCATTTATTAACCTGGGAAAGTTTTCCTCTAAGAATTCCCTCATTATTACTGTTGACTTCTTTGTTGTGTCTTGTTCCGGTCATACAATTATTCTAATATTATTCCTCTGTATAGCATCAGAAATGCCACTCAGGTTTCTTTCAACTTCTCTGATTGACTGCTTTGACTACTTTGTCCGTTTGTTGAAGTCTGCATGGTTATCCTCTAAGTAACTGGTGCAATTCTCTGCCTCCTCAAGTCTGTTGGCAAAGTCTGTTAACTTGCTACTGGATTTTGTTATTCATCCATTAGGGCTTGTATTTCCCTTTGGTGAGTTGCCTTTATCGCCTCTATCATTTCATCCTTTATTTGTATTGCTTCCCACATATCCTGCATGACTCCAAGCAGCATTCTTAAGATTTCCTTCTGTGGCAGTTCAATGTCTGCCTTTTCTATTCATGTCATTAGGTGCATGACTTCTTTGAGCTTTGTCTTCTGCTCCCCCTGCTTTTTCATTGAGGACACAGGGGCTGGTTGTTGTTCACATTTTGTTTTAGAGGATCTTGTCACCATCATCCAGAGTCAAAGAGCACTGGGCTCTCTTTTGGGGGACTTGTATGAGTGCTTCTATGAGCTACCTACAGTTAGCTACCCTGGGGGAATCAGCCTACTGCTGTATCTTCCTGTGGTTCCACTCTTACCCCGGCCAACCAGTATTCCATTATTTGGAATGTGAGTTAGATAGTCCTCTCATGGGACACTGGTCGGGTGGTTGTGGGCCCACGAAGATGCCATTTCAGTGGCTGATCTCCCAGGAAGCCATAGTGGTGTATCTCGCAGGGATTTGAGCACCTTGGATGGCATGTGCTGTTTCCCTCTACAGCTGGAGTGCTGTGGTGGGTAGGTGAGTGTACCCTCCTTGGTTTAGAGCACTGTAGGTGGCAGGCAGGGTTACCCTAGTTGGATCAATCACTGTGGAGGTTGGGCGGATTTTCCTAGAGAAATGTGGAACACTACAAATGGTGGACAGGTGTTCTCCTGGTCATTTGTAGGGCTTTAGGGTATAGACAAAGAGTTCCCCCAGCCATTTGAATGGGAGATCCTCCAGCTGCTTGGGGTGTAGTGGTGGAGGGTGGGCATGATTTCCCCAGGTGTGTGTAAAGCCAACAAGTGAGGGCAGGAGCTCCCCCAACTGGGTCATCAGAGTCGCCCCAGGTGGAGGGGAGTGCCTGGAGCCTGGTAGTGGCTTGTAAAAGGAAAGAGAGGGAGAAGAGAAGAAAAAGGAGGAAAGGATAAAACTGAGACAAGAGGAAAAATAAAAAAAACAAACAAACACACACACACACAAAGCAAAGACAAAACAAAAACAAAGGGTCAAAGAAAACAACAAAAAGAAAAGCTGAATCTGCTGAGACTGTGGTGGAAATGAGTGGATAGAAGATGAAAAAAGAAGAAAGGGCAAAAGAAGAAGAAGAAGCGAAATAAGAAGAAAAGATAGAGGAATCAAAACAAATAGATATAGAGATAGCTGAGTCCAGTGCCATGCTGTGTGTAGCACTGCTTTGTGTCGTGTGTAGAACTTCCACCTGGGGCAGGCTGGAGCTCTCCCCACTGTCTGGGCAGAGTTGTCCTAGGTAGAGGGTAGGGGACTGGAAGCAAGCAGTGGCATGTGGAAGGAAAGAGAGGAAGAGGTGAGAAATAGAAAAAGAGAGAACAAATAAAGAAATAAATTAAAAGAAAAGAAAGAGAAAGAAGGTGAAAATACTTGCAAAACTATGCTAAGACTGACTGCGGTGGGAAAGAGAGAAGGAAAAACAAAGAGTAAAGAGATAGCTGATCCTTGATCACCTGAACATGGGGCCAGAGTGGTTTAAACCCTGCCCCCAAGGTGGCAGGTTGGTGCATCCTTTTAGTGTAGGGTCCTAATCGTTCCTGGGTCGAAGTGCTCTAGTTCGCATGATCACTGTAGAGGTCAAACAGGTGTTTCCTCAGCAACCTGGACCACTGTAAGGGCTGTCACAGCTGCCTTGTGTAGTGTGCAGCACTCCCACACAGTTCCCCTGCTGATTAGGCGGAGTTGCTGTAGGTAGAGGTTATTGACCCAGAAGCCAGCAGAGGTGTGTGAAAGGAAAGAGAGGAAAAGAAAGAAAAAGAAAGAAAAGAGGAAAAAAACCAAACAAAACTGGACCCACTGAAACGGATAGTGATGGGAAAGATAGAAGGGAGAGAGAAGAAAGAGAGAAGAAAAAGAATAATAAGGACAGAGCTGAGACCTGATCGCCTGACCGTGGGGCTGAAGGCGTTCCAACCCTGCCTCTTGGTAGCAGGGTCGTGTACCTGCTTGGTGTAGGGTCCCACAGTTGCTGGGCAGAATTATCCTCAAAGGCAAGATCACAATGGAGGTCAGCAGTGGTTCTCACAGCGGTGTTGAGTGCTGGAGATCACCAGTATAACAGCACTGCAGCAGGTGGGGGAAAGGGGAGTTCCCTCAGCTGTGTGTAAGAACCCTAGACAGGCAGGACTTCCCCAGCTGCGTGTAGGATCACTGACGGTGGATAGTAGCTCCCCCTGTTGGGCTTGTGGAGTTGCCCTGGCTTGTGCCAATACCACTGATGCCCCAGTAGCTCAGAGGGGTTTTGTTTGCTTGTTTGTTTCTTTCTTTTACCCCTGGCCAGCTGGAATTGAATTAAATTAAATTTTCCCCCTGGCTATGGGCTTTGGGTTTGTGCTCAGTGAGATATTCTGAAACTCAGGCTTTCTCCAGGGCCTCTTTTTTAATGTTGAAAGCCTCCAAGCTCTGTAGCTAACTTCTGGCATTCATTAGCACTGACTCCCTTATTATGCTAATGTATGTTTAAGTACTTGTTCTGTCAGTTTGTCTTGGAGTTAAACAATGAGCCTGGGATGTGCAGTTTTTACTGAGAAGATATTTCTACTCTTTTTTTATATTGGGCTTATGGAGTGTCCTGATTTTGGGGCTGTCATGCTGACCCATAGGGGAGGAAATCTAGCTTATCGGTGAGGTTGTTTTCTTCTCGGCCAACTGGAACTGAAATAGCCTATGGCTACCCGCTTGTGCTCTGCCTCCCTGTGATCTGACACAGGTAAATTTCCTGATGTCTTTTCAATTGCTCCAAATCTATGGTTAACCATGCTGACCTGACCACTAGGCTACAAGTGCTATCAGCGTGGGGAGCCTGGGGAAATAGGCCCTGGCAGAGGCTCATTCTGGATCCCACGAGCCCAGCACAACGAAACTAGGGCATTTCAGCATGTTCTCAGTTTGCTTTGTCAGTGAATTAAAAAAAACAAACAAAAAAAACAGGGGTCAGGACAGACCCTAGTACCCTGATTCTAATTTTAGGACTCTGCTTCCCAGTTTCCTTCACCTTACCTTTTACTTTTCTGGTCTGCAGCAGCAGCTCTGGGAGGGTAAATCTAGCTGAATGCCCTATTTGGTTGTTTTGTTTTTATGAAGGAATGGAGAAGTGGACAGTGATGGGTTCCACAATAATGACTGTCTTAGGGACATCAGGGTGTGCCTACTAACTGGAGGTTAAGCAACCTGGAGGACACATCTGGCAATGAGCAGAGTTCCCATCAGCACAGCCCTGCCAGGGGTCCAACCCACAGGGGAATTTCCCCAGAGGCTCCTTGGGGCTGCTAGAATAGAACTTCTGCCCTGCCTATCTACCTTGGGCAAAAAGGAAGCAGAAAGATCCTTTGGTGTTTGCTTTGTCCAGCCTTGCTGTCCAGGTTCCCAGTGGCTCCCGCTGGTCTCTGGACTCCAGCTCCAGGACTCATCCCACTTCCTTGGTCAATGGTTTAAGGTCAAGTCCACAGCAGCTTTTCCTGGCTTGGTGGTAAATTCCCAGGGGCGGAACTATCAGCCACCAGAAACTTAGAGCAGGGTCAAGGGACAGAGACGGCAATTCTCTACCTGCTGTCCACCAGAGGGCACCGGAGGCCAACCACAGCACTGGCCTGATTTGAGTGGCATGATTCTCTGCTCCTGGTTTTCTTAAGAGTAGGAGAGGAAAGGATTGTCTTTATCACTAAATTGTTAGTTCTTTAATAGCAGGGACCAGCTCAGAAGGGGTCCAGGTTCTGCATCCAGGGCACAGGATGAATGAATGAATGGATGGATGGATGGATGGTGATGAATGGCACCTCAATGATGAATCAATGAATGAATGATCACAGGTCCTTGTGGCCCTCCATGGTGCAGTTGAATAGGCACCAACGTGGTTTTGGAAATCAGAGAGAGAGAGAGAGAGAGAGAGAGGTCAATTATTCCCTTCAGCCAGAGTCTCTGGCAAACTACTGCTGCCCATCTCTCCAATCCCACCCACTAGGCCCCAGCTACAGCCACTGAACCCACCCACACCAGGAGGTTCCTGCTCCTTTCAAAGCATGTCTCCTCCCAGATTCCTCAGGAACCCAGAGCTTAGTACCTGTCTTCTCAGTCTTCCACACAAAGGAAACAAGGATGGTGTAGACACAATCTTGTTTACTGGCCATGATGCAAAGGGCAAGAAAGGGTGAACTGTGTGGCCTGTGATCACCAATGCCACTCAGCCATGGGGTGCTTCCCCCAACCTGTGCCTCTAGGCTGCTTGCCTGTGCCCCTGACCTGCTAGGCTCCCACCCACTGGGGATGACACAAGTGGAGCTCAGTGGCCTTCTAGAAGGACTGAGACTTGCAAGGCAGGCAGCTGAGAGTACCAAGAATGTCCCTGGCCTGGAAAGGTCAGTGGCAGAAAGGGGATCGATTTCCTGTTCTGGTAATTTTGGGGTGAGGGAGGAAATGTTGAGCATTATAAACTCATTTCTAGTTTCCATGTATTGAGTATTGACTATGTATTACATAGATATTGAACATTTCTGCTGGGGATTTTATTCTATTCTGGCAGTTTCAAATGCAGGCTGGGGCCTAGGGTCAGTCATTTCACAAGTGAGAAAGCAGGAGTATAAAGAACGAATTAAATTCAGATTTCCTTAGCTCCAACTGGTGAACCCTCTCAGTAGCACAATACCTATTTCAGAGCTTCCATAAGGCAGGTGGGAAACTGAGGTTCAGCTAATAACAAATGGTGTTCATTTGGAATCAGAGTTTCTATGGAAGTAAAGACCCAAACCCAACCCATTGCCATCAGCTGACTCAGATGCATAATGTACCTGTGGGTCAGAAGATAACCTTTGGGTATCTTTACAGAAGCAGACAGCCTAGTTTTTTTTCTCTTGCGGAATGGTTGGTGGTTTCAAACTGCTGAGTTAGCAGCTATGTAACACACTATGCCACAGAGAATCCTTGAATGTTATTATCAGTGTCCTTCTTTTCGACACGTTTCCAGTTCTGTGAGCAGAAAACCTGGAGAAACAGGCCACTCTTTGACTACTTTAGGATGCCCCCAGTGCAGTAGGCCCTCAACTCTGGGTGTGACTCAGTTTTTATTGGTTCTCATTGGTGTCGAGTACTAAAGCAATAGGACTCAAGCCTCACTTTGTGGATTGGGTCTTTCCATCTGCATACCAAACCAAAGTACAAACTTGAGTTTATTCCAACCCATATGACAGAGGCGAGCTGTCCACAGTGTTTCAAAGGCTGTCAACCTTATGCGAACGAAGGAACCTAGTTGACTCAGTGGTTAAAGCGCTGAACTGCTAGCCAAAAGCTTAGTGGTTCTAACCAACCAGAAGTTCAGAGGGAGAAAGAGGTGACAGCAGTCGGCTTCCTTAAGGGTTGACAACCTTGGAAAATCCTATAGAGGCAGTCATACTCCATCCTTACGGGTTAGGGATGAGTCGGAATCTACCCCATATCAGTGGGATTAATCTTTCCGGCCGCCGGTTAGCAATTGAACACTTAACCACGGTGACAGTCTCTCTGCCTCTACAGGACAGGCCCATAGGACAGAGAGCCCTACAGGGCCGAGAAAGTGAAAGAGGAGCGCAGCGCGCGCGCCCGCTGGGAGGCCGCTGTGGACGCACCACAGGCTCCCAGGCTGGGCCAGGAAAGGCAAGCGCCCACCACCCGCCGCGGTCAGTAGGTTCACGCCCCGCCCCTCGGCGCTCGCCCCGCCCCGCCACGCCGTCGCTCCCCTCTAAAGCCCCTGGCCAACCGCTCCAGTCGCCGCACTTTCACTCTCCATCAGCTGTGTCCAACGGGCCCTGTTCCATCGGTCCCCGGCCGCCTGCGCCATGGACACCAAAGCCGTCGCCGTTCTGGCCCTCGTGCTGGCCCTGCTCTTCCTCAGCGACGGTGAGTGCCCTCGGCGGCGGAGGCGCTCCGGCTTCTGCGGGGGCCGGGGCTTGCTTGCCCGCTCCCGCGCCCAAACTCATTTAGTGGCGGCTTTGCGCCTGGAAGGAGGCTCCGCACTTAACCAGGCGCTCTCCGTTGGCAAGCTGCGTTCCGTTTTGCTCGCTTATAGCCCCTCCTGTGTTCTCCAGGGTTTGCATTCTGCAGCTGTGCCTCGGGGTCCGGAAGCACCCGCGCGCTGCAGAGCAAGGGTGGGCTGGGGTGCTTCGTGGGGAGCACACTGGGAGCTGGGGGTGGGGTGCCGTGCTGGAAGCCCGGACGCTGGTTTCCAATGGCGCGGTGCCTGAGATGTGATCCGGCGGTGAGTGGAGAAGAGAGGGTTCCGTAAAGCCCAGCTAAGGGCATGAGGTACTGGACCCTGTGTGCTGCGCGGCAGCCCGTCCACGCGAGACCATCCCTTTCTGTCTCGCACCGGCCCTTGGCTCCAAGCCTGGCGCAGCCAGACCACACTGCACAGCTGTCAGGTTTGCGCAACTGCCCCAGCCGCCCTTCTGCACAGCCCTTGGGTTCCCTTCCCCCTCCTGGCCTTCCCAGGTCAAGTTTGAGAGAGGCCTAGGAGCCCTGTGGGTCCGAACACCCCAGCCCAGCCCCCAAACCCACCTGCAAGCTGGAGCCATTGTCACTGGGCCCAGCTCTCTGCCTGCCTGAGGAACATTGCAACAAAGTTCAACCACCAAGGCTCTGGGCCACTGGGAGGTGGTATCCAGTTTCACTGGGAGAGGGGCAAGGCTTTCTTTCCTTTTCTTGATGCTGAAGAGAAATCTCGCTGCCCTATCTAAGGACGCTACTGCTGCAAACCAAAATAAACCATTGCCTCTGAGCCCTAAACAAAACCATGTCTAGCGGGCCTTTTCTCAGCTGCTAAGTTTCTTTTAAAAACAGAAAAACAAACAAAGCAAACGGTTGAAAGACATTTTGAGTTCTCTTGGTACAGCGGCCTTCTGTGCAGCGCTTCCAAATGCTGAACTGATTCGGGGCCAGAGATCTTGCCCCTCTGACCTGGCAGGACACAGACTGGAAACAGTCCTAGGTCGGGCAAGGAGTAGGCAGGAGGGGCTGTGAAAACCCAGGTGATGCCTGGCTGTCCAGCAAGGTCTCCCTAAATACGTAGGAAATTGTTTTCCTGAACTGAAAAGAAACCCAAATTGAAGGCAAAACGGAATTTTCCTAGTTAAAGGACTCTACACTGACTCCCTCTTGCACCCCAAAAGCCGTGGGTACTCTGCTTTGGGCACTGACAATTGTGGGATCTGGCAAGGGTTACTGTGGCAGTGCCCTCCAGATAAATGGTGGCCACATGTCTGGTTCTCTTTAAATGCACCCTCCACAAAGCTACTAGCAAAGGGTTATTGCAGGGCCTATTCCCTGGAGGGTATGTAGTACCCAGGCCCAAGGCCCACTGGGGTGTCCTCTGAAAAGTTGTAGAGCAGTCATTTTCCCATACACAACGTTTATGTGCTCAGCCTGGCTTAACCTCCCTTCAGTTTTGCCTTTACCTCCTGGAGAAGTCTTAATGGCACAGTGTGTTAAGCACTGAGCTGCCACCTACTCTACAGGGAGGAAGATGAAGTAGTTTGATTCTGTAAATATCTACAATACTGGAAATCCTCTGAGGCAGTTCCACATTGTCCCATAGGGCTATTAGAACCAGAATCAACTCAATGGTAATGGATAATGGGAAGCTCCTGTGTTCTACATCCAGTCGCTTCCCAAAGTTATCATGCAGACTCAGGCTAGGCTCCTGCTCTCCCCCCATTGTCTGCCCTGACCAAGCTCCTGGGCCCTTCGTTACCCTAGACTTTCCTGGGTTCAATCCAGGAGTCAGCCACATTTCCAGGCCTTGCTGGAAGGGGTTGGTGGGTGGGGGCAGGGCAGGAAGGCTCTCTGGGAACAGCTTTGGGAACCAGTTATGGAAGGTGCATAAGGGTCAGGAGAGTGAAGTTCCTCTGAATCCAGTCAAGCATCTTGACTACATTGACTAAAATCCAAAAAGGTTGGAAAAGACAATAATATTGACAGAAAGCTGGAGGAAACGATACTAGGTGGACACAGCACCAAGTTTGTTTTTTGATAAGAGCACCTATGCACTCTGTTCTTTAAACAAAAAACAAAAACATTGAAATTCTCCCACTTGACTGAAACAAATGGGTCCTGGCAGCAGGAATACAAACTGCTTTGGAAGGAACTGGATAATCCCTGTGGTGACGAAGAGGGAAAGAACACAGCCTGTTTGAGCTGGGAGTGGTCTCTGATTTCTAGCCTGATCTCAGACTGCTGCTTTCTGACACCAGAGAGTAGCAGAGCTCAAGGTTGTTCTGTGGTTGGGATCCTTCCTTGCTTCACCTCTGGGTCCTTGCCAACTTCAGCTCAGGGAAGAACTGTGTAAAATGCAGGGAAACCCTGGGGTAAAATACTCACAAAGAGGGGAGACTTGGAAAGATGACTCCTTGATTACCCGGGACTGGCCCCAGCCAGCAGCCTGGTTGCTTTCCCAGGTGATCTGGTTACACTGTAGTCCTGACTTCCCCTGAAGGGCCTCTCCTGCAGTTGCTAGAAGCTGGGCCCCACTAGTGACTTGCTCTTAGTGTTTCCCAGACCGGATTCACTGAGCACATTGAAATGGTCTTTCTCCTGGTTTTCACTGTAGCTTTGGTCCTGTAGGACAGGACAGTCTGTTTTTCTCCTGATTTGGAGGCTAAATGTATTGCTGTCTGTAGCATCCATTAACTGAAATCAGCCATTACAAAAAGGTAAGTCCTTCACTCTCATTGATCTGAGTGGCTTCCCAAATGCACAAAACTTAAGAACTTGAGGCTTCTGAGAGAGGGTTGTAAACTATCTGGACTAAATATGCGCAGACACACATTTAATCCCTGATGAAAGGATCAGTAAATTTAAGTAATTTGGGGAATTAAACAGGCTCTATATCAAATTGCAATATCCTAGCCCCCAGGTCTTGCAATGCTTGACCCAAAGGATGATTGGTGAGTTTTGCTGGAGCCCTTGCTAATTTGCACTAATGGGTGTCAATTATGGCATTTTGCAAATTGGTGAATTGGCAAACAAAGGTTTTAATAAAATCCAAGGGATTGCAGACAGCATCCGGGCACAAAAGAAAGCCACATTTGACTGGAGCCTGACTAATCTACCTGCCTTTGAGAAAGTGATAGGGGGAAAGTGGGTTCTCTGCCTGCCCTCTAGGCTACTGGCAGGCTTAGGAAGAAAACTAGAAGGAAGAGCTGCAAGTGGGGGAGGGTAGCATTCCTGGGAGCTACAGTGGATCTCTCCCCAGTTGTAATTATCCAGGAGGAAGAAGAGAAAGAGGGGTAAGAGATTGGATGGGGTCTCCTCTTTGCCCCTCCTCTGAGAGTAAATATCTTTCCCACTTGTTCCTAGAAGAATTAATTTTGCAAAATAAAACTGGGAAGCTAAGTACCTTTGAGGAGCCCTGGTGACATAGGGTTATGAGTTGGAGTGCTAACTGCAAAGTCAGCAGTTTGAAACCACCAGCTGTTCTGAGGGAGAAAGATAGGGTTTTGGTGGAAGCAATTGTACAATTATGCTTGATGTAATTGAATAGTGGATTGTTATAATATCTCTAAGACTTCCAATAAAATGTAAGAAGTACCTTTGACTAAACTAAAACCTGCTATAATTACTGCTTTTTTCCCATTTAATTACTGCTTTTTTCTCGTGATACTTTAAAAGTTGTCTTCTTCCTTTAATCTCCAACCCTATCCAGTACCCCGAGGAACTTTAATCTCCCTACTCTGTACAATCTAGTTTCATCCCAGAAGGTACCTGCCCAAGCAGTTGGTCTTTTCAAGAAAGTGTGTTTAATTCATCAGAACCAGCCCTTCCTGAGTCTCCAAAGCTTGACAGGATAACAAGGTTTTGTTTTTGTTTTCTTATTAACTCTTCTAGGGAAACCTGTCAGCCTGAGCTACAGATGCCCATGCCGTTTCTTTGAGAGTCACATTGCCAGAGCCAATGTCAAGCATCTCAAAATTCTCAACACTCCAAACTGTGCCCTTCAGATTGTGTAAGTCTTTTTTCTTAATGTTTCTTTGAATTAGGAAAATATACACAACAAAACCATGGCCAATATAAAAATTTCCACATACACTCATACCTTTCAGTGACATTAATTACATTGTTCAAGCTGTGTAACCAGTTTTGCTGTTCCACCACAATTAACATAAAATCCTAACATCCCTTAAGCAAAAACTCCCTCTTTCTCCTTCCTTCCACCCCCTGGTAGCCACTAATAAACTTTGATTTCTATATATTTTCATATGTCATGTTAATGAAATCATATAGTATATGGTCTTGTGAGCAATTTCACTCAGTATTTGTGTTTTCAAGATTAATCCATGTGATAGCATGTATCAGGGTTGTGTTTCTCATTATGGATGAGTAATATACATTGTGAAAACCTTGAATATCATTTGTTAGAGATGCTGAATCTAATGGGTGTATTGACATGTAATTCACAGAGCTATTAAGTATATAGAAATGTTATCTGCATTTTGGCATCTTTGAACTTGGCATGATTATACCCCAAACAAAACTGGCTGCCATACAGTTTGCCCTGACTCATGGTGACCCCATGTGTTGTAGGGCAGAACTTCACTCCATAGAGTTTTTATCTTTAGGAAATAGACCACCACACTTTTCTTCCAAGGTGCCTCTGAGTGTATTTGAACCTTCAACCTCTTTGCTAGTAGCCAAGCACTGAAACATTTGTGCCACTAGAGATTCTTGGCATACTTAGAGAATGCTGTTACCAATGAGACTAGGAAGCATTCCATGTAGTGAGTGCATGGGGCCAACTTGATGGCAATTAATGACAGCAGTATTATTGCTAGGAGTACTTATAGGAGTTTCAAAAGCCATTGTTGCCCTTGGCAACTGGCCACACTCATAGGGAAAATCTTTGGACTTCTTCTCAAGGCTTTCTTCCTCTAGCACAGACTGACAGCACAGCTGGATGCCTGGATGCATCTGTACTAAAGAAATCATAGACTTTCTCAAACTTCTGCCCCAAACCACTGCCTAAGACAACCATTTGCTAGTAATGGCTATATGTTTTCCAGGCTGTTTCAGGCTTTGGGGGCTCTAACTCAGGGCTTTGAATTGGTGTGAAGCAGGGTAGTTGTGACCAATGAAGCAATATCAGAAAAGATCCTACATTTAAATTTTTTTGCGTGTGAAATGGATAATAATAGAACAGGAAAAAATGACAGGTTGAACTCCTGTAATGTGAGGCTTGGAAATGGAAAGTTTAGTGAGCCATTGCAGAAACTTGATTGGGAGATTGGATTATTGCCATGACAATAAAGAGTAATGCATATCCAAAGCTAAGAAGTTAGCCACCATCTTTGAGCGGGCACTGTTTTTACATACTCTCGTGTTTAAGAGGCAGATTAAGTTTCTAACAGGGCATTGACCCAGTATTTTCCCATTCCAGTTACTGTTTCAGTTTACCCACACTTTACAAATTCATTTACATTCCAGTTTTACTTGGTAGGCCATGATTGAACTGGGAAGAACAAATTCAAAGCCATGCTCTAAATCAACCCTTTCTGATGTAACAAAACCTTACAAGGTATAAATTCAGTTCATCTTTAACCATGGAGTGGAATGTCATCATCTGTAACTCTCTTAACTGTGTATTTTCAAATACCACAAGAGTTTTGTTTTTGATTGCAAGTGTTAACATTTGATTTTCATTTGCATGGGAAACAAAATTGACCAAAATCACACATAAATGAAACATGCAATGTCTCGTCTGGGGCATAGGATGCTGCAAGCAGGGCAAAGTGAAAGCCACACGTAGCTGCTCATTTGGGTGGACTCTGCCCATGTGTTTGCACATACAGGATAAACAACAGACAAGGATATGTGTGTCCAGCAATGCAAAAGGCTGAGGGCTCTTTGTTTCCTGGAGATGTCTCCATTCTAAAAACTGAAGCACTCCGAGTGGGCTATGGAATTAGCAGATGAAAGGAGAGCTACAACTTTCTGAAGTTTTCCTTTCTTTCATCTGCTAATTCCTCCATGTGCCCTCCAAAGCCCCTTAGTATGTGGCCACACCTTTGTGAACATCCAGTCTCTTCTTCTTTATCATTTTTGCATATTGTACAGCTGCAATTTCTCTTTACTTGCGAAAACCCTCTTCTGCCTTCAAGACCCAGTTTGAAGGTTTCCTTACATGAATTCTCCCTGGACATCCCTGTAAGGCCTTTTCACTTTTGCTGTGTCTCTGCCATGATGCTTACCACATTATTATTATTGTGACTTTCCAATAGACCCTGAGTGCCTCAAGAACCCTAGAAAATGGAACCCTTGGCATTGGCAAGAGGTGGAAAATGCATGTCCAATGAGAAGATCCGCAAGTTGTGGCTTTGCCTTATTCTGCTCACCTATGTACTATTGCCTCTTTTGTTTTCGCAGGGCACGGTTGAAGAACAACAATAGACAAGTTTGCATTGATCCAAAGTTAAAATGGATTCAGGAATACCTGGAGAAAGCTTTAAACAAGTAAGCACAACAGCCAAAAGGACTTTCCACTAGATCCACTTGAGGAGAATTAAAATCATATGAAAATCAAAAAGGCAAAGGTGTGGGGGAAGGTCTGAATTGTAAGGACCAGGTGTGCCTGTGGGATAAAACACTGATCTGGGAACGGGCTTGAGTTTTGCCCTTTGTTGAAACACCTGTGTCTATAGTACAGTATTGCAGCTTGTATCCATGCAGTTTATATCCATGCAGCTTGTGTCCATCTATATTCCATTCTCTTGTACATAGGATCCTTTTTAACTAAGATTTCTCTAAGATATTGTACTACAAAATCATTAATTAGTCAGATTTCTCATGATAATCATTCATACTCATTTTTTAAAATCACTGATTACTCAAAATCTCTTTTGGAGCTTGTATTCTTTTTACATGGAGAGTCTCTGAGCACAGTCAGATGACAATCAAACCAACTCAACCCACTGCCACTAAGTCAATTCCAATTCAATAGTCAGGACTCATTATAACCCTATAGGGCAGAGCAGAACTGCCTCTTTGGATTGCCAGGACTATAAATCTTTAAGGGAGCAGAAAGCCTCATCTTTCTTCCACAAATTAACTGGTGGGTTGAACCTGCTGGCCTTGAGATTAGCAGCTCAACAAGCCACCCACTCCATCAGCAGGGCTCCAACAGTCAAACTAGTTGCTCAAAAATGTGACAGACACGGAATGCTGAAGAAAGAGTGGTTGGCCACTCCTGAAGGGGCACCCCTTCTGGAATTGTTCCTATGTAGTCAGATGAGGCAAACGCATTTAGTCTCCTTCCTTTATCAAGTCCAATGATTGAATCTGTGACTCTTTTGCATAAGGTCCTAACATTGAGAACTGCGCTCAGAGAACCTTTCCTTGTCATCCCTTTGCCACCCCTTACCCAAAGAGCTTCTGCTTCTTATTTCTCACTACTGCTTCTAATTTCTATACCCTGAACAATTACCACACTGGCAAAGAGGAGATAAGATCATGAGTCTCACCCATGATCACTCTCCTTTCTTTGTCTACCCATCCTCTGTGGGCCCTCTGTGAGATCCTTCTGGGTCTTCTCTTAGAATGGCAGTGAGGTCTTGTGCCTACTTTAGCATAGAAGACAAGTCTTTGCAGAACAAAATGTAATTTGAATTCGAAAATTTGCTTTGAAAAATTTGACTTCTGTGAATGCCTTTGGTAGATTGTCTCTGTATGCTATGGAGGCCTCATAAATTCTGACATTTCTGAAATCAGAAGTGAAAAATAAACAAGTAAATAAATATACAACAGGTTTCTCAGGTTCCAATGAGAAATACTGGCAAGATGAAATATTTGTGCATAAATGGAGTTCACAGATGGTCCTAGTGGTATTTGTAACTTTGGGGAAGACATTTCTCTTTAAAAGTATATATTTTTGTGAACATTTTTTCTTTTGAAAACATGTACTTCAAAATATATTTATATTCCTACAATTCATATATTTGAAGAGAAGCCATATGAATGCCAGAATGTTATGTTTCTCTATTACCTGAGACGACTGGCAATTTGTAAAGATATATACATAAAATGTGAATGCAGATGTATAATGTTAGTCATGGTATATTTTTTCACTTGTATTAAAATTGTATCCAATATGTCCTGATATGCACTAGCAATAAAATGCTAACTGTTTGATGATATAAACCTCCTACTGTATGTGGGAATTTATTGACCTGACATGGCCTCATCAATTTGTAGAAATGGAGCTCATCTACACCTCTGAATGTTATAAAAACGAAAGCTGGCCTGCTAATCAGGTGTCATATATCCTTTTGGTCAAGGACTAGAGCTTTTCTGATGAGCACATTAGATTTTTGCTCAAGTTTTTGTGACTCACCCACCACAGTGGAACTGGCAGTGCTGGTTATCTGAAGAATAATGTTTGATTCACTAATCCCTCTTCCCCTTCCTTTTCTTTGGTTCTCCTAACATCCCATGTAATCCCCGAAGACTCAGCCTTAGTAATATTCAGCTTTCACATTTTCCCATGTAAAAATCTGATGACTGCCATGGTTCATGTCCAGTTTTCATAGGAACGAGTGACTTCACCCCATAAATCACTAAATACAATTCAGCTTGATTCATTTTAATATGACAACCACGAGTCAAATGCTCTAATAAGATTCTGCTAACCACCTCTATCCCTTGCTCTCTAGAGCAATCTCAGTCTTTCCCAGGAGGTAGCCATGCAGTCATCCAGGAAGGAGGAGGTGGGATCAGGTTGTCTTCTTTCTCCTGTCCTAGCTGGCTATATGGCTGAACCTCGGGTTTTCTTCAATCTGCAATATGGAGGTTATTTTCAGAAAAAGAAGACAGTTCAACACTGCATTGAGAAGGCTGGCTCTTTAGAAGGAATACCTGCTTGACAAGATGGGTGGTTGGGACAGAAAGCCTAGTCTAGGCCAGTCTTAGTGCAGTGTTTTAGGAGCAGAAGAACATAGCAGGAACCATTGCAGGGTCTGATGGGTAAATTGCAGTAATTAGTTCATGGTGTGTGATGGATGTCCAGTTAACTTTTTTTAATTGGGGAATTTTCTTGAACAAATTACTGATACACAGTGTCTTGGGTCCAGGGTTAAACCTTTTGCAGACTGAGAGGAACTCTTGTTTATTTCTACATTGTTAATGGTTCTACTGATTTTATCTAAGGGGGCGCAGAGAAGAAAAAGTGGGGAAAAAAGAAAAGATAGGAAAAAAGAAGCGACAGAAGAAGAGAAAGGCTGCTCAGAAAAGGAAAAACTAGTTATCTGCCACACCGAGATGGACTACAGTGTGCTCTGCTCTTGTCTCTCCAGGCGCTTGTAAATTGGCCCCAACCAACCTTCCCCAGTGACCACTTACCTTTTGGGGCAGGTGCTCAAATTTCCTTGGTGGGAGCACGCTCATGGCCACCTGGCTGGTATACTTATGAGCTTTCTGATCTGCTAAATTGTGAAGAAAGTACTTATACAGAGATGGGAATGAAATCTAGGACACAGAGGCTGCAGCTGGCTCATGAATGTCTAGAATGACCCACAATATACTGAGGAGGCGGTATCTGGGCTCTCATACAACACCAGGAACTTGCAGTTTGTATTCTAGTGCCCAATGTGAAGGCTATCTCACTTCCTTGTAGGTGTCACTGCTTTCAGAGTCTGAGTGGTACCAGTACCATTGTAGGCATAATGTACTTAGTCCTAAGCATCTGGCCTTAGCTTTCTCAATATCTGTCTCTACCAGGCCCTCCCTCGCGTTTCCATGATTTCAGGGGACAGCATGCTAACGCTACTTCTCTGTATGACTGTGTCCACCTCCCAGCATGAACTTAATGAGTCTGCTAGTAGTGAACAGGATTGTGACCTGAGATTGATTTGAGAGCAAATGTGGAAATGTTTCTCAGGGAGTCTTTCTTCTTAGCAAGTCTTGCAGATTATTTAACACAGATTCCCTGTGTTGGGAGGGTCTCTAAGACTGTGTGCAATAGGCTCCAAACTCAGTTGCCTCAGGTCTTTACCCCTCACTGTTGGGAAACAACTACCTAAAGTGAAGGCCATTTAAGTTCTAGGATGCACCTCCATGCCTGTGGATTTATGCTTGAGAGTGAGATTTTTGACAAGCTTCTCTGATTTGTGTGGCAGCCCCTGTACTGAAAAATGAGAGGGGCTCAATGGGAAAGAGAGTCTCAGACTTCAGCCATGCTTTCAAAAGACCTTTTAAATTACTTGACTCTTTCTCCTACCTCCCACTAAGCATATGGTTACCCCTATACCCTGAGCCCTTGATCCTAATTGTGCTAAATGGTTAAGAAGATACAGTGATTGGGGGAGGATGCAGAGGGATGTCAGGAGCAACTAAATCATTAAGTTGCTGACCTGAGATTCAGGTTCTATGGTGTGCATCCCTTCCTGTTCTGTATGCACTGCTATGGCTACAACGTTAGGCACTTAAAGAACTTTTCTTCACTAGAAAAGTGCTCAAGGCACTGCACCCACTGCAGGGCATTGGTTCCTGCTACCATCTTTCTGATCCAGCTAGCTCTCCACGTTGTGCCCCTCGTATCAACTTGGTGCCTGTGATTGGACCCCATGCATGGAGAGGTACGGAGCTCTGCAGGCCCTCTTTTCCTCATCCACCCTAATGGTTGTCCCAACATCTCCTATGGGAGGCAGCTGAATTTTTGCCCCATGGGCCTAGCCTTGGGTAGTCTTAAATTTACAAAATAGCCCAGGAGGAGGATAATATCCATATTTCCCAGCCACCCTCAATTTTGCCTCAGTTTTTCACTCTTCAGACAGAACAAGCAGCATTGCTCTGTGCCTTGAATAAGGTGGCTGGTCCATCTTGGGAGCACTGTACTGAGTAAACGGTTTACCCTCGAGCCACAGTGGCTGAATTTATGTTATCCTGAGGTGACAAATTGAGCATATTCCACTAGTTTGGGAGCCATGCTGTGAGGACAATCGGGCGGCCTCAGGGGAAGAGATGCAGTGAAGTTCCCACTCTGTTTGTCATGATTATCCTAACCATGGCCAGCCTCTGGGGACTCACTGCATCTTGACCAGTGGCTTGCAAAATTAAAAAATTATGAGTGCCTCAATATCACTGAACTGATCAGGGTTGTGCTAAAATCAAAACCTGATTGGATATTAAACCTGAACATGCCACCTGAGGCAAGATAGAACATAATCCTGTCATGGTGTCTTGTGGGACTTCCTATTCTTCCAGGATGCTGGACTGCTTGGTGAGGCTTGGTGACAGTGACTCACATCATCTAAAACATGACTATAGATTTTGGTGGTGGGAAGCAATTAGAAGTCTCTTTTTTATGGGAGACTTTCAGAAACTCAGCTCACAGAGCTAAACAAACCAAGCTCTAGGATGCAAGACTATCCAGGATAGAAGCCCAGCAGCGCACTGGCCTCTCAGTTTGCTGTAAGTATTGGTTTCTGTGGCTACTTATATAATTTCTTATGGTAGTGGAAATTTTCAATCCCAGTTTTTTTTCAAAAAATGTACTGTATATATATTGTAAGTCATTGTCTCTCTGTCTTGTTATTTGATGTGAGTTGTCACAATGTTATCTTCATGCTGTCCTTTGTAGCCCACTCTATAAGCTTGCTGTGTCCATGTCTTTGCTTTTCCTACCTTAATCCCATTCTTCTCTCTGCTTCGGCAGTGGCCTTTTCTTCCTATTGCCCTTCCATTCTGTTCTGAAGGGCCTGCAAATGGAGAAGCCTGGCATGCAGTCTTGAAGTACTTTAATGTGGGGGGGGGGGGGTAATCATGTGGCTTCTCTGGCAGCTGCTTTTGCTGTAACAGGAGGCTCCACCATCTCTGATGTGGCGGCTGTATCCTGCGGACCCTGGAGGAAGGCATGTTTGCTGGTTGATTTGCGCCTTAATGGTGTTTCACTCTGTTCTTTATTAACAGGAGGTTCAAGATGTGAGAGGTGCAGGTTGAGTAAGACGCCTGCGGAAACTTTACAGTGGGAGCCCAGGTCTGAAAACCAGTATTAGGAAAAACCAGTTCAGCAGCTTTCCCTTACTGCCCAATTCAAGACTATCTGCAATGGCAAGGGCTTCATTTTGCACCATTTGCCTTACTTTCACATTTGATTATGTAGCCAAAATATATGGTTTTATTTAGTGTGATTATTATATGTCATTGGTGACAGATAGATACTTAGAATAAGGCTAAGTTTTACTTGCTTTATGATAATGTTTCCTCCGTGAAGCCCCTAGTCTGACCAGGGCTTTTTGAGTTTTCTATCTCTATGTGTGGGCTATACCCAGCAGAATGATCAGCCTACCGGGAGCCTTTCCAATATTTGTCACCCATTAGAATGGAGAGACACCATCAGCTGGGTAAACCTTAGCGAAAGCTGCCTTGTGCTGCACGGAATAGTGGGAGGTTAGAATATTGCAGGTGATCCTTGAAGCTCGTCCCTTTCTCCAAATGAAAGCTGAGGTCTGACAGAGCGTTCCTGAGTTGAGGCAGGAGTGTGAGGGCAGGAACAGGGTAAGAAGCACCCTCACTGTCATCTGCAGCCCATCATCTTCTTCTCATCATTTTCTCTCTCTCACCCATCATCATGTGTCTTCAAGACTGTCTCCGTGACCCTGGAAAAGGACTCTCCCACAACCTGAGTTCTCATTTACATTGAGCACCAAGAAGCAAATCAAAATGTCTTGTCTTACAGAAAACACTGTACATCTATGTTTTGTTTGGAAAATTGTTCATTGTCCAATCCTGTGTTTTTGTTTGAAACCCAAGTTCCATCCCTGACCTCTTTCTTGGGGAGGTGTTGTTGAATGTTCTTTATATGCAAAGGCTGGGAGTCAGGAGATGCCCTGAGGGCCCTTTAACTGTTGTCTGAATTAAGGGTATAATTGTTTGAGATTGAACTGCTTTGGTGTCCCCACTGATTAAAAACCACCCTGGATCAACAGAGCCTTTGGTTGACCTTTGAGGCTGCTGACCCTCAATGCTTACATAGTTGTTGATGTTTTAAAACTAGAGTTATCTGTCTCCATTGCTCCATGCCCAGCAATATTTTGGGAATGAAAAGAATTCTTAATTAAATTATTTGGCATATATCTCATAAAAGACTCAGTCTTGGTTCTTAACCCCTGTTTCCAATGAAAATAGAACCTCATTTTTCACTATCTGAAAATTCCATATTTAACCCTCCAAAAGCTCTCTGGACTTACTCGGATGCCATGTAATCTATGTCTAGGAGGACTGCTCTGTCATGTCCTCTAAGAAAATGATTCAAGAAATTCATTTGAAAGTCTTAAATTTAGAGGTTTTGGGTTTTAGTTTTGAGTGAGGGCAGTTTATAGAGTTGCATTAAATCTTTAATTTTTAAAGAGGTTAAAATGTAGGCATTTCAGAATTTAAAGTTTTGATTTGGTTTTTAATTTGATATCACTGATACTGTACTCCTTTTAAAAAAGGATTCCAGAGAAATTGTAAAAGTCAGGGAAGTGGGAAAAACAAGGAAATTTATCAGCTGACAACACACTGTACATACATTACATGTAGAAAATAAGTTACAGTGAAATAATTTTGACTTGTATGCATTTTTAAGGTTCTTATGGAGCCCCGAGGAAACAGAGGTTAATGTGCTTGGCTGCTGACCTAAAAGTCTGTGATTCCAACCCACCAGGAGCTCATGTGAGGAAGATGCCTCAGCCTGCTTCCATAAATGTTTTCAGCTTTGGAAACCCTATGGGGCAGTTCTACTCTATCCTACAGGGTTGCTATGAGTTGGACTGGCCAGTAGTAAAATTTTGGGTTTGGTGGGGTTATTAGCTAGCATGTATTAGATTTCCCTATAAATGTTACTTTTAATTGGATCATCATGATAGAAATTAAATCCATCAACAAAAATTCATGTCCTTAAATCAATGGATACATTGAAAAAATAGAGTAAAAAAGGCCTTTACTAGTTAAAAGGAGTACAGAGCTGATTTCAAGACCCTATTTTGAAATGGCCTGGTCACTACAGTGCTCTTGAGTTACATATGAGATGATTGGGTTTGCAGTCAAAGGTCATTTTCTAGGTAATCCAAGATTTTAAAAAATCCATCATAGGGTATCTTTCCCTGAAATCTACTTACCAAGACTCAATACCACTAAAGTTCTTGCTCTGAGGAAACAAACAAAATACATAAATAACACCAGATGCCATACAGTTCATTCTGATTTATGGGGGCCCCTTAGGTAACGTGACCATAAATCTTGAAAGCCTTTAAGAATCAATTCTGTTTCTCCTTCCTGTGGAGGCTAAGAATAGAAACTGCTGGGAAAATGATTTGTAAAACAATTCTTCTACCCCAAAGCTGGCTCCGTAATGGAGACCATCCTACTAAAGTAAATTTGCATTTAAATACGCATTTGCAAAGGAAAAGGTGCTCCTAATCTCCCTTTGGCTTTAAAATACTAGTCAAGTGCAACTGTGAATGTTGACTTGGTATAGTCAGGCTTTCCTTTGTGGTCCCTTTGTTGCCTCTGGCTCTCATCACTCCCAGGGTGCTTCTCCACTACCAGCCTTTGCATAGGTTGTAGGACTGGGACTGGGGCTCAAAGACATGCTGTGTGTGAAATCTGAATCTGTACCATGTCTTGTTTGCACTGTTGTCTGTCTCTCCCTTAGCTAGCTGCTGAGACACCAGCAAGGAGGCTTCAGCCAGGACCAGTGGGTCTGAATAGCACAAAGTTAGTTTTCCAATGTAAAATCCAGAGAGCCTTCGAAGCCTCTTTATCCATTCTGATTTGACCCTTGCATGGTGTCAGTTTCTGACCACAGTAACTGGGTGTTACTTAACTGAGTGTGCACCCTTTACGCACCCACACTGTTTCTGAGGGATCCCTGGGCCTGGGAAATCCTCCCTAGGAACCTCCAAATTTAAGCAGACCACTGATAGAGTTAAATGATAAAGCCACATTGAGCACTTATTTTCCTGTGACCTTGCTGGACTCTCAGTCTTTGTGTAGTGATGGGTTCAGTGTTCAATATGATAAACACTGTTTTTTGTATTGTTTAAAATGCATCTCCCAGATAATGTGAAATGGTCCAGGAGAAGGCAGCTTCCAATATACAGTGCTTCCCCCCCCCCTTCTTTTTAAGAAAATAGTAATAACTTTTTAAAACAATTTTTACTATGAAGTCATATCAATTAAATATGTATATGCATTTAAAAGTTTCATAATAAATGTATTCAAATAAGCCAATGGTTTGAAATTATTTGTTTGGAATTCTTTACACTTCTTTTCTCTCAAATCCAACATGCAAGGGTTGTGTAATTCTAGCTGCTGATGGTTCGTGGAATGTACTAATCACGTGGAGGAGTTCTGGTGGTATGATCCACTGCACCCAAAACACCAGTCCATTGTTCCTTAACCAGGGAAAAGTACTCCTAATTCTCTGAATGTCCTTGGTTTGTTAGATATCTTTCCCACGATAAGCTAATCCTATATCCCACTTAAAGTAAACTGGTCTTCTCCCCCAGAAGAGATGTTGCTGCTCAAGGGTACCAAGTATTCATACACAAGCTGTTTGAAAGGTAGCTTCTACTCTGGAGGGTTTCTCAGGCTTGGTGAGACATACAAATCAACCTTTTCACACATTCTACCATATCTCATTAGTGTTGGAAAGGAGAATGTAGTGCCAAAGCCCCAGTTATCTGTGTTCAGAGTATTGTATCTTGCCCATGTCCCCCTATGCCTAGCAACTTACATTTCTTAAAGAGTAATTGTGATCCATGGGTGCCAGGTTGAAGGCAGGCTAAAGGGAAAATGGATAGAGTAGGTCCTGACAAGAGGCGGAGGCAATGTGGCATCTTGGAAAGAGTATGAGTTATTAGTAAACTGGAACCTGAATTTTGGTTCTATTTCTACTTGCCATAAGATTAGCAATACATCACACATGTCAGTGTCCACAGCTATAATTAAAGCTGAATATCATCAAGTGTTATGATGACAAATAGGGAGAATATGTATGAAGACATCTGGTTATTCTCGATAGAGGCAGCATATGAGCCACATGTCTCTTGTACTGACACTCTGAACCCAAACCAGAGTGACTGGCATTGAGTCAATTCTGACTCAATAACAATATGGACAGAATGTAACTGCCCTGTGGGTTTTGGAGGTTGTAAATATGTATATTAGCAGAATGACTCATCTTTCCCTTCAGTGTCACTAGATCAAATACTACTCAAAACTAGAAGAGACTCTAAAACTTGAGTACAACCTTTTCCATTGACAATCGGGGAAAGCTTCTTATTTGGGGCCTCTGTGGTGTTGTTTCCTGCTATTCTGGGGCCAGGAATTAATATCAGTTGACATTAAAATATCGAAAGTACCTGTGCCCTAGTATGCGTTACACTAACCACTTTGTCAACAACAGCTACCATGTCGAGACATGGACAGAGTTGTATGGACACTGGTGAACAAGAAGGCCACTCTGATTTCACAGTCAACAGATGGGGGAAACGGATAATTAAATGAGTATTTCCATAAAGTAAGTTCAAGACAGGCCACACTGTATAATTTATGGATAAGTGAGGTCTTAAGATCAGTTGGAGATGAGACCTGATAAGTAGATTGTCTTTGGTTGGGTAGTTTCTTAAGCCCTATAATTAAATTAGGTGATATCCTTATTTAATTTAGGGAAAGGATTCTAATATAGTAGACAATGGGAGCTGGATTTTAGCCCTCTCCCTTCTTTTGAATGAACACTTAGACAGGGTACAAGCTGAACAAAGAGAGCTAAGAGGGACTGTGCCACTTGAATGAATGAGGTCATAATAGCCTAAATGCAATATACCTCTCAGCTCAACAGATCAGATGGCATATAGATACTTGTGTATAATTCCTTTTCCTCTCCAGCACAGGTGAGGTGCATGATGGGCCTATCCCAAGTATCCAGAGGTGTGAATCAGACACCATTAGGATCCTACTGCTTGGATCCACAACCAATGCTCAGGGAAGCAGCAGTCAAGAGATCAAAAGAGGGGTTGCATTGGGTAAATCTGCTGCACAGACTCTTTGTAGTACTGAGAGGCAGGGTATAACTATGAAGGCTAAAGTTTACCTAACCCAAGCCATAGTATTGTTATTTGCCTCATATTCTTGTGAAAGTAGAACAGTGTAAAGGAAGATTGAAGAAGAATTGATGTGTTTGAATGGTGTTGTTGGTGAAGAATACTGAAAGTGCCATGAATTGCTAAAAAGACAAAGTGGAAGAAGTATGGACAGACTGCTCCTTAGAGGCAAGGATGGTCAGACACTGTCTTACCTTTTTTGGGCATGTGACCAGGAGAGCCCAGTCTCTGGAGAATGGGGGCATCATGCTTAGTAAAGTAGGAGGACAATGAAAGAAAAAAAGGCCCTCAAGGAGATGGACAGACACCAGGGCTGCAACAATGGGCTCAAGCACCGGAACAATTATGATTGCGAGGATGGCGCAGTCCAGCAGCATTTCATTCTGCTATGCATAGGGTCACTATGGGTCAGAACCAACTCAATGGCACCTAGCAACAGCACTACTGAATGTCGGACAGAGGGTGACAAGCAAAAGGAGCCACAACGAGATGAAACAGTTTCAGAGAGAGAAGTGAGAGGGAGAAATCATAACTAGACCAATTGCTAGAAACGGACACCGTGTTTGATAAGTACAGGATCAGTGAGGCCAATCCAAGGGTTAGATTTACACAGCTGAAACAATGGGCTCAAACAAACCAAAGAATATGAGTATGACAGAAATTGGCAACGTTTAATCATGTTATACATAAGGTCACTGAGTCAGAGCCTATTCAGTAGCAACCAACAACAAGGTCACTTATCCAGGCAAAGAAGATGCGATAGGAGGTGAGTGAGGAGCCTCCAGGCCTTGGACTGCACTTACACAGAAAACCGCTGATATCCACGAATCTGTCTTTGGCTGCTACCCTGTGAAACATTCCCATTCTACCTTTCTTCCTCCATAAAAGACATACCAATTTTACATAAGACCTACTGTTAGGTAGCAGGATAGGGCGGTGTTCCTCTTCTTGCCTAGGAGACCTCTACAGGAGGTTGGAAGCCAATGCAGGCTAAGGGGCATGTGCCAATTCAAGCCCAAGCCAGGTAAGCAGTACACCTGGGTTGGCTCAAACTAGGCCAGGTGAGCTTAATTCAGCCAATGGGGTCAAAAAGTACCATCGACCACACCTCCCAGCCGAAAGCCCAAAAGGCCAAACCCTGGAGACCACCGTCCTTCTCTTCAGCTGCTCCTCCATCTTCAGCTCATCTATGCGCGGTCTATCTGGCTGCCATGTGTGGGTTTGCAGTCCCCTGAGAGTGCCTGTGCTCACTTACTGTAAAGCCGGAAGCTTCTTCTATCCTTTATAAAAACCCACTTAGATCACAAACCAAGCTTCAGCATGAATTCTTTCTTGCCCTGAAATCTTCCCACCCAAGAAATCTAACATATTCAATCCACTGACCTCTGAAATCTAATACTACCTAGACTGTCTAGCCTATCTACAGGGACCCTCCAGCACCACCAACTTGCCCAACACCTGCTGTGGTGAAATGGCTGAATAATTTGTCACCCTGTGGAAGTGTGGATGAAAGGCTTCTTGACTCTTCTTTTCCAAGCAATGTTCTTCAAGTGTAAAGGACCAACTTTGGGTTAAAATTGAGTTCTCAGGTGGAATCTATCCCCAGATCAACTCTCACTGGAGTATAAACTCCTAATATCTTGACTACAGCTTTATTTCCAGTGTTGGTAAGAATTATTGTTAGATTGCTTTCAACTTGGTGCCTAACTCATAGCCATCCATACATAGAGGATCAAACCACTGAGATCCACAAGGTTTTCTTTGACTAATTTTTAGAATTAGATTGTGAAGCTTTTCCTTTGAGTCTCTCTTAATTTGCAGCCCTGTTGGCATTAAAGAAACATTCCACATCGGGCTTGTTGACTTAGCAAGTCTCCTGTGCAGAGGAGAAAATGGCTATGACTGAAACGTTAATGCCCTCTTGGTCACATGTCACATCAGAAAAATTTTGCTTGCATGTGATATTGTACAATATTGTTTCATTTTTGTTGAATGAACTTTCTTTGGAATGGGGACAAATATACCTCTCTTCTAGTCTGTTGGCCAGCAACCCTTGGTATAGACAAGGGATTGCTTCCAGTGTTATATCTCTTTTTAAAAACATCTCGGTTGGTTTTCTGTTATTTCCTGGAAACTTGTTTTCACCAATGTGTTCAGTGCAACCTAGACATTTTCATCAATACCACTCTTCTTAATCATCTACTTCCTCCTTTAATGGTTGAACGCAACCAATTCTTTGTAGTATAATGACTGTATTCTATTCATCTTCTTTTGATGCCTCCAAAATCTTTTAATATTTTGCCCATAGAATCCTTCATAATTTAACTTGTGGTTTAATTTTTTTCTTTAGTTCTTTCAGTTAGAAAAATGCCAAGTGTCTTCTAGCTTCAAGTGTCTATACAGTTCATTATAACATTTTACTTTGTCTTCAAGAGTAATCTTTTGAAACCACTTATTCAGATCTTTATTTCATCTTTTTTTAAAACTTCACTCTAGCTCCTCTATACCAACAATAAGTTTCAGGGTCCCTTTTGAGATTCATTTTAGTGTTTTGTTTCTCTCCTGTCTTTATAATGATCTCATATTTTCTTCATACATGAAAGCCTTGATATCATCCCACAACTCATCCAGTCTTTCATCATTAATGTAATATATTAATGCAGCCTAGTAATGCAATACATTAATTAATACATTAATGTTCAAAAGATCTTCTCTAGCTTCATATTTTGTTCTCCAGGTCAGGTTTCAATTTTCTTTTTCTTTTTTTAAATCGTTTTATTAGGGGCTCATACAACTCTTATCACATCCATACATACAGCAATTGTGTAAAGCACATTTGCACTTTCATTGCCCTCATCATTCTCAAAATATTTGCTCTCCACTTAAGCCCCTGACATCAGGTCCTCATTTTTCCCCCTTCCTTCCCACACTCCTCTCCCTCATGAACCCTTGATAATTGATAAATTATTATTTTGTCATATCTTGCCCTGTCCGACATCTCCCTTCACCCACTTTTCTGCTGTCTGTCCCCCAGGGAGGAGGTCACATGTAGATCCTTGTAATCGGTTCTCCCTTTCCAACCAACCCTCACTCTACCCTCCCAGTATTGCCACTCACACCCCTGGTTCTGAAGGGAATCATCTGCCCTGGATTCCTTGTGTTTCCAGCTCTTATCTGTACCAGTGTACATCCTCTGGTCTAGCCAGACTTGCAAGGTAGAATTGGGATCAGGGAGAAGGGCGGGGGAGGAAGCATTTAGGAACTAGAGGAAAGTTGTATTTTTCATCATTGCTACATCGCACCCTGACTGGCTCATTTCCGCCCTGAGACAACCCCTCTGTTCAATTTTCTTTAGCTTCATCTTGAGCTTACATATGAGCAACTGATGGTCTGTTTCACAGTCAGGCTCTGATTTGTTCTGATGGTTGATACTGAGTTTCTCTGTCATCTCTTTCCACAGATTTGGCCAATTTGATTCCTGTGTATTACATCTAATAAAGCCTAAATGTTTTGTTATCATTGATATTGTTAAATAAAAGTATTTGCAATGAACACATTCTTAATCTTGCCAACTTCTACCATGCAATCTTCAGCATCATTTCTATCACCAATACCTTATTTTCCTATTTCTAATATTTATTTATTTCCAATTTCTTAATTACAATCACTATTAATTATCAATATATCTTGATTGTGTTTTTGATCAATTTTAGACCACAGAAATTGGTAAAAATCTTCAGTCTCTTCATCTTTGGCACTAATGGTTGATACATAAATTTGAATAATGGTTATTCTAGCTAATCTTTCTTGTAGGCTTATGAGTATTATCCTATCACTGACAGTATTATATTTCAAGATATTAAAATTTTCTCTTTTACAATGAATGTGATGCCATTTAGGCTCAATCTACCAATTCCCAGCATAGTAAGCCCTGTGACATCTTCAATTCAAAATGGCCAATACCAGTCCATTTCAGTTCACTAATGTATAGGATATCTATCTTTTTATGTACCATTTCATTTTTGACAACTTCAAACTTTCCTAGATTCATACATTGTACATCAGAAGTTATTATTAATAATGGATGCTTACACTGTTGCTTCTCATTTTGAGTTGTGCCATATAATTATATGATGGTGCTGAAGCTTTACTCCATTTGATTTATTTACTTCAAGTCATATTTGAATGTTGTCCAACCTGAGTTAGACTATAAGTTTTCAATGGTCACTATTTTAGAAGTTGATTTTTCAAAGTCTGTCTTAGTCTGGAAACTCTGAGGAAACTATGATTATGCTGCTAGTATTTGAAATATTGACGGCATAGTTTCCAGCATCACAGCAATAACCCAGTTGTTAGAAGTTCCAGGGGGAAGTTGACTAGAATGAGATTTCTTCTTTTAGGTATTCACTACAGGCCTGTCTCGCCTCAGGGCAGTGGTTGAGTGGCCAGATCTTAGGCATACAGCTGAGGCCAAGTGACAACGTGACTCCAGTGACACTATGCTACACTGTTACACTACAAGGTGAAAAAGAATGGCTCCCAGGGGGGGTTTTAGGAAGCTAGCTACTAAAAGCAAAGGCTACATTTGTATCCTTTAGAAAATGGACATATCTTCTAAGTGGTAGAGTGGGTAATTCTGGCTTCCATTTGCCATTTGCAGTGCATTTCCTTTTGCTCCTCTCAGGTGGATGCCTCAACAAAACCTGAATCCAGACCCTTACAGTCAGGGCAGGAGGCAGCAGTGGCTGTGCCTGGCCTTCGTAGGCAATTGGGCTAGCTTACTGTTGCATCCTGGGAACTTGCTGGGGAGGAGGAGGGCCTTGGTCAGTCTGGCGTGGCCCATATATAGTTAAAGATTTACTTTGTCCTTGTTTCTTTCCAGGAATTTCACTGAGAAAATCCAGGTCACATGGAATTATAGGCTGTGAGGGAACAAAAATTCTGGGCATTCTTGCACCTTGGGAAAGTGACTTTCCTTCCACTCTGGCAAGCTCATGCATTGTCACACCTGGGTAGCTCAATATAGGAGGTCCTTCCAGGGACTAGTTCTTTCCAGTTGGACTCATTGCTGAGTATCTACCCAGTAGGTTGCAGGAGCTGGGACACTGCCTGCCAGGAGGCTAATGCATCCTCTATGGTGTTCTTAAGTCTGTCATGTGTGGTTTCGATGGGAATCCAATGTAATCATTCATCAGGTGATTTCTGAGCTTTACTATGGCTACAGTTATTTGTAGGGTCACCACAGCAAGTGTTTCCAAAGTCCTAGGTCTTTTAGCCACCTCTTAGAACCATCATCGGACCGGCAATTTCCCTGAAAATGGACACAGAAACCTCAGAGCTAGAAAAAGCCTGGCAAAGTCTGTTTGATGTCAATTCACTCAAAAGATTTTCTTATACTTTGTAAAGGGGTAACCCAGGCAGAGACAGGACAAGGGCTGCATGATTTCAAATCATAATCTGCCATGAGTGACTCAAGGTTATAGCTGGTATTTCTACATGAATTCCCATAGAGGAAATGCTTGAAGAACTAAGTGGGCTGTGAAAGAAATATAGTCTGTAAGAATAAACAACTGTAAAAAATTAAATGACATAGGACCGAGCAAAGGAACAGAAGTAAATACAAAAGAATGGAGAACAGTGAGAGATAGTAACCAATGTCCATGGAAGCAGCATCCAAGAAATCAAACCTAATACATTTTTTTTTCAAATTTCCCAGTTAATTAAACTAATACTATTCGAGTGCTTCTGTCCTACCTCCTAGTTTTTTGTGCAATGCCCGGGGTCACAAAAACAATGCCAGTTGAGGCAAAATAATTGGTCTCTATTAGTATAGAGCATGGGATGGAAAACTGCAGCTTTCTAGCCACATATGGCTCTTATAGGGCATACATGTGGTTCTAAATAAAATTTAAAGTGAAAATAAAATTATTGTTTGGATAATGGTAATTTTATTTATATGCTAAAATATATTTATTACTATAAAATAATTTTTAATTTGTTGTGAGGAACAGGATTGGTTCTTACAGCTGAGAAGTTTGTTGAACCCTGGTCTAGAGCAACAGAAGGAGTGTCAGGAATAGAAGGTGAGCATGAAAAGTGTTGGTATTTTTCTCAATGAACTACTGATCTCTTTGTCTGAAAGCCAGAAGAACTGGTTCATATCTGCCTTCTGATTATAGAACATTTGCATCAAAGATCCTATCTTAAAAATCCTGATAAAAAAGAGGGACATGCCTAACAGAATTTCAAATTCTTATCGACCCTGGACTCCCTTCACCAGTTATCAGTTTGTCATACATGGTGGCTTGTGTGTTACTATGATGCTGGAAACTATGTCACTGGTATTTCAAATGCCAGTAGGGTCACCCAAAGTGAACAAGTTTCAACAGAGCTTCCATACTATTAGCAGACTATTAAGAAGGAATTGACTGCCAACTTTGGAGGAATTAGTCACTAAAAACCTTATGCATAGCATGGATACATTGTCAAATAATGAAAGCTTAATGAATGGAACCAGAACACTGTCAGGTGTAATGCCAGAGTATGGGCCCCTAGAACCAAAGGGCATTACAAACCTGACTGAGGGGGAGATGCTTTCTCAGAGTGGAGTCCATCATGGTAACATAAGTGGAGTAAAGCCAGTGTGAGTGGAGTCTTAGGGATCTTCATTTGCTGATAGGGCACAACCCAAGATGAGGAAAAACAGCTACAATAATGTGCTAATGATCAGAATTTATTATATGTATTATGGATATAAGAAATTTGGAAGTCCTTCATAGTGAAATAGAATGCATAAATAAAGATATATTTGGCATTTGTGAGTATAAATGGACTAATATTGGACCTTTTATATCAGAAAGTTACATGAATTACTGTTCAGGAAATAACACGACCAAGGGGAATTGCATTGCATTCATTGTCAAAAGGGGTATTTAAAAATCAATCTTGAAATACAGTGCTCTCTGTGATATGATTATATATATTCACCTTTAAGGAAATACAATTAACACTATTATTCAAATTTATGCATCAACCACCAAAGCTAGTGATGAAGAAATTAAAAAATTCTATCAACTGCTTTAGTCAGAAATTGATCAAATATACAATCAAAATGCATTCATAAATTTAAGTGATTTTAATACAAAATTTGGAAAGAGGAAAGAACAGTAATTGGAAAAGATAGTCTTGGTAATACAAACCAAGCTACAGATAGCATAATAGAATTGCACAAGAACAGTAACTTGCTCATAGCAAATACTTATTTTTCAACAACACAAATGACTATACTCATGAACGTCTAAAGATGAGATACACAGAAATAAAACTGACTAGGGAAAAGACAATGGAGACACTCAATATCAGAAGCTAAATCTAGGCCAGGGGTTGACTGTGGAACATACCATCAATCACTCATCTGTAAGTTCAGGATAAAGCTGAAGCAAATCAAAACACATACACTGGGGCCAAAATATAACCTAGAGTATATCCCACCTGTATTCCTAGAACATATCAAGAACAGATTTGATGCATGGAACACTAATGACAGAAGACCTGTGGGAGGACATTAAGAATGTCATTCCTGGAAAACATGAAAGGTCATTAAAAAGACAAATTATATATATATATATATATATATATATATATATATATATATATATATTCAAAGTAGATGTTAGAAGAGACTCGGAAACTTGCTCTTGATTGTAGAGTAGCTAAAGCAAATGGAAGAAATAATAAAGTCAAAGAGCTGAATAGAAAAATTTCAAAGGAAAACTCCCAAAGAAAAAGTCAAATATTATAATGAAATGTGCAAAAGCTATGAGTTAGAAAATCATAAAGGAAGAACACACTCAGCTTATCTTAAATGAAAGAACTCATATGTCTCAAGCTGAAATACTGAAAGATCCTATGACCAAAAGAACAAACAATGCAAGAATTATCTAAAGAAGATTAAAAGAATACACAGAGTCCCTGCACCACAAAGAACTGGTCAACATTGCACCATTTCAGGAGATAGCATATGAGCAAGAGGCAATGATGCTGAAGTAAGACATTCAAGCTCCACTGAAAAAAAATAGCCAAAAATGCGAACGGGTCAATGCTACATGGATCAAGAGGAATTCTTTTGAACTGGACAAGGAAATAGTGCATGCTTTAAAATCAGGAAAAGTGTGCTTCAGGACTGTATCGTCTCACCATACTTCAATCTATATCCTGAGCAAATAATCATAGAAGTTCAATTATATGAAGCATGATTGGAGGTGGGTATTTTTAAACAATCTTCAAGGAGCACACAATCTTGCTGGCTGACGGTGAGGAGGACTTGACACACTTGCTGATGAAGATCAAGGATCGCAGTCTTCAGTGTGGATTACAAATGAATGTAAAGAAGACCTTACAACTGAATCAACAGCGAGATCATGATAAATGGGGAAAAGGCTGCAGAGATTTATGGAATACCAGTGGAAATGTTTCAACACTCATCTATAAGTTCAGGATGATGAAGAATGCAAGTACTTACTTCTTCAAGCCAGGAAATTTGAAAACTAGCTATTCACCCAACTGACGGAAAGACTTGCACATTTATACATATTCCAACAGAATGTTCAAATTAAAGAACAATATCATTGATATCACATGAATGTAATGTTTTGCTGAGGATCACCCAACAATGATTGTAGCAGCACATTGACAGGAAGCTGCCAGTGGTTCAGGCCAGATTCAGAAGAGGACCTGGAATGAAGACATGGACTTGGCTCATGCCAGGTGGATCTTGGCTCAAAGCGAAAAGAAGTTTTTGTGTTTTGTTAATTATGTTAAGGCATTGGACTGTGTGGGTCATAGCAAGATGTGGATAAACTTGAGAAGAATAGGAATTCCAGAAAACTTCATTGTGATCATGTGGACCCTGTGCATGCATCAAAAAGCAGTCGTTTGAACAGGACAAAGGAAGAGTGCATGATTTAGAATCAGGAAAGGTGTGCTTAAGGATCGTATCCTCTCACCATACTTATTCAATCTGTATGTTTAACAAACAATCAGAGAAACTGGATTATATGAAGAAAAATAAGGCATTTGTATTGGAGGAGGACTTTTCAGAATTCCTTTAAATACAGAGATTATACAACCTTGCTTGCTGAAAGTGAGAAGGACTTGAAGCACTGGCTGATTAAGATCCAGGAGTCCAGCCTTCAGTACGGATTACATTTCATTGAGCATGTTAAAAAGAATGGTTAAACTTTTTAGCATTTTTTGAAATCGAACACAATTTTAATTCATGTATGGTACATTTTTTATTAAATCACATGCATTTATTTATATTGTTTTAAAAAAGGACATTTCAAGATCAATCTTGGAGTAAAATGTTATCTATAAAAGTATAATATGTATACATATACAAAGAAATCCATTCAATTTGTGCACCAACCCCTAATGTTGAAGAATTTTATCAACTTCTTCAGTCTGAAATTACTCAAGCATGCAGCAAATATAAATTTGCAATTATTGGCTATTGGATTAGAAAAGCTGGAAAAGAAGAGGAAGGAACAATAATTGGAAAATATAGCCTTGTTGAGAGAAATGAACTTGAAGGTCACATAATCAACTTTTGCAAGACCACCGACTTCATCACAAATACATTGTGCAATAATATGAAAGTTGATTATACATATGAACTTCTTCATAGAGAATACACAAAAATCAATTTGACTACATCTGTGGTAAGAGATGATGAAAAAGCTCAATATAAGTAACTAAAATGAAGTCAGAGTCCTGTGGAAGGAAAAGCTTATCAACTGTGCATATGTAAGTTCAGGTCAAAGCTGAAGAAAATTAAAACAAATCAATAAGAGCCAAAATATGACCTTGAGTCTATTCCATCTGAGTTTACAGAACATATCAATAACAGATTTGATACACTGAACATTAATGACAGAAGATGTAATGAGCTGTGGGAAGAAATCAAGCGTATTAGACATGAAGAAAGAAAACGGTGATTTAAAAAACAAGAAAGAGATACTGCTTTTATAATTTATTTTAATTTTTTCTCTTAAATATTATTACCCATTCATAAGTAATTGAAACACAAGAAATTTGGGGGATCTCGTTTCATTTCTTTCTTTCTTTTTTTTTTTTTTTAGTGCTTTAACTTTTCTTATTTTAAACTTAATTTATTCCCGATCCATGACTTTTTGATTCTTCAGTTTCTTCTGGGAAATCTTTTTCTTCTGTAAAACCTCCTCTTCTGGTTTGGGAACATCTGTTCCTTCTCAGTCAGGATCATTTCAATGTGGCAGGGGGAGCTCATGTATGGGTTGATCCAACCATGAGCTCTGTAAGCCTGGTCGCGCATCTTGGGGGCTTTGTTCACCTGGGTGTGCTCAATGACCAGAGATTCCACATCTAAACCCTTAAGTTCAGCATTACTTTCTGCATTTTTAGCCATGTGAAACAAAAATTCAGCACGCTTTTTGAGCCACCAACCCTGGGTCCAACCCCACTGTTTGGCCTGGGCACACCTACCAACACCGCCATTGTACTGTCGGAAAGGCACACATTGCTTCTGCAGAGTGATATCTTTCAAGTATTTGGTGGCTTTCTGAATATGCATGCCTTTGATGGCCTGAGAAGTTTCACGGGTGTTCTTGAAGTGGACCCGGAGGTTCGACCCTCTTGATTTTCAGGATTTTGTAGGGTTTTCTGGGTCAAGTGAGTAGCAAACCATTTTGGCAGGTCCCCACAGGCCGCTACACTTAGAGCTCATTTCATTTCTTTTTAACTCTCTTTTTGTTTTGCTTCCATTTTCCTTTTTTTCTCCCACCTCTCATAGTTCCTCTTCCACTTTTTGATCTCTTTCCAAACACTTAAACTAACACTCTACCCCAGTACTTAATATAAACTATCTAACACTGCTCTATGGCACTACCTATCAGAGTTAATTACTCCCACATCACCCCACCTCCCTAACACCATTAATAGCTAAACCAAGATGTCAAGAAATCAAAATAATATATTCATTCTCTCTCTCTCTCTCTCTCTCTCTCTCTCTCTCTCTCTCTCTCTCTCTTCTCTCCCTCTCTCTCTCTCTCTCTCTCTCTCTCACACACACACACACACACGAGAAACTGACACAAATAACCAAACAACAATCAGACCTAAATGAAATGCCTGAAATTGAACAGAGTGCGGAATTGCCAGAAAAATAATTTAAAACAACGATGATTTCACTCATACAATAAGTGATGGAAGAGTCTGAGAGGAAACGTGAAAACAATAGAAAAACTAAAAACTCACTGCATGTCATATAAGAAAAACTCCAAACAGAAACACAAAAGTCAAACACTTCAATAGCAGAATTACACAATACTGTAAAAGAAGAGAGAAACATAATTGAAGAGGTAGAACTCCAAATTAGTGATCTAGAAGCCTAATCTATAGACTTCCATCTAAAACAAGAATAATCCAAAATGTATGAGACTGAGAAAAGTTTGAAAACAATGTGACACACAATCAAGAGGAATAAGATCCATCTTATAGGGATTCCACAAGAAGAGGAAGAAAAGACCCACACAGACAACAATCAAAGGATTCCTGCAATAAAACGCTCCTTGATGCTTAAAGGAGGAAAAGATAATTATTTAGGAAGCTGAAAGAACCCCAATAAGGAGAGAACTCCAAAGGAAAACTTCCTAGCATATTGTAGTCAAGATGCCTAGCATCAACAAAAGGGGAAAATGCTAAGTGCAGCCAGAGAAAAAAGAATAATTATATACAAAGGGTCAACAATTAGGAAAACATCAGATTTCTCAGCAGAAACCATGTAGGCTAGAAGACATAGAGTGCCATAAATAGTTATGAAAACAAGTAAACAAACAATCTTTCTAGAATTTTGAACCCAGAAAAATATTACTCAAATATGATAGAGGAATAAATGTATTCAAAGACAAGTAGAAATTAAAAGAATTAACAAAAATGAGACCATCACTACAAAAAATGCTCAGTGAAGTATTATGGCCAAAAAATTAAAAACAACACACAAACCTGAATTGAACATATAAGACAATTTCTCACAAAACCCAACACACACAGAGCAACATCCAAAGCAACGAAATAGTACAGGAAGAACAAAGAAACTGAATACAACACACATACACACTCATACACACCATGCACAAACATAAAGCAAAATGACGGTAACAAATACATACATTTCAATGATCTCACTGAATGGTAATGGAAGAAATGCACTGGTAAAGAAACAGAAAAGAGAATGGATAAGAAGCAAATCCATTAATATGCTGCCTACTTGAAAAACACCTCACAGACACAGATATGAACAGACTAAAGATCAGAAGCCATACAAAAGCATACCAATCAACAATATTAATCTCTGAGAAAATAAATTTCAAGGCAAACAAAGTAATAAATGATAAGAACTGACACTGTATAATGATCTCAAGAACAATAGCCCAAGAAGACATGACTATGATAAATATCTATGCACCCAATGAAAGACCCTTAGAGAATGGAAAAAGAATATAAGCACCTCAACAATAATAACAGGAGACTCCAACATGCAATTCTCAAGGAAAGACCAAGAAAAAAACTCAGTAAAGAAACAGAAGAGCTCAACAACACCGTCAACAAAATAGAACCTCATAGACATAAACAGAATACTCCATCCAATAAAAACACAGTATAAAATTTTCTCCAACACACATGGAATATTTTCAAGAGTAGACTATATTCTAGGCCACAAAGCATGCCTCAACAAATTCAAAACACTATTTATCCTACAACATAGCTTCTCAAACCACATTGCTATAACAGTAGACATCCACAATAAAATGAACAGAAACATAAAGACATGCACGTGGAAAATGAACAACATACTATTCACAAATTATTGGGTAATAAAGCAAATAAAGGTGGAAATTTTAAAATTCCTTGAGACAAATGAGAGCAATAACACAACATATCAAAACCTTCAGGACACAGCAAAAACAGTAACCAGAGGACAATTTATAAAAATCGAGAGAAGAAAAAAAAGAGGAGAAATCCAAAATCAACACCCTAACCCAGCATCTTCAATAAATGGAACAAGGTCAACTGTCTAAGATCTCCAATAAAAGAGGGAAAGAAATCATAGGAACAAAGAAAGCTAAAATAAGTAGCATGGTGGAACGGGGCTAATAATGGGAAAGAAATGAAGACAAGAAGCTGGTTCTTGAAAGAATTAATAAAATAGACCACTAGCAAACATAAGCAAAGAAAAGATATTAATTAGCCAGTATAAGATATGAAAAGGGTGATATTACAACAGATCCAAATGAAATAAAAAGAGTACTAAAACACTACGATGAAAAACTGTTTTCAAACCAATCTGCCAATCTAGAAGAAATAGACAGATACCTAGAAATATAATACCCACTCAAATGAATGCAAACAAATATTGAAAAACTCAAAAGACATACAAGGAGGTTTTTTTCCCAAAGCTATGTGTTTACTTTTTTTTTTTTTACAAAACAACCTTATCGCCTTCAAAGTATTCTCCGTTACACTTAATATATTTATCAAATCTTTCATTCCATTCTGGGAAACATGTTCAAAACTCATCTATTTGGATGACTGGCAGCACCACTCTCATTTTTCCCTTTACCTCTTCTACATTTTCAAATCACTGTCCTCTCATGTCCCTCTGCATTCACGGAAACAGAAATAAGTTGCATGGAGTTAGGTCAGGTGAGTAAGGTATGTGGAACAATAGTAGGCATACTGGTTTTGGCCAAAATCTGGTGCACTGAGATGACTGTGTGAGCAGGTGAATTTTCAGTCCTCTGTCTGGCATTAATTAAGCCTTTTATGTTGCACACTGTTACACAATTTTTTCAGAACTCTAAATAGAAAGCTTGACTAGCAGTCTGACTTGGTAGAAGGAATTCAAATGTACTACGTGTTGACATTTTTGTCCATTTGGGAAGTTGATGAACATCCAGAATGAGATTTGTCATCAATCTACATTTCACCTTTTTTGAAATGAGGAAACCACTCCTACACTTGAGTTGTTCACATAGCTCTGTCCTTGTAAGCTGTGTTCAACACCACAACAGTTTCTGCAACATTTTCCCTGCGCAGGAATCAAAATTGGACAGCCTCTTGCTGTTCTCTTAAATCAGCCATCACGAGTGAAACATCTTTTATAAAAACATTCACTGTGACCAGAGAGAAATTTTCCAGGCAATGCCACTGGGTGCACTAAATCAGAGCAAGTTGTCCGATGCTTACCTAGCAGGAAAAATGCATACTAACAAATCTCTGCTCTGCCCAGCGCAATTCTGATTTTTGGGGGGGATAGGGGTGAGGGGATGGGGGAACGCCTAGTATGACAAAACAAGAAATAGAGATAGGGTAATGTAACCAAGAGAAATTACTGTAACCCAAATGAAGGCTGAGCATGATAGTGGGACAGGTGGATAGTCAAGGGAAATTGCTAGGAGGCAATTTATAGAAGTCTAAATAGAGGTATCTACATATGTAAATATATTTATATTTGAGGATGGGGAAATAGATTTATGTGCATATATTTATAAATTTAGTATTAAGAGAGCAGATAGACATTAGACCTCCACTCAAATACTCCCTCAATGCAAGAATACTTTGTTCTATTAAACTGGCATTCTATGATGCTCACCTTCCTGACACACTCGCTGAAGACAAAGTGCGTGCACATGCAAATATGGTGAAGAAAGTTGATGGAGCCTGGCTATCAAAAGATATAGCATCTAGGGTCTTAAAGACTTGAAGGTAAACAAGTGGCCATCTAACTCAGAAGAAACAAAGCCCGCATGGAAGAAGCACATCAAGCTGTGTGATCATGAGGTACTGAAGGGATCGGGTATCAGGCATCAAAGAACAAAAACTCATATCATTGTGAATGAGGGGGAGTGCGGAGTGGGGACCCAAAACCCATCTGTAGATAATTCGACATCCTCTTACGGAAGGGTTACAGGGAAGGGACAAGTCAGTCAGGGTGCAGTGTAGCAATGATGAAACATACAACTTTCCTCTAGTTCCTAAATGCTTCCTCCCCACCCATTATCATGATCCCAATTCTACCTTACAAATCTGGCTAGACCAGAGGATGTACACTGGTACAGATAGGAACTGGAAACACAGGGAAGCCAGGATGGATGATCCCTTCAGGAACAATGGTGAAAGTGGTGATACAGGAAGGGTGGATGGAGGGTGGGGTAGAGAGAGGGAACTGATTACAAGGATCTACATATAACTTCCTTCCTGGCGGGGAGGGGGGCTGACAACAGAAAAGCAGTTGAAGGGAGACATCGGACAGTGTAAGATATGACAAAATAATAATTTATAAATTATCCAGGGTTCATGAGGGAAGGGGGAGTGGGCAGGGAGGGGAAAAATGAGGAGCTAATGCCAGGGGCTTACGTGGAGAGCAAGTGTTTCGAGAATGATGAGGGTAAGGAATGTACAAATGTGCTTTACATAATTGATGTATGTATGGATTGTGATTAGAGTTGTATGAAGCCCCAATAAAATTACTAAAAAAGGAACTACCATTGAAGAAAAGCCCAAGACCAGAAGTGTTTCACAGGGGAATTCTACCAAGTATTCAGAGAAGATCTGAAACCAATGTGACACAAATTATTCTAGAACATAGTAAAAGACAACAAACCCCCAAACTCATTCTATGAAGTTAGCATTAACACTGATACTCAGACAAAGACCTTACAAAGATAGGAAATATCCCTCATGAACATAGATGCGAAAATCCTCAACAAAATTCTGGTAAGTAGAATCCAACATTATATAAATAAAATTATTCACCAAGAAGAAGTAGAATTCATTCTAGGGATGCAGAGATGGTTCCATATTCAGAAAGCAATTAATGTTATCCACCTCATAAACAAGGCAACGAATAAAAACCACATGATCATATAGATATATAAGACTTTGACAATATTCAACACCCTTTTTTTCTTAAAAAATTTCAACAAAATAGGAATAGAATGAAAATCCCTCAACATAATCAAAGCCATCACCAACAGCCAAATCAACAGCCCAAACCTACCGCCAACATCATGCTCAAAGGAGAACAGTTAGAAACATTTCCACTGAAAAGCGGAACCAGGCAAGGATGCCCCTTATCATCACTCGTATTCAATATCTTGACAGAAGTCTTAACGAGAGCCACCAGACAACAAAAAGAAATCAAGGGAATACAACTAGACAACGAAGACATGAAACTTGCAATTTGGTGCTAGCTTGATAAGATCTTATATAAAAAAAAACCTAGAAGTTTCCACAAAAAGCCTATTAAAAACAATTGAGGAATAGATAGGTATAGGATACAAAATTAAAAATCCCAAAACAATCAATTTCCTGTATACTAGCAAAGAGAGCCATAACAGTCAGTGTAAGATATGAAAATAATAATAATTTCTAATCTATCAATGGGTCAACAAGCGGTGGGGAATGACAAAAGAGGAGCTGATACCAAGGGCTCAATAGAAATTAAACGTCCAGAAAAGAATGATGGCAACATATGTATGAATGTGCTTGATACAATTGATGTATGGATTGTTATGAGTTGTAATAGCCACCAATAAAATGATATTTTAATAAAAAGGAAAGAAAGAAAGAAAACCAGGGATTTAAAAAAGACAGTAAGAAAACAATATAATAAAAAAGAAAACAATATCATTTATAATAATCAAAAGGTTAAATACTTAAGAATAAACCTAAATAAAGAAAAAAATCCTGAGCAGAGAAAACTAGAAAACATTACTACAGGAAGCCAAATAAGACATATAAATGGAAGAATATCTCATGCTCATGGATAGACACAATTAATATTGTGAAAATGCTAGTATTAACCGAACCATCTATAAATACAACCCAAACCCAATCACAAATGCACTCTTTAAAGAAGTGGAAAAATGAATTACCAATATCATATGGGTAGGCAATAGATCCAGAATAAGTAAAGAACTGCTTAAAAGGAAGAACAAAGTATGAGGCTTGGCACTATTTGAAGTAAAAACCTATTATATAGCTACAGTAGTCAAAATAACCTGGTATTGTTACAAGAGATACATAGAGCAATGGATAAGAACAGAACACACAGTTATAAATGCATCAGCTTAAGGCAACTAACCATGATAAAATTTATGTGCTGGGGCCAGCCTCCCAAACCTCTCCACTGGTTCCCTACTCCATGCCGCGATATTGCATTCACACCTTATGGCACTGGGTTGAAGTCTGGTCCCACTTTCCCTGTGGAGATATAAACAATACCCTCCCCTTGGGTGGATTAGTGCCCCATGCCCCCACTCCCCTTTTCTTCCTTATATTCATCCTTTTATTTTCCTTTCCCCACCTCCTCCACCATTGTCTACCATGTGCAATCCCTGGTTTTGATCTGGTCTCTGCCATATTACACAGTCTTCACCCCAAATATGTTTGTATATAGTAGCTTTTTCCCCTATGCCCCTTTTGCATTTTTTATTTTAATACTTACCTCAGCGGGCTCATGTTGTACTTGTCCTTTGTGCCTGACTTGCTTCGCTTAGCATGATTTCCTCCAGTCCTTCACATGCCGCTATGTGCCTCATATATTCATCACTGCTTTTTAGTGATGCGTAGTACTCCATTGTATGTATATACCACAGTTTTTTAATCCAATTGTCAGTTGATGGAAATTTGGGTTGCTTTCAGCTCCTTGCAATTGTGAACTGTGTCACAATGAACATTGGAGTACAGATATCTGGCCTTGGTTTGTTTCTTGTCTCCTCTGGGTATATGCCCAGTAGGGGGATTGCTGGGTCATATGGTAACTCTATTTCCATCTGTTTTAGGTATCACCAAATTGATGTCCATAGTGGCAAGACAGCCTTTTCAATAAATGGCGTTGGACAAATTTGGTTTTCATATGCAGAAGAATGAAACAAGACTAACATTTATTCCCATGCACAAAAACACACTCAATGGATTAAAGACCAACAGTGAAAAAGCTGGAACAAACTTCAGCCCTATTGCAGGGCATGCATAGACTACCAAGTATAATGAAGGAGACAAACACAGCAGAAGACAAGATAGATGCCTGGGATATGCTGAAATTACATCAATTATGTGCATCAAAAGACACTGGAGAGTACAACCAGAGCCTACAGTGTGGGGGTCTGGGCGGGAGGGTGGGCGGAATTTACAAACTACAAAACGGTCTAACTACGGAGATCTACAGAACTCTACAATGGCTCAATTAGAAACTAACAAATGACCTGATTAAGAAGTGAGAAAAAGACTTGACTAGACAGTTTACCAAAAATAAAATGCAAATGACTAACAAGCACATGAAAAAATGTTCAAGATCACTAGCCATCAGGGAGATGGAAATTAAAACCACAAACAGATCCCACCTTCCACCCACAATGCTAGCCCAATTTGAAAAAACAAAACAAAAAATACAGAGAACAACAGATGCTAGAGAGGACTTGGAGAGAACCGAACTCAAATACACTGTTGGTGGACTTGTAAATACATACAGCCACTGTGGAAAATGATATGTTGATACTTAGAACAACTAGAAATTGAAATCCCAGATGATCCAGCAACAATACTATTAGGCATATATGTACCTAAGAGACAGAACACAAGAGGATGTACTTGTATGCATCACTGTTCACAATAACAAGAAACTGGAAGCAGTCCATAAATTCAACAGTGGAATAATAGAAAACGAAACCATGGAACAAGCATACAATGGAATAGTATACATCGCTAAAAGTACAGTGATGAAAAAGCATGAAACACTTTGTGACAGGGAAGGAACCAGAAAGTATTATGTTGATTGAAGTTAGTCAATCACAAAAGGACAAATATTTTATCACTCCACTACTATATGGGGAAGTACCAATTAAACAAGTCTTAAATATCAATTACCAAACAAAGGGAATTTCAGAGCAGTCACTGTATTTCTGTGGTTTAGTATGGTGGGTAAATGAGGAGGAGCAACCTCACATTGAGAAGGAATGCTAAACAATAATTATAAGGAACCTAAGGGGAGATTAAGCCAGTTCTATGTTCCCGGGTAGACATTCCAATATGTTTCTACCCAATCCTTGCTAAACAGCGCCATGGACTAAGCACTAGGATAACCTTAGACACTGTCCTTACAGGGAGCATGGCATTTCCCAAGATCTACACCAGAAGGACTTGATGTGGAAGCCCAACTAAACAAACTGGGCCCTACCTCAAAACTACCTGTAACCTTGGACTTAGGATGAAATACTCTGATGGGAGAGGAAGCAAAGGATGAGCACCTCATGGAAATGGCAGTCGTAGCCTTGTTGGGACTCTTGACTTATTGAGTGTTCAATGAAAGGGAACTCAGAACCACCATATATACCTCAATACTCTCAGCATTATTAATAAGGCAGGTTTTAATCTGAGAGGCAAGGATCTGCCCTTGTATGAAGTAATTCAGGACAATTTCCCCTAGTATCCAGCCCCATGCTCCATGTAAACAGAACTCAATTATTAGGAAATCAATCTGCACGAAGCAACAACTCATGGATTGCAGCCTGCAGTAGGACTCTAATTGTATAGGCTCTTTATGTAAACAGTACATTAAATTCTATGCCATTGGATAAATTATTGATGTTATCAATGCAATGGCCTTTTACCCAGGAGGGATGATTGACAGTGTTTCTTTTGTTTTTGTTATTGTGGGTTTTGTTTATATTATAATATGATAGCCAAAGGAAACCAGTTCATAACTCGTGCAAAGCAGATGGCTTGTGGGGTCCCATGGAATTCTATCCCTAGTACAAGAACAGTTATTTCTTATAACATGGCCCTGCTGAACACTGACCTTTTAGAAGAGATCACAAGCCTCTGGTAGATCCTCTCTAATCATACACAAAGGATTCGAACCGCTTGACTATCATACTTGATTATGATGGATTGAACCATGATATACTATGATACCTGGTCACTTAATTTCCCTCTTACCCAACTTGAATTTACTCTAGGCTAAAATATTTCTCACTTTTTCCCCGATGGAAATTTTAAAATGTTGATGGTGATCTTTTCTTTCTTACTCTTTATTTTTATCTTTATATTACTATTATTATTTTCACTTTCTGCTTCATTTTGTTTTAGCTTTTTATTGTTTCTATTAGGTTTCCCAGTTTATGAAGCACAGAAGGTTTGGATGCATAGAGACAATAACTGATTCAGTGGTTTGTCAGGGTCAGGTGGTAGGGAGGATTAGAGATATTGGGGAGCAAACAATGAATGCAAGAAAGGCAGGGAGCACAATAATTGATTATGATTTTATATATATACAGATTTTCAAAAAATGATTTTTCTATGGATGTATATGATATGTGATTATTAGATCAAGAACACTACCACCCCCCCCCAAAAAAAGAGAGAGAGAAAGAAAAAGGAAGAAACCAAATTTGATCTATGGTTACAATGGGTGAAGGAGAAAGAGTTTTTACTTAGGGGGCATTGAGTTTATATTAGCAGTGGTGGAATAATTTCAGGAAGGGTATCAATAAAAGTTGTACAACACAAAGTATAATCAATGGCAAGAAATTATGCTTGAAGAAGTTGTTGGAGATTTTTTGGCATATTTTTGCCACAATAAAAAATAATTACACAAATAATGATGAGTACAAGGAAGAAGAAAAAATTTTTGATTGTGGTATGATTGTATGACTCTTTTTGATATGATTGAACTATTGAATTCTATGATAAATGGATGAAGTACTGTGTTATTCTGAGTACATTAGAGAAACAAATCCACAGAAACTTATATGTATAAGAGAGAGGTTTTTTTTTTGGGGGGGGGGTGTTACATTGATTTATTTGATCTAGTAACGAGTGGTATTCTCAAAAGTCTTTCTCTTAGTCAGACGTTTGATCCCCTTGAAGAGCTTTCTGTCTTTGAGCTTGAACCACGAGCTTTACTCCATCAGTAATGCTGTAGTGCATTCTGAAGTCCCTCCTCTGAAGAAAACACAATCCAAGCCATTCCTTTGTGGAAGTCAGTGTCTCTATTAAAAGGTAGAGTGCACCTTCGGGCCTGACCAAACTGTACAAAGTGTTCTCTCAATTCACCCAAGGCTGTGGTCCAAGGAACTTTTAGGACGAAAGCAATGGGTCAGCTAATACTCATACGGAGGACTGCGGCACTCCTCGTTGCCCAGGCTGCCATCTTCCCACCGTACAAATGTTAAATGCGCATCAAAAAAAAAACAAAAAAAACCATCCCAACCCAGTGCTGCCCAAGCCCACAAATTCAACATTAGCCCATATGTCCGCCACCAATCCACAAAGTCCTCCTCCATCTCACAAAACTCATGCAATGATGCTGACTGCAGAAGGAAAGCCAAATTGGTGAACATGTAAGTATCTCAGTGCTGGTGGGGGTTCTCCACACGACTGCTCCAACACCCAGGGCTGCATCGGGGTAGGTCCATGCGGCTTCTCCTCAGGGACATTTTTCAGGAAATGAGCCTTGCCAGCTGAAGCAGGGAACTGCCTATGGCAGCTGTACCCTGGTCTGACCATCAGAAAGCAAGAGACCAGAGAACTCAAAAGGCGAGGCTCACCAAGCCATTTATCTCTCTGCCCTTCAATTAACACCACATGTGTTTATCGGCCAGTTTGGCACAATAAACTTTAACTATCTCAAGTACCAATAAACTGTTAAAAATAAAAGACAAGAAGAAAGAAAAATTCAAAGTGAATTTCATAAGAGATTCTGAAATTTGCTCTTATCCATAGAGAGGTTAATAATGAAGTAAAATTTCAAAGGGCAGCTTGAGAAGCAAAGTAAAGTATTATAATGAAATGTGCAAAGACCTAGAGTTAGAAAATAAAATGAAGAACACTACTAGCATTTCTTAAAGTGAAATAATTGAAGAAAAATTGAAGCCTTGAATTGAAAGCTTCTATAGGCAAAATATTGAATGATGCAAAAAGTTCCTAAATGAAAAGTATACATAGTGTCACTATATCAACTATTTCAAGAGACAGCATATGATCAAGAACCAGTGATATTCAAGGAAGAATCCAAGACAAAATCCTTCACATTAACCTTTTCTCCACTTTTCATGATGTCACCTCTTGTGAGGATTTGGGCCTTCCTTACGTTGAGTCGGAATCCATACTGAAGACTGCCATCCTTGATCTTTACCAGCAAGCGCTTCCATTCCTCCCATTTCAGCAAGGAGCCCCAGTGGTATAGTGGTTATGCACTGGACTGTAATCAGCATGGTCGGCAGCTTAAAAACTACCAGCAGTTCTTTAGAAGAAAGACTGGGATTTCTACTCCTGTAAATAGTTAGTTTCAGGACCCCAAGTTTTGATGCCACATTCTTCTTCATGTAGTCAAGACTCTGATGATTTGTGCAGCATACAGATTAAACAAGTATGGTTACAGGATGCAACCATTACACACATCTTTCATGATTTTAAAACATGCAGTATTCTCTGGTTCTGTTGGTACAACTGCCTCTTGATCCATGTACAAGTGCCTCATAGGCATAATGAGGTGTTCTGGAATTCGCGTTCTTCTCAATCCACAGTTTATTATGGTCTATACAGTTGAATGCCTTTGTATAGTCAATGAAACACATAGTAAACAAAAAGTAAACATCTTTCTGGTGTTGTCTGCTTTGAGCCAAGGTACATCTGACATTAGCAATGCTAGCTCTTGTTCCACATCCTCTTCTGAATCCGACCTGCTCTCTGGCAGTTTACTGTCAATGTATTACTGCAACCATTGTTGAATGATCTTCAGCAAAGCTTTATTTGTGTGTAATGTCAATGATATTGTTCTATAGTTTGAGCATTATGTTTGATAACCCTTCTTTGCAGTGGACACAAATATGGGTCTCTTCCAGCTAGTTGGTCAATTCCTTTTCCTAATTTCCTGGTGTAGATGAGTGCTTCCAGTGCTTCTTCAGCTTGCTGAAATACTTGATGATTATTCTGTCAATTCCTGGAGCCTTGTTTTTCACTAATGCATTCAGTGCAGTGTGAACTTCTTCCATCAGCACCATTGGTTCTTGCTCATCTGCACCTCCTGACATGATGGACTGGCAACCAGTGATTATATTCTTTTCATCTTCTCTTGATACTTCCTCTACCACTCAATATTTTGCCTCATGAATCTTTCATTATAGCAACTTGTGCTTTGAATTTGTTCTTGAGTTTTTAAAGTTTCATATACATTGAGCGTATTCTCACCTTTAGGTTTCCTAATTTTAGGTCCTTGAATATTTTGTTATAATATTTGGCTTATTCTTCTTGAGCTGCCCTTTGAAATTTTCTATTCAGCTCTTTGATTTCATCCTTTCTTCCATTTGCTTTAGGTACTTTATGATTAAGAGCAAGTTTCAGAATCTCTCTGTCTACGACTTTTAACATCTCTTTCTTCCTTGTCTTTTTAATGAGCTTTTGCTTTCTTCAAGAACTATGTTCTTAATGTCCTTCTGATAGATTAAAGGGGACAAAGGGGAGATGTCTCCACCGAATCCCTACACTAAGCAAAAATTAGCTATCCATGGCACAATAAAGGGGCTGCAGAGAAGTCAGGGACCCATCAGACACCTAAAGGAAAATCCAACCCGAGCCCACAGAAAATGCTAGGCACCAGCGACATGATATTACACAGGTGCACTTAAACTCAGCCAATAAGGCCTGCCAATGCTCTCAACTACGCCCCCCCCCCCCCCTATCCACTGGGGATAGGAAGGTGTAAAAGCAAGCCGGCGGACAGGTACTCTTCTCTCATTCAGGTGTGTGCTACAAGTGGAGGGTGAGATAATTCCTAAGTGTGGGCATGGGTGCTCACATGCCTGCGTACCAGCATAAGGCCAGCTCACTCTCTTGGGATTTCCTGCTCTTGGCTGCACATGCTGGTTTCCATTCCTATGCCAGTAGTCCTTCCTCATGTTTTTCTGTGCTCCCCTAAAACAGCTATTTTCAGTCATGAAGTTCCCCATGGCCTCTGCCATTCAGTCTTGCACACTTTCCAGTGACAGTGTATAATTTCTGAGACTGTAATACCTGAAACTTCCCTTTCTCTCATAAAAGTTACTTGGATTTACAAAGTGCCACATGAATTCTTTAAACATTGGGAAGCAAGAACCAAGGTAAACCACCCCAGAAACCTAACACTTCCATTGTTCATCAGGTCTTCTGTCATCAGTGTTCAATACATTAACTCTGTTCTTCAGATGTTTTGTAAATTCAGGTAAGATGAATTCAAGGTCATATTTTGGTTCTTGTGGACTTGTTTTAATTTTCTTCAGCTTTATCTTGAACTTATATAGGGTATATTTCACAGTTGGCCCTTGGTTTGGTTTTAGCTGCTGATACTGAGGTTCTACATTGTTTCCCACAGATGTAAATTTGATTTCTCGGTATTTCATCTGGGGATGTCCCTGTGTATAGTCACAATTGTTTTGTTGAAAAAAAACTATTTGTTGTGAACAAGAGCTTGGTTTTTCAAAATTCTATAATGTGATCTCCAGTTTTGTTTATGTCACCAAGGCAACATTGTCCAACTATTTTCCTTCCTTTTGGTTTCTAACTTTTGCTTTCTAATCACCAATAGCTATCAATGCATCTTTATTGCATGTTTGATCAATTCCAACTGAAGTCAGTAGAATTCTTCAATTTCTTCTTCACTGGCTTTAGTGGTTGAGAATAAATATGAATAATAATTGCATTGATTAGATTTCCTTGAGTGGATAGATATAATTCTATCACAAACAGCCCTGTACTTCATAATGGATTTAGCAAGATTTTTCTGACAATGGATGCAACACCATTCCTCTTGATTGTATTATTTCAGACATAGTAAATTGTATGATTTTCTGATTCACAATGCTAATGTTAGTCTACTTCAGCTCACTAATGCCTCAGACATCGATCTTCATGCATTCCATTTTATTTTTTTACTATTTCCAATTTTCTTAACTTTATACTTTGTACATTGAATTAGGAAGACCATAGAGTAATCGAGTAATTGAATTATAGTGTTGGTGAAGAATATTGGAGATATTAAGGACTACTAAAAGAATGAACATATCTACCTTGGATGGAAGACAGCCAGAATGCTCCTTAGAAGTAAGGATGGCAAGACTGTCTCATGTACTTTGCACACATTATCAAGAGAAGCCAGTTTTTAGAAAAGGATATTGTACTTAGTAATAGAGATGGGCAGCAAAACAGAAGAAGGCCCTCAACAAGATGGATTCCCACAGTAGCTGCAGCAATAGGCTTAACCAGAATAATTGTGAGGATTGTGCTAGACTGAGAGGTGGTTTGTTCTGTTTTATGTAGGGATACCTATACTTTGGAAAGGAATGTTGCTGAGAGTAATTCCGGGCATCATATATATATATGTCCTTAATCATGTTGTGGAATTTTCCTTCTATTCCTATTATTCCTATTTTGTTGAGTGTTTTTAATCAGGCAGGGATGTTGACTTTTGTCAACTATATCTTCTGTGTCAATGCATAAAATCTTTGGTTCTTTTGCTTTATTTATTTGATAGATTACATTGATTGTTTTCTTCTAATATTGACCCATCCTTACATACTTAATATAATCCCACTTGTTCATGATGTAACTTTTAAAATATGTTGCTGGATTCTATTGGCTAGGATTTTGGAATGCATGTTCATGAGAAATATCGGTCTGTAATTTTTATTGTTAATTATATCTGCTTAGTTTAGGTATCAGAGTAATGCTTGCTTCATAAAATTAATTTGGAAGTCCCTTATGCGCTCTGGAATCATTCTATTTAAGATGATGCCAGCTCTTTAAATGCTTGTTAGAATTGCCTGCAAACTGTCTGGGCACATGCTTTTTCTGTGGTCAGGGTTTTTTTTATAAACTATCTAATCAGTTTCTTCATTTGTTATAGGTCTGTTAAAATCTTCTAATTCAGTTCATGTTAGTTTAAGTAGTAGTGTATTTCTAGAAATGTGTTCTTTCTTTCTAAGTTTTCAAATTTTGGGGTAAACTCAAAGAACTATGTTTTAAAGCAGTTATTCTAATGTTTCTAATATTGGGAGAAATTTTAAAATTAAAATATATATCTAGTAGATTTTTTCTCTCCTAAGTAGCAGTGTGTTGTATAATAAAATGATCAAGAAAGTATAGTTGTAATTACAGCTAAGTACTGAGCCTCTGTGATGTGCTTTCCTTCTTTTTTATGTGATGTGCTTTCACAACAGTATCTGACTTGATCCTTCATGAGTAGAACATTTAATTAACATGTTATAAAAGTCCCCCTAACCCCAAGTATAAATAAAGACTTGAGGGTCAGAGAAGACAATTAGTGCTCATGATCCCACCCTGATTTAGCTCTGGCTCAAATCAGTTATCTCTATTCCTAAAGATAATTCTGAGCCATCTCTGGAAAAGAGTGGATTGTGACCTTCCATAAGAAGGACACAGTTCTTACTTTATGAGTTTCTAAAATGACAAAAGTATATCTCATTCACAGGTATTTCCCTGCAACTGCCAAGGCTGCCAGGTAGGTGATCAGTCCTCAACAGAATAGCCCTCAGACCAGAGCACACCTTTTCATAAAACCAAGCCCACTGGAGCAGATTCCTGACTCAAAAGACATTCTTAACAACCTCTGTAAACCATTGTAGATGGGCTGGTATTGTGATTAGCCTTGGAGGTGTAGTGGTTGTGCATTCAGCTGGTAACCACAATGTCAGCAGTTCAGAACCACCAGCCACTCTGTGGGGAAAAGAAGTGGTTTTCTACTACCATAAAGTTACAGTCTTGAGAACCCACAATGGCAATTATACTCTGTCCTATGAGTCGGAATCAACCTGATGACAGTGCTCTTGGAAGTTCTTGGAATAGCCCATTAATGCTCTCTTGAAAGCAATAGTCAAGATAGCAACGATATATTACATTGAGGAAATCTGTTGCAGAAGACCTCTTTGAAGTTTTGAAAAGCAAGGATGCTACTTTGAGGACTAAGGAGCATCTGATATGTCATGGCATTTCCAATCCATTCATATATATGTGAAGACTGAAGTAAAATTGATGCTTTGGAATTGTGGTGCTGGCAAAAGATATAGGTCTGCAAAAGAACAAATAAATCTGTCTTAGAAGAAATATAGCCATCTTAGAAGAAGTACAGCCAGATTGCTCTTAAGAGCCAAGGATGGCAGGACTTTGTTTTACATACTTTGGACATGTTATCCGAAGAGACCAGTTCCTCAAAAAGAATATCATGATTGCTAATGTAGAAGGGCAGTGACGAAGAGGAAGACCCTTGATGAAATAGATTGACACATTATTGACATTGCAATAATGGACTCACACATAAGAACAGTTATGAGGATGTAGCAAGACCAGACAGTGTTCTGTTGTGAATACAGTCATTATGAGTTGGAACTGGTTTGACAGTACCTAACACCAATAACAATACCCAGATACCAGGCATGAACCACAAGGAGTACAGGAGTAGAGCATGGAGTCTAGAATGAAGACTTGATCCCCAAGACTTCCAGAAGGATGCTCTTTTGTGGTCTCCCTGGCATGGTCAAGGGCACCAGAAGTGCTATTCCAAAGCTTGTTCAAAGTTCAAAAGAGTTGAATGACCATATTCCAGTATGTCCAATGTGTGCCTGTTATCCAAGCAGAGTTACGAATTATGTCTTATTCACACTTGCAATCTCATAGTTTTAATAATAAATGTAGCCACCCTACTAATGAATAAAGGAGTTTGTGCATCTTAAACAACTCCCCCTATCTATTTTCTCCTCTTCCTCCAGGAAATTTTGGACAAGACTTGACTCCTTGCTATTCTTCTTATCCTGATCCTTCATCTCCTACCTGGAGATTTCTCCAGACACAGAGCTATGTACTTGAGCATCTAAATTCCATGCTGGCCTTGGATGCCTCAGATTCTCAGGAGCTGCCATAAGACAAAGGTGAGAACAAAAAGGAGAGAGTTCAAACACACATAAATATATTTATATAGGATGGTGGGGAAATAGATCTACTTGCATGTATTTATAGGTTTTGTATTAAGGAAGCAGATGGATATTGGACCTCCACTCAAGTGCTTCCTCAATGCAAGAACACTTTGTTCTATCAAATTGGAATTCTATGATGCACATCATCCCGACACGATCGCTGAAGACAAATGGGTGCATAAGCAAATGTGGTGAATAAAGCTGATGATTCCCGGCTATGAAAAAAATATAGCATCCAGGGACATAGAGACTTGCAGGTAAACAAGCAGCCATCTAGCTCAGAAGCATCAAAGCCCACATGGAAGAAGTACACAAGCCTGTGTGATCACGAGATGTTAAAGGGGTCAGGTATCATGCATCAAAGAACAAAAAGTCATATCATTGTGAATGAGGTTGAGTGCAGAGTGGAGACCCAAAGCCCATCTGTAGGCAACTGGACAACCCTTTACAGAAGGGTCATGGGGGTGGAGATGAGCCAGTCAGGGTGCAAGGTAGCAACGATGAAATATACAACTTTCCTCTAGTTCTTAAATGATTCCTCCAAGCCACTATCATGATTCCAATTCTACCTTACAAATCTGGCTAGACCAGATGATGTACACTGGTACAGATAGGAATTTGGAACATAGGGAATCCAGGACTCATGATCCCTTCAGGACCAGTGGTGAGAGTGGCGATACCTGAAGAGTGGAGGGAAGGTGGCATAGAAAGGGGGAACCGGTTACAAGGATCTACATATAACCTTGTCCCTGGGGGATGGACAACAGAAAAGTGGGTGAATGGAGACATCATACAGGGTAGGATATGACAAAATAATAATTATTTATAAATTATCAAGGGTTCATTGGTGGGGGAGTGAGGAGTTGATATCAAGGGCTAAGTAGAAAGCAAATGTTTTGAGAATTATGATGGCAACAAATGTACAAATGTGGTCTACCCAATGGATGGAGGTATGGATTGTGATAAAAATTGTACAAGACCACAATAAAATGATTTAAAAACAAACTAACAAGTTTGACAAAAGGATGAATATAAGGAATAAAAGGGGAGCGGGGGCATGGGGCATTAATCCACCCAAGGGGAGGGTATTGTTTATATCTCCACAGGGAAAGTGGGACCAGACTTCAACCCAGTGCCGCAAGGTGTGAATGCAATATCCCGGCGTGGAGTAGGGAACCAGTGGAGAGGTCTGGGACGCTGGCCCCAGCACCATAAATTAAGTGGATTCCTGCCCCATTCCCCGAAAAGAATTTGTTCCAAAGGACGACATTGACTCTGCAGCTCCGGGAGATGGACATATCTGATCAGAGCACACGGGAGCAGATGAAGGGGCAGGAGGAGAGAGTGGAGCACAGCCTGGCCCACCAGGCCGTGAGGATGATGTTCCTGAGTAGAGCAGCCAGTCCACAGAGAGAACAACATAGCTGGCCCCACTATGAGAAATGATGCCAATCAGTGACTAAGGACGATACAGGGGACAGCACCGGAGACACAGTGTGGGAATTGCACCTGACCTGATCCCACCACACCGAGGCAAATCACTAGGGGAGTGCAGTGGAACATCAAGGGAATGGAGTGGCAAGGTCCCCAGGGAATGCTGAAAGTGGACTTTGGGGCCAGGGCATGGTACCCCAACAGACTGGACTGGAAAACGCTCCTAAGGGCCAGCAAACGATCCCTGAACTAACTACAAGCTTTTCTCTTATGAACTGTTTTGTTCTGTTCTTTGTCAGTGGTTTATTTTTGTTGTTTTGTTGTCTGGTTGTATGCTGTTGCTTTGTTTTCCTCTGTCTTGTTTTCATGCATGTTAGTGTCTCCACAGGTCTGTCCATAGGACAGGCTGGATGAACTATCTGGAGGAAAAACAATGGGACCGACAGTTCTGGGGGGACTTGGGGTGGAGGTGTAGGGGGGGGTAAGGAAGTGGTGTTAACAAACACAGGGACAAGGGAACAACATGGGACCCCAAATGGTAGATAGGGGGGAGTGGCAGGCCTGGTGGGAAACGATCAAGGGTAAGGTTGCTTAGAGAAGAGGTATACTCTAGCCCAGGTGGGGAAGAAGCATGGTAGTAGGGCAGGAGGAAAGTCAAGGGAGATGGAGGAAAGAGCTAGGAGTCAAAGGGCATTCATGGAGGTCTAGACAAAGACATGTACATGCAAATATATATAGGATGATGGGGAAATAGATCTATGTGTCTATATTTATAGGTTAAGTATTAAGGTGGCGGAAGGACCTTGGGCCTCTACTCAAACACTCCCTCAATGCATGAATACTTTCTTTTACTAAATTGGAACTCTATGATGCTCACTTTCCCAACACAACTGCTGGAGCCAAAGCGGGTGAACAAGTAAATGTGGTGAAGAAAGCTGATGGTGCCCGGCTATCAAAAGAGATAGTGTCTGGGGTCTTAAAGGCTTGAAGGTGAACAAGCGGCCATTTAGCTCAGAAGCAACAAAGTCCTCATGGAAGAACACACCAGCCTGTGTGATCGAGTGGTCCTGAAGGGATCAGTTACGAGGCATCAAAGAACACAAAATCATATCATTGACTGCACACCTCCATGATAGGATCGCTGAAGACAAATGGGTGCATAAGCAAATGTGGTGAAGAAAGCTGATGGTGCCCGGCTATCAAAAGAGATAGTGTCTGGGGTCTTAAAGGCTTGAAGGTGAACAAGTGGCCATCTAGCTCAAAAGCAAAAAAGCCCACATGGAAGAAGCACACCGGCCTGTGCTATCACGAGCTGCCAAAGGGACCAGGTATAAGGCATCATGCAAAAAATATATATATGTGTGTATGTATATATGTGTGTGTATGTATGTGTATATGCGTGTGTATTTATATATATCATATTAAATTAAGGGGGAAGTGCAGAGTGGAGACCCAAAGCCCAAGTGTCGGCCAATGGAGATCCCCTCATAGAGGGGTTTAGGAGAGGAGATGGGTTAATTAGGGTGCGAGGTAGTACCGATGAAGAACACAGCTTTCCCCCAGATCCTGGATGCTTCCTACCCCCAACTACCATGATCCCAATGCTACCTTGCAGGGCTGGATAGGGCAGAGGCTGTACACTGGTACATATGAGGGCTGGAGGCACAGGGAATCCAGGGTGGATGATACCTTCAGGACCAAGGGTGTGAGGGGCGATGCTGGGAGAGTGTAGGGTGAGTGGGTTGGAAAGGGGGAACTGATTACAAGGATCCACATGTGACTTCTTCCCTGGGAGAGGGACAGCAGAGAAGGGGGGGAAGAGAGACTCCGGATAGGGCAAGATATGACAAAATAACGATGTATAAATTACCAAAGGCACATGAGGGAGGGGGGAGAGGGGAGGGAGGGGAAAAAAAAGAGGACCTGATGCAAAGGGCTTAAGTGGAGAGCAAATGCTTTGAGAATGATTGGGGCAGGGAATGTATGGATGTGCTTTATACAATTGATGTATGTATATGTGTGGATTGTGATAAGAGTTGTATGAGTCCCTAATAAAATGTAAAAAAAGAAAAAAAACAAGTTTGAGAAAAATACTGCATGTGGCCCAGTGGTGACAGATCACAAATCATATTGGAGAGCTGAAAATGTCTCCAAACCACTCTGAAATCTAGTCTCTCTGTCAATGTATCATCAGTAGAATTGCCACCTTTGGTGGATTGCTCCTGAGCTAGCAGCAGTCCTAGAGTTTTAGCATAGGTAGCAATGCCAACCCAGAATTGATTACATTATTTTGTATGGCCAATGTGTGCCATATATTAAAGATGCTCCCTGCAGGTCAATGTGTGCCACATAATAAAGACGCTCCCTGCAAGGGAGATATTATCCTGTTTTGAAGATGAAAATATCAATTGAAGGGATTAACCACAGAGATAGAAGTTGTATAAAGTAGGGTTTCCCTACTTTTAAAATTGATCTTCCGTGTCAACTGTCCATTTCAGTTCCTCTTGCCTGCATGTTAGAGAAAGATCCCTAAAAGAATGAAATGGGTAAGAGAAGATCTGAGAGCATCAAATGTTCCCTTGCCATCTGCTGTGTTGTGGGCATCACTGGTTCCCACAGTGACCTGGATCACACTCTCTCAAGGACTGGCACCTATGAGACACTTGGTAAGATGAGTCTCTCCTATCAATGACAGCCATGGGTTCAGGCAAGTGGGTGACTAAGTGCATTCTGAAACTGGAAAGGATCAGCCCTGGCTTTGAGATGGATGAAGCAACCAGGAAAGAGGCAGTTAAAGAGTAACAGGAATATCATTGGTGAAAATAAATATAATTTAGGTTCCACAGTTGTTGATTTTTCAGATTGACTTGACAGCAGCTGGTTTGGGACTCCCTGGGTAGTACAAACAGTTAATGTGCCTATTAATGAAAAGTAAGTTTGAGTCTACCTGTAGCACCTCAGAAGAAAGATATGATAGTCTATTTCCAGAAATATTTGTCCTTGAATACTCTGTAAGCACAACTCTACTCCCACATACATGGAGTCACCGTGAGTTAAGTAGACTTCACAGCAATTGCTTTTATATGTATGTGATGCAAGGTGCCATTTACTATGACATACCTGGGAGAAACTAAGTGATTTGCCCAGGATTATTCAGGATATACAGCAGAGCCCGGACCTAAACCCAGGTTATATTTGTGCCCTTTTTCTTTCCCTCTGTAGTTAGCTTATGTGCTAATATTTGAGCCTTTATGGCTAAATATATTGTAATTAGGGGTTTTCTGAATTGCTTTGTCCTGACATGCTGCAAACCTGTGAAATTATAGAAGCCTGTGTAATGTAGTGGTTATGAGTTGGGCTGCGATCCTCATGATTGGCAGTTTGAAACCACCACCAGTTCTGAGGGAGAAAGACTAAGTTTTCTACTCTTATAAATAGTTTTGATAACCTACAGGGGAGTAACTATGAGTCAGCATTGGCTCAGTGGCAGTGAATTTGGTTTGTTTTTTCCTCATGATTACAAATTGGAATATGGAAAACCAGGCTGATGTCTTAGTGGATTGCCAGGTCTACCTGCTGGCATTTGCTCCGGACAGCTTTTTGTGTTGTGGCTGTCCCTTTGCTTAGAGGACAAATTGGGTGAAAGTGGTACCTTGGTTGTCAAATGGCTCCAAGCTAGACCTTTCCAGTACTTGAATGGCAAAGTTCCACAGAAATCTCAGTGTTCATGACTTTGTTCGGTATTTGAACCAAAATCCGACTTGAAAAAGCCTTTACAGGCAAGAGTGAGTCATGAGTTGCATCTTGCGGAGTACACAAAGGAGTGACACTTCAGTCTCAAGTGCCGCTCTTGCTCAGACAACATATAGTGCCTGTGTTAGTGTGTTCAATCATTCGACATTGTGCTTTTTTCGTTCTTTATTAGCAAAAATACCATCACCATGGCTCCAAAGAAATTTAGCGGTACTAGTAGGAAAGCTAAGAGGAAAACTGAGCTAGAGCTAAAGGAAGAAATCATTGTGAAATTTGAATCAAGTAACCACTTGTCCGATATGTTGGCTGAACACAACATGGATAAATTGACATTTTCAATGTTAAAAAAAATGATTCAAGTCTGTAATGTAGTGAAATGTGTGAAATCTGTAGCTACTAAGCAAAGAACCCAGACCACTGAACGGGTTGAAAATTTACTATTAACTTGGGTAAACCAGAAAAAAAACCACCTTGATATTAATAGTATATCTGAGACAGTGATATGTGAGAAAGCTAAAAGCCTCCAAAATTATGTATTTATCAGGAATGAAAATCGATGAAAAATTTATCGGGAGCCAGTGCTGAGCAAGATGACATATTCAAAGGCAGTCATGGCTGGTTTGAAAACACAAAAAGAGAGCAGGCATGCACACTGTAGTGAGTCATGGTGAAGGGGCAAAGACCATTGAAGATTAAGCCAATAAATTCATGGTTGAATCTGCTGCATATACGAAGGCTGAGGGTTTCGTTCTCAAGCAAGTGTTCAACTGCGATGAAATCAGACTTTTTTTTTTTAAGTGCCCAATAGGACCTTCATTGCTAAAGAGGAAATGCCACTGCCAGCCCATGAGCAATGAATGATAGGCTCACTCTGTTGTTGTATGGGAATGCAAATCAGGATTTTAAAGCGAACTTCATGTTAGTGTACTGTTCCCAAAACAGGTTTTTTTTAAATCATTTTATTGGGGCTCATACAACTCTTATCACAATCCATACATACATCACTTGTGTAAAGCGCACTTATACATTCGTTGCCCTCGTCATTCTCAAAATTCGCCTCTGCCTTGGGTTCCTGGAATCAGCTCATTTTCTGTTTTTCCCTCTCCCTCCTTGCCCACTCCCCCCTCCCTCATGAACCCTTAATAATTTATAAATTATTATTTCATCTTACCTTACACTGTCCGGTGTCTCTCTTCACCCACTTTCCTGTTTTCCATCCCCCAGAGAGGAGGCTATATGTAGATCCCCAAGATCAGTTCCCCTTTCTACCCCCACTTCCCTCCCAGTATCGCCATTCTCACCCTTGGTCCTGAGGGGTTCATCTGTCCTAGATTCCCTGTGTTTCCAGATCCATCTGCACCGCTGTGCATCATCTGATCTAACCAGGTTTGCAAGGTAGAATTGGGATCATGATAGTTGGGGGGAGGAAGCATTTAAGAACTAGAGGAAGGTTGTGAGTTTCATTATTGCTACACTGAACCCCAAGTGACTCATCTCCCCACTACCCCTCTGAAAGGGATGTCAAGGTGTCTACAGATGGGCATTGGGTCCCCATCATACACTCCCCTTATTCACGCTGATATGATTGCTCCCCCCCCCCCACTGCCCCGCCTTTGTTGCTTGAAACCTGGTCCCCTCGGCATTTCATATTGGTGTGCTGCTTCCATGTGGGCTTTGTTGCTTCTGGGCTAGATGGCCGCGTGTTTACTTTCAAGCCTTTAAGACCCCAGACACTATATCTCTTGATAGCCGGGCACCATCAGCCTTCTTCACCACACTTACTTATGCACACATTCGTCTTCAGTGTTTATGTGGGGAAGGTTATCACACAATGATGATTTTTGTTCTTTAGTGTCTGCTACCTGATCCCTTCAACACCTCGTGTTCACTTAGGCTTGTGTGCTTCTTCCATGTGGACTTTGCTGCTTCGAAGCTAGATGGCCACTTGTTTTCCTTCAAGGCTGTAAGACCCCAGATAGCCGGGCACCATCAGCTTTCTTCGCCATGTTTGCTTATGCACACGTCTGTCTTCAGCGATCATGTCGGGAAGGTGGGTATCGTGAGATGACCATTTAGCTAAGCAAGGTGCTCTTGTATTGAGGGAATGCGTTCTAGGAGGCCCAATGTCCACCTGCTACCCTACTATTAACCTATAAATATATGCACATAGGTGTATCTCCCCCATAATCATAAATATATTTTTATATGTACATGTCTGTACCTAGGTTTCTCTGTATGTCCTTTGCTTCCTACGCCTTTCCTCTATTTCCTTACGCTTTCCTCCTTTCTCACTACCATTTGCAGCCTTCATTCTGGTTTCAGTAATTCCTCTTACTTACCTTGCCCTTGGTCACTCCCTACCAGTCCGCCCACCCCCTCCCTCCACTCATTTTGAACCACTCATTGTTCCCTTGTCCCTGGGTTGGCCAACACCTCCTCCCTTCCCATACATTCCATACTCTCATGTCTCTCTGGGACTGTTGATCCCGTTATTTTCTTCTCACATTGTTTGTCCAGTCTATCTTATCTAAGTGGACCTGCAGATATAGTAATATGTGCATAAAAATGCAGATGGCTTTGACAGCCCCAAAGTGGCACATAAGAACATGGTGTTGATGGCAGCAACACCGACAAGCTAACAGACAAAAAAGCCACTGACATACAAAATTTAAAAGAAGAGATAAAAAGAAAAACAAAACAAAATAAAAAGACAGCAAAATAAAAAAGCCCATTAGTCATTCTAGGTCTGTTTGTTGACCTTTAGGAGTGTTTACCAGACGAGGCTGATGGGGTGCCACGTCCTGGCCCCAAAGTCCATCCTTTATACTCCCTCAGGGCCTCCTTGCTCTGCTTCCCCCACCACTCCACTGCACATCCCCAGTGTTTTACCTCATTGTGGTGGGGTCAGCTCAGTCGCATACACGCCACTGTGTCTCAGTTGTCAAAACTCACAGGTTTTTAAATAACAAACATAATGGAAAATAGTTAATTTTATTTACTGTACTTGTTTTGATATTTAATATACCACATTTATTATGTTTAAATGTTTTAGGCGATATTTACACAACCTTGGGCTGTTAACCTTGTATTAAAGTCCTGGAAAAAAGAAATGTATTAGTGTAACTTTGTGATCTTAGAATCAATTATATGGTTTTCAATGACTTCTTGTGGAAAAAATATGTCCAGTTCCTGAACTTTTCTGTGTTCCTACACAAATTTGGAATGAATTAAGTTCAGCAACGTAGGTATCACTGTTCTTCAGCTTTTCTTCAGGTCTTTCCCCCCATTAGGTCAATGGAGAGGGTGGGCTGTCAACGTACAATTGTGCTCCATAGGATTTTTAATAGATTTTTTTAAGGAAGATAGACAGGCCTTTTTTCTGAGGTACCTTTGTGTACATTTCAGCCAGGAAGCTTTTGGTTAGCAATCAAGTTCATCCATTGTTTTGTACCACCAAGTGATTCTGTATTTATCTTTTGTGTTGCAGGCTTTGATTTAGAACAGGCCTATATAGAACAGAAAAGGGCACTACCAATCCTGCATCCTCCTCACAACTATCATCATGTTGGAGACCATCATTGCAGCTATCATGTATCACACGAAGGTTCACACACAACAATTGGCTCTCTAGTTCATCCTTTTCTTGCAGCTGGTCCCTAATGGTGATGTCTTCAAAGCAAGCTAGTCAGAGAATATTCTGTCGATAGAAAAAGTTTTCATTGACTAAGTTTTAGAAGAAGGTCACAAAGTCTTTCTTCCTAGTCTGTCTTACTGTGTCAGTCTCGGATGACTAGAGACACACTCATATGTACATAGGAAAGACCTTTAGATAAAGAGTAATTGTACATTAAGAAAATATCTCAGCCAAGTTCAGATCAAATCCACAAATCCAATATTAGCCCTTCTATCCAATATTAGTCCATAAATTCCTCTTTAGACTCACGCAGTCATGCAATAATGCTGAATGCAGGAAGATTACAGGCCAGTGGGTGGAAAGTCCTGTGGATCCAGTGGCAGTAGAAGCATCTCAACACTGGCAGGGGTCTCCACGTGGCTCCTATAGCTCCCAGGGCCATGGCTACATCGGTGTAGTAGCTCCATTGGTCTCATCATCAGTAATGTCTCACAGGGAATCAATCTGTATCCCATCTCCAATGAGCAATTTATCTCCACAGTTCCTCCAAAAGGAGTCATCAAGCTTTGACCTGATTGACATGCTAAACTCCACCCCTAGACTTCTCAAGTCTCAAATTGACACCAGATTATGTAACTACCACACTTACTCTGGGAGCTCCACTGTATTTGTTCACCATGGATTACCCTGTTAGTATTTGAAATATCAGTGGCATACATTACAGCACCATAACCAACCCACAGGCCACCACATTTGATAGATGGCTGGTGGATATTGATGTTATTACCACTCCTTTATTTGAACCTTCCAAAAAATTCTCACCACACTCCTCTCTAGCCACAATCCTGGCTGCTCCTCCTCAATTATGTTTGTCTCACTCCTGTCTCCTAAAGGTTTTTGAACATACTACTTCTTGTATTATGTTCAGTGAAGTAGAGAAAAAGAGGAGGAGGCAAATTCAAAATCAGAGGAGGGAATCAGAGGAGGGAACAGTATAAAAGCTTAAATACTCAACACCCGGTTGCAGAAGACTATGGATGACGGTGTAAGCCCAAATTCTGCTTGCAGCAACCCCTCGAGGATTACATCTCTGACGAATTCCCTCTGACCATAGAACAGGTATGCAAATAGCTTCACTATCAAACAGAGTGCATTAGAAAATAGATGATCAAAGATGTAAAGTTAATGTTAACACTTTATCATTTTAATTTTCTTTTGATTCATTTTAAATGTGTTCGTTTTTCACATTTTCTACTTATAAAGAACAATTTTATTGGCACATAATTCACATGTCATATAATTCAATAGTTCAATCATATTAAGAAGAGCTATATAATCATTCTCAAAATCAATTTTAGAACACTTTCTTCTTTTTTGTGCTCATTGTTATTAGCTCTCCATTTCCCCCAACTTCCTCTGCCATACGCTAACCATTAATCCATTTACTATCTGTAAAGATTTACCTATCCTGGATTTCATTTACAAAAAAAACATACAACACCAAACAACTAAAGAAATAACATTAACAAAGTAAAAATAAACAATGTAAAATAAAGTAGGAAACACTAAAAACTAGAACAATATAAAGTGGGTCAAAAGGGAGATCAAATGATAAGGTGTTAATCTAAATTTTAACCCAACTATATATGCAATAAGCTATTGTCCAATGCACAGTAAATGATAGCAAGGGCATTCACATCCTTAGTCTATGGTCAGAGGACATTCACCAGAGATGTAATACACGTGTATTCTCCTTCACTTTCACTCCCCTCTAATCTGAAACAACCCTAAATGCATCAAGGGGAGACTTAATAAGATACTATATTTTAATCTAACTATGTCTACCACAATCAACTTTATAATGCTCTCTATTTAAGAACAAGGCTATTTATATGCCTTGATTATAGTCAGAGGGAATTTGTCAGAGACTTGGTCTGTGTGTGGACACTGCAAATGGATCTTGGGCTTCCACTGTTCTTCTGCAAACCACATGTTCATAATTTAAACATGAATACAATTCTTCCTTTGGATTTGAATGATATTATTTACAATCCTTGGATCCTTCAGGGTATTCTTTCTTCCATGTGGACTTAGTTGATGCTGCACTTAGATGCATACTTGCTTCAAGACAAGACTTTCAGACCTTAGAAGATATTTTTCTGATAGCTGGGGACCATCCAGTTCATTCATCACGCTTTTCTATAGCACCCATAGCTTTAGTGTTCATGAGGGCAAGCACCAAGCAAGGTCATGCCATAAGAACTAATTGTTCTTAGATTGTAGTTATAATTAAATGCGAAACCAAATCCATTCACGTATCTATGGTTTATTTTTTCTATAGGTAAAATAAGTAGTCTTTTATTTGTTTGAACCAGTTTGGAAGTCAGCAGCCAAGTGTGGAATATCCAGACCATAATGAAGCAAAATACAAAATATAAATAATAAATAAGCTAGGAATTATTGTTAAAAACAGCAGAAGGGTAGAGGAAATCAATGAAGCTCCTTATAGCTTACCCTTCTCCCACCCCTACATTGTTCACTGAGATGACTCCCAATTTTGTAAATCACAAATTTTTTGTACTTTTAGTTCCTATACTTGAGGCTAGATGCTAAAGATAGTCAAGGTAGTATTACATATAGTTATTTATAGGCAGGGATATATTTTATTAAGCAGCCCAGAGCAACCAAGTTAAACCGTCAGGAGATTATTATTGAATCTTTAATTAAACAGCAGCCATAATCTTCACTCCAGGCCTTATACAATAAGAACAAGGAAAATCAGGCTATCAAGGTATGTCAGACTGGGTAAACTAAAGAACAAATTCAATGACATTCATACATAGGTAGGTATGAGAGAGTTTTATATGAAGAAGTAATTGCATATTAAGAAAACATTCCAGCACAGTTCAACTCAAGTCAGTAAGTCCAGTACTAGTTGATAAATCCTTCTTCAGACTCATGCAGTCACAAGCAATGATGCAGATTGCAAGAATATTACAGGTTGGTGGGTGCAGAGTTTTGTAGATCCAGTGGTGGTGGATGTGTCACAGGTCTCTGGCAGCAGTCAGGATCAGCCAGCAGGAAGGTGAAGGCAGGCAGAAAGGGGAAGTTTCCCAGGATACTCCTTAGGAGAAGGCCATGCTCACAGGAAGCACCACCAGACTGTGACCTACTTGACAGCTTGAATACCACTCCTACAATTTTATATACTTTCAGGTTTGACATGAAATTATGTACGACCATACAAGATAAGAGAGTTCTAAAACAAGAAGTCCTACAAAAAAGGAAGTACAAAAATGCAGCCACTGTCCAGATGGACATGGAGCAATATGTCTATCTTCACACATCTTCAAATTTGAAATTTGTATGGCCCCCACCTCACAGACTGAAGTTTGCTGGAAACGAGGCAGCAGGAATTCCTCTTGATAGTTCTAGAACCAGCTGTTACAGCTCTTACAGTTCCAGGATTAGTTATTTCAGGCTTGGGTGTACCACATCTGGCGAGTCCACACTAGGCTGCTGTTTCAGGTCTGATTGCTCCAAGCCCGACTGGTGGTGTCAGGTTGGACTTTTCCAGCTCTGATTGCTCCACATTGGAAGGTTTCCAGAAGGAAGACATCCTTGGTGGTAAGAAGCACAGAAGTCCAGGTATTCTCAGTAGGTGCAGAGACCTTCTTAGTTGCACAATGGTTCCTCTTTGACCTGTTGGTGGTTTTCTGCCATGTACTATATTTTATTCTCTGGTTCTGGAATCAGGTCTTAACCTGTTTGTAGCTAAGATTCCGGACTTTGGAAAATTTTTGCTTCTGTTGGAGGCTGAGGTATTTCTGTTTCTGAAATCGGTCTTTGTGTACGCACAGCCACGACGGAAAGAACACAGTTCTGATCTTCTTTTTCTTGCCCTGGCCCTTATTTTCCTTCTTCACTGGGCTCTTGTCTACAGAACCAGACAGTTGAACTTTGGGACTGGTGAAAGAAGCAGGGCTTTCCTGAACAAGTAGGTCCATGGAGGAAGAAAGAGGAGAGATGGCAGTGTCTGAATAGGGTGCCTCAACAGATGATATTTGCAAGAATGTACAAATTTCTTAAACTCCCAACATTGTAGGTATTGGTGAAGTCTGTAGAATTGGAAGCTTCAGGAAGGTTTTTGGGAGAAGCTACATCCACACACATGTTGCAAAATCCAAGGTCTCCTGGTGCAGAAAGGTAACCCTTACACGACTTCCCTATCTATGGTATATATTCAGCACTGGGGTCATATATATATGTCTGGTTCACCTTAGAGACATTATGGTCTTTTTTTTTTTAGCTAGAGAATATTATCAATATTCTCCCTGAGTCATACAGTAATTCTGCTGATTGGATCATTAATATAGCTAAAGGTATAGAATTTGAAAAGGAAATTATACAAGTATAGGCTAGCTATAAATCATAATAGATTGTTGACTGATACAAATTAAACCGATAAGTAACTGGACACTATTTAAACAAGCAATGGGAGTTGGTGCTAGGGCAAAACTTTCTATAATGTTCACATACAAAGGTATAATCATTTCTACCAGATTAATACATATCATAATAAAGCAAGGAGGGCATTAAAATAGTAAACATATGGTAGCCTTGAGCCTCATTCATTGAGCACCCTTAAATAAATCTCAACCAAAGTTCAATGACCACCAATTTATAACGTTGGGCTAGCCGTCATCTGCTTCACACTAGGAGAGTGATTCTCAACATTGTAATGCCGCGACCCTTTAATACAGTTCTTCATGCTGTGGTGACCCCTCTCGCCCCGCAACCATAACATTATTTTCATTGCTACTTCATAACTGTAATTTTGCTACCATTATGAATCGGGTGAGCCCTGAGAAAGGGTCTTCAACCCCCAAAGGGGTCGCAACCCACAGTTTGAGAACTGTTGCACTACTAAGAGTTCAGCCTTAAGTCCAAAGGTTACAGGTAAATTTGAGGTAAAGCCCAGTTCAATTAGTGGGATTTTCACATCCAATTATTCTGACATGGCCAATGTAGGATGATGTGTGCCTTAAAAAAGACAGGCTCTAAAATCTCACTAGTCTATAGCATACCACCTGGGTCCCTGTGGCCTGAATAGGAACTAGGTCAAAAGTGTCCAACTAGAAACATAGCAACAGGCATATCCTCTCCTTGGCTTCTACGTAGGTTTAATTAAACATTTTACAAGATGAGAAGTTGCTACTTCTTGTTTTTCTACCAATAGAAATGAACTCTGCATTTTCAGAGACATGCATGCTCCTCCTCTCCCGATCTTGACTTGAATTTCCAGTAAGTTTACCATATCTTTCTTGTAGGACTCTGATGGTTTTGAGTGACCTTAGCACAATTATGCATCCTCATCTTGAGAAATGACTCCAACGAAGGTGAGATCGCCTCTGTGAAAGTGATTTTTAAGATGCATATACAGAGGGGTGATGTATGGTTCATGGACACAAGGCAGGTCCTCTATTTTGTTGCTTGAGAGATTGTCATGAGGTGTTTCATGGTTTCATCGCAGTTTTGTTAGAGATGCATAATATCCCATTGTGTGTATGTACCAAAGGTTTTTTAAAAATCCATTCTTCTACTGCTGGGCATTAAGACTAGTTCTAGCTTCTTGGTATTGTGAACTGTGCTACAATGAACATGAAAAAGAAAATGTCTGTTCATGTTCTGCTTCGTATTCCTTTGGAGTGTCTGCCCAGCAAATGTATATCTGGATGTATAGTATTTCTCTTCCCAGTTGTTTTAGGTACAATGATGTTGCTTTCCATAATGGTTGTACATATTTACAAGTCTTCCAGCAATGTATAAGAATTACAACCTTGTGTAATAGCACAAACATGAAAACAACCAAAAACTCCAATTATGGAGGAATGGATAAACAAACTCTGGTACATCCATACTATGGAATATTTTTTTAAATCACTTTATAGAGAGCTCATAAAACTCTTGTAACAATCCATACATCAATTGAATCAGGCATGTTTATACATATGTTGCCTTCCTTCTTTTCTAGACCTTTACTTTCTATAGAGCGCTTGGTATCAGCTCTTCCCCCAACCCCACCATAACCCCCTGATAGATTGTACATTGTTATTATTTTAATCTCTCACACCGACTGCTGCCTCCCTTCCCCCATATTTTCTGTTGTTCTTCCCCCTATAGAAGGGTATATGGTTATGTGTCAATCATTGCAATCGGTTTCCCTTTTTTTCCTTCTTCTCCCCCACTTCCCCCTACCCTTCTGATATCACTATTCCCACTCCTGTTCCTGTATTCTGTGTGTCGTGAAATCTCATCCCTTTCTATGCCTGTATACATGTTCGGGTCTAGTCTGAATTGAGAAGCAGCACTGGGGTCATGGAAGTTGGGGGTGAGGAAGCCTCAAGGAACCAGAGGAATATAGTGTGCTTCATCGATGCTTTACTGCACCCTGGTGATTCATCCCTTCCCTGGGGCCCCTCAGTGGGGAGATTGCTCCACTGTCTACAGATGGGCTTTTGCCAGGGGAAGCCAGCCCCTAACACATCATCAAGGGTCCAGTAGGCTCAAATGTATAGCAATAATAAGTAAAGATTATAGTAAAGTTATAGAGAGCATCAGAGATAGAAGAGAAATATTGAAATACATGGAGTCAGACACATTTCATAGTAGCATGCTCACTTCAGCCCCGCTTGGTGGTCCACGTTGAGGGAGAGAGAGAGAATCTCTAATGTTAACTAAGACTTTTATATTCTCTGGGAACATGCAAGCCCTCTAATTACAGGTGAGGACCCACGTCACAGGAAGGGGTTGTGCTACATGTAATACAGTAATTGGAGGGGGTGATCTAGGGTATCCACGTAATAGAAAGAGGGGGGATTGAGGGTATACATGTGGCAAGATGGGAAGATCCTAGATTTTGGATGGCAACTTAACTTTGGATGTCACAGAGCCGGTTTGACTTGTTCCCTGGCTCAACTGATAGAGACCATTATCAATAGGGTGTGAATGCTTGGTCCCAAGTCTCAGGGAGAAATAGTTCATTGTCTCCAGCAGCAGAGAGGTGGAGGGAGGGGCTACCCTGTAGTCTCCTGACTAACTGCCCTCAGGGAGGATGTCTGTAAGCATCTGATCTCCCCCCACAGGCTTTGGATCTCTGCACCAGTCCCCCTTGTTCTCAACACTATGTTTTTGTTTGCTACGTGTCTGCTGATGCCTATTACCCGGTCCCTATGATTCTTCATGATCGCACCGGTGGTGTGCTTCTTCCATGTGGACTTGTTACTTCACTGCTGAATGGCAGCTTGTGTAACTTCAAGCCTTTAAAACCCCAGATGCTTTATCTTTTAGTAGCCGAGCACCATCTGACCTCTTCACCACATTTGTTTATGCACCACCTATTTTGTCTTCAGTGATTGTGTTAGGAGAGTGAACATCTCAGACTGCCAATTGGTTAGAACAAAGTGTTCTTGTATTGAAGGAGGGTATGAGCAGTGCCCCAAAGTCCATCACCTACCCCAGTGTATTGCTGTAAAAATATATGTACATGGGCAAATACTTCTATTTTTGTGGATTAATGTATTTAATATGTACACCACTATGTTTATACCTCTATCCATTGCTTTGCTTCCTTGTTTCTTCCTGTTTCCTTTTACCTTCCTCCTGCCCCATTATGATGTTCCCCTTATTTCCGCCTCTTGGTACCTCCTCTTAGCTAGGTTGCTGTTAATCCAACACCCCAAAACCTCCACCTCGGATCCCTATCTTCTCCCTGTTATTGACTTCAACACCCCAGTTTTTCCCCTGTAATGGCACAGCCAGCTCTCTGTCCCCTTCCCCCACCACCCTTATATCCCTGGTTTCCCCAGGACCGTTGGTACTGCTGCTCCCACCTCAGGGAGCATAGTGCGTTGGAAAGGATCTTCTGCAGGGTTGGGTGTCTTGCAACATATTCTTTAAGTTTTGCCTTGTCCTGGAAAACCCTTATCTCTTCTTCTAACTTTATAGTAGGTTAAAGGATTCTAGAGGAGGCATTTTTTCTTTCAGTTCCTGGAACATGTTCAACCATTCTCTCCTCCTCTTCATGATTTCTGTTGATAGGTCTGAACATATTCTTACCTGAGAGCCATTTATGTGACTGTCTTCCTTTGTCTTGCTGCTCTTAGAATTTTCTCTTTTCCCTCAAAGTTGGATACTTTAACTATTATATACCTTGATGAGTTCTTCCTAGAGTTTAGTCACTTGAAGTTTTATTCCAAAAAGTCCCTTGTTAGTTTAGCTGTGGACATCTTCACTGTGTCTTGTTCTGGTGGGCCAATAATTCAGATGTTGTTCCTCTTCATACCATCAGTCATTGATCTCAGGTTTTCTTCCACCTCTTTTATTATCTTGTCTTTCTCATTTTCTGAGGTCTGCCTGGTTGTCTTCAAGATCATTGATACAGTTCTCAGTCTCCTCTAGTCTGTTCGTGAGATCTGTGATCTGGTGTGCAGCTTCTGCTATTTCATCCATTAGCTCCTGTATTTTCCTTTGGTGCATGGACTTTGTTACCTCTATCACGGGCTTCATCCCCTCTATAAAGGACTTCCTCCCCTCTATCATTGCAACCTTAGTCTATGTAGCTTCCCTGTATCTCCTGTATTACTTCAAACAGCCTTCTGAAACTTCCTTTTTGTGGCAGATCCACGTGATATTCTTCTATGAGCGTCATGCGCTTTGTTTATGTGATTTGTCTCTCCTGTTTTCTTATTGGGAGTGATGCAGTATGCTGTTGTTTATGTGATGATTTTGAAGACCTTGGCACCATAATTTTAAGAAACTAAGAGGCCCTCCCGCTCTTTCACTGTGTGACTGGCAACAGTGCTTTCAAGGGCTGTCTGTGGCCTAGTATGGAGTTGGGTCAGGCACCAGTAGGCAGGTGCTGTGGTGACTTAGTGGTCAACAGTGATGAGAGGTTGCAAGCACTGGTTGGGACAGCTGTGGGGAACTCAATTTGACTGGTGGATAGCTCCGGTACAGTGGTAAGACTGTAGGGGGCCAATGGGCGTGTGGCGGAGCCATGTGGGTCTAAGGTGTGTGACTGGCATGAGCTGGGGGAGCTCCCAGACCCAGGTTGCTGGTCCCCTGTATTCCAGATCTAGGCTATATTTGAGGGAAGGATACACTCTGGGCCTGGGATGTATTCTCCCCTCTTCCAGTCGCTGCACGTGCCAGGAGCAGAAAAAAAATCCCTGAGCTGCGATAGACCCAGTCAAGGCTTATCTGAGGCTCTGGGGCTGTGCACTTGCTGGATGGGCTGGCAAGGACCCTGTCTGCAACTCCCATGGATTTGGGAAAGATGGTGAACAGTGGCCCTACCAGGACCTGGGCCACAACTCCCCGTTGCTCCAGGAGAGGCAGTCACACAGTGGACCTATAAAAACCAAGGCCACAACTTTGGGTGGCCCTGAAAGGCTCCTGTCCACATCTCTGCTTTCCCATGGCTCCAGTTTGGTGACAGGGGGTGGGCATGGAAGGCCCTGTTCTGCATCTCTGCGACCCCACTGCTCCAGGTGAGTTCCCATGCAGCGGGCTTGTAAGGCTCTGGTCCATGGCTCAGACTACCCGTAGATCAGGCTGAGGCAGTGCATGGTGGGCCTGCAAGGCCCCATTTTCACATCTATGCTTCCCTATGGCTCCACGTGCGGTGGCAGGCAGTGGGCATGCAAGGCCCTGGTCTGTGTCTCTTCTTCCCCACAGCTCCAGGCAAGTTCCCTTGAGGCGGACTTGTAAGCCTCTGATCCATGTCTCCATTTTCCCATGGCTCGAGGAACAACAGTGCGTGGTGGTCTGCAAAGCTCAGGTCTTAGGTTGGGTCTTTGACTTGGACTCCCCGAGGCTCGGGCAGAGGCAGGGTGCAGCGCAGTTCACTGCACTGAGAGATATAGGAGCTGCCAAAAGCTGCATGCAGGGGAAATGGTGGACTGCTCCCTGTGGATGGTGAGATGCCAGGCTACAATAAATTGAGGCCCCTGGAAGTGGCAGGGGCTGTACCCCATTGACAGGGCAGAAGTGTCTGCATGGGGTGTGGAGGTGAACCAGGCACTGGTGGTGGGTACAACCAGCCGCAGGCAATCAAACCTGCTGTGGGTTAGGCTCTGAGGTCCTGGGTGGCTGCCAGAATCGCTGCTAGCCCCGTGGAGGGAAGGGAACTGTCGGAGACAGACACAGCTTTCCCAGGTGGGAGCCGCCAGTGGAGAGCTGCTATTTGGTCAGGTCCGATCTTGGGAAGGTCTACATAATAGCCGTCCAGTTCCTCGGGCAGCAATGAGGCCAGGGGGTGGGTAGAGGGAGGTACTGGCTGGTGGTGAGGCGCACAAGGGTCGCACAGCTGGCGGGAAATCCCTGGTATATTGATCCAGATCTCCTGGGCTTGAAAAAAAGCAGATTCTGGACAGGGCTACCTCCTGGACAGGGAGGGCCCCTCACAGGGACCTTTATACTCACCAGAACACTTCCACTTGACTTCCCAGACACCACTCTCCGGAGCTCCCTGTATGGCCCGTTTACCTTGGTGCCATCTTGAAGCCTCTCCCATACTATGGAATATTATGCATCAATAAAAAACAATGAAAATACTCTTAAACACTGCACGACATGGGCAAGACATGGATAAAGCTAATTAATATTGTTAGCAAACTTAATCAATCTTACGACGATAAATATTTAATAACATTAATTTAATAAGAAAAAAACTTGGTTTTTACATCCTAAGAAGGATAGGATATTGAAGAGCAAGAGGAGGAGTTTGGGAAAATTTGATAGTTGTTATTGAAGACAGAATCATGATCTCACATTTCCTTATGCTCTCATCATGTTGTCTCTTGCATGAAGACACTTCCTCCTATGAAGCACTTAGACTTCCTAATTTGATTTTAGATGGCTGTTTATAAGGTGACCAGACGTCCCGCTTTTGGAGGGACAGTTTCACTTTTTAATTTTTCCTGCGTCCTGAGGCGTTTTTAAAAAGTCCTGATTTTTGGAAAGAATTCATGACAAGCTAGGGTAGACAGTTTTTGGCTGCCATGTGGCTATTTTGCCAGGATATGAGTTTTATCAGTGGTGTCCCGCTTTTCCAATGTTAAAATCTGGTCACCTTAATAGGCCTTCTAGATAATTTTGACATTAGAATTTTCATTTTACATTAGATCTGTTCCATGATCTCATTTCTTTACCATATTAGGTTTCTCTTTTGTTTTATTGGAGTACATCCTCACATACTTTTAGAAGAAAAGTATTGCATGGAAGGTATGATTTCTGAATCTTGATGTTAAAGTGTAAGCCGACCTGAATATCAGCCAGGGCACCTAATTTTACCACAAAATTGGCATAAAAACATGCTGAAAAACTCGGCTTACAGTCACGATGCAGTGTAGCAACGATGAAACACACAAGTTTCCTCTAGTTCTTAAATGCTTCTTCCCCTACCCACTATCATGATCCCAATTCTACACTGGTACAGACAGGAACTTGAAACCCAGGGAATTCAGCACAAATGTTCCCTTCAAAACCAATGGTGAGAGTCGCCATACCGGGAAGGTGGAGGGAAGGTGGGGTAGAAAGGGGGAATAGATTACAAGGGTCTACATATGAAATCCTCCCTGGGGGATGGACAACGGAAAAGTGGATGATGGGATATGTCCGAGAGTGTAAGATATGACAAAATAATAATAATTTATAAATTATCAAGGGTTTATGAGGGACGGGGGAGGGGAGGGAAGGGAAAATGAGGATCTGAAATCAAGTGCTCAAGTAGAAAGCAAATGTTTTTAGAATGATGAGGGCAACAAATGCACAAATTTGCTTGACACAATGGATGTATGTATGGATTGTTATAAGAGTTGTACAAGCCCCCAATAAAATGATTTTTAGAAAAACCAAACTCGGCTTATACACAAGTATATATGGTAGATTAATTCTACCCATGTATTATTTTAATGGTATAGTTTTATGTTCAGTAGAACATATTTGCTATCAGTATTATGAATGTTCATTTATAGATAATCTGGATTTTACTTGTTTTTCTTCTCTTGGATCTTTAAAATTAATTTTGTATTGCTATAGTTCTAAAATGTAATCAAGGATTATCTCCTTTTATAATCTCCATTGGGTTGAACACTTGATGGTTTAACATAACCTTTTTTGAGATTTAGAGAAAATTTGTATATATATTTTTCCAATTTCAACCCCACTATTTAAAATTTTTATTAGTGAGACATTGAACCTTTTGGCTTGTTTTGTGTCTTTGTTTCAGATGTTTACTGGTCTTAGCTTGTGAGCATATATTCTGAGAGATTTTCTTTACTTTTCTAAAAGATCATCTCTTCCCACACTTTTTTATTGATTATATTTTAATATTTAAATGAAATTTTTATTAGTTGAATAAAAATATAGTAACTTTTTATTGAATTAAAAGATATATGGTAACTTTTAAAGTTACCAAACTGTTGGTAAATTTAAAGTTTTAAATCAATTAAAATCTACCAATTAAAAAGAATTTTTGTCTTCTTTTTAAAGCGCTCTTTAAAGGTCATCTCTGTTTTCATATGTTTGCTTTTTAACTTTTTTTCTTTTGAAACTTTTTTCAGTTGGTTTTTCTTTTCATGCCTGAGTTTCTACATCTATGAGGTGTCTTTTCCTGGTATACTCTATAATCCTTGAACACAGGAGTTCAAATCCAGCCCTTCGTTCCCCAAATGTTTCCTGAGAACTGTTTCAGAAATTAAGTATGTGCCAATGAATAAAATACCAAAGTGCAGGTACTGGATAGCTTAATTTGCAGTAGGAAGGGTAGAAACAAACCAATTAATATATAAAACAATGTGAAGAAGTAGTAGGTGCTATGGAGAAAAAATATTGCTGGATAATGAATGAGCACCAGATTATGAGTATGTTTATTAATTCCTCATTCTATACCCAAAATTCTTTTCTTGGTTTCTGAGAGTATAGGATCCTTGTCCCCTTGGCCAGGGCATTCTTGACTGGGATTGTGCAGAAATTTAACAGCTGATACTTTGTCTTGAGATGAGTTACAAAGATTGCCTAGATCAGCACCATTTTATCATTATTCTTAGAGAATTTACAGATGAAGTACAAAGGTTATGATTATAATCATAGCCAGCTGAGCTCAGGTCTGCGAGCTTGGCATAGGACTAAGTTGATAGATCCTGGACATGTGTCCCTACAATAAATAGAAACCTGGGGTCACGATTAAATTTAGTTAAGGAAAATAAGGGAAAGGATGCTTTTCCACCATAAAATACAAAAGTATCTCCCTTATTTGTAGTACATGTATTTATACATACTGCCCCCCTCCAAAACCAAAATAGGAAAAAAGCTCCGCTGGGCAAAACTTTCATAATAATCATTTCCCCTGGTAGGTGAGCATGGAGCAACTCACTTTGCATTAGTGAACCCAGTGGCATCACCTTAGAAAGTTCTCTCTGGTTACAGTGATATTTTTTCATAAAAGCAGTTTCATTCAAACCTCAACTTTTTGTGATGGTTGATGTAAGAGAACAGCATGTGGTTCTGAAATTGATATTTCCTGCTTTGGAAAAATACTGCAGAAACTGTTGTGATGTTGAACATAGCTTACAAGGACAGCAGTATGGGGGGTGGGAACTCATGTATGAGTGGTTTTCTTATTTCAAAAAAGGTGAAATGTCAATTAATGACAAACTTCATTCGGGACATTTGTCAACTTCCTGAACGGATGGATGAAAGTGTCACCTTGTAAGGCATTTGGAGTTCATTCTACCAGGTCAGACTGTAAACCAAGCTTTCTATTTAGAGATTCTGAAGAGATAGTGTAACAGTGTGTGACAAAAGGCCTGATTTGTTGGCGACAGGGACTGGTTTTGCTACCAACCACAATGCACCTACTCAAGCAGCCACCCTGGTGTACCCATTTTTGACAGCATGCCTTTCTTGCCCTACACACCTTACTCACCTGACCTCTCTCCTTGTAATTTCTTTTTGTTTCAATGAATGAAGAGGGACATGAAAGAACAGCAATTTGATGGTGACATAGAAGAGGTAAAGAAAAAATGAGGGAGGTGCTATCAGCCAACCAAAGAGATGAGTTTGAAAAAACGTTTCAAAGAATGGAATCACAGATTTGACAAATGTATTAAGTGCAATGGAGAGTACTCTGAAGGTTATTTTTTTTAATTAAATGCATATCTTGGGAAGAAATTTCCTTTTTTTTTGCACCCTCTGTATAATCTTCTTTTCTTACCACAGACCCCAGTCACACTTAACCATAAAGCACGTGTCTGTGTGAGCTGAGGATTAGAACTCATGGGACAGTATTGCAGAGCCCTTCCCTTGGGTAAGGACCCAAATAAAGGTATTGTCTATCATGTCAGGTTTCTGTGGGACCACAAAACGCTGACTACAATCAGGCTCAGAGGAAGTGGGAGCCTGTGTTCTGTGTCTGTAACTCTCCATTCCCAGTGTAATCATGGGAGGCCCAAATCCTAGCAGATATCAGAAACCACCATGTCTCAGACAAGAAGGTAGATATTGGCCTTTAATCTGTCTTTCCATGATGGATCTACAATCAGTGGCTTGCAGATACCGAAGGTTCAGTGAGGAGTCAATTAGAAAGAGGCACAGTGGACACAATCTTGGTATCTGTAGAATAATCTTGGCTCCAAACTAAAAACAAACAAACTAGTTCCTGGTAAGTCAACTCTGACTCATGGAGCAAAGCAAACATGGCCCTAACAGGTTTAACTACAAAATAAACTACAAGATAAAAATTAAGTTTATGTTACATGACTTCCCATGAAGTGTTGACTTGTCTGTAACGCTCTGAGAAATGAAAAGGCAGCAGTCTTTTAAAAAGAATCATATGCTTTACTAAATCCAATCCACCCTTCACTCGGAAGCAATACTAAGAATGAATCAGATTTTCAAACTAGCAATAAACTTTTTTTTTTCTCTAGCGGCAAAAAAGTACCAATTCTTGCATGTTATTATCTCTACAGACTTATCTAGATAAGATAGGCTGGACGAATAGTCTGGAGGAGAAAACAACGGAACCAATGGTTTTGGGGGGACACGGGAGAGGGGGGAGGAGGGGGCAGGGAGGTGGTCCTGACCAATCAAGGGAAAGGGGAGCAATAAGTGATCCAAAATCAGTAGCAAGGAGGGTGTGAGTGACCTGATAGGGATTCAGCAAGGGAAAGGAAACCGAGAGAAATTACTGAAACCCAAATGAAGGCTGAGCATGATAGTGGGACAAGAGGAACATAAAAGGAAATAGAGGAAAGAACTAGGTGACAAGGGTATTTATAGAGGTCCAAAGACTGGAATGTACATATGTAAATATATTTATATGAGTGTGGGGAAACAGATCTATGCGCATATATTTAGAGGTTTAGTATTAAGGCAGCAGATGGACATTTGGGCCTCCACTCAAGCACTTACTCAATGCAAGAACACTTTGTTCTAATAAATTGGCATTCCAGGATGCACACGTTCCCGACACGATTGCTGAAGAAAAATATGTGCATAAGCAAATGTGGTGAAGAAAACTGACAGTGCCCAGCTACCAAATGATATAGTGTCTGGGGTCTTAAAAGCTTGCAGATAAACAAGAGGCCATCTAGTTGAGAAGCATCAAAGCCCACATGGAAGAAGCACACCAGCTTGGCTGACCACGAGGTATAGAAGAGACCAGTTATCAGACATCAAAGAGCTAAAAACCATATTAGTGGGTACCCACCTTCCTGACACAACCACGGAAGAGAAACGTGTGCATAAGCAAATGTGGCAAAGAAAGCTGATGGTGCCCGGCTATCAAAAGAGATAGTGTCTCGGGTCTTAAAGGCTTGAAGATAAACAAGCGGCCATCTAGCTCAGAAGCAAAAAAGCCCACATGGAAGAAGCACACCAGCCAGTGCGATCACGAGGTGCCAAAGGGACCAGGTATAAGGCATCATGCAAAAAAAAAAAGAATATGTGTGTGTGTGTATGTATGTATGTATGTATATATATATATATATATATATATATATATATATATATATATATATTTATATATATACCACATTGAATGAAGGGGGAAGTGCAGAGTGGAGACCCAAGGCCCAAGTGTCGGCCACTGGAGATCCCCTCATAGAGGGGTTTAGGAGAGGAGATGGGTCAGTCAGGGTGCAAGTTAGTACCGACGAAGAGCACAGCTTTCCCCAGATCCTGGATGCTTCCTCCCCCCAACTACCATGATCCGAATTCTACCTTGCAGTGCTGGATAGGGCAGAGGTTGTACACTGGTACATATGAGGGCTGGAGGCACAGGGAATCCAGGGTGGATGATACCTTCAGGACCAAGGGTGTGAGGGGCGATGCTGGGAGAGTGGAGGGTGAGTGGGTTGGAAAGGGGGAACTGATTACAGGATCCACATGTGACCTCCTCCCTGGGAGAGGGACGGCAGAGAAGGGGGGGAAGGGAGACTCCGGAGAGAGCAAGATATGACAAAATAACGATGTATAAATTACCAAGGGCACATGAGGGAGGGGGGAGCGGGGAGGGAGGGGAAAAAAAAGAGGACCTGATGCAAAGGGCTTAAGTGGAGAGCAAATGCTTTGAGAATGATTGGGGCGGGGAATGTATGGATGTGCTTTATACAATTGATGTATGTATATGTATGGATTGTGATAAGAGTTGTATGAGTCCCTAATAAAATGTAAAAAAAGGAAAGGGAAAAAAAAAGAAAGAAAAGAAAATGATTAGGGCAAAGAATGTACAGATGTGCTTTATACAATTGATGTATGTATATGTATGGATTGTGATAAGAGTTGTATGAGCCCCTAATAAAACGTTTAAAAAAAAAAGATATAGCGTCTGGGGTCTTAAAGGCTTGAAGATAAACAAGTGGTTATGTAGCTCCGAAGCAAAAAAGCCCACATGGAAGAAGCAACCCAGCCTGTCTGACCACAATGTGCAGAAGGGACCAGTTATCAGACATCAAAGAGCTAAAAACCATATCAATGGGTGCCCACCTCCCTAATACGATCAATGAAGACAAATGTGTCCATAAACAAATGTGGTGAAGAAAGCTAATGGTGCCCAGCTATCAAAAGATATAGCGTCTGGGGTCTTAAAGGCTTGAAGATTATCAAGTGGCTATGTAGCTCTGAAGCAACAAAGCCCACATGGAAGAAACCCACCAGCCTGTGTGACCACGAGCTGTCAAAGGGATCAGGTATCAAGCATCAAGGAACAAAAAATCATATCATTGAAAATGTGGGGTAGTGCAGAGTGGAGACTCAAAGCCCAATGGTAGCCAACCGGACACCCCTTACTGAGGGGTTGTGGGGAGGAGATGAACCAGGCAGAGTGCAGGGTAGCAACAAAGAAACATATAACTTTCCTCTAGTCCTTAAATACTCCCCCCCCCGCCCCCCATCACCCAATCATGATCCCAATTTTACCTTGCAAATCTGGCTAGACCAGAGGATGTTCATTGGTACAAATAGCAAATGGAAACAGGGAATCCAGGACAGGTGACTCCCCCAGAACCAGTGATGAGAGGCGCGATGCCTGGAGGGTGGAGAGAATGTAGAGTAGAAAGGGGGAACTGATTACAGGAATCTACGTATAGCCTCCTCCCTGGGGGAGGGACAGCAGAGAAGAAGGCAGGGGGAGACATCAGACAATGTAATATATGACAAAATACTACTAATAATAATATATGAATGATGAAGGGTTCATGAGGTAGGGGGAGTGGGGAGGGAGGGGGAAAATGAGCAGCAGATGTTAAGGGCTCAAGTAGAAGGCAAATTTTTTGAAAATCATGATGGCAACAAATATACATATGTTCTTGACACAATGGATGTATGTATGGATTGTGATAAGAATTGTACGAGCCCCCAATAAAATGATAAAAATGTATCAATTCTTTGTTAATATTATTTATTTTTGATATTTCCCCTAAAATTAAGTTAATTAAACTTTAAGTCAGAAGTGTAAAATTTTGGTTATATCAAATAAATTTATTATTAATGAGTTCCTCAAATATTGCTTTTTACATGTCTCTTAAAATAACCCTTTAAAATTAGGAAAAATGAACAAAATAAAGAAAAAATAAATGTAATATTCAGCAGACTTGTATATAGATATATCTTTTCTTAAAAAATATGAACTTATTATAATAAACATCCATTAACTCAATGTTGATATCTGTATTTAGGCCTCTATGTATGCCCTTTGCCTCCTACTTCTTTCCTCTTTTTCCTTTGGCTTTACTCTTGTCCCACTACTATGCTCAGCCTTCATTTGGGTTTCAGTAATTCCTCTCGATTACATTGCCCTTGATAACTCCCTACCAGTCCTCCCACCCCCTCATTGCCACTGGTTTTGAATCACTCATTGTTCCCTTGTCCCTGGGTTGGTTAACACCTCTTCCCTTCCCCCACCTCCCACACTCCCATGTCCCCCCAGAACCATAGGTCCTGTTGTTTTCTTCTCCACATTGTTTATCCAGCCTATCTTATCTAGATAGACCTGCAGAGATAATATGCACACAAAATCTCGACAGCGCCAAAGTGACATAGAAAAACAACACAATGATGGCAGCAGCAACAAAAACAACAAAAAGTCAATGACATACAAAATCTGCAAGAATAAAAAGAGAAGGAACAAAAAAGAGAAAGAAAAGTTTGTAAACATTTCAAGGTCTGTTTGTTGACTTGTAAGAGTGTTTTCCAGTCAAGTCTGATGGAGTGCCATGCCCTGGACCCAAAGTCCATTTTTGATATTCCCTCAGGACTTCCTTGTTCTGCTCCCCTGGCTGTTCTGTTGCATACCTTTAATGTTTTGCCTCGGTGTGGTGGGATCAGCTTGGTCACACGTCCCACACTGTGTGCCCAGTGTTGTCCCATGTAGGGCTATGGATCAGTGCGGGATGTCGCGTCTTGTAGTAGGGCGGGCCATATGGTCCTCTCTGCATTGGCTGCTCTGAGCGGGGCTATTGTCCTCTGAGCTTGGTGGCCAAGGTGTGCTCCACTCCCTTCCTCCCCCTTCATTTTCTTCTGCTTACATCTGGATATGGTAGATAGGTTCCTTTCCCTCACCAGAGGGTCTGTTGTCATTCTCCGTGGCACACCCTTCCATGGTGGGGGTCAGGCTGGTTCTGGTTGGGGCCGGCCCTATAGTCAAGTCAGTTTTCAATCCCCTATGAGAATCTTTAGGAGTCCTGATGGTGTAGTGGTTATGAGTTGGACTGTGATCTGCATGGTTAGTAATTTGAAGCCACCAGCAGCTCTGAGGAAGAAAGACTGGGCTTTTCACTCCTGCAAACAATTACGACAGTCTCAGAAACCCACAGGCAGGTCAATGTAAGTCAGACTTGACTCGACAGCAGTGAATTTGGTTTTGGTCATTTAATAAAGATGAAGACAGCACAAGAGCACAGACACATCATCTGAATGAGGGAAGCCATTCTCATGAGATCAAAATGGTGTTTGAGGATTCAAGGTGTGATGCCAGGTAAATGGGGCCTGGAACAGAGGAAACTGTTTCAAATTTGTTATTGGGGGCAGAATAATATATAACAGCTCCAGATGGGACTACAGAAGCAGGAATGGGATGATGATTGGGACACATACTTTGTTAGATAGAAAGACTTAAAAGATTGGTCCATATCCTTCAGACTAGTACAGCCAGGGCGAGACTGATGGGGTTTGCCTCATAACTCTGTGAGCCCTGAACCCTCCACAGTCAGTGACCTCCATCAAGGATGCACCCCAGCAAGCCCATGGGAAAGAGAATGTCCTTCCCTGGGCTAGCTGGAGAGGGGTGGAGGTAACCTACTTTCTAAGGCACTCTGCCCAAGGGCAAGATTATCTACAAGATGATCGGTCCTGAACCAATCTTGAAGTCCTTCTAGCAATGCATGTGTCCCAATGATGATTCTGTTCCTGCTTCTGTAGTCCTACCTGTAGCTGTGATGTATTAATTCACCACCATTCATGAATTTGAGACAGTTCCCTTTGTCTTTGTCCCATTTAGATGCCATCTCAGCTTGAATCTTCAGATGCCATTTTGACCCCATGTTAATGGCCTCCCTCATCCAGATGATGTATGTGTTTGTGCTGTTTTCGTCTCTATTGAGACTTAATAAACACTTCCCTTAAAACATATTTGATATAGGGGTCTCCTTCTTACCCTGAAACAATGCTTTAAACCTCAGTGCTGCACTACCTCTCCATGAGGAATCCTGTTTATGGTGGTCCCATGTGTGTCAGTGTAAACTGTATTCTGTAGTGTTTTCAATGGCCGATTTTTCAGAAGTAGATTGCCAAGGCTTCCATCTGAGTTTCCTCTTGGTACATCTGAACCTATTGTGTTTCAGTTAACATTTGAACATATTAGCAATTTTCAGTACTCAGAAAGTCCTTTCAAGATACGTATATACCAGAAGAAAGAATTGCTAAAATATTCTAAGAGCAAGGAAGGAATGAGCATGACTTACTGAGAAAAACAAAAAAGAAACAAACCTAAAAAACAAGGCTTCCTGTAAGAAATATATTTGAGCAGTGTGGGGAATGTATTATGTCAAATAACAATTTGTTGAGAAGTTGGCACAGGAGGGAGGAGTCAAGGTAGAGACACAAGGGAAACAGGTGTGCTGAGGCAGGGGTGCACAGAGAAACCCTCACTAATAGCAACTGTGTGCATAAGGGGCTCTGTGGACCAGCTCCAATTTGCAAAAGCATTTGAGTGTTAAGTAGAAGTTTTTTTTCCTTTAGTTTAAAAATTAGCTTGTCAAAAAGCATGTTCCAAATATCAGCAGCATCAACATAACCTGGAAATGTGCTAGAAATATAAATTCTTACCTCCAACTAGACTTACTGAGTAGGAAACTCTGTTGATGGAATCCAGCTGCTAGTGTTTTAACAATTCCTCTAGGGGATTCTTAAAAAAAAAATCTTAAATGTGCTGGCTTTGTCCGGGATGACTAGAGAAACAAATCCAGTGACGCTCATATGTGTTTAAGAGAGAGATTTATATCAAAGAACAATTGTAAATTGAGAAAATATTCCAGCCCAGTCCAGATCAAGTTTATAAATCCTATATTAGCCCATATGTCGGATACTAGTCCATAAATTCTTCTTTATACTCACAGAACACATGCAGTGATGCTGAATGCAGGAAGGTCTCAGACCAGTGGGGTATCCAGTGGGTGGCAGTGGAAGCATCTCAGCCCTGGTGCAGGTTTCCACGTGGCTTCTTCAGCTTCAGGGTTCTGGCTCCCATCAGCATGGCTCCATGTAGATTGTCAACAGGAATGTGAAGCAGAGAGAGGGTGTGTCCCATGTCCAGCGGGGGAAGATAGGCGTTCCCAGAATCCTCAGGAGAAGGCCAGGCCCACCCCTTCCCTCAAGTTGACATGCGATTATGTAACTGCCACAGTGCCCAAACTCAATTCACTACCACAGAGTCAAATCTGAATCGTAGCACTTGTATAGGACAGAACAGAACTGCTCCCTAGGGGTACTGAGGCTGCAAATTGTTATGGGAGCAGACAGCCTCAGCTTCCCCCCATGAAGTTGACTGATGGATTCAAACTGCTGACCTTACTGTTAGCAGCTCAATTCATCTAGCTGTGCCTCCCTAAAAGTCCGTACGTGGTGCAAATAATTGGCCTTTAACTCATAAAATTAAAGGTCGGTGGTTTGAATGCACATAGTGGCAAAGCAACAGAAAAGTCTGGCAGTCTTCAGTAAAAATTACAGCCAAGAAAACCCCATGAAAGAGTTCTACTTTGGTGAAGGGAGACATTGGACAGTGTTAAATATGACAAAATGATCATTTGTAAATTATCAAGGGTTCATGAGTGAGGGGGAAGCATGGAGGGATGGGGAAAAATGAGGAGCTGATGCCAGGGGCTTAGGTGGAGAGCAAATGTTTTGAGAATGATGAGGGCAATGAATGTACAAATGTGCTTTACACAATTGTGAATGTATGGATTCTGATAAGAGTTGTATGAGTCCCCAATAAAATGATTTTAAAAAGAGTTCTACTTTGAAACACATATGTTTTAATTGACTCTATAACAATGGGTTTCCAGAAGGGCTTGTGAAATGAACTGGTTCAACTCCCTGCTGAGTATTTCCATTGCCATTCTAGACATAACAAATCAGAATCAGCATTTTTAATAGTGTCAATCACTTATGGATTTTTTAAAAATATAGGTTTGATTCAGTATATCTGGAGTATAAAGGCAAATTTTCATTAGGGCACTGAATTGGAATGTACAAGTTTGAAGCCTTCATTTTCAGGGAATTCTGATGCAGGCTCCACCCATTTGTCCTTGAGCATACCCATTCCTGGTACTTCCCACTCTATTCCATCTCTAGGCCCAATTCCCCACAGTCCCAGCATTCTGGATTTCATTTTCTCCTTTTCTGGGTTGTTTCTACTTGTCCTGCCAAATCAATGAACGCCAATGAAGAAAAGTATCCCTTTGTGAAAGGGTTAATTCAGTGAATATATCAGATAAACAGATTTGTTTCTTTGGGGTCTTTATAGAATTTTTGGTGTTTCTTCCTGGAAATGTATCAATATCTTAAGGAAAGTTTAGTTCTTGCTGTTGTAGAGATCCTATAAAGAAGTTCTGTGGCCTAAATATTGGGTTATTAACGACTGGGTTGGTGGTTCACAAGCAGTAGATAATTTATGGGAGAAAAATGAGATTGTCTGCTCTTTTCAAGACTTACAGCCCCAGAAACCCTAAGGAGAAGCTCTACTTCATCTATATAGGGCTGCTATGAGTCAGACTAAACTCAATGGTGGTGGTGTGCAGAGATCCTAGAAAGGGGTTGAAGTTCTCAAATGGCAGAAAGATGAAAGAGGAGAATGAGCTTCTAGCCTAGCCTCAGTGAGAGAATACTGAGGAGAAGTAATATATATATATATATATATATATATATATATATATATATATATATATATATATATCCCAGAATCATGGATCTCCAACTTTTATAGCTGCCTTGCTGTTATTTGGTGCCATCTAGTCAATTCCAATTCATATAGACCCCATGTGACAGAGTAGAATTGCCCCAAAGATTTTTTAGGGAATTAGTCTCTGGACTTCAGTCTCTGAACAATCATAATCTCAGGGACACCAAGGTCAATTGACAAAGTATAGTCCATTGAGACAATGTTCTACATCCTACTTACTACTAAAGAAGTAATAAGCCCACATGGAAGAAGCACACCAACCTGTGCAATCATACGGCGTCGACAGGATCAGTTAATAGGCATTGGAAGACCCCAGACAAAAAACATATTGTTGAGAACAAGGGGGTGTCAGAGTAGAGATCCAAAACCCATTTGTAGAAAATAGGGTATCCCCTCATAGAAGGGTCACAAAGAAGGGATAAGTCAACCAGGGTGCAGTATCACACCTATGAAACACACAATATCCCTCTGGTTCTTTGAGGCTTCCTCATTCCTCACTATCATGACCCCAGTTCTGCCTTTCAGTCTGGCTAGACTGGAGCATGTACACAAGTACAGATAAGAGCTCAGAACACATGGAATCCAGGTCAGATAAAGCCCTGAGGAACAGAAATGGGAGTAGTGATACCAGGAGGGTAGAGGTTGGGAGGTGGAAGAGAGAACCAATCACAATGATTGACACTTACCCTCCCACACACACACCAAAGGGGAGGAACATCAAAAACGTAGGTGAATAGAGACAGCAATTGGTGCAAAATATGAAAATAATAATTTATCAAGGGGTCACAAGGGTGGGAGTTGGGGGGAGGGAGAGAAAAATGAGGGGCTGATACCAAGGGCTCAAATAGAAAATAAATGTATAGAAAATGATTATGGCAACAAATGCACAAATATGCTTGATACAATTGATGCATGGATTGTTGTAAGAGCCCCCAATAAAATTATCTGTAAAAAATAAAATAAAAGCGACTGTGAAAGAAAAGAAATTATGCATTTCAGGATATGTATAATATCTTACTATATGTATGGATCACAACTTATCTAACACATCCTGTCTAGTAAATCTTTTTATGCATCACTCAACATAAAGCACAGTTGTTATGTGCACTGCTCTCCAGTTTGCCCTAAGGACAGATGGTGTGAGGTGAGTTTCTGTGATTCACTGATTACCTCTTAGCTGTGAAGCACTTATGGAATGTCAACCTCTTGGAATGCTTAGCCCCTGGTGCCTGGGAGTAATTTTAAAATATCATAAAACAAATGAAAGTTATGGAGTGGTGGGAAAAGAGAGTGCACATGTCAAGTTCCAGTTTAAAGACAGTAAACACTGCCACATAGAATCTTTTCTGAAGCCCAGGCAAACAGATTCACATGTGGGCCATGTGTAGTTACTTACCAATTTAGTGAGTAGCTCCTGAAGTAATTTCTGCTGTAAGACAGAAGATGGAAGATGCCTCTTCCTGTACAACCTTAAGAGACAATCTAATAAACTATATGAATATGAAAATAAGTTTAAGCAGTGCTACTTCTTTGCTCTTCAAGTTCAATGGTTTGTCCTGTCAACATATAGAATCATCAGTTTCTCACACTTGCATTATCAGATCTCCACAAAAAATTCTTGTATTAGATTGAGTTCTCTAGAAAAGCAACACCATAGAAATGGATACAAGTATATGTATAGAGAAATTTAAGGCAAATTTTTGCACAATGAGTTAAAAATTGGGTTGCTAACTGAAAAGTTAGTCATTCAAATTCACCAGCTTCTTTGATAAGGATTTACAGTATCATAAACTCTATGGAGTCATCTACTATGTCCTAAAGTTTTGTTGAGTCACAATTAACTCCATGGCAGTGGATTTCAGTTTTATCTCTTCATATAAATGTCAAAGATATGTGGACTTCCGGGAAGATGGCTACGGAGTGACACACACCAGAGGGACTCCGCAGAATCCAGCCCAGGAGAGTTGCTCAGAGTGAAATTCAACGCCACTGGATCGCAGGAGGTGCATCATAAAGATAAGTAGGCACAGATCCACGGGGTTTTGAGGGGCTGGGGGCTTTTGGCTTACCTCAGTGGAAGCCGGCTGGGGCTCGACCCTAGTCCAGTTGCCGGATCTGCCTAAGCCGGGACCATTTGGAGCCTGTAGCAGGGCTTGGTCTCAGCACAGCCACAGTTTTTCCCTATCTGCCTCAGGGCAGGAACAGGACTCTTGCGGCTCCACCGGCAGGGATCAGGGTTCATCTACATTGTTGCTTCTGTTTGCGTCTCTGCTTTATATTCCCACACAGCCTTGGAGGGCTGCGCAGGGGCTTTTTCAAGGCACAGCCTCAGCCACAGCCTCAGCCGCAGCCGCGCCGCGTGGTCTGAGCAGGGAACAAACCCAAAACCCCACAGCTCCATAGGCAGGGATCAAGCTTCAGCTACACGGCGGCGTCTGTTAACATCTCTGCTCTCTGTCCCCCCATTTCTCTGGGGGCGGCTCAGCAGTTTTCTTGCGACCCTTCTTGGGGCTCAGCGGCGAACTACCGCTGGGGTTTGGGGCAGGGAGTAAGCCCTTGTAGATCCACAGGCAGGGAGTGGGACTCAGCTACATAGTTTCTTTTGCTTCCCTCACTTCCCTGTACCCCTGCACAGTCTAGTCTCACTTTTTGATTTTTCTCACCCCCCTTGTTCCTGCCCTGCTCTCTCACACTCCATTGCGGACTTACAGGGCACTCCCATTGCCCTAGGGCATTTGCGCCTGGGTCACACCCAGCTAGGTGAGCTCCACCCTGCATAGATAGCCCAAGGCTAGGGTAAGGCCTGCTTGCTCTCCAGGGGATACTCCTCTGACTTCTCACCAGGGAGTTCCTGCCTATGTACCTGGGGACATAAGGCAGCTCAGCCAACACTTATCAATATTCAAACCAATAGCGGGAACTTCAGCCCAGCCTCTGCAACACTGGTGCAGGCAGTCGATCTGCCATCTGAGGCACTCCCCTAATAGGGAAGCCACAGGAAGATAAAGTGGTAGGTTAATCCCATAGCAAAATCAGCTGTAGGCAGATCGAAAAATTCCTATAAGTCTTCCAGAGAGAGACTAGAAAATGGCACCTGGTCCCTCAAAAACAACTCAATGCAAACAGCCATCACCCCCAACGACCTCAACGAAAAAACAGGAGAAACAAAAGGCAAAGGAAGAAGATGTCCTGAACATAACAACATACATAGAAGAAGCAGACATTGAGATGCCATACAAAGAAGCTCTCAGAATGGTGCTTGGAGCGATGCAGAATATGAGGGAAACACTACAGAAAAAGGATGAAATGATAGAGGAGATAAAAGACATATACCAAAGGAAAATACAGGAGCTTGAGGAGCAGGTAACGAAAAACAATAGCAGAATCATGTTCCTTGAGAATCGATTGGAGGAATCAGAGAACCGCATCAGTAGCGTGGAGGACAGCCAAGCAGACTTTAATAAACGTGAACAAAAATCTAATAAGAGCATCAGAGAAGCCGAAGAAAACCTAAGAGCTATGGCTGATGCTATGAAGCGGAACAACATTAGAATTATTGGCCTGCCGGAGGAAGACACAACAAAGAAGTCATCTGCAACAATAGCGAGAGAATTCTTGGACGAAAACTTCCCCAGCCTAATGAATGAAAACCAAGCAACCATCCAGGAGGCTGAAAGAACACCAGCACGACGGGACCCCAAGAAGAAATCACCAAGGCACATAATAGTTAAACTTTCAAACTTTGAGGAAAAGGAGAAAATCATGAGAGCAGCTAGAGAAAAGCAAGCAATCACATATAAAGGTTCCCACATAAGGATATGCTCAGACCTATCAGCAGAAACTATGAAAAAAAGGAGAGAGTGGAGTAACATATTCCAAAAATTGAAAGAAAACAACGCAAATCCAAGAATACTCTACCCAGCCAAATTATCGATCAAGATCGATGGAGAAGTAAAAGTCTTCCCAGACAAGGAAAAACTCAAAAAAATACGTTACAACAAACCCAGCATTACAAAAGATCCTCGCCGACTCAGTATGGGCAGAAGAACAACACTCACCAAGCACAAATAAGACACCAGCACATAGAACAACCTCACCCAGAGCACAACAAAGAGAAAACAGACCCCAAGATAGCAATGACTTAAGGATGGAAAGAAGTCAAGAATGATACACACACAAAACACACACTAATGAGAAAGGAAAGTAGGAAAACTCCCAACACAAAAAGTATAAAATGGCATCACAGAGTCCGCACATGGAGATAATAACCCTGAATATCAATGGCCTGAACTCAGGCATTAAAAGACTGAGACTAGCAGAATGGCTTAGAAAACACAACCCATCAATTTGCTGCCTACAGGAGACACACCTCAAGGCTACAGACAAAAATAGGCTGAGAATCAAAGGCTGAAGAAGGACCTACCAAGCAAACAGCAACACAAAAAAAGCAGGGGTTGCGATCCTTATCTCGGATAAAATTGACCTCAAAGGGCAAACCATAAAAAGAGATAAGGAGGGACACTATATAATGCTCAAGGGAATGATAGACAATGAACCACTAAGCATTGTAAACATATATTCCCCGAATGAGAGACCAGCTCAATATGTGAACCAAACACTCCAAAAGATTAAGAAAGAAATCACAGACTCGACAATTATAGTGGGTGACTTCAACACACCACTCACTGAGAAAGACAGATCACAGGGAAAGAAACTCAACAAGGAGACTAGAGAGCTAAACTCCACAATTAGACAATTTGAGCTAATAGATATTTACAGAGCTTTTCATCCAAATACAAAAAATTTCACATTCTTTTCAAGTCCTCATGGCACATATTCGAAGATAGACCACATGCTGGGGCATAAGGCAAATCTACATAAATTTAAGCACATTGAAATAATACAGACCTCTCTCTCTGACCACTGTGCCATAAGACTGGAAATCAACAAAAGGAAGAAAAAGAAAATAAGAGCAAATAATTGGAGGATGAATAACTCTCTACTGCAAAAGGAGTGCATACTGGTGCAGATCCGAGACAAAATCAGGAAATTTCTCAAAACCAACGAAAATGAGCACACGACGTACCAAAACTTATGGGACACAGCAAAGGCAGTCATCACAGGAAGGTTCATAGCAATACAAGCACACCTGAGAAAGGAAGAGAGACTCATGACGGATACGCTGACACAAAATTTACAAAAACTGGAGCTGAGTCAGCAGGACAACCCTACTAATAGCAAAAGAAAAGAAATTATAAAAATCAGGGCTGAGATTCAGGAGAGGGAAAATAAAAAAACTATAGAAAAAATTAATATCGCTAAAAGTTGGTTATTTGAAAAGATAAACAGGATCGATAGATCATTGGCAAACCTAACCAAAGAAAGGAGGGAACAAATCTCAATAGCAAGAATAAGGGATGAAAGAGGGGTCATTACAACAGACCCTAATGAAATCAAAAGGATACTTACACAATACTATGAAGGATTGTACTCCAATGAATTCAACAATTTGGAAGACATGGACAAATTCCTGGAAAAACAATCCCTCCCTAGACTATCCTCGGTGGACATCCAGAATCTCAACAGACACATCGCAATAGAAGAAATAGAAAAGGTTATCAAGGGATTACCAACAAAAAAATCCTCTGGACCAGATGGATACACTGGAGAATTCTACCAAGCATTCAGGGATGAACTAATACCAATCCTACACAAACTTTTCCAGAACATAGAAAAAGATGGCAAACTCCCAAACTCCTTCTATGAAGCTAGTATAACTTTGATACCCAAACCGGGCAAGGATCCCACAAGAATCGAGAACTATAGACCGATATCCCTAATGAACATTGATGCAAAAATCCTTAACAAAATACTAGCCAACAGAATACAAAAGTATATAAAACAAATAATTCACCATGACCAAGTGGGATTCATGCTAGGGATGCAGGGATGGTTCAACATACGAAAGACCATTAGTATTATTCATCACATTGACATGAAAAAGTATAAGAATCACATGATAATATCAATAGATGCAGAAAAAGCATTCGACAACATCCAACACCAATTCCTGTTTAAGACACTAGCAAAAATAGGAATGGAAGGAAAGTTCCTCAAGACAATACAAGCTATATATGAAAAACCAACAGCCAAAGCCATAGTCAATGGAGAAAAGACTAACACAATCTCACTGAAAAAGGGAACCAGACAAGGATGCCCCTTGTCTCCACTCCTATTTAATATCGTGCTGGAGGTTTTAGCTAAGAGCATAAGGCAAAGAAGTGACATCAAAGGTATTCGTCTGGGGAAGGAAGAGGTGAAACTATCGTTATTTGCAGATGATATGATTTTATATATGGAAAATCCCAAAAGGTCCACAAGGGGAGTACTGGAAGCAATAGAAGAGTTTGGCAGAGTGGCAGGATACAAGATCAACAAACAGAAGTCCATCGGACTGTTATACACATCAGATAAGACCACAGAAGAAGAGATCAAAAAGGTGGTACCCTTCACAATAGCCAAACACAAACTGAAATATCTAGGGATACACTTGACTGAAAAAACAAAAGATCTACATAGGGAAAACTATAGAACACTATTACAAGAAACCAAGAGCGACCTCAACAAATGGAAGAATATTCCATGCTCTTGGATTGGGAGACTTAATATAATTAAGATGTCAGTTCTGCCAAAGGCACTGTATAAATTTAATGCTATCCCGATACAATTACCATCATCTTTCTTCAAAGAAATGGAAAAACTGATTACCAACTTCATATGGAGAGGGAAAAAGCCCAGAATTAGCAGAGAACTCCTCAAGAATAAGGACACCGTGGGAGGGCTTGCTTTACCTGACTTTGGCACATACTATGCAGCCACAGTTCTCAAAACTGCATGGTATTGGTACAATGACAGATACTCAGACCAATGGAAAGGAACTGAAAACCCAGAAATAAAAGCATCAGCATACACACAGGTGATCTTTGACAAGGGCCCCAAAAAGATCAAATGGGAAGCAGATGCCCTCTTTAACAAGTGGTGCTGGAAAAAATGGATATCAACATGCAGAAAAATGAAGCAAGACCCTTATCTCACTCCATGCACAAGAATAAACTCAAGGTGGATCACAGACCTTGAAGTTAAACCCCAAACTATTAGGGCCATCAATGAGGGAATTGGGACCAACTTGAAAACTTTGGCGCAGGGAATACACAGGCTATCAGAAATAGGGAAGGACACAAACACAGAGGAGGCACAAATCGACAAATGGGATATACTGAAGATAAAACACTTGTGTACATCTAAAGAATTCACCAAGAGAGTAATAAGAGAGTCCACAGACTGGGAAAACATCTTTAGCAATGACACATCAGACAAAGGCCTTATTACTAAAATCTACAGTACTCTGCTAGCTTCCAAAAAGAAAAAAACCAATAGCCCACTTGAAAGGTGGGCAAAGGACTTAAACAGAAGTTTCACAGGGGCAGAAATCCGAATGGCCAACAAACATATGAGAAAATGTTCCAGATCTTTAGCCATAAGAGAAATGCAAATTAAAACAACAATGAGGTACCACCTGACACCCTCAAAGGTAGCCCAATTCAAAAAATCAGAAAGCAACAAGTGTTGGAGGGGCTGTGGGGAGACAGGAACTCTCATCCACTGCTGGTGGGACTGTAAGTACGTACAGCCACTATGGAAATCAATCTGGCGATAGCTAAAACAGATGGAAATAGAGTTACCATATGACCCAGCAATCCCCCTACTGGGCATATACCCAGAAGAGGCAAGAAACAAACCAAGACCAGACATCTGTGCTCCAATGTTCATTGCGGCACAGTTCACAATTGCAAGGAGTTGGAAGCAACCCAAATTTCCATCAACTGACGATTGGATTAAAAAACTGTGGTATATACATACAATGGAATACTACGCATCACTAAAAAGCAGTGATGAACGTATGAGGCACATAGCGGCATGGGAAGAACTGGAGGAAATCATGCTAAGCGAAGTAAGTCAGGCACAAAAGGACAAGTACAACACGAGTCCGCTGAGGTAAGAATTAAAAAAAAATTTTTTTTAAAAAAGCAAAAGTGACATAGGGAAAAAAGCTACTGTATACAAACATTTTAGGGGTGAAGACGGTGTAGTATGGAAGAGACCAGACCAAAACCAGGGATGTACATGGTAGACAATGGTGGAGGAGGTGGGGAAAGGAAAACAAAAGGATGAATACAAGGAAGAAAAGGGTAGTGGGGTCTTGGGGCATTAATCCACCCAAGGGGAGGGTATTGTTTATATCTCCACAGGGAAAGTTGGACCAGACTTCAACCCAGTGTCGCAAGGTGTGAATGCAATATCCCGGCGTGGAGGAGGGAACCGGTGGAGAGGTCTGGAAGGCTGGCCCCAGCACCATAAATTAAGAATTTGTTCCAAAGGACGACATTGACTCTGCAGCTCCGGGAGATGGACATATTTGATCAGAGCACACGGGAGCAGATGAAGGGGCAGGAGGAGAGAGTGGAGCACAGCCTGGCCCACCAGGCCGTGATGATGATGTTCCTGAGTAGAGCAGCCAGTCCACAGAGAGAACAACATGGCTGGCCCCACTATGAGACATGATGCCCCTCAGTGACTAAGGGCGATACAGGGGACAGCACCGGAGACACAGTGTGGGAATGGCACCTGAACTGATTCCACCACACCGAAGCAAAGCACTGGGGGAGTGCAGCGGAACAGCAAGGGAATGGAGTGGCAAGGTCCCCAGGGAATGCTGAAAGTGGACTTAGGGGCCAGGGTGTGGTGCCCCAACAGACTGGACTGGAAAACGCTCCTAAGGTCCAGCAAACGATCCCTGAACTAACTACAAGCTTTTCTCTTGTGAACTGTTTTGTTCTGTTCTTTGTCAGTGGTTTGTTTTTGTTGTTTTGTTGTCTGGTTGTATACTGTTGCTTTGTTTTCCTCTGTCTTGTTTTCGTGCATGTTAGTGACTCCACAGGTCTGTCTGAATAGGACAGGCTGGATGAACTATCTGGAGGAAAAACAACGGGACCGACAGTTCTGGGGGGACTTGGGGTGGGGGGGTGGGGGGGTAAGGAAGTGGTGTTAACAAACCCAGGGACAAGGGAAAAACATGGGACCCCAAATGGTAGAGAAGGGGGAGTGGCAGACCTGGTGGGAAATAATCAAAGGTAAAGTTGCTTAGAGAAGAGGTATACTCTAGCCCAGGTGGCGATGAAGCATGGTAGTAGGGCAGGAGGAAAGTCTAGGGAGATGGAGGAAAGAGCTAGGAGTCAAAGGGCATTCATGGAGGTCTAGACAAAGACATGTACATGCAAATATATATAGGAGGATGGGGAAATAGATCTATGTGTCTATATTTATAGGTCAAGTATTAAGGTGGCGGAAGGACCTTGGGCCTCTACTCAAACACTCCCTCAATGCATGAATACCTTCTTTTATTAAATTGGAACTCTATGATGCTCACTCTCCCGACACAACGGCTGGAGCCAAAGTGGGTGAACAAGTAAATGTGGTGAAGAAAGCTGATGGTGCCCGGCTATCAAAAGAGATAGTGTCTGGGGTCTTAAAGGCTTGAAGAAAAACAAGCGGCCATCTAGCTCAGAAGCAAATAGGCCCACATGGAAGAAGCACACCGGCCAGTGCGATCACGAGGTGCCCAAGGGACCAGGTACAAGGCATCATGAAAAAAAAAAAGATATAAGTGTGTGTATGTATGTGTATATATGTGTATATGTATATATGTATGTATATATATGTATATATATATCATATTAAATGAAGGGGGAAGTGCAGAGTGGAAACCCAAGGCCCAAGTGTCGACCAATGGAGATCCCCTCATAGAGGGGTTTAGGAGAGGAGATGGGTTAATTAGGGTGTGAGGTAGTATCGATGAAGAACACAGCTTTCCCCCAGATCCTGGATGCTTCCTCCCCCCAACTACCATGATCCGAATTCTACCTTGCAGGGCTGGATAGGACAGAGGCTGTACACTGGTGCATATGAGGGTTGGAGGTACAGGGAATCCAGGGTGGATGATACCTTCAGGACCAAGGGTGTGAGGGACGATGTTGGGAGAGTGGAGGGTGAGTGGGTTGGAAAGCGGGAACTGATTAAAAGGATCCACATGTGACCTCTTCCCTGGGAGAGGGACAGCAGAGAAGGGGGGAAGGGAGACTCCGGTTAGGGCAAGATATGACAAAATAACGATGTATAAATTACCAAGGGCATATGAGGGAGGGGGGAATGGGGAGGGAGGGGGAAAAAAAAAAGAGGACCTGATGCAAGGGGCTTAAGTGGAGAGCAAATGCCTTGAGAATGATTGGGGCCGGGAATGTATGGATGTGCTTTATACAATTGTGTATATATATGTTGGATTGTGGTAAGAGTTGTATGAGTCCCTAACATAATGTAAAAGAAGAAAGAGAAAAAAATGATTAGGGCAAAGACTGTACAGATGTGCTTTATACAATTGATGTATGTATATGTATGAACTGTGAAAAGAATTGTATGAGCCCCAATAAATTGTTAAAATAAATTTAAAAAATATTTATAACCCCCCCCCAAAAAATCTCAAAGATATTATTCACATAGTTAATGAGGCTCACAAGTCTAAACCTATGGGTTTACTGAAGGTTTCACTGACTCGCCTCACTATAGGGAGGCATGAACTCAAGATCAGCAAGTCACATGGTAGACTGCTGATTAACAGTCTGTGGAAGTTGAAAAATCCAAGATCGCAGGGAATATGGCAGGTTACTGGCCCAAATCCCAAGAACTGGAGGTCTGATGATGAAGAGCTGAATACAAGATCCAGAGCAAGGGGGAAAAAAAAACAGAAACAAAGGACAACAAAATAAACAAACAAAACTCCAGAGATTTGCCATATATATGTATACATATATATATATATGAATGAATGATGCAGGCCACATTCCTGAAGAAATATCCTGATTGACTGCTCATAGCAGGTGTCATCATGGAAGTGATTATATCAGATTACAATATGTGGAATGATTACATCACAATATATACCCATAATTGCCAATTGCATAATTACATAACCTCAAACTACTGAGAATTATAGCCTAGCCAAGTTGACACATAATCTTATATCACAACTTCGAATGATCTTTTAGAAGTTGTTTTCTACCAACCTATTTTCACATATTTTACATATCAGATAAATGGAAAATTTCTATGAGATCCAAATCTGCCTTTTAAATTTCTCTTTTTGACTTTTGTTCTGCTAATTCTCTTCTTCTAGAATGTTACTTTCTCTCATAATGTAATCAACTCTTGAAGAAATCCTGATTACTCCAAACCTGGGGTATAAGAAGGTTTGTGAGTGACAGGAAAAAGAGGTTAATACTGTTATATGTACTCCTGCAACTGTGGAAATATATGAGTAGATATTTGGATATCACACAGGCTGAACAGTTGGGAAAAGGAGAGAGTGGGAATACAGTTTACATGTAAGACAAAATATATTGTTTTTGTGTTTTTTACTTTTGTTGTCAATATATCCATCAATGTGGTGGAGGGTTCAGAAATAAGGGAATAAGTCATTGCTTTTGGGGGATCAGGATTATAGACTTGGGGTGCACTAAGGTCAATTGGTATAATAACCATGAAGATAATACTCTGCATCCTAATTTAATGCTAAGTGACTTTGGTCTTAATAGGTCACTAACAGTTTGCTGAGGGGCAGTTTTGATCTCACTCCATCCAGAAGGAAGAAGGGTTATGAAAATCAAAAGACACATGGACACATTGAGTCCAAAGGACTATGTGAACATCAGTCTCTACAGTCCTGAGACCAGAATTAGATGGTGCCTGGCTATCACTACCAACAGTTCTGAAAAAGATCACATGGAAAGGCTCTGGATAGAGGTGGGATAAAAAAGTATATCAAATCTTATAATCATAGAAGTGACAAGTCTAATTGGCTGGGTCAAGATTGGTGCCTGTGTTTCCCATATTTATTCCCACTGCAGACTGCAGTGAATGCATTGAAGCTGTATATTTATCAATGGTTGAATGTAAAAATGATGATTTGTTCTGTAAACCTTCACTCACTTCACAATAAAAAGTTAAAAATAAAAACAAAATAAATAACAAAAAAACTAAACAAATACAAGTACTCTAGACTAAAATGAGTAGCTCCTATATCTACAAAGAAATGTATCTCACCACCGTACCCCCTCACACAGCCCTGAACTTTATCTTAAGCTGGGATCTTTGGGGGAAATTAATAGTTTAGCACTCAGTCGCTACACTTGAGTCTTCAGGATCTCAGGTGAAATTTATGATAACTATATGAGGAGGCTTTTTATTTTCTTTATGTTCCATTTTTCATTATCTATTGTGGCACTTTGTGCTATACTGCCAAATCTGCTTAGACCAAACCCATTTGTCTCCCAACAAGGCAATCCTGCATGGCTACCTCTCTTTTGTACCATGACTGAGGGCCACAACTACTAATGATGTTTGTTTTTTCATATTCTGTGCTCTTTCCTTTCCTGTACCTGCTCTTGGTTGATGTAATCTTTGAAGGTAATATCCATTAATGGTAAAATTCCTATCCCCACTCCAGCTTCTGAAATTTTTTTCCAAAATCAGGTTCTCCATCCATGCATTGTCAAGGTTCTCAGGATTCAGATTAGTAAATCACCTGAAGGTGTTGTATATCTTTTAGAATGACTGAGGGATGCTCTTTTGGCTTTTGCTTTTTATTGACACATGCAGATCTGATTATCTAATTTAATTTTTGTTTACAGGTTGTATCATATAAACATAATACACAGATTGATAAAGCTGGTGTGCCAAGTTATACTTCTATTAGCAAGGAAAAAGATGTCATGTTGCTTTACATTCTATCCAACCTTTTATTGTCTTTTTATTAGAGCCATTTTAGATCTGCATGGTCGGCAGTCAAAAATCACCAGTCTCTCTTTGGGAAAAAGACTGGGCTTTCTACACCTGTAAGCAGTTTTGAGGGTAGTTCTATCCTGTCCAATTGGGCCACTTCGAATTGGAATGACTCAATGGCAGTGAGTGAGTGTGTGAAATGATACCTTAGTATGGCTTTTATTTGCACATCTCTGATAATGTGGAGAATGTTTTTGTTTCCATTTGGATATTTTCTTCTGTGAAGTCTTTGTTCAAGTCTTTTGCTCATTTTTAATTGTTGGTGGTATTGTGGTTGCTCTTTGAACTTCCAGCTGCAAGCTCAGAAGTTCAAAACCACCAGCAACTCTGTGGGAGAAAGATGAGGCTTTCTAGTCCCATAGAGTTACAGTCTTGGAAACCCACAGGGACAGTCCAGCTCTGTCGAATAGGGTTGCTGAGAGTTGAAAATGACTTGTTGGCAGTGAGTGATGCCTTTTATCGTTATTGTAAGAATTGTTTTTTCACACAAGTCCTTGTTTTGTTTTGTGTTGCAGCTATTTTTCCCACTCAATGATTTTCCTTTTCATTTTCCTATTTTCACTGTATCTTAATCAGCAGGCATTTAAAAATTTGATGAAGTTTTAGTTATCAATCTTTCATGTCATTGTGTTTATGTCATATGTGGCATACTTGGATTTCTCAAACCATGATCTTCTTCACGCTCCTCTATTCTTTATTATTTTGTTGTTTACATTTAGATTCATAATTCTCAGGAAATGTTTCAGTGTATATGGTGAGAAGTAGATGCCAAGTTTCATTTTTCTCCCATGGGATTCCCAGATGGTCCATCCAACATCATTTAATGCAGGGATGGGGAATGTCTGGCTCTTGGGCTGTATAAGACACATAAATCATCAATACCAGCTATCTTCACATGTCTTACCAAATGGAAGCAGTTCCAGCCATCACATTACAGGTGAGTTGATTAAAAATTTGATCAGGCCAATTTTTAAGTTGATAATTTATATAGCTCATGAATGATGTTATTAATATTGAAACTTGCCATTGGCTGTAAAATATTCCCAGCTCTGATTTAATGAAAAGACTTTCTGTACCATTGCTCTGTAATTATACTTTATATGTAAGTAAAGTCTACTTGTGTATCCTTTTCCTAATATCACAGTCTATGAATTCTGGAAGTTTTATAAGACTCAATGTGCAGAAGAGCAATTTTGTTATTCCCACTTTGTTTTCTAAGTGAAATTACATTGGGTACTCTTGGTACTTTGCATTTGATAAAAATATTTATTTAATTTTATGAATCACATAAACATCCCCCTGCTGGGCTTTTCCTCTAGATACATTAGCTAAATCGGTCTGTGCTGTTTGGCCCCAGGGCTGTCATCCATGGGAGAACTAGGAATTTCCAGGCCTATGTGGTTTGTTAGGGTTTAGACATAAGTCACACTCACACATTCATGCACACAGCAGCAAAGATGTAAGCCACAGTTTTATTAAAGCATAGTCACTTCAAAAGAAATAAAGTGGGTCACTCTCAAGACCTGAGAAGGAACACCTTAATCAGAGATAAGATATGCTTCACTCTGGAGGTGAAGCCAGTCTCCCCTCAGAGTGGAGAAGGGACATTGTCTAAAAGACACTGCAGTTTTTAAATGGCGCTTTCACGGGGTGAGGGCTACTGCTCTGCAGATGGTCAAGCAACTTCATAATTGGTTACTCAATTTCTTCTGTGGTGTTGTACCTCTTTACCTTCACATTTATTTTTGTTGTGACTCTGGGCCAGTATGTCTCAGAATTATCTTTGCGTAAAGCCCTGTGTCGGGATGTTCACTAGGGCTTGACTTCAAGGGTTAGGCCCTTTGTTCATGACTGGTTCTCACAGGGGCCTTTGTTCATGCCCTTCACATGCAGTGCTGAAGTCCCTCTCCCATCCCTGTCATTTCCCCCTGAAAAGAGCAGGATTCCGAATTATTTTGGGATTGGGGATAAAGACTGATATGGACACTTCCAGCTGATAGGGGTACTGTGGCCCTGTGATCATGTTCTCTTCCTCATTCTAGTCTTTGGTTCTCTCAGCCTGCTGGGAAATGAACCATCAAACAGTGTACTGGTCTCTTTCTTGGAAGGTGGCTGCAGGTTGATCAATGCTTCATAAAGGAATCGCCTGATATCTACTCATAGTCATCATTTTATATGAAACTGCTAGAACCTGGGTGTTAAAAAGGCACAGGCAAAAAATTAGTATTATCAGAAACAAGGGCTCTAAAAGGGCTAAGAGTTAACTCAGGAAATGAAACTAGAATGTATGGATTCACACAGTGTTTGTACCAAGCTAAAGAGCAGATATAGATTCATCATAAGTGCTTTCACTCATAGAGAAGACTTTAATAAATCACATTAACAGCTCATCTCAAGTTGCCAAGCATAGAAGAGCGAAGGGGTGAAAATGACATTGAGCTAAGGCCGGCCACCTGTGCTGTAGGAGCAGAGCTGAGTTTCTCACTGAAATTCTTGAAGGTCTTAGTATTTATTCTTTTTGTTATTTGCACTCCCTAGGATTTAGACGCCATTTTAAGGCATCAAAGGCATCACTGTCTCTGAAACAGCAATTTCAAGGCTTTTTATGAGTCAATTGAAATGACATGGCTAAGTTAATTTCTCCCATTCCATTCCATTCCTCTTGGTCAATTGTAAGAAAACAGAGGCTATCGCAGCGAGGATCAATTATTGCAGACCTCCATATTCTTATTCTGTAATCTTTCTCTGATAGTGAACCCATTCACTTCGACTTCTCATCACCTTCTGTCCAAACAACTTAGTGTATACGGTCAAGGTTTTTAAAAATCATCTTTCACATTCTGGGACAACCAGACACTTTATTACAAGCCAACCTTTTTTCCTAACTATTTGCAACTTACTCTGATCTTCTGCCACTAAATTCTTTTCTCTTGCTAATTTTTACATTACAAGCCGAGCAATCCCTGAATGTGAAAATTCTCACTTTTAACTAAATGCCAGCAAAAGGTTCAATTGTTCCTAGAGGAAGTCCTCTTATCTTTGGCTCACAAGCACCAAGATCCAAGGTACTGGTGAAGGAGGAGAAGAAGCAGGTGCCTCCTCTGGCTACAGGGTTAAATCCATTCAGCTTTTCTGCCCAGGTTTCTGCTTTTTAAAGAGAAGTTTTAAGCTTTTGTTAGGCACACACTAGAAAGTACCTTTCTGTTTTGTGTGGACACTGTTCACAGCTTGAATTTGCTTTATTAGGCAGTTTCTGAAAAGTGCTGGACTTTCATCCTTGCCCTGAACCACTTCAGTTAATTTTGAATGATTCACAGGTTTAACCTGAATGTCTTTTATTCCTTCTATGAGGCCAGCTTGGATGTAATCTTGAGCTGCTCTCCTTCTAGCTGGAATTTCATTTGAGTTTTTATTTCTGTCAAACAGGCGTCACACAAAAAGGGAAGAATCAAGTGTATACAGCTGTCAAACAGCTGCTGCTTAGAAACAGCCTGGGTGATGGTGGTGTTGGTGGTCTGCTCTGGCCCTATGATTGAAGGGGAGAGATAGACTGAGGAGAGACATTTATCAGGGGATTTCCTCGTGTTGTCTAAAGAGCAGGAAGTCTTGTACACATGACTCCATTTTCCCTCTTTTTGACAAAACATACCTAGTTAAAAGATGATATTATAACACAGAGATCGGTTGGCAGGTCAGGCCTCAGGCCAGACAAAGAAGAATTGATGGACTTGAATTGTGGTTTGGGGAAGAATGTTGAAAATACCATAGACTGCCAAAAGGGCAAACAAGTCTGTCTTGGAAGAAACGTGGCCTGAGTGGTCCTTTGAAGCAAGGAAGATGAGTCTTCATCTTATAAACTTTGGAGAAGTTGTCAGGAGTGACAAGTCCCTTGATAACATCATACTTGGTAAAGTAGATGGACAGAGAAAGTGAGCAAGACCATAAATGAGATGGATTGACACAATGGCTGCAACACTGAGTTCAAACATAAGAACAATCGTGAGATGGCATAGGAGTGAGCAGGGAATTTCTTTCTGTTGTACAAAGGATGACTAAATCAGAACCAACTTAATCGCACCTCAGAATAACAATCCTATTTTATAATAAATATTGATGTAATGCTATAAATATCCCTGTAAGGTACTCATATCTAATTTCACAGATAAGAAAAATTGAGGTGAGTCTTTTATACATAAATTTCCTAAGATCTTGTTACTTTGTGATGGAGTGGAATATTAATCCCAGGTCTGCATAGCTCTACATCTTGTGATTGGCCATTGACCTATATCCATTCCCAGCTAAGATAATAAGAATATTGCAACACTGGTTCCTTGTGTTTTTATTCTAGGGTTGGAGCAGAGGACTTTTCTGAGGGCTTTGATTCCCAAGGATTTCAAACCAACATTTAGGTTAGACTAAGAAAGATAGGATGAAAGAATTAGGCAGTAGAGAGTAAACCTGGGAAATGAGTAGACAGTGGAGTTGCAGCCAAAGGTCATATTGGAGGTTGAACAAGGTATTCCCTGATAACTTTCCTACGTGGAAGTGAGCAGTAAAGTAATGCCTCTGTTAAAATAACTGAAGCAACATTGTTGATACTTTTTATTTACTTGAATTTCAAAATTATCTCTGCTTTTTGGCATGTGAGATATAAATGAAATATAAACCTGGAACTGGAGTCCTTGGCAGTAGGTTAGATTTTGAGTATGGGCTTCTTAAAGAGTATCTGGCATGAAGCAGACATTGCACATATAAATTTGTTAAATGAATGAATGCATTCAGGAATGATGCACACAGGAGGCAGAAGAATGATTATAGCTCTAAAAAATGACTTGTTTTAAATTGTATTTGATTAAGTTGTCTATGGAGCATGGTGTAATGGGGAGGAATGGACTTTAGAGTCAGACAAATCCAGAGTCACTTGCTACAAGACATCCGCCAGTAGCTTAACTTCTCTGAGTATTCTCTTTTTTACCTTTAGGTGTCAATCCCTGCTCTAAGAGTTATTGAAGAGATTAAGATATTTGAGGTTATGTAATTGTAACGTAATTTTGATCCAAGTACTCTTCATACCACAAGTTGAAGATGCAGAATGATCATTCTGATAATGAGCTTCCGGAATTCTGATTTTTTTATGTATACAGTTGTGATGTGTGTGTGTGTGTTTGTGCATATTCTTAGGTATGAGGTATGTACAAAGTAATATGTGCACATTAAATGGCTGACAAGTCAACCTGAAAAACTGTGCCACCCAGTCAGATGCTGAATATAGTTTAGCAATATTTAAGTCTCTCAAGTACTCCTACTAAAGAGTGAAACATCAAAGAATTATATCACTTAGCCACACAGTTTAAATCTCTAACATTTTCTTCATTCATTGTAACTGTCAGTACAACTACTATGGGTCCTAAGTGTAAACAGTTTTCTAAATGGAGGGGTAACTCTGTTAGTCTGGTTCAATAGACATGGTATCAAATGTTTTCCAGTTTTAGTTCTTGTGGCTAATAAATCCTCTTACCTGAAAGAAATGAAAGGAGAGGGGCATGAGAAAAGGCTCCCTGTTGACTGAGCATGAAGGGGTTAAGAAGACTGCCTGAACATAAGTACTATTGAGGTTATTAGGTGCCTACAAGTCAGTTTCAACTCAAAATGACCTTATAAACATTGCCCATTTCGGTACCCTCCTTACAATAATCCATATAGTTTTTTGAAGTTTTAAAGATATTGTGTCAATCCATCTTATTAAGGATTTTCCTCTTTTTCTCTTTCTATGTTACCCTGGGACTGGTCTCTCCTGATACCATGGCTAATATATGAGACAAAGTCTCATCATTCCCACTTCAAAAGAACATTCTGCTTGTTATTCTTACAAAATAGATGTGTTCATTCTTCTGGAAGCCTATAGTATGTTAAATATTCTTTATCAGCACCATAATTCAAAGACATGGTGATGGTTAAATTTTGTGGCAATTTGGTGCACCTACAGGAAAGTTTATGTGGAACCCAGCCTATCAATTAGGACACAACTTAATTATTTTCTCCTTGAGGATATTGCCTATTTATAAAAGATGCTTTGAAGAACCTGGCCTCTCTCTATTGCCCTTCTCCTTCCTGTGTGCTGTATCACAATTCTGCTTCAGGGGTCAGCAGTCTGTGTGTCCTGCTACCATCTGGATTTGTCAGGGCCCTACTATGTTCCTGGCAACCTTAGATTCACATAAATCAACCATTAATCAGCTTCCCATTTCACCTTCCTGCTTCATCAACTGGCAGCTCTGTGGGCTCTGGAAGGACGTCCAGCTTATATCTGACCGATGGACTTGAGTGGATTAGCGTGGGTGCCTTCCTTGATATAAATTTCTTTCTTGATATAAGGCTCTTTTTTTTATACCTAATGAGTGTCTCTGGTTTTGTTACTCTAGATAACCCAGCTGAACACACGCATCAGTTCTTCTTCAGTCTTCGTACTCAGTTTTCACATGCCTAGGAGATGAAAGAAAATACTACAGCTTATGTCAGTGGCACTATTATCTTCAGAGTGATATCTTTGTGTTTTGACACTTTGTTGAGACATTTTTCCAGCAGGTTTGCCTGATGCCAAATATAATTTGCTTTCCTCATGGCTTCTTCCATGGGTGTTGATTGTGAATGCAAGTAAAATGAAATCTTTGACAACTTCACTCTTTTCTCCATTCATTATGATGTTCCTTATTGGTCCAATTGTACTTTTTTTTTCCTTTTCTGTATGTTGAGGCTATTAGTGGGCACAGTTAGGTTTTCCTGAGACCTGTGTGAACGCCTGGGGGCATAGTGGTAACAAGTTGGCCTGCTAACTGCAAGAATAGCAGTTTGAAACCACCAGCCACTCCTCGGGAGAAAGACAGGGCTTTCTACTCCCATAGAGAGTGATAGTTTGAGAAACACCCAGGGCAGTTCTTCCCTGTCCTATAGAGTAGCTATGAGTAGGCAACAGCTTGATGGCAGTAAATTTGTTTGTTTTTTTGTTACAGACCTGTATGTCAAAATTCTTAACACTGAACTGTACCCCTGGATAACTGGGTAAAAAGATATTTTTGAAAATTTAAGTTGAAAGCCTGAGTGCATGAGCCTTGGCAGCAGATACCTTGGAAGTAGATGTTGGCTAACAATAACTCTGAAGCTTGGTTCCCAGCCAGTTTCTCAAGCTTCATCAGATCTTATACTAAGAAAAAAATGTGATTAAGTCCTATGTGGCTGATTTTAAATCCAATCATGAACACACACTATTAGAAGATATTGCATCGCTGTTCTAAAGCGTTAGAGATCAATTCTTTTGTAATTCCTTAGATCCTTTGGGCAACTGTTCCGGTACCTGAGAGAATGAAAAGTAAAGAATCCCATTTCCAAGACAGCATGAATACTGAAGAAGAATATCTTTAGACTCCAATGCCTATAATCTTTCCCCAGATTGCACTATAGGGCTTTTCAAAATTTGGTCTTAGCTTTCCTCTTTGGTCTAATTTACCATAAATCTCTACTTTCCTTCCAAGTCTCCAGCCACAAGGAGCTTCTCATTTTTCATAGACACAGGATCACAACAATCAGTGACTCTGTAGTTGATCCCCCTTCACTTTGGAAACCCTTTACTTCTGTATTCCACATTTTGGAAAATCATTTTTCTTCACTTTTTGTCCTCTTGCCTGTCTGTGAAATTTCTAAATCAAGAGAAAATCCTCTGTGAAGATTTGCCCCACCACCAAAACCCTTCCTATCTTCCAGTTTTTCTTGGACCCCCTTTCCACTTATCTTTGAACCTCAATTATATGCCAATTTTGTGTATGATTGGGTAGCCTTATATCAAGAAAGAAATTTATATCAGAATGCTCAATTCACCTTTGTAGCTTCTGCTTCTATTGAGCATCTGGCTGGATCTTATTTAGTAAATGAGGGAAGCAATAAGTGTACATATTCATTGAAAAATCTCTTTAGGGATCACTTGGGAGGAAATAAGCTACTGTTATTATTATTTCTGTATAACATGGCATTTATGGGGCTAAGTAAACCCTAACTTGTTGAATTCGCCTAGAACAAGACTGTATACTTCCTTCTGAGAGACCCCAAATCCAAATTGGATCAAAAACCAAGCATCAGAAATAATTAAAATTGCAAGCATCTATTAGAATAACTATAATTAACTCATATGGAGAAAGAGGGAGTTTGACTATTAATTCAATTAGTGTATGATTTTGAGAAAGGATACATACATTAATCTTTCTACTCAGAGCAGAGAGATAAAGACCAATTTTGCCTTAAGAATGAATAAGGCTAGATTTTATGTGTTCACAGAATTAAGAAGTAAAATGTTTTCTTCAGAATTTATGACCATGGATTTTTATCTCATTGGGGACCTATCAGGCAAAATAAATATAGTGAGAGGATACAATCCTGACACACACCTTTCCTGATTTTAAACCATGCAGTATTCCCTTGTTCTGTTTGCACAACTGCTTTCTGCATTAGCACTGGAGGAAAGCTTATTAATAACCTGCAACCTTGCTTGCTGAAAGTGAGGGGGACTTAAACATTTGCTGATGAAGATCAAGGATTGCAGCCTTCAGTACGGAATGAAACTCAGTATTTACCATGAGGTTACCTATTAGGTAACCTCATTGTAAGCAGAAAATAGTGAAGTTGTTAAGAATTTTGGATTGCTGATCAATACTCATGGAAGCAGTAGGCAAGAGATCAAACGATGAATTACTTTGGGTAAATCTGCTGCATGAAACCTTTTTCAAATGTTGAAAAACTAGGATGTTATTTTGAGGACTGAGATGTGCCTGACTCAAGCCATGATATTTCCAATAACGTTATATGCTTGTAAAAGATACTCATTGAATACAGAAGATCAAAGGAGAATCAATGCATTTGAATTATGGTGCTGACAAATATTGAAAGTACGATGGACTGCCAAAAGAACAAACACATCTGTCTTGAATGAAGTACAGACAGAATGCTCCTTAGAGGCAGGGATGGTGAGATTTCCTCTCACACACTTTGGACATGTTGTCAGGAGAGATCAATCCCTGGGGAAGGACAGTATGCTGGATAAAGTTGAGGGGAAGTGAAAATGAGAAAGATCATATATAAGATGTATTGATACAGGGACTGCAAAAATGGACTCAAACATAAGAACATCTGTGAGGATTTTGTATGATTGGGTAGTGTTTGGTTTTGTTGTACATAGGTCACTATGATTCAGAATTGATTAGAAGGCACATGACAATAACAACAATATAATGTATAAAAGTTGTCTATACTCTCTGCCATATAAGACTGGTACTCTAGATCCAACAGGTCATTAGAAGGAGGAGCATGGTAACACAGTTGTAGGTCTAAAGAACAGTATTTGTATTTTAGGGATCTACACTTGCATGAACATTGAGTAAAAACTGTGGTTAGAAGAGCTTTATAGTCAATGGGCTAAAGTTGAAAACCCTTTCCTAAAAAACAAAACAAAAAAAAGCTCTTTTGCAGGAATCACTTTCCTAGGATAGATCTGGGAAGTCTTTTCATAGTCTCAGAAGATTGACTTGGGTCATTATTGTCTTCCAGAGACACGCATGCTATGGCTACCAAGTTCACTAAAGGACTATTGGTTATGTGTGCTCCACTTCAGAGAAGCCTGGATCCTTGGTACTCTTGATTTTTCCTTAGTCACATGAGGTGTCTAGAATGAGCCTTTCTTACGGAACAATCTTATGACATTTCAATGGCAGCTTTTCATATTTGAAAAAAGAGAAACTGACTGCAAATATATCAAGATATTTTTGTTGTTAGGTGCCATCCCCTCCCTTCTGACTTATAGAGACAGAAAAGAACACTACTTGGTCCTATATCATCCTCACAGTTGTGGTTATGTTTGAACCCATCATTACTATGGTAGACTTAAACCCTATGATATAAATATTTCTTATATATAAATGATACAAATACACCAATTAAAAGATATAACTTAGAAGAATATATTTAAAAACTTGGTAAACAATATTATCTATAAGACACATGCAAACACAATACAAGACAAACATAAAATACAAAGACATGGATAAGTCAAAAGTAAGCAGATGGGAAAAGGTGTGACGTAAAGTTATTAATTTTTGAAAGATAAAATTAGCTGTATTAAGAGAAGTTAAAATAGAAGACTATTAGTCTGGGTTGACTAGAGAAACAAATCCAGAGACATATATATATATATATATATATATATATATGGCTTCATATGAAAGAGTCATGTTATTATTTCCACAGGTCGGTCTAAATAAGACAGGCTGGATGAACTATCTGGAGGGAATACAATGGGATCGACAGTTCTGGGGACACGGGATAGGGGGAGGAAGGGGTGGTGGTAATGGTGTTAACAAACCCAGGGACAAGGGAACAGCATGTGACCCAAATTGGTGGTGAGGGGGGATGGCAGGCCTGGTAGGGAATGATTAAGGGTAAGGTAATGTAAAGAAGAGGTATAGCTGTAACCCAAGTGAGAATGGAGCATGATAGTGGGGCAGGAGGAAAGTCAAGAGAAATAGAAGAAAGAGCTAGGTGGCAAAGGGCATTTATAGAGGACTAGACAAAGACATGTACATGCAAATATATATATGTGAGTATATATATATATATGTGTGTGTATATATTTATATATGGAAATAGATCTATGTGTCTATATTTATAGGTTTAGTATTAAGGTGGCAGAAGGACATTGAGCCTCTACTCAAGCACTCCCTCAATGCATGAATACTTTCTGCTATTAAATTGGCATTCTATGATGCTCACCCTCCTGACACAACTGCTGAAGCCAAAGCGGGCAAACAAGTAAATGTGGTGAACAAAGCTGATGGTGCCCGGCTATCAAAAGAGATAGTGTCTGGGGCCTAGCTCAGAAGCAAAAAAGCCCACATGGAAGAACACACCAGCCTGTGTGATCACATGGTCCCAAAGGGATCAGTTATCAGGCATCAAAGAACAGAAAATCATATCATTGGCTGAACTCCTCCATGATACAATCGCCAAGGACAAACGGGTGCATAAGCAAATGTGGCGAAGAAAGCTGATGGTGCCGGCTATCAAAAGAGATAGTGTCTGGGATCTTAAAGGCTTGAAGGCGAAAAGCGGCCATCTAGCTCAGAAGCAACGAAGCCCACATGGAAGAAGCACACCAGCCTGTGCGATCACGAGGTACCAAAGGGATCAGGTATAAGGCATCATCCAAAAAAAAAAAAATACCACAGTGAATGAAAGGGAAAGTGCAGAGTGGAGACTCAAAGCCCATTTGTTGGCCAAGGGAGATCCCCTCACAGAGGGGTCTAGGAGAAGAGATGAGTCAGTCAGGGTGCGAAGTAGCACCGATGAAGAATACAGCTTTCCCCCAGATCCTGGATGCTTCCTTCCCCCCAACGACCATAATCCGAATTCTACCTTGCAGGACTGGATAGAGCAGAGGTTGTACACTGGTGCATATGGGAGCTGGAGGCACAGGGAATCCAGAGTGGATGATACCTTCAGGACCAGGGGTGTGAGGGGCGATGCTGGGAGAGTGGAGGGTGCGTGGGTGGGAAAGTGGGAACCAATTGGAAGGATCTGCAAGTGACCTCCTCCCTGGGGGATGGACAACAGAGAAGGGGGTGAAGGGAGACACCGGATAGGGCAAGGTATGACAAAATAATAATCTATAAATTATCAAGGGATCATGAGGGAGGGGGGAGTGGGGAGGGAGGGGAAAAAAAGAGGACCTGATGCAAAGGGCTTAAGTGGAGAGCAAATGCTTTGAGAATGATTAGGGCAAGGAATGTACAGATGTGCTTTATACAATTGATGTATGTATATGTATGGATTATCATAAGAGTTGTATGAGCCCCTAATAAAATGTTTTTTAAAAAAAGTCATTGGATATCAAGAAAAACTCCCAGCCCAGTCCAGATCAAGTCCCTATGTCCAATATTATCCCATAAGTCCAATACTTGTGCAAAAATCCTTCTTCAGACTCACAGCCACATACAATGATGCAAACTTCAGGAAGCTCACAGGCAAAGTCTTGTGTATCCAATAGAGGTGGAAGCATGTCAGTACTGGCACAGGTCTCCATATGGCCCCTCCAGCTCTCCAAGTGTAGCTCTTCAACAGGAAGGTGATGCAGAGAGAGAACTCTTGCAGCTCTCAGCAGGTGTCCTGTGGTTTGTCAACAGGAAGGTCAAGGCAGAGAAGGGGGGGGGTGTTTCTCAGAATCCTAATGAGAAGCCATGGCCACAAGGGGTTCATCATTAAGCTGTAACCTTAGTGACAGACTAGACTCCACCCTTTCACTCTTAATACCCTCAAGTTGACACAAGATTGTATAACTATCACAAAGACAAAATAACTAGTGACTATAGAATATTGCATAATGATAAAAGGATCCAGGCCCATTAGGCCTCTATTCAAGTACTCCCTCAACACAAGAACACTTTGTTCTAATAATCTTGCATTCTGAGATACTCACCTTCCTGACACAACCATCGAAGACAAAATGGGTGCATAAGCAAATGTGGTGAAGAAAGCTGATGGTGCCCAGCTATCAAAAGATACAGCATCTGGGGTCTTAAAGGCTTGAAGATAAACAAGTGGTCATCTAGCTGAGAAGCAACAAAGCCTACATGGAATAATCACACCAGCCCGTGTGATCATGAGGTGTTGATAGGATCAGGTTTCAGGCATGCTTGTCCCCCTCCACTATCATGACCCTAATTCTACCTTACAAATCTGGCAAGACCACAGTATTTACATGGGTACAGATAAGAGCTGCAAACACAGAGAATCCAGGACAGATAAAACTATGGGAACCAATACTGAGAGTAACCTACCAGGAGGGTAAGGGTAAGGTGGCGGGGAGAAAAGGGGAACTAATCACAATGATCTACATATAACCCTCTCCCAGGGGGATGCACAACAGAAAAGTGGGTGAAGGGACATTTCATGTCAGGACAAAACATGAAAAAATAATAATAATTTATAAATTATCAGGGGCTCAAGAAGGAGGGAGGGTGAGAGAGCGAGGGGATGAAGGGAGCGAGGGGATAAATGAGGAGCTGATACCAAACGCTGAAGTAGAAAGCAAATGTTTTGAAAATGATGATGGCAACAAATGTACAAATGTGCTTGACACAATGGATGGAGGCGTGGATTGTGATGAGTTGTATGAGCACCCAATAAAATGTATTAAAAAAATTCCACATACTTATGAAAAAAAAAGGATCAGTCCCAAAGTAGGATACAATAATTCTAAGTGTGCATGAATTATAATTGATTATAATTATAATCAATTATGGTTATAATTGATGACTTCAGTATCTTAATCCTTCTGTTATCTAGAGCTGCTTCAACAGAACTACTACAAGTGAATGACTTTAATGCAGAAAAATATGTTCTATTAGTTTAGGAGACTAGAAGCCAAATTCAGAGTCCCCTCTAGAGGCAAACTTTCTCTCATGGTCACCTCTGAGGAAGGTTCTCCCTTTCAACATCCATGGGCCCAGTATTTCCTGGGGCTCCATGTGTCTTGCTACCAGCCTTCTCTTGTTTAGGAGGTTTTCAGTGCAGGTACCATGGGTACAAAGAACAATCTCTGATCTCTGCTCTTCTTTTTTGGTAGTAGTAGGTCCCTCCTCTCGCTGCTCTCTTCTCTCTACTTCAATCTCTTGTGAGATAAAAGGTGATGCAGGCCACATTCCTGAAGACAATTCCTCTTGTATCAGATCAGGGCTGTGACCTGAGTAAAGGTGTTGAATGTCACCCTAATTCTCTTTCGAGTGATTGACTGAACATATCAGATGACATCATGAGGGATGACTATATTATTAGATAACTTCCAAAGCTCTGATAATCATGCCAAAGTGAAATGAACACATATTTTAGGGGAACATAATTGAAGCTATTGCAACCCCTATTACTTCAATGCCGATCAACTAATAGAACCACTGTTGGTGTTGTTAGTTTGCATGGAGTCAGTTTAAACTCACAGCAACCCCATGTGACAGAGCGAAGCTGCCATGGCTTTCTAGGCTAGCAAAGTTATGGGAGCCTGTTGTCAGTCTTTACACCCAGGAGTCAAACGGGTGTGTTCCAGCTGCCAAGGTTTTGGTTAGCAGCCAAGTACTTAATGACTTACCCACCGGCAGTCCATTCATAGGATCAGTCTCTATAACACAACAAAATACAGAACTCAGCAACACCATTAACCAACACAACACAGTTGAAATTTATAAAATATTCCATATAACAGTAGCAGAGTACACATTTTTTTTCATGTGCCCATGGAAAATTTACCAAGATAGATTTATCCTGAGTCATAAAACAAACCTCACTAAATCTGTTAAGGGGATAATGGCTTAGTCAGGCAGTGAAAGAATCTAAGTGGCCCCTAGTGATGTTCACCTTAGAGCTTGAGCCCATTGCCACTGGTTGACACAATGGTAAAGTGCTTCTGGATATTTGCTTCTGAAAAGTCACAGCCTTAAAAACCTCAGAAAACATTCCTATTCTTTTTTTTTTTAAATAAATCATTTTATTGGGACTCATACAACTCTTATCGCAATCCACACACACATCAATTGAGTAAAGCATCCTTATACATCTGTTGCCCTCATCATTCTCAAAATTCGTCTTCCACTTGGGTTCCTGGAATCAGCTCATTCCCCCCCTCCTCACTCCCCACTCCCCCCTCCCTCATGAACCCTTAATAATTTATAAATTATTATTTTATCTTATCTTAAACTGCCCAGCGTCTCCCCTCACCCATCTTCCTGTACCCATCCCCCAGAGAGGAGTTTACATGTAGATCCCGAGATCAGTTCTCTTTCTACACCCCCTTCCCTCCCGGTGTTGCCACTCTCACCGCTGGTCTTTAGGGGTTCATCTGTCCTAGATTCCCTGTGTTTCCAGATCCCTACTGCACCGCTGTGCATCCTCTGGTCTAACCAGGTCCGCAAGGCAGAATTGGGATCATGATCATTGGGAAGAGGGGGGGGAGGGGGGGATGGGTCGGAGAAAGCATTCAAGAACTAGAGGAAGGTTTTGAGTTTCATTATTGCTACACTGAACCCTGAGTGACTCATCTCCTCCCCACAACCCCTCTGCAAGAATGCCCAGCTGTCTACAGATGGGCACTGGGTCCCCATCACACACTCCACTCATTCACGGTGATGTGATCCCGCCCCCCACCCCCTGCCTTTGTTGTTTGAAACCTGGTCATCTTGGCACTTCATGATCACATATGTTGGTGTGCTGCTTCCATGTGTGCCTATTCTGCATGTATAGGGTCTCCATGATTTGGAATTGACTGAATGGCAACAACTAACAACATAATTTAGTATATTAAAGAGTAGTATGTTACAGGGTAATGTGTTATCTTCAATACATCCTGGTATACCTGAAATGATCCAGACTAGATATCACAAATATTATCATTTAATTTTCTTTTGGAAAATGTGCTTTGTCTTTGAGTAAATATTGGACTGTTAAGCACAATGCCGTTAGTTCAAACCCATCAGTCACTCCACTGGAGAAAAAGGAGGTGACCCTGCTACCATAAAGTTTACAGCCTTAGAAACCCTATGTAGGGTTATGAGTTGCAATTGACTCAATGGTAGTAGATGTCTTAAACTGGGTTCTCAAGAGAAACAAAGCCAGTCATATGTATATGAATATAGAGATTTCTTTCAAGGAAATGTTTCATGTGATTATAGAGGCTGGCAAGTCTCAGGTCTGTAGCTCAGGTGTAAGGCTCAAGGCTTCTCCTGAATAGTGTTGCTACAGAGGTTAAATCCAAGATCAGCAGGTCAGACAGCAGGCTGCCGGCTTATGGGTTGTGGAGGCTGATTAATCCAAAATAAGTAGGTAAGATGGCAGTCAGTCAGATGATGACTTGTCAAAGCAAGCAGTCAAGCTTTGTCAAGGTGTATGTGTTCCCTGTCTTTCACCCTCATCCCTTTGTGATGTAGGAGTCCTGGTGGTATAGTGGGTTATGTGTTGAGCTGCTAACCACAATGTGAACAGTTCAAAACCACTAGTTTCTCCTTGAGAGAAAGATGAGACCTACTCACTTGAAGATTTCCAATCTGAGAAAACAGCAGGGGCAGTTCTTCTTTGTCCTATAGGGTTGCTATGAGTTTGAATCTACTAGATGTCAGTGAGTTTGGTTTGAGCTAGCTATCCCCTCAAGAGACTGGTTTTACAACTGATTGGCTGATCACATCAGATTACACCTTAAAAGATGATCACATCATTATAGAACTACCAAATTATGGCATTATATAACTGCTGAGCTATATCATTATGTAATTGTTGATTCACCAAGAATCATGATCCATCTAAGTTGATATACAACCTTAACCATTACACCCTTCTCTAACTGTTATTATTGTTGTTATTAGGTGCCATCTAGTTAGTTCCGACTCATCGTGTGTCAGACTGAATTGTCTAAAGAAACAAATCCAGTGATACTCATTGATCTTTAAGAAAGAACTTTACACCAAGAAGTAATTTTATATCAAGAAGACATCCATATCCAGCCCGATTCAGGTCTATAATCCAATGCTAGTGACTGGTTGGCACCTGACAATAATAATAATCATAAAAACTGAAGGTGGGCACACTTCCAAACTCTTTGTCATCATAACTGCAAAGAGTTATTTCTATCACATGTTATGTCAATAGCAAAAGGTGGGAGAAATCAATATAATCCTAATACAGCCACATACTAAATGTAATTTTTTTTAAGTTAAAAGTTCTCTTAGACTATCCCTGTATTGTCTTAACTATTGTCCACTCTTTTACCCCCATTGTTTTTAATATCCTCTACTTCTCCACTCGATCTCCCTGGATTCTAACAAACATTGAGATGGCCACATACAACTAACAGACAAAATTTATGATTAACGGGTTTATTAAGCAAGTTGTAATGCCAAAGAGAAATGCTTGGGGTAGTTGTTTACCTGGAAATGTTACCAAGTTTCAGATCTCTAATAAATCCCTAAAGGGCATACCACTCTGCTATAAAGCTAAACCCAAATTCCGTGGGCCACAAACCCAGTCCCTGAATTAAGTGCCTAGAGGAACCGCACCCCAGTAAACCTCAACCGAAAGGTACTCAGGTCCATTTTTGTGGGACAATAAGTCCAACTTCCCCAATTAAAGGCCCAGAGGCACCCCAATCCACTAAGCAGTCACCTACACAAAAGCATTTATCTAAGCTTGCTCCCTGGGTTGGGAGGTCCATCATTTTGTCCCATGCTCTGGCTCCTGGTACTGCTGCTTCTCCTCTGATGGTATAGCTGTCATCTGGATCCTGGATATTCCCTGTGCGAGGGATCTTGGGTCCAGAGGATGCTGTCCACTACTGGTTCTTGCTGGTAATAAGATCCCCTTTTCCTCTCAGAAGGCTCATTTTATACACAGTAGAATTATACTATAGGGAATCCTGTTTGTAATTATTCACAGGTGAATCCTATCAGTGTCATCCCCACCTTCTTACCAGATACATGCCAGGAAAGGTTGTTTGGTGGGAGTTAGAGACTTTGACAAAGGTTGTTTGGTGGGAGTTAGAGACTTTGACCTCTGGCTATTCAAAGAAGAAGGAAAATCCCTCTAATGATTGCCATCAAGCAGATTTCAGATATGCCTCTATTATCCATCATTATGATTTATGTCCGTAGCACCCCACCCTCTTGGTACTAAATTGTGCTAGACTGGGTTGACACTCATATCTGTATAAAAAAGAACTTTATATCAAGGACTATTTTTTATATCAAGAAGGCATCTAACTCAAGCTCAATCTAACTCAAGTCGATGGGTCTGATGCTAGCTGGAGCCCTAGCTAAAGTCACATTGCTACAGGCCAATGACACAGAAAGGTGAAGCTGGAAAAAAGGAGATCCCAGGCTGGTGGGTGCAGAGTCACATGGATCCAAGCTTGGTGGGAGCATGGCAAGACACTGATAACTTCTAGGATTGGCAGCTCACAAGGGGCCACTCCTGGAGCCAGAAACAGAATCCAAGAAAGCAAGAGGATGAAGGGTAAGAGAGAGAGAGAGGTTTCCAATATCTCTTGCATAAAAATTCCATACTCCCAAGGATACATCACTAAGCAACCAACATGTAGATAGGTTGGATTCCAACCTACCTCCACACAAGTGGCATTCAGTTGAATAAAATCTCACCGCAGCATAATGAAACACTGCCCAGTCATACAATATCCTCACAATTGTTTTGTTTGAGCTCATTGTTGCAACCACTGTGTCAATTCATCTTGTCAAGGGTCTTCTTCTAGTTTTCTCCTTCTCTGTTTTACAAGCATTATGTTCTTTGAAGGAATGCTCTCGCCTGATGACATGTCCAAAAATACATCAGCAAAAGTCCTGTCATCCTTGCTTCGAATGAGCATTCTAGCTGTACTTTGTCTAAGGTGAATTTTGTTCAGGTTGAAGCTGAAGAAATGAAAAATGTGACCTTGAGTGTATCCCATCTGCATTTTGATAACAACTCAAGAACATGTTTGGGATGACATCAAGAAAATCATACATGAGGAAAACAAGGTCTTGAAAAGACAGGACAAGAGCAGAATGAACATCACAAGAAACTCTGCAGTTTGTTCTTAGTTGCAGAGTAGTTAAGCTGGGCCAAATAGAATAGTCTCCAAAGGCAGCTCAAGAAGACTAAGTAAAATATTAAAATGAAATGTGCACAGGCCTAGAGTTAGAAAACCAAAGAAAGAACATGTTCAACATATCTTAAACTGAAAGAACAGAAGAAAAATCTTGAAGCCTCAAGTAATAAGATCGAAGCATCAATAAAAGATGGAGAGAATACACAGTCACTGGACCAACCATTTTAGGAGGTAGCATTTTATCAACTAGTAGCATTGGAGGAAGAAGTCCAAGCTTCACTGAAGGCATTAGTTAAAAACAAGTTTCCAGGAAATGACAGAGTACCAAACGAAAAGTTTCAACAAGCCAATGAAGCGCTGAAAGTGCTCACTCATCGATGCCAAGAAATTTGGAAGACAGTTACCTGGCCTCTGTAACTGGGAAAATGTAACATCTACTTTTACTTTCTAAGTAAGTCAGTGAATATTCAAATAGGAAGAATAAATGTGAAAGTTCTTGATAACCTTTAGAGCAGTGATTCTCAACTTTCCTAATGCTGTGACCCTTTAATACAGTTCCTCGTGTTGTGGTGACCCCCAACCATAAAATTATTCTTGTTGTTACTTCATACCTGTAATTTTGTTACTATCATGTATCATAATATAAATATCTGATATGCAGGATGTATTTTCATTGCTACAGATTGAACATAATTAAAGCATAGAGATTAATTGCAAAAATAATATGTGATTATATATTGTAAAATATTTATTTCTAATTACAAATAAATGAAAATTTTTTTTGAACCATGGTGTAGCATGGGAACAATGCTGGGTACCAGTACTCATATGTGGATGTGTCTGCATGTGGGCGGATCTGCCTGGAGACAGATGGAGTAGCGGTGTCTCAGCTCCTTAAGACAAACAGAAATATGTGCTTTCTGATGGTCTTAGGTGACCTCTGTGAACGGGTCATTCGACCCAAAAGGGGTCTTCACCCACAGGTTGAGAATTGCTGCTTTAGAGTATTGTGCACATCTGTGGCTGTTGCTCCTGATGCGGAAGATGCATCAGATAAAAAAATCAAGGATTTTCCCACTACTACATGATCAAACAAGCTTGGGTTCTGACTTTCATATTTTATTTTTCCATGAGAAAATTTCACTGTCTTTTAATTCCATTTTTCTACAAATTTTTGAAGCTCTCCTATAGAAACCTGCATTATTAAGAGTCCACTTTAAGATGGAATTCACCTCATTGCAGTGCAGGTGATTTATTAAGTAATTCATTTTAAAATAGCTTTTTTGGCATATACCCCACATATCATACAATATAATTTCTCTATCATATTAATGCTATGTGTGCAATTATCACCAAAATCAAGTAGTTTCATTTTTAATATTTCTGCTTTCTTTTCAATTGAGGTTTTTTTGGTTAGTTTATTCATAGTTGTTGGAGTTTTTGTTTGATTGTATTTTCTATGGATTTTCTGTAAATGAAATCCAGGATAGGTATATCTATAAAGGCAGCACCTGAATTGACCTCATACTTTTTCACCTCATTTATTATGATCAGATATCTGGGTGCAAGATTCACACGATCACTATCTTCATGAACAGAGACAAGACATCAGAACTTAACAAATGCTGAGAGTGAACAATCTTCTCTGGGTCAGAGATGAGGAAAAGAAGTGGGAGAATATGGAATGCAGCTCCCATTGGTTTTCTTCCTTCAAGTGAGAAAACAACATATTCCACAGCCCCAAAGGATCTACGACTCCTTTACCCTGAGGCTGGATGTGGTAACTGCTGCTGAAATCTGCAGTAGGCCACAGAGTAAAAGTGCTGCACGGTGCCTGTCCCAGGGAGCAGATAAAGGGAAGGCAGATCCTGATTGTCTGTCCAAGTCACTCCGGGTGAACTCATGCTGCTTAGCTTGCCAAAACAGTTGACTCCATGAGCTTTAAGTTCATAAAGAACTTTCTTGAACTCAATCTTTACTGGAATAAAACCCTTCCTTTGGGGTGATTATCCATGATGGGAACCAAATGAGGCACTTACTGTGAAGTGATTTGAGGGCAAAATGATAAACTCAAGTTATAATTAAAAAATATTTTAAAGAGTAAATCTGGATATTGTCAGGAGACATGTCACTGCAATTGCAATTGAAACACTCATAGCTGCCCCAATTAAAAAAAATGGAGCCAGAGAACATCTTCAAGAGATGATCAAATTTAAAATGCCTGTGGGTCTTGGCACAACAATAGTCGAAAGCTTCAGAGACACACTTCCTCTTGCCAGCCACACTTAACTTTACCAGGACTGGCCCAGAACCCACCTTGTGTCAGAATTTGGGAAAGAGTACCTGTGGGTTGGGTGAAGGGACACATACTACATTATATCCTCGCTCCGGACCAGGCCAGCTGTATTCTAGACCTAACCAGGCACTCTCACTGTGTGGTATAGCCAAATTAAAAACAAATAAACAAATCAAAATCCCAACTTTATTTGACTTCTGAACCCGAATGAACAGGACAATTTTACAAGTAGATGATCTTTGACTCAGTAAAAATTCCTGTTGGTCTATTTTAATGTTAAAATTTGACCACCCAAGACATTGGAGAGAGAAAATATTACTAAAATAGGCCAAGAAATATAAAGATGGATGACTCTGGAGATGAGACTAGGGCACTTTCAGGGACGTAAAGGAGGAGAGAACTACATGACCCTCTTAGAAGAATATGCTCAGTCGAAAATTCTCAATGACAGAAGATGGTAAATATGCTCAAAATCATTATTGGAACAGATTCAGTGTTTACTTGTTTTTTATATATTGTTGACATTTAGCTTCCCCAACCTCCCTTTAAAAGTAACTAGACCTCTCCTTTCTTTTAAGGTCTGGGAAACACTAATGTGGGGAAGTACAAGATTAGAAAGACTCCATCTCTACCTCATTAGGGGACATAGCTCCAGGGAACAGCGTCCAAAGAAGAGATTAGAGGTCCTAAGGGGTCAGCGCTTATCAACTACACAATTAGTTGTAGGCAGGACAGAGGGGCTGAAATCAAGTGGGGTGGGGTGGAGCTATACTGAAGAGTAGGACAGAGGGGCTGAAGCTGTCAGGAGTACTTTTGAGATTAATCTCATTTGACTTAATTTAGGAGGAAGGATATGGGGAGGAAGAGTGGGGAAGAGGTGTTCTTTCCTTAGTAACATTAAATCATTGGAGATAAATAATTGGTTCAATTTAAGAGCAGAGATCTGAGAAAATTGTTGGGTGTTGTATAGTTTAAAGACTGAAGGTATTACTGGATGCTGTTCTGACTAAAGAGGCAGAAAAAATTGAATGTGAATTCCACTTATGTAATCTATGAGCTAGGTAATTGTGAGCATAAGAGAAGGTCATTGTATCATAAGAATAATGATCTTGCTGGAAATGGTGTGCCCTCTTCTACTCTCAGTGAGAGAAGTCAGTTCTACGTTTGAGCATAATCACAGAGGTGCTAAGAGAGCCAGAGTTAAGAGATTCAGAATTAGGTAGGCCTTTATCTGAGGGAGCACTGGTCCCCTGGTAGCCCTTTCTTCCTAAACTGCACACTGCCCTGAAGGACACCAGCACCTCTCTCAACTTATGGCAAAGGAACCTTTTCCATGTTATTTGAAGTAATTATCCCGTGCCAATCTCTAGTACCACAAATACCACTCTGCCTTGGGTGGCAAATCAGACGTGAGCTTTTCGTGGATTCCAGAACAGAGAACCTTCTCTTACTAATTTTGGTAGCACATGTGGAAACACAGGAAGTGAGTGGGAGGAAACTGTTTAGCAACAAGGTACAGGGGATCCTTTTCTTTTCCATAGCAGGGAATAGTGATTATGTCCCAGAATGAGTGAAAGGGTCTTGAGATTCACCCTGGACTCCCATCATTGCCTACTTTTCTCTTTCCTGCCAAGATTACAAATGCTTTTTTTTCTCCTGGTCTAGAAGGGGCTCTTTAAGTAAGGGGATGAGGGTGGGGACAGAAGACATCTTGTCTGGAATGGGCCACACCCCATGGCAAAGATGCATTTTCTATCACCTGCACACTTTCTAGAACCAAAATGCTCTAAATGAATCCTTTTCATTTAAATCCTTCCTTGATTCCTATGTGACAAATTAATGGTGACAATGATCTTTAGCTAGAATTTAAGAACTCCCACTCTGACTTCACTTATAATTATCCTTCCTCGCCCTTCTTCGTGCATCTTAAGAAGCTCTCACACTCCCTAAAAACTGCAGGTACTGCAGCTACCTAGCATACCTTTCCTGCATGGAAAATTCAGATTCATGTTTCAAGTCTGTTAGGCAGGGTTCTCTCAAGAAACAAAACCAGGACACTTATGATTATATATATATATATATATATATATATATATATATATATATATATATATATATACACACACAGGTTTATACAGTGAGAGGAAATATAATGGTTAATTAATCCACACAGCAGTACAGAGAGTACACTTTGAACTCACTTTCATGAAGAAGCTAATATACTGAAGGTCCTTTAACTCTCCAGGTCAAGGAAATAGCAGAGCCTGCCCTCAGGAAAGACAGGCAAAGACAGCAGGGTTGGGTAGCAACATTCAATAGCAGGAGATTAGTGAAGCAGGCCCAGAAGGGGTCTCGAGATGTACATACCCATGGTGAAGCCATGTACACACTAAGAGCTTGGCAAAGCAGGTCTTGATGCAACCTCAGCACTGCATGACAAGGTGACAGGATCTACTGGTTGGCTCAGCCTGCAGTAGCATAGCACACAGTTGAGACAAAGGACTAGCTCAGGTAGAAGAGTGCTGGTTCAATCACCAGGGATAAAGAGAGAAGGGACCAGGCCTTGGAAAGCCATTTATGTTGTCCTCCTCCCCCCAAATGTTCCTATTGAGGCCTAGTTGGCACAATAAACCTCACTATCATAAACACTTATCTGCAAACTTACCCATGTCATGGGTAAAGTCCATGAAACCAGAAGAAGAAATTTCAAACATCCAGGAAGAAGCTCTAAAGTTAAAGTTAAAAAATAAGTAAGTTCTTTCTTATTTTCTTGTCTTGCCTCCGTATTATAATTTTCTGGAGGACAGCAATGTGCTGGGTGCTTGCTGAGCAATGGAAGCATTTTGTTGAGTAAATTTTGTTGGTGGTGATTGGTCACACATCTGTACTTACACATTCATATATGCATTTACATACAGGAGCACACATATGCTGTGTGTGCACACACCTTTATTAGCCACTTTGTGTAGGATTTTATGTGCATTTTCTCTTTTCATTCTCATAACAAATCTATATATATTCTATTATTATCCATTTTTAGTTTAAAACTAAAAAAACTTTGAGTCTCAGAGAAGTAATTGGCCTAAAGTCAAATTGCCATGGGATTTTGCCTATTCTAGTAAGTTGTATAGCCAAGATTGTGATTAGATTAATTCATCTATCTTCCAGAATTATTCTAATGTTCAGGAAAATTTTCAAAAATCATCTTAAGCCAACTTTAGGAACTAGAATGTGTCATCAGGAGGCAATAATTGCTAGAGAAAGGTAAGCTTGGTAAAGTAGAAACTCAGCAAAACCAAGGGAAACTGTCAATTAAATGGATTGACTCAATTTTCTATAACAATAGGCTTAAAAAAAAACAACAATTGTGAGGATGGCACAGGATAAGGCAATATTTTATATGCTTGAGGTTGCTCTGGGTCAAAAGTGACTCCATGGCACACAACTGTAAAAAAGTGACTCTGTGACCCAGGGGAACATGTGTACATTGACGAATGGCATGTCTATGAACCAATTTTTTCTAGTTATAAAATGGGATAATTTTGAATAATACTTTTGTATTAATTAAGAAGCAAATGTAAGTAAGCCTTAAATAAACCTTCTAGTCAGGACTGAGAGGAGATTCAAGGAAGCCAGGCACCATGAGAGCTTACCATGTAAGGAAGTACCCCCTGTCAGCAGATAGACCTGCATTTCCAAGACCCTTAGAGTAAGCACTTCTCTAAATGTCAGATCTTGGCAGGCCTTGTTCCTGGTGCTTGCAATGATTTGTTTTTTTCTTAGTTGTTGTTGTTGTTGTTGTTAGTTGCCATGGAGTTAATTCTGACTTTCCATGTAGAGCAGAATGAAATGCTGTCTGGGCCCTGCTTCATTTTCATAACTTTATAAATTCATTGTAGCAAAGGATACTTTAATTGCCTTCTAATTCAGGGGGCTTATCTTCCACATCTACAGAGGGCAATATTTTGTTGTGATCCACACGGTTTTCACAAATCTTAGTCCTGGAATAGATTATCAGACCTTTCTTCCTAGTCTGGCTTAGGTTATAAACCCTTCTGAAACCTATCCACCATGAGTGACATGCTGTATTGGAAATGCCAGTGTAATGGTTTCAGCATCCAAGCAAGCCACCACAGGAAGAAAGACTGACATACTGATCATGGCTTCCCTTTTTGATTTCTTCCTTATGTTTAATTTAGTGAGTGTGGAATTGTTTTAACTTTATAGAACATTTTTCTTCAAATTCTCTTTGTTTCATTGAAGTCACACAACTCAAAATAAAAACAAAACCCATGGCCATGGAGGCCTTTCTAAGTCCTCGCAACCCTTCCAAGGGTTTCTGAGACAAAACCTTTACAGGAGCAGAAAGCCTCATCATTCTTCAAAGAAGCAGCTTTCAATTTGTGGTTAGCAGCCCAATGCATAACCAACTATGCCTCTAAGTTTCCTTTGAGGTCACACATATCTCAGTACCATTACTCGTATTAGAGTTATTAGAGCTGTTTTAATTGGATTGTTTGCACTCAGTTTTCATGTGGTAGAGATGCAGAAAAAGCATTTGACAAATTCCAGCACCCATTCCTAATCAAGACTCTCATGAAGATAGGATTGGAAGGTAAGTTCCTCAAGCTTATACAAGCTATCTATGAAAGACCAATGGCCAACATCATAGTCAATGAAGAAAAGACAAGAACAATCCCACTGAAAAAAGGGTACAAGACCAGGATGCCCTTGTTCCCACTTCTATTCAAGATTCATTTGGAGGTTCTGGCTAACAACATAAGACAGCGGATGGACATCAAAGTGATCCAAATGGGAGAGGAGGAGGTGAAACTATCGTTATTTGCAGATGACATGATGCTGTACATTGAAAACCCCAAAAACTCCACAGATGGAGTACTTACAGCGATAGAGGAATATGGAAGAGTACCAGGATCCAAGATCAATAAACAGAAGTTGGTAAGTTTTCTCTACACATCAGACAGGGCGATGGAAGAGGGGATTAAGAAGGAAATATCCTTCAGAGTAGCTAAGAATACACTGAAATACCTAGGAATATATTTAACAAAAAATACTAAAGACCTATAGAAGCAAAACTATAAAACCAAAAGCGACCTTCACAAATGGAAGAACCTTCCCTGCTCATGGACTGGAAGGCTCAACATAGTAAAGATGACAATCCTACCTAAAGCGCTTTACAAGTTCAATGCTATCCCAATTCAAATACCATCAACCTTCTTCAAAGAATTGGAAAAACTGACCACCAATTTCATATGGAGAGGGAAGAAACCCAGAAGTAGCAGAGAACTCCTCAAGAAGAAGGACACAGTTGGAGGACTTGCCTTGCCAGATTTTAATAGCTATTACACATCTACAGTGGTCAAAAGAGTGTGGTACTGGGACAACGACAGACACTCAGAGCAGTGGAAAAGAATAGAAAGCCCAAGAATAAAATCATCAGCATATAGACAACTGATCTTCGACAAGCATCCCAAAACCATCGAGTGGGAAGTGGATGCCTTTTTAACAAGTGGTGCTGGAAACAATGGATATCCACATGTAGAAAGATGAAACAGGACGTTTACCTCACCCCATGCACAAGAATAAACTCAAGGTGGATCACAGACTTAGAAGTTAAACACCAAACCATCAGGACCAGCAAGGAGGGAATTGGGACTAACCTCAGAGCACTGGCCCAGGAAGCTCATAGGCTCACTGCAATAGGGAAGGGTACACACACAGGTGAACTGGAAATCGACAAATGCAATTTAATAAGAATTAACACCTGTACACCCCGAAAGACTTCACCAAGAGGGTGACAAGATAACCCACAGACTGGGAGAGGATTTTTAGTAATAACACATCGGACTAAGGACTCATTTATAAAATCTACAACACCATCATGACATGCAAAAAGAGGAAAACACTTAACCCCCTAAGGAAGTGGGCAAAAGAAGTGAAAAGAACTTTTACTAGTGAGGAGATCAATATGGCCAATAAGCATATGAGAAAGTGTTCCAGTTCATAAGCCATAAGAGAAATGCAAATCAAAACAACCATGAGATACCACCTAACACACCTGATGCTCTCCCAAATCAGCAAATCAGAGAGCAACAAGTATTGGAGGGGCCGTGAGGAAGTAGGAACTCTCCTCCACTCTGTGTAGATTTGTACAGCCACTGTGAAAGCAATCTGGTGGTGATACTTAAAGAAAATGGGAATTTATCTACCTTATGATCCAGCCACCCTTCTACTGGGCATATAACCGGTGGAAGCAGCAAATAAAACACGACCAGCCATATGCGCCCCAATATTTATTGCGGCACAATTCACAATCGTAAAGACTTGGAAACAACCTAAGTTTCCATTGATGGACGAGTGGATCAGTAAACTTTGGCACATACACGCAATGGAGTACTATACAGCACTCCATTTTCAGCAAGGACGAGCACATTAAATATGTTGTTTCATGGGAAGAGTTGGAAGGAATTATGTTAAGCGAGGTAATCCAGACTCAAAAAGACAGGTGTAACATGAGTCCCCTGAGGTAAGTACAATTAGCATGCCAGGAATAGAAGAATAAACACCTATCTCGCAATAAACGGGTGGAAGCATGGATAGTTGGAGGGAGGGCAGGCCACACTTAGGGAGGTACATGAGAGCCCAGCATAAAGAAGGGGAAGTGGGGCAGGTGGAGGGAGAAGGCAGGTGGGGAGAAGCCGAGTGGATGGCATGGGAGGATCAGGGCACAAACCCACCAGGGGGAGAGTATTGGTTGTGTCCCTACTGAACTGGAACATGCATACAGACCCCACCGTGACACGCCAAACCAGGAGTGCAACGTAAAGTGCTGAGGAATACACAAAGAGACCGGAGCACATAACAAGCCCCAATCCAGAATTAGCCCGGCCCCCACAATCGAGGGGAGTACCACAGAAAATGAAAATAGATGTCTGGTCTGGGGAAGGAACTGACCAACCACACTACACACAAAAGGAAGCTGAAGGAAAGGAAGGAGGAAGAATGGAGCGGAGCACACCTGGGCCCACCAAGCTCAGAGGACGATAGCCCGGCTCAAAGGGCTCATTGTACACAGAGGACCATACAGCCAGCTCCATGGCGAGATGCAACCTCCTGCACTGACCCATGGCCTACATAGGACAGCACTGTAGACACAGTGGGGGATGTGTGACTGAGCTGACCCCACCAGACTGAGGCAAAACACTGGGGACGTGCAATGGAGCGGTGGGGGAAGCAGAGCAAGGAGGTGCCAAGGGAGTATAAAGGATGGACTTTGGGGACAAGATGCGGCACCCCATCAGACTCATCTGGAAAACATGCCTAAAAGTCAGCAAACAGACCTCGAACTACTAACAGTTGTTTTTGTTGGATTTTTTGCTGTCTTTTTGTTTTGTTGTTTTCTTTTTCTCTTCTTTTAAATTTGTATGTCAGTGTCTATTTTTGTTTGTCAGCGTGTCAGTGTTGCTGCTGTTGATGCCATGTTCTTATGTGCCACTTTAGTGCTGTCAAAGCCATCTGCATTTTTATGCACATATTACTATACCTGGAGGTCCACCTAGATAAGATAGGCTGGACAAACAATGTGAGAAGAAAATAACGGGACCAACAGTCCCAGAGAGACATGAGAGTATGGAATGTATGGGAAGGGAGGAGGTGTTGGCCAACCCAGGGACAAGGGAAAAATGAGTGGTTCAAAATCAGTGGAGGAAGGGAATGGGAGGACTGGTAGGGAGTGACCAAGGGCAAGGTAACTAAGAGGAATTACTGAAACCAGAATGAAGGCTGCACATGGTAGTGGGACAGGAGGAAAGCGCAAGGAAATAGAGGAAAGGTATAGGAGGCAAAGGGCATACAGAGAAGCCTAGGTACAGACATGCACATATGTAAATATATTTTTATTATAGGGGAAATAGACCTATATCCTTATATTTATAGGTTCAGTAGTAGGGTAGCAGGTGGACATTGGGCCTCTTCGAGTGCACTCCCTCAATACAATAGCACCTTGCTCAGCTAAACGGTCATTCCATGATACCCACCTTCCCGACATGATCGCTGAAGACAGACGCGTGCATAAGCAAACGTGGTGAAGAAAGCTGATGGTGCCCAGCTATCAAAAGACATAGTGTCTGGCGTCTTAAAAGCTTGAAGGCAAACAAGTGGCCATCTAGCTCGGAAGCAACAAAGCCCACAGAGGAGAAGCACACAAGCCTAAGTGAACACGAGTTGTTTAAGCGATCAGGTAGCAGGCACCAAAGAACAAAAACCATCATTGTGTGATCACCTTCCCCACATAAATGCTGAAGACAAATGTGTGCATAAGTAAGTGTGGTGAAGAAGGCTGATGGTGCTCAGCTATCGAGATATATAGTGTCTGGGGACTTAAAGGCTTGAAAGTAAACAAGTGGCCATGTAGCCCAGAAACAACAAAGCCCAACGTGTGTGATCATGAAGAGCCAAGGGGACCAGTTTTCAAGCAACATAGGCGGAGGCAAAAATCATATCATCGTGAATGTGGGGAACGCATCATGGCGACCCAATGCCCATCTGTAGACAACTGGACATCCCTTGCTGATGGATAGTGGGAAGGGGATAAGTCATTCAGGGTTCAGTGTAGCAACAATGAAACTCAAAACCTTCCTCTAGTTCTTAAACGCTTCCTCTCCCTTTCCCAACACCCCCCCCCAATTATCATGATCCCAATTCTAACTTGCAAACCTGGTTAGATCAGAGGATGCACAGCGGTACAGTTTTGGGATCTGGAAACACAGGGAGTATAGGACAGCTGAACACCTCAGGACCAATAGTGAGAGTGGCGATACCGGGAGGGAAGGGGATGTAGAAAGGGGGAACCGATCTCGGGATCTACATATAACCTCCTCTCTGGGGGATGGGCAACAGGAAAGTGGGTGAACGGAGACACCGGGCAGTGTAACATAAGATAAAATAATAATTTATAAATTATTAAGGGTTCGTTCATGAGAGAGGGGCAGCGGGGAGAGAGGGAGAAAGAAGGAAAATGAGCTGATTCCAGGAACCCAAGTGGAAGGTGAATTTTGAGAATGATGAGGGAAATGAATGTATAAGGTGCTTTATTGATGTATGTATGGATTGTGATAAGAGTTGTTATGAGCCCCAATAAAATTATTTATATAAAAAAGAAAATAGTTCTGAGTTTGTTTATTAATATTCAACCTTTTTGTTTTCCTAGTACTCAATCAACATTTTCATTATTTATCTCTTCTCCTCATTCTTAATATTGTGAAAAAAATTTTAAAGATGTCTATGAAATATAGCCTATAAAATAATAATGGCCATATAGATTCAATAAACTGAGTTGTGCAGATAATGTTTCCTTCTTTTTATTTGAGAAATGCTTTTTTGGGAATTTCTTTCTTCTTTTTCTCCCTTATTTAAAAACACCAAACAATATAAAGGAGATCAAATCCTAGATATAATTTTCTGACCATTTTGTTCAATAGAATTGTGATGTGAGCCACAAATTGGAACCTTGAATATTATGTATTTAAATTTCTCTGGCACCTACATTTGAAGGAGCAAAAAGAAACTGGTGGACTTGTACTACATTTATTAAGCCCAATATATTCAGAAATAGCATCTCAGGATGTAATCAATTTAAAATTATTAACGAGCCATTTTATACTTATATAAAATACATTTACATGGAATCCAGTGTGTATTTTGTATTTCACGGAAAACAAACCCACAAACAAAATCAGTTATCAATTTTATTCTTGTTTATTGCGAGCATAAGTGTTGCTGAGTAGAACTACACTCACAATGTTTTTAAGATTGTGGCCTTATTTGGAAATAGATCATCAGGTTTCTATTTCAGTGTGCCTCAGGGTGCATTCAAGCAAGCAAATTTTGACTGGTAGTTGAGCACTTAATGTCTGTGCCACACAGTTTTCTTTGTATTTACAGCACATCTTAATTCAGACTAACCATATCTCAAGTGTTCAGTAACCACATGTGGCTCATAGCTCCCATATAGTATATTGGATTTTACAGTTCTGGGTTCTACAACTCAACTCAGGTGGAATCCACATGGCACAAGAATGTAAAACATTTAGACAAACTTACCTTAGCAGCTGTCACATAATATGCTTAAATAAAAACAAGCATATAAGGTCATATATGTCTTAGTCCTTTAGATCTTAGTCTTAAGACCTTAGTCTTCAATATCCAGAAAAGAAGGCATCTATCTATTTCACAGGCTTGTAACGAGGATTAAACAGATAACTGGAACCAAAATCACAAGTGTACCCATTGCTCCTTATAATTATAGTAGTACTGAAAACATCAACAACAATGCTTATAGACCACAACATTCATAATGAGGTAAACTGATTATGGAGTGGGGGATGTTTGACATCATCCAATCCAAGCCATTCAGACAAGAAAACTGAGCTTAGAAAGGGAAAGTTGTCCACTAACATGCCACCCAACTAGACCAAGCTGAATCCTTATACCAAGGCTTTCTCTCATAGATCCGTTAAGGGGGGGGGGGGGTTTGCACAAGGGGAGTTCAAGCTACCATCTTTTAAACTATTAGTCATGAATGAACCATTTGTGCCACTTTGGTTTGTATGTTGGACTGCTAACTGCAGAGTCAGCAGTTTGAAACCACCAGCTTTTCTATGGGAGAAAGACAGTGCTTTCTATTTCCTTAAAGAATTACAGTTTTGGAAACTCACAGCGACAGTTCTACCCTGTCGTATAGATTCCCTATGTGTGAGCATTGACTCTGTGCAGCGAGTTTGTTTTTGTTTGTAAGGGCTGGACACATAAAAGATATATGGTTTGTAGCCAGCTGGGTTAATAGATTGCATTAATTTGAAGAATATATAATTAAATATGACCTAAGATTGTACTTAAATTCAAAGTGTATCAAAAGTGCAAAGATCTGACACATCCAGTACCATGACTTTGCCCTATATATTCCCCAATTAGAGTCAAGGCTTAGTAGGTGACATTTCTGTTTTGGTCAAAGGGTAGACCATAGTAAGAGCCAGACTCACTTCTAGAAACCACAATCCAAGAAGTTTAATATATGGATTGTGAGCAAATGCAAATTAGCTGAAAGGCGATCACAACAGACAATTGGATGTAGAAAGGATTAGCCAGAAAAGAGCCTGCATTAGATGATGACTGTGTTCAAATACCCAAATAGCTTTCATGCAAAGCAGAACCATCCTTCATTAGAGTCACTTATGTGGGCTGAGTTGGAACACGTGGAAAGAATGGCACAGGATAGAAATTGGCTCAACATACACGAGATATTTTTTGAGTATCTGAGTTGATCACAATGGAATAGATAGTAAGTGAGCTCCCCATTGCTGCATGTGTTCAAGTACAGGTTGAACAGCTACTTTTCATAGATGGTATAAGGTTGCTTATGCATGAAGGTATGCTCAGACTGGGTTGTGTCCTTTCTAGGGTTGAGTATGGACAAACAGCCCACAGCACTTATCAAAACAAAATAAAATATGTGCCAGCAGAGGGCGCTCTGACAAGTTAATGGAGAGTAAAGCTGCTAGGCCAAGGGGCTAATGTTAGGAATGTCTAAGAGGAAATGAAATGAAAGTAGTTAGCAGGACCTTTCCATGCGGTCAGAAGCGGAGCTTCGGGAGAAATCATGTTTACTTGAATTAGGGCACCATAGACTTTCTCCTGGCCCAGACCCTAAGGTCTATAGTCTTTAGGTTAATCAGGTGGTTTATGGAAGTGACCTGGGGTCCTGGGACTATGGCACATGGGAGGACTTGGACCATTTTGAAGAAAACAGTGAACATACAACTCCAGCGTGTCAATTCTTGTCCATTCTTTTCTTGAGGAATACTATCTTGGCCACAGCCTTTGCATTTTGCTTTGTTTTCCTGTATAACTTTCTAAATAGGCCAGCCTCTGAGTGGCAGAACTTTTCATACATTTGGTGCTAACCAAAATGTTGGCAGTTCAATTCCATGCAGAAGAACCTTGTAAGAAAGGCCCGATGATCAAAATATGAAAAAAAAAATAGCTATTGAGAACCCTATGGAAAACATAGGGGATACTAAGTTTATATTAATGGGGAGGCACAGTTTGGAAAAAGAGGGTGAGTTTGAAGAATGTAATCAATGCCACTGAATTACCTATGTCAAATTGTTGGATTGGTATATGTTGTGCTGTGCATATTTTAAACAACAATGAAATTAATTAATTAAAGAAAGAAAATCCTTGAACCAAGGTTCTCTGATGCATTTGGAGTGGCGATGAGTCCGAGTTGACTCAACGGTAAATGTGTTATTCTGTTCTGCATTCATTCTGTACATCCTCACTCTGCACATTCTTTGTCTTATGACTAACCTAGATGATGGAGCCAAAGGCAGGCTTTCTCTCCCTCATGCTTCGTACAGCAGTCTCTGGAAAATGGACCATCAAGGACTTGGCTTGCATCAAGAGCTGAGAACTACCAGTGAAGTCTAACCAGTCCCAGAAAGAAAGACATGCTTTTGATGGCAAATTTTTCTGGATTCTATAGTGATTTTTCACCTTTAGACATCATAGGGCAAACATTCTTCTGTCAGTTTACATGGGGTAAATCCATTTGAGTTTTCAGTGGCTAATTTCAGAAGTAGACCATATTAACTCCTTATGCCTTCCAGGGGCCCGTTTTTTCCTATGGGCTTAACAAATTCAGTCATTTTGAGTGTGTCTTCTCTACAGGAGAAAAGAGACAAGATGAAATGATGCCCAGACCCTGCCTTTCAGAAGAAAGTCACTGACCTTTCTCAGTCACATCAGGCAGCCAGATATTTACAAAGGAGGCTGGGCCGTTTATGAACACTCGTCAGCTATTTGAACATGAATATTCCACTGCTGCCTCTCCTCTTTGTAGGTCTGCTGGGTACAAATGGCAGTGTTCTGCTGACAATTCTGCCTGCCAGCAGTAACAGCTTATGAATAGATGTAGATCAACACCCTTCTTCAATCTGTGTAGCTAAGCAGTCAAAGATGGGTGAATTAGAATTATATTATCGGAGTCTAGAAGGGTAAATGGACAGGTGAACACTGAAGTTCCCTGAAGAAACCAGTTAGTCGACCAGAAGAGGATGGAAAACCAGCTTTCTAGCTCTGTCAATATATTTCTCTCAGTTTATATCTCCCTTTGTATGTCTCTGAGTTTTTCTAAATGCCTCTTTATAAATCTTTTTCTCTCTCTTCCTGTCTCTCTTGATCTTTTACTCTCTCTCTTCTTCTGTCTTTTTACCCATATCTCTCTGACTCTTCATCTCTCTTTCTTTAATGTGAAGTCACAAGGATAACTCAGGTTTCTCTGATTTTTTTTGTGCCAGCCCACATTTTCCCTAAATAAATTGACTGTTTATGATTGAACTACCCTTTCATAGGGGTTGCCAGATTCATAAGAGTATCAAAATTACAGTTATGAAACAGCAGCAAAAATAATTTTATGGTTGGGGGTGTCACCACAATATGAGGAACTGTATTAAAGGATCATGGCATTAGGAAGGTTGAAAACTACTGCTCTAGGGAAAGGCTTTCACTTTGCTGGTTCTGGGGACATGTTCTGGTCTCCTTTCAAGATTTATGGGTCCAGCATACTTTATAGATCTTTATCTGTCTTGGCATAAATCCTCCTCTAGTTCATCAAGTTTCACAGTTAAGGACCCGGTGTTTAAAAGACACCATCCACTCCTTGCTCTTCTTTCCTGATGGTAGTAGATCTCTCTCTCTCTCTCTGTCTCTCTCTCTGATCATTACTCTCTCTTTTTATCTCTTTTGAGGCAATAGGTATATCCTAGGAAAACTCTTCCATGAGATTTGGGCTGCAATAGGATTCAGTATACTGCATCCCACTCTTAATCCCCTTATTGGTTTATTAAATCATATCACATCATGGGTGTTAACATGATTGCCACATTACATTAGTAACCATCAAACCACTGAAAATCATGGCTCAGCCAAGTTGGTGCATATTTTGGGAAGACAAAATTCAATTCATGATAGGTCACCAAGGGGTCAATTTTTAACAGGACATAAAATATCCAACTCCAATTACTTTTTCTGAGCTGAACAAATTAAAACCAGGTGGTTTCTTGCTGTGCAAACAATCAGGGCAAAGAGTTATGCGTCTTAAGGGTGTATTCTCTAATGAATTGAGGCCATTCATGTTGTCTATCAGAAGCCTCCTCACTAGAAGGGACTGGAAAATCCATAGTATACATGTAAAGTCAGAAAGTGAGTAGTATTCTGAAGAGACAGAAAGCAAAACAAGAGAGTGGGGAATGAAGGGATTTAGGACAAAATATATGAGGTGACCTCTGAGTTGATACAAGAGGGTTCATGCAGAAAGCCATACAGATGCCCAAAGACAAGTGGACCAGGCCCATCAGATACAAGGCTCTGATCTGGAGCTTACTGGGCATCTATGGAATGAAAATGAGGCCATTCTGGGGTGGGTGGAGACTTGGGAATGAATCAGAGAACAGACCAGGGGGTGTGTCAAAATATCTGATGCAACCATAGATAAGATTTTGGAACATCATTTGAAAGGTTTTTAATGGGTAGAAACATGAACAGATCAAGATGGCATGAGATAGAAACACCCAGAATCAGAAGGCTGAATCAATAACCACTGATGCTTTTCTGGATTTAAAGTACTGCTTTTGGCCCTGATGCATGTGTAGGGCCAATGCGAGGAAGGTGAGAAATTTGCTTGATGAACACCAAAAGGGTAAATAGCAGAGATTATCACCCGTCAACGATGGCTAACAGGGTCATGGTCTTTGTGGCTAATATCTAGTATGATAATGTCTAGCATTGGTATGTTCATTTTTGTTTTACCTTACAGATGTAAGGTATTTAAAAAAGAGTGTGAATTCTGGTGTCACTCATGGGGTTTGCTTTAAAATATTCTTTATATGAAGACAGAAAATATTCCTGCTCTGGAAATTTAACATGTTTGGGGTTGATGATCAGAGATTTGTGATCAGGCTAATGAAAGGTTCTAATCCCCTCAGTGGCTCCATGGGAGAAATGACTGGAGGTTACAGGTTAAAGGTCCTCTAGAGGTTATAGCCATGAAAACTCTAAGGAAAAATTCTACTCTGTAACACAAGGGGTAGGAATCAATTCGCTGGCAATGAGTAGAATTTTTCCAAAATCTCTAGGTGGTGTGAACAGCTAATATGTTCAGCTGTTAATTTGAGGTACAAGTATCCCCAGAGTTACCTCAAAGAAGGGCCCGGTGAACTACTTTCCCCCAAGTCAGTCATTAAAAATCTATGAAAGAGTTCTACACTGACACACATGGGACACTATACATCAGCATCAACTTGTTGGCTACTGGTAACTGATAGAAATTTAGCAAATTAATTCTAACTTAAAGTATACACATTCATCATAGTAAACCAATAAGAAGAATGATTTATGATATAAAGCAACCATTTCCCAAATGCACACACACACAGCCCAGAACCACGATGCTGATGTTTTCCATACTTTATGCTTGTAACTATTCTTTTTTTTTCATTGCCCTCGTCATTCTCAAAACATTTGCTCACCACCTAAGTCCCTGGCACCAGCACCTCGTTTTCCCCCTCCATCCCCACTCCCCACTCCCCCCTCCCTCATGAACTCTTGACAATTTACAAATTATTATTTTGTCATATCTTTCCCTGTTCAACATCTCCCCTCACTCACTCTTCTGTTGTCCATCTCCCAGGGAGGTGGTCACATGTAGATCCTTGTAATAGGTTCCCATTTCCAGTCCACCCTCCCAGTATCACCACTCACACCACTGGTCCGGAAGGGATCATCTGCCCTGGATTCCCTTTGTTTCCAGTTCCTATCTGTACCAGTGTACATCTTCTGGTCTAACCAGATTTTTAAGGTAGAATTGGGATCATGACAGTGGGAGAGGAGGAAACATTTAGGACCTAGAGGAAAGTTGTATGTGTCATCATTGCTCCGTTGTATCCTGACTGGCTCGTCTCCTCCTCGAGACCCCTCTGTAAGGGGATATGACAACACCAGAGACATAGTATGTTAAATGTGCCCGATCTGATCCAAACACACCAAGGCAAAACACTAAGAGGGTGCAACAGAACAGCAAGGGAATGGAGCGGTGAGGTCCTCAGGGAATGCTGAAGGTGGAGTTTGGGGCAACGGCATGGTGCCCCAACAGACTGGACTGGAAAACACTCCTAAAGGCCAACAAACAGTCCTTGAACTAACTACAAGCTTTTCTTTCTTGTTGTGCTTTGTTTTGTCATTGGTTTATTGTTATTGTTTTGTTGTATATTGTTGCTTGGCTTTTCTCTGTCTTTTTTTGTGTGCATATTATTATCTCTGCAGGTCTGTCTAAATAAGATAGGCTGTATGAACAATATGGAGGAGAAAACAACGGGACTGGCAGTTCGGGGGGACATAGGAGTGGGGGAGGTGGGGGGAAAGGTAGTAGTGTTAACAAACCCAGAGACAAGGTCGGTGGAGAGGTGGGTGTAGGAGGCCTGCTAGGGCGTGATCAAGGGTAATGTAACGCTGAGGAATTACTGAAACCCAAATGAAGACTGAGCATGATAGTGGTAAAAGAGGAAAGTCAACGGAAATGGAGGAAAGAGCTAGGAGGCAAAGGGTTTGTAACTCTTCTAATGGATACCTTCACAGCACTAAATAACATGCTTCTATTTCTCTTGATCCAATTATCCACATCTTTCTGGTCAGTCCCCTCCCTCATCTTCTCTTTGAAGTGCTGTTTATTCATGACCTTGAGTTACAATAACAAACCCTCAAAAAGATTAGTATTTACCTGGATCTGTTCATTCATAAACAAACAACCTTACTGCCATCCAGTCGATGCTGGCTCATAATGACCCTAAGCCAGGGTAGAACTTCCCCTGTGAGTTTCCAAGACCGTAACTCTTTATGGAAGTAGAAAGCCCAGTCTTTCTTCCAAGGACTGGCTGATGGTTTCCAACTGCTCCTTGTAGTTAGCAGCCCAATTTGAAAGCACTATTCCACCAGGACTCCTGTCCATGCATAGCACTCTCCTTCTTTCTACCCTTTTCACCTTTTATCATTGAAGTCTTTATTTCCGACTCTAATTCTCTTAACTAGGAAAGGATTTTTGTGTTTTTTAAATAGTTTTATTAGGGGCTCATACAACTCTTATTACAATCCATACATACATCAATTGTGTAAAGCACACTTGTACATGCATCGCCTTCATCATTCTCAAAACATTTGCTCTCCACTTAAGCCCCTGGCATCAGCTCCTCATTTTTCCCCCTCCCTCATGAACCCTTGATAATTTATAAATTATTATTTGGTCATATCTTGCCCTGTCTAATGTCTCCCTTCACCTACTTTTCTGTTGTCCATCCCCCAGGGAGGAGGTCACATGTAGATCCTTGTAATTGGTTCCCCCTTTCCAACCCATCCACCCTCCCAGTATTACCATTCACACCACTGGTCCTGAAGGGATCATCAGCCATGGATTCCCTGTGTTTCCAGTGTACATCCTCTGGTCTAGGCAGACTTGCAAGGCAGAATTTGGATCATGATAGTGGTGGTGGGGGGTGGGGGGAGTTCTTTTTATTATTTCTTCTAAATATTCCATGTAAAACATAAGGTTTAATTTTTAGGCACCTCAGAAGAAAGGTCTGGCAATCTACTTCCAAAAGTAGCCACTGAAATCTCTATGGAGCACATTTCTACTCTGACAAACATATAGCTGTCGTGAGTAAGAATCAATTTAACAACTCCTTTTTTGGTTTTAGATACCTGTTGCCTTGGGCTGTGATCCACATAGTTGGCAGTTTGAAACCAATGGCTACTACATGGGAGTACGACTGGGTTTTCTACTCCCTTGAACAGTTACAGTCTCAGAAACCCATGGGTAGTTGCTATGAGTCAATATTGACTGGATGGCAGTGAATTTGGTTTGGGGTTGTGTTGTCATTTATGTTGAGACAATACTGACTAACAACATTAAAGGACGGTGTGAAAATCCCTTAGGTTTTCCAAAGCTATAATTTTTACAGGCACAGACTTCCATCTGTTTTTCCGGTGGGGCTTTGGACTGCTGACCTTTAGTTAGCAACTGAGCACTAGGGCACTGTGTCACTAGGGATGTTCAGTTTAGGCATTCAGTATTTTATATTGCTACCTTGTTCAAAGAAAACCAAAAAGTCCAAAGTTAGTATTACTAGTAACGAAAACATCAGCTATTCTTATTAAGCTCCTTTTATATGGGATAAGACATCATGCCATGTGATTTAAATGTTTTGGCTTCTTGATTTCTAACAATAACCATGTCCTCTAATTTTATTGATGAAAAACCAAAACATAGAAAAAGTAAACACTTAAAATTAGAACCATGTCCCTGGTGAGATTCATTTTCACATTGGTTCTGTTGAACCTCAAGAATAATGTTTGGAGGTGTCTACCACAAAGCATCTGGGTGCCTATGATTTATTTTTAAATAATTATGATAGTTTTAAATGATGGTGGTAAAATGTTGATAGCAGTAAAAAAGAACAACTAACTACTCTCTGCAAATAGTCAGTCTGGCAGATAAGCTGATTAACTCTTTTCTGTCACCTCATCAGGAGTATATCAAGTCTCACAGGGTGGAAGGCACTTGAAATATGGCGTTTGCTGGAATGGGAACAGAAGAGGGGGAATAACAACTGGTTCTTTAAGATACCATTATTAATTTCAAAATAATTTGGGTGCAGTATATGAAGAGATGGCATAACCCAAGCAGTTATATATCATATAATATAGAAATACTCTTTGTCTTGATACATTTTCTGTGTCTCTCTGGGGATTCGGAGTCCATTTTGCTTTTACTAAGCTATTTTAAAAGACATTATAAAAAGACAATTGATGATATAATTGAATGTTTTGATCTGGAAGGGTCTACGGTGAGTTATAACAGAGGCATCGTTACAAGAGTCATAGACCCTTTGTTTGTACCACTTTGCAATGTCTCTAAAGACTCTTTCAATATCTTGCTTTAAATACAGATTTTATTGCTCTTTTTTGGCCATATGCCTTTTATTTTCTGATGGGGGAACTTTAAAAAATGTTGGGATAGATTACTCTCCCAAGGAGTCACCCCATTTGTCATTTTGTTTATGGTTCAGACACTTCTCAAGAGTCTAAGAATGTTCCCGGCTCTCTATTTTTCTTCCTCTTGCACTGTCCAAACTTGACTCCAGCTTTACCCGATGTACAGAGTTGACACAACCTCTTCTGCAGATAGGTCAGGGACAACATATTTCTGACACAGAGAGATTAATTAGATCCAAGTAGGCAGGAAGCAGGTGGCTGTGAGCAGCTTGGCTTTTGTCACCTGAGCTTTCTATGATACAATGCAAAATGCATAAACATGACCCGAATTCTTAGCACCAGCAAGAACATTACAACCCATACAGCTGCATCTATGGGGATTTTAGCTCCAGTGTTGACTGTCAATTAAGATTCATCTCAAATCAAGAAGGAAAAGTTGGCAAATCAGGCCTGTGGAATCACAACCATTGAATGCAAGTAATTCCAAGGGAAAGAGGTATGGCTGTAGCCCAAAGACATATCTGTCACTGAAACTGACCAGATGCCAAGTCACTTGATTTCCAGAAATTTGGTTTTCTTCCACTCAAGGGGGGAAAAAAAAAACAAGTAGAAGACTATCTGGTGACATAAGTTAATAGAAGAGACAATAATAAGGATTTGCATTATTATTTTTAGATCTAAAAGAGCTTGCATGTATGCAAATATTAATTAATTTAATGGATTTGCTTTTTTTGTACTCAAAAGGTGAACCTTGTGTTACTTAAAGGAACTGTGCTACTTAAATTGATTTTGCTACATAGGGATTTATGTAGTCTATTTCTAAAGGATTTGCAGCATATTGGCTAGAATGCCATCATAGAAGTTCTATCATGTGTCAGAGAGCTTTCTAGAAAGACTGATCCTCGATGAGTTTGTTAAAGTGCATCGTCATGTCTCTATCATATGTCTTTTCTGCTGGATGTACTCAATGGTCTCATTTCACTCAACACAAGTGACCCTCAAGAAACACTACAAAAAATAAAAGACTAGCCTCTTAACTTGCAGCCACAGTAGATCAGACACTGCATTTGCACAGAGATGAAGAATTAAGAATGCTATTGGGATGGACAGGTCTGCGCAGAGCTTCAGTAGGCTGCTTTCACTACCTCAATAGACCTTAGGAAAAACTATCCCCAGCCTCTGAGTGGTGGGCAGTACACATTTAATTCATACTTCAATTTAGGACTGAGGATGGGGTGGGTAAGGGAGAAAGAAATTATACTAGCTACACCCTATTAGCATAGACTGCCCAAGACATTTTACAAAACAGTTTTAATACACAGACTTAGAATGCAGCAATAAATGTTGTTTGGGATGGAATAGAACACTCCAATTTCCATCAGCTAAATGCATTTACACTGAACACTCATGGCTCTTAAGAGTTGGACTTTTCTACTCCCTGAATTCAAGAACACTTTCTTCTATTAAATTGGCATTCTATGATGCTTACCTTCTCGACACAATCCCTGAAGACAAAGTGGGTGCATAAGAAAATGTGGTGAAGAAAGCTGATGGTGGTCGGATATCAAAAGATAGCATCTGGGCTCTTATAGGGTCGAAGGTAAACAAGCAGCCATCTAGCTTGGAAGCAACAAAGCCCACATGGAAATAGTACACTAGCTTATGCGATCATGAGGTTTCAAAGGGATCAGGTATCAGGCATCTTCAGAACAAAAATTCATATCATTGTGAATAAGGGGGAGTGCAGCGTGGAGACCAAAAGCCCAGTTATAGGCAATTGGACATCCCCTTATGAAAGGGTTGCGGGGAGGACACGAACCAGTCAGGATGCGGTATTGCAACGATGAAACATACAACTTTCCTCTAGTTCCTAAATGCTTCCTCCTCCCCCACTATCATGATCCCAATTCTACCTTACAAATCTGGCTAGACCAGAGGATATACACTGGTACAGAGGAATTGGAAACACAGGGAATCCAGGACGGGTGAACCTTTCAGGACCAGTGGCGATAGTGGCGGTACCAGGAGGGTGGAAGAAGAGTGGGCTTGAAAGGGGGAACCGATTTACAAGGATCTACATATAACCTCCTCCCTGGGGAACGGACAACAGAAAAGTGGGTGAAGGGAGATATTGGATAGTGTAAGATATGACAAAAGAATAATGTATAAATTATCAAGGGTTCATGAGGGAGAGGGGTGCGGGAAGGAAGGGGGAAAAATGAGGACCTGATGCCAGGGGCTTAAGTAGAGGGCAACTGTTTTGAGAATGAAAAGGGCAATGAATGTATAAATATGCTTTACACAATTGATGTATGTATAGATTGTGGCAAACATTGTATGAGCCTTTAATAAAATGATTTTTAAAATAAGAGTTGGACTTTTCACAAATGTATTCATATGAAAGTACTTCAGAAGTTCTCTCCATGATATCAAAAGTTCTCAAGGAACAGACCACCTATGTCTATATCTATATAGTTTTTGAAGGCAAAACTATACACTTCTTTTAAGAATTCGGTGGTCTATAATTTCCACCAGGTCAAAACACCCACTTTGGTGTCTCTAGGGAATTCAAATCATGTTCCTTTGAAATATTATTTGAATTTGGGGAACAAAAGGAAATGTGAAGGGACAATATCAAGGCTGTAGGGTGGGTGAATAAGGGATCCCAATGAAATCCTTATCCCAATAAGGATAGCTCTTGCTACTATCAAAGAATGAGCAGGTACATTGTTGTGATAGAAAAACATTTCCTTGACACAACTTTTCTGGTCTGTTTTTCACCAATGCAGTTTTCTCAAATGTTTTCCAAATAACTCCCTGTGCTTTTTTCCTATGTCCTTCAAGAACACCTATCAAGATCAAAGTATTGTAATTCACCAAAAAGCTCCTTAACCCACTGAGATGTCCTCCCTGTCTTGAAATGCCACTGTTTTTGATTGAACTTTTGTTGAAATCGCACAAACACGAGAATTTGAATGCTACTACATTCTTACAGAAACATGTTTAAACTTTTGATTATCTATCTATTTATCTAGCCTTTGGTAAATACCCTCAGACAATAAACCAGGGATATGATTAGCCTCACTGTCATGCAGAGTGAAGTGGCTTTTTTATATGTTTTTCTGTACATGAAATACAGGCTAGATAAAACTATAGAGTCAAGAATGCATTAATGATTTCTTGGGTATTATGGAAGGAGAAGTTGGAGGGAAATAGAGAGCTGATAAATAAGGAATACAAGAAAGAAGAAGATGCTCTAAAATTGATTGTGCAGCTCTTTTTAATAAGGATGTCATTAAATGTGTGATATGTGAATTGTATGCCAAAAATTTATCTACCTACTTATCATATAAATGCATACACATGCACACATGTGTATATATAGATATAACTATATAGAGGTATACATATGCATATAGATATTTAATGGTTAGAGATCATACTTATGATCTTACCACATCTTCTTTTCCTGATGTGGCTGATGCATTGGAACCACCGATCTTTTTTATTCAGCACCTATGCACTTAATCAATGTGTCAACAGATCTCCTTTTGTGATATGTCAGTAAGTGTTGTCCTGCATTTGTACCATAATTTATTAACACAAAGTAAAACCAGAGCTAGAAGGAATGGCATTGCTTTTCTAGGTCTCTCAAGCTTTTCACCTTTGATGGTACAGTCAGCATTTTTTATTGCAGATGTGGGTAACCTTTTTTCTGCCAAGCCCATTTGGATATTTATAACGTAATTCAAGGACCATACAAAATTATTAACTTAAAATTAGTCCCCTATACTTGGTCAAACATTTAGTTAACTCATCCCTAATATGATGGTGAAACTGCTTCTCTTTGGTGAGAAGTGGAATGTTAGCTGGTGATTATTTCGCAGGATTTAAAGTGCTGTTGCGCCTGCTGTTTCTCACTCCTCGTGGGAGCTTTCCTTCTGATAGGCTTCCACCTCGTGAATTCTGGTTTTCATGCATTTTACCATGTTTTAATTTGCATTTATATCATGATTAATAATATTGAGAATATTTCTGCATGCTTGCTATTTTCCTATCTTCTTTGGAGTGATGTGAATGGAAACCTTTGCCAATTTTTATGTGGACTATTTGTCTTTTGGTTGGTGAGTTCTAAAGTTTTCTATAGATTAATAAAACTCAAACAATATCAGATATGACTTTCAAATGTTTTTCTCATTCTATGTATTGATTTTTCTTTTTTTGATAGTGTTCTTGAAAATTTTGAAGAAGTCAAATTCACCTATCTTTGCACTTTTTGTCATATGTAAGAAACCATTGAAAAAAACAAGGCCATAAAGACATATCACTGTTTTTTTTTACGATCTTTATTATAACAGTTTTATTGGCATATAACTCACATATCACACATTTTAATGGCATTCTTATTTAAAAAGAGCTGCACAATCATCTCCACAATCAATTTTAGAACATCTTCTACTTACTTGTACTCATTGTTTATTAACTCTCTATTTCTCTCCAACTTCTTCTGCCATACTACTCAAGAAATCATCAATGCAGTCTCTGACTCATTAGTTTTATCTTGGCTGTATTTCATATACAGAAACACATATAAAAAAATAAGCCTCTCCACTCTGCATGATAGTGAGGCTAATCACATCTCTGGTTTATGATTTCAGGGTATTTGCTAAAGGCTTAATCCCTGTGTAGACCCTTGTGTTATTCTGGATTGACTAGAGAGAAACAAATTCATAGACACTCATATGGGTATAAGAAAGAGCTTTATATAAAAAAGTAAAAATGTATATTAAGAAAACATCCAGTCCAGTTCTGATCAAGCCCATAAGTCCAATATTAGCCCATATGTCCAATACCAGTCTGTAAATTCCGCTGTAGACTCACACAACACATTCAATGATGCCAAATGCAGGAAGATCACAGACTAGGGGGTGGAAAGTCTTGTGGATCCATTGGTAGTGGAAGCATCTTTGCGCTGATGTGGGTCTCCACATACCTCCTCCAGTTCCAAGGCTCTGGATCTATCAGCATATCTCCTTGTGGTTTGTCAACCGTGATGTATGGCAATGGAGAGAGTGTCTGTCTGGCCCCCATAGAAGAAGACAGAAGTTTCCAGAATCCTTAGGAGAAGCCCATACCCACACAGAGGCTTCATTGGCTATGACCTGATTGACAGGTTAAACTCCACCCCTTCACAAGTTGACAGATTATGTAACTTCCACATCCCTGAAAATAGATTTTGGGCTCCCACCATCATCCATTGCCTTCTGAAAATCAGGTGTTCAGAATTTGAATTCTGATACTATTCCATTCTTCGGATTTTGATTTTATTTTGTATAATCCTTTGGTCACATAGACTGGTGCGCTCCTTCGTTGTTGTCATAGTTAATGCTTTACTTAGGTAACTTCTTGTGTGAAGACAAGTGTTTAAGACCCCAGATACTATTCTTTCTAATAACTAGGTCCCATCTAGTTTATTTGCCACACTTAGCTTTATCACTTATACATTCAGTGATCTCTTTATGTGGGTGCACATTAAGCAGGGCCATGTCATAAGAACTAACTGTTTTTAGATTGGGCCTATAATTGGATAAGACTCAAATCCATTTATATATCTATAGTTTATATATGTCTCTTGTTTACCTTCGAGACATCGTTATAATTTTATGTTAGAAAATATTATCAATCATCCCCCTGGGGCATAAGGTAATCCCACTAATAGTGACAGGAATCTAACCAATGGTATAGACTTTACACCACTTGTCTGTCTGTTTGTTGCACTCTGGTGGCTTATGTGCTGCTGCAATGCTGGAAACAATGTCGTTGGTATTTCAATTGCCAGTAGACTCACCCAAAGCTGAATTTCCAAAATAAGAACAGGCAATGAAGAAAGACTCAGCCCCCTTCAGAAAAAAGAGCAACGGAAAACCTTATGCATAGCTTTGCAAGATTGTCAGATACTGAAGGCCTAAAAATATGGAAGCTGAACATGGTTAGAAATAGTGGTAGAGAATGGGACCCTCAGGTCCAGGGACACTCAAATTTTGACTGACAAGAAAGTGATGTCTCTGAGTGCAGTCAACCACGGTGATGTACATCTGGTAAAGGCTGTGTGAGTTGAGTCTTTGGTACCTGCATTTGACAGCTTTAAAATCTGGTAATGATCAGACCTGGAATTTTTGAAGTGTGAATCTAGGAAAATAGGAAGTAGTCAAAAATGAAATGGAAAACATAAAGATCAATATCATAAGCATTAGTGAACTGAAGTGGATTAATATTAACAATTTTGAATCAGAAAATTATATGATTGGCTATATTAGGAATAATAAAATCAAGAGGAATAGAATGGTATTCATTGCAAAAAAGGACATTGCATCATGTAATACAATGCTATCTGTGATGGGATTATATTTGTCTGCCTTCAAGGAAATTCAACTACTATAGCTATTATTCAAATGTATGCACTAACTACTAAAATTAGTGATGAAGAAATTTAAGAATTCTACCAACGACTTCAGTCAGAAATTGATAGGACACGCAATCAAGATGTATTGATAATTATTGGTTAATGGAATGCCAAAATTGGAAACAAAGAGGAAAGAACAGTAGTTAGAAAGCATGGTTTTAGCCCCTAATAAAATGATTTTTTTTTAAAAAGAAAGGAAGCATGGTCTTGGTGATAGCAATTAAACTGGAGATCACATAATATAAATTTTCAAGACCAACTATTCATAGCAAATACCTTTTTTCCAACAACATGAGAAGCAACTATGTACATGGACTTCCCCAAGATGGAATATAAAAAAATTAAATTGACTACCTCTGTGGGAAAAGACAATAGAGACGCTAATATCAGCAGCTAAAACTAAGCCAGGGGCTGGTTGTGGAACAGATAATCAATTACTCATATTGTTCAGAATAAAGCTTAATAAAATATAAGTACACGAAAGCCAAAATACAAACTTGAGTCTATCCTACCTGAATTTAGAGAAGAGCTCAAAAACAGATTTGGTGCACTGAACATTAATGAGAAAAGACGCGATTAGCTGCTGGAGTACATTAAGAGCCATTCATGAAGAAAGTAAAAAATCACTTTGAAAAGAAAGAACAGATCAATGTAGATGTGAGAAGAGACTCTGAAACTTGTTCTTAATTATAGAAGAGCTAAAGCAATGGAAGAACAGATGATGTCCTGAATAGAAAAGTCAAAGGGTATCTCTAGAAGACAAAGCCAGCCATTATAATTAAATGTGTAAAGACTTAGAATTAGAAAATCAAAATGGAAGAACATGGTCAGATATCTTAAACTGAAAGAACTCAAGAAAAAAGTCCATCCCTAAGTTGAAAACTTGAAAAATTCTACGGGCAAAATATTGAGTGATACAGGAAGCATCAAGAGAAGATGGAAAATACAAAGAGTCACTGTACCAAAATTAACTAGTACAGGGTGCCATGCAAATATTATTGCTGCCATACAGCATTGTGCTGAACTCACCCCCAATCAACAGACACTTCTCTAAGAGCAATACATGAGCCATACTGGAAATTGAAGTCAAGATGGGGAGAGCCAATCAGGCATTCGGGTTTCAGAGAAGATGATTATATTTCTCTTGGTGAGTAAATGGGGAGGAGCAACTTCCCATTGAGAAAAAAAGTTTTAACGGTGGTTACATAAAACCCAAGGAAAGAACATGCCTACTAGGTAGACATATACTGTAGATTATTGGGACTTTAGACTGTTCTTTTAAGGTGCACAACATCGTCCATAGGCCACACCAGAAAGACTTGACAAGGAAACACCCTAAATGAACTGGGTTTCAAACTCAAGCAAATTGTAAAATTGCTGCCCTCATCATTTTCTTTCATTTTTAATTAAATACTTTTATTTGGGGCTCTTACATCTCTTATCACAATCCATACATTCATTCAGTGTGCCAAGCACATTTGCACATATGCTACAAATATCATTTTCAAAGCATTTTCTTTCTACTTGAGTCATTGATATCAGCTCCTCATTTTTCTGCCTCCCTCTTCCACCCTCCCTCTCTCCCTCCCTCATGAACCCTTAAGTTATAGATTAATATTTTCATATCTTATATCGTCCTCTTTCACCTTTCACTCAATTTTCCATTATTTGCCCCTTTAGGAGGAGGTTATATGTTGATCTTTGTGATCGATTCCCACTTTCTCCCCACACCTTCCCCTACTCCTCCTGGTATCTCTATTCTCATTGTTTGCCCAGAGCAGTTTATCTATCCTGGATTCCCTGTGTTTCGGGCTCTTATCTGTAGCAGTGTGCATGTTCTGGCCCAGGCTGATTTGTAAGGTAGAATTGGGGACATCTTAGTGGGGGAAGGAAGCATTAAAGAGCTAGAGGAATATTGTGTGTTTCATTGGTGCTATATTGCATCTGACTGACTCATATCTTCCTTGTGACCCTTCTGTGAGGGGATATCCAATTGTCTACAGATAGGCTTTGGGTTTCAACTCCATGGCCCCTGTCCCCATTCAAATTGGGTATGATTTTGTTCTGGGTCTTAGATGCCAGATACCTGATTCCATAAACACCTCATGATCACACAGGCTGGTGTGCTTCTTCCATGTGGGCTTTCTTATTTCTGAGCTAGATGGCTGCTTGTTTGTCTTCAAGCTTTTAAGACTCCAGACGCTATATCTTTTGATAGCCGGGCACCTTCATCTTTCTTTACCACATTTGGTTATGGACCCATTTTGTCTTCAGTGAGTGTATCTGGAAGGCAAGCATCACAGAATGCTGGATTATTCGAACAAAGTGTTCTTGTGTTGAGAGAATACTTGAGTCGAGGCCCAATGTCCATCTGCAACCTTAATTCTTAACAAATAGATATAAGTATATAAATCTATTCCCCTCTTGTTATATATAAATATATTTGCCTATGTACATGCCTGTATCTAGACCTCTATAAATGTCCTTTTTCATCCTGGTTCTTTCCTCTATTTCCTTTCACTTTCTTCTTGTCCCACCATTGTTTGGCCTCATTTGGGTCTAGCAATTCCTCACTACTCCACTGCCCTTGAACAAGTCCCACTAGGCATCCCACACTCTTCTCTCCATTGATTTTAGTTTACTTGTTGTTCCCTTCTCCCTGGGATGGTTCCCCACCCCTACATTTTCCGACCTCTCCCTCTCCCGTATCCCCTGTCCATCTGTCCTGTTCTTTACATCTCCAAATAGATAGACATGCAGAGATATTAATAAGCACAAAAAAGGCAAAGCCAAACAAAACAGCAAAGTATGTCAAAACCAACAAAATAATAACAACTAAGAAAAACAAAAATAAAATAACAATAAGAAAAAGAAAGCCACTGACAGAAATGGAAAAGCCTATATATAGATCAAGGTCTGTCTGATGGCCTCTATGAGTGCCTTCCAGTTGAGTCTGATGGGGTGCCACACTCTGTCTCCAGTCTTCCCTGGGGATTTCATTACTTTGCTTCCCTCACTGCTCTGATGCATGCCCTTAGTGTTTCACCCAAGTGTGATGCGGTCAGATTGGGCACAATTCCCGCATTGTGTCTCCAGTGTTGGCCCCCGTAGTGCTATGGTTCAGTGAGGGACATCTTGTCTTGTGGTGGGGCCAACCCTATGGTGTTCTCTCTGCAATGTCTACTCTGAGCAGGAATATCATCCTCGGGGCTTGGTGGGCCAGGATGTACTCTCCTCTCTCTTCATCCCTTTTCATTTCTCCTGTGTGCTCTAATCAGACGTGCCCATCCCCCCAAGCTGTAGATTCAGTGCTACCCTCTGAGGTGCATACTTCTGGGGTGACAGGGTTTCCATATAGTTGTGCTTGGGGTCAGCCCCACAGACCTCTCTATTGGTTCCCTGCTTTACACTGCTTCTCAATATTTTACTATCTTCAATAAAATTTATTTGGTGTGATAATAATATTTTTGATAATTTCTACATTCTGCTGCATCATTTTTCCTTGTAATGCACATGAATATGAATATGTTCACATTAGTTACCTAAGCAGCTGTCTTGCAAATCTCTAGCCTTAGATAAAGGACCCTTCCACCATTGCATCTCTTTGAAATACCACAACTGATAGTCCATACAGTCATGGAGCATTGTTTGTCATCTGTGTTCAATTCAGTCTGGATTTCTTTTTTAGGTTTCATGGGTTCTTCATCATATACTACCTTTGGAAAAGGTGTGGCATCAGCCATTTTTTTTTTGCTACAGTGTTTTGTATTCCTTTCATATTCTTTAAAAAAAAATCATTTTACTGGGGGATCGTATGACTCTTATCACAATCCACACATACATACCACAATCCGTACACAATCCATTGTGTTAAGCACATTTGTACATTTGTTGCCACCATCATCCTCAAAACATTTGCTTTCTACTTCAGCCTTTGGTATCAGAGCCTCATCCTCCACCCTCCCGTCCCCACCCTTCCTCCCTCATGAACCCTGGATACTTTATAAATTATTATTATTTTTTCATGTCTTACATTGACCAATGTCTCCCCTCACCCACTTTTCTGTTTTCCATCCCCCAGGAAGTGGGTCATATGTAGATCTTTGTGATCAGTTCCCCTTTTCTCCGCCCCCCCCCCACAACACACCTTTCCCTTGCCCTCCTGGTATTGCTACTCTCATTACTTGTCCTAAGGGGTTTTTCTGTCCTGGATTCCCTGTTTCCAGCTTTTATCTGTACCAGTGTACATGCTCTGGTTTAGCCTGATTTGTAAGGTAGAATTAGGATTATGATAGTGGGGGGTGGGGGGCGCACGGTGGGTAAGCATTCAAGAACTAGAGGAAAGTTGTATGTTTCATCGGTGCTATACTGCACCCTGACTGGCTTGTCTCCTCCCCGCCCTCTTATATTCTTTTATTGCTTTTGTATTGTTCAAGATTTTGCTCATAGAATTATTTAATATGTCAACTTAAGCCTTTAATTTTTATTCAGTTATTTAAACTTAAAAAGTGACAAATTTGTCTTTCCCTTTTAGTTTTCTAACTGCAGATCTTTCTTTGCATATTTCACTATAATAGTTTACTTTATCCTTGAAATCATCTCTTTTTCATCATTATTTCTTTACACAAGCAAAAGTTTGTGTCTCTGGCATGCATTTTGACCTTTCCTATCTTTTCAATGACTTGTTTTCTTTATTTAATTTATTTTTAATCATTTTATTAGGGGGCCATACAACTCTTATCACAATCCATACACACAATTGTGCAAAGCACATTTGTACATTCATTGCCCTCATCATTCTCAAAACACTTGCTCTCCTCCTAAGCCCCTGGCATCAGTTCCTCGTTTTTTCCCCTCCTTCCCTGGTCCACCCTCTATCATGAACACTTTATGATTTATAACTTATTATTTTGCCATATCTTTCCCTGTCCGACGTCTCCCTTCACCCACTTTTCTGTTGTCCGCCCCCCAGGGAGGAGGTCCCATGTAGATCCTTGTAATTGATTCCCCCTTTCCAATCCACCCTCCCTCTACACGCCCAGTATTGCCACTCACATATTTAGGAACTAGAGGAAAGTTGTATGTTCATCATTAATACACTGCTACCTGACTGGCTTGTCTACTCCCTGAGACCCTTCTGTAAGGGGATGTCCAGTGGCCTACAAATGGGCTTTGAGTCTCCACTCTGCACTCCCCGCCTCATTCACTATGATAAGATATTTTGTTTTGATTATGCCTGATTCCTGATCCCTTTGACATCTCATGATCGCACAGGCTGGTGTGTTTCTTCCATGTGGACTTTGTTGCTTCTTAGCTATATGGCCGCTTGTTTACCTTCAAGTCTTTAAGATCCCAGATGCTATATCTTTTGATAGGCGGGAACCATCAGCTTTCTTCACCACATTTACTTATGCACCCTTCAGCGATTGTATCATGGAGGTGAGAACACAATGATATGATTTTTTTTGTTCTTTGATGCCTGATAACTGATCATTTTGGCACCTCATGATCACACAGGCTGGTATGCTTCTTCCATGTGGGCTTTCTTGCTTCTGGGCTTGATGGTTGCTTATTTACCTTCACGCCTTTAAGACACCAGATGCTAAATCTTTTGATATTTAGGCATCATCAGCTTTCTTCACCACCTTTGCTTATTCACTGCTTTGTCTTCAGTGGTTGTATCGGGAGGTGAGCATCATAGAGTGCCAATTTAATAGAAGAAAATATCCTTGCATTGAAAGTGTACCTGAATGGAGGCCCAATGTCCTTCTGCTACCATAATACTAAACCTATAAATATATGCACATAGATCTATTTCCATATCCTCATATATAAATATATTTGCATGTGTACATGCCTTTATTCAGACCTCTATAAATGCCCTTTGCTTCCTAGCTCTTTCGTCTATTTTCCTTTGACTTTCCTCTTGTCCCACTATCATGCTCGATCTTCATTTGGGTTTCAGTAATTCCTCTTGGTTGTATTACCCTTGATCACGCCCTACCTGGCTTCCTACACCCTCCTCATTATCAATTTGGATCACTTGTTTTTCCCTTGTTCCTGGGTTTTTTAACACCACTACTTTCCCCAATCTACCTCTGTAGATCCCCCCTGAAACTTTCAATTCCCTTGCTTTATCCTCCAGATTGTTCATCCAGCCTATCTTATTGAGACAGACCTGCAGAGATAATATCATGCACAAAAACAAGACAGAGCAAAACCAAACAACAATATACAACAAAACAATGACAAAACCAAAACACAACAAGAAAGAAAAGTTTAAAGTTAGTTCAAGGATTGTTTGTTGGCCTTTTGGAGTGTTTTCCAGTCCATTCTATTGGGGCAAGACACCCTGACCCCAAAGTCCACCTTCAGCATTCCCTGGGGACCTCGCTGCTCTGTTCCCTTGCTCTTCTGTTGCACCCACTTGGTGTTTTGCCTCTGTGTGGCAGGATCAGATTGGATGCAATTCCCACACTGTGTGTCTGGTGTTGTCCCCTGTAGGGCTATAGTTCAGTGAGGGATGTCATGTTTCATAGTGGGGCCGGTCATGCCGTCCTCTCTGTGGGGTTGTTTTCTTTAATCTATGATGTGCTAGATGCTATTCTGAAACTTTAATATTTAATATTAATGTTCAATGTATCAAATCTATATTCCTTAGTCTTATTGGCATGTATTTCACACATCATACAATGAAATTGAGCAATAATATTAAGAAGAGTTAATAATCAGGTCCACAATCAATTCTGGAATATTTTCTTCTCATATTCATTGTTGGTAGCTCCTCATTTCCCCTCAACCTGCCCTGCAATAGTCCCCTAAATAATTATTTCAGTTACTGTCTCCATAAATTTACCTATATTGGATTTCATATACAGATAATAATACAAAATACAACCAAGAATAAACAAAAACCAACGACAATGACTAGACAAAACAATAAATGCCGGTAGGAGTGTGGAGAGATTGAAATTCTTATACACTGCTAGTGGACTTGTAAATACCTACAATCACTGTGGAAAGCTATATGATGAGTCTTACAATAGCTGGAGATAGAAATACCATGCAACCAAAAAATACCATTGCTGGACATATACCCCAAAGAAGTGAGAGGCAGATTAGAAACAGATATATGCTCTCCCATGTTCATTGCAGCACAGTTCACAATAGCCAGGAGTTGGAAAAACAGCCCAAACCCCATTAGTAGAAGAATGGGAAAAAATTTTTGGTATATACACAATGGAATACTATGCTTCCCTACAAACCAGTGATGAAGCCCTGAAACACCTCATGACATGAAGGGATCTGGGAACCATTATGCTGAGTGAAGTTCAATCACAAATGACAAATACTGTATGAATTCACTGATGTAGGGTCAAGCAGCAGGATGGGCCCAGGCTTAGGCTTGTTGGTAATCCAGTCTATTGGCAAGGCAGCTTTGTTGAGAGCCTGACTGGTCCCACTGAACCACGCACAATCCTCTGTATGTGTGTATCTTAAAGGTCACTTTGGTAGAAAAGGGGGGACCAACTTCCTATAGTGTGTGTGGGGGTGAGTGGGTGGGGAGACAGTGACTAATCATTGTTTTAAGGACCCTGTGTGGGGAAGTATGCCTGGTAATATGCACCTAATAATCCACATGGGTCTGAGTTTCTGTACACTCCCTGGAGACTCAGGCCATGTGTCCTAGAACAATGGGACATTGAATCTGGTATCTTCAAGTTGCACAGCACACTCCAAAGGTCACACCAGAGGGATCCAATGTAAAAACCTCACTAAGTGAACTAGACTCTATTTCAAGCATTGTAGTAACTGAGAAGTCAAGAGTGAAACTACATGGTGTGTTTCAAGCGGAAGACAGCTATACCAAGACTATTGAATTGTTGGTAGACACGGGCTAACATTTAATTGGGATTTCAAAGTCATACTCACTGTATTAAGATATATATTATTATAATAGACCTCTTACTGACATTGTTAGTGAATATTGTAAGTTTTGCCTAACTACCAACTCCCATTGTTTGTGCAAATAGCGACCAGTCATATAAGGATTTACTTTGTATGGGGATAATCAAGGTATTGTGATATGTAGTTAACCTATACTTATTCTATCTCCTACTCTCAATACTGTTTTTAAAATTAATATCATAGTATAATCAACATTTAACACTATTAAGCAGAACATCCTTATGCTCCAGGGGGATAATTCATAAGATTCTCTACAATAATTTAACAAGGATCATTCTAAGGTTAGCCAGAGGCAGATAAAAAACATAGGTTCAGAAATGGAATTTGGGCTTGCATTTAATCTTAGCTCCAATCTAAGAACAAGTAATTCTTAAAAGAAGGCTTCTTGATACTCACTCTGATGAAGGAGACAGAGAAGATATGCGTGCTATAGCAAAATGTGATGGAGAAAATAGATGGTGCCAGGCTATTTGATAAAATAATGTTTGAGATCTTAAAGGCTTGTTTCCAAAACTAGGAGGCCAAGACCATTTATAGAGGTCTAAATACAGGCATATGCATATGTAAATATATTTATATATAATGACGGGGAAATAGGTCTATGTGCATATATTTATCGGTTTAGTATTAAGGTCGCAGATGGAAATTGGGCTGCAGTCAAGTACTCCCTCAATTCAAGAACACCTTGTTCTATTATACTGGCATTCCATGATGCTCACCTTCCCACAGTGATCACTGAAGAAAAAGCAGGTGCATAAGCAAATGTGGTGAAGAAAGCTGATGGATCCCGGCCATCAAAAGATACAGTATCTGGGGTCTTAAAATCTTGAAGGTAAACAAGTAGTCATCTAGCTCAGAAACAACAAAGTCCACATGGAACAAGTACACCAGGCTGTGTGATCATGAGGTGTTGAAGGGATCAAGTGTCAGACATCAAAGAACAAAAAAATCCTATCATTGAGAATGAGGGGCAGTGTTGAGTCATTAACCAAAGCCCTTCTGTAGACAACTGGACATCCCCTTACAAAAGGGTCATGGGGAGGATATGAGCCAGCCAGGGTGCAGTACAGCACTGATGAAACATACAACTTTCCTCTAGTTCTTGAATGCTTCTCTCTACCCTGCCCACTATCATGATCCAAATTCTACTATTCAAATCTGGCTAGACAAGAGGATGTACACTGGTACAGATAGGAACTGGAAACTTAGGGAATATAGGACAGATAAACACCTCAGGACAAGTGGTGAGAGTGGCAGTACTGGGAGGGTAGAGGGAGGGTGGGTTTGAAAGGGGGAACCGATTACAAGGATCTACATATAACCCCCTTCCTGGGGAATGGACAACAGAAAAGTGGGTGGAGACATCAGACAGTGTAAGACATGATAAAATAATAGTAATTCATAAATTATCAAGTGTTCATGAGGGAGTGGGGGGTTGGGAGGGAGGGGGGAAAATGAGGCGCTGACACCAAGGGCTCAAGTAGAAAACAAATGTTTTGAGAATGATGATGGCAACAAATGTACAAATGTGCTTGACACAGTGGATGGATGGATGGATTGTGAGAAGAGTTGTGAGCCCCCAGTAAAGTGATAAAAGAAAAGGCTTGTTTCCAAACAAGCAGTCATCTACGTGAGCTATCAGCTAAATCCACATGAAAGAAGCACACCAACATCTGTGATCCAATCATAGTAAATTATATAATCCAAATGTGAATGCGGGAATAGCATCAGGGCTTAACTTGTGAGATTCCGGTGTGCAGAAGACCAGGGATGGCAGTAGAAATACAAGGTACATTTGCAGGATCTACACCAGGAATAAACCCTGGTGATTTTCCTTTAACCATAATTGCAGGGAGGGATTAGCTTGGATAGCAGACAGAGAATATTGGAGAGGTGACTATAATAGATTAAAATGATAAATCTGACTTGAATGGGTAAAACCTTGTCATTCGACCTCTCCTCTGATCCACTTAGGACTTGATCTGTTTTTAATATTTTCTGTATTTTTTTGTCTTTTACTGGTGTTTATCTCTGTTGTAAGTTTTCATTTTTGGTAGCTTACTTGACTTTTTATGTTTTTCTATGTTTTTAGGGGGTATATGAAACCCAGGATAGATGAATCTATAGAGACCACACTAGAATAAGGGTTTCTGGGGGTACAGTGGGGTAGGTGGGGAGGGATAAAGGGGAGCTGATATCAAGGAGTTCAAGAAGGAAAAAAAACAGTTTTGAAACTGATTTTGGTAGCAATTGTACAATACTGTTTAATGTGATTAAACTAAGGAATGGTATGATGTCTGGATTAGCTCCTAATAAAGTGGTTTGAAAAGAAAAGAAAGTAGAAAGAAGAGCTCCGTGTAGTAGGGGTATCTTGCTCTTTTGGTAGTGTTATAGAGTGTACATGCATACTGTCTAGAGGATGTGAGACACTGGTGGTGGGAAGGTTCCAGAGAACAAAGTAAGAAAGAAGGAGTAAGGGACAAAAAATGTAAGAACAAAATGTAGCTTGGCCTATGAGAATGTTTGCACTAAGATGTCGATGTGATGAATTCTGCTACCCACACAGCGTCTCCCAATGCTAGTGAAGTAAGAGATTTCGCTGGCCGAGCTGGCCTCTGCCAAGGAGGAGCGGAAGCAGCCACTGACACTGGTCGATGATGAAGGGGAATCCATCAGCAGTTGGTGCTGCTCTCCCATTGTAAGAAACTTGGACTGACAGCTTTCAAGCTGATTTTCTTGCTGCCAGTAAGTGCAGGGCAACCCAGTAGAACCTCTCTGGTTCTTACTGATATCTTTCCATGCTGGTTATCTCTTGGCTATATTACCTATATCTTCAAAACTATTCATGAGATTGTCTCTAAATTCAGTGGAAGATCCTCAAGGTTGTCCTTGTCTTCATGTCCTGAAAATTTCATTTGAGCAATTGATGTATATATTTCTCAATCTACCTCTGGCATTGTTGATATTCTGTTTCTCCATCCTCTCTTTATACATATATTCTTTGTTGGATTCCTGTATATTCCTTCCAATTAGATTTTTGTTAGAGTGACTTTCTTTGTTGTCGAAGGGGGGTATTTACAATACTCTCCTAGACTGGGTGCCATTACTAACCAGAGTCATTTCTGGCTACTGATAAAACTGATTTGCAAGGAAGTGCAGAATCAGGTTTTTAATAGCAACGAAGCATATATTTCCTTTTTAATGAACATTTTATTGTCCCTGTAAGAATAACTAAGCAGAGAAAGTTTAAAATCAGAGACATGGGAAAATAGCCCTTGATTAGTGGTTGTCAGGTCAAGAAGCAGTCTGAGGTCAGTCACCTTGAACACAAAAGTGGAGGCCGACGTGCCCCACACAGGGCAGGGTTCTCCAAAGGCTGTGAAGGAGGAAATAGTTTTTAAGAAGGGAAGCCAGCCCAGCAGGTTAGCGTTCTCTGACTTCCTGGCTGCCTGTGGTCCCAAACAGAGACACAGCTGATTGAAGGAGTTTATTTTAGTTTGCAATGAGGAGTCACCTCCTCCAGTATAATGTCAATGTGAAAGGAAGTTGTATTTGCTTGAGGTCTGACTTTGATTGTGTCAGCATGTCTTGAACTCCTTTATCTGAGATGAGGGGAACTGGAAGCAAACCGAAAGTCCATGCCCTCCCTGCACTCGAGTCCCCGTGTTGACTACAGAAGTTCTTTTTGTCAGAATTGCCTTTGTGTGGACAGTTGTTACAAGCAGCTCAAGGCAACAAACACTGGGGAATGGTAAGCCCTCCTTACCAATCTAAGAGTAGTAGGAAAGAGAGATTTGCAAGATCTAACTCACTGTTCAACCAAGAAGCCCTAAGATGCCCAAGAAGGAAATGCCAAATTCATTATCCCAACGCACTCACAGGATAAACCCCGAGCTCTCCCTTGGTGCAAGCTTAATATTTTAGCAGCAAGTTTCTGTGTTCTGAGAGCAGAGAGTATGCTTCTGGCTTAAATTGAACCAGCTTGGCAAGCATTGAGGAATAAGAAATCGCAGTCATTGTTAAAGAGATTGTTGAGAAATGCATATGATCCTTTCAGGTGCCTCACCATGGGTGCATAAGCAAATGTGGTGAAGAAAGCAGATGGTGCCCAGCTATCAAAAGATCTAGTGCCTTGATGTTAAACAAGCAGCCATCCAGCAGGGATGCAAATAAGCCCTCATGGAAGAAGCATACCTGCCTGTATGATCATAAGATGTTGATGGGATTAGGCATCCTGTATCAAAAGATTCAAAACAAACAATTATATTGATAGGAAGAAGGGGATTTGTGGTGGAGACCCATAGCCCATCTGTAGAAAGTTGGATAACCCCACACAGAAGGGTTATAAGGGAGGGATGATTCAACCAGCATGCAGTATATCACCGACAGAACATACATCATTCCTCTAGTTCCGAAATACTTCCTCCCCCACCCCTGCACCACTACCCAGGAACAGTAGTGGGAGTAGTGATATCATGAGGTTAGGGAGATAGACATTGAGGGGGAAAGTGGAGAAAGGGAGAACCCATCACAAGGTTGGATATACACATCCCCAACGGGGATGAATACCAGAACTGTGTGTGAAGGGAGAAAATGGACAGTGTAAGATATGAAATAATAATAATAACATATAATTGATCAAGGATTCACAAGAGTGGGAGCGTAGGGGGGGGGAGGGAGGGGAGCAAAAAGGTAACATACCAAGGGCTTGAGTAGAAAATGTTTTGGAAATGATGATGGCAGCATATGCTTGATACAATTGATATATGGAATGTTATAAGCTTTCAGAGCCCACAATAAAATGATTTTTTTTAAAAAGAATTGTGCAACCTTCATCGTAACCATTTCTAGGACATTTCTTCATCCTTGTACTCTTCGTTGTTAGTTTTCTATTTCCCACCAGCTGCCCCTGTCATGTTCCTTTGTTCATCCATTTATTGAGTCTATTGGTTTACCTGTATACATACACAGAAAAACATACAAAATCAAGACAAAATACATACAGTCCAACAACAATGAAAGAATGAAAAACCTCAATTGAAAACAAAGCAGAAAACATTTAAAAATTGGAGTAATTATATATTGGATCAAGAGGGAGATCAATGACAAGGAGTCACATTTTGACCCAACTACAATGGCAGTAATCCACATCACAATGTCTGCTAACAATGTCTAATAACAAGGTTTTTCATATCTCTGGTCCACCTCCTAGAGGATCTACAAGACACTTAATCTGCATAAAGAGCCCTGCGAATGGGTTTGGGGCTTTCACTGACATCTGCAGCCTTCTGTAAACTGTTCAGGCACTAAGCTCTAATACCATTCCCTCTTCCTGGTTTGGATTAATTATTTACAATTCCTGGAATAACCAGAGTCATGTGCTTCTTCTTTGTGGACTTAGCCAAGTCTCACTTGAATGGCTCTTTGTTTTAAGAAAAACCAGGAAGACCCCTGATACTGTTCTTTCTGATAGCTGGCCACTATCTTCTTTCTTTCTTCTCCTCTCTTCTTTCCTTCTTTTTTTGATTTTTAACAGTTTTATTGGCACTTTATCCAAATATCATTTTATCCAACCGTTCAATCATATCAGGAAGGGCTGTATAATCATTACCACAATAAATGTTAGAGCTTTTTATACTTATTATTTGTGTAATTATTTTTCAATTGTGGCAACAACCTATACAACAAAAATTCTCCAATTCAACAACTTCTGCATGTTTAATTCAATGCCACTAATTATACTCTTTGTGTTGTGCAACCGTTGTTGATATCCTTTTCCAAACTATTCCACCACCACTAGCATAAACTCAATGTCCCTAAGAAAAAACTCTTCTTCCTTCACCCATGGTAACCATTGGTCAAGTTTGGGGTTCTTATTAAAATAATCTTCTTGATGTAATATTCCTATGTCATATACTTCCAAAAGTAAATTTCTTTATAAAAGAGTTGTACATTATCATCATAATAAGTTCTTGTGCTCTCCCCACTACCACATTCATTGTTTGCTCCCCAATTCCCCTCTCCCTCCCCACTCACCTTCATCCTCAATAAACCATCACATCATTATTGTCACTATGCTTCCACTCCTGTGTGCTTCATAAACTGGGAAAACCAACAGAAACAATAAAAAACAGAACCAAAATGAAATAGAAAGAAGAGAATAATATTATAAAAATAATGATGAGTGAAAAAGAAAAGACCATCAACGATATTTGAAACCCCAGAGAAGAAATTTCTGTCATTGAACAAGTGAGAAATATTTGAGCCTACATAAAATTCAGATTGAATCAAGAGGGAGGTCAACTGACTACGTAGCATATTATATCATGATTCCATCCACCATAATCAGGTTTTCACTAAACTCTGATAATAAAGCTGTTCAAATCCCTCCCCTATGGCTAAAGGGAATCACTCAAAGACTTAATCTGACTCATAGATTTTGTTTTCCCACTATCCTCCAAAGCCTTCTACAAATTGGATATTCCCAATTTAACCTCTGATAATTTTCCCTTCAATATACTTGGATTTTGGTGTCCTCATCTTTGGATCACACAGGCTGGTGTGGTCTTCCATGTGGACTTAGTTGATACCTCACTTCAAAGACTGCTTGTTGAATACAGAGCTTTAAGACCAGAGATACTATTCCATTTGATAGTGGGGCACCATCTGCTTTCTTCACCATACTTTGCTGTAGCACTCTTATCTTTAATGATCTCTTCATGAATGTGAGTATCAAGCAGGGTCATGTTCTAATATCTGTTTGTCTTTATGAGGCAATGTTTTGATATGTGTATGAATGAATGATTTTATCATATCTTTGGAAAGCACTCCTCGTGTTACCATTGCTAGCGATCTTCTTTGCCTCTAATAATGCTTCTGGACTTAGGTTCTAGTATATATTTCTCTATTATGCAATTTTTTTCAAAGAAGGCCTATAATTACATATATTTTTCCATTCTTATTTTCCTATGTTTACAAACAATATCAACAAGGGGTAGTCTCAGTTTATAACTTTTATCCCTGTATCATTATTAATAGCAGCCTCATGATCTCAAAAGTGTCTTGATTTTTATGCTGAATTTTTATGTTGTTGTTAGGCGCTATTAAGTTAGTTCCAACTCATAGTAACCCGATGTACAAAACACTGCCTGGTCCTGAGCCTTCTCACAACTGTTGTTGTGTTTGAGTCCATTGCTGAATTATTTGGTTACTCTAAGAATAAATAATAATCAATATGTATTACCAGGAAAAAAAAGAACTGTTTCCTTATTGAATTGTAGAGTTCTGTAGATTTTGTTAATTAGATCATTTTCCAATGTGCCATTGGTAAAATTTTTCCTCCAATCTGGGAACTCTCTTTTTATTCTTGATTTGTGTGATATGATTTCAGCATGCCCTAGTCATCTATTTTGTTTTCTGCTGTGCGTGTTTCCTTTATTATACTCAATATTCTATATATGCCCTGCAAGAGGGCCTTTGCGTTTGTTCCAGTTTGGACAGTTTTTCATTCTGTTTTGTATAGGCTCACTATGAGTCAAAGCCCACTCATAGCATTTACCAACAACAAATCTGCTCATTTTTGAAGGTTCTGCTAATAAAAGCTCTTTTCAGCTCCCCCTCTGAATCAGGAACTCTTCCTACATCAAGAATGTTAACATGACTCCAGTCCTCCTCACTAAGAAGGGACACCTAAAAAAATGGAGATTTCTTAAGTATTGTTGGAAAAGAAACTTTTCAATCCTCAAAACTCATCTGACTGCATGGGGTCCATTCTAACTCATAGTAACTTTGTAGAGCAGGTTGTCAATCTTTATAAGAGAAGAAAGCCTCATTTTTCGCTGGAAGAGTGGTATGTGTTTTAAAATGCTTACCTTACATTTAATAGCCCAATACAGAATCCACTATGCCACTAGGGCTCCTTTAGAGCTAGGAAAAATAGAATCAGAACACTGAGATCTCCCCAGTATCAACCTTTCTCTAGCTGGGAAGTCATGAGGAGAAGCTGAACCAGAGTACTATGCTGTGGGTCACTAGCAATGTTTCAGAGTGATGCATCAGCCATGCATGTGAACAATTGTGAGGATGGCACAAGACCATCCAATGTCTCATTCTGTTATGCAGAGGGTCACTATAGGTTAAAACCAATTCAATGGCACCTAAAAAGCCCCTCATTTGTTGGACACTTACACATTTACAACAACCTGCAAGGACACTAAAGAGCACTGGTATCTCACCTTTTACACACACACTCAACAGGTACTTTGTTGATATCATTGTTAGGTGTCATCAGGCCAGTTTCAACTCTTAACAACCCCATGTACAACCGAATAGGATACTGCTTGTTACTCCACTGTCTTAAAATTGTTGAAAACATTCAACCCACTGTTGTAGCCACCGTGTCAATCTATCCTGATAAGATATCCACTGGCACTCTACCAAGCATAATCTTTTTTCCCCAGAGACTGGCCTCTCCTAATATGTCCAAAGTAGTCAGAAAAATTCATATCATCATGACTAAGTATAGAATGTTGGCTCTACTTCTTACAAGACAAGACAGATTTGCTTCTTCTGGCAGCTCATAGCACAATCAATAATCTACAGTACTATTATAGTTCAAGTGCATCAATTCATTCTCACTCTTCCTTTAATGCAGCTTTCACAGGAATATGAAGCCATTGAAAATATCATCACTTGGGTCAGGTGCCCCTTAGTCCTAAAAGTGACAGCCACTCCGTGGGATATAAATGAGGCTTTCTACTCCTGTGAAGAGTTAAAATCCCAGAAATTAATAGAAGTTGGAAGTTGTTTGTACTCTTGAGTCATATCATGTCAATAGATGAAGATCCCCAAATCTTTATCCTTATCATTAAGGTTGGATCTACCTTAAAGAGGCAACTCTTTGTCAGTCATACTTTCAGTGTTTCCTAACTTGAGTGACTCACCTTCTTGCATTAGATAAATGATCTGATTTTATTCATAAGATTTCAACTGATAATTTTTTCAGAAATCCTTTTTCTAGTCTGTATTAATTAATATGTCTCTTCTAAAATTATTTTTATTGGGGGTTCATACAGCTCTTACCACAATACATACATGCAGCCATTGTGTCTTACATTGACTGATGTCTCTCTTCACTAATTTTTCTGTTTTCCATCCCCAGGGAGGATGGTTATATATATATCATTGTGATCAGTTCCCCTTTCTCCCTGAACATTCCCCTCCCCATCCAGGTATTGCTACACTCATTATTGGTCCTGAGGGGTTTATCTGTCTTGGATTCCCTTTTTTTCAAGCTCTTATCTGTACCCATGTACATGCTCTGGTCTAGCCAGATTTGTAAGGTAGAATTGGGATCACGACAGTGGGCGGGAGGTGGTGGGGAGGAAGCATTAAAGAACTAGAGGAAATTTGTATGTTTCATGTGTCTTAACTGTCCTAATCTGGAAACTGCTGAAATCTATCCACTACTGGTGAATGTGCTGGTATTTAAAATACAGTGGCATAGTTTCCAGCATCATAACAATACACAAGCTGCCACAGAATGATAAGACAGGCACTTGCCTTTGTTATAGTGATTATGAAAAGGCATTTGACTGTGTGGATCATATTAAATTATGAATAACATAAAAAATTGAACTCCAGAAACCCAGAACATTTCATCGTGCTTATCAAAATTACCATGTGACCATATGTTGGATGATCTTCAGCAATATTTTACTTGAATGTGATATCAGTTATCTTATTCTATGATTTGAGTATCCTGTTGGATCACCTTTCTTTGGAATGGGTAAAAATATGGATCTCATCCAGTTAGTTGACCATGTGACTCTTCCAAATTTTTGGCACAGACAAGTGAGTGCTTCTAGTATTTCATCAGCTGGTTAAAATATCCCAATCAATTAAAAATATCCCATCAATTTCTGGAGCCTTGTCTTTTTCCTAGTGACTTCAGTGCAGCTTGGTCTTCTTCCTTCATCATCACCGGTTCTTTATTATATGCTACCTCTTGAAATGATTGAATGTCAATTAGGTCTTTTTGGTATAGTGTCTCTGTGTATTTGTTCCATCATCTTTGGATGCTTCCTGCATCATTCAATAGTTTTGCCTATAAAAACTTTAAAAAAAACATTTTATTGGAGGCTTGTACATCCCGTGTCACAATCCCTACAACCACTAATTGTGTCGAGCACATTTGTACCTTTGTTGCCATCATCAATTTAAAAATTTTTCTTCCTACTTGAGCCCTTGGTATCAACTCTTCATTTCCACCCCCTCTTTCCCTCACCAACCCTTGATAAATTATGTTATTATTTTGTCATGTCTTACACCGTCCGATGTCTCTCTTCACCCATTTGTCTGTTGTCCATCCCCCAGGGAGGGGGTTATATGTAGATCATTGTGATCAGTTGCTCCTTTCTCCCCCGCCTCCTCCTTCCCCTCCTGATATCACTACTCCCATTATTGGTCCTGAGGGGTTTCAACCCAAGGCTTGACATTTTTCTGTAGTTCTTTCAGTTTAAGATATGCTGAATGTGTGTTCTTTTTCTGGGTTCCTGCTATTCTATGAGACTGACATGCTACCTACTGCACTAACGAGGCACCTTGGTTCCCTCTATTTTATTATAATATATAATATTTTACTTTGTCTTTTTGAGCTGCCCTTTGAAATTTCTTATTCAACTCTAACTACATAATTTATTCCATTTGCCTTAGTTATCTATGATTAAGAGCAAGATTCAGAGTTTCTTCTGACAGCCATTTTGATCTTTCTTTCATTCCTGTCTTTTTTATTACCCTTTTTCTTTCTTCATTTATGTTGTTCTTAATATCATCCCACAGCTCATCAGGTTTCCTGTCATTAGTATTGAATACATCATTAATCTGTTCTTGAGCCTTCTCAAAATTCCAAAGACATATACATGAGGCTGTATTTTGGCTCTCATGGACTTATTTACTTTTCCTCAAATTCAGCCTGAGTTTACACATGAGCTATTGATGATCTGTTGAATGATTGGTCTTTGGTCTGATTTTAGCTGCTGATATTGAGCTTCTCCTACATCTCTTTCCACAGATGTAGAAAATTTGATTTCTGTTTATTCTGTGATAGGATAAGACCTATCCAAATACAAGGAAATACAACTATTATTCAAATTTGTGCACAGAATACTACAACAGATGAAGAAGAAATTGAAGAATTCTAGCAAAGTCTTCAATCTGCAATTGATTAAACATGAAATCAAGGCAACCCAATAACAATTTGTTTTTTCTTGGTGTCTTGATTTGCAGGTCTGTTCCTGGGGTTATTTGGGGTGCTGATTCAGAAAATTGCATTGGATAGACTGCATCAGCTGTTGTTTCTTAAATATGGTATATGCTCTATTCTAGCTATTAAGATGTACTAATTTATTAATTTAGTATCCTAGTTTTAAATATGAAAACAATTCAAACTAAAAATTAACAGGATATGACAAAAAATATAAGAGATTTGAAAAAAATTAGCTATTAAAGAATTTCCAAGGGAAACTATAGGAGACCTGGTGGAAAAACAGAAGGGTTTCTGCTTCCATAGAGAGTTATAGCCTTGGACCTGCAGGGGCATTTCCACCCTGTCATATAGGATCACTCTGAGTTGGAATTGACTTTATGTTACTGGGCTTGAGTTTTTTTGAAGGGAGGTTGTATATGAATCTGTAATAACTAGTTGGGTATACACTGAGCTGCTAGTCATCGGGTCGGTTATTTCAACCCAACAGTCATTCTTCAGTCTTTAAAAATGTTAAAGGTTCAGAAACCCATAAGGGCACTTTCCCTGTTTTATAGAGTCACTATGAGTTAGAATCAATTAGATTTCAGAGGGTTTTTCTTTTGGGTGTAAAAGGCTGTGAAATAGAGAGAGAGAGGGATTACAAACGGGATACTGCAAAGGCAGAACACAACTTAAGAGTGGAAAAGAAAACACAAAATTTAAAGTGCACATATATGGAAGGTGCAAGGACAATTTAGGGTGTCTAAAATGTAAGACTTCAAAGTTTTCATAAATATTTGAATATCTCAATTTTTATTCTTTAAATTATGCAGTAGCATGTCAAAACACATTTCACTGTGTAGAAGACAATGAATAATTTGTGTTAAATTTTTCAGAGGTGAGGTTGACTCAGCTTCTTTATAAGAAAACTCCTAACTTTTAAGAATTTCTGTGCACAGGTGGAAAAGTTGTGCCATCTTATAATAAGAATGGAATATTTAATTGTAATAATGGAATTTGAACTCTGACAGACCAATTTTGTGTTTTAGAACATTTGAATATATATTTATTGTACCAAATACACTACCAGATAAACATTACTCATAGTAACCCTATATAGGACAGAGTGGAACTTTTCCTGTGGATTTCTGAATCTGTAAATCTCTGGGGGAACAGAAATTCTCATCTTTCTCTTGCAGATCACCTGGTGGGCTCTAACAGCTGACCTCGTGGTTATCAGTCAAATACATAACCCACCATGCCATCAGGGATTCTTATTTATTATGCTGTAACCATGGTCCCTTTTTAATATAACAAATTAGAACTGTCTGCTATTCATTTCTTAGTAAAGGTGAAGTGTACTTGCAGGAAGTACCAAGTTCATGTAATTTGCAGTGTTCAAATACATCACTGGATCAAAAGACACCACGTGAAGTATAAATAATAAATGTTTATTACAACACAAAATAATTTAAATAAAGCCTGTGTGCAAACACTGCATTAAAATAAATATCCAGGTTTTTTATGGGCAAGCAGGTGAAGAGTAGCGTATAGCACATATTATGCATCTCACAAGCTAGTGCTGATTAGAGGAAAGTGATGCCATTTTTGGAATCACGAGGTCAACTATAGCCGTCACATGTTTAACATTTGAGGCACCAAAATGTGTGTGGGCCAGTGTAATTATTGACAGTCAGAGTGCAAAAGTTGGAAACAAAGAGAGCAGCAGTAGTTGGAAAATATGATCTTGGTGATGGATGCTCTATGACACAAATCAAAATTTAAAAGTTAAAAAGCAATGTATATAGTTCCAGAGTTAGAAGACTTCAAGGAAAAGGATAGGCTTGGGTTCTCTCAAGCTTAAACTAAAGAATACATCTAAATCTGAAGATGAAATATTGGAAAATCCTAAGGAGAGAATATTGAACATGCAAAGAACACATCAAATCATGGTATCAAATAATTTAGAAAGAAGCATAAAATCAAAAGGCAGTAGTATTGCAGGAATTAGTCCAAGTGAATTGAAGGTTTTGGTAAAATATAAGGATCTAGGAATGGACTGTCATTTGTCAATTGGTTATACTGTGATTACTTGTATGTTGCCGTGATGCTAGAAGCTTTGCCACTGGTATTTCAAATACCAACAGTGAAGCTCAAAGTGAACCGGCTTCAGCTGAACTTCCATACTGAGAATAGACAGCAAAGAAGGCATTGACTGTCCACTTCAGAGGAATTAGCCACTGAAAGCATGATCAGTTACAGAAAACATAAACAGAATCAGAATATTGTCAGACATAGTACCAAAAAGATGAGCTCCTCAGGTTGGAAGGCACTCAAAATATGAATGAGAAAGAACTGCCTTCTCAAAATTGAGCTGACTATAATGCCATGGATAGAGTAGAGCATGCTCCCAGAGCTTTCGTTTACCAATGACGCACAACTCAAAATGAGAAGAAATAGCTGCGAATATCAATTAATAACTGGAACTTGGAATGCACAAAGTATGCAAGTAGGAATATTAGAAGTCACAGAAAAATGAAATGGAATGCACAAAGATCTACATTCTAGGTGTTAATGAGCTGAAATGAACTGATATTGCCCATTTTGAAATCAGAAAATCATATGGTTTATTATACTTGGAGTGACACATTCCAAAGGAATGGTGTTTCTGTGCTGTCTGTGATAGATTAATGTCTATTTCCATACAGAAATAACCAATGACTATAACTGCTATTTAAATTTATGCTCCAACCATCAAACGCAGTGGAGCAGAAACTGATGAATTCTACCAATGTCTTCAGTATGAAATTGATGAAACATGCAATAAAGGTGCACTGAAATTTTTGGCGATTAGACTGCAAACATTGGAAACAAAGAAAAACATGCTGGAGATCACATGCTAGAATTTTGCAAGACCTCTACATCGCAAATACCCCCTTTTCAACAACATAAAAGGATTTCTTCAGATGGAATGCACATAAATAAAATTGATTTCATCTGTGGAAAGAGAATATGGAGTAGAGCAATATCAGCTGCTAAAACCAGGCCAGGGATTGACTGTGGAACAGATCATCAATAACTCATATGTGAGTTGAGATTGAAGTTGAATAAAATTAAAACAAGTCCATGCGTCAAAATATGATCTTTAAGTATATGCCATCTGAATTTTGAGAACATATTAAGAACAGACTTGCTGCATTAAGCACTATTGATGGAAAAATGCTGAGCTGTGGATGATATCAAGATATCATACACGAAGAAAGCAAAAGGTCATTTAAAAGACAAGAAAGAAAAGATCAAAGGTGATGTCAGAAGAGATTCTGAAACATATTCTTAATTATAGAGTAACTAAGGCAAATAGAAGAAACTATGAAGTAACAGAATTGAAGGAAAATTACAAAGGGAAGATCAAGAAGACAATGTAAAATATTAAAATGAAATGCATAAAGATGTACAGTTACAAAAAAACACTAGGCATATCATGAACTGAATGAACTCCAGAAAGAAATTCAAGCCTTGATTTGCAATACTGAAAGACTCTGTAGACAAAATATTGAATGATACATGAAGCTTCAAAAAAGATGGAAAATACACAGAATTACTGTACCAAAATGAACTAGTTATTAGTCAATAATTTCTAGATGTAGCATGTGAACAAGAATCAATGGTGATGAGGAAAGAAGTCCAAGCTGCACAGAAAGTATTAGCCAAAAACAAGGCTCCAGTAATTGATGAACCACCATTTGAAATGTTTTAAAAAGCTGTTGAAGCAGTGGAAATAATGGAAGCTTAGAAATTCAGAAGACAGCTACTTAGCCAACTAACTGGAAGAGATCAGTATTGGCTCCCATTCCAAAGAAAGGTGACCCAACATTATTTTCAAATTATAGAGCAATAGCACTGATATCACATGCAAGAAAAAGGTTGCTGAAGATCATCCCACAACGGTTGCAACAGAACCAGAGGTTCAGGCTGGGTTCAGAAAAGTACATGGAAAAATGGGTATCATTGCTGATGTCATTTGGATATTGGTTGACAGTGAAGAATACCAGAAAGATGTTTATTTGTGTTTAATTGACTATGCAAAGACATTTGACAGTATTGATCATAGGAAACTATGGAGAGCCTTGAGAATAATGGGAATTCCAGAACACTTAGTTGTGCTCATGTGGAACCTACACTTGAATCAAGAGAGAGTTGTTCAAATAGCACAAGAGAATGCTGCATGGTTTAAAATCAGAGAAGGTGTGTGTCAGGGTTGTATCCTCTTACCATATTATTTCAGTGTGTATGCTGAACAAATAATCTGAGAAGGTGAAATATATGCAGAAGAATCTGGCATCACATTGAGGGAAAATTTATTAACACAAATGACACATCTTTGCTTGTTGAAAGTGAGGAGAATTTGAAGCACTTGTTGATTAAGATAAAAAATTGCAGTCTTCAGTAGGAATTACAACTCAAAAAAATCACACAATTAAACCAACATCATTATGAATGGAGAAAAAAATTTGAAGTATTCAAATATTTAATCTTATTTGCATCCACAATCACTACTGATGGACGCAGCAGTCAAGAATCAAATGATATATTACATTGGATGAATCTGCTGCACAGGAACTTTTTAAAGTGATGATAGGCAAGGGTCTTACTTTGAGGATCAAGATGCACTCGACACAAGTCTTGATGTTAACAGTTGCCTCATATGCATATGAAAGTTGAACATTGAACAAGAAAAACCAAAGAAGAATCAATGCATTTGAATCATGATGCTGTGGTGTAGAATATTGGAAGTGCCACAGACTGCCCAAAGAACAAATACATTTGCCTTGGAAGAAGTACAGCCAGAATTCTCCTTGGCAAGGATGGTAAAATTGTGTCTCACATACTTTGGACATGTTATCAGGAGAGACTGGTCCCTAGGCAAGGACATCATGCTTGGCAAATTGGAGGGGTGTCAAAAAAGAGGAAAACACTCAATGAAATGGATTGACACAGTACTTCAACAATGCTCAAAATTAAAACAATTGCGAGGATGACATAAGACCAGGTAGTACTTAATTATGTTGTACATTAGGTCACTATGAGTCAGACCTGACTTGAAGTCACCTAACAAGAACAACACCAGAAGTCAACAGCCTGATCTTTTGCTTTTAACTTACACATTCCAATCACCAATAATTATCAATAAATCTTGATTTTATGCTAGAGAAATTTCAGATCAAAATTCAGAATTTCAATTTCAGATATAAGAAGTTTTTCAGTGTGGTGGTTGATATTAGTTTTAAATAACCATTAAATTAATTGGTATTCCTCATTAGTATGCTATTGTGATTCTGTCACTGAAAGCATACATCAGGTTAGATCTTGAATTATTTCTTTCAACCATGAATGTGATGTCATTTCTCTTTAATTTGTCATTCCAGTCATACTAGACCATATTTGCCCAACACCAAACAACCAATATCAGTTTCTTTTCATCTCACTAATGCCTAAGATACTAATCCTAATATTTCATTTTTTATGACTTCAAATTTTCCTGGATTCATACTTCACACATTCCACATTACAACTATTAGTGAATGTTTGCATCTGTTCTCTCCTCATTTTGAATGACACTTTCTTAACAAATGAAGCTTTTGAAAGTTTTATTCCACCTATGCCAATATAGTCCATGTACCTCGAATACGCAGTTCTTAACCTGCTGTCATCTGAACGCATTCCAACCCCATGGGCTTCCCTTGTGGCATATTTCCTGCTGTTGTTCATAAGGTTTTTATTGGACAATTTTTTCAAAAGTGATTTCTAGGTTCTTGTTAGTTTGTCTTAGACTAGGATGTCTGCTAAAGCCCATCTATCATGGGTGACACTGTAGATCACTACAAGGTGCCAGTAACAACAGTAAGAAAAATTAAAAGAGGAAATGTGATTTATAGTGGGATAATGAAGGTATTTCTTTAATCTAAATGTATAACCAAGGAGCTTTTCTCAGGGCACTCGTAATAGCTGCAGAATCTGCGCTGGGATTCAGTCTACTTGACACGAAAACTTCGCACTTAATGATTTATCAGAGTGAGGTGGTTCGGAACGCAGATTCAGTTCCTTATTACTTAGGACTTCTGAGATATGCTACATGTACGTGTCGTTAGGGTTTCTATCTTACAGGTTCATTATGAGCAACCTTTTAATTAATTGCTAAACGGGGCCAACCATTTTCCTTCTTTTTCTGTTAAGTCCTTCCTTCCTTCATTCCATCTTTCCTTCCTTCCCTCACTTCATCTTCTCTCTCTATTCTCTCTTTCCACTCAAACCTGCTTTGTCCTTTTTCTAGCTTCTTAGTACTGCCTCTCCTTAGAGTCTCCAATCTTGTGCAGACTCCATGGGGTCCATCTCTCCTTCAGTTTTTTCTTAGGAAATGTGTTCTTGGCACAAGCTTGGAGAAAAGGTGCCATAGTTTAAATCACTTCAAGAAAGTTCTTGACACAGGGCCTAGAGAATCACTTCAGGGGCCTCACAACTCAGCCTGCAGGAACCTCTGTGGTATGTCTAGGTCCTAACCCAGGCTGTGTGAGAGCCAGCCAAGCAGGAAAGTCCTGGGTTTTCATGGCCCTCCTGGATCGAGTTCTTTGGCTGCATTTCACAATTTCTGCATGGTTCTTGCCAGATGTTCACAGAAGAAAACTGAGAGACCAGCACTAGCCAAATCCATATTACATGTACAAGGTATAAACTACAAAGAGTTATAATTTATAATTTCTCTTTATAAGTTTCTATGGCATGATAGGTATAGAAAAGCAATTTTAAGCAGTCAGCTCACAGTAGGGTCTAAAACTATGCATGAATTCTAACTATTATTTCTTCAGCTTGACTTTGTCTAAGAAGAGCAAGCCCAGTATTGCTCCAAAGCCAACTCATCAATATGCTTTGGATTCTGTTTGCATGAGGCAGGCAAAATGCCACCCCTGTTGTTTCCAAAGTCATAGCTCAACCTGTTTTCCATAAATTACTTTAATAAAGTACACATGAAAAAATACCCCCAAAACACAAAAAATCAATAACAATTACAACAAGCCTCCTTAGCGTATGTATAATAAAATCAAAGGACATTATTTAAAATACTGAGAGATCTGGTGAGTGAATCCAACATTAAGGAGAAGGAAATCTATAATCAATTCCTAGGTGAGATAACAGTTTTCCACAAGGTAATGGTGGAACCTGGGGTGAGTGGGGGTGCGGGGGGGAATGATGCTGCCTTCCAAAAAGATTAGCCATAAGAAGGAAGCAAAGGATGCCAAGAAAAATAATACAGCTTGGTTTAATTACCTTAGTAAAATGCATGTGTTACTCCTGTTATGGTAGTTAACTACAGGCCTAGTGCTCTCACTTATTACTCCAAGGTCTCCATTCAGTCCTGAAATTCTACAATGCCCTTAGGAAGAAATACACTAAATGAGTGTTCATTGATGTATTTTGATGGCCTTGTTTTTTCTGGGAAACTTCCTAAATCTTCCAATTGGGTTTTTGATCTTCAGAAGAGGCTAGTCTCAGATTGCATATATTATCAATGGGGTTACAGACTGGTGCAAACTTAATGGATGAGAATGTCATCACATCTGTTAAAACATACTCATATTTCAGAAGAGAAATTCTACTTTCATGAATTTATCCTGCAGAAACATGTACACATAAGACTCGATCTCAAATTCACTGAAATCTAGTCAATTCCAAACACTCGGCAAGCGTTTAGGACAGGATAGAACTGCCCCTGTGGGTTTCCAAGACTGTAACTCTTTCTGGAAATAGGAAGCTTGTCTTTTTCTTGCAGAGTTGATAGTGGTTTTGAATTGCTGACCTTGTGGTTAGCAGCCCAATGCGTAACAACAGTGCCACCAGGGTACATAAAGATTCATGAAGTGGTGGGGTTCTGTTGGGTCCCACTAGTTTGGCAGAACTGATCCCGAATTTTTTTGTTGAGTTCAGCGAACTGGTTGCAAAATGGTCCTTGTAACCAGGATTCTCTCCAACGTGAGCCCTATATGGAAATCACACATTTACATTCCTTACTCTCTTTTAACATTCATCTGTACCACAACATCTTCTAAGCACCCATACTAATGCTAGTCCCATCCAAAAGTATAACTAGGAAGAACTATGCTTGTAAGAATTATTCATTCATTTCATGAAACTACTTATACTTTTCATGGAATATTACATTTTTATTACCTTGAGTTACTTCAGTAAAAAAACATATAACATAAAAAGAAAAAGTATCAAACAATCACAGGGTGACATACTACCATTCATTTCAACTTTGTGTTACACCCCTAATTCCCATGGGATATTACAAGTGAATTATACAATCCCAAAAGTGTGAAAAGAGCTATAAATATTGTCAGGATAATTGGTGTAAGCTCAGCAGAAGCAGGAAAGGGTTTTGCAAAGATGAACATTGTATGTTCAAAGAAGAGAATGCACCTGTTTCTAATGCATAAAACACAATGACTATTGTCTAATTGGTGTACCTCAAAAGGAATGGAATCCTTCAAAAATGGGATAGAGTGGAAAGATGGTTAAAGATAAAAGCAAAGGATATTGCAAGTGAGAATGCTAATCAAGAAATAATATGGGAATATCTTAAACACTTTTATTATTTTTATCAGGTATTATTTAATATTTTTCATTAATATTTTAAAAGTTTCTTATTACATAATCTAGTTTTTTGTGTACCTCTTTTATGATCATTTACTAACTGTATGTATATGGGATATACCACAGAAAGGCTCACACAAAAAACCCCAAACCCTTTTCATTGAGAGGGATGGGTTTGGATAAATTCTGCTACAACTGAGCCTTGGCTGCCATTGAGAAAAATAAGGTGAATTTCTGGATTGATATGAAAAAGTGTGTGCATATTTATGTGAAAGGCAATCTGTATTATGACACATATAGTATACAGTATCTGCATGGAATAATATGGATGAACATACTTCAAATACTGACAAGCTTTGCTTTTTGGGCTTCATGCACTTGCATACTTTCTCCATAAGTACTCCGTTAACACAAGAACATTTAGTTTTAATAATCCAGCATTCTGGGATTCTCACCTTCCTGACACAATCACTGAAGACAAAATGGGTACATAAGCAAATGTGGTGAAGAAAGCTGATGGTGCCCAGTTATTAAAGATATAGGATCTGGGGTCTTAAAGGCTTCGAGATAAACAAGTGGCCATCTAGCTGAGAAGCAACAAAGCCCACATCGATGAAGCACACCAGCCTGTGTGATCATGAGGTGTCGATGGAATCAGGTATCAGGCATCAAAGACCCAGAACAAAAATCATGTCAAAGTGAATGGGGAGTGTGGAGTGGAAACCGAAAGCCAATATATAGGCAATTAGATATTCCCTTACAGAAGGGTCGCAGGGAGGAGATGGGCCAGTCAGGGTGCAATATAGCACCAATGAAGCATACAGCTTTTCTCTAATTCTTTAATGCTTCTCCCCCCGCCCACCACCACCACTACCACTGCCCCACTATCATGACCCTAATTCTACCTTACAAATCTGGCTAGACTAGAGCATGTACACTGGTATAGGCAAGAGCTGGAAACACAGGGAATCTAGAACACATAAACCTCTCAGGACCAATATTGAGAGTAGCCATGCCAGGAGGGTAAGGGGAAGGTAGGGGGAGAAAAGGAGAACCGATCACAATTATCTACCTCTCCCAGGAGTTTGGACAACAGAAAAGTAGGTAAAGGGAGACATTAGCCCGTGCAAAACATGAAAAAATAATAATAATTTATAAATTATCAAGGACTCATGAGGGAGGGAGGGGGGAAATGAGGAGGTGGTACCAAGGGCTCAAGTAGAAAGCAAATGTTTTGAGAATGATGATGGCAACAAATGTACAAATGTGCAAATGTGCTTGACACAATGGATGGATGTATGGATTGTGATGAGTTGTATGAACCCCCACCAATAAAATGATTTAATAAAACAAACAAAAAATAATCCTCACAACCAGACTAATACATATCATCAGGATAAATTGAGGAAATAGTGATGTTGTCAAAAAATTTTTTTTCTCCATGAGGAATTCAGGCTGAATGTGGATTTACCTTGGTGTTCACAGTATTTTGAAAGGGTCTTCTCAATGTTTTCTGAGTCCAAATTATGAGGATGGTTTTGTAAAGGTATTGATTCTAAGAAAGAAGGCAAGAAATCATGGTGGTTTCACTGTGCCCTCAACACTCCATGTGTAGTTGTAAGAGGGATGTCTTGTTCCAACTCACTTGATTCATCTAAATATATTCCTTCATTCTCACTCAACTGTTTCTACTGTGGCACGTGACAAAGTCCAATAACACTCTGAACCTACCTAAAACCCCCCTTCCCTGATGAGCAATATATGCTTGAATGGGGAAAGGGGTAAAACTAAGGGGACAGGTTATGGAAAAATAGAAATTGGGACTTATAATTCCCATTGTAATCGATTGTGTTGTTAAGTGTCATCAAGTTGGCTCTGACTTATTGCAATCCTATGTACAATGAAGGAAACACTTCCTGGTCCTGAACTATCCCCAGAATTGTTGTCTTTCTTGAGCCTGTTTCAGTTACTTTGTTTTTCATTTCACTGAGCACTTGCTCTTTTTCACAGCTCCTTTATCTTTCCAAACTTGATGTCCTTTTCCTGACACTGGTCTTTCTTTAGGAACATGTTCAAAGTATCTAAGAGGAAGTGTCACTGTCCTTACTTCTCAGGAGCATTCTGGCCGTAATTCTTCTAATATGGATTTGTTTGTTCTTCTAACAGCCAATTGTACTTTCAATGCTTTTTACCAACACCATACATAATTAAAATGCATCAATTCTTCTGTAGTCTTCCTTAAATATTGTCTAGATTTCACATGCATATGAGGCAACTGAAAATATCATAGCTTTGTTTATGCTGTCTATAATAGTCTAATTATTTCTATAATATTTAATATAATAAATATTCAAATAAAACAAAAAAAGATTAAATGACATAGAAAATGAAGAGAAGCAGCGTGCTTTATGAATCATATACCTCCTAGTACAATCTGATTTATAGTATGTTAGAGCAGAATTATACTTCCACAGAATTTTCGATGGCTTTTTCTTTTTTTATTTCCAGAAATAGATCACCAACTTTAAACTTGAATTTTCAACCTTTCTATTAGAAGCTTGGCACATTGACAATTTGTACCACTAAGCATAAAAGCAAGCCTCTTTGATTTAACCAAGTCACAGCCTTCGTGAGTATTGATTCTTGGATACTTGTTGAGGAGTTTAAAAGGCCCACACTTTTACAAAACCATTCTAATACTGTGGGCCCAGACCACATTGAGAAGATCCTTTCAAAATGCCATGGACATCAAGGTAAGTCCACATCCAGCCTGAATTCCTCATGGAAAAATTATAGAAGTGAACAAAGCCCCAAAGTAAAGCTCGTCCACAACAGCACAGTGGCACAGTGTACTGCAGAAAACCTGCCCCATACAAAACAAGGGGCCAGGCCCACCTTCCCCTCCACCACAGAATCAATCAGAAAAGGCTCAATTGAAGAACTGTGACTTTGCATATCTCAGAGTCAGGTGCTAGAAGAACATGGCTAGAAGGAACAATGTGCGCTGGGTCCTCCAGGCAGCTCTGTCTTCCAGCATTTTCTCACAAACGTGCTGTTCTACACTGTCCTACCCTCCCATAAAGCTCCAACTGTGCTATACACTGTTCTGCCTCTGTGCCATGTCAGTGTTCTAGAGATAGATGCCATCTGTCAAGACCTTAAGTTCCCCAAGGTCAGACTCAGAATGTGGTCTAAAATAAAGTCCTCCCACGTCTTATAGGTTGGTACCTGCACATGCATACCTGAGAATGTGAGAAATATCTCAAATTCTCTTTGAAATATTTTTTCTCTGTGATTTCTCAAACATTCTTCCCTAATATTCTTGTTTAGTTATAGCATTTTATAACTGATTCCCATGTGCAGTGGGGCACTTCAGTTATTTACAACTTCATTTTAGTGGAATTCTATTTGTTCAACTCAGCATTGCTATGGAAAAAATACAATCCCTTTTGTATTTCTCTTGGACAAAACATATCACTTGGTATTTTTTAGTCATGCCTATTGTATTGCCACTATATCCGAACTCTAATCTTAGCCTGAACCCAAACTGTAAACTTTCCTCTTGTTTACAGTAACTATGCGATGAAAAGATATGCAGGCATTGCAAATAATTGGAGAGCTTTTCCAGGGCTATAATGGAAAGAGTCTCAAAATATGTTGTTGATTTTAAAAATTATAGGACAATATACTTAAAATGATGCTATTTTTAGAATTTGATTATTTATTTACAGTTAATACCTATATTGTATCATTTCATAGTTCAATCACACCAAGCAGAATTGTATAATTGTTATCACAATCAGTTTCCCAATATAATTTTTCTTTCTATACTCCTTGACATAATCTTTCTTTAAAACACACACACACACACACACACACACACACACACGACCACCACTCTACCCTGTCATGCTCCGTCACCCCCATCCCCCAAGCCCTGAAACCCGTATTCTACTTGCTATCCCTGTAGGTCATCAATCCTGGGCTTCAAATACAAAACACAGTAAAGCATATTTAAAAACTTCATGAGAGTGACGTCCAATGACATAACACCTCTGAGATACACCTAATATGAACAAACAACAGCAAGATAAGACAAAAATACAGAAAATGTTGAAAAGCAGATCAGGTCCAATGTGCATTAGTTTTAACTGTTCAAGTCAGATTTATACCTTTCATCTCTTTTTAATTTAAATAATTTTATTGGGGCTCAAACAACTCTTATCACAATCTATACATACCTCAATTGTGTAAAGCACACTTATACATTCGCTGCCTTCATCATTCTCAAAATTCATCTTCCGCTTGGTTTCCTGGAATCAGGTCCTCAGTTCCTCCCCCTCCCTCCCTGATCCCCCTTCCCTCATAAACCCTTAGTAATTTATAGATTATTATTTTATCTTATCTTACACTGTCTGGCATCTCCCTTCACCCACTTTCCTGTTGCCCATCCCCCAGAGAGGAGGTTATACATAGATCCCCAAAATCGGGTCCTCCTTTTTACCTCTCCTTCCCTCCCGGTGTCACCACTCTCACCTTTGGTCCTGAGGGGTTCATCTGTCCTAGATTCCTTGTGTTTACAGATCCCATCGGTACCACTGTACATCCTCTGGTCTAACCAGGTTTGCAAGGTAGAATTGTGATCATGATAGTTGGGGAAGGAAGTGTTTAAGAACTAGAGGAAGGTTGTGTTTCATTATTGCTACACTGAACCCTGAGTGACTCATCTCCTCCCCCCTACCCCTCTGCACTTGCCCCTGTCCAGTTGTCTACAGATGGGTCCCCATCATGCACTCCCCACACGATGATATGATTTTCCACCCCTGACTTTGGTGCTTGAAACCTGGTCCCTCGGTCCTTCATGATCTCATATGGTGGTGTGCTGCTTCCATGTGGGCTTTGTTGCTTATGGGCTAGATGGCCGCTTGTTTACTTTCAAGCCTTTAAGTCCTCAGATGCTATATATCTCGATAGCCCAACACCATCAGCCTTCTTCACCACACTTACTTATGCACACATTCATCTTCAGTGTTTATGTGGGGAAGATGAACACACAATGATGGTTTTTGTTCTTTGTTGCCTGCTACCTGATCCCTTTAGCATCCCGTGTTCACTTAGGCTTGTGTGCTTCTTCTCTGTGTGCTTTATTGCTTCCAAGCTAGATGGCCGCTTGTTTGTCTTCAAGCCTTTAAGACCCCAGACGCTATATCTTTTTTTAGCCGGACACCATCAGCTAACTTCACCACATTTGCTTATGCACATGTCTGTCTTCAGCGATCATGTCGGGAAGGTGGATATCATGAAATGACCATTTAGCTGAGCAAGGTGCTCTTGTATTGAGGGAATGCACATGAAGAGGCCCAATGTCCACCTGCTACCCTACTACTAAACCTATAAATATATGCACATAGGTCTATTTCCCCCATAATCAAAAATGCATTTACATATGTACATGTCTGTACCTAGGCTTCTCTGTATGCCCTTGGTCTCCTATTCCTTTCCTCTATTTATTTACACTTTCCTCCTGTCCCACTACCATGTGCAGCCTTCATTCTGGTTTCTACCTTGCCCTTGGTCACTCCCTACCAGTCCTCCCATCCCCTCCCTTGACTGGTTTTGAAACACTCATTGTTTCCTTGCCCCTGGGTTGGCCAACATCTCCTCCCTTCCCCTATCTCCAATACTCTCATGTCCCTCCAGGACCATTGGTCCCATTATTTTCTTCTCAAATTGTGTGTCCAGCCTATCTTATCTAGGTGGACCTCCAGATATAGTAATATATGCATACAATTGTGGATGACTTTGACAGCACCAAAGTGGCACATAAGAACATGACATTAATGGCAGCAACACCAAACAAAAAAGCCACTGATATACAAAATTTAACAGAAGAGAAAAAAAGAAAAAAAAAAACAGAAAGACAGAAAAAGAAACAAACAAAAAACCTGTTAGTAGTTCCAGGTCGATTTGTTGACCTTTACAAGTGTTTTCAGGACAAATCTGATGGGGTGCCACGTCCTGGCCCCAAAGTCCATCCTTTATACTCCCTCGGGACCTCCTTGCTCTGCTTCCCCTGCCACTCCATTGCACATCCCCAGTGTTTTGCCTCAGTGTGGTGGGGTCAGCTCAGTCGCACATCCCCCAGTGTCTCTGGTGCTGTTCTGTGTAGGGCCATGGGTCAGTGCAAGATGTCGCATCTCACTGTGGGGCTGGCTATAAGGTCCTCTCTGTACATTGGGCCTTCCGAACTGGGCTATCATCCTCTGAGCTTGGTGGGCTAGGTAGGCTCCGCTCTGTTCTTCCTCCACCCTTTGCTTCAGCTTCCTTCTAGGTGTGGTGTGGTAGGTCAGTTCCTTTCCCACACCAGATGATCTATTTTCATTTTCTGTGGTACTCCCTTCAATGTTGGGGGTCGGGCTAATTCTGGTTGGGGCTGGCGTATGGTCCAGTCTCTTTGTGGATTCCTCCACGTGTTACATTGCCTTCATGGTTTGACGTGTCATGGCGGGGTCCGTATGCATGTTCCAGTTCTATGGGGACACACCCAATACTCTCCCCCTAGGAGGGTTAATTCCCTGTTATCCCCATTCCATCCACTCTGTATCTCCCCACCCTGCTTCTCCCTCCAACTTCCCCCCTTCCCCTTCTTTATGTTGAGCTCTCATGTACCTCTCTAGGTGTGGCCTGCCCTCACTCCAACTATTCATGTTCCCAACCCATTTGTTGCAAGATAGGTTTTTATTCTTCTATTTCTGGCATGCTGATTGTACTTACCTCAGGGGACTCATATTACACCTGTCATTCTGAATTTGGTTTACCTCATTTAACATGATTCCTTCCAGCTCTTCCCACGAAATGACGTGTTTCATGTGATAATCCATGCATTTCAGTGCTACATAGTACTCAATAGTGTGTATGCGCCAGAGTTTACTAATCCACTCATCTGTCAATGGAAACTTAGGCTATTTCCAAGTCATTGCGATTGTGAAATTTGATGCAACAAACATTGGATCTCATATGACTGGTCGTGTTTTATTTGCTGCTTCCACCAGGTATATGCCCAGTAAAGGGATGACTGGGTCATAAGGTAGATCAATTTCCATTTTCTTTAAGTATCTCCAGATTGCTTTCCACAGTGGCTGTACAAATCTCCATGACCACCAGCAGGGGAGGAGGGTTCCTACTTCACCACAGTCCCTCCAACACTTGTTGCTCTCTGATTTGCTGATTTGTGCTAGCCTCAGGGGTGTTAGGTGGTATCTCATGGGTGTTTGATTTGCATTTCTCTTATGGCTAAGGACCTGTAACACTTTCTCCTATGCTTATTGGCCTTATGGGTCTCCTCACTAGTGAAAGTTCTTTTGCCCATTGCCTCTTTTTGCATGTCATGATGGTGTTATAGATTTTATTAATGAGCCCTTTGTCCGATGTGTCATTACTAAATATCCTCTCCCAGTCTGTGGGTTGTCTTGTCACCCACTTGGTGAAGTCTTTCGAGGTGTACAGGTGCTTTATTCTTATTAAGTCCCATTTGTCGATTTCCAGTTCATCTGTGTGTGTACCCTTCCCTATTACAGTGAGCCTATGAGTTCCCTGGGCCAGTGTTCTGAGGTTAGTCCCAATTCCCTCCTTGCTGGTCCTGATGGTTTGCGGTTTAACTTCTAGGTCTGTGATCCACCTTGAGTTTATTCTTGTGCATGACGTGAGGTAAACGTCTTGTTTTAGCTTTCTACATGTGGATATAACTTATTTCCAGCACCACTTGTTAAAAATGGAATCTGCTTACCACTTCATGGTTTGAGGACCCTTGCTGAAGATCAGTTGTCTATATGCTGATGGTTTTATTCTTGGGCTTTCTATTCTCTTCCACTGGTCTGAGTGTCTGTCATTGTGCCAGTACCACACTCTTTTGACCACTGTAGCTGCATAATAGGCATTGAAATTGGTTATGGCGAGTCCTCCAAATGTGTCCTTCTTGAGGAGTACTCTGATAATTCTGGGTTTCTTCCCTCTCCATATGAAATTGGTGGTCAGTTTTTCCAATTATTTGAAGAAGGTTGATGGTATTTGAATTGGGATAGCAATGAACTTGTAAAGTGCTTTAGGTAGGGCTGTCATCTTTACTATGTTGAGCCTTCCAATCAATGAGCAGGGCATGTCCTTCCTTTTGTGGAGGTCACTTTTGGTTTCTTGTAGTAGGGCTTATTGTTTTCCTTGTATAGGTCTTTAGTATTTTTGTTAAATATATTCCTAGCTGTTTCAGTTTGTTCTTAGCTCCTGTGAGGGGTACTTCCTTCTTAATCTCCTCTTCCATGGACCTGTCCGATGTGTATAGAAAACTTACTGACTTCTGTTTACTGCTCTTGGATCCTCTATTGCTGTAAGTAGTCCAGCTGTGGAGCTTTTGCGGTTTTCAATGAACAGGATCATGTTGTTTGCAAGTAGCGATAGTCTCACCTCCTCCTCTCCCATTTGGATCACTTTAATGTCCTTCTGCTGTCTTGTGTTGTTAGCCAGAGCCTCTGAAACAATATTGAATAGAAGTGGCAGCAGGGGGCTTCCTTGTCTTGTACCCTTTTTCACTGGGATTGTTCTTGTCTTTTCTCCATTGACTATGATGTTGGCCATTGGTCTTTCATAGACAGCTTGTATCATCTTAAGGAACTTGACTTCCAATACTATCTTCATAAGTGTCTTGATTAGAAATGATTGTTGGATGTTGTCCAATGGTTTTTCTGCTTCTCAGGAGATTATCATTTGGTTTTTATCCTTTTTCTTCTCGATGTGATGTATAATATTGATGGATTTTTGGATGTTAAACCATCCCTGCATCCCTGGGATGAGTCCTACATGGTCATGATGAATGATATATTTTATATATTTTGGATTCTATTGGCCAATATTTTGTTAAGGATTTTTGCATCTATGTTCATTATGGATATTGGTCTATAATTCTCGATACCTGTGAGGTGTTTGCCCTGTTTGGGTATCAAAGTAATGCTGGCTTCATAAAATGAGTTTGGGAGTTGGCCATCCTCTTTTATGTTATGGAATACTTTGTGGAGGATCGGTGCCAGCTCTTCCCTGAATGCTTGGTAGAATTTCGCTGTGAAACCATCTGGCCCCGGGGTCTTTTTTGTTGGCAGGTTTTTTATGACCTTCTCTATTTCTTCTTTTGCTAAGGGCTTGTTGGGGTTCTTTTTCTCTGTGTGAGGTATTCTAGGGAGGGACTGTTTTTTTCAAATATTTATCCATGTCTTACAGTTTTCTGAATTCATTAGAATACAGACCTTCATAGTAGTTTGTGATTATCCTTTTCATCTCATTGGGGTCAATTGTTATTGCCCCTGATTCATCTCTCATCCTGGCTATTGATGTTTGCTCCTTTCTATCTTTGGTAAGCTTTGCCAGAGGACCGTCAATTTTGTTAATTCTTTTGTAGAACCAGCTTTTAGCTGCATTTCTCTTTTACATTGCTCTCTCTTGTCTTCCCAGTGGTTTAACTCCACCCCAATTTTTATTATTTCTTTTCTCTTGCTTTTGGAGGGGTTGTTGTGCTGACTCTGTTCTAGTTGTTGGAGGTTTGTGCTAGTGTATGTCATATGTCTCTCTTCTTTTTTCATATATGCATTTAATGATATCAAGCTACCTCTGATAACTGCCTTTGCAGTATCTCATATGTTTTGATACATTGTATGCTCGTTCTCGTTACTTTCTAGAAACTTCCTAATATCCTCTCTGATCTGGGACTGTACCCATTCATGTCGCAGGAGATCATTGTTCATTCTCCAATTGGTTGCCCTTGCTTTTCTGGATGCCCTCTTATTAATCTCTAGCTTTATGGCATGGTGATCTGAGAAAGATACCTGGATAATATCTATGTGTTTGAATTTACTCAGACTTGAGTTGTGTCCCAGCATGTGATCTATTCTTGAAAAAGATCCATGTGGTTTTGAAAAGACTGTGAAACCCTTTGTTTTTGGATGGAAAGCTCTATAGGTGTCTACCAGGCCCTGTTGCCTAATTACATAGTTTAGCTCTCTGGCCTCTTTGCTGAGCTTCTTTCCCAGTAATCTGTCTTTCTCTGATAGTGGAGTGTTAAAGTCACCCACTATGATTGTTGATCCTCTGATTTCTTGTTTCATCTTTTTAATAGTTTGTTTGAGGAAATTTACCGCACCATTATTAGGAGTTTAAATATTCAATATGCTAAGTGCTTCCTGATTTACTGAACCTTTGAGCATTATGTAGTGTCCCTCTTTGTCTCTTTTTATGGTTTGGATCTTGAGGTCCATTTTGTTGGAGCTTAAGAAAGCCACCCCTGCCTTTTTGGAGTTACAAATCGATTAGTAAACTTTCTGCCAATCCTTTATTCTTAGCATATTCTTGTCTGTGCGCTTAAAATGTGTCTCTTGCAGGCAACAGATTGATGGATTATGTTTTCTGAGCCAGTCCTCAAGCCTTGTTCTTTTAAAGTATGAAGTAAGTCCATTGGAATTCAAAGATATTATGACTATCTGTGGATTCATAGTGGTCATACCCGTTTTGTGTTTTGGGTCTTTACCTATCTCACTTCATATCAGTGTGCTGTGTTTGAGTGGAGAGTTTCTATTTTGTTCTCTTTTCCATCTGAGACCCTGTTGTTCTGGTAATTGTTGCTGACATGTTGACTTTTAAATGTAGATGGGCTATATGGTGATCTCTTGTTTGTTCTTGGTGGAGTTGATCCTCTGGCCATAGTGAATCAGCCAGTATTTTCCACAGGGTCGTGTGTCTTGCAGCATATTCTTTGAGTCTTTCTTTGTCATGGAAGACACTTATCTCACCATCTCTCTTAATGGATAACTTGGCAGGGTACAGGATTCTGGGCAAGGCATTTTTTTTCTTTCAGCTTTTGGAAGATGTTACTCCATTTTTTTCTCCTCTTCATGGTATCTGCTGATAGGTGTGAGCATATTCTTACCTGTGCTCCTTTGTATGTGACTGTCTTCCTTTCCCTTGCTGCTCATAAAATTTTCTCTTTTCCCTCTAAGTTGGATATTTTTACTATTATATGTCTTGGCATGTTCTTCTTGGTATCTAATCTAGCTGGCGTCCTTTCTGCTTCCTGTATGAGCGCCTGATTCTTCCATGTTAGGATGGGAAAGTTTTCTTCCAGAAATTCCGTTGCTATCTTGACTGCTGACTTCTGCGTTATGTTGTGTTCTGGTAGACCAATTATTAGAATATTATTCCTCTTCATAGCATCTGTCATTGATCTCATGCTATCTTCTGTTTCTTTAGTTTTCCTGTCTTTCTCGCTTTCTTAGATCTGTTTGATTGTCCTCGAGATCACTGATTCAGTTCTCTGCCTCTTCAAGCCAAATCCTAAATTATGTGACCTTGTGTGTGGCTTTTGCTACCTCTTCTGTTAGCTCCTAAAGTTCCTTTAGGTGGGTGGATTTCATCCCCTCTGTTGTGAACTTCATCTCCTCTATGATTGCATCCTTAATCTGGGTTGCTTCCCTTTGCTGCTGTATTACTGTGAGCAGACTTCTGAAGATTTCCCTTTGTGGCAGATCTGTATCTGTTTCTTCTATGAGAGACATTGGTTCTGCTAATCTATTTTGTCTCTTTTTTTTTGGGGGGGGTGATGTGGTCTGTTGATTTTTCCTTGATCCTTTCATAGGCCCCATTTTTCTGGGAGACCAGGGGAACCTTATCTGTGTTACTGTTAAGAATTCTTTCAGGTGACTGCCTAAGACCTACTACAAGGATGGGTTAGACTGCTGTGTAGTCAGAGTTACCCAAAGGGTTAGTGACCTTCAGTGGTGAGATGTTTCAGCAACTGGAGTGGGGGCTGGAGTCTGTTTTTGCCCTCAGTAGGCTTTGACGTGATTTGTCAGGGTATCCTTAGCAGCCCTTTTTTTTGTTTAGTAATAAAAATAATTTAAAAGATTAAAAATTAAAATATAATTTTAACAAAGTTGTGGGCGGAAAAAGAAATAAATGGAGATAGGGGAAGAAAGAGAATCTATAAAAGAGGAGTGAAAAGAAGTGATCATAGCAGAAGTGGAAGGAGAAAAAATGGAGATAGAAGGAAAACCTATAGAAAGGGGCACAAGAGATGTACTAGCAATAATGAAAAAGGAGGAAGGAAGAAGAGAGCAAAGATAACACAGAAAGTAAAAGAAAGACCAATGCGAAATAAAAGGTATATGTGTGTGTGTATATATATAAATTTTCCCCCCTTCTTTTCCCACCAAGTTCTAGTGATCCCTAATTGCGGTGTTGGGCGAGGCCTCACTGCCACTGGATGTTGTGTTGATCTGGGCTCTGGAGCGGGTTATGGGGGGAAATGCCCTTCAGATCAGCAAACCCTCCCAGGTCCCTGCAGGCCTGTAGAATTGAGCCTGTGGGCAGAGGCTACACAGGTGGGAGCAGCCTCCCAAGGGCGGACCTCCTGCACCAGCCAGAAAATTTTGGGGCCTCAAGGGTGCTGAGAGAGGTACAGGCCACAGCGCCCACCTCCTATGTCACCTGGGAAGTGCTGGAGTAGGCTTAGTAGCTGGTCTGGGGTCCCCGCAGGGCCCCACGGTGGTGAGAGCTGGCTGGGGCACACAGATTGCCCAGCAGGGACCATAAAGCTGTGAACTAGGCTCCCTAGCAGGTGGGATGTTTATTGCTTAATCTGCCAGCCCTGTGAGCGGCATAGGCTCCACAGTGATGTGGTCCAAGCTGGATCGGACAGAGCCGACTCTGGTAGGAAACAGCGGACAATGGCGCTTGTCCTCCGCCCAGACTCTTACCACTCGGCTACCTGGACACCAAACCCGCTTTATTCAAAAGAGCTCTATGAGTATGCGGGTCCCCTGGTCCACCATCTTCTGAGCCTCCTCTCTCGCCTTTGATTTTCTGTACTCATTTCTCCAATGCACTCTGTTTAATAACTACTTTCCTCCCGTTCCCCAATTACCGACAGAGAGGTATCACTGAAGACTTATTTCCCATGTAGTTTCCACAAATGTGTCTTGGGCTCTCACTTTCATCCATAGCCTTCTGCAAACTGATTCTCACAATTTAGGCTCTGATACAATTTCCTCCTAGAACTTCAGATTAGATGATTTATAATCCCTTGGTGACTGATTATTCTGTGCTTCTTCCATGCGAACTTAGTTGACATGTCACTTAGATCACTGCTTTTTTGGAGACAAGTCTTTAAGACCCCAGATGCTATTTTATCTGATAGCCAGGCACTATCTAATATCTTTCCCACATTCTGCTATAGCACACTTATCATCTGTGTTCCTTTCCTGAGGGCGAGTATCAAGTGATGATGTAAGAACTAATTGCTCATTAGGCCCTCCTTGAAGGCCCTGTCCCTCAGGGTCTTGGCCACTTAGTCCTGTATATGGAGTTCTTGACAGCATCCCATGGAAACCTCAGCAGTTGTAGTTTAGAAAGCTCATTGTTATGTTGGACAGGGATTGGGTTTTGCCACTGATAAGGGCAGCCACTTGAATTATTTTACTAGGTGTGAATGAGCAGTGGTCTTTCAGAACATTTTCCTTCCTTATTCAGGCAAAATTCAGGTGGGCAAATGTGGTGTGATAGTTACATAATCTACTGTCAACTTTCAAAGGTGTGGAGTCTAGCGTGTCAATCAGGGAACAGCTTCATAACGTCATTTGGAGGCATGATGGAAATAAATAAACTCACTCTCTGCAAAACATTTCTGTTGACAACCACATGGAGCTATGCTGATGGCAGCAAGAGTTCTGGAGCTGGGAGAGCCATGTGGAGGCCCATGCTAGAGCTGTGATGCTTTCAGTGTCGCTGAATCCATAAGACTTTCCACCCACTGGCCTGTGATATTCCTGCATTCAGCATCATTGCATGTGTTTTGTGAGTCTGCAGAGGAATTTAGACTGGTATCAGACATATGGGCTAATATAGGACTTATGGACTTGATCTGGACTGGACTGGAGTGTTTTATCAATGTACAATTGCTCTTTCATTTATATATGTATAGATAGATAGATTGATTGATTTGTTTATCTAGTCTTCCCAGACTAACACATGTGGTGAGCCATCTGTAATACTCATGTGGCTGTGAACACTTGTCAGATGACATATGCTGAAGTGTCAAAAGCCAATATGAACATTCCCCTCAAAATAAGCATCTCTTTGTTATATGTCAATTCACCTGGATGTAACTCTCTCCATGCTACTTTGCCTCTTGAACGGTGGTTTGGGGGCCACATCAGAATCTGTGTGTTGTCCTTAGACCCAGAGATTCCTCAAGTACAAGGTTTTTGAGCTATAATTTGGAGAGTGATTTCATATGAGAGCTTTATGAAATATTGAACAGTCTTGGCCTGTGGTTTCCTGAACCTGGGCTCTAATTTTAGTCCTAAAACTGGTCTTCACCCTCCACCATCGAACAAAGTGCTTAAACTGTTTTTGTGCTTTGTTTATCTCATCATCTGTAGAGGAGGATAAGTAAAATTTTTATCTCCTTGGATGTGTGTGTATGTGTGTGTGCATAGTTCAAAAACCAAATTCACAGTCATTGAGTCAATTCTAGCATATAGTGAGCCTTTATGACAGAGTAGAACTCCCCCTGTGGGTTACAAGGACTATAGCTCATTACAGGAGTAAAAGCTTCTTATTTCTCCCTCAAAGTGTCTGGTCATTTCGAACTGTTGATCTTACTGCTAGAAGTCCAATGCATAACCCACTACAGTGCCAAGGCTTCTTGTAGGTATGAGAACGGTCTTAAACAATTTGTGGAAATTTTGGAATTAAAGATAATGGTATTTCTTCACAGATTTTTAAAAAATCCCTTCATATATTTAAAGCAAGCTGTTAGAAAAATAATTGCAGGTGAGGATTGAGAGATCCAGCTAAAAGGAACGGAGAACTGTAGAGTAGGTAGCTGACACCCATTGTCAACTGAACAACTTCAGTTTTCCTCTACATTGTTCCCCAGTAGTTACCAGAACTGGTAGGCACTCAGCTGGCACCTCTTATCCTCCTCTTCTCAAGCTGAGAAAGTATCAACGACTTTCTTCTATCTTTCTGAGAGAAATACAATATGTAAATGGATACAAAATGATTCCTTCCCTGTTTCTTGTGTCTGCCTTGGGTTGCTAACCTCAAGGTGTATAGTTTAAATTCACCAGTTGCTTTGTGAAAGAAAAATTAAGTTTATGCTACTATAAAGATTTATGGCCTCTGAAACTCTGAAAGGGGGAGTTTTACTTTGTCCTCTAGGAATTCTGGTGGAAGAGTGGTTATGTTTTGGGCTACAATCTGCATGGTTGGCATTTCAAAACCACCGGCAGCTCCATGGGAGAAAGAAAGAGCTTTCTATTCCTGTAAACAGTTATAATCTCAGAAACCCACAGGTGGGTCGCTATGAGTCAGCCTTGACTTGATGGTAGTGTAATTAAAAGGCTGTGAGATGAGCAAGGGATCAGAGTCCACCCTATGGGGGAGGCATCACTGCCAGACTCTTGAGGTCCTAGCACAGCAAGTAGACATAATACCCAATTACCATAGTTTCCATCAACAGATGAATGATTAAGCAAACCATGACACACACACAGTGGAATGTTGTGCAATGTTAAAGAATAACAAAGAATTTGTAAAACCTGAAAAATACTTTATAATGTGACTGAACCTTGAGGACATTATGTTAAGTGAAATAAGTCAATGACAAAAGGACAAATTTTGTATGAGTCTAATATAAAATGTCAAGAAAAGGCTTACAGATAGAAAGAAAAAATGTCTATTAATTTTAGTGAGAAATCGTACAGATATTATAACAATCCATATTTCAATAAGATCACACATAATTGTACAGAAGCTTCCACCATCTGTTTCAATACGTTTTCTTTCTTCTTGAATTCTTTGATATCCACTCCCCTTTACTCCTTTCTCTACTCCCCCAGGAACCCTAATTACTATTATGTATTATCCCTATATATTACAGACATAAAAGGTCAAAACTAGTACATGGTCAATCCTGCTTAAATTTTGACTGCAGTCGCTTGAGAAAACCTAAGCCAGAACCATCTAGCTAAGCTTTTCTGGATTCCTGCCCCATAAAATCTGTGTAAGGAACATTTGTTGTTTTAAGGTGCTATGCTTTGAGACAGAAAACCAATCATTGCTTTCATTTACAAAGGAAGAGTCATGCTAGGGGATGCTAATAATCAACATTCTCAGTTGCTAATCGAAAGGTTAGCTAATAGATAATGCTGCTAACTCAAAATGGAGGTTCGAGTCCACACAAAGGCACCTAAAGGACTGATGATGAACTTCCAAAAAGCCAGTGAAAACCCTAAGAAACACAATTGTACTTTGGCACATGAGATTGCACAAGTCAGAATCAACTCAATGAAGATTAGGGAAATATCACCAAAAGCAGAAGAAGTTGGGGGCAAGGACTTAGCTTGATTTCACAGTGGGAAGCTGAGTCTCAGGCTGAGCTTTCAAATCTGGCTTGTTCTTCTCTCAAGCTGCACTCTCCAGGCTAGGTAAAAATCCTGATTGCCCTATGATACACTCTGCAGCCTCCAAACAGTAATGAGGATTCCTATGAATAGATAGACTAGACACCCAGCCTTTCTTTATGCTCCAATGAGTACGAAGGGTGGGGGTGAGATTAAGTACATCACCTCTTTGCTGCTCACTAAAATCATTTCTCTTACTCTTGCAAACTCAGCCTAAATGTAACAGGGGATAACGGGTCCTGAAATGCCCCCTTCTCCATTGTAAACATGCCAGGGAGAAGCCATCTGCCTGAGCAACAGCAGGCCTGAACGAAGTGCCACTTATAGGCCAAATAAAGCCATGGCTATTATTATTTCAGGTCAGTTTATCTAGAGTGCCAAGGAGCAGTCATTTGCCAGCCAACACAGTATGACACAGTCCAGACCTCTTGCCTGCCCTACTGGGACTGTGGAATTGGTACTAAACATAGGATGTGTCTGAGATTAATATAAGCTGAACTCAAGTGTTTTATTCAATGAATGGAAACCTGGCCAAGCCTCAATGCTAAAATGAAAAGGGCTCTGGGAACTTCTGTCTTCACTGTTACTACTCCCTCTGCCCATGTCATAGACAACGCATTGCTAAACTTCAGGGACATCAGGCCAGCTGGCTAATATGCTTGGGTGGGTCACAGAAACAGCTTCATAAGTGGGGTTCTTCAGCCTCTGAGGAATTTCTCCTTCTTTCCTTATCTGAACCCTGAGGCAGATGTGAGATTGCCCATTGTCACCTGGATGAGAAAATAAACCAAGTCATCTCATATCATTGTCACTAGATGTGATTCAGCACTAAAGCCCTCCAGACCTGAGGCGACAGCCCATGAAGGGCGGACCTGAGCCCTGAGCATGAGTCTCCCATTGTTGCCCACATCTCTTCCCTGGCTGCATTTTGTTTTCTGAAGTTATCACACTCAAACTCATCAGATTCTAAACTTTCCATGTAGCCACTTCGTGCATGAAGTTCCAAATCCTCACCTCTTCACCTGTTTCTGTCCCCATGGATTTTTCTCTCTTCAGGTCCACTTTAGCTCCATGTCTTTGAGAATGTGTATCTGATCTACCCAGTTCCAGGGTCTGATTTTGTAGAAACCTTTCTTGGAGAACATTAAAATGTTCCTGGCATCTGAATTTGACCTACCAGGAAACCCCCATCTTTCTTCGCATTGCAAGCACCAGAGTCTCAGCAAGTTTGCTCTGGAGAACGCAGACTTATCTTGCCCTACTTCAAAAGAAAACATACCCAGCCTGTGACTCAACTTCAGAGCCACTAGACTTCTTATTGCTCAGTTTGCTCCTGCTGAATTGAGGACAAAAAGGAGCATCCCGGCAAGATGTCTAAGCAGAGGAGTGGGACACTTATAGCTAAAGCATGCTTCTGTTCACTTCCTGGGTCAAGTAGACACACTCAGGGAGCAGTTTGCATGCCATCTCAAGCCCCAGGCCCTGAGTTCCACAAGAATGTCTTACATCTGGCCCAGGGTGCCATCCAAACTGTGTTCTGCATTAGAGAGAAGAATAAAGAGGACTGCAAATTGGAGGATGATACAAATACATTACCACTTGATGCAAAGAAAATCAACATCCTCACAACTTGGCCAGTAGGTAGCATCATGATAAATGGAGTAAAGATTTCAGTGTCAAGGGTTACTCCTTGTTTGGATCTACAATCAATGCTTATGGGAGCAGTAGGAAGAGATCAAACAACTCTGTCTTGGAAGAAGTATAACCAGAATGCTCCTTAGAGGCAAGGATATCGAGACTTTGTATCGTGTATTTCCGATACGTTGTCAGTGAGACCAATCTCTGAAGGAGAACGCTCTTGGTAACGTAGATGGACAGCTTAAAAGAAGAAAGCCTTTTACAAGATGGATTGACATAGTGGCTGCAGCATTGGGCTGCAACGTAAGAATGAGTGTGAAGATGATGCAGGACAAGGCAGTGTTTCATTTTGTTTTACTAGGGTCACTATATATTAGAACCCACTGGAATGTGCATAACAACAGCATAATGCATTATTTATCTTATTCCTGTTAAAAGTATTACTCACAGACTAAGATATTGTCAGCATGAGAAAAAGAAAAAGAGCATGTTTTAGCAATAGTATTGATTTTTAAAAATCAGGAATAAAGAATAATAATTAAGGAGCCATGTCAAACCACATGGACTTAAATTCTGGCTACATACCATATATACTGGAGTATAAGCTGACCAGAATATCGGTCGAAGCACTTAATTTTACTACAAAAAACTGCATTAAAATGTGCTGAAAAACTTGGTTTGTGCACAATTATATACAGTAATCATTTAGCTGTATAATTTGGAGTAAATTTTTAACTTCTCTGAGCCTCAGTTCCCTCATTTGTAAAATGTGGATCATGGCACTTTAGGACAGAGCCTGACCCCTACTACACTGTCAATACATGCAAACAAAGAGTATCCGTGTTACACGAGTATGAAATTAGGTGGAATGCTGATACCAGTGTAAGTCCAAAACTATTGCTATTGCATTTCTAGTTCTTACAAACATGGTATGTTTCTGGAATCAGTATGTAGCTTCAGACAGGTGTTCACATTAATACATCTGTCTTCATCTCAGTAGAGTGCTATAAAAAACAAATCCAAACAGTGGCTTTCCAGATGATCTGCTGTGCCAGTTAAGTTCAAGAAGGCTGTTTTGGGGAATTCCAAAGGAATAGTCTGGAGAGATTTTTCTCAAAAGATATAGGACGATCACGAGAGACATCTTAGGAAGAAGTTCCAAGAAACTTTAAAAAAATGCATTGATGAGAAAAAGCCAGAAAAAGTACACCAATGAATTATATTTTTCCATCACGACAATAAACATGTTTATTTCTCAAAGGAAGCAATAGCAGTTGGCATTCAATTTCAAGACCCAGGCCCTGAGTTCCACATGGATATCTTACATCTGCCCTAGGGTGCCATCCACACTGTGTTCTGAGTTAGAATAAAGTGGACTGGCAATTGGAGGGTGATGTGGTACTGATATCTACAAAGTACGTAAGATGAAGTTTTCCCATTCTTGCCTCTTAGGAGCACTCTTGACCTACTTCTTCCAAAACAGACCAGTTTGTCCTTTCAGCAGTCCATGGTACTGCTAACACCACAATTCAAATGCATTAATTCTTCTTCAGTCTTCCTTAGTCAATGTGCAACTTTTACATGCTTATGAAAGAATTGAAAATACCATGGCTTGGATCAGGTTCATCTTAGTTCTCAAAGTGATATCTTCCTGTGTAACACTCTAAAGGGGTCTTGTGCAGCAGATTACCAAATGCAACTCGCCCTTTTCATCTTTTGATTGCTATTTCCATGAGCATTGATTGTGGAGCCAAGTGAGACAAAAATAAATCCTTGATGGCTTGAACATTTTCTCCATTTGTCATGATATTACTTATTGGTCCATTTGTGAGGAATTTATTCTTTTAAAATAAAATTATGATATTCCTATAAAGGTAATGTACAGACAAACTCAAAGCAAAGCTGGGAAATTGAACGTGTGGGTTTTAGAGAAGAATGCACAACAGGGAATTATGTTAAGTTTGTACTTTACAATTGAAGTTGCTGCTCTAAGATTTCAGAATTGTAGAAGCTCATTTCTTTATATTACCATGGGCAGAAATCCCAGGCTACAGGAAGGAACCTAGAGATTTACCACATCCAGCTACAAAACTGTTTGAAAAGAGTGATATTTTTATGAGTTCTTGTTCAGTGAAGAAGCATTGTGAGGGAAAGGGGCTGGGACCCTGGTCCCTAATAGCATCTGAGACCAGGAATAGCTAGACCCGGTGTGTTTACATTTCTTTTACTTACAGATATAAATGGAATTTGTAAGTGGTTTTGTAACTTACAAATGGAGAGGAAGTGAAAAGTGCAAGTCTCACTTATGTTTTTAAAGGACATCTCTAAATTAACATTTTAAGGAAGACTGAAATTTGTTACTAAGAGAGGATTATATTAAAAAATGAAAGCTAGTCTAGGGATGGAAAAGAAAGTTTTCCAAGTCAGTAACACTTACCTTAGAGTGACAGACCTAAACAGACTCTGGAACATATAATTAGATGAAGAACATTTGTAGAGTCCTAAATCAGGTAGAACTATGATGAATTTCATGAGAAAAAAAAGAAGACTTTTTGGTTTGGGACTAGTAGATTGAAACAATATATGAAGTTGAAAAAGTCATTTGGCAATAATTCAGCATCATGTCACATATTTGTAAGATCTAAAACTTATCCTTAATTAAAAGAAAATCTTAACCTATGTGCTATAACCCAAAAGAGTATCTCTATCATGAGGTAGACGTTAAACAGAACATACGAAATGTCTCCTTGGAGGACAGAATATATGGAAAAAGCCGTGCCTAGGCTTAAGGATGGGGCCAATGAAATTGGAGGTCTTGTTATTCTTTAGAAGCCCAGGGTCTTTCCATCAGTGATAACCATACACACTAGACCGAAGTCTGTATACAGGGAGGAAGAACGGTTTTCCCAGTTACCTCTCTCTCCACCTCAAGCCCCAGACCCATCCCTGATAGAATCCTTTCCTTACAAATTCTTTTCCTCCTTTATTTTCTACTTTTAGTTTCCTTTTCTTCTCTTTCTTTTTATTTTCTTGCATTCCCCTCTTTATTTATTTCAGCAGCTAATCAAGATAAAATGTATATACAATATAATTTACATATTTTAAGTATAGAATGTAACACATTTTTACTTATGTGAACAATGAAACTTGTTAATCAGTCATTCTGTAGTGTCTCAAATCTGCTATGATGCTGAACACTATGCCACTGGTATTTATAATACTAGAAGTGCTTCTAGGGTGAATAGGTTTCAACAGAGTTTCCAAAATAAGAAAAGGTCAGATAAGAAGCCTGGCAATTTACTTTGGAAAATTAAAACCCATGAAAAACATGAGAAGGTTGTGGAATACAGTGCTGGGAAATTGAGCCCAGTGGGTTAGAAAGCATTCAAAATGCACAGCAGCTGAAATTGTGAACTTGTGCATAAAGATGGTGCAGAATTAGGCAACATTTTGTTCTATCGAAAATTGGAGTCACTATGACTGAGAGATGACTCAGTATCAACTGAGTCATGCACCATGTTGGGTAGCCATAACCAAAAGCAAGGTGTGATTATATCCTTCATTCCCATGATCTGAGTTATGTGTTTAAAATCTTTTCTCACACTTTGCTCCATGTCCAGGGAATTCACTTGATCTGCTTTTGCTCACTATTGATCACCTAGCAGGTTCTAGAGTCTATGAATGAAGGTCTTCATATATCTCATTACAATACTTTGTCTTCTTGAGCCCCCCCTTGAATTTTTCTGTTTGCCTACTTTATTCATTTCTTCCATCCACTTTAGCTACTATACATTTAAAAACAAATTTCAGAGTCTTTTTCATTCACTGCCATCGAGTTGACTATGACTCATAGTGACCGTATAGGACAAGAAATAACTGCCTACACAGCTTTCTGAGAATAACTCTATAGAAGTAGAAAGCCTCCTCTCTCTCCTTTGGAGCATCTGGTGGTTTCAAAGTGCTAACCTTGCAGTTAGCAGCCCAACAAGTAACAAACATGCCTCCAGTGCTACTTTTGAGCCTCTTTAGACATCTGTTTTTGTATTTGTTTGTCATTCTAATAACCTTTTTTTCCCCTTCATGAAGTATGATGTCCTTTATTTCACCCCACAACTTGTCTGGTCTTCTCTCACCTATTCTTTTGAACATCTCTGAATCCAAATGGAATATATACACGATCATACTTTAATTCTCATGGATTTATTTTAATTTAATCAGCTTCAACTAGAATTTGCATATAAACCATCAATGTCCTCGTCTTTTTCTAACTGATGATATTGACCTTTCCCCCACCTCTTAAATAGATGTACTCAATTTAACACCGCTCTAACCATCTGATAAGGTCCATGGATATAGTTGCCATTTGTATTATATTTGAGGGTTACAGCCCTCTGGTGTTCATAGTGTTATATACTTTTATAATAGTTGAACATTTAAGTTATCAATGATTTAATTTTACATGGCTCTAGAATTAATGTCCTTGGAAATAATTGCTAAGACATAAAACTATATACTGCAATGCTCTATGAAAATGTTTAAAGATTAGAAAAAATTATATGGAAAAATAAATGAGCAAACTAGTAGTTTACTAGCTGGAGAGACTGCTTATGATATATCTCTGTGCTAATATGGCAAAGTGTCCCAAAGGACAGCTACTCTTTGTGGTAGATGGTCTTGGAGGTCAAGGAACAAGTTTCCATCATCTAGATAACAGAAGTTCTGTCTAGTTCAGATTAGGAGGTGTCTGAGATCCTCACAGGATCTTATCTAATGTTTAGGAACCCTGAGCCCACTAGTATATATGGCTTCAAGGATGTCCCTTAATTAGAGCAAATCCTCATACAATTCCTAGGTCATGTACACCAACTGTACCGTGGGCATTGTAACCCTATCAAGTCATGACAAGCCTCTTTATCCTTTACACAATTAATTAATCAACCCCCTCTTTTTCCCCCCTACTCTTCCATTCCCTTCTCGCTCTATTTCTCTTTGCTCATGAAAAATTTCCCCCTTTCTAAAATTAACATTTCTTCATTCACTCTTACCTTGTGAAAATATCAATAATAAAAGCTCAAGTCATATATCATCTCTCTCATGTCACTCTCCCCGATCTTACCAAAAGACCTTTATTTCTTCCCATGAACCAATTTCCCAGGGTTTTTGTCTGACTCAAGAGATCACAAGTGAAGACTTATGCCCTGGGATGGGAGGGGGCTATCTTGCAGACAAAAGGCAAAGGATATGCAAAATGCAAAACTGCAGTACCAGACAGTGTGGCACCTGGCCTGGCCTAGAGGCAACACTTACTGATCCTGATTACCAAGTCATTGTTTCCTTTTCTTCTTTCCTGGAAATTGGAACGAGGTGATTGGAGTTGACCAGTTAATTCATATTGCCTCATAATAAATGCAGTATATGTCGTAGTAGCCAAAGTTCATTTCTTTCTAAAAAATTCTTGGGTTTATATTGAAGATGTTTGTATTACTACAGTGGTGAAGGGTGTTACATCATGCATGAAGACACTGAGAGGTACTCTTTATTGCCACACAAGCCAGGCTTTTTGGGCTCAGCTCCAAATTATCCTAGTGATCTTGGACAGGATACTCACCCTTAAATTCCTTAGTCTTTTTAGCTGTAAAATAATGATAACACGTACCCTATAAGATTGTTGTGATAATTAAGCACAAGTAACAGAATGCCCTGAATAGTAGTTCTATTCTTTAAGTTTGATTATACTCTGTGTTAAATAAGACCCAATGCTGCCAGCATCCAGCACAATCACATTGTTCCCTTTGAATCCTACTCCAGAACACTATCTCCATGTTTTTTGAAATGCAACTAAGTGCACATGAAACCACATTTAGCAACAGGGCCTCCTATAAATAATTTTGTTTTGAATTTCTGCAAAACACAAACACATACTGTGGTGCCAACCAAACTCATGAAAACAATTGCCCAGGGAATCTGTTATTTTCAATTCCAAATAATAGTTCTATGCTGCCTTGATGAATGTTATTTACATTTACAAATTTAAGGTTTGTGAAGGAATTTGCAATATTGGAATTTGAAAAGTCAGCAAGTTTTTTGTTTTGCATACATTTTTTCAAGTTTCAAAATTTCCTTCAACTTCATACAACATGCACTCCCATATCCAAATATTGAAAATTGATTTGTCAAGGAAATAGCTTCCTAATTAATTGATTTTGTTTGTAATATAACCATACACTTGGACAAATTTCAAATGTTCTCAGTATCTCAGTGCATTCAACTCTTACATGGGTACTCATATTATTCTTACAAATTCTAAAAGAGATTAGAAAATAGACTGCCATACTTGTTCTTAGATAGAGGTTAAAATATAATAAAAACTGTTGGGGTGTTTCTTATATGCTTTCAACTATACATCTATTCCTCAGTTTCTCCCAGGAGAATTTGAAATTCCCAGGAATAAGAGCATTGAGGAGCAGCCAGCCACTAGGCAGAACCAGATGGAGAGGCAGGAAAGAGTTCAAAAGGGAACTTAAGAGTCATGGAAACTTGGTGTGTGGAAACAGAGCAATTGGAATGTGGAGTCTTAACTCCCATTTAAAGCCATAGCATGAGTCTAGAGGCAATGTTGAATATTAAAAGTTGCCTTTTCTAATAGCAATTCCTCTAATCTTGACGTTGACTGTTTTAGGTTGGGTTATCTAGAGAAAAACATCCTGTGACAATTCTATATCTATATCTATCTATATCTATATCTATATCTATATCTATTTCTATATCTATATCTATATCTATATCTATATCTATATCTATATCTATATCTATATCTATATCTATATCTATATCTATATCTATATCTATATCTATATCTATATCTATATCTATATCTATATCTATATCTATATCTATATCTATATCTATATCTATATCTATATCTATATCTATATCTATATCTATATCTATATCTATATCTATATCTATATCTATATCTATATCTATATCTATATCTATATCTATATCTATATCTATATCTATATCTATATCTATATCTATATCATCTATATCTATATCTATATCTATATCTACATCTACATCTACATCTACATCTACATCTACTTCTACTTCTACTTCTATTTCTATATTTATATCTATATCTATATCTATATCTATATCTATATCTATATCTATATCTATATCCATATCCATATCCATATCCATATCCATATCTATATCTATATCTATATGAAAGAACTTTATATCAAGAGGCATTCCAACCTAGTCCAATTCATGCCCATGAGTCTGATGCTAGACAGAGACCTCTCCAGACTCACATAACTGCAGGTAGATGAAGTAGAAGTAGGAAACGGGGATTTCATAGGCCACTGGGAACAGAGTTACATGAATCCAAGGTCGTTCGGGAATATGAAAGAGTATTGCAGACCTCAGGTTGGCTCCCAAAGTCAGCAGCCCACCTTGGATTGCACCCCTGGAGGGAGACACAGAATCCAGTAAGGATGAAGTCAAAGGGCCCCAAATAGAACATTTCTTACTCTCTTATTAAAAGGCCACAACCCTGAGAAGTCATCCCCAGACCACTACCTCCACATAGGTACCATCAAGTTGGAATAAAAATCTAAATACCACATTGACCTACTATTTACCCTTGAGGAGACATTGTTTTTCTCTGAGTTCTAGAAAATGTTCTGCTTCCACTAATCACAATGTATTCCCAGAGGCTCTTTCTTCTATAGTCAAACAGATGTTAGATAGAACAGTTTATAACCAAATAGTCTTGATCCACTTTATAGATAAATCTTTATAATTGACCCCCAGAAATAGACATTATTGAGAAAGAAATTTTTATAGGATATCCAAAAAACCTCTCCTGCCATTATCTTGTGCCCACTCTGCAATAAACTGAAGAGCAGCTATGCTTGCAATTATATACTCTTAGCTAATTATACAATCCCATGAAAATATCATCCATTTATTCCTGCTAATGCCCCATATTAAGTTGCCTTCCCTTTAAAATCCTTGATTGTCTTTCAAATATAGCTTCCTAAAAATTGTGTTCTTCATTGTCCAACAGAGTAACCATTTTCCCTTTGTAAATGTAGACATCTTCCAGGTCAGTACTGTCTCAATCTATTAATAAGTCTTTGTTATTTTTTCTTTAAGCATGCTCCATGATGCTTCCAAGGGGAAGACACAATATAGGGACCAGGACTAATGGGGTCAAGTTTAATAGACAGGAATATTAGGATAAAAATTAAGAAATTCTCTGAGATTTATTGTGCATTATTTTGGCAAAATTATGTGGCCTAAGGGAAGTTTGCCTACTTTCAAGATGGAGTACAATACCATTGGGTAAAACAATATCTAGTTCAAAAAACATCTCATTAATGGATTTTGAGTGTATCCTGATATAAGCTGTAGTATAATTCAAAGTCACTTTTGTAAACCATAATATAGTATCTCTAAGTAGTCTTATAAACCATAATATACGTCTAAAACAAACACTTTTTAAAAAGCATTTGTTTTTAAATAATATTTTTCTATATTTTCAATGAACATTTACACATCAGTTAAAAGCCCCATTGAACAATTGGTAGAGTCACATTGGTTAAACATGTTGTCTGGTAACATTTGTTACATACTTCACAATATATAAATATTTCATTCTACTTGTTGTGGTTCCATTACTCCAGTTTACTTGCTCTGTTGCTATGATAGTTATATAGTCTGTTGTCAATTTGGGAGGATTAAGAGTGAAGGGGTGGGTTTAGCCTATTAATAATGTAGCAGCTTGATGACCTCATTTGGAGGTGCTAAGAATAAAAATTGCTCACTGGAGGCAGGATGCAGGCTCACTCTCTGGGAGTTAACAAAACATACAAGTGAGATTCAAAAAGTTAATAGAAAAATGGAATTGAAAAATAATGGAACATTTTCATGACTTTTTCAAAGTCCCCATTACATGCATAAATATATTAACACATATGTCTCAGAGACAACACAAAATGACAAATCATGTGAAGAAACAGGATAAGAGGCTCAAAAAACCAAACCAAATCAAAACCAAAAACCCACCTTCCAGAATAACGGATAATAGAGTTACCTGATAAAGAATTAAATGTCCCATATGAGAAGGCTTAAAAATTATCCTGGAAAATTTGTCACTATTTCTTAAATCAAATGTTTCATGATCTTTAAGCCTCCGTATATTTAGGATCCTCTAAAACAGCGGTTCTCAACCTGTGGATCCCAACCCTTTCAGGAGTTGAATGACCCTATCAAAGGGGTCACCCAAGACCATTGGAAAGTAGATATTTCTGATGGTTTTAAGACCTGAGACACTACTCCAGGTGGGTCCACCTACATGCAGATAGGCCCACATACGAGTACCTCATGTGATGACATCATCACGCTAATCCCATCACATCCACCCTGTACAAAAATATGTGACAGGGTTGATGCCATAATGTATTTATGTGGACCTGTCACACGTGTGTAGAGAGCAGCTACTGTGTAGAAAGCAGCTGCTGTGTGGAAAGCAGCTATTCTTAAAAGCAGCTACTGTGTTGAAAGCAACAGTATTGGAGGTAAAATGACATTTCATGAATTATAATTACTGGGTAAATGTAAAATCATGTACTGTAAAATCATCAGGTACTGCAAAAAAAATCTGTACCATGGGAACTTAATCTGGATGCTGTTCGGTCTTTTTTTTAAATATAGCTCTTTTTATATTCAGCTGTGGTTGATGTGAATACTGCTCCTTTGTGATAGTAACAGGTATGAATAAACACAGCACAGAGAATGGTCACTCATAGGAAACTTTCATGAACTGTATTGACTAAACTATGCTTTGTTGTTGCTCTGTATTCTAATGCTCCTATACCCTCCATACCCCACACTCCCTTTACAACGTTGTGCATTATTCTTAAAATTCATCCTCAATTAGCACTTCCCATTTGTGAGTATACATAAGGAAAAGGGAAATTAGATAGATAGATAGATAGATAGATAGATAGATAGATAGGTAGATAGATAGATAGATAGATAGGCGGAGAGGTTATTTGATCTTTTTCCTTCCAAATTAACTTCTTTAATATGTAGTCCCTTAACAGACCATCTACCCAGAAGTTAACAACCACAGTAGACACTAAGCTCCAGGGGAATGCTTAAAGCCCAAAGAAACATACATTAATCACTCTCCTGTGTCTTATTCTAGTATTGATTTTCTATTGTTATTCTTAAAATTATAATCTCTTTCCTTTAACTTTCATTTCTTAAATCTAAAGATCTTAAGTTTTAATTCATAACACTATTAACCAGTCCTTTAGTTTCACCTTCCTTATCACCAAACTTGTTCTGTGTTTCTCACTGCCATAAAACCAAACTGACACTAATCTTATATTTAAAAGAAAATCTTTTGCCTATCAAATATTACAACCCATTCTTTCATTGATGCCAGGCAAGCACTTTTGGGGCCTACAATCCATTCCTTTAACTTACCAATTTTTAACTTACCAATTGACACTACTGATCCCTCCTATTTTTCATTGTGCATCTTTCACTTTTTACCTACAGCTCCTTTCGCACCCTCTCCCCAATTAACACTTCCTTCCAAACTCTGAAGGCTCCCTTAACATCTAATCTAGCACTCTCTCCAAGATACTTAATTCAAACTACCCATCACCATCCCCTACTGCACCCAACAGAATTAATTACATTCACATAATACCACCTACCTAATAGCCCTAGTAGCTACCCTAACCCTCAAGGAATCAACAGAAGTTGTCGGTACACACACACACACACACACACACACACACACACGAAAAAATAACTTAATACCAAACTAGACCTACATGTAATGCCTCAAGTTGAATAGGCTATGGATTTCCCAGAAAAAAAAAATGATGGCTCACATGAAACAGCTGAAGGAAGAATCTGAGAGAAAAGGTGAAACAAAAGGAAAGTTAGTAACCTCATTAGAGAAACTCCAGTCAGAAACACAAAACTCAAACACTACAATAGCAGAATTATACAACACTTGAAAGAAACATAATGATATTATAAAAGAATAGAGAAACAAAATTGAAGTAATGGAAATCCAAATTAGTGAGCTAGAAGACAAATCTATAGATTCCAAACTAAAAGAGGATGGGTTACAAAAAAATAAAATGAAAAAGAGACCTAGAAAAATGTGAGCACATTGGGAGACATAATTAAGAGTAGCAACCTGTGTCATAGAGGAATTCCAGAAGAGGCAGAAGCAAATAAATCCACACAGAGAATAGTCCATGAACACCTGCAAGAAAACTTTCCTTGATGACTAAGTGAGGAAAACATTGTTATTTAGAATGTCAAGAAAACCCCATCCAGGAAAGATCCCAAAAGGACTACTCCCCAGAAATATTGTAGTCAAGACATCTAACATCAATAACAAGGACAAAATTCTCAGAGAAGCCAGAGAAAAGAGATCAATTACATACAAGGGTTCACAAATTAGAATAACCTCACTATTTCTCAGCAGAAATGATTCAGGCAAGAAGACAATGAGGTGCTGTATTCAGAATTCTGAAGGTAAAAAATGTCAACCTAGAATCCTGTAGCCTGTCAACCTAGAATCCTGTATCAATCAAATATGATGGAGAAACAAAGTTTTCCAAGACAAGGAAAATTCACAAAACAAGACCACCACTACAAAAAACACTCAATGAAGTGCTATAGTCCCCAAACCAACAGCAACAACACACAACCCTGAAACCAACATACAAGACAATTCCTTACAAAAACCGAGACACACAGACCAACATCCACAAAAAAGAAATAACACAGGAAGAACAAAGAAACTAAACATAACATATAAGAGGGTACTACCTCCAAACTGATGCTCATTTACATTTTTTATGTGAGCAGGTTAGTGCACTTGGAGTTTGTTCTACCAGGTGAGACTGTTAATCAAGCTATCTATTTAGTTTCTGAAAAGATTCAGTAATAGTAGGTAACAGGACACCCTCTTACAGAAGGGTTGCAGAGAGGAGACGAACCAGTCAGCGTGTAGTGTAGCAACAATGAAACATGCAACTTTCCTCTAATTCTTGATCCCAATTCTACCTTACAAATCCGGCTAGACTAGAGCATGTACACTGGTACAGTTAGGAACTGGAAACACAGGGAATCAGGTTGGATGATCCCTTCAGGACCAGTGGTGAGAGTGGCAGTACCAGAGGGTGGAGGGAAGGTGGGGTAGAAAGGGGGAACCAATTATAAGGATCTACATATAACCTCCTCCCTGAGGGAAGGACAACAGAAAAGTAGGTGAAGGGGGGGAGACATCGGACAGTGTAAGATATGACAAAATAATAATAATTTATAAGTTATCAAGGGTTCATGAGTGAGGGGGAAGTGGGGAGAAAAGGGGAAAAATGATGAGCTGATACCAAGGGCTTAAGTGGAGAGCAAATATTTTGAGAATGATGAGGGCAACAAATGAACAAATGTGCTTGACACAATTGATGTACGTATGGATTGTGATAAGAGTTGTATGAGCCCCCAATAAAATGATTTTTTTAAAGGCCTAGTTTGTGGCAGATAGGGGACTGGTTTTGCCATGATGACAAAGCACATGCTCACACAGCCTTCTCAGTGCACCAGTTTTTTGGCAAAAAATAGCATGTCTCTCTTGCCCTCTACACTTCATTTCACTTCACTCACCTGACTTTGCTCACAGGTGTTTCTGTGAATACAGAGAGACATGAAAGGCTATTGATCTGACGACATAGAAAAGGTGAAGAAGAAAAATGAGGGATGTGCTGTGAGCCATCCAAACTGATGAATTTAAAAACTGTTTCCAGGAGTGGAATCACAGATTTGACAAATATACTAAGTGTAATGGAGAGTACTTTTAAGGTGATAAGTTTGTTTAAAACTAAAATAAAATACTAGTTTTGAGAAAAAAAATGTCCAGGTATTTTTGGGTACACCCTACTGGTAGCCAATGAGACCTCTGTGTGGACATGACCTTTCTCTGAGGATTCTGGAATTCCTGTATTTCCTCCTTGGAGGCAGGAGACCCAGTCTCTGTGCTCACTTCCTGGGAGACTCTTTACTGACAAGACACTACATAATGATAAAGCTCACAAATAATAGCTCACAAACCCATGACCATAATAAGCATATACACACTCAATGAAAGACTCTCAAAATCAAATCTTTCCAGAATTGAAAAGGGATATAGACACATTAACAAAAATAACAGGAGCCTTTAAGACACCACTCTGAAGGAAACACAGAACATCAAGAAAAAACGCAACAAAAACACAAAGTGGCTCAATAACAGAATCCATTAAAACAATCTCATAACACATATAGAATGTTTCATGCAACATAAGTATACTTCTTCTCCAACACACATGGATCATTCTCAAGAATAGAGCACATAGTGGACCACAAATCATTCCTCAACAAATTCTAAATTTTGAGATCCTACAATCAATCTTCTCAGATCACAAAGCTGTAAAATTATAAATCAACAATAAAATGAACAAAAACATAAAGACAAACTCATGGAGGCTGGACAACAGGAAAATTCAAAACAATTGGGTAACAAAGAAATAAAAGAAAAAATTAAAATTCCTGAGACAAATAAAAACAATAACATAACATATGTAAACCTATGGGACAGAGTGAAAGTGGTAATCAGAGGCCAATTTATAGCTATCAATATATACATAAATAAAAAAGGAGAAATCTAAAATCAATACCCTAACACATCATCTCCAAGAACTGGAAGAAGGACAATGCAATCCCTCCAATAAAGGAAGGAAAGAAATCATAAGGATCAAAGTAAAATTAAACAATATGGGAAACAAACAAACAAAAAAATTGAAAACATTAACAAGACAAAATGCTGGCTCTTTGAAAAGAATAACAAGTTAGATAGACTACTGGCAAGCTTAACAAAGAAAGAAAAATAAATTATGAAAATACCCATAATAAAAGGTGAAATTACAGCAGTGCTGAGTGAAATAAAAATAATAACACAATACTATGAAAAACTATACTCAAATTGTACAATCTAGAAGAAGCTAACAGATACTTAGAAATATATCACCCACTCAAATTAATGCAGACAGATATTGGAAAACTCAACAGACCAATAACAAAAGAAATAGAGCAGGTCATTAAGAAACCATGAACCCAAAAGAGCCCCGGACCAGACAGTTTCACAAGGGAATTCTACCAAATATGCAAAGAAATTCTGAAACCAATACTACTCAACCTCTTCCAGAACATAGAAAAAGATATCAGACTTCCAAATTTATTCTATAAAGACAGCAAAACACTGATACTCAAGCTAGGCAAAGATAAAAAAATGTAGACCAATATCCCTCATGAACATAGAGGTTAAAATTGTCGACAAAATCCTGGCCAATAGAATACAGCAGCAGATCAAAAAAATATTTCACTATGACCAAGTGGGATTCATTCCAGGATGTGGGGATGGTTCAATATTCAAAAAACAATCAATGTAATCCACTACATAAACAAGGTAAGAAATATCAGTAGATGCAGAAAAGACACTTGACAATATTCAACATCCATTTCTGTTCAAAACACTCAGCTAAATAGAAATAGAAGGAAAACTTTCCAACATAATAAAAGCCATATATGAGAAACCAACAGCCAACATTGTGCTCAATGGAGAAAAGTTAGAAACATTCCTATTGAAAACAGGGACCCGGCAAGGATGTCCCTTATTTGCTCTATTTCTTCCCGTCACGGCTCATACCTTCCTCCAATCGCAGATGGACATAGGGGGACTTTATCCTCCGAACCTGGATTCGAAATATTTCCCCAAAGCCCGAGTTTCTGGCTTGACTACATGAATTTGGTCATTAAATTTGCCTTCAAAGCTTTCTTCTTATTTTGAAGGATTTTTTTCCCAATCGTTTTATTAGGGGCTCATACAACTCTTTGTCCATTCATTGTCCTCATCATTCTCAAAACATTTGCTCTCCACTTAGGCCCCTGGCATCAGGTCCTCGTTTTTTTCTAAAGAAAAATATCTTTCAACTTCAAAGGAATTAATCGCTGAACACACTATGGATAACATGGAAACTGTCAGTCACTGTAAACCTAATGAACAGAAGCTGAAAATTATCAGAGATAGTGTCAAAAATGAACTCCTAACTTAGGGAGGCACTCAAAATATGACTAAGGGAGCATTGCGTCTCAAAATAACATTGACAATAATGACTTGGAAGAGGAAAGGCTGCATAAGTAAAGCCGTTGAGAGCTTAATTTCCTGATGGGCATAACAATATGAGAAGGAACAGCTGTAAACATCAAATAGTAATTAGAACTTGGAATGTACAAAGTATGAATCCAGGATAAATAGAAGTGATTAAAAATGACATGAGATTAAAAAGATCAATATTCTTGGCATTAGTGAGCTGAACTGGGCTGACTTGAACTGTTTTGAATCAGACAATCATAAGGTTGACTATGCAGGAATGACACAATCCAGAGGAATGGTATTACATTCAAACAAAAAAAGACATTTCAAGATCTATCTTGAAGTATAATGCTGTCGGTGATAGGCTAATAAATATCGCACACAAGGAAATCCAGTCAATACAACTATTATTCAAATTTATACACAGACCTATTATTCAAAAAATATATGCTAAAGGTAGTGATGAAAAATTGAAGAATTTTATCAGTCTTCAGTCAGAAACTGATCAAATATGCATTCAAGATGAAGTGATAGTTACTGGTGATTGGAATGCTAAACTCAGAAAGAGGCAGGAAAAGTACTTAGAGAATATGGTCTTGTGATATAAATAAAGCTGGAAATGGCATGATAGAATTTCGCAAGATTATCAACTTGTTAGTAGCAAATACCCTTTTTTCAACAACACCAAAACCAGTTATATACATGGAATTCTCCAGATGGAATACACAGAAGTCAAATTTACTACAGTTGTAGGAAGAGAATCTGGAGGTCAATATCAGCAGCTAAAAACAAGCCAGGGGACAATTGTATAAAAACACATTAATTGCTCATATGTAAGTGCAGGGAGAAGTAGAGAAATATCAAAACAAGTCCACAAGAGACAAAATATGACCTTGAGGATATCCCATTCAAATATCCAAAACATCTCAAAAACACATTTGATGCACTAAATACGAATGGCAGAAGACCTGATAAACTGCTATTACATCATATATGATGTAATCATAGAAGAACATCATACATGAAGAAAGCAAAAGGTCATTCAAAAGACAGGAAAGAAAGAAAATATCAAATTAGATATCAGAAAAAACTCTGAAACTTGCTATTAATTGTACAGTAGTTAAGGCAAACGGAAGAAATGATGAAGTCAAGGAGCTGAACATAAAATTTCATGGGGCAGCTCGAAAAGACAAAATAAAATATTATAAGGAAATGTGCAAAGATCTGGAGTTGGAAAGACAAAAATTAAGAACATGCTCAGCATATCTTAAACTGAAAGAACTCAAGAAAAAAATTCAATCCTTGAGTACCAATCTTGAAAGATTCTTTGGGAAAAATAATTAATGGTGCAGGAAACATCAAGCATCAAGATAGACATATCATACACTTCCATGGTTAAATCACTTTTAAAATGAGTTGTATAGGTATAACGACACTAACTTCTAGTGCTCTGTTCCCTCCCACATTTGTTATTTGCTCCCCAAATCCCCTCACCCTTCCTGTCTCTCCTTCCCAGCTTCCCCCAACCCTGATAAACCATTGCATCAGTTATTATCTTATCCACTCAACCCAACAGAAACAATGAAAAACAAAATGGCAAGGCTAAAATAACAACAATATAAAGACAAAAATGCAAATAACAAGAGACCAAGAAAATGAAAGAAACCAAACTTAACCGATCGTTAAGGAGTCAGAGTTGTTGCCTGGAAGGCATTGAGCTTATGTTAATGGTGGTATGTTACCCCGTTGCCACCTGGTTTACTTGTACCTCTAGACTCACCCCTTGTCTATATGTTTCTATTTTTAACCAAAACCAGTACTCTGAGCTGTGCATATTAATTCACATAACCCCCCAGGCGTCCCTATTTAGTGGGCCAGAAGGAATAGAACACCTGGGCATAATTGCTGGAACTGCCTGATCTCACAGAACTGCTCCTATATTAGCGCCCCTTTTAATAGATCTAGGAGTGATGGGATCCTCAGCCCTAGTTACAGGACACCAAGGTAGCTTATGTGTGGCTCTAGGAGAAGACTGTTGCTTTTATGCAAACAAAACTGGAATTTGTAGGCAGACCCAAGCAGAAGTAAGGAAAGTTTGTGCAGGAGTAAATCAAACTGAGTCAGAAAACTTAGTATGTTCCTAAAATCAATAAGGAATGTGATAAGACATGTGATAAGAATGTGATGAGAAATGTGATAAGGAAGTTGAAATTGTTCTAGGTTTGCAATAAGAACAGAGAAAAACAGGATGATCCCAAGCTTGCAAGTTCAGCTTAACCAAAAGTTCCACCTCTGTGACCTGCAGCTTTTTAGAAAACCCACAGCTATGGCAGATAACTGCTTGTTTAGCTCTTCAGCATTAACTGTAACATTTAAAAGGGGAATTATAGAGGGTCACTGAGTTTTAACTGAAGATCTGGTGACTCTGTGGAGTGCTTGGGCACACTGTGTAACCTGGAATGCTGGGAAGATGCTCATCTCGGTCACATTCCGAGATGCCCTGTGTATACTGAGAACACAGCTGCATTTGTTCAGATAGGATTAGTCCCAAGGAATTGTTTGGGCTCATAGCAATTTTATGATGCTCTATTCTTACACTATGCTCACAGTGTACCTTTGCCTCATTATATATAAAGCTGTACTTTGGAAATAAAATTTGTTTTGGAGCATCAGTCCACTGGTCACTCTTTTTCTTCAGGTCATCACTCACTGCAGGTCCATATCGCTGGATGGTAACAGTGATAGGATAATTTGGGGAAAGATATCAATAATGCTTGTAAAACATGAAGAGTATAATCAATGGCACTGAATTATACAAGTAAAAGTTGTGGTATTGGAAAATGTTCTGGTTTGTATGAATTTTCAACAATTATAAAATAAATTACATAAGTAACAATGACTACAAGGAAGAAGAAAATATTCTAGAACTGAATATGGTGACAATTATACAACTGTTCTTGACATGATTGAATTATATGGCATGTGGATGACATATTAATGAAACTTTAAAAATATGGAAAGATTATACAGAATCAAAAAACACTAGTTTGATGTGAATGAACTATGAAATGATATATCTCTATAAACTCCCAAAAAAATGGTCGAAAAATAGAACTCGTTGACATCCCACCATTTCAAGAGGTAGCATGTGATTAAGAACCAGTGGTACTAAAAGAAATCCAAACTCACTAAAACAAGACTTCAGGAATTTGTGGAATACCCATTAAAATATTTCTACAAGTTTAGGGAGCGCTGGAAGCACTCAGTGCTTCCTAGTCTATGCCAGGAAATTTGGAAAAGAACTACATGGCCAACTGACTGGAAGAGATCCAGATTTGTTCTCATTCCAAAGAAAGATGAACCAATAGAATGCATTATTATAGAAGAATATATTGATTATAGAAGAATATTATTGATATCACATTCAAGTAAAATTTTGCTGACAATCATCCAGCAATGGTTGCAGTAGTATATTAACAGGGAGATACTGTATTCAAAAGAGGGCATGGAACTAGGGATATCATCGGTGATGTTACATAGATTTTGACTGAAAGCAGAGAATACCAGAAATATGTTAATGGTGTTTTATTGACTATGTCTCGTCATTCAACAGGGTGGACCATAATAAATTACTGATAGCTTTGACAAGAATGTGAGCCCCATAAACACTACATTATACACATGTGGAACTTATACATGGATCAAGAGCCAGTTGTGCAAACAAGGCAATACTTCATGTTTGAAAATCAGAAAACATTTGTATCAAGGTTGCATCTTCTCACCATTCTTTTTCAAACTGTATGCTGAGACTGGATTATATGAAAAAGAATGTGGCATTGGGATTTGAGGAAGTAAGGAGAATTTTAAGCACATGCTGATGAAGATCAATGATTGCAGCCAACCATATAGATTATAACCCAATGTAAAGAAGACAAAAATCCTCACAACTGAACCAGTAAGTAACATCTTGATAAACTGAGAAAAACTTGGCATTGTGTAGGATCCACAATCAATGCTCATGGAATCAGCGGTAAAGAAACCAAACTACAAATTGCTTTAGTGAATCTGTTGACAAAGATCTATTTAAAGTGTTGAAAAACAAGCATTTGCTTTGAAGACTAAGGTTCACCGGACCCTAGCCATGGTATTTCAAATTCTTCATATGCATGTGAAAACTGAAAACTGAAAAATAAAGCCTGAAAAAATATCGACATATTTGAATCATGGTATTCACAAAGAATATTGAAGGTCCCATGTACTGTCAAAAGAATAATGCATTTGTCTTGGAAGAAGTACAAGGATACTCCTTAAGGGATACATTATCAGGAGAGACCATTCCCTGAAAAATAATATAGTGCTTGGCAAAATGATGGTGCCAGGAAAAAGAGGAAGGCCCTTGATGTGATGAACTGACATACTCAAAGCAACAATAGGCTGAAACATAAGAACAGCTGTGAGGATGGTGCAGGACTGGCAGTGGTTTGTTTTATTTTATATAAGGTTGCTATGAGATAGAACTGATATGATTGCACCTACCTATCTACAACAACATACAAATAAGGAGTGTGTAACACTCAGAGAGGGTACTGGTCAGGTTTTTTGTGTTTTTTTCTTACCATCTTCTGGCTATATGGCTGGTGAGCCATCTTTGACAAGCTATTCTTGAAGCAGCAGTAGAGAAGAGAGAACCCTTGAGGAACCTGGAAGAACACGTTCAAGATCTTTGAAGTGGCAGCGGCCACTGAGACCAGATGTGTCACAGATGTACACTCCGAGGAGCAGCACCCAGACAGTGGAGTATCTTTTCGCTACTGGCCTGAGACTGTAGCACAGAGTGACAAACTGTGACACAAAGGGATGAACAGCCTGGGTTTCTGACCTATGGAGACAAACGCAAGAGGATTACATGGCTGAGAGACTAAGAACCAGAGAAGACTTGGGCTGGCCAAGGAGTCCAGTGACTATATTCTTACGGTTTTTGAGCCTGACTTGTGGTAGCCTATTGACTTTTCTAATAAATTCCCGTAACCATGAGTATTATTTGTAAATTCTGTATGGCCATTGCAATGAATTATAACAACCCAGCATATATGCAGAGTCACAAGGGAGGGGCAGGTGGTGTTGAAATAAGTAATGAAGGATGGGGCTTGGAGGCAGATCTGCCTATGGTTGTTATTTAGTAGCTGTCTTATCTCCAGCTCTTCAAGCCTTCAAGTTTTTAATTTTTTCAGTAAAATAGGCTGAGCATGTTCTTTCTTTTTGGTTTTCTAACTCTAGGTCTTTTCACATTTCATGATAACATAATTTTGTCTCCTCGAGCTGCCCCATGAAAATTTCTGTCTAGCTCTTTCTTCATCCTTGCTTCCATTTTCTTTAGCTATTCTGTGATTAGGAGCAAGTTTCCAAGTCTTTTTTGACACCCACGTTGACCTTTTATTTCTTTCATGTCTTTTGAATGAAATTTTGCTTTCTGCATGTATGATGTTCTTAATGTCATCACACAGTTCATTAGGCCTTTTGTCACCATTGTTTAATGAATGAAATGTGCTCTGGAGATGTTTTGGATATTTGAGTGGGATGGACCGCAGGTTGTATTTGGCTCTCCTAGACTTGTTCTAATTTTATTCATCTTTAACATGAATTTACATATGAGCAATTGATGGTCTGTTCCACAGTCATCCCCTGCCTAGGTTTTAGTTGCTGGTATTGAGTTATCCAGTGTTTCTTCTCACAGATGTAGTCAATTTAATTTCTATGTATTCCATCTGGAGAAGTCCATGTGTTTAGTCAGCTTTTGTGTTGTTGAAAAAAGGAATTTGCTATGAATAAGTCATTGGTCTTGCAAAATTCTATCATAAACTCTCCAACTTCATGTCTATCACCAAGACTATATTTTCCAACTAGTTTTCCTTCCTTTTTGTTCCCATGCCATGCCATTCCTCTTGATTTTATTTATTTAAAATAATGTTTTATTGGGAGCACTTACATATATATCATAACATTGCATCAATCACATAAAACAATATTGTACAATTGCTACCACGGTTGGTTTCAAAACATTTTCTTTCTTTTTTTACGTAGATGGCATATAATATTTAAAATATACCATTAAACAACATATTATTTAAGGTTAGGTATAATATGAGGGGATTTTTAAAATTTTATTATTCCCTAAATAAATCATATGAATTTCTGATTTCATAAATCATATGAATTTCTGATTCAAAATGACCAGTCCATTTCAGCTCACTAATGCCTAGGATACTGATCTCTAAGCATTCCATTTTACTTATGACCACTTCTGATTATCTTAGAGCCATACTTTGCACACTACAAGTTTGACCATTAGGAAATTTTTGTCTGTTTCTTCTTATCTGGAAGATCCCAAAGGCTGCAGTCCCGCAGCCTTTACTCTATTCATGTCACCAGTGTTAATTCCACTCTAGGAAGGCAGGTCCTCCTCAGTCATATTTCAAGAGACCTGAGACCTGAGGGCCCCATCTTCCGCCACTGTCTTTAACAATGTTTTGTTTTCACTCATTAGGGAAAGCAATACTGTGCTTTTATTCAAAATTAGACAAAATTTCAAAACCATGCTTCCAACACTAGCTCCTCCAAAATGGGCATACAATTCCTCATTGTTTATTATATATTACTAATGTATTAACTATGGTGATTATTTTGTCTAAATGTACATATGTAAATATATTAATTCATAAAAATAGAGGTATTGGCCTATGTAAATATATTTATAAGGCAATACACTGAGGTAGTGGATGGACTTTGGACTTCTGCTCATACAAGAAGACATTCTAACAACCTGGCATTCTGTGATTCTCACCCTCCCAGCACAATAGCTGAAGACAAAATTAGTGCATAAACAACCGTGGTGAAGAAAGCAGATGATGAATGGCTATCAAAAGATATAGCATCTGTGCTATTAAAGGCTTGAAGGTAAACAAGCGGCCATTGAGCAGAGAAGCAACAAGCCCACATGGAAGAAGCACACAAGCCTGTGTGATCATGAGATGGTGATAGGATCAGGTAACAGGCATCAGAAGACCACAAACAAACAAGCACACAAAACCATTTTGTTGAGAACAATGGGGGTTGGAACAGAGACCCAAAACCCATCTGTAGACAGTTGGACATCTCCTCACAGAAGGATCACAAGGGAGGCATGACTCAACCAGTGCACATAGCACCGATGAAACACATAATATTCCTATGGTACTTTGAGGCTTCCTCACCCCCTACTATCATGACCACAGTACTGCCTTTCACCATGGGCTAGATCAGAGCATGTACACAGATACAGATAAGAGATAGAGCTAAAAAAAAGAGAGATAAGAGTTCATGACACACATAATACAGGAACAGGAATGGGAGTAGCAATAGCAAGAATGTAGGGGGAAGGTGGGGAGAGGAGGAGAGAATTAGGGAACCGATCGCAATTATGGCACATAACCACCCCTACTATCAACCCCCAGGGGACAAACAACAGAAACCATGGGGGAAGAGAGACAGCAGTTGGTGTAGGATATGGAAATTATAATAATTTATAATTTATCAAGGGGTCATGAGGGTGGGAGGAGGGAAAAAAGAGGAGCTGATACTAAGGGATCAATAGAAAGTAAATGTTCATAAAATAAAATAGTGCTGGCAACATGTGTACAAATAAGCTTGATACAATTAATGTATGGATTGTTATAAGAAGTGTAAGAGCCCCCAATAAAATGATTTTTAATAAAATATATATATTATAAATCCTGACCCCTATACCTGTGGAAGGAGCCCACATGACACAGAGTTAAAGCACTCAGCTGTTAACCAAGAGATCTATGGTTCAAACCCATCACCCAGTCCACAGTTGAAAGCTTAATCATTTGCTCCCCTAAATATTATAGTCTATAAAAGTTTATAAAGCAGTTCCACTCTGTCCTATACGTTGACTCTGTCTTGGAATCTACTCGTTGGCTGCAGGTTTTGTGGTTTGCGTTTTATACCTGGAGATATGGTACTATTTGGGAATTGGTATTACTTTATTATTCTAATTATGCCACATCGATGTAGAATGTGTATCAGGCCAATTACTTTTCAGGTTTAAAAGAAACTGATTAGGGGCAAAAGAAGGCAAACATGAGTGTTGAAAGATAGATGATGCATTCAATAAATGTCAATAATAGTGCCAGAGAAATTGAGACCAATATTTTCTACCAGAGCAGATAGAAAGCTTTACTCTGGAGTCAGTGCCCTGAAATTCGACTTCTAGACAACTAAACTATGAGAAAATACATTCATATTCATTGAAGCCACCTTTGTGGTATTTATGTTATAGGAAGCACTAAGAAACCCAAACAGGTGGCTTCTCTTGCTATCTGACAGTTGGGTTGATGTTGCATGAGGAACAGGGAAACTGGCCACAGTTTCCTCATAATCTTATAGGTGGTCCATGGTACCACAGTGGGTGACTTCAGGGGTGCAGAATGGATAGTAGATCAGTTCACAGTGCTCTGAGGCCCTGATATTAAACAGGCATAGTAGCACGTGGTTGTATCTTTTGACTAAAACAAATAATCAAAACAACAAAACAAGGTGTAAAAATAAATGAAGTTCTATCTCTCAGAAAGGGTACACAGGAAGTGGATAAATCTCGGAGTATTGGATAATATGACCCAATCCATGGTACATATTTTGTTCTCTGCAAATTCTCCTTATGCTTCTCTTTCTGACCTGTCTGAAAAGTAGTAAATAATAGCGTGATGTGGGCACTCTACTTTGGTTGGCCTGTGAGTGTCAGCAAAACACGATTTATTAACAAGAACAACAAAAGAATCCGTCCCCTCCCCCCCCGCAAATTCTTCATTTTACAATGAAAGACTTTAAACATGAGTTGGAATTCTCAGTTTTAAGCATGTGTATGTATATATATATATATATATGAAAGTTCAGGTGGAGATCTAGTTTTCACAGCTGTATCTGAGCTAAATTTTCAAGAATAGTAAAACAAAGAGAGAAAGAGAGCAAAATGACCTCTGGCTTTTTCAACAGAATGAGGCACCATCAGGAAATCCTTCCAGCCAGCACTGCCTGCTCACAGGCTTCATCATTTCCAGATTGGACTCTCATAATTAATCATGCCTGGCTTTTTCACTTTCACTCCTAGTTTTTTTTTTCTTAAATTTTCTGGTTCTAGTGCCCACATGTGCATTCTCTGGCAATAAAAGATTCAGGGAGCAGTTATAAAAACATGTCATCTTAGCTACAACATATGGCTAATTGATTTTTGAGAATTGCTTAATTGCATAACTTTACTTGACTAAACAACAATGCCTGTTTTCACGCCCCAGATATTTGCTCATACCATTTCATGACTTGCCCCTGCTGAGACACACTCCATATTTCTAACCGTAAAGCTAGCCTCTGCTGAAGCTTGCATATTGTTCCAGCTTTGCTGTGCTGGTTTTATGGCATTGCTTACTTCCCTACACCCCTTGCTCCGATTTAAAATTTTTATAGTGGGTAATAAACTTGGAGAATGTTATAAGGATAGAAAATATGTGTTACCATGTGAGCAGAATCTGTCTCTTTTTTTTTCTTAAGTAAAATAATAAGAGGGGACTTTCTTCATTATGTGACCAAGGATATATCACTGTTGGTTCCACTTAATTAGTATGTGAGAGAAATATGAGCCATTGGCTTTTTTAACAGAGGTCCCCAACATTCTGTGAGATAGATTAAGTGCCGGAAAGTTTTACAGGGGCTGACTTGGTTACAAGAGGCTCTAATGAGGACACTTCAAGATGATAGACATGTAAGAAGAGGAAATAGAAGAGGCCTGAGAGAACTATTAGAGTAGGAAGCTATAGTGAGAAAAACAAAGTGTCTGGAAAACAACAGGAAAATATGCTTGGTCAGTAATAAGAAAGTGAGACTAATAACTAGAAATAGCGAGGACTTCAATAAATTAAAAAAAATTCCATTATCTTTTAATTCAATTTTCCATGAACTTTTCGAAGCTTGTATTTCTCCAAATTATGTTTAAGATACAAAGAAAGGGGAGGCAGAGGAATCAGGCTTCAGTTGCCAAATTATCCCTTGACTCATGGCGACTCCATTCACAGTGCAAAGAAGAACTGACTTGTTTTGTGTCATTGACTTGATGTGCTGCAGTTCAAACCCTTCCATTACCTTGTTTTTGGAAGTAAATGACAGGATTCTTTTCCTACTCTTAGTTTAAAAGTTCTGCTGAAACCTGTTCAACATCATAACACAAACTGCCATCAATTCAATTTCTCCTGCAGAGAATCTGGTGGGTTTGAACCACAAATCTTGTGGCCAGTAGGCCAACATTTACCAGACTGTGCCTCCAGCATTCCCGCTCAGCATCGTAGCAACATTTAAACCACCACTCTCACATGGGTGATGACTGTGCATTCGGTGCAGTGGCCAGCAATCGCATTCTACAAGGAAGATTTGCTGAATGAAATGTTAGAATGGTTTACCACTGAACCACTACCACACCTTGTTTTACCCTTCTGAAAATTACATGATCGATTAAAAGGTTATCCACAATCATCATTAAAAAGTACTAAGATCTATACACTTGCATCTTTGGTACTTTCCATTTTCCATTGCTTAACTTGAGACTACTGATTTTACTTTTTAAGTCATAAATAAAACCCTCAAGCAAAAAGAAAAAAACACTTCTAATGTATCTAACACTTACATCATACTTAGTCGTGCCAGGGAAGTGTTCTCAGTGTCTTACAGATATTAATTCCTTTATTGGCTGTCACAGTGTTTAAGAAGAAGAACTGAGGCATATTGCATGAGCAATTTGTGTATAGTCACACAGGAGGTACATGGAAGAGCCAGGACAGGGCTGGCACACTAGCTGCTTCTTCCTTCCTCTTGAGTTCTGGTTGCATTACCTCCTTATTTAGAAAAAAAAACCTAGATAAAGGTATCAACAAGATATGAGGCACTGGGTACATGCAGTCTATGATTCTAGGAAAATACACTTGGGTGGATTCTTGTGGCTGAAGAATGAGATTGCACAATAACTGATTGGACATAGCAAACTAGCAGTCTCTGGCCAAGCATGGAGGCGAACAACTTTGGAAGACTTAGAAACACTTTGCTGACATTACTAGTACAGCAAAAGGTGAATCCAGCCTCTAAAATGAAGAGGTGCATAAGAAGGGTCTTGAGAAATTAAGTTGTTGCTATTAGGTGCTGTTGAGTTACCCCTCACTCATGGCAACCCCATACTCAATATAGTGAAATGAAACCTGGTCCTGTGACATTATCATAATCAGTTGTAGATGGATTGTTGTGATCCATACGGTTTTTATTAGCTGTTTTGGGGAAGCAGATGCCATTTTTTTCATAATGATGATCCGATGAAAAGTATTTGGCATCATAACAATGTGTAAACTTCCATTGACAGATGAAAAGTTGCTAGATATGAGGTGAATTAGATCATGTGTTACATCAAGTTCTCTAGAGAAGCAAATTCAGTGGAGTTTATATATGCATACACAATAAATCAAAACCTAAACCTACTGCCATCAAGTGTATTCCAATTCATTGTGACCCTGAACAGACCGAAAATCTTTATAGGCAGACAGCCTCATCTTTCTTCTGTGGAGTGGTTAGTGGATTTGAGTGGCTACTGGCTCCAACTTGCATTTAGGAGGCTTATGTCCAGTCCACAGTGCTACCAGGGCTCTAAGAAAATGACTCATAGAGTGATTGAGACAGGCAAATTCCAAGTTTGTGAGTCAGATGTCAGGATGGAGGTTTCTCCTGACTTACATAGCTGCAGGAGCTGATAAAAGCAAGATCAGCTGGTCAAATGGCAGGTTAAGCAAACAATTTTTTCCAGTGTCTACTTACGTTAGAAGCTGGCCTCAGTCTCAAGTAGATATTATCACGGTGAATTAGTATATATTAACTGCTAAGCCACTGAGAATCCTGGTCCAGACATGTTGACATAAAAGCTGAACTACCATAACCCCACTCCTTGCCAAGTTGGCACATGTGCACATTTCCTTAAATCATACATAATCACTAAATAAAGGCAATTATACCTAAAACAAGCAGAAATATCAGTTAAACATCAATTAAATCCTCATGGAAGAAGCACAAAAACCTCTGTGATCCAAGGATTGTAAAAAATAAAATCCAAATATGCAGGACAGAATATTTTCAGAGCTTATGTGATGAGCACTCAGTTTATAGAAGGCTGCGGATGACGGTGAAAGCCTCAAACCCATGCCCGCATGCATTAAGCCTTTGATGAGTCCCCTCTGACCATAGTCCTGGGGTGGGAATAGTCTTGCTAGTAGATAGAGAGTACTGTAAATTTTAATGTGGCAGATGTATTTAGGTGAAAATATCATACCATATTATTTGATCTCTTTTTTGACCCATTTTAAAGTTGTTTCAGTTTTCAGTATTTTCTCCTTTCTTTTCAAATAAATACTTCCCTTTCCATGATCAAAGTGGTCTGATATAATCTGTCTGCCAAAAGGAAACTGGTTGGTCTCCCTGAGGAATGAATCCATATAACAAACTCGATGTTGGTCTCTGTTGCTGGCAGACAAGGCTTTGGAAGTAGCTGTAGCCAAGTCAGTTTTGGTAAAAGGAAGTCCATTTTGTTGAGCTCACACATAATCTCCGTACCTACCACTATGACTACTTGGTCCATAAGCCCATTGAGGAATGACAGAAGTGTCAAGAAAAAGAGGATATCTGATTTCTACACAATGTATATTCCCATATACTTGATTGCTTTTTTTAATTAATAAATCTTTTTATTGGGGCTCATACAACTCTCATCACAGTCCACACATACATCAATTGAGCAAAGCACCCTTATACATTCGTTGCACTCGTCATTCTCAAAATTCACCTTCCACTTGGGTTCCTGGAATCAGCTTGGTTTCCCTTTTTTTCCCCTCCCCCTCCCTTCCCACTTCCCCCTTCCCCCTGGTCCCTTAATAGTATATAAATAATTATTATATCTTATCTTACACTGCCCGGCATCTCCCCTCACCCACCCTCCCATTGCCCATCTCCCAGAGAGGAGGTCACACATAGATCTCCAAGATCGGTTCTCCCTTTCTACACCCCTCTGGAAGGGATGTCCAGCTGTCTACAGATGGGCATTGGGTCCCCATCACGCACTCTCCCTCATTCACGGCGATGTGATTCCCACCCCCCACCCCCTGCCTTTGTTGTTTGAGACCTGGCCTCCTCTGCCCTTCATGATCACCCATGCTGGTGTGCTGCTTCCGTGTGGGCTTTGTTGCTTCTGGGCTAGATGGCCGCTTGTTTGCTTTCAAGCCTTTAAGTCCCCAGATGCTATATCTTTCAGTAGCCGGGCACCATCAGCCTTATTTACCACACTTGCTTATGCACACCTTCGTCTTCAGTGATTATGTGAGGGAGGTGATCACACAATGATTGTTTTTGTACCTTGGTGTCTGCTACATGGTCCATTCAACACCTTGTATTCACTTAGGCCATGTGCTTCTTCTCTGTGGGCTTTGTTGCTTCTGAGCTAGATGGCCGCTTGTTTGCCTTCGAGCTTTTAAGACTCCAGGCGCTATATCTTTTTGATAGCCGGGCACCATCAGCTTTCTTCACCACATTTGCTTGCACACATATCTGTCTTCAGTGATCATGTCGGGAAGGTGGGTATCATGCAGTGACCATTTAGCAGGGCGAGGTGCTATTGTATTTGGGGAGTATCTATGAGGAGGCCCGGTGTCCAACTGCTACCCTACTACTGAACCTATAAATATATGCATATAAGTCTATGTCCCCTAAACCAGAGGAGGGAGGGGAGGGGAGAGGAAGACTGGTAGGGAGTGACCAAGGTCAAGGTAACTGAGAGGAATTACTGAAACCAGAATGAAGGCTGAATATGGTATTGGGATGGGAGGAAAGCGAAAGGAAATAGAGGAAAGGAGTAGGAGGCAAAGTGTATACAGAGAAGCCTAAATACAGACATGTACATATGTAAATATACTTGATTGTTAAAATGCTCCTCAGCAGATACATATGAGATACAGATATCTTCACTTTGGGCCCATTAAAAGAGATCTATCCATATCTCTTCCTGGCCTCTCCTTGCCACCACTTTTCAAATCACGTTCCTTCTAAGTCCTTGACCAGGCAGTCAAACCATTGACCTGAGTCTATGAATCAACACCTAGCACCCCTCTGGTTGTTTCTGTCTCCAAGCAAAAAAAATGAACCAGATGCATTGCTCTAAATTCAACCATTGAGAAGATTTACCTTCAACACTGTTCTTCAAGGAGATTCTATAAAAGGATTGTAATGATACAGTTGTTCACATTCAAGTGCATACCATGCAGAACTATCTGAAAATGATGTACAAATGTTCTCTACCTTAGTCAATTGATCATAAAGAACTTTCAAAAAGACCATGATTTTAAACTGGGAGGGGTGGTGGTAATATAATGGAATAGACACCATAGGAATCTTAATGAAGTTTATTGTGTATTTGGGTCCTTCTTGGGAATGATCTCCCATATATCACTTCCATTTAATGGTGGAGAGCTGCTATGGACATGCAACTTTATGACTTTGTGGGTAAACAACACTTACTTCATGCTGGGCAGTTCAGGCCACACAGTGATTTGATGACCACAGTGAGACTCTCAGTTTCTACTAGACCACACCAATAACTATTTCTTAATAAGAGAGTAGTTATTTCTTTTTAAGAGAGTTGTAAGACTTAGCTCCCCAAATCACAAGGGTCTGCATAGTGATTCACCAATGGAGCCCTACCAAATCCTCCAAACTGCATCTACATCGTCCACCGTCACTTCAAGCACCATTGGATCCTCTAGATCATATGACCTAAGTTGCACAGCAGGTTGAATGTCATCCTGAGCCTGATGTGAGCCTTCTTGTGTTCTGGGCCCACTTAAAGCTAGCAGTTTCGCAAGTGACTTGATAAATAAACCACAGTAGCACACCCAACTGAGCATGCCTCCAAAATCAAAGAGGCCACTCATTGTGCCTCATTTTAGTTACAGAAATGGAAAGATGAATGATTTGTCCTTCTCTTTAGTATAATTATTTCAATATGCCCCACACAACTGAACCCCTAAATATCAAACTGACATTGAAGAGGCCTGAGTTTTGGGAAGATTAATTTCTCACCCTCTAGCATGAAAATATTAATTGTAGACCTAGAGTCATTGGATATTCTTTTTTGTATGTTTAATCAGCATAATTTCATCAATATAATGGACCAGTGTGCTATCTTGTATGACATGGTTACCAAGGTGACTGTGGATTAAATTATGGTGCAGTCATGAAGAATTGATATATCCCTGAGACTGGACAGGGAGGCGTTTTGTGGGTCCTGCCAGCTGAAGCCAAACTGCATCTCGTAATCCTTGAAAAACAGAAAATTGAGAAAAAACTATTGGGCAAATCAGTAATTGCATACCAGCTACAAAGAGATGTATTCATTTGCTCAAGCAATGAAACCACATTTGGAACCGTGGTTGAAATTTAACCAGGAGTTGTCACCTGGTTAAAATCATTATAATCCACTGACATTCTCCCAGATAAATCTTTTTTGTTGTTTTTTTGCATAGGAAAAATAGATTAGTTAAATGGAGAAATAGTAGGTATCACTACTCTATACACTTCAAGTTCTGGATGGAGGCACAAGTCTGCAGCCCTTCAAAGAACGCAGTTTCATTTGGTTTACGATTTTACTAGGTATATGCAGTTCTAGTGGGACCACTTGACTTTTCACACCATAATAGCTTTTATTCCATATGTCAGGTATCCAACAAGAGTGCTCAACCAGTGTGTATGTATACTTCAATTATGCCTCCTGGAACTAATGAAATAACTACTGTATGAGTTTGGGGACTGACTGGACCTACTGTGAGATGAACTTGAGATAAGACTCCATGAACAATTTGACCTCCAGGTGCCCCCACTCTGATGGGTTACAGTTACCTTTTGGTTCTTTCAGGACTTGGTATCAATTCAGATTTAGTGTCCAGTAATCCATGAAAAGTCTGATTATTTCTTTTCCCCACTAAACATTGCCTTATGTAAAAGACTGAAAATCCCCTTGTTTAAGACAGGAAGAAAGACTAACTATACATTTTTGGCAGTGTCCGGGAGTCCTTTCTTAAAGAGACCCAGCTCCCCTTCCGCGAAGAAGTTGTGAGCTTCTAAACTGGTTCAAGTTTGGAATGCATTTAGGGGCCATAACTCTATTCTGGTGATTCAAGTTAGACTACTGTTCATTTCACCTAGAATTTATCTGTTTGTACAGATAAAGTAAACATTTAGTAGGTTTCACTCCTATAAACAACCTGCCTAAGTAGCTAATGCAAGGATCCATATTTATCAGACTAATCTGATTACTAAATTGACTTGTTGTCCGCTATGGTAACCACATCCACTCTATCCTTTCCAATAAATGCTACCATTTGAAGTGTAATGTACTTCTTCTTGGGTAACAATTTGAATTTCGCCTTTTGGGGTTCCCTTGGTTTAAGTCTTGTTATAGTTATAGAAGCAATAATTTTCTTGAGAATCTGTCTTAGTCACCAAAGACTTGTAAGGCATTTTGCCACAAGAAATTCCCTAGGGGCCATATCAGCAGACACACTTGTATTAATCTCATCAAATATAAATTAAAAGGATAATAGTTTCCTGATAATGCTAAGAGAAATTTCCTCACATTGTAGGGGTGGTGCTCTTTGTAGGAGCAATTTAATGGAATTTAGGGAGCAAATGGCACCATCTTCTTGATTATCTGCCCATCCCAAGTTTCAGACTAACATTTCTTTTCAATCAATACTTTCATTTTAACTTTAGACACCATTCAAAGTTGGAAATTCCACTCGGAAGATAAGACTGGATTTGGTTTGTGGCAATATCAGCTCTCATAGTAGAAGAAATAAAGCTTTCTTTTAGGATAAAAGGGAAGTTTGTTGCGTTTTATGCAAAGCTTGAGCTGTAACTCCAAAGTGATGAGCTCATCTCTTCCTTTAAAACTGTCTAATATAAGTAGGACTAATCAACTCACTTCCCTATGGTTCTCATCCTGACAAAATTACAAATAATGTATCAAATACATGATCAACTAGAGCAGCAGTTCTTACCCTGTGGATTGCGACCCCTTTGGGGGTTGAACGACCCTTTTACAGGGGTCACCCAATTCATAACAGTAGCAAAATGACAGTTATGAAGTAGCAATGAAAATAATTTTATGGTTGAGAGTCACCACAACATGGGGAACTATATTAAAGGGTCGTGACATTAGGGAAGTTGAGAACCACTGAACTAGAGCCTTGCTTCTCATATTGTTGGTGATATTTTGCATACTACTATTGCCAGTGTGTACCATGGGTTGGCAGTTTTCTGTTTACTAATGGAGGCAGAGTAGGCAGTGCTTAAAAAACTAATAGTAAGCCACAGGCAGAAGAGAAATCAAGGGAGGAGGGTAACATAATTTACTGAGGGGTTGATAAGTAGTTTAAATGGTTGAATAGAAAAATGACTAATTCACACTAATTCGGTTAATTCACAATAAAAAACTATTATAAAAATTAATCATATTTGAAAACCAATTTAGAGAAACCATTCTTATGATTTTGCTTCTCTCAAACTTCTCCTGTTACCAACTGTCTCTTTCTAGTTACTCCAGAGAAGCAAAAGCAAAGATGCTTATAAATGTATACATATCTCAAACAAAAATGCCAAACCACTGCTGTCGAATTAATTCTAACAAAGAGACCCTATAGGATAGAGGGAAGCTGGCTCTTTGTGTTGACTTAATATTCTATAAGGTGTGAGGTTTAAAACAAAGTTTATCATTTTGTTAATGCACATGCAATTGCTCCAGTTCCATTTGCTGAGTTATTGTAATTATATTATATTTTAATTAAATAGGTATTTACCATGGCTAGCATATAGAGATATAAAACCATGTCACCTGAAAATAAGTTATACTTCTTCCTTTTCAATATTAATGGTTTTTCTTTTGTTCCCACCTTTTATTTACTTTTTCCCTCCCACTTATTTTGCTGGCTCTAACGTATGATACAATAGTGAACAAAAATGATGAAAGTTGACATCCTTGCCTTATTTCCAAGATTAGGGTATAACCTTTCAGTCATTTATTATGAAATATGTCATTACTTTTAACTTGTTATTGCTGTTTCAGGTATACATTCTTCATCAAGGAGCCACTCTGCGGAGAAAGATGAGGCTTTCTATTCTTTTCCCCTGTCCTGTAGTGTCACCATGAATTAGAATCCACTTGATTTCTAGATGGTTCATCACGTTGAGAGATTTCTCCCTCTATTTTTAATTTCATCTATCCTACTTTGAGAAGAAAGGTCTTCCTCAGTCATATTTTGAGTGCCTTCCAAATTTGTCACTATCTCTGAAAATATTCTGCTGCAATTCATAAGGTGTTCTGTTTCTGATAATGTTCCTCTGATATCTGTTAGGTATTCAGTAGCTAATCTCATTGAAGTGGATGTCCTATTCCTTCTGGGTAGTTGATTTTTAGCCTGGGAGCTCTACTTAAATCATTTCAAGTGGTAGCATATGATCAAGAGCCAATAGTAATAAAAGAAGAAAAGATAATAATAATAAAAGAAATGGGTAAGGGGGTCACAGGGTGCAAACCCACCCAGAGGAGGGTATGGTTTATATCTCCACAGGGAAAGAAGGACCAGACTTCAACCAAGTACTCCAAGATGAGAATGTAACGTGCCGACATGGAGTAGGGGACCAGCAGAGAGGTCTGAGGGGACGGCCCCAATACCAACTACTATGTGGACACCTGCCCCTCCCACCAGAAGAATTTATTTAAAAGGATGGCATTGAATCTGAAGTTCCCGGAGAGGGACATATCTGATCAGAGTACACAGGAGCAGATGAAGGGGTAGGAGGAGAGAGTGGAGCACATCCTGGCCCACCAGGACTTGAGGATGATGTTTCCGATTAGAGCAGCCAGTCCACAGAGAGAACCACATGATCAGCCCTACTATGAAACATGACATCCCTCACTGACCCATACCCCTACAGGGGACAATACCGAAGACACAATGTGTGAATTGGACCCAATCTGATCCCGCCAACCCTAGGCAAAACATTAAGGGTTGCAACACAACAGCAAGGGAATGGAGTGGTGAGGTGCCCAGGGAATGCTGAAGGTGGAATTTGGGGGCAGAGCATGGTGCCCCAACAGGTTGGACTGGAAAATATTCCTAAAGGCCAACAGTCCTTGAACTAACTACAAGCTTTTCTTTCATGTTGTGTTTTGGTTTTTTTTATCATTCATTTGCTGTTGTTGTTTTGTTGTATAGTGTTGCTTGGTTTTGCTCTGTCTTGTTTTTGTGCAGGTTATTATCTCTGAAGGTCTGTCTCAGTAGGATAGATTGGATGAACAATCTGGAGGAGAAAACAATGGGGTTGACAGTTCTGGGGGGACATGGGAGAGGGAGAGATGGGGGCAAAGGTAGTGGTGTTAACAAACCCAGGGGCAAGGGAACAACAAGTGATCCAAATCGGTTGTGAGGTGGGTATAGGTGGCCTGGTAGGGTGTGATCAAGGTAATGTAAACAAGAGGAATTACTGAAACCCAAATGAAGATTGAGCATGATAGTGGGACAAGAGGAAACTCAAAGGAAATAGAAGAAAGAGCTAGGAGGCAAAGGGCAATTATAGAGGTCTAAATAAAGACATGAACGTATGCAAATACATTTATATATGAGGATGGGGAAATATATTTATGTGCATATATTTATAGGATTGGTATTAAGGTAGCAGAAGGACATTGACCCTCCACTCAAGTACTCTCTCAATGCAAGAATATATTTTCTATTAAAGTGGCATTCTATGATGCTCACCTTCCCAAAACAATTGCTGAAGACAAAGTGGGTTAATAAGTAAATGTGGTGAAGAAAGTTTATGGTGGCTGACTATCAAAAGATGTAGCATCTGGGGTCTTAAAAGCTTGAAAGTAAACAAGCGGCCATCTAGTTCAGAAGCACCAAAGCCCACATGGAAGAAGCATGCCAGCCTTTGTGATCACGAGGTACCAAAGGGATCAGTTTTCAGGCGTCGAAGAACAAAAATTCATACCATTGTGTGATTACCTCCATGATACGATTGCTGAAGACAAATGGGTGCATTAGCAAATGTGGCAAAAAAAAGCTGATGGTGCCTGGCTATCAAAAGATATAGTATCTGGTGTCTTAAAGGTTTGAAGGTAAAGAAGCGACTATCTAGCTCAGAAGCAACAAAGTTCACATGGAAGAAGTACATCAGCCTGTGCGATCACAAGGTGTTGACAGGATCAGGTATCAGGCATCATCAGAACAAAAAATCGTATCATAGTGAATGAACTGGTGAGTGAGGAGTGGAGATCCAAAGCCCATTTGTAAGCCACTGGACATCCCCTTACAGAAGAGTCTCAGGGAGGAGACGAGCCAGTCAGATGCAGTGTAGCAATGATGAAACATACAACTTTCCTCTAGTTCCTAAATGCTTCCTCCTCCCCCACTATCATAATCCCAATTCTACCTTACAAATCTGGCTAGACCAGAGGATATACACTGGTACAGATAGGAACTGGGAACTTAGGGAATCCAGGGCAGATTATCCCTTCAGGAACAGTGGTGTGAGTGGCGATACTGGGAGGGTGGGTAGGAAAGGGAGAATGTATTACAAGGATCTACATGTGATCTCCTCCCTTGGGGACAGGCAGCAGAAGAGTGGGTGAGGGGAGACGTCAGACAGGGCAAGATATGACAAAATAATAATTTATAAATTTTCAAGGGTTCATGAGGGAGGGGGAAGCTGGAAGAGAGGGGGAAAATGAGGAGCTGATGCCAGGGGCTTAGGTGGAGAGCAAATGTTTTGAGAATGATGAGGGCAATGAATGTAATAATGTGCTTTACACAATTGAAGTATGTATGGATTGTGATAAGAGTTGTATGAGCCCCTAATAAAATGATTTAAAAAAGAAGAAAGAAAACATTTGGGGAAAAAATAAAAGAAGGATAATTTAAACTGCAGGCATTAGCTAAAAATAAGGTACCAGAAATGGACAAAATACCAATTGAAATATTTCAAGGTGCTGATGAGGCACTGCAATGATAAAGCTCTCACTTGTCCTTGCCAAGACATTCGGAAGACAGCCGGACTGAGACGCCCAAAATCCACATCCAGGTGCTGTCAGAGGAAGCTAATTTGGAAGCGACAACTTTCATCTCCACTGCTCATTCTTTCAGGAATTATCAGCTGAAAACTCTGAACCTCTACCCACCAACTCACAAATAACAATGTACCACTGTCCATTCTTGCTAAGGTTATGAGTGTGTGTGTGAGAGAGAGAGAGAGAGAGAGAGAGAGAGAGAGAGACCTAGATAACAATTTAACCACTGCTCAGTTGAAACAAGGCCACTCCCCCAACAGTGTCACTGGAGCCCATATGGGGAATAAGAAGAAGGTAGCTTCAGCCAAAGTGTTAGCAACAGAAATCTCGTGTAAAGCCTGAACTCTCACTCTTGCCTAATAGTGATGAGAATTCCTTTCTCTCCTTTGTGTCAACAGAGGCTCAGCGGAGAAACTGAACTTCCAGTCTTAGCTTGCAATAACAAGGCAGTAAACTCTTCACCCACTGGAGTAGTTAGAGGAGGACTACTAAAGCACAAGATCTCAATAAGAGCCAATTTAAATACAATTCTAATATAAGGCACAGAAAATCCAGAGTTCAATTAAAATCCCTTATCATACCAAAGAAGATCTCAAACGTGAAAGAGAAGAAAACCAACAGACATCAACACTGATATGACACACATTAGACATATTTGACAAGGATTTTAAATCAACCATCAGGACAATGCTTTAACTAGCAATTACAAAGACACTTAAAAGAAGTTAAAAGGAAAAAATTGTCAACAAAGATATTGAAGATTTTTTTTTACTTGATAGGCTATCATTTTTCTGGTATTACGCTTAGACCCTATCAAAATAAAAGAGAAAACAACAAAGCTGAGTAACACTGAGTATTGCGGATGGATGGCCTAGTTGATGGAGTGACTTTATCAGGAGCTGAGTCTGCACCACACAATGCCACAATCCTTATTATGTAAATTTCCCAGGAATCTGCCATATCAGTTGTCAACACTTGTGGCTTGTCCTTCAGAAACAAGGTCCAGACTGGGGATACTTTCCAGAAAATCTTCTACATATTGGAAGTATTCAAAGCTATTATATGCATAGAATCCCCAGAGTTTAAGTGTGAATGAATGTGTCTTCAAACAAGAGATTTTGAGATGACCAAGGAAGAGGAACAAACCAACACTAAAGTGAATCTCATCTCATAAGACTCTGGGACCTTCCCTGTAACTAAGAGAGTCAATGCTCCAGGGGCCTGTCTTGAAAATCAAGTTCTCCTAAGACTATACTCCTGTGCTATTACATACATCTGTTTGTCTCTTTCCAAAGTGGTCCCACACCATCATGTTTGAACTCTCCCAATACCTAGCTAGTACTAGCACAACTCCCTGCACTGCAGGGGTATATTCCAGGAACCTGCACCAAAAATTCAAAAGTGTGTGAAACCTCCTTAGGAATTATTATTATGGTCAGAGGTAACTTCTTTGCCTATTTTCTATTCACGTCTTTACTCCACCCCCACCCCTTTTTTGGCTTCCTTAGGCTATGTAAAGGATCATGAGTTTTTCTTAAGAGATGACAGCTTAGTCTGATTTTGTTTTGTAGTTTTTATGTTTTAAGAATTAAAACATGTTTAAGAGATTTAGCATACATACGAAGATCACAAAAAGTCCCAGATTGGAAGACACAATTAAGGTAATATACTCTAAATTTTATTTCTAGGCCACCATGACTATAGCATAAGTAGTGGAATCAATAGAATAAACTTTTCTGCCAACTGCGTTATACCTAGGGGAGTGATGCTGACCAGTATGATCATCACCTTTATATGCTAGTTATTTTCCATTGTTGTTAAAGCTAGGTACCATTCAGTTGGCTCTTACTCCTGAGTGACTTTATGTATAACAGAACAAAGCACTGTTTAGGTCTGCACCATGATTATTTCCAATGCTGTGATCTACATAAGATTTACGTGTACCATGTATGCTGTTATTTAGCAAATGTCTTTTAAAAATCATAGAATATGTGAGTTTCAGGTATGGAAGAAGAGGAGCCAGACTACTTGCTTCCAAAAGGATTGTCCAGCTGCAGTGTTGCATGCCCCATGATGCCTGGGCCATGGACATAGGTACTTGGTATTTATCGTTAGAATCAAGTTTAATATTGTGAAGGCTATAGCTCTGAGGGGCTCAAGGGTGTGTCCTGGAATGGTTGGCCAGTCTACCAAGGACTTCATTTTACTGTTACACAACCTGACATCCCGTTTCTGTTAATGGTCACTTTACATGCTCCAGAACAACACTACCTTATCTTTCTGGCATGGGGATAATGTTATCCTCAGGTTTTTCTTTGTATGAGGCTTTGCATTATGTTTCCTCTAAGTAGTCTCCTTAGTACCATCAAGTTCCAATTAATGCAGCAGGATGCGCACTGTGGAACAATTCCAGGAGTTGACCTTCTCTCCACGATGGAGCAAGTTGTAAGCAACAGAAATCTTGACGATTCTAGCCAGAAGGAAGTCCATGAACAGGAAGGGAACATAGAGAGAAGTAGCTGGTTGCCTTTACAGGACACTGAAGTGAAGTGTGAAATGTTTATAAGAAAAAAATTACAAGTGTAGGCCACTTGACATTTTTGGAAACCCATTCAAGCAATGGGTTTGCAGAAACACACACACACACACACACAAAAACACAAGTGCACCTGTGCACAGAAACCAGCACCTGACAACAGTCCCTTGCTATTTTACATATTTCACTAATACTCAGAACAATCTAGAAAGGGAAACATCACCTCAATACTATGGTAGACAACACTGAAGTTTTGAGTAATTAATGAAAGAGCTAGAGAGCTATTGAACTCAAGAGCCAGCCTGGGCCTGGCCACCTTAAAGGCTAGTAGTTTTCTTTATTTCTTTTTAAAGGAGTACAAATAAAGAGCTTTCTAGAAATGTGGAGAGGTTTCCATTTTGCATTCTTGCTCATCTTAGTCTGTGAAACAAAGACCTGTGTGAAAGAGATTTAATGAAAATATTTTACTTGCACCTACAAACTTTTCTCAGCAATCTCCAAAGCTCAGGAACCTATCTGAGGTCAGCAAACTTTTGAGACAGAAGAGCCAACTTTACCCCTCACAACAATTTAAAAACTATTCAAGAGCTATACTTATTTTACAAAAACTAAAATAACCAGTATCTGCTAATATCCTTCACAAATTTTATATATGAAGCCGTGATCATTTCGTTTTCAATTTTACTTCAGAGCCACATGTATTTTTTTAAAAAACCACACATGACTCTTAATCCACAGTTCCCCAGACATAAATGGAGAGAAAACTAGGTATCTGTAAGGCAGTGGTTCTCAACCTGTGGGTCACAACCCCTTTGGGGTCAGCTGATTCATAACAGTAGCAAATGACAGTTATGAAATAGCAACAAAAATAATTTGATGGTTGGGGGTCACCACAGCATGAGGAGCTGTGTTAAAGGGTCATGGCATTGGGAAGGTTGAGAACCACTGCTCTAAAGGCAGGGAAAGACATGGCACTGGGCAACTTGAAAGTGCATGAGTGTCATTGTGTGACCTTGTGTTCACACACCAAGTGATCCAGAAAACATGACGTGTTATCTCCTTATCATTTGCAAAGTGAGCACTACCACTATTAATCTTAGAATGGAGCAAATACTATTTATTATTTCAAGGAATTATGTCAAGTTTATAGAGTGATACGTAGAATCAATATGGCAAAATATAGGCAGGCTTGCTTTTTCTATGGGACATTTGTTGCACTTGTGGAGTGGGAAAAAACCAGTCTAGTCTGGATCAAGACTGAACTCTCATTGTGTCACATTCATTTTAAAAACCCTCTAAGCTTTGCAGATGGATGAGGTTCGCATTCTGGAATTTGGCCGAGTAGTACAACATATTTGTATTTAATGTCTCAATTGAGCACATTGTCTTTTTTTTTTTCAACTCATGCAGGAGTGTGCTCAAATTTTAAGTCCCTTTGCCCTGCGGGTCATTTTACCCCTTCTGCTTTTAATTACATCTGTTTCTGATTAGTCCCTTGGTGATTTTTGCCTTCTCCACTATCATCAGCTGAATATATTGCAACGTGCAAATGTCTTTTGCTAATTTAGCTAATCCAAAATGTAAACAAGAGATACCTTCTGGAGCTTATAACTCAGAGTTTCCCAAGATTGACTTGCTATGTCTTCATTGAAGCTATTGGAAAAATACTTTGTCATTTTATTTTTCTGCAGTTAAACATTTCTCTATATTTATTTATGTTTCCATCAATGAGAACAATATCTTCTACCCACATATTATAAGTCAAAAGTATAATCAATATGTCCTTATATCCCTCCCTTTCCTTCCTGGTGAAGACTTTCCTTATTGTGCTTTGGAACATGGCATGGCTGTCAGCAGCAGCAGCAGCATGCTCCTTGCTGTCCTCAGGACCATTCTGACACCAAATCACTATTTGATTCAAGGCTCTCCGTTATTTTCTTCTATAAAGCCAGAATGAAATAATTTGTATAAAATCACTTAGAACATTGAAAATCACTGTGTAAAATGGGTTCATATATGTGTTTGTGTTGACTTTAAATGCAAGACTTTCTCTCTTTCCTGCTTTTTCCCACACACATATACAGATACTATTGACAATATTAATGTCACTTGCCTTAGATGTTAAAAGTGTTATATCTCTCCCCCAAGAAGAATTTACTTTAGAAGACAGCACTGAAGCTGCAGCTTAGGGATAAGGACATGTCTGGTCAAAGCACACAGAGCAAATTAAGGGAGAGGGAGAGAGAGTTGAGTAGAGCCTGACCCACCAAGCCTGGAGGACAATATGCCTGCTCAGAACAGCCAATGCACAGAGTGGACCATATGGATGATCCCACTAGGAGACACGACATCCCTCTTCACTGACCCATGGACCTACAGGGGACAACACTGGAGACTCAGTGTCAGGATTGGCCCGGTCTGACCCCACCACACTGAGGCAAAATACTAAGGGCATGTGGCAGAGCAGTGTCGGGAGCAGAGTAGGGAGCTCCCCAGGGAGTGCAAAGTACAGACTTTGGGACCAGGGCATGGAGGACTCTCCTAGAGGTCAACAAACAGACCTTGAAATATTTAAAAGTTTTTCTTTATTTCATTTATTTGTTTGTTTGTTTATTAATGGTTGTTGGGTTTGTTCTTGTTGTCGCCATTGTGTTTTCTTTTGTTGTTTAGTTTTGCTATGTCTTGTTTTCTTAAACATACTATTATCTCTGCAGGTCTATGTAGATAAGACAGGCTTGATGAACAGTCTGGAGGAGAAAATGACAGGACCGATGGTTCTGGGGGGCATGGGAGAGGGGGAGATGGGGGAATGGAGGTGGTGCTGACCAACCCAGGGACAAAGGGACAACAAGTGATCCAAAATTAATGGCAAGGAGGATGTGAGAAGCCTGGTAGGGATTGATCAAAGGCAATATAACTGAGAGAAATTACTGAAACACAAATGAAGGCTGAGCTTGATAGTGGGACAAGAGGAAAGTCAAAGAAAATGGAGGAAAGAAGGAGGCGGCAAAGGGCATTTATAGAGGTCTAAATACAGGCACATACATATTTATATATTTATATGAGGATGGCGAAATAGATCTACGTGCATATATTTATAGGTTTAGTATTAAGGCAGCAGATGGACATTGGACCTCCACTCTTGTACTTCCTCAACGCAAGAACACTTTGTTCTATTAAATTGGCATTTCAAGATGCACACGTTTCTGACATGATCACTAAAGACAAATGGGTGCATAAGCAAATATGGCAAAGAAAGCCGATGGTGCCAGGCTATCAAAATATAGTGTCTGGGCTCTTAAAGGCTTGAAGTTAAACAAGCGGCCATATAGCTCAGAAGCAACAAAGCCCACATGGAAGAAGCATACCAGCCTTTGTGACCACGAGGTGTCGAAGAGATCAGGTATCAGGGATCAAAGAACAAAAAATCATATCATTGTAAATGAGGGGTAGTGCAGATTGGGGACCCAAAGCCCATCTGTAGGTAAAGGGACATTCCCTTACAGAAGGGTCACAGGGAGGAGATGAGCCAGTCAGGATACAGTGTAGCAAAAATGAAACATACAACTTTCCTCTGGTTGTTAAATGCTTCCTCTCCACTCCACCCCCGACTATCATGATCCCAATTCTACCTTACAAATCTGGCTAGACCAGAGGATACACACTGGTACAGATAAAAACCAGAAACACAGGGAATGCAGGACAGATGATCCCTTCAGGACCAGTGGTGAGAGAGGCAATACCAGGAGGATGAGGTAGAAAGGGGGATTCTATTACAAGGATCTACATATAGCTTTCTCCTTGGGGGGCGGACAACAGAAAAATGGGTGAAGAGAGATGTCAGACAGTGTGAGATATGACAAAATAATAATAATTTATAAATTAGAGCGCGGTGCGAGGAGGGAAATGAGGAGCTAATACCAAGGGCTTAAGTGGAGAGCAAATGTTTTGAGAATGATGAGGGTAATGAATGTATAAATGTGCTAGACACAATGGATGTATGTATGGATTGTGATAAGAGTTGTATGAGCCCCCAATAAAATGATTTTTTTTTAAAGTTTTGGATCTCTCTCTCTCTCTCTCATGGGAGAGCTATACCTCAGTCCTTGGCTTCACACAAGAAAGAATTCACACTTAAGCCTGGTTTGTGATCCAAGTGGGTTTACAGAGAATAGTAGTGGCACAAGAGGGACAACCGCAACCCGGCTCTGGATGCAGCCCCTGTGTAGCAGCTGCAGGGAGAAAGCGCCAGAGCAAAACCTCTGGGTTTTCAGGGTCCCTGTTGGGAGGCATGGTCGAAAATACTGGTGGACCCCATTGGCTGAATCAAATTCACCTGGCTTAAATGGGCCAATCCAGGTGTAATGCCTACCTTGGTGTACCACACTTTCTTGGGCAGGGGCTCGAGGATAACAAATGTAGTGTTATTTCATATTTTAGGATTTGATGATAATATTCACTTGAATTTAAATATGTTACAACAATATTCTAATGTTTCCTCTGTCAATGATTAAGAATTTCATTCCAGATTATAGGTAGTAACTATTTTTAAATTATTTAACTATGGTTCATTATAGATTCTTTTTCAAACTCAATTCTTAAATCCTTGGATCCATGTATACATATTAAAAGGTTTTTAAAAGTTCATGGAAACAGAATCAAAATATAATGTACAACGATCCTGGGGGACATTGGAGAGTGGGAGGTGGGGGAAGGGGAGAGGTGTTGGTCAACCCAGTGACAAGGGAACAACCAGTGGTTCAAAACCAGTGGAGGGAGTGGATGGGAGGACTGGTAGGGAGTGACCAAGGGCAATGTAACTGAGCGGAATTACTGAGACCAGAACGAAGGCTGAACATGGCAGTGGGACAGGAGGAAAGAGTAAGGAAATAGAGGAAAGGAGCAGAAGCCAAAGGGCATATATAGAGGCCTAAATACAGACATGTACATATGTAAATATATTTATGATTATGGGCGAAATAGACCTATGTGAATATATTTATAGGTTTAGGAGTAGGGCAGCAGGTGGACATGGGACCCCCTCACGCGCATTCCCTTAATACAAGAGCACTTTGCTCAGCTAAACGGTCATTTCATGATACCCACCTTCTCAACATGATCGCTGAAGACAAATGTGTGCATAAGTGTGGTGAAGAAGGCTGATGGTGCCCGGCTATCGAGAGATATAGCATTTGGGTCTTAAAGGCTTGAAATTAAACAAGCGGCCATCTAGCCCAGAAGCAACAAAGCCCACATGGAAGAAGCACACCAGCATGTATGATCATGAAGGGTCTAGGGGACCAGGTATCAAGCACCAAAGGGGGGTGGGTGGGAATCAGATCATCATGAATGAGGAGAGCATGTGATGGGGACCCAATGCCCATTTGTAGACAACTGGACATCCCTTGCAAAGGGGTAGTGGGGAAGAGATGAATCACTCAGGGTGCAGTGTAGCATTGATAAAACTCACAATCTTCCTCTAGTTCTTAAACGCTTCCTCCCCCCCCATGCCACACTACCATGCTCCCAATTCTACCTTGCAAACCTGGTTAGACCAGAGGATACACAGCGGTGAAGATGGGAACTGGAAACACAGGGAATCCAGGACAGATGAACTCCACAGGACCAGTGGTGAGAGTAGTGATACCAGGAAGGAAGAGGGAATGGGGGAGGGGGTAGAAAGAGGAAACCAATCACAAGATCTACATATAACCTCCTCCATGGGGGGTGGGCAACAGAAAAGTGGGTGAAGGGAGACTCCAGGCAGTATAAGAAATGATAAAATAATAATTTATAAATTATCAAGGGTTCATGAGGGAGGGAGGAGTGGGGAAGAAGGGAGAGGGAAGAAAAGTGAGGAGCTGGTTCCAGGAGCCCAAGTGGAAAATGAGAGTTTTGAGAATGATGAGGGCAACAAATATATAAGTGTGCTTTACACAATTAATAGATGTGTGGATTGTGATAAGAATTGTTTGATCCCCAATAAAATGATTTAAAATATATATGTAATGTACTTTTTCATAAGCTTTTCCAGTTCCCTTGTGTATCACATATATGTAAATATATGTACATATACATCTCTGTATACATATATCTGTATGTGTATGGATATAGACATACAGATATAATGTTTGGGTATTTTTTTGTCTCTTATTTTATTATGGGGCTTGTGGTTGATGAATAATGAATGGATCTGAAGTTTATAGTGTAATGAAATTTTATTATAAAATGAATGGGCCTTTAAAAGTTTATAAAAAATTCATTATATTTTAATTACATTTTCTATGTACTTTTTGCAGTCCTCTCATATATGTTCATGTAGCCATGACTGAAAATATGATCAAGAACATTTCCATTGCTTCAAAAATCTCCTATGCCTCTTCTCTGTTCCCCACCACAGATATTTTTTCACTTCAATCTCCATAAATTAATTTTGTCTATTTTAGTTTTCATATACACAGAATTATTCCATATTTACTATTTTGTGATTTGGCTTCACTTATTCAGCATGTTTAGAAGTTTATGTTATTGCTCATATCAGAAATTTTTCACAGAATATATATGTATGTATATATAGTGACTTATGCCAAGGCTCTGTTTCAAGCACCTCATGGTAATTGATTTTGATATAAGTTGAATTCCTCATTTTAAAATATTTGCTAGTATGCCTTTTATTATAGCTATATTTATAAGTCATAGCAGTAAACATAAGTGAATGAATATTTGAGAGTAACATCAGCAAATTATGTGCTGCAACATTGTATGTAGTGCATATTTGTTTGTGCTGATAAGATGTATAAGGAAAAATTAAAATCAATTGCCATAAGTGCATGTCATTTTAAATTGAATGCATTATAAATTGGGGATTACTATTTATATACATACACATGCACATTTTCTTTACCTTTAAAAATTTTCTTCTAAGGATCTACATATAGCCTCCTCCCTGGAGGACAGACAGTGGAGAAGTGGGTGAAGGGAGACATCGGGTGGTGTATGACATGACAAAATAATAATAATTTATAAATTATCAGGTGTTCATGGGGACAGGGGAAGTGGGGTGGGGGAATGAGGAGCTGATACCAAGGGCTCAAGTAGAAAGCAAATGTTTTGAGAATGATGAGGGAAACATATGTGCAAAAGTGCTTGACACAATGAATGTATGTACGGATTGTGATAAGAGTTGTATGAGCCCCAATAAAATGATTTTTTAATGTCTCTTCATCAAATGCTCCTGTTTTCTGTATGCTTGATACTCCTCTAACATTAATATTTTTCAATTTCCCCTCAAGATTTTTTTAACTCTTATTTATTTTTAATGTGATTTTTAAATTGTGAATTAGGTGAGAGATTTATACTTCAGAGCATTACCTCTGTATTCAACAGTTCAAACCACTCATCAACACTCGCAATATTCTACCCATCTCCTTTCTTAATTCCTCTTTTCCTCCTTGCAGACCTCCACACTCTCTTTTACCCAAATTGATCCATCAAACTTCTAGTTCATTGCTTCTTCTTCTCTCCCTTGACCTCTATCCTTTGACAACCTCCAAACTCTGTCCCCTTTAGCACGTAAGTCTTGGTTTTTACCCTTATAGTAAAAGCCTCAAAGGAGCCCTGGTGGCATAGTGATTACACATTAGGCTGCTAACTACAAGGTCAGCAGTTGAAACCACCAGCTGCTCCAAAAGAGAAAGACAGGGCCTTTTACTCCCATAAAGCATTACAGCCCATTAGTCTAAGGAGAAACACCAATTCAACAAATCTTAGAGGCCAATTCCCCAAAAAAGAGGCCATGAACCATACATTACCCCACTTGCCTGTACCTCACAAGAACCACCTCAAAAGAGAGACCTCACATTGCCTGGGTCACTCCTTCAAGAAAGGGAAAAAATGGAAAAGGCCATCCACTTGATGCCATGCCACATTGAGACAACATTGTGACAAATCAAAAGACACTCTGCAGGACTGTGAAGGGAACCTTACTGGAAAATCAAGTTAAGATCTGGGGAGGGGAACATCTACATTTCTAAGGTGACATTTACATTTCTGTTGGTGGGTAAATGGAGAGGCTTAACCTCATATTGAGAAGGGATGCTCACCAATATTTATAGAGACCCAAGAGGAAAATAAACCTGGTTCTAGATTCCTGGGTAGATATGGTTTGATTTGTTCCTATCCACCCCTCAGTGAACCATGCCATGGATAAAACACTACAATAACCTTAGACGCTGACTTACAAGGAACATGACATCACCCATAGGCCACACCAGAAGGACTACACATGGAAACCTTATTGAATGAACTGGGTTCTGCCTCAAAATTACCTGCAGCCTTTGAACTTGAGACTAAATTCCCTGATGGGAGAGGAAACAAATGCTGGCCACTCCAAGATTTTGGAAATGGTGATCATTAGACCTTGGGTGGGACTCTGGATTAACGGTGTCCAATGAAAGGGGACCAAGAACCACTATATATTTACTATCCCAAAGCCCCCCTTGCATCAGTATAATGGGTATTAATCTGATAGACAATGATCTGCGCTTGTAGGGGATATTGCGAAAATTTCCCCTAACACCAACCCCATGCTCAATGTAAACAGAGCTCAATCATTTAAGATTTCAATTCTGTACAAGGCAACAACTCATGGATTGCAGTTCACAGATGGACTATACTTACTTAAACCCTTGACAGTGATACTTTAAAGTCTATGCCATTGGATAAATTACAGATATTATAAAAGTGATTGCCTTATACCCCAAGGGGATGATTGAAAATGTTTTTCTTCTATTTGTTTCAGGTGTGGGGGGGCAGTATTTATTGTTGTTTTTACGTTGTTTTTGTGTGACTTTGGTTTTTTTATATAAAATGCTAATATGATTGCTACAGTAAACCAGAGTCCTTCATAACTTGTGGAAAACAGATGATTCTGGTCTCCAACTTAAGTATAGCCCCAATCCAAGAACAATTAAGTCTAACAACATGGCCCTGCTTGATACTCATCTTATGGAAGAGACTACTGAAGATAAGGGTGCTATAGCAATATGCACTGAAAAAAGCAGATGGTGCTCAGCTATCAATTAGAATAGTGCCTGGGGTCTTAAAGAATTGTATTCAAATAAGCAGCCATCTAAGTAAAGTTTCAACTAAGTCCACATTGAAGGAGCACACCAACTTGTGTGCTGAAGATGACAAAATCCAAATATGAAGAGAAAAGTATCAACGTTTAAATTTGTAGAAGGCTATGGAAAGCAATGGGAACCCAAAACTCATCTGCAGAGTATCCAGTCAGATTAAGCCTCTGGCAGATCAACTCTGGCCACAGGCAAGGGGCTTGGGACAGCTTTACAGAGATTATTGTGCAACATGATATTGATCAATTGACCTCACTCTTGACCCAACCTGAATTTTGCTTAAATATCTCTCGCTTGTTCCACAACCGAAATTTCTTGGTTATTTTTATTGTAATATTGTTGGTGATCTTTTCTTTCTTACTCTTTACTTTTATCTTTTTAGTAGTAGTATTTTCTCTCTGTTTTTATTTTTATTGTTTCTGTTAGGTTTCCCAGCTTCTGAAGCACAGAAGGAATAGATGCATAGAGATAATATAACTGATGCACTTTTTATTGGTGATGGGTGGGGGGGAAAGTGAGGAGAATTGGGGAACAAATAATGAATGTGGGGGGGCAGGTACACTCGAACAAATTGTGATGATGTATATACAACTCATTTTAAAAGCAGCCTAACTATGGAAGTGTATACTATTTGAGTATTATATCAGTAAATCTATTTTTTTTAATAGGCCTACCTAACAGAGTCAAATAATATTCCTAGCAGGAGGCCAGCCTTTGGGTTTGGTCAGTTTATTTTTTCACAAGGTACTTTCATTAAATGAGAACTTCCTTGTGGCTGATGGGATGTTTCGCCCTCTGGTTCAACTCACATCTTGGTTCGCCCTTTGCTGGATATCGTTCTTTCAATGGTTAGTACTCTAAATGTTCAAATTTATGCCCACATTTGTGTGTGTCTATGTCTAGGATTTCTTCATAGCAATCCTACAAAACCTGGTTTCATTCTTTTTCAAATTAATTTAGATCACTAACTCTTAGTTTAGGCCCCAAATGTATTAGTCTCTCCAATTAGTGACTAATTTTTGGATAGAAATTCTATATTATGTAAATTTCTAGATATCATCCAAAACAGGTATCTCATTGAGATGGTTTAGTTTGTTGATTTTACTTTGTAATTCACTATGTAGAAAAATCAGTTTAGATAAATCAAAGGACCCTCACTGTAGTGACATAATTTCTATAAGATTGTGCAAAACAGACAAAGGAAGCATATACTGGGCCAAAGTGCTTGCCCAAGAGGTGAGCAGGCGTTCTAGTGAGTAGGTCTAATTACCACTTCCCTCAGTGTTATCAAGTTGATTCTGACTCAAAATTACCCCACAGACATGGAATTGTTGATCTTCAGAGATTGTAATAAGCAGAGATAAAGTTACGGTAGTTTCTCAGAACCAGACAAAAATTCATTTGGTGGGGGGTTGCTTCAGAGTTTGGGCTGTGGGTTGTTTTACAGAGTGCTAGCTATAGAGAAAAATTTTCTGGAAACTAGCTGTCTGTCTACTGCTTTTGAACCACCCCAGTTTATCCTGTCATTTTAAGTACTTCAGATATTGTCAAGTACTCTAGAGACTTTTTAAAGAGTTCTCAAGTGCTCACAGTTTTGCGGTAAAGAGGCTCTGAGATTTTTTGGCTATCATTCAATATCTTCAATCAGAACGGGTTACAAAATCTTAAAAGAACAAAATAGATAAGATGAATCCTCAATGACATTTGAAAGCTATGATACAAAGAAATCAGAGTTTCAATTTGGGCTCAAATTGCTGCAACTTCCAAGAATTTGTGTGCTCAGTTGGTTCCGGTCCCTGGATTATCTATTCTTCAAGGTCTGAAATAAGTTATACATATTCAAAATCCCACCTTTGATACAAGAAATGTCATAGACTAAAGCAGCTGGCATGCTCTGAAAACACAAAATAGAATGCATATCGAGGAAAAGAACAATCTGAACTGCGTAGCAGAAAAGAGAAACCATCCTATACTTTGATGTCCAATTGGATTAAGGTTTTCTTTCATACATGCAAATTAGTTTAGTTACTGGGACCATATTTATGTGTTTTTAAAATAATTTTTCTAATATTCAGACATCTTTGGGCTGTCATGAATAAGTGTGACACAAAAGTCACTTTGCAAGCAGATTAGCATAAGCATTCCTTTTGAAAAAAAAAAACATCCTTTTTGATACTATAAGGAAGGTAGGAGACAGCACATTTCCTGAAAAACAACTGTTGTAATCTTAACTATATTCTTGACTTCATCCTAAAGTGGCTTAACAGAACTCAAACATGGAGTTTGAATTCTTTTAAACATTAAGCACACATTTCTTTTAACTAGCTTGAGAGCAATCACAAAATGGGCTATGACGTGGGCACAAAGACATCATCATGCATCCTACAAACAGAAAAATTTTATCTCTATACTTTGCTATAATACAATTGCATATTTTTAGAAAAAAGTTAAAAATACATCCGCTAACATTATTCTCCACCACCCTCAAAACCCAGCAACAAATATAAACAAGCAAAACAGCCCTCACATTCCAGCTAATTAGCCAATTACTATCAATATAAATTTGGTCCAGAGGACAGACTACAGATTTCTTATAAGGTTTTAATATTTACAGATACATACTATCACATCGTCATCTCATAGGCTGTTAAGTTCAGACCATGAACAATTTTGTTTAGCAGCCCAATTCTTAACCACTTAGAAATGTGAAACTTAAAAACTTTACTTATTTAAAGCAAGATCAAAATGGACATTGAAAACACTGAGTCCTAATAAGCTAATCCCATGGTTAGTGGCTAGAACATTTTGGAAGGGTATTTTATAACTTTGAAACCTTTTAGTAAGTCAGGATGAAAAAAAAAAGTCACAGCGCATGTATGTGTCTGCGCGCGTGTGTCCTTTAATGTAAGTAAAGAAAACCAAATGGAAACAGATCCCCCAAAGTGAAGAAAATGTAACTGATTTGGTGTGAGGGTTGGTCATTATCAGCTAATGTGGAATTTCTAAATATAGCGAATCTAAACATAAGACACTGATAGTTCGGTAGTAGAATTATCACCTTCCTTGGAAGATCTAATGTAATCTAATTTTTCCCAATGCACCTCATGCACAGTCACTAAGTGTCTTACAACAGACACAAGTGTGTTGTTATGAGGCTTAAGGAATTTAGCTGTCTGTCATATCAAAGCTCATAGTGCAACCCGAAGCACACACCTCACCTTTCACTCTCAGTTATCATTCAGGGAAAGAAGTGGCAGGGAAGCTTATCCAAAAGACTTATGTCATAGGAACGTTCTTAATGTCCCTGGACTATGGTCAGAAGGGATTCACCAGACATTTAATTCATGTAGGGGCCCCGCAAATAGATTTGGGAGCCCACTGTCCTCCGTAGCCTTCTGCAAATTAGGTGTTCACAATTTATGCTCTGTTATCATTCCCTCCTTTGGATTTTGATTTTATTTATAGTCCTTGGATCAAACAGACTGTTGTGCTTCTTCCAAGTGGACTTATTTGGCACCTCGCTTAGATGGTTGCTTGTTTGAAGACAAGCTTTAAGATCCCAGATGCTATTGTTTTTAATAGTCAACCACCATCTGCTTTCTTCACCACGCTTTGCTGTAGCACTCACATCTTCAGTGATCTCTTCATCAGGGCAAGCACCACTTAGGGCCAAGTCATAAGAACTAGCTGTTCCTCATTTGGGGCAAAAAATAAGTGTGAGCCCCAAATCCATTCACATATCTATAATTTATGTGTATCTCTGATTTACATTAAAGGCCTCTATCATTTTATGACAGAGAACATTATAAATTATCCCCCTCATGCATAATAAATTATCCCCCTCGTGCACTAATGATAGTGTCATGAATTTCTCCAGTGGTATAGAATTTAATATACTGTTGAGAAAAGGAAGTTATACAAGTATAGACTGTCTTCCAAACCACAATCCATGAATTGTTGATTTGTACATATTAAACTCTTAAATGATTGAACAATATTTACATTGAACATGGAAGTTGGTGATAGGAGAAAATTACCAGTAACATTCATTCACCATGCCTGTCATATTAATACCTGTCATAGTAAAGCAAGGAAGGTATCCGTATATACTCGAGTATAAGCCGAGTTTTTCAACACACTTAATGCAGTTTTTTGTGGTAAAATTAGGTGCATCGGCAGATATTTGGGTCTGCTTATACTCGAGTATATATGGTATATGGTAGTTCTGGGTCACCTTTCATTGAGGATTCACAAAGCCAGGCAAGAAAACCAAAGTCCAATGACTACTAGTTTTATAACTTTGGGATAGCAGCCATCTGTTTATTTTCATACCAAGGAGTTCTGCTTGTATCCTGCTAGTTTGCCAAATCCCTCAATTGTTTCCAGCAGTTCTTTGGGTTCTTTATATACAAAATAATATATCGTATATACTTGAGTATAAGCTGACCCAAATATCAGCCGAAGCACCTAATTTTACCACAAAACTGCATTTAAAATGTGCTAAAAACTCAGCTTTTATGAGTATACACGGTAATCTGAAAATACCGAGGGTTTTATTTCTTCTTATCACATTCGAATTCCTTTTATTTCTTTTTGTTGTGTGATGGTGCTGGCTAAGACTTCCAGGACCAGGTTGAATAAGAGTAGTGACAGAGGGCAGCTTTATTTGGTCCCAGTTACAGGGAAAATATTTCTACTTTTTCCCCATTGAGCATGATGCTTACTATTGGTTTTCCACATCTGGTCTACATTATGTTGACAAATTTCCCTTCTGTTTTCTATTTTCTTCCGTTTGTTTTTTCAGAAATGGGAGTTGGATATATATTGTCAAAGGCCTTTTCTGCAACTATTGATAAGATTATGTGGCATTTGCTCTTTGCCTCATTTATGTGGTGGGTTACATTGATTGTTTTTTGAATGTTGATCCATCCTGCATTTTGTTATGACGTTTGATTCTATTGGCCAGAATTATGTTGAGGATTTTTGTTTTGTGTTTGTGAGGGATATTGGTTTATAATTTTCTCGGGGGGTTTGCCTAGTTTGGGTATCAGGATTATGCTTGCATCAAACAGTAAGTTTGGGAGTTTGTTGTCCTTTTCTATGTTCTGGAATAGTTTGTATAGTGTTGGTGACGAGTCTTCTCTGAATACTTGGTAGAATTCCCCTTTGAAGCAATCTGGTCTTAGATTTTTTTGTTTGGAAGTTTCTTGGTGTCCTTCTTTCTGTCCTCTTTTGTTACGGGTCTATTGAGTTTTTCAACGTCTGTCTTATCAATTTAAGTGGATGATGTATTTCAATGTATTTGTCTATTTCTTCTAGATTTTTCATAGTAGTGTGTTATTCTTTTTATTTCGTTTACATTTGCTTTGATGTCACCTTTTTCATCACTTATTCTAGATACTTGGCTCTTTTCATTGTTATTTTTGCCATTGGTCTGTCAGTCTCTTCAAAGAAGTCTATTGGTTAATATTGTTTCCCCTTCTTTGGGGGGTTGTTGTTTGCTTGGTATCCTTTATCCATAATTTTAAGTCTGTTCATGGTTTTGCTTTTGAGATGTGTTCTTGTATGTAGCTTATCAAGGGATCTAGTTTTCTTATCAATTCTGCTGCTTTCTGTCTCTTTACTGACACATTTGGTCCATTAACCTTTAGTGAGTTTATTGACATGCATGTCAATGTTACTGTCATTTTGCTTTGTATTTGTGTGTGTGGCACGTTTTTAACATCCTGATCTATTTTTTCATTTGTTAAAGGTATCTTGATATTTTCTACACCAATGTGTGTTGATTTAAGTAATTAATGTGTTTCTAAATGTTGTCCATTTCACCAAGGTTTTCAAATTTGCTTGGAGATAGTCTTTTGTAGTAACATGTCACTTTAAAATTTCATTTGGTCAGTCTTGTTGTCACCCCTTATATTTCTCACTTTTGATATTTTTCTCTTTACTCTTTTCCTTTGTAATGTTTTTAAGTGATTTGTAAGTTATCAAAGGATAACTCTGAACGTTAATCCTTGCAAAGATTCAGCATCTTGTTTTGTTGATCATTTCTTTTGTTTTTCTGTTTCTGGTTCATTTATTTCTGCTCTACTATTTATTATTTCTTTTCTCTTTGTGATAGAAGGTTTATTTTATTTTAGTTGTTGAAGATACTGTGTTACAGTGTTGATTTTTATTCTCCATTTCTCCTGTATGCTTATGCAATAAATGTCCTCTGAGTATTGCTTTTGCTGTGTCCAAAAGGATTTGATATGTTGTCTTTTAATTTTCACTTGTTTTAAGGAAGTTTTAATTGCATTCCTTATTTCATCAATCACGCAGGAGTTTTTAGCTATGTTTTATTAAATTTCCATGTATTTTATTTTTTTGCCTTTGCACATCTATTGTTAATTTCTAATAATAGATTTTATTCTGAGAAATTTGATTGTATTAAGGCTTGCTTTGTGCTCCAATATATAGTCTATTCGAGAGAATACTTCATGTGCACTGGCAAAGAATGTATATAGGGCTGCTGTTGGGTGGAGTGCTCTGTATATGTCTTGGAAGTTAAGTTGGTTCATTGTGTTATTTGATTCTAGATCTTTACTGATTTTCTTTCCTACTATGATTGCTATATTTTTATTTCTCTCTTCAATTCACTCATTTATTGCCTATACCTTTGTTATATCTTCTTATTCTAACTTCCCATTAATGAGTACTATGTAGTATGTTTCTCATGATGATTTATGACGAAGTCTATTTTATTGGAGACTAATATGTCTCTCTTAATTTCTTTTTTTGGATATCATTAACTTAATTTTGTTTTCGATTCCTGAATTTTTTGTCTTTTGTCAATGTGTGTTTCTTGTAAACAGTCTGCTACTCTAGCTCTTGACTAGTGCATTTAATCCATTAACACTTAGAGTTGTTTTGATGTATGCTTATCTGTTGTCAATTTTCTGTGTGTTTTTGTGGTGTTATTGGTTCCATTGTTCTTCCTATATTTCTCTGTTGAGTTCCTTTCATTTGTAGATTTTCATGTCCTTAATTCCTTTGTTGATATTTTATTGTCCCTAGTTTTTTGTGCTTTTATTTCCTATTTCAATTATTTTCCCATTTTCTTTGAAGTTCTGTAATTATTTCTTCCTATATGTAAAACAGTACGTTATCTCTTGTTTCTTTCCATTCAAATGTTTTATAGCTGCAACTTTCCCTCTATTTTCTTTTAATTTGTTTAATTTGGGATTTGTATTTCTGGTTCCCAACTTCATTTTGTATACTGTTTCCAGTGAGTTGATCGCTGAATGGTGTTGTCTTGTATGTTTGTCTCAAGTTTGTCTAATTTTGTTGTTGATTCTCTGTCTAAAGCGCTATCCTTAGAGTAGATACTTTTAGTAATGCTTCTCTTGTTTTTACAAATTCCTATACTTGTACACGGAAATATTTTTTCTCCTGCCCTCATATTGAGGGATAGTTTTGCTGGATATAAAATATTTGATCATTCCACTGTCTTCTTTCTTATATGGCTTTTGTAGAAAAATCCAATGTTTTCATTATTTGCTTTCTTTTAGAAGTGAGTGTTGTTTAGTTCCTTAGCTGATGTTAGGATTCTCCTTGTTCTTGATATTAGAAAGTTTAACTTAAGTGTTTTGGTGTCTATCTTGTTTGAAGTTCTCTCAACGTTTTGAAGAATTATTTTCTCCTCTTTTTTGCTATTAGGGAAGTTTTCTTCCAGGAGTCTTTGTGCCATTTTATCTGAAGTTTTGTTTTGAAATCCCAATGAGATGTAAGTTGATAATGCCCAATGTTATTCTTGAGCTTTCTTCATTATCTTTTGCTCTTTTTAATTGGAAATAATTTTTTTAAGTTTTTCCCCCTATAGGTAGTAATTGAGAGATTATTTTTCCACTCACTTATTTGACCTTCAATTTCTCCAATGATATTACTCCTCTCTTTTAAAGTGTTGTCAGATTCAGTCAATTTAGTATTTATATCTTGGTGTTTTGTGGTTGCAAGTTTTTTCATTTTCTTTTTTTCCCCCCATAGACGTCTCCAGCTTTTTCTCCATCTGTTGGAAATATCTTCTCTGGTAATTTCAAAGACCTTTCTTCATAAAATTCCTTTGTATTAGGGTGTTGTTCACTTGTTTGTGCCTCTTTGTCTGATTTTTTCATGTGGATGGACTAATGTTGATCACTATTCTTATGAAATGTGATACAGTTGTTAGTGGTAACAGGGAGAATGGGTTATGTGTTATGAACAAGTTGTTGACTCTATCAAGTGGTGAAGGAGACGAAGAATGCACACCCAAAAAAAGAAGAAAAAGGGAGAGAGAGAGAAAGAAGGAAGGAAATCGAGAAAATATATAATATACTATTGCTGATATTATATGAATTTTGGCTGAAATCAGAGAATAATAGAAAGATGCTTACTTGTGCAAAGACAACAATTTATGTGTTGATCATAAATCATGGGCAATATTGCTTTTTAAAATCATTTTAAGGGGCTAATATGACTGTTTTCACAATCTGTACATATATCATTTGTGTCCAGCACATTCATATGGATGTTGTCATCATCATTCTTAAAACACCTGCTTTCTACTTGAGCCCTTTGTATCAGCTCCTCATTTTTTCCCCTTCCTCCCCGCTCCCCCTGGTAATATATCTTTGAAGAATGGGAATTCCAGAACACTTGTAAGGGCCAGGGAGTAAATGAGGTAAAAGAAGAAGAAATCAGATGCATTAAAAGTAGTTGATCATTTTTTTTGTGAGCTGTAACAATAGCTCAAATCTTTAATTGAGTAACATGCAAGAGGATCTTTCCCCTATAGGAGATGTTTATTCTTCATACCAATTACTATGTTCAGTTGTTTAATTAGCCTCAGAAATGGGTGCCCTCCTTCTTACAACTGAGTGACCATGAATGTATCATAGATTTAATTGTGTTCATTCAAATTTATGTGTCAACTTGACTAGGCCATGAATCTCAATGATTTGGCAGCTGTGTAATAATGCAATGTGACAGTTATATGATGATCTCTCATGTGACCTGATGTAATAAATCAATAAAATGATTATGAGTGGTATGCAACCATGTTCTGATGTGGGAAATGCCCCAGGGGTGTGGCCTACAACACCTTTAATCTTACAAGACATAAAATGATCGATAAGTTAAAAGAGACAGGTACATACTACCCCCAAGAAAGAAGAGAAGAATTTGATGTGGAGTAGGGCCTTTGGATATGGGGGCCTGTACACTACAAAACTCCTAAATCTGGAGGGAGATTGTTGCAAACATATATGAAGATCTTCAAGAAATTCTTCTTATAGATCCTGAGAGAAGACAATGACTTTCCTCAGAGCCACCAGAGAGAGTAAGTCTTCGAGTAAATCTGGCTCTCCAAATTTTCACTTCTAACCTTCTAAATAATGAGAGAACGAATTTCTGTTTGTTAAAGTCATGCACTTACGGTATTCCAATTATAGTAGCATTAGATAACTAAAAAAAATTCCTTGGGTTGCAAGTCCCCAGATAGATAGTGGGACAGGGACATGGCTAAAGCTTTGTCAAATCTCCCATTAGCTTTGGTAAAAGCGTGAGACTGCTTTGAAACAGGGATGGTTCTGCTGGGTGGAGTTGAGGACGAAGGTACTGGCATATTGACCTTTACAATCAATACTTTGCAACATTTTCTTAGTGGTAGGTAGACGTAGGAATGCCCACAAGAAGCACTACAAATCCTATAACAATCTGAAATTAATTTTGGAGTTTTTTGGTATTAGACATTCACTCTGACAGAACATTGGAAGCCAATGTCCTTGTGAGATGCACTTATCTTAAAATGAAGAAACATCTTATACTCTTAGCAGCTGCTATAAGAATTCTTTACTCAGAATGTACTTTACTTTCTTGAGTAATTTATTTTGTCAACCTACTGAGGGAATAGATATGTTTTCAGGACTTGAGTTTGGGGCTAGCTAGTGCCTAATTTCCATGAGGAAGAAATAAAAAACAAACAATCAAAAACTTCTCCACCTAAATGATGGGTGGGGAATGAATTTAGTTTTCCTACAGAGACAAGACCAAAAGGGAAGTGTAAAAAGGGTTGCACCTCCGGAAATAGATTGTTTAGACACAAAGGGAGTCTGGAGTGGAGAACATAGGAAAAAGGGAGAAAGGAAAATATACTGACATTTTAAAACTCATGTTAAAATTGGATAAGGCAAACTATTTAATCATTTTTACAATAGTGCTTTCATTTTTGATGTATGGATTTGGGGTGCAGGGTTATGAAGGAAAGAGGATGCTCTAGAAAAATAAACTACATACATAATGGATGAGATTGTTTCTCTGCTGAAGTCACTATGAAAGGTGTATTGAATGTGTGTGTGTGTTTTATTAGTACAGAATATGTGAAAGAAGGTAGCGTGAATTAAAGTATGAAAACTTGGTTTTATTAGAAGTTGCTAACACTTCTTTGTTTTCAAAGAAATGTGTGATTGGTTATTTTTTTATTTTGGCTATCTAAAATTGTGATTATATAAATAAATTAGACTTGACACAAGAGGGCATGGAGATATGAGAGTCAGAGAAAGGTGAAATTTCAGAATGGAATGATCTCCTTTGAAGAGTTTTGCATAGCACATAGAGGCCAATTTCTCCTTCCTGCTCCACTTTGTCTTTAACGTAGTATTTTCTCAAGTGGTGACTTTCATGCAGATCCATTAGTTCTGGAACAAATATAAATCCATCTGGAACTTAATGTAAATTTGAGTTCTTGGACCCCAACTCATATCTACTAGATCAGAAACCTTGGATATAAGACTCAGAAACAGTGTTTTCAAAAGCTACACAGGGAATTAGGATATCAGCTAACATTTGATAACAAAACCTCTAAAGCAATGGCTATTATACTTCATTTAGTGATCTGTGAATCTGATTGGAAAAACATACATCTATTTTCATTCACATTAAACTGAAAATATTTCCTTCTGTTGTGAATAAAGCCCTAAAAGCACAGTTGTATTAATGGATGGTATGGTTAGAACTTATGTAAACCAGACACTCCTGAATGAATATATGGGTGGAACCCAATCTATTTTCATTCACATTAAACTGAAAATATTTCCTTCTGTTGTGAATAAAGCCCTAAAAGCACAGTTGTATTAATGGATGGTATGGTTAGAACCCAATCTATTTTCATTCACATTAAACTGAAAATATTTCCTTCTGTTGTGAATAAAGCCCTAAAAGCACAGTTGTATTAATGGATGGTATGGTTTGAACTTATGTAAACCAGACACTCCTGAATGAATGTATGGGTGGAACCCAACCTATCAGTCAGGTTGAAGCCTGATGATACCTCATTATAGTCTTGCTTTTTGTATAAGAGAGAGACTCTGAGCAGAGCAGAGCCTGCTCTTGCTCCTTTGCCTTCTGGATCTGGATCCTGCATCAGTTCATTGATGTACTGTTGTGTCACCCATGGATTTCAGAAGCTCTCAGTAGATTGCCAACCTTGGATTTTTTTCAGCCAAAATCAGACCTCTGAATCTACCAGCCTGTGGCCCACCTGTTCTTCATATTGCTTCCTGTTCATCAGCATCCATAGCTACATGAATCAAAGAAGCTTTCAGCTTGTCTGTGACATAGAGACTTGAACTGGACTGTTATTACTTAATTCTACAAGTCTGTAAGCTATTTTTAAATATAAATCTCTTTATATATTTATATATAACTGATTTTGCTTCTCTAGAGAACCCAATGTAATAAAACAAGTTTTGTATTTTCACCATTAGAGACATTTTAATAATAATTTTATTAGATAGAATTTACTTGTCACACAATTAACCTATTAAAGTGTACAAACCACATACTTTTATTCATATTCACAGAATTGTGTGAACATTACCACAATAAAAATTGGGATGGTCTCTTCCTCAAAAAAATAAACTCCATATCAATTACAATTATCTCCATTCTGCCTCATAGTCCTAAGCAACCTAGCTTACTTTTTTGAAAATTACCTGTTTTGGACATTTCATATAAATAAAATCACAACATGTGGTCTTTGGAGACTGGATTTTCTACATAGCATAATGTTTTAAAGATTCTTTCATGGTGTAGCAAATATCAAAACACCATTCCTTGCTATTGTAGAGTGATATTCCCTTGTCTGGATTGTCACATTTTATGTATTTGCGTTAGGCTACATTCTCTAAAGATGCAAGACTAATGATGCTTGTATGTGTATAAAAAGAAATCTATATCAAGAAATGACTCACACTGTTATAAAAGTGGGTAAGTCAAATCTGGTTCATGTCTGTGGGTTGAATGCAAGCTGAAGACTTCTGATTCCTGTAACTTCAGGGGCAGGTCAACAGGAAGCAAGAAGATGAAGCAGGAAGACCACAGGTTGGTGGATGCTGAGTTGAATGAATTCACGTTTGGCAGGCTGCTTATGGCTCCTCTAGCAGGAGGTAGATAAATCAGACGCAGGATGCAAATCTGGCAGTAGGTATGAGGGTATAAGATAGCGTCCACATACTGTCAATTTATACTCAGAGTGGGACACACCCTGCATGAAACCTCTCTCAATCGTTTCAAGGATGTGACCGGATTAAGGAGGTCTGTTATCCTCACAACTGCTTGGCAGCTTCACAAAAGAACCCGTAATAGAGCCGACCTCACTGTTAGATAATATAATGGGATAATTCTGGCTCACCAAAATTGACATAAAAACATAATTATTACAGTATCCATTCATTATTTGATGGACATTGGGGTTATCTTTATTTTTGAGTATTAGAAACGATGCTGTTATAAACTTTGATCTGCATGTTTTCTGTTGACATGTTCTCTTTTCTCTTGGGTTCTCATCTAAGTATGAAATCACTGAGCTATTGGAGAAAATTTAACATTTTATGTAACTAAAAAACTTTTTAGAAGTACGTTTTGAATTCCTACTGTCACTGTATAAAAGTTCCAATTTCTCAACGTCCTCTCAAATTGTTATTATGTAAGTTTTTTTTAGTATAATCATCTAATGCAGCAATTCTCAACCTGTGGGTCATGACCCCTTTGGGGTCAAATGACCCTTTCACAGGGGTTCCCCAATTCATAACAGTAACAAAATTAAAGTTATGAAGGAGCAACAAGAATAATGCTGTGGTTGGGGGTGTCATCTCAACAAGATCAACTGTGTTAAAGGGTCGCGGCACTAGGAAGGTTGAGAACCACTGATCTAATGAGATTAAGGTGTTATTTAATTGTAATTGTGATTTGCATTTCCTTTCCTAATAGTGATGATGAGCATTTTGTCATAAGGTGCTTAACCATTTGTATATCTTCTGTGACGATATGCTTATTCAAATTCTTTGCTTAGTTTTTAAAATTAAACTATCTTTATATTGCTGACTTGTAAGAAAAGTTCTATATATTCTGGATGTATCACCTATATAAATTGCGGATTCTGTTCCCATTTGGGGAGCTATGTTTTCATTTCCGATGTTTTTGAAAAATGTTTCAGTCATAGTACTGTCGAATTTGCATATTTTATTGCTTGTGCTTTTGATGATAGCTTTATTTAAGAAACTTTGTCTAGTCTAAGGTCATGAACATGTGCTCATATTTTCAGAGTTCTATAGATTTAGCTCTTACACTTAATTATTTGATTCATTTTGAATTAACTTTTCATCAACTGTGAGGTGGGACTTCATGTGTTTTGTTTTGTCTTTTATTGTAGTTATCCAGTTGTCCAACTTGTCAGTTTCTTGTACTGTAATGGCTTGTATGTTGTGATGATACTGGAGATTATGCCACTAATGTAAAAATTGCCAACAAAGGTCACTCATGGTAAATAGGTTTCAGAGGAACTTCTAGACAAAGAACAGATGAGAAGGAAGGGGCAGCCCACTTCTGAAAAATTAGCCATTGAAAATCAACACACAATGTGTGACATCATACCAACATCCCAGCCCCTCACTCAAAATGTGACTTGGGAAGCACTCAAAGAAGAATTGACCTGAGTGATAATGAATGGACAAAAGCTTTCACACCCTTCATTTGCTGATGGGGGCATGACTCAAACTGGGCAGAAACAGCTGCAAATATCCATTAATAATCAGGATATGGAATACAGGAAGAATGATTCTAGGAAAATTGGAAGGCATCACAAATGAAATGTCATGTAATCCTAGGTATTATTGAGCTGAAATAGTTTGGTATTAGCCATTTTGTATCAAGCAATCTTATTTATTATGCCAGTAATTAAAAATATAGAGAAATTATGTCACATTTATTATAAAAATAGCATTTCAATATCTATGCTTTGGAACAATGCTGTCTGTGATAGGGTAGTATTTATATATTTACAAAAATTAGTATAACTGTTATTCAAACTTAAAACCAGTGGTAACAAAATGGAAAAATTCTACAATCTTCTTCAGTCTGAAATTGATCAAACATGCAATAAACATGCATGAAATTTGAAAATTTCTGGTGATGGGAATACAAACGTTTGAAATTAAAAGAAAGGGCTATTTGTTGGAAAATAGGCCTTGGTGACAGAGCTAAGTGGTAAGTTGCATTATAAAACTCTACAAGATGAACAACTTCTTCAGTGAAAATATCTTTTACCTTTGAAAACAATACAAACTGTTTGTACAAATGGATCTTTCCAAATAGGATACACAGGAATCAAATGGACTACAGATAAGGGAAGTGATGATAGAGAAGTTTGAAATATTCTATCAAAAAAGACCAGGAAGATACCATCAGATTTTGGTCTGTGGAATAGACCATGAGTTATGCCTTTGTAAATTTAGGTTGAAGCTGAGGAAAAAAGTGTAAAAATTTATAAGAGCCAAAATACGGCCTTGTTTAGTCTAAGGTCATGAACAGATTTGACATATTGAATAGTAATGAACGAAGACCAAAGGAATTGTCAAATAACATTAAGAATACCATACTCAAAGAAAGAAAAAGGTCATTAAAAAGGCCAAAAATCAATGACCAATTTGGATGTCAGAAAGCAGTATGAAATTTTCTCATGAGGATTAAAGCAAAGGAAATTGAAGAACTGTTTAAGTCAAATAACTGAACAGAAAATTTCAAAGCACGGCTTAAGAAGACAAAGTAAGACATTATAATAAAATGAGAAATAAACTAGACTTAGAAAACCAAAAGTGAAGAACGCATTCAGGATTTCTCAAATAGAAGGAACTGAAGGGGAAAATAATGAAGCCAGAAGTTGCAATCTTGTTGTCCCAGGCTTCCATGGGTACAGTATTGAATTCTTCAGGAAGCATCAAAAACGATGGAAAGAATACACGCCGTTATAAAAAAATTGCTGACATACAAATATTTCAAGAAGTAACAAATGATCAAGAACCGATGGTAATGAAGGAAAAAGTCCAAGCTATACTGAAGTCATTAGTGGAGAACATGGCTCTAAGAACAGGCAGAATGCCAATTGGAAAGTTCTTACAAACTGACGCAGTATTAGAAGCACTCATTAGGCTATGTCAAGAAATAAAGAAAACAGTTATTTGGCCAACTGGAAAAGTTGTTCCCATTTCAAAGAAAAGTGATCTCACAGAATGCTGAAATTATTTTAAAATATCATTAATATCAAATGCAAATGAAATTTACCGAAGAAAACTCAACAGTAGTACATTGACAGAGAGCTGCCAGAAATTCAAGTCTAGAAAAGATTTAGAAAAGCATGTTGAACGAGGGATATCATTGCTGACATCAGATGAATCTTGGCTTAAAGCAGATAATGATGTTTACTTAAGTTTCAATGATTATGCAAAGGGATTCAATTGTGCTTATCATAATGAATGCTGCATAACATTTCAAAGAATTGGAAATCCAGAATATTTCATTGTGATCATGCTGAACCAGCACATACACCAAGAGGCTATGTTCAAACATAACAAAGGGATACTGCCGAGTTTTAGTCTGGAAAGGTGTGTGTGAGCAGTATATTCTCTTAACAATCTTATTCAATCTGTATGCTGAGTATATAATGTAATAAGCTAGAATATACGAAGAAGAATATGACTATGCATTCTTCTCAGGACTGAAAGAAGATTCGTTAAATATCTATGATATGCAAGTGATAACCTTGCTTACTGAAAGTAAAGAGAAACTGAATCATCTGCTGATGAAGATCAAATAATACAGCCTTTCATGGATTATAGTTGTATGAATAAATGGAGAAAATATTGAAGTTGTCAAAGATTTCATTTTATTACAATCCACAATCAATGCTTATGGATGCAACAAACAACGCATCCAATGGTACATTGCATTGGCTAAATCTACTGCACAAGGCCTCTTCAAAGTGTTAAAGGGAAAAATGCCACTTTGTGGGCTAAATGGTTCTTCACCCAAGTCATGTTATTTTCAATCGCCTCATATGCATGTAAAGATTGTACATTGGATAAGGAAGACAGAAAAATAATCAATACATTTGAATTATGGTATTGCTGAAGAAAATCAAAAGAAGCATGGACTGGCAGAAGCACAACAAAATTGTCTTGAAAGAACTAGAGCCAGGATGTTCCTTAAGCTTCAGATAGCAAGGCTTCATCTCACATACTTTGGACATAGTATTAGGAAGGATCAGTCCCATAACAACACGTATGAGGATGGCGTAGGGTTCACCTGTGTTTCATTCTATTGTACAAAGGGTTGCTATATATTGGAACTTCAGTACTGTGCTATGTGTTGGAACCTACAGAAAAAACAACATGCAATTGCCCAGCATCTTTTGTTGAAAGAAACAATATTATTCCCCTTATTTAGTTGTCTTTGTTATTTTTTCAAAATTAAATTGACAATAAATGTCAGAATTTTCATTCTGGTCTCTCAGTTATATCCCAACTATCTCAGTGATCTGTTCTTAGGTTAGTGCTACACTGTCTCAACTACTGTAGTTTTATAGTATGCTTTGAAACCATGAAATGTGCGCCTCCAAATTTGTTCTCTTGAAACGATGGTTTAGATAATATCATAAATGGGATTTCAATCTCAATTTCATTTCCAATTGTTTATTACAAATGAATGGTTATGCAGTAGGCTTCTAGATATTGATTGTGCATCCTACAGAAGCTTTTTACTTTATTAATTCTAATAAGCATGTAAGAAATTAATTTTAATAAATTATATGCAACTTTCTGAAGAAAAACTATTTGATTTGCAAATAGAGTTATTTTTATGTCTCTCTCGCAATATGGATGCCTTTTATTAATTACCTTCGCCAGAACCTGCAGTATAACATTTAAGAATGATGTGAAATGTGAAGTTTTTTGTCAATGTCCTTAATCAGACTGAGGAAGTTCTTTATTGAATTGCATATTCTCACTATAAAAAGTCCTGAAATTTACCATGTAATTTTCTCATGTCTATCATAATAATCATGTCCATTTGTCCATTTGTTCTGCTCTTTCCAATCTAGGATGAACATCCATTTAGTCATGGTGGTAGAGGTGGTGCGATGTGCCATCGAGTTGGTTCCAACTCATAGTGAATCTATATACTGCCCGGGCTTGAACTATCCTCACAACTGTTCTTATGTTTGAACCCGTTGTTGCAGCCACTGTGTCAATATATCTTGATGAATGCTTTCCTCTTTTTTGTTGCCCCATCCACTTTACCAAGCGCAATGCCTTCCAGGGACTGGTCTCTCCTGAAAATATGTCCAAAGTATGTAGGACAAATTCTGACCATCTGTGCTGTAAGATGCATTCTAGTTGTACTACTTTTAAGACAGATTTGTTTGCTCTTTTGGCAGTTCATGGTATTTCAATAATCTTTGCCAGCACCATAATTCAAATGTATTGATTCTTCTTCTGTATTTCTTATTCATTGTCCAACTTTCATATGCATATGGGGTAATTGAAAACACCAATCCTTCAGTCTGGCACACCTTAGTCCTCAAAGTAGCATTCTTGCTTTCAACATTTTAAAGAGGTCTTGTGTAGCAGAATTACCCAATGCAACACCTCATTTGATCTATAATTTTAATTTTTATGATTTTTTAGGGACTCATAGAACTCTTATCACAATCCTTACATACATCAATTGTGCCAAGAACATTTGTACATATGTTGCCATCATCATTCTAAAAACACCTGCTTCCTACTTGAGCCCTTGGTACCAGCTCATTTTTCCCTCCTTCCCTAGTCCCCCCTCCCCACTGAACCCTTGATAATTTATAAATTATTATTATTATTATGTCATATCTTACACCATCTGACATTTCCCTCACCCACTTCTCCACTGTCTGTCCCCCAGGGAGGAGGTTATATGTAGACCTTGTAATCTGTTCCCCCTTTCTCCCTCACCTTTCCTCCACCCTCCCAATATCGCCACTGTCACTACTGGTCGTGATGGGTTCATCTATCCTGGATTCCCTGTATTTTCAGTTCCTATCTATGCCAGTGTACATCCTCTGGTCCAGCCAAATATGTAAGGTAGAATAGGGATCATGATAGTGGGGTGGGGGGAGGAGGAAGCATTCAAGAACTAGAGGAAAAAATGTATATTTCATCATTGCTACACTGCACACTGACTGGCTCATCTCCTCTCCACACCCCTTCTGCAAGGGGATGTCCACTTTCCCACAGATGGTCCCTGATTCCCCACTCTGCACTCCCCTCATTCACAATGCTATGATTTTTGGGGGGTTGGTGGTCTTTGATGCCTGATACCTGATCCCTTCAACCCCTTGTGATCTCAAGGGCTAGTGTGCTTCTTCCATGTGAGCTCTTGACTGCTGGTTCCATGAGCAGTGATTCTGGATTCAAGCAAGATGAAACCCTTGACAACTTCAATCGTTTCTCTGTTTATTGTGGTATTACCTGTTGCTTCCATTGTGAGGAGTTTGGTCTTTACATTGAGTTGTGGTCCATACTGAAGGCTACAATCTTTGACCTTCATCAGCAAGTTTACTTCAAGTCCTCTTCACTTTCAACAAAGTTGTGTCATCTACATATTGTAGGTTGTTGTCTTCCTCCAATCTTGATGCCGAGTTCTTCTTCATATACTCCAGCTTCCCAGATTATTGGAGTCTTAGTCGCATGGTGAGTTACACCTTGGGCTGTTGACAAAAAGTCAGAAGTTCAAAACCACCAGTTTCTCCATGGGAAAAAGATGTGTATTTCTACTTACATAAAGATTCTCATCTTGGGAACCCACAGGCGCAGTTCTACTATGTCTTGAAGGGTAGCTATGAATTGGAATCCACTGATGGTAATAAATTTTCTTCAATTATTTGCCATCCTATCAATTGATAAATATAGTAATGCACACCTTTCCTAACTTAAATCACACAGCACTCTCTTTTTCTGCTCAAACAACTGTCTCGCCCCATGTACAGGTTACACAAGAACACACTTCACTGTGTGTTCATTGAAATGCCCATTCTTCTCAAGGTTATTCATAGTTTGTTATAATCCATACAGTTGAATATCTTTGTGGTCAATAAAATATAAGTAAGCATCTTTCTGGTATCCTCTGTTTTCAGCCAAGATCCATCTGATGTAAGCAATAATATAATTTATTCCATGAACTCCTCTAAATCAGCTAGAATTTCTAGAAGCTACTTTTCAATATACTGCTGCAATTATTCAGCTTCAGCAAAGCTTACTTGATGTGATATTAATTACCATATATTCTCTAGCATAAGTCAACCCAAATATCAGCCAAAACATATAATTTTACCACAAAAACTCCATTAAAAATGTGCTGAAAAAACTGTTGGGTCACATTTCTTTGGACTGGATACTAATATGGATATTTTCCAGTGAGTTGGCTGGGTAGTATCATCCCAATTTCTTGGAATCGATGACAGAGAGCTTCCGGTGCTGCATTAGCATGTTGAGATATTTGAATTGGTATTTGGTCAGTTCCTGGAGTCTTCTTTTTTGATAATGCTTTCCGTGCAGCTGGAACTTCTTCCTTCAGCTATTGAGCATATACTGCCTCTTGCAATTATTGAATATTGACTAGTTCAATACTTACTTTTATGTCTTTGTTTTCTCCTCTTTACATCTTTAACAAAAGTTGGATGCTTAAGGGAAACACTATAACAATACCTGATGCAGTTTTCAGTGTATGTAGAGTCACATATCATTATTACTGTCACATAACCCAAACCAAAGCTCGTTGCTCTTCAGTGAATTCTAACTCCTCATAGTAACCCTATAAGATAAAGTGGAATTTCTCCCTAGGATTTTGGGGAATGTAAATCTTTTTGAGAACAAATGCTTCCTCGTTTTCTGGTGGACTGGTTAGTAAGGCTAAATAGGCAACATTTGAGTTAGCATCCTATTACTTAATGAATTGTGTCATCAGTGCTCATTTTTACCACATAAAGGGGGAGCAAAAGGAATGTATATGTTGCTAAAGTTCATATTTCACACTTCAACACTGATTTTAAGTAGATTTATGCAGATTAAATAGGCTTATTACAATCATAAGCAAACAAAAGAAGACAAAAGCTATATAATAGCTATCGTAAAAACATGACAAGTTAATGAAAATGAAATACTAAAATTATTTACATATTCCAAAAAGAGATAGAAAAGGGAAAACAAAGAACTAAAAGTAGATATAATAAACAAATATCAATTAATAAAATACAAAATCTCTACTAGAGAGTTAATTCTGACCTGCCTTGTATGGCGGAGTAAAGCTGCTTCTTGGCTTTTTTGAGATGACAAGTCTTTAAAGTAACAGCCTTGCTATGGAGTAGCTGATGGTTTTGACCCTTGCACGTAGGATTCCACTGCTTAACCCACTGTGCCACCAAGGTTCCAGAATAATAAAACAACAATTCTAAAACTCATTGCCATCTAGCCAATTTTGACTCATAGGAACCTTTAGGACACGGTAGAACTGCCTCGGGTGGGTTTCAGAGATTAACCCTTTAGGAAGCCTCATTTTGTGGTTATCAGTCCAACACAAAACCCACTATTCCACCAGAGCTTGTAAGAGAATAATAAAATAGTATGCCTAAATATAATTGTATCAATGATTTAACTCACCAAATTGAAAGATAAATATTGTCAGACTAGATTGTCAAATTATGAACCAACTAAATTGCTTATAATGAAAATAATTCAGGAAGATTAAAAGTAAATGAATGGAAAAATATATACCATACAAATACTGAAACAAATTTGAATTACCTATATTAATATCAATCAAAGTAGATCTCAGAGCAAGACAATTTCCAGGAACAAAGAGAAATATTGCATAGGGATAAAAGCATCAGTTTACTGATAAGTCAAAAATCAGAGCTTCAAATTACATAAAGTTAAAACTGAAAGGATTGAAATGTGAAAGAAATTATCCCTAATTTTAGTTGAATACTCCAACTCTCTTCTATGATAACAGGTAAGAACTAATAGGAAGAAAATCACCACGAATATAGAACTGAACAGCACCATTGATCAAATGCCTCTAATTGGAATTTGTACAATGCTCCACCCCCAAACATTATAAGGAACTCTATTATCCAGTGCTTCTGAAGAATTCCATATAACATATCCTGTGTTATAAAACAAACTTAAACAAGTTTATGACAATTTAAATCATATAAGGCAAGTTCTGGGACCACAAAAGAATTAAACTACCAGTCAATAACAACAACAACAACCAAGACTATATCCTAAATCACAAAAATCAAATAATACACTTTCCAAAATCCATGGTTCAAAGATTTACCCTGAAATGTAAAATAGAAAATATTTTCAACAAGCAAAAATGAAACTATAACAAGTAAAGTTTGTGCAATGTAGTCAATGCACTGCTGAAAAAGGGTCTTCCAGAATTAAATGCTTACGTTGGGAAAGAAGAGTTTCAGGTGACTATTGTAAAGTTAAATCTCAATACTCTAGGAAAAGAAAAGCAAACAGGGCCAAAGAAAGAAAAGGAAGTGTAATAATAAAGAACAGAAATTAATGATACTTAAAACAGAAAAGTAAAAGTGAAAATAATAATACTAAAAGCTGGCTCTTCGAAAAATAAGTCTTTAGAAAGATGACAGAGTGCCAGGAGAGGGGAGATTACAAGGTTTTTTCATAAAGTTATTAATGACAGGAATAAAAGGAGTGCTGTGACAACCGACTGTAAGCACCAAAAGAAACACATGGTCTCAATTTTCTATCTCCTTCCACAAAGCAGTGTCTACTGAGATGTACCATGAATAGCGATGTCAGTAGGAAAGTGTGGACTGCTTTGGGTGACAATGTCAAGAAGGAGTGGTGATACCAAAATTGCTATTAACATTTTGTACAGTGTTTCAGGGGGAAAAAACTCATTATATGGTCTGGGCAAGACCTCATGTATTGCCCCTAAGACTCTGTCACTGAGTGTTAGGTGACCTGGTTGTTGTTCCTTCCACCTGCAAGTTCCTTTTTCCAAGCAAATGTGACCTGTCTTTTCTCAATTCTTTCACTTCTAATTTCTTAATATACTAAAATGGAGTGGTTCAGAGGTTTCATAATCAGTCAGAGGAGTATAATCAATGAGGTTCTCACAAAAGAATGCATATTGAGAAAATCCCCTTTGAGCTGACCATGAACCTCAGTTCTGTTTGTGACTTCATATTTGCCAAGCCTCCAAAGTATATTAAGGGGCATGGGGGAGAATCAATAAGGAGTACACATGGGAGGTCATGATAACATAGATTGTGAAATATTCCTGGCTGAGAGTGTGTCTGACTGACCTTGTGGGAAATTTCCCTTTGAGGGTGGGTGAAATGGGCTAAGTAATATTATGTAACTCATTTGTGAGAATCATGATGGTATGAGGACAAGATGGAGTCAAAGGTTCATAGAATAAATCATCTTGTGGCTCTTACAAAATTTTGAATTGCATAGAACAAGGAATTAGAATCACTTAGAATGGATCTAAGAACTTTAAGGAGGAGACTTGGTTGGCAAATGCCTGATCTGTGACAATGAGATGTTTAAAGATGTGTGTTCAAGTCAAATGTCTCCCGGAAAACTTCAGTCTTATTCCTCCTAGCCTATTGTAGAGGTTAGTAGGGTATTTTGGAATACTTAATATTGTTGACTATTTTCTTATTTATTTGAAACATGTAGTAACAGCAGGGGTGATCTGGTTGGTTTTTCCTCTGTGGTGTAACATAGCCATATCTGGTACCAAAATCAGTGGTTAGGCATATGTGAACATCACTTTGTAATACCCATCACAGAAAACTCTATGGAAAAACAGTATACCCTCCATAGAATGTTGAGTCTCTGTCCCTTCTGTCCACTCTAAGCATCCATAAAGAATAAAGAAAAAAGCTAAGCTTTTTTGCAAGGATATTTCTTGCTTAGACCCTATAAAGAATATAAGTGCAATCAATTTTACCAAAATAGTAGGTAAGCATTGGCAGAGCAACAGTGACCCATCAAACCAACTATCTTCTTCCTGAAAAATTTTTTTGTCAAAGTATATGTACCACTTGCTTTCTGTATTGTCCAGTTCTAAGGATTGTATGTACACTGCTTCGTGACTTTTGTAAATCTCACAATAACCTATGAGTTAGGTAATGCTGTTAATTATTTCCATATTCTTCATAAGGGGACTAGGAAACAGTGGGGGTAAATAAGGGGTAAAATCACAAAGAAGAAAAATACAAACACATACAGAATAGTTCCAGAATCTATGCATTATAGTCTTGGTCTAAACTCGCCATTACCTTCCACAAAGCAGTGCCTTCTGAGCTGACATGGCCTAGTAATGTCCCTAGGAAGTTCTGGGCATATGGAATGCACGAGGTGACAATGTCAGGAGGAAGTGACACCAAAGTGACTGTTAAGCTTTTGTGCAGTGTTTCAGGGAAAAAAAATTAATAAAATTTTATAGCTAGCTATAGCAAAAACAAACAGTTTTTGTTAAGTTCAACTTTCATCTATTATTACACCTACAAGGCTGAAACTCTATATTGGTAAATATGTTCTGTGGGTGTCATGGCATTTTGTTCAGTTTCACTCAACATAACTTGTTTAAGTTTTCACCAATATGCAAAACACCTCAATCAAATGTATTCCAACTCATAATGACCCTACAGAACAGAGTAGGACTGCGACATAGGGTTTCTGGGTCTGTTGTAATGTCTTAAATTTATTATTTTAGGTGTTTCTCTTCTCTTGCTTTATTTTTTTCCCCTCACTAATATTTTTGCCAATGGTTTGCCACTTTATCGACTCTAGTGGAGTCACAATGTTAAGCTGATAACCATGAGGTCAGCAGTTCAGAAGCACCAGCTTCTCCATGGGAGAAAGACTTTCTATTCCTATAATGTTACAGCTTGGAAACCAGAAGAGGCAGTCATACACTGTCCTATAGTTGGACTCGATTTCGCTTGCTGAAAGTGAGCAGGACTTAAAGCACTTGCTGATAAAGATCAAGAATTTCAGCTTTCAGTATGGATTATAACTCCATATAAAGAACACCAAGGTCCCCCAACTGGACCAATATATTATAGTAAATGGAGAAAACATTGAAGTTGTCAAAGATTCCATCTTGCTTAGATCCACAGTCAAGGACTATGGAGCAGCAGTCAAGAGGTCAAACCACGGGAAAATCTGCCTCAAGAGACCTCTTTAAAGTATTGGCAAAGTAAGTGGTTACTTTGAGGACTAAGGTGCACCTGACCCAAGCCACGATATTTTACATTGCCTCATAGGCATGTGAAAATCAGACATTGAATAAGGAAGACAGAAGAATCAATAGATACGGATTATGGTACTGGTGACAAATATTGAAATTACCATAAATTTCCAAAAGAACAAACATCTGTCTTGCAAGAAGTATAGCCAGAATGTTTCTTAGAGGTAAGGATGGCAAGACTTTGTTTCATGGACTTATTATATGTTGTAAGGAGAGACCAATCCCTGCAAAAAGACATTATACTTAGTAAAATAGAGAAGCAGTGAACAATAAAAAGCCTTAGACAAGATGGATTGACATAGTGGCTGAAACAATGGGCTCAAACATAAGAACAATAGTGATAATATCACAGGACTTGGCCCTGTTTCAGGGTTGAGACTGACTTCATGGTACCTAACATCAACAACTATTTTTTTCCTAACATAATACATTTAATGCCCACAAACAAAAAACACACAAAGCTTATTTACAACTTATAGTTGATAGAATATCTAATGCATGCATGTGAAGAGGAAATATAACCATTTCAGCCCTCATTTCTGCAACTGATCACATGGATACAGCTGAAATTCAGATCTACCTTCCTATACTATCAAGTATTTGTATTTTCCTTCACCATGAGCAAGCACCTCAGCTGGCTGTGGTTCTTTGCCTAATGGGGTAACAAACCCATCATTTCTGAAAAGTCTGAGCCACTAGTGGTCACGTAGAAAGTGGGTTGCAGTAGTTGTGCACGATTGACTTTTATCATGGGGCACGGTAGTACTACAAGGACTCCTAAGGAATCTGCTGGATTCCAAACATCTTCTCTTTCACCTAAATTCTGTAATATCATTCCAATTGTTCCTTGGTAATCAGGATTAATCACTCATATCCAATTCAGAAACTCCCTCTTTGCCTGTTGATCCAGTGGCAGGAGGATCCGAAATGGAGAGGGGGCATTGTTAACTTTGAAGTCAATGAAATCCATTTTGTGTCTCTAAATGGATTTAGAGACATTTCTAAACCTAAATGTAAATCTACATCCATTTCATGTCATCTCCAGACTTGAAGATCATAGAGCTTAAGGAATAGGAAGCAACAGTTTTTAAATAGATCACTAGGCGTAACAGGGTGTGATACCAAACCCATTTCCATTCTTGGTTCTTGCATCTGTGAATTCTTGTTACTGGAGAAGCAACATATATTGGATGCTATTTTAGAACTTTACAGCCTCCTGAAGAACATTGTGCAAACCCTGCAAGAGTGGTGGTATAATTGGGTTCATAATTGTTTTTTGTTTTTAAACACACTCATATTAATTTACTGAGAGTCTGTTATGACCACAGCAATTTACATATTGTATTTGGAAGTCATAAGGCAAGGGGGCTTCAAAAAGTTTGTGGGAAAATGGAATTTAAAAACATTTCAAATAACACATTTATTTCACTTAACTACCACTGAGATGCTCTGGAAATTTTACTGATGATATACCACAAAGAAAACACAGCATACTTCATAAATACTTTAAAGGAAAACCAACACTTTGGCAGAGTGTCTGGCTGCATAAACTCTTTATTTAAATAACACAGTACTTGGCCATGCCTGTAATTGTGTTTTTATAAGGCCACTCCATCATTCTACGAAGCTAGCTTTTTCACAATGATGGGGATCATGGTAAGACTAATAAATTCCGTGAGTCTGGGCCTATGACTTCACTCAATTGCTGCAAATCAAGCTCCTCAATTTGCGGCAATGCTGTATGGGACACTCTACTGGTGGATAAGGCATTCTGCAAAGTCAACGTTTGGGCACAAAGGCCACATGCAGGGAAGGCAATCCATTTCTAGAGTGTCTACTCCATTAAATGATTAGGGCAGGGACTGTACAGATGTGGTTTATACAATTGATGTATGTATATGTATGAACTGTGATAAGAATTGTATGAGCCCCTAATAAATTGTTAAAATTTTTTTTAAAATTTTTTAAAAGATAAAAAAAAAAGTAAACAAACGCTAAAACTAAAAAAAAAAGAATAAAATGTTGTCTTGGCCCATGACGAGAGTGGGCTAATGTAATCATCCTCCCATCAGTTGCTTCCTGATAATGGAACTCAATGTTGGTCTCTGATATGTTGTGTACCATCATGTAATTTCTGTTTGTTTATATTCGAAACAAGTAGAAAATAGGACCACTCCTTTTGGAATGTAGCACACCTTTTCTGAGTCATAATTTGCTTCTCATTCTTTGGATCTTGCTGGGACTTAAGTCTAGTTATATATCTAGAGGAAATAATGGGAAGAGGAGTACTTCCTGGGAATATTCCCTAAGTTTTTGTAAAGCATCTATCTCAGGTGCCATATTGGACACAGTTAAACTAGTCTCATTAAATGTGGGCAAAAAGAATAACATTTTACTCATGATGGATTAGCTGTGCAGTCTTTTCTGATACAGGCAGAGCTATCAGTTAGAATGGAGGCAGAGTTATTGTAATCAGATTTCAGAACTAATTTACTAATTTTATTTATCCTTATTTTTTTATTTCTCTATAATCAATCACTCAGTACCAAATGTCCTAGGCTGGGTTCTACAGAGAAGCAAAACTAGTGAAGTTTATATATGTACAGATATATATGTGGGAAAGCTCCAAATCCATGGATCAGTTGACTTGCATAGGTGCAGGGCCTAATGAACCCACAACTGACTTTCAAATGACAGGTTCCTGACTCCAAAGAAAAAAAGAAGCATGCTAGGCTGCTAACAACTCCCAAGATGGGTAGACAATATGACAGGCTTTGAATGACATTTGAATGAATCAAAGGTCAACAGGCAAGATGGCGGACTCTTGCTAACTCCCAGGATTCAGAGATAATACAGTATGCCAGTGACTCAAATCCAAAGAACTGGAATAAAACCAGAAAAAAGCAAGCAAGCTTTCCCACAGAATGGTCTTACTTTGGAAGCAAGTCACTCCCTCAAGGGAATGACATCAAGGGGAATTGCTAGGTTTGAGCTGTCATACTTCTGAGATTCTTAGCCCAACCAAATAGACAGAATAAAATAACTTTCACACTGTACTTTCTATTTCTCTATTGAGTTTGTCATCTTGCTTTCCAATTGTTTTATCAATTCTTCCAGATGCTTTTTAATGTTTCCACTGATATATTTGAACTGTCTGAATATTAGTCTTTTGAATTTGTTGTCAATTAATTCTATCAGTTTTTCCTCAAAGATTTTCTATCTTTTATATTGTTCGTGTCATTTTATCCTATTGCTATTTTCCCCTTATGATTTGCAATTGACTGCTGTCATGGAGACAATAAGATTCTATTTATTTGTTTATATATTTCCTTATTTATTGGCTTTTTACAGGTATGATAGCTTTTTTAAAAAAATCATTTTATTGGTGTCTCGTACAGCTCCTCACAATCCATATATACATCTATTGTATCAAGCACACTTGCACATGTGTTGCCATCATCACTCTCAAAACATTTTCTTTCTACTTGAGCCCTTGGTATCGGCTCCTCATTTTCCCCCTCCCATCCCCATCCTCCATCCCTCCCTCACAAATTCTTGATAATTTATAAATGATTATTTTGTCACATCTTACACTGTCTGATGTCTCCCTTCACCTACTTTTCTTCTGTCTGTCCCCCAGGGAGGGGGTTATATGTAGATCATTGTGATCAGTTGTCCCTTTTTCCCCCACCTTCTTCTTCCCCTCCTGGTATTGCTTCTCTCATTATTGGCCATGAGGTTTATCTGTCCTGGATTCCCCATGTTTCCAGCTTCTATCTGTACCAGTGTACAACCTCTAGTCTAGCCAGATTTGTAAGGTAGAATTGGGATCATGATAGTCTGGGAAGGAAGCTTTAAAGACCTAGAGGAAAGTTGTGTTTCATCGGTGCTATACTGAATCCTGACTGGCTCGTCTGCTCTCCACGACCTTTCTGTAAGGGGATGGCCAATTTCCTACAGATGGGCTTTGGGTCTCTACTCCGCACTCCCCACATCATTCACAATGATATGATTTTTTTGTTCTTTTATGCCAAGTACCTGATTCTGTTGATACCTCGTGATTACACAGGCTGGTATGCTTCTTCCATGTGGGCTTTGTTGCTTCTGAGCTAGATGGCTGCTTGTTTATCTTCAAGCCTGTAAGACCCCGGATGCTATATCTTTTGATAGCTGGGCACCATCTGCTTTCTTCACCACATTTGTTTATGTACCTGCTTTGTCTTCAGCAATTGTGTCGGGAATGTGAGCATCATGGACTATATGGGTATTATCTTGCTATATCTGGAGAATGCCCTTTTCCTCTTTATATTTTTGTCATCTATTTCTTTTGTATTATTTTAAATTATGATGTTTTTTAGTATTGGACTGTCTGTGGCTAGGACACATTTGGTTGTACAGAGTATAGTGGGCCAGGTTCTCTAATTTCTCACTGGTGGGTATAATGGGTCATCTGTCATTGGGCGTGCATATCTTCTCTTATAGGATTTCATGGAAGCTATGAGATTTCAAGTGTCAGGTGGTCAGGAACCCTCCACCTAATTTTTAGTGGGGTTTTGCGATTCCTCTGCAATGGTTTTTGCTGTTATTGTGAACTCTAAGCACAATAGTCATATTTTCAGACCCCTGGAAGCAGTACAACTTCATTGGTTTGGGGAGACCCTCTACATAATTTTGGAATTGTGTCCTAGTGACAGGGTGGGGGGGGGTCTTCTTGCATTTTTTTTTAAAAAAAACAACAGAGGGGATAGGTAGATCATGGAAGGTACACACTGTGGGCAGGTCACTAGAGAAACCTTGCCTCACACGTTGGGTAGGGATCAGAGTGGCTATAGGTAGGGTGAGGAAAACAGTGAGTGAGAAGAACTTCCTGGATGTTTCACTATTCAGGCCAAGAACATTCATTTAAGATGAATTGATCTAAGTTAACATCTTAATAATTTCTGAAAAATAAGTAACCAAGGGAACTCTGTGAAATATGGGCCTGAGTAGGTAATAAGAGTTGAACCCTTCCACACTAGTATCAAGAAAGACAACTAGAAATGTGCACTTAAATTTCTAAGGGCTCTTAAAATTAAATGGAGCACCGTGGTAAAATGACAGTATGCTGAAACAAGAAATGTGACATTATGATAAAAAAAAATTTTTAAATACCTATTGTTTCTGCCTTTTCCATTTCCTGTTCTTTGGTTCTAGCAGTGGCTGCAATGGAAAAAAAACAGACTACGTTCAGTATTCCCAGAGATAGAACCCAGTCTCTGGTTCTGGGGTGAGTGAAGAAGATTTTGTGGGAAGACTGTTCAACATGTCTGTTATAATCTGTCTGGGAGTGTCCTAAAGGAAAGAAACCTAAGTCTGGTCTGTCCACCAAAGTAAAAAAGAGGCCTCCATAACCAATGGACAAGCATATATATTTAAATTCAGAGATGGCAGAGGAGAGAGGAGAATGCAGAGACTGGATGAATACCTGAGAATATTTTATAGAAATTAATATTTTCAAAAACACTATGTGTATGCTCAGAACTAGCACATTGTAATAGTCTATTGTCTCATATTCAACAAAAAATTCACAAAGGACTTCTTAAAAATCTGGAAGCAAGGTCACTCATAATGGACAGGTTTCTTTATCATTCAGACTAAGAGGAACTAGGAAGAAAAATCTGGTCACCTACTTCCTACAATTAGCCAGTAAAACTTTATGTATCACAACACAAAATTGTCTGGCTTGCTTGCTCACAGCTCATCCAGAGGAATCAATCACTAGCGAAAGACATCAGGTTTGGTGAAGTAAAAGGCCAGTAAGGACAAGAAAGGTCCTCGGTGAAATGGATTCACCTTTTAGCTATGATAGACTCAAATAAACTAGTGATCATAAGGATGCTCCTTGATTGGACTCTCCAAAAGATTGAACAAATCTGTCTTAGAATTACAGTCAGAATTCTCCTCCAAAGCAAGGAGGGTGAGATATCATCTTATGTATTTAAGCATAGTATCGAAAGGTACCAGATCCTGAATAAGGGCATTATGCTTGGTAAGGGGAGTAAATAAAGAAAGACCCTCATCAATGAGATATAATGACACAAAGGCTGTGAAAACGGGATCAAACATAGGAACAATTGTCAAGAGTGCACAGGGCTATACATGGTTTCATTCTGTCATACATGGGCTCACAATGAGCAGAAACCACCTTCATAGCACCTGACAGCTACAGGAGAAGAGTAGGTGGCAGGACTCAAAGAATGGAACAGCACATCTACGTATAGCCTCCCCCCTGGGGGACGGACAACAGAAAAGTGTGGGCAAAGAGACGTCGGACAGAGCAAGATGTGACAAAATAATAATTTATAAATTATCAAGGGTTCATGAGGGAGGGGTTAGCGGGAGGGAGGGGAAAATGAGAAGCTGATGCCAGGGGCTTAAGTGGAGAGCAAATGTTTTGAGAATGATGAAGGTAACGAATGTACAAATGTGCTGGACACAATGGATGTATGTATGAATTGTGATGAGTGTTGTACGAGCCCCCAATAAAATGATTAAAATAAATTTTAAAAAGGGAAAGATCCCTTAAATATTAAAAAAATAATCTTTTTAACATAGGGTTTAAGGAAGATTATTCTTTTTATTTAATGAAAATATATTTTCTTTAAAACAGTACTTATGAACAACAATAAGAATGAAGACTCAGTGCACAATATTAGAATACTTAACCTTTTATATTGAATTTTCTACCATGCAGTCAGAACCTTGAAGCTTCAAAGGGAAGGTAAAGTACATCACCTTTCATAGTATTGTTACATAGTAGGAATTTAATAAATATCTATTGAATGAACTTATAAAACCAATCCTGTTGCCAACATGTCAATTCCAATGCATAGAGACCCTACAGAACAGGATTTTCAATGCTATCAAGCTTTTGGGATGCATATTGCTACATTTATCTCTCATGGTATAAGTGACTGTCTAGTAAAAATGTTTGATGTTTGCATACATTCATTAAGAAATTGAATGCCTAACCACTGCCTCACCAGCAGCTTTGAAAACAGACAAGAAATATTATATGGAAGATGACAAATCAAAATCATAATACCTATGAACTTGAGGATATTCAATCAAAATACTTTCTTAGGGTGATAAGTATATACAAAGTCTCAAGTAGGATAAATGAAATGAATTCACATCTAGAGTCATGGCTGGAGCACAGAATCCTAAATAGCAACCAGAAGAGGCAAGCATTGAGAGAAATAATAACTGGAGTGGGACGTTGAGTACAGGTACTGGAGGCGCTAACAGGAAGAAAAGAAGTTTCAGGAAATGTCCAAAACACTCCAGTGAAGACAACACTGTAGAAGAATGCTGCTGAGGTGTGGGAGATAATTAAAGAGCTGGAGCTGGGAAACACGTGAGATACTCAGGCTACCACTACAGCAGTTATTGTGGGTACGTAGAAAGGAAGAGTAGTCATCATAGAAAGGTGATATTACCGCTGGAAAAGATATGGTTTTGTAACCAAAAGAGAAACCTGAAAAGGAATGACAGGATAAAGACATTATGGTTGTTGGGTGGAAAGTGTCATGGAATGGATGGTGCCGGAATAGAATAAAAGAAAGATAGAGGGTGGAGGCATGGCTGACTTCTGCCTCATGACAATAGATTTGGGATTGTGAGGAGTTGGATTCTCCTTCTAGTTTGTGTATCCAGAGGAGGTCAGAGGTGGCTTCTGTGCTATTTTCACAATAATACATAGTATAAAATATATATTTATAATGCATTTCACTATATCTTTTTACTAGACATAAACACCTTGAGTCACAATTATCGATTCACCATTATGAATAGTCTGTATAGGAAGCACAAGTTTAATTTGGATCAATGGTGAAATAGAATGCTTATTGAAAGGTGACATTACCTTGCTGGGTAGCAGTAAAATATTTAAAACTGTTTATTTGCTATGTACAGAGACCTCTTCAAAAAGAAAGTTTGCTATTCTTATTAATACAGGGAAGCTATGGTCCAGAGCATGTAAACAATATGTGCAGTGGGGAATATGGGAAAAGGAAATGCTTATAATGATTTTCATCATCACATCATAAAGTAACTGCTAATGGCATAAATAATAGGCCAAGGCTGAAATCCCTAGGGCTCATTTGTGATCTCAGGGAGCCTAGGCTGGCCCTCCCCATCTTTCCCATTCTCTGCATGTATGGCAGCTCACTTAATAATGGAAGCAAGGTTTTGTAGTTTAGAAATGCAAGGAACAATGGTTTTCTATCTGTGAGTCAGTTCCAAAGTCAAAGGGAACAACACTACTGAATGCCCATGCTGTACTAGAATTTATTCTTACACAAATTCTAGTGATCTTAACTCCAAATTGAATTAAATCAAATTAATTGCTGTAAGATGAATTCCAATTCATGGCTGATGACTAAATTGAAACCTAGAAAGTATCACAGGTCTGAAGTTGGGAGAGATATTTGAAGGTGGGTCTACGAGATTCCTGCTATAAATCCTTTCAGTTTTCCTCACCTGGAGACAAATGCTCTCCAATTGAGGGAACTTTGCTTTGCTCATGACTCCTTTACTGAGGGGTCCCACGAAGGGTGGTAGCAGAACTCATGGATGAGAACATGCCATGCCTTTGCTGTGTGGTCTCTAAATATCACTTAACTTTGATGCCTTGACCTCTTCATCTGTAAAATGGGATATGCTTTTGGCCAGTGAAAAGCAATGATTAATGAGATCATGATGGAGTATGTTAAACCCATGGAAGACTCATGTACTATGGAGTAAAATACACATTTCTTCCTCCGTTCTATTTCAACTATGTCTTACAAAGTGGCATAAGAAAAAGTAAAAGATTTTCCAGAATTTTATTGCATAACATGTAATCATTTACATATAAAGGTTAAAACCATTTATCTTAGTTAGCAATGCAAGACTATTACCTGATTTTGTTTTGGCACTGCCATAAGTCTCAAAAGTTTAACCAGACTTAATTTATTTATTCCCTAAATAACATGGATTATAAATAGTGACATTTTAAATTACTACAGTTCCAACCACCTTTAAGGAAGGCTTCGAGGTTTAATATTTCTCATAGGGAGAGTTTGCAGAATAGCTTAGTTTCAGAACAACTTTTAGCTTGCTATGACTTTCTCAAAAGTTATGGATAGGGAAGTGTTACCAATATTTTAAAATATCATTAATAAATACTTATGTGGAAGAGTCACTAGAATTAGTTACTATTCCTTGTTGTATGTTCCCTGCCTAGCAATCCAAGCGAAATGTACTTGGATATGTGTGAAGAAAATATTTTTTTATAACGTGGATGGTAAGTACTAAGGAGGCACAGAGAATTTGGATACTCAAGAGAAAGCTACCTTACATCTAGGACTTCTGATAAGAATTTATAGAGGACTCTCATATTTATTTATGAGGCTTGTTGGTTTGGATTTATGAAACTCTTCTATGTATGAACATGGACTCTTCTGGTGATAAACATGGTTAAAGAATTTGTCTGCTAATGGGAAGATTGGAAGTTTGAGTCTAATCAAAGGTGTCTTAGAAAAAGATTCTTGGGAGAGGAGACCAGGGATGGAGGAGAAAAAAGGAGGAGCTGATACCAAAGGCTCAAGCAGAAAGCAACTGTTTTGAGAATGATGATGGCAACAAATACACAAATGTGCTTGACACAAAGGATGGATGGATGGATTGTGATAAGAGTTGCATGAGCCCCCAATAAAATGATTTTTAAAATTTCCCCTAAAAAATAAAAAAGAAAGAATGAGCCTGAGTTTTGTTTTAGAGTATGCAACTGAGCTTGATTGTAAAGATGAATAGGCATAAGCTTTGTTTAAGACTCCAATCTTCAGGTAATAACACGGAGTGTGAGGGCTGGATAGGTATGAGCGCATCTCAATTGCTATGCCAGAAGAGAAGCCAACTCTTCTTCCAAGTGATAGCACAAGTTGATTTTTTTTCTTGTGAAATCTCATTATTAAATATTGGTGATTAACCACATATTTGAACACTGGGTATTATATTGGATCAAATAAAACTAGTTTAGCATCTCTACTCTGAATGTTCTTTTTGCATAAACAACTTCCATTCTTTTAAGAATTCCCATGAGTATTCACTTACAACCACAGGGTACTTTGTTAGACAATGTGTCTAAAAATATGGCATCACATGGTGGTTCTTAGTTGGTGACAGAGCTACCTTGTTTCTGAAAGATAAATTCTGTTAATTCTGCTATTAAAAAGAGAAAAATGTCTAATATTAGCATATTGTCTGATAGAGGCAAATTTCTATGTATATGTACTACTGGGTAGCCATCTCACATATTGTTATACTTCATAATATTTTTCTTTTAGCAAAATAATTTGACATGTATCTGGAATTAGACATATGTCCTCCAATGTCACATCATACTCATTTAGTCAGTTCTGGGCTTCAAGTGAACTAGGATCGTGATCGTTTATAGATTTGAGTGTGGGAAAAACCTATGACTGTGGTAATCATAGTGTGGCTGGAGTGGACAAAAATACCAGATGTTGTACACAACTGCCCAGCACCCATTTAAATCAGTAACTGGTCCCAGGTTGTTGCAAGAGATTTTGGACATCAATTTTGGACACAGTGGGGAGGATGACATGGGAAGTTATAGACGGCTTTCTTACAGCTCACAAGCCAATATTATCAGTAGATTTATTGAATAGATCCACTTATATACCCATATTCCCAAATGAAGATCTAAATGGAATCTAGTGTGTTAACTGGACACAGTTGGCTACAGGCAGCGAGCCTGCAGAGCCCCAATTAGCATTGGACTTAAGGACCTGAGTTGAACTGGGCTGGAGAACCTTCTTGATGTAAAGTTTCTTCTTGATATAAAGTTCTTTCTTGTACATAGAGGATTGTCACTGATATGTTTCTGTAGACAGCCTAGCCTAACACATTGAGTTTGAAGTAAGAAATGGCAATTTTCAAGATGGCAGCAGCTTGATATCTGTAATCCTATTGAAAATAAATATTGTCTCAATTAATTGTTTTTCTTACAGGGAAACAGCATTTTCTGACTTAAGGAGAAAATAGAAATGTGAGAAATGGTTCATAAATATTTCACAGAGATGAGAGTTAAGTATATGTAAATAAAACAAGAGGTTATTCATGTTGCTGTGGTGTGCTACTGAATCAATTCCAACATATCGGAACCTCATAGGACCAAGTTGTCATTGAGTCAATTCTAACACATAAACTAAAACACCTAACACTGTCATCGAGTCAATTCTGAATCATAGTGACCCTATAGGATAGAAACTCCTGTGAGTTTCTGAAAATATAATTCTTCTCATGGAATGGCTAGTTATTCATTTATTTATATATATATATAATTTGGGGGTGGCTTTTACAGCTCTTAAAACAATCCATACCTCAGTTGGGTCCAGCACATTTGTATATATGTTGCCATCATCATTTTCAAAATATTTTCTTTCTACTTGAGGCCTTGGTATCAGCTCCTATTTTTTCACTCCCTCCCCCACACTCCAACCCTCATGAACCCTTGATAAATATAAATTATTTTCTTATGCCACCCACTGTCTCCCATCACTTATGTTTGTGCCCCCTGGGGGAAGGGGTGTTATACGTTGATCATTGTGATAAGTTCCACCTTGCTCCCCCACCCCCACCTCACACTTACCCTCATGGTATCACTGCTTCCATTGCTGTTCCTGAGGGGTTTTTCTGTCCTGGATTCCATGTGTTGAGAGCTCCTATCTCTATCAGTGTATGTGCTCCAGTCTAGCTGGATTTGTAAGGTAGGACTGAGGTCATGATAGTAGGGGAAAGGAAGCATTAAAGAACTAGAGGAATAGTGTGTGCTTTGTTGGTGCTGTATGCAACCTGGCTGTCTCTTCCTTTCCTTGTGGCCCTTCTGTGAGGGGATGTCAAATTGTCTACAGATGGGCTTTGGGTCTCCACTCTGTACTCCCCCTCATTCACAACGATATGATTTTTTGTTCTTTGATGACTGATAGCTGATCCCATTGACACCTCATGATCACACCAGCTGGTGCTCTTCTTTCAGGTGGGCTTTATTGCTTCCCTGCTAGATTGCCACTTGTTTATCTTCAAGTCTATAAGACCCCAGATGCTATATCTTCTGATAGATGGATACCATCAGCTTTCTTCACCACATTTTCTTATGCACCCATTTTGTCTTTAGCGAATGCGTTGGGAAGGTTAGCATCACAGGAATGTCAGGTTATTAAAACAAAGTGTTCTTGTGTTGAGGGAGGATTTTAGTGTCCCAGTGTCCATCTGCTACCTTAATACTTAACATATAAATATATGTACATAGACCTATATCCTTCTCATTATATATTAATATATACATGCCTATATTTATGCTTCTATAATTGTCTTTTGCATCCTAGTTCTTTCCTCTATTTCCAGTCCCACTATCATTTTCAACTTTCATTCAGCTCTCAGTAATTCCTCTTGGCTACATTGCATTTGATCAAATCCCACCAGACATTCCATAGCCTTCCTCACCATTGATTGTAGACCACTTGTTGTTCCCTTGTCCCTGGATTCATTGACTTCCTCCTCCCATTCCACTACCTCCACCTCCCCCCATAATTGTCAGTCCTGTTGTTTTCTCCTTGGTATTGTAAACAATCCTGTCTATACATAGACATGAAGAAGAAGAAGAAGAAGAAGAAGAAGAAGAAGAAGAAGAAGAAGAAGAAGAAGAAGAAGAAGAAGAAGAAGAAGAAGAAGAAGAAGAAGAAGAAGAAAAGGCCTATAAATAGTTCCAGGTCTGTCTGCTGAATCTTATGAATGTTTTCCAATCGGTTCTTTTTCTAACCACTAATCTTGTGGTTAGCAGTCCAAGATGTAACCACTATGCCACCAAACTAAACCAAACTCACAGCCATGAGTCCATACTAATTCACAGTAACCCTACACAACAGGGAATAATTGCTCCTGTGAGTTTTTGAGACGCTAACTAATTATGAGAGCAGAAAGTCCTGTCTTTCTCCCAGAGTGGGCAGTGGCTTTGAACTACAGATCTTGTGGAACACAGGACAAGACATCACTAAGGTTCTTCATATAGAGTGTCTGAGGCTGTAATAGTATACTAGCAGATAGCCTCCTCATCCTCTCTTAGAAGGACTGGTTGCTTTGAACCTAAGACTTTGAAAGTAGCAGACTTACACTTTCAACTGTGCCACCAGGGCTTCTTAGAAGACTACCCAGACCAAACTCACTGCCATTGAGTCCATTCTGGCCCATAACAGCTTTTTAAGACAAAATAGAACTGCATTATATTAGGCTAAGTTATCTGGAGAAACAAAATTAGTGACATTCATATATGTATAAGAAATAGCTTTATATCAATAAGGCATCCCACCCCAGTCGAATTCAAGTCCTTGGGTCCAAAACTTCTGGATAATGGCACCAAAATATAAAACCAAAGATCTCAGCCCAGTGGATACAGAGTTACATGGATCCTAGATCCATAGGTTCAGACAAGGAACCGGCAGCCCTTAGGTTGACTCCCAGTGTCAACATGGGGCCACCCCTTGAGGCAGATACAGAATTCCAGCAAAGAGGATGACAAAGGATCAGAGTGAAAGAATTTCTCACTGACATATAAGAGATCACACCTCTAAGGAGGCCCCACGAGGCTATTTTTCCATCAGACCCCCCCCATGTCCCTCATCAGAAATACATAAGGAAACAAACAAATTCACTGCCATCAAGTTGATGCCGACTCATAGTGGCCCTATAGGACAGAATAGAACTTCCCAGGTGTGTTTCTGAGACTGTAACTGTTTATGGGAGCTCCATTTTTCTCCCTAAGTACTCTCAATTTGGCCTGAAATCTAACCGCCACATGCCCCTATGGCTTTCCAAGACTGTGACTCTTTACAGGAGTAGACATCCTCATCTTTCTAGAAAAGTGGCTGGTGGTTTCAAACTGCTGACACTGTGCTTAACAGTCCAGTGCATTACCCCTAAACCATCAGGCCTTTTTACAGAACACCACAGAACAACAAATCTAATTTGTTAGTCATATTTTTTCTGTTATCCGGGAGATTCACAGCTGAATTAAATTCAAATATTGACATGCACCTCTGGGGGAAAGACATGCCATGCTTAATGAGAGTGAGCAATGATTCACCCCAGGAAAAATTATCTGTGGTCTAACAAGATGACTTCTCCAAGAAACAGATTTACTGAAAAGGGTTCCATGAATTAACTTGTTTTCTGCATTGCTAAGATATATTGAATCTTTGGGTTTAATGGCATTGTTTTTTGGTGAAAAATTCAATGATATTGATAGTGTATTTACCAAATAAAATTAGCTCCATTATGAGGAGTTAACTGAAGATTTAATCAGAAACCAAGTTATTAATCAGAAATCTGGATCTGGGCTTTGCCTAAAGCCTGGGCCTTCCACAGGGCACACTTTTAATTTATTTATGCCTTTTACTTGGATAACTGAAAATTGGGGGCAGGGATTTGAACGTCTGTGGAGTTTGGACATATGTGCATATTAGAACAGTTCTGAACATATTGGTGAGAGTAAAACACTAATCTTTGGGAAAATCTCTTACCCAGGAGAATTTAAATATCTTGTGGTTTTAATCTCCCACATTCTATTCCACTATGTTCTCATTATGGTCTCAAGTTTCCCAGTCACCACACAGCTGTCTCAGCTCAGATTTAATCAGCTGCAGACATCCATCAGGAGGAATGAAGGGCCATCTCTGCCCCCTGGAGCCCTGCCATTAGTGAAATATTCCCCAAGAAAGCAATGTCTGAAAGCAAACAAACAGTGCTGGCCATACCCTTGCCCCATTTCTAACCTTCTATGATCTTTGGCTTCTGTTCAGTATTTGAATTTATTTTGATTTCATTAAAAAATGTGAGAGATAGCATTTTGCTTGTGCCTGAGGTTCAAAGATTTAGGGTCTAGATACAACAGAGAATAGCCACGGTACTCAAGTCAGATGGGCGTCGAAGAACTAGTCTCTTTAAGATGTTTTCATGTGAAGGAGGTAACATGCAGTTCTCATTTTTTAAGCAATTTACAAATGATTTAGAACATACTATGGCAAAAAAAATTCTCATTGGGTTTTCTCAATAGCTCTATGAGATAGATGTCACTACAATCATTTTAAAGATAACAATGCATGTTACATTCCTAGATTTTGGAAGATTAAATGCAAAATGTTTCAGAGGTGTATCTATCACATATTTAAATAAACAACATCTTCCACTTTTAAATGCTATAAATTCAAAGGGCCCCTCCCCAGTTCCAAGCCTAAAAATGAGAAGATGAACTATAACTTCAAAAAGCATTACTTCATACCTTGCAGGACTGGATAGAACAGAGGTTGTACACTGGTGCATACAGGAGCTGGAGGCACAGGGAATCCAGGGTGGATGATACCTTCAGGACCAGGGGTGTGAGGGGCGATACTGGGAGAGTAGAGGGTGAGTGGGTTGGAAAGGGCAAACCGATTACAAGGATCTATATGTGACCTCCTCCCTGGGAGACAGACAACAGAAAAGGGGGTGAAGGGAGACACCGGATAGGGCAAGATATGACAAAATAATAAATGTATAAATTATCAAGGGCTCAGGAGGGAGGGGGGAGTGGGGAGGGAGGGGAAAAAAAGAGGACCTGATGCAAAGGGCTTAAGTGGAGAGTAAATGCTTTGAAAATGATTAAGGCAAAGAATGTACGGATGTGCTTTATACAATGTATATATGTATGGATTGTGATACGAGTTGTATGAGCCCCTAATAAAATGTTTTTTAAAAATTCTTATCATCAAGGTCATATTTTTATAACTACAATTCCTTCCTCTTTATTTACATTCCAAGCATCCATAATTATTAAAGCATCTTGATTGCACATTTGAACAACAAAAAAAGCACTACTTCAAATAAAAGTTAAGGAACAATCAACACATTCACGTGGTTAATATAATAAATTGTCATGAATCCAACTGGGAAAAAATAACTCTATCAGTAAGTCAATTCTGACTCAGAGACTCTAGAAAAATAACAGGTTTGGGGGTTGTCTGAGGCTGTAAATCTTTATGGGAGTAGACAGCCTTATCCTTTTTTCCTTGTAGTGACTAGTTGAGTTGAACTGCTTACCTTGCAGTTAGCAGCTCAAAGTCGAAACCACTTTACTACCAGGGCTCCTTTAACAGATATATATGTCACTAAAAAGCAGTTGCTATCACTTTGGTGAGGAGCCCTGATGGTGTAGTGGTTAGGCGGTGTTACAGTCTCAGAAGCCTACAGTGGGTAACTACTGAGTCAACATCGACATGATGGCAGTGCGTTTAACAAGGTGATGCCACTTGGTAGCGACCTATGTGTGTCAGAATAGAACTGTGCTCCATACGGTGTTCGATCCTTCAATGGTTGCTTTTCTACAAGTAGGTAGCCAGTCTTTTCATCAAAGGGACTTTTGGATGGACTCGAATGTTCAACCAAGCTAGTGTTTGCACTAGCCAGGGACACCACAAATTACCAAACCAAAATGAAACTCAATGCCATTAGTGAATTCTGATGGACATTGACTCCATATGTTGAAGAGATAAAGTGTATTCCACTATGGGAGCAGATTGTCAGATCTTTCTTCTGTGTGCTGCTCAGGGGTTAATAGAGAACTTTGCATGGCAACAGCCAAATGCCAACTATTTGCACCGTCCAGGGACTTTTCATGAATTCCACCGCCTCCCTTTGCTAGTCCTCGAGCTTCTCAACCACACTGTCTACTTGTACTGGAACAGTGCTTAAACAGAACTCCCCCCAATAGATGGGCAAAGTATGCTCATTCTAAACTTATCAAGTAAACTCCATAAACTAAGGAAGCCACACAGTTTCTGCAGGCAAATGTGATTCTAAAAAAACATTGTACCATAAAATCATGTCAAATGTATTCCAGAATTCCAAAAAGAGTGAAAAAACGAAGTTCAGATTGGTTGAGTGCCTGAATCAAGCTCGTATACCTACAGAAGACAAAAATATAGAGAAATTGATATTAGTTGGTAGCAAATTCTCTTTTAGTTTGAAAACCAGCAGATTTTACTGATATATCAAAAACTGAAATCACTAGGTCTATACTCTGTGGGCTGACACAAGGCAGTAGTTGGCTAAAACAATGAAGTTTAATATATTAAGTCCAGAAAATAAACAGTGGATATGAGGACTATATACCACCCAAAAGTTGATGGTGCACAGTGATGAGAAGTAAACATTTTTATGCAGAGCTTGTGCTTTATGCATCTTTAAAGCAACAACTGAGAACAGGGTGTCTGACTCAAAAGGGCATTTAATAACATGTGCTATAAGATCATACGCTGCATGGAAGTATTAGAGCTAAATGGCTATGGCAGAATGTTCTTTGACTTTGTTCTTCTTCAGATCTTTCTCCAGTATTGCAAACTGACACATAACCATCCTATGTTTTAGCTATTACTGTTATTCATTACTATTCTTAGGTTTGATGTTTAAAATAAAAGTTAATTAAAATAAAATAAAAATATGAGTTAGTTGAAAGAAAAATCCCTAAAATAGACCTCATTCTTTTCACCTCTATGACTCCTTTTTTAATTGCTCTGAAATTAAGTATTTTTCTTCTGTTTACGTTTATCATATGAGGACAATAACAGAATTTTTCCCTAATTACCCAGATTGGGCACAGCATTAGTGTCAATTTATGGCTTTATCCTGTATGGTACTAATTTAAAAAAAAACTTTTATTGAGGGCTCTTATATATCTTATCACAACCCATACATTCCTCCAGAGTGTCAAGCATATTTGCACATATGCGCTATCATTATTTTTAAAACATTCTTTCCCACTTGAGCCCCTGATATCAGCTCCTCATTTCTTCCTCCTTCCTCCTCCACCAGTCCTCCCTCATGAACCATTGATAAGTTATAGATTATTATTTACATATCTTACATCGTCCTCCGTTGCCCCTCATCCACATTTTGATTGTTCATCCACCTGGGAGGGGGTTCTAGTTTGATTCGTGTTATCAATCCCTGTTTCTCCCCCCACCCTCCTCTAATCCTCCTGGTATCTCTACTCTCCTTGTTGGCCTTGAGGGGTTTATTCATCCTGGATTCCCTGTGTTGTGGGCTCTTCTCTGTAGCAGTGTGCATGCTCTGGTCTAATCCAATTTTTAAGGTAGAATTGAGGTCATGATATACACTGGTGAAGGAAGCAACAAAGAATTAGAGGAAAGTTGTATGTTTCATCAGTGCTATATTGCACCCTGACTGGTTCATAACGTCCTTGTGACCCCTCCATGAAGGAATTTCAAATAGTCTACAGATGGCCATTGGGTCTCCACTCGATGCCCCGCATCCCCATTCACCTTAGGTATGGTTTTGCTTTGGGTCTTAGATGACTGATACCTGATCCCATCAACACCTAATGATCACACAGGCTGGTGTGCTTCTTCCATGTGGGCTTTGTTGCTTCTGAGCTAGACGGCCACTTGTTTATCTTCAAACCATAAAGACTCCAGACGGTATATCTTTTGATAGCCAAGCTTACCTCCCCACATTTGCTTATGTACCCATTTTGTCTTTAGCGAATGTTTTGGGAAGGTGAGCATCACAGAATGCTGGATTGTTAGAACAAAGTGTTCTTATGTTAAGGGAGTACTTGAGTTGAGGCCCAATGTCAATCTGCAACCTTAATTCTTAACATATAGATATAAGTACATAGTTATATATATATATATATATATATATACATGCCTGTATTTAGGCATTCATAAATATCCTTTGCCTCTGGGTTCTTTCCTCTATTTCCTTTTACTTTCCTCTTGTCCCACCATCATGTTCAGCCTTCATTTGGGTGTAGTAATTCCTCACTGCTACATTACCCTTGATTAAGCCCCATTAGGCATCCTGTAATCTTCCTTCCATTGATTTTAGTTCACTTGTTGTTCCCTTGTTCCTGGGTTGATCTCCCCACTCTTCCTTTCACCCACCTCCCCTTCTCCCATATCCCCCCATTAGTACTGTTCTTTTCATCTCTGAATTATTTATCCAGCCTATCTTATGTAGATAAACATGCAGATACATTAATAAGTGCAAAAATGTGGCAAAGCCAAATAAAACAACAAAAGAAGTCAAAACCAACAAAACAACAACAAAAATACAAAATAACAATAACAAAAAGAAAACTACTGACAAAAATAGAGAAGCCTAAAAATAGTTCAAGGTCTGTTTGTTGGCCTTTCTGAGTGTTTTCCAGTCCAGTCTGATGGAGTGACACACTCTGTCTCCCAAGTCTATTTTTTGAATTCCCCAGGGGTTTCATTACTCTGCTCCCCCTGCTGCTCTGCTGCATGCCCTCAGTGCCTCACACCAGCGTGATGGGGCCAGACTGTGCGCTATTCCCACACTTTCTCCAGTGCTGTACCCTGCAGCACGACGGTTTAGTGAGGAATGGATGCAGTGTCCCGTGGTGGGGCCGGCCCTACTCCTCTCTGGGTATTGTCTGCTCTGGCTTGGTGAGCCAGTATGTCATTTTCTCCCTTTCTATCCCTTTTCATTTCTCTCATGTGCTCTAATCTGACACACACCTCTCACCAAGCTGTAGCTTCAGTGCTGTCCTCTGAAGTGCATTCTTCAGAGACAGGGTGTGTGCACATAGTTGGGGTAGAGGCCATGCCCCTAGACCTCTCTATTGGTTCCCTGGAAATGCCAGTATGTTGTATTCATGTCTTAGCGCATCAGGTTGAAGTGTGGTCTCTCTCTCCCTCTTCTGTGGATTTATAAACAATACACCCCCCTTGGGTTGGTTAGTGACCTGCTCTCCCCACCTATATATATTTTTTCTTTTACTTTCTTTCCCCCTTTTATTAGTTGGGTGCTTTATGTATCCCTGGATTGGGTTCGGCCCCTGACATAGTTGCTGGACCTCACTTCAGAGATGTATGTATATAGTAGCTTTTCCCCTCTGCCCCATTTCATATTTTTTAGGCGTACCTCAGTGGACTCATGTTGCATTTGTCCTTTTGTGCTTGGCTTACTTGGCTTAGCATGATTTCCTCCAGTATTTCCCATGTGGCAATGTGCTTCATGCGTTCATCGCTGCTTTTTAGCGATGCACAGTACTCCATTGTATTATGTACCAGTTTTTGATCCATTCATCTGTTGATGGAAGTGTGAGTTGTTTCCAACACTGAGGTAGTTTATTGTGCCAACCTAGCCAATAAACACATGTGGGGTTAATTGAAGGACAAAGGGATAATTGGCTCCTTGAGCCTTGCCTTTCTAATTCTTGGGTCTCTTGCTTTCTGATAGTTGGACCAGAGTGCAGCTGCCTTAGCCAGTTCCCTGCTTTAGCTGGAAATGCTCACTTCCTGCAAGACATCCCTGAGGGGAAGCCACATGGACCTACCCTGATGCAGCACTGGGTGCTAGAGCACCCATATGGAGACCCCTGCTAACACTGAGATGCTTACACATTCACTGACTCAGCTTTCCTCCTGCAGTTGGCATCATTGCATCTGTTTTGTGAGATGGAGGAGGACTTTGTGGATTGGTGTTGGACATATGGGTTAATGAGTTAATTTGGACTTGTGGGTTTGGGCAGCACTGGGTTGGAATGTTTTCTTGATGCAACTTAACCTTTATATAAAATTCTCTTATACATGAGTTTCTGTGGATTTGTTTCTTTAAAGTACCTAGACCAGGGGTCCTCAAACTACAGCCCATGGGCCACGTGCGGCCCACCGAGGACATTTATCTAGCCTGCCAGATATTTTTGCTCTGTTTTTGTTTGTTTTTTTACTTCAAAATAAGATATGTGCACTGTGCATAGGAAATTGTTCATAGTCTAAAGTAGAGTCCCGCCCTCCAACAGATCTGAGGGACAGTGAACTGGTCCCTGTTTAAAAAGTTTGAGGACCCCTGACCTAGACTAACACAAACACCTTGCAACTGTGAGCTTTGCCACAATGAACATTGGAGCACAGATGTCTGGCTGTGGTTTTATTCTTGCCTTCTCTGGGTATATGCCCAGTAGGGGGATTTGTAGTTGTATGGTAGCTTGGTCTCCATCTGTTTTGGCTAATGCCAAATCAATTTCCATGGTGGTGGTAAATACATACAGGTCCACCAGCAGTCTCCCCACAGCCCCTCCAACACTTGTTACCTTCTGACTTTGAGTTGGGCTATCTTTGAGGGAAGTAGGTGGTATCTCACAGTTGGTTTAATTTGCATTTCTCTTATGGCTCATGATCAGGAACATTTTGTCATATGTTAATTGGCCATTCAGATTTTTCTGCCCCTGTGAAATTTCTGTTAAGGTCTTTTTCCCACCTCCTCAGTGGGCAGTTAGTTTACTTCTTATTGTAAGCTTGAAAAGTATTGTTGGTTCTAGAAATAAGGACTTTGTCTGATTTGTCAATGCTAAAGATGTTTTCCCAGTGTGTGGACTCTCTTATTATTTTCTTGGTGAATTCTTTTGATGTATACAGGTGATTTATCTTCAGTGTATCCCTCTTGTCAATTTATGATTCCTCTATATTTGTATCCTTCCCTATTTGTGATAGCCTATGTGTTCCCTGTGCCAGGGTTCTCAGATTTGTCCCAATTCCCTATTGATGGCCCTAATAATTTATGGTTTTACCTGAAGGACTGTGATCCACCTTGAGTTTATTCTGTGCATGGAGAGAGGTAATGGTCTTGCTTCATTTTTCTACAGGTAGATATCCATTTTTTCAAGCACCACTCATTGAGGAGGGCTTCGCACTGGATATACTTTGGGCCCTTATCAAAAAGCAATTGTCTGTATGCTGATATTTTTATTTCCGGGTTTCCAGCTCTTTTCCATTGGACTGCATAGCTGTCATTATACTAATACCTCACTGTTTTGACCACTGTGGCCATATAATATGTGGTAAAGTCAGATCGAGCAAGCCCTCCCACTGTGTCCTTCTTGAGGAGTTCTCTAGTAATTCTGGAGTTCCTCCTCCATCTGTAGTTGGTCATCATTTTTTCCAATTCTTTGAAGAATGATGATGGTATGCATATCAGGGTAGTATTGAACTCATTTAGTGCCTTGGGCAGAACTGACACGTTTACTATATTGAGTCTGCCAATCCGCAAGGATGGGATATTCTTCCATTTGTTGAGGTCACTCTTGGTTTCTTGTAAGATTGTTCTGTAGTTTTCCTTGAACAAATCTTTTGTCTTACAGTCAGGTATATCCTCAGATATTTCAATTTGTGCTTGGCTATTGCAAAGGGCACTACCTTTTTAATTGCTTCTTCTGTGATCTTGTTTGATGTGCATAGCAGTATGATAGACTTCCATTTGTTGATCTTGTATCCTGCCACTCTGCCATATTCTTCCATCTATTCCAAGACTCGAGTTCTGGAGTTTTGGGGATTTTTGATATATTAAATCATATTGCCTATGAATAATGATAGTTGTATCAGACTTATGGACTTGATATGGAACTGAACTGGAATATTTTCTCAATGTTCAATTGTTCTTGTATATGAAATTCTTTCTTTTTTTTTATACTGTTCCCACAATTTTTATTGCTTTATATATATATATATATATATATATATATATAATGTAGAGGTTTTCTTTTTTTTAATTTTAACAATTTATTAGGGGCTCATACAATTCTTATCACAGTCATACATATACATACATCAATTGTATAAAGCACATCTGTACAGTCCCTGCCCTAATCATTTTTTTCTCCTCTTTTCTTTTTTTACATTTTATTAGGGACCCATACAACTCTTATCACCATCCATACATATACATACATCAATTGTATAAAGCACATCCATACATTCCCTGCCCCAATCATTCTCAAAGCATTTGCTCTCCACTTAAGCCCCTTGTATCAGGTCCTCTTTTTTTTTCCCCTCCCTCCCCTTTCCCCCCTCCCTCATGTGCCCTTGGTAATTTATACCTCGTTATTTTGTCATATCTTGCCCTATCCGGAGTCTCCCTTCCCCCCTTCTCTGCTGTCCCTCTCCCAGGGAAGAGGTCACATGTGGATCCTTGTAATCAGTTCCCCCCTTCCAACCCACTCACCCTCGACTCTCCCAGCATCGCCCCTCACACCCTTGGTCCTGAAGGTATCATCCACCCTGGATTCCCTGTACCTCCAGCCCTCATATGTACCAGTGTACAGCCTCTGCCCTATCCACTCCTGCAAGGTAGAATTCGGATCATGGTAGTTGGGGGGAGGAAGCATCCAGGATCTGGAGGAAAGCTGTGTTCTTCATCGGTACTTCCTCGCACCCTAATTAACCAATCTCCTCTCCTAAACCCCTCTATGAGGGGATCCCCATTGGCCGACACTTGGGCCTTGAGTCTCCACTCTGCACTTCCCCCTTCATTTAATATGGTATATATATACATATACACATATATACACATATATACACACACTTATATCGTTGTTTTTTTTGCATGATGCCTTATACCTGGTCCCTTGGGCACCTCGTGATCGCACTGGCCGGTGTGCTTCTTCCATGTGGGCTTATTTGCTTCTGAGCTAGATGGCCGCTTGTTCACCTTCAAGCCTTTAAGAACCCAGACATTATCTCTTTTGATAGCCGGGCACCATCAGCTTTCTTCACCACATTTGCTTATGCACCCATTTGTCTTCAGCGATCCTATCATGGAGGTGTGCAGTCAATGATATGATTTTTTTGTTCTTTGATGCCTGGTAACTGATCCCTTTGGGACCACTCGATCACACAGGCTGGTGTGTTCTTCCATGTGGACTTTGTTGCTTCTGAGCTAGATGGCCGCTTGTTTTTCTTCAAGCCTTTAAGACCCCAGTCACTATCTCTTTTGATAGCCGGGCACCATCAGCTTTCTTCACCATATTTACTTCTTCACCCACTTTGGCTCCAGCCGTTGTGTCGGGAGAGTGAGCATCATAGAGTTCCAATTTAATAAAAGAAGGTATTCATGCATTGAGGGAGTGTTTGAGTAGAGGCCCAAGGTCCTTCCGCCACCTTAATACTTGACCTATAAATATAGACACATAGATCTATTTCCCCATCATCCTATATATATTTGCATGTACATGTCTTTGTCTAGACCTCCATGAATGCCCTTTGACTCCTAGCTCTTTCCTCCATCTCCCTTGACTTTCCTCCTGCCCTACTACCATGCTTCATCACCACCTGGGCTAGAGTATACCTCTTCTCTAAGCAACCTTACCCTTGATCATTTCCCACCAGGCCTGCCACTCCCCCTTCTCTACCATTTGGTGTCCCATGTTTTTCCCTTGCCCCTGGGTTTGTTAACACCACTTCCTTACCCCCCTACCCCCCCCAAGTCCCCCCGGAACTGTCGGTCCCGTTGTTTTTCCTCCAGATAGTTCATCCAGCCTGTCCTATTCAGACAGACCTGTGGAGTCACTAACATGCACGAAAACAAGACAGAGGAAAACAAAGCAACAGTATACAACCAGACAACACAACAACAAAAACAAACCACTGACAAATAACAGAACAAAACAGTTCACAAGAGAAAAGCTTGTAGTTAGTTCAGGGATCGTTTGCTGGACCTTAGGAGCGTTTTCCAGTCCAGTCTGTTGGGGCACCATGTCCTGGCCCCAAAGTCCACTTTCAGGATTCCGTGGGGACCTTGCCACTCCATTCCCTTGCTGCTCCGCTGCACTCCCCCAGTGATTTGCCTCGGTGTGGTGGGATCAGGTCAGGTGCAATTCCCACACTGTGTCTCCAGTGCTGTCCCCTGTATCGCCCTTAGTCACTGAGGGGCATCATGTCTCATAGTAGGGCCAGCCATGTTGTTCTCTCTGTGGACTGGCTGCTCTACTCAGGAACACCATCATCACAGCCTGGTGGGCCAGGCTGTGCTCCACTCTCTCCTCCTGCCCCTTCATCTGCTCCCGTGTGCTCTGATCAGATATGTCCATCTCCCGGAGCTGCAGAGTCAATATCGTCCTTTGGAACACATTCTTTTCGGGGAAGGGCAGGAATCCACTTAATTTATGGTGCTGGGGCCAGCCTCCCAGACCTCTCCACTGGTTCCCTCCTCCACGCCGGGATATTGCATTCACACCTTGCGACACTGGGTTGAAGTCTGGTCCCACTTTCCCTCAGCGGACTCATTATACACATATGCGTGTTTATGAATTTATTTCTCTAGTCTACCAGGACTAACACAGTGGCTATGAGTTAGTTGGCATCTCCCTAGCAGTGCATTTAGTTTGGTTACCTTTCATACCTTATTCCAGAAAGTATAAAAATGTGAAAATTTTCCCAAATTACTTTATATGTTAACATAAAATGCATATAATCTAAAAAAATGAAAATTTAAAATCTAGCCCAATTACAAAAGCAAAAGGCAAAAACTATGAATGTTAGCAAATTGAATCCTGCAGTATACTTAAAGAATAATATTGTATGTGTATGTCTTTTCCCTCAGAAACGAATTGCTGCTATATTAAAAGTAAATCCATTTATAGGATTACTAAATCAAATTGGATTACTAAACCAAATTGGCCAAAGTAGAAACAATAGTTTTTTATTTTAAAATGTCCAAAATCATCTGATTAATTTCAACACACATTTATAAAATACACTTTTATTCTTAGCTATGAAAATAAAAATGAATATTTAACAAAATTGAACCTTCTTTCACAATGGTGAAATTAACAAAGTATGGCTTTTAAAATCAGGAGCAAGTATTATTTGTTATTATTTACTAAAATTCTGGAATGTTCACCCACTACACTGATAAAACACACAAAACCCAAACCATTGTCATGAAGTCAATTCTAACTTGTGTGCTAAAAGTAGCAGTGCTATGTAGGGTAAGTGTCAGTGTTGGTAGGTTGGTAGTCAAGAACAAACTATTTGTACCACCCCAGAACCTTACATTGAGATGTGGAGATAAAAATAAATAAGTAAATGTAAGTAAAATAGTAAGTAAATGCAACTGAATTTACTGTTAACCTGAAAGACCTAAACCTATTGCCAGCCAGTGGTTTCTGACTCATAGTGACCTCAAAAGACAGCATAGAACTTCCCCCAGAGGATTTCCAAAGATTTACAGGTAGAAATGGATATATCTTTCTTTTATGGAGTGACTGTTGGGTTCAAACTACTGGTATTTTTCACTGGTATCTGTGATAGTTAAGGTTTATTGTGCTAACTTGGCCAATAAACACATTGAGGGTTAATTGAAGGACAGAGAGATGAATGGCTTGGTGAGCCTCACCGTTCTTATTCTCTGGTCTCTTGTTCTCTGGTGGTTAGAGCAGTGTGCAGTTGTCTTAGCTAGTTGTTTGCCTCAGTTTGCAAGGCTCACTTCCTGCAAGACATCTCTGAGAAGAAGCCACATGGACCTACCCTGATGCTGCCCTGAGTGCTGGAGCAGCCGCGTGGAGACCCTTACCAGTGCTGAGATGCTTACAGATTCACTGATTTGGTTTTCCTCCTGCATTCTGCGTTATTGCATGTGTTTTGAGATTTTGAGGAGGACTTTGCAGACTGGTGTTGGACATATGGGCTAATGTCATACTTATGGGCTTGGACTGGGCTGGGTTGGGATGCTTTCTTAATGTGCACTTACCTTTTATATAAAGCTCTCTCTACTATACATATGAGTTTCTGTGGATCTGTTTCTTTTGTCTACCCAGACTAACACATGTATCTTTCGGAAAACAAACACCACAGTACTTAAATGAGTGGGACACATTTTCAAGAATGAGCTGACAGAACTGGAAAGCACAGTTAGTCCAAATCCAAAGTATGTTCTTATTAAAAATTTAACAATTGTTTAAAACAAACAAACTAAAAAACAGGGTATGCACATTATCAGAGAAAGTTGTACTTATTCAGTAAATAGTGCTGTTACAATTAAAATTTTAGGGGGATAAAATAAATTCAGTTACTCATATCTTATAAACTAAAATTATTACAAATAAAATGAAAAGAAAAAACTGTAATTATTATTTGCCTATCTGCTCTCTGAATAGGGATACACTTTGTAAATATAGCAATGTTAGAAGAAAACATAAAGGAAAAAATTATATATTTTTAATTTGTGGGCCAGAAACAGGATAAAGAGAAAATTCAAATGATACCCCATTGGTAAGAAATATTCCACCAAAATTCACACACACAAAAAAAATAATATAAAGTTTATAAAAGAATATACTTTTTATAACTTTGTATAGCTTATTCTTGTTTGAGTTCTGCTGCTTTGCATATAAATAACAGCCTGGCGAAATATATTATTCTAGAGTCTCAACAATTTTCTTTTAAAATGCAGCTATTGCTCAATAAACTGCATATCCATTTAGTAAACTGTATGAAAATTGTTCCACGGTGTTGGACACAATCCAGTGTTAGGTTTTTCATTTTTTCCATTCTTTTTGTTCTATTTCCACTAATCTGCCTATCATGCCCCCCCCCTTGCTTTCTCTTTATTTGCTTGTGGGTAAAGTACTATTATTTGGGAGTATATTACTCATAGTTGACATTGTTTATTTTATATACTAATTTACTTTCCTCTCATCACTATTGATCCAATAACTCTGGATCACTACTGATCCAGTGCCTTTAAAAAATCATTTTATTGGAGGTTCTTACAGCTTTTATAACATTACATACATAAATTGTATCAAGTATATTTGTACATATGTTACCATCATCATTGCCAAAACATTTTGTAATTGAGTCCTTGGTATAAGCTCCCCTTTTTTCCCCCTCCTTATCCCAGCCTCCCACCTTCATGAATCCTTGATCGATTATATATTGTTACTATTATTTTGTATCTTACACTGTCCATTGTCTCCCTTCACCGAGCTGTCTGTTATTTGTTCCCTTAGGGGTGGGAGAGTGGAGAGGATTATATATCCATTACATGGTTGAATCCAGTGCCTTTTAAAGGAACTTAAATGTTGTTTAGATTTTTTTTTGACCATTCTAACCTGGACCTTTGATTGTTCCCCAGTCAGAACAGTAAGTAGTTCTGACACCCCAGTTAGAACAGTAAGTACTCAAGCACCATCTAACTATGTTCATTTCAGGTAGGAAGAGGCTATATAGTTCATGTGGGCTATTACTCCTATGAACTAGTTTCTTCCTTGTGTTATTAATTTCCTTTGTGTTGTAAATTTTGTTCTAGATTAGATAAGTAGAAAACAAAAGTTGTATCATATATGGTCACTTGCAAGCTTATAACACTTTGCTGATAGTATTCAAGTCAAACATTTCCAGTGTAGTTGGTTATTTTTCTGCAATCTAATATAAAATGAAAACATCTAAATAAACTTCAATATATGTATTTACTTACATACCCAGCATTTTAATGAAACTTGTTACATATATTTAATAATTTTTCCAGCTGTTATACTGTAAAACCTTCATGAATGGTACACTACAGATTTGCAATCAGAGTGTTTTGTTGTGCTTTCATTTGGAAAAGCATACTCAATGCTCATCAGTGAGATTTTTTTCCCCAATAGATACTATTCTAAAAAATATTTATAACGATAGAGATATAGGTCTATAAACATGTTAAGTATCAAGGTAGCAAATGAGCATTGGGCTTCTACTCAAGTCCCCACTCAATGCAAGAATACTTTGTTCTAATACCCTGACATTCTGTGATGGTAACTGTCCTGACAAGATGGCTGAAGACAAAATGTGTGCATATGCAAATGGAGTGAAGAAAGCTGATGATGTCCAGCTATTAGAAGATATAGAGTCTGGGGTCTTAAAGGCGTGAAGATAAACAAATGGCCTTCTATCAGGGAAGCAATAAAACCCACATGGAAAGAGCACACCAGTTTATGTGACCAGGAGGTTTCAATGGGATCAGGCATCAGAAGACCCAAAACAAGCAATCATTTCGATATGAATGAGAGAGTTGGAGTTGAGAACCAATGCCCATCTGCAGACAACTAGACATCCCCTCACAGAAGGTCACAGGAAGGGATGAGTTAGCCATGGTGGCAGTATATCACAGATGAAACGCACAACAGTCCTCTAGTTCTTTAATGCTTCCTCTACCCCATTACCATGACCCAAGTTCTACCTTTCAAATGCAACTAGACTGGAACATGTACACTGGTACAGATAAGAGCTTTTGACACTCAGAATCCAGGACAGATCAAGCCCTCACGAACAATAATGGGAGTAGCGATACAGTGAGTATAGGGGGAAGATGGTGGGAGAAGGACAAGAGAGGGGGAACCAACCACAATGATGAATGTATAACCTGTATAACCTACTGCCCACACCCACCAAGGGATGACCAACAGAAACATGGGTTAAGGGAGACAGCGGATGGTGTAAGCTATGAAAATAATAATAGTTTATAAGTTATCAAGAGTTCTCAAGGGTGAGAGGGGGAGGGGAAAAAAGAGGAGCTAATCCCAAGGGCTCAAGTAGGAAGAAAATATTTTGAAAATGTTGATGGCAACATATGTACAAATGTGGTGGATGCAATTGATGTAAGGATTGTTATAAGAGCTGTTAGAGCCCTCAATACAATTATTAATAAAATATAGATTTGAAACATTAAAAAATACTGTATTTAAAATCAAATTCTCCTGAAAGCATGAAAGGTGAATCTTTTTATGGAGCTCTCCTAGAGATGTCTAAGAACTCCCACTTCTATGCTGCCTTCAGTTGAATTATCAATTACCAGTTCTGTAAATGGTTCTAGTAGGAAATATTTACATTCCATTTCTTTTTCGAATTATAGTTGCAGCACAATTTAAATACATTGATTAAGGCATAGTTGATCAAAACTATTTTAACAGTAATCAATATATTAATAACTGCATTATAGTGCATTCTAGGTCTACATTATATTTTCATTGACAATTACCTTATTTTTAGACACTGCTAATGTTCTTTTTTATTAAATATTTTTATTGGGGCTCTTAGATACTTTATCATAATCCATACATTCATTCATTGTGCCAAGCACATTTGTACATATGTTGCCATCATCATTTTCAAAGCATTTTCTTTCTACTTGAAACCTTGGTATCAGCTCCTCATTTTCCCCCTCACCCCCCACCCTCTCTCATGAACCCTTGATAAGTTATATTTATTTTCATATCTTACATTGTCCTCAATCACCCTTCAACCACTTTTCTGTTATATATTGATTTTTGTGATCGATTCCCCCTCTCTTCCCCCACCTTCTCCTAATCCTCCTGGTATATCTATTCTCATTGTTAGCCCTGAGCTTATCTGTAGCAGTGTGCATGCTCTGGTCTAATCCTATTTTTAAGGTAGAAATGAAGTCATGACAGTGGTGGGGAGGAAGCACCAAAGAACTAGAAGAAAGTTGTATGTTTCATCAGTGCTATACTGCACCATGACTGGCTCATCTTTTCCTGTGACTCTTGTGTGAGGGGATGTCCACTTGTCTACAGATGGGTTTTGGATCTCCACTTCTCATCCCCCACTCCCCATTGACCGATTTTGTTTTGGGTTTTAGATACCTGATACCTCATCTCATTGACAGCTCATGAGCACACAGGCTTGTGTGCTTCTTCCATGTAGGCTTTGTTGCTTCTCAGCTAGATGGACATTTGTTCATATTCATGCTTTTAAGACCCCAGATGCTATCTCTTTTGATATCCAGGCGCCATCAGCTTTCTTCACCACATTTGCTTATGCATACATTTTATATTCAGTGATCATGTCGGGAAGGTGAGCATCACAGAGTGACAGATTATTAGAAGTGTTCTTGTGTTGGGGAAGTACTTGAGTCGAGGTCCAATGTCCATCTGCTACCTTAATTCTTAACTTATAGATATAAGTATATAATTCTACTTCCCTCTTGTTATATATAAATATATTTACATATGTACATTATTAGCAATATTAGCAAGCTATAACTCTCCCATATGGTATTATAAATTAGTGTTTTGTTTTCAACAATATTTCAACAGTAGATATACTGTTATAGGAGTTATATTGGTAAACATGATGCCAAGAACCAAGAGCAGCCTCTATGCTCCTTAGAAGCAAGGTTAGCAAAAATTCATGTCACGTATTTTTGTATATATTATCAGCAAAGTCCGGTCCTGGAAAAGCACATCATGCTTGATAAAGCAGACGGGCAGTGAAAGAGAGAGAGACCCTCAGAGAGACGGATTGACATAGAGACTGTAAACATAAGAACAAATGTGAGGATGATGCAAGACTGGGCAATGTTTTGTTCTTTTGTACATATGTGTCAGAACCAACTCAAAGACATATTACTACAACAACTATTTAAAGTAAGCACCCATTTTTCCCCTCTAATGCTTGGTAACTATAAAAGAACATTGCTTTCAGTGTATATAACTATTCTTGTATATAACTATTTGTGTGTATAACTATTTAGAACAGTGATACCATACCACATTTGCTCTTTTTAATTGAATTATTTCTCCCAGAAGTGTCCTCTTGATTCATCCACATTTTAAGATTATTTGTGAAATCCTCATCATTCTGTATAGTAGGGTATCACATTATATATGCATGTATAAGTATGTGTATATATATCACAATGTCTTTATCCAAAGTCTTATTATAAGAGTGGCTGAATTAAAATGCCAATTGAATTCCTAAACTTGAATGGTGTCTAAAATGAAAGTTTCAGATTTGAGATCCTGAAAATTAGGATGGGGACATTTGGGCAGGTTATCAGGAACTGGAGACATTGAATACCTAAATTTATTGATTCACTACTGCCAACTGAATCATTCCTCTGATGAGATTAGCTTGCCTGAGATATCATCTGGGAAACATGAGGGGATACATTTATGATATTGCCTGAGGCCTTACAAAGTACTGCTGACTATTCCAGAAATCACTTCCATATTCTTTTATTGCTTCCATCCCCATAACTAGAGTTAAGCTATAGTAAGCCCCCAAAAGTGAAAAACAAACTGTGACCCAGAAAGAGGTACCCTACACTCTAAAATAACTGCTTGAGTTTTCTAATAAATACTAGCATAAATCTATAGAATGTGGGAATGGCTATTAGATGCTTGATAATTGTCCCAAAAACATAAAGTTGGGTCAACCTCCATTTGTTGATAAGGATCCCATAAGCATAGATTCTTCATTCAATGGTTTATCTTAAAAGGTTTAGAAAGAATCTAATAGTCTAATTTGTTGTTTTACTGAAGCATTGGTTGCCTACACTAAATCAAGATGAAGTTCCAGGCATGCGTTGGTATACATAGAAGAAGGTATTCAAAGTCTTAGGGAAATTGGCATGTGAGAGTGGATTTATCAGGTTAGATCCATAAACTCACACGTAAGTTCCTTTTACAAAAATTGTGAGTAGCAAATTTGTGAATGAAGTCCCAGCATCCTTGAAGGCCACAGCGATAGCTAGGTCATGTAAGTTAGATTTGACAGTGAAAGCTACTCTGATTGAATGAAACTAATTGTACTCTGTGGTGGTAGGGACCAGTGGCGGAATTATTTGACAAAAACAAGACATGTGTACCATAATGAACAGCACAGTGAAAGCAATAATCAGAATAGTTTTACATATGGTTCTATGGCATTGACTAGTGCCTTAGGCATGGAGTGCCAAGATGTGAAAGAGATGGGAAATCTATTAATATTTACTTGATCAAGCAGAAGAATTCTAAGTCAAGTGAATGATATCTAGTTTGAGTTTCCAGACTAGAGAGGCACAGCACCTCAATCAGTTTCTAGATTGATAGCATTTATGAGCTCACAATCAATCTAATGAAGGGGGAGCTAGTTTCCCCCATGCAAGGGCCCCACCATACTGTCAAAAACTCATTGCATTAGCCTTTCTTCCAGCTTGCCCACAAGTACCTATGACCTTTTGTACTATTTACTGGGTAAAATAAAATACTCAGCTTTGTGGTGGATTACTGCACACTGGTTCTGGATAGGCACTAATTCCAGACACCCAAAATGTCACTGTGGCCTATAAGTTAGAACAGGCACATATAAAGGTCTAGTTATTCATGAAGTCTTAGCTTAGACATATATCACAGAGCATTCTATGGGTATTCAAACCTATCCTATAGCTATTTACTCAATTCCAAAATGTGTAATTGAAATGCACCTTCTATAAAATTGGCGCAACCTTCGCATATGGTCCCTGAAACATGCAGTAAAGGCTATTATGGTAAGAATATCTAAGAGGGAACTATCAGGACTGCCCAAACCTGTGAAAACAGTAACAAAACAAAACAAACAAGCAAACCAAAAATAATAACACAATCCTGGAGGACTTGAAGAGATTGATGTCACACCATTAAGAACTTGAAGAATGTGGTGATTCCATCCATATGTTCATTATACTTTCAATTTGGCCTGTGCAAAACATGGATGTAAAATGCAAAGAGAATACAGAATGGGTAATAGAAGAAGGTGGTTTTAAATGTAGTCGTGACCAGATGATCAGTTGAAGGAATGGAGACTGTTCTTGTGTACTGCAACAGCCTTAATCCAGTTTTAGCACTAATTTCATATAAAATGAGTCTGAGAAGTATGGCCTGGATCAAATATGCCTATGGACATGAGGGATTCATATCAGGGATGCAGGAATGGCTGAAGATACGAAAGACCATCAGTATTATTTGCCACATTGGCAGGAAAAATAATAAGAACCACATAATATCAATAGATGTGGACAAATCATTCAATAATATCCAGAACCTATTCCTGTTTAAGACATGCAAGAAATAGGAATAGAAGGAAAATTCCTCAATAAAAACCAATATCCAACTTACTATTCAATGGAGAAAAGACAATAGAGGAATATGGCATATATAAGATCAATAAATAGGAGTCTATCGGTCTGCTATACACATCAGACAAGATCACAGAAGAGACAACAAAAAGGTAGTATCCTTATGATAATCAAGCACAAATTAACATATCTAGCAATATACCTGACTAAAAAATGAAAGATATTTACTAGGAAAATTATAGAAAACTATTACAAGAAACTAAGAGTGACCTCAACAACTGGAAGAATATCCCATGCTCATGGATCGGAAGACTCTATATAGTACAGATGTCAGTTCTGCCCAAGGCACTATATAAGTTTAATGCTATCCCAATATGAATACCATCATCCTTATTCAAAGAATTGGAAAAACTGATTACCAACTTCCTATGGAGAGGGAAGAAGCCCAGAATTATCAGAGATTTTCTCAAAAGAAGGACAAAGTGGGAGGGCTTATTCTACCTGACTTTAGCACATATTATACAGCCATAGTAGTCAAAACAGTGTGGTACTGGCATAATGACAGATATTCAGACCAATGGAAAAATAGCTGAAGACGCAGAAATAAAAACATCCACATACAGAAAACTGAATTTTGATAAGGATCCAAAAATATCCAATGGAAAGCAATGCTTCAATAAATGCTGCTGGGAAAATGCATATCTTCCTGCAAAGGTATGAATCAAGGCCCTTACCTCACTCTATGCCCAAGAATAAACTGAAGGTGGATCACAGACCTTGAGGTAAAACCCCAAATAATTTGTGCCATTAATGGGGGAATTGGGACTAACCTGAGAACCTTAGGACAGGGAAAATATAGGGTATCAGAAATAGGGAAGGATACAAATGTAAAGGAGTCACAAATACACAAGTGGGATACACTGAAGATAAATCATTTGTTAACATCAGAAGAATTCACCAAGAGAGTAATAAAAGGGTCCACAGACTGGGAAAACATCTGTAGCAATGACACATCAGACAAAGGCCATATTATTAAAATCTACAACACTTTGCAAGCTTCCAAAAAGAGAAAAACTAACTGCCCACTGAGGAGGTTGGAAAAGGACCCAAACAGAATTTTCACAGGGGCAGGAACCCAAATGACCAACAAACATATGAGAAAATGTTCCTGGTCATTAACCATAAGAGAAAAACAAATTAAAACAACATTGAGGTACTACCTAACACCCTTAAAGATAGCCCAATTCCAAAAATCAGAAAGCAAGAAGTGTTGGACGGGCTGTGGTGAGCCAGGAACTCTCATCTACTGCTGGCAGACCTACAAGTATGTATAGCCACTATGGAAATCGATCTAGCGATATGTAAAACAAATGGAAATCGAGCTACCATATGACCAAGAAATACCCCTACTGGGCATATACCCAGAAGAGGCAAGAAACAAACCATGGCCAGACATCTGTGCTCCAATGTTCATTGTGGAACAGTTCACAATGGCAAGGAGTTAGAAACCAAATTTCAATCAACTGATGAGTGGATTAAAACATTGTGGTACATACATACCGGGTCTCTCACACCCTCCTTGCCATGAATTTGGGGTCACTTGTTGTTCCCTTGTTCCTGGGTTGGTCAACACCACCTCCTTTCCCCAACCCTCCCTCCCCCATTTCCCCCTGGAACCATTGGAGGGGAAAAATGAGGAGCTGATACTAAGGGATTAAGTTGAGAGCAAATATTGTGAGAATGACGAGGGCAACGAATGTACAAATGTGCTTGAAACAATGGATGGATGTATGGATTGTGATAAGAGTTTTATGAGCCCCCAATAAAATGATTTTAAAAAATAATTGAACTATTGAATATTATTATATATGAATTAAGTGCCTATTATGCTGTTTTTAAAAAGTGGGGGGAAGACACATATGTATGTTAACTACAAAGAGTCACACCTCTTAAAATCAAAGACAGAAATAGACTAAAAATCAAAAGATGGAGAAAAATCTACCATGCCAATGTCAACCACAAAAGGTAGAAGTATAATTTTAATCTCAGATAACATAAATTTCAAGTCAAATAACATAAGGAGAAAAAAGAATGGACACCACATAATGATTAAAGGAACAATACACCAAGAATTTTAAACCTTAATAAACACACGTGCACTCAGTGAAAAAAAACTCAAGATTCATCATCCAAATGATCACAAAGTCAAAAACAGAAATTAACAGCTTAACAATAATTGTCAGAGTCTTCAACACACTACTATCAAGGAAAGATTGATAATCAGGAAAGAGCTCAATAAAGAAATTAAAGAGCTAAACAAAACAACAACCAGCCCAACCCCCTAGCCATAGACAGAGCACTCCACCCTACAATAGCACAATATACATTCTGCTCCAGCACAAACATTACATACTATGGATCATATGTTAAACCAAGTAAGTCTCAACAACAACAAAATTGAGACCCTGCAATACATCTTCTCATATCACAATGCTAAAATTTAGAAATGAATAAGAGAAAGAAAAATAACATAAAGACAAGCACATGGAGAGTGAATATCATACCACTGGGTGCTAGGTCAAGTAAGGAATGAAATTAAGACAGTCCTTGAAATAAATGATAGTGATTACACATCATTCGAATAACTCTGGGGCACAGCAAAACAGTTATCAGAGGACAATTTATAGAAAGCAATGCACATATGGAAAAAGGGGGTGTGGGGGGGGACTCAGAACCAACAATTTAACCCAACACCTCCTACATAGAAGATGGACAATAATATAAACCCTGCAAAAACAGAAGTAAAGAAATATGTAAGATTAGAGCTGAAATAAAAGAACTAGAAAAGAGAAAATGGAAAAATCAACAAGATGAGACGTTGGTTTTTTGAAAGGATTAGCAAAACTGACACATTTAAAGCAACAAAAGACATCACTAGCATTGAAAAAATATGTAACAATATCTCTAATGAATATAAATGCCAAGATAGTAGAAAAAATATTAGCCAACAGAATTCAACTAAGCATCAAAAATAATATATCATGGCCAAGTAGGATTCATGTCAAATAGGCAAGGGTGGTTTAATATTAGGAAAACAACCAATGTAATTCATCACATAAACAAAATCAAGGCAAACCATATGATTATGTCAATTAATGCAGAAAAAAAGTTTGATAAAACTCAACATCCATTCCTGATAAATACACCCAAGAAAATAGATATAGAAGGAACATTTCTCAACATAATAAAAGCCATTTATGCAAACTCATTAGTCTTTCATTTACTGAATGAAGAAAAATAGAAACAATTTCCTGATCGAAAGAGAATTAGGGCGGGGGCTTGCCCTTTATCACCACTTTTATTTAATATAGCTCTGGAAGTTTTGGCTAGATCTGCAAGATATCAAAAAGAAATGAAGAGTATCCAAATATGTACAGAAGAAATAAATCTCTATTTGCAGATGTCATAATCCTATTGTGGCAGTTACATAATCTCCTCTAAACTTGAGCAAAGGGGTGGAGTCTAACCTGTCAATCAGGGCATAGCCTATGACTCCTCTGTGTGAGCATGGTCTTCTTCTGAGGAGTCTGGGAACTCCTGTCTTCCTTCCTGGAGGCGTGACACATCCTCTTTCTGTTTCATATTCCTTCTGACAAGCCATATGGAGCCATGCTGATGACAACCAGAGCTCTGGAGATGCTTCCACTACCACTGGACCCACAGGATTTGCCTTTCACCAGCCTGTGATCTTCCTGCATTTGGTATCATTGCATGTGCTGTGTGAATCTGAAGAGGAATTCATGGCCTAATACTAGCTTATGGACTAATATAAAATGTATGGATTTGATCTAGACAGGGCTGGGATGTTTTATTGATGTATAATTATTTCTTGATATAAAATTATCTCTTACACATATATGAGTGCCAGTGAATTTTTTTCTCTAGTCAAGCCAGACAAACACACCTATATATAGAAGATGCCAAAGATCCAATTAAACAATGGTTCAAAATAATTGAAAATCTGGAAATGTAGCAGGCTATAAGATAAACACAGAGAAAGCAGCTGGGAAGATGGCGGACCAGGGGACCCCATACTCTGAGAGTTCTTTCGAATAAAGTGGGTTTGGCATGCAGGTAGCCGAGTGGTAGGAGTCTGGTGAGTGAAATATCCTCCTGGGACAGCTCCCCAGCCCCACCCCCACGCATTTGTCCTGAGCAGGGGCCTTGGCAATATAGGACCTGCGGCAGCAACTAGCAATAGCCCTACTCCATCCCCAGACAGCGAACCGAAGTCCAGGGTCATTTGCTTGCCCTGCCAAGACGCATACAGTGGTCGCAGTACCGCCTACAGCATATGCCCACTTGTGGGACCCCACTAGGACACGAGCTTCCTTTTCGCGTGGTTCCCCTCTCCCCACATGGCAGCGATCTGCCCTTGGGCCCGCATCCCTCCCTCCATTCATACAATCCCTGGTAACTGACCTGCAGGCCATTGGAGGCTGCCCGGTGACCCCCACTGGGGACGATCCATCCCCACCACTGCCTGGCCTTCTGCACCGACACCCCGTTTGCCCGGCGGCCCACCCTGTCAACTTAGTGCCCGCTCCACTCCTGGTCCGGGAACCTTCACGGAGCGCTTCCTGCCTGCACGAGCCGCACCAGAGCCCATCCAGCTTTTACCCCTGACACTGTGCTTCTGCCAGGGCCACTGCAGGCTGGCCTGCGGAGACCTGTGGCCATGGCCCTGTGTGCTAAGTCTGCTTGCTGAGGGCGCCCCTTCCAGCGTCGAAGTGCCAGGCACAATAGTAGGTGCCCCTGCCTACTGGAAGCACGAGCGACAGGGTTCCGCACTCCTGAGGGAGTGGCATTGCCCTCCCAGGTGCGCTGCGGGGATTCCAGTGGCTGGTGGCTCCCAGCTCTGAACCTGGGCGTAGGTCAAGCGACATTGCCAGCAGTTTTTCACCAGAGCTGCCGCTGTCCGATCCGACTCAGACCACATTGCTGTGGAGCCTGCGCCGCTCACAGAGCAGGAGGATTAAGCAATAAACGTCCCTGCCTGATAGGCAGCCTAGTTCACAGCTTTGCAGTCCCCACCGAAGAGGTCTGTGTGCTCCAGCCGGTTCCCACCACGGAGGGACCGTATGGGGTCCCCAATGCCAGCTCCCAAGCCAGCCCCAGCCCTACCCAGCGGGCATAGGAGACGGGCGCTGAATCCTGTGGCTCTCTCAGCACCTATAGTAGCCCCAGGATTTTCTAGTTGGTGCAGGAGACCTGCCCTTGGGGAGCTGCTCCTGCCTGTGTAGGCTCCGCCCCCAGGCTCAACTCTACAGGCCTGCAGAGACCTGGGAGGTCTTGCTGACTGAAGAGGATTTTCCCACTCACATAGCCCGGCATGGAGCCTAGATCAGCACCACATCCCGTGACAGCGAGGTCTCCCCAACCTCCAAGTTCTATTATGCATCACTAGAACTCAGAGGGAAAAGAAGGGGGGTGGGGAATTTATATACATACACAAATACATCTTTTATCTCGTGCTGGTTTTTTTCTTTTCTTTCTTTTACCTTCTGGGTTGCCTTTTCTCTCTTCTTTCTTCCTCCTTTTTCATTATTGCTAGTACTTCTCTTCTGACCCTTTTCTATAGGTTTTCCTTCTATCTCTGTTTTTCTTCTCTTTCCACTTCTGTGATTATCACTTCTTTTCTCTCCTCTTTTATACCTTCTCCTGCTTCCTCTCGCTCCATTTATTTCTTTTTCTGTCAAAAATTTTGTTAAATTTATTTAAAAATTTTTAACCTTGTAAATTCTTTTTTATTACTGAACAACAAAAAGCAGCCTGAGAGCACTCACTGAGGCTCCAGCCCCCACTCCTAATGCTAAAACATCTCACCACTGTGGGTCATTAAGCCATCAGGGAACTCTGCCTACACAGCAGTCTGACCCATCCTTATAGTGGGTCTTAGGCAGCCGCCTGAAAGAATCCTTAACAATAACACAGATAAGTTCCCCCTGGCCTCCCAGAAACAAGGGACCTATGAAAGATTGAGGAAAAATCAACAGACCACATCACCCCCCCCCCAAAAAAAAAAAACAGAGAGGCAAAACATAGTAGCAGAGCTAACATCTCTCATAGAAGAAACAGATACAGATCTGCCCCAGAAGGAAATCCTCAGAAGTCTGCTCTCAGTAATACAGGAACAAAGGGAAGCAACCCAGAATAAGGATGCAATGATAGAGGAGAAGTCCACAATAGAGGGGATGAAGTCCACAATACAGGGAATGAAATTCACCCATCAAGGGGAACTGCAAGAGTTAACAGAGGAGGTAGCAGAAGCCACAAACAAGGTCACAGAAGTTACAATTAGGCTTGAGGAGGCAGAGAACTGTATCAGTGATCTCTAGGACACTCAAATAGACCTAAGCAAGCGAGAAAGACAGTCAAATAGGAAAATTAAAGAAACAGAAGACTGCCTGAGATCAATGACTGATGCGATGAAGAGGAATAATATTCTAATAATCGGTCTACCTGACCAAAACACAACACACAAATTGACAGCCAAGTTAGCAAAGGAATTTCTGGAAGAAAAGTTTCCCATCCTAACAAGGGAGAACCGGACACTCATACAGGAAACAGAAAGGATGCCAGCTAGACTAGATCCCAAGAAGAACACACCAAGACATATAATCATAAAAATATCCAACTTAGAGGACAAAGAAAACTTTATGAGCAAGAGAAAGGAAGACAGTCACATACAAAGGAGCACAGGTAAGAATATGCTCAGACCCATCAGCAGATACCATGAAGAGGAAGACAGAATGGAGCAACATCTTACAAAAACTGAAAGAAAAAGATGCCTCCCCCAGAATCCTGTACCCTGCCAAGTTATAGATTAAGATAGATGGTGAGATAAAGGTCTTCCTGGACAAAGAAAGACTCAAAGAATATGATGCAAGTCACCTAACACTTCAGAAGATACTGGCCGACTCACTATGGAAAGAGAATCAAACTCCATCAAGAACAAACAAGAGAACACCATATAACCCATCTTCATCTAGAAGCCAACATGCCAGCAACAATTACCAGAACAACAAGGTCTCAGATGGAAAAGAGTACAAGATCGAAACTTCCCACCCAAACACAGCACACTGATATGAAGGGATATAAGGAAAGACCCAAAACACAAAACAGGGTATGGCAACTATGAATCCAGAGACAGTAATAATTACTCTGAATTCCAATGGACTCAATTCGGATTTTAAAAGAAAGAGACTTGAGGACTGGCTCACAAACCATAATTCACCACTCTGTTCCTACAAGAGACACGTCTTAAGCGCACAGACAAGAATATGCTAAGAATAAAGGGTTGGCAGAAAGTTTGCCGATTGAATTGTAACTCCAAAAAAGGTAGGGGTGGCTGTCTTAATCTTCAACAAAATGGACCTCAAGATCCAAACCATAAAAAGAGACAAAGAGGGACACTACATAATGCTCAAAGGTTCAATAAACCAGCATATTGAATATTTACACTCCTAATAATGGTGCGGGAAATTTGCTCAAACAAACTATTAAAAAGATGAAACAAGAAATCAGAGAATCAACAATCATAGTGGGTGACTTTAACAGTCCACTATCAAAGAAAGACCGATTATTGGGAAAGAAGCTCATCAAAGGGGCCAGAGAGCTAAACTATGTAATTAGGCAACAGGGCCTGGTAGACATCTATAGAGCTTTCCATCCAAAAACAAAGGGTTTCACAGTCTTTTCAAATCCACATGGACCTTTATCAAGAATAGACCACATGCTGGGACAAAACTCAAGCCTGAGTAAATTCAAACACATAGATATTATCTAGACATCTTTCTCAGATCACCATGCCATAAAGCTGGAGATTATTAAGAGGGTGTCCAGAAAAGCAAGGGCAACCAATTGGAGAATGAACAATGATCTCCTGCGACTTGAATGGGTACAGGCCCAGATCAGAGAGGATATTAGGAAGTGTCTAGAAACTAATGAGAATAAGCATACACTGTATCAAAAGTTATGGGACACTGCAAAGCAGTTATCAGAGGTAGCTTGATATCATTAAATGCATGCATGAGAAAAGAAGAGAGGCGTATGACAGATACATTATATAAAACCTCCAACTACTCGAACAGAGTCGGCAGAACAACCCCTCCAATAGCAAGAGAAAAGAAATAATAAAAATCAGAGAAGAGTTAAACCACTGGGAAGACAAGAGAACAATGCAAAAGACAAATGCAGCTGAAAGCTGCTTCTATGAAAGAATTAACAAAATTGACAGTCCTCTGGCAAAGCTTACCAAAGATAGAAAGGAGCAAACATCAATAGCCAGGATAAGGGATGAATCAGGGGCAATAACAACAGACCCCGAATGAGATGAAAAGGATAGTAACAAAGTATTATGAAGGTCTGTATTTTAATGAATTCGGAAACATGGAAGACATGCATAAATATTTGGAAAAACAATCTTTCCCTAGATTATCTCAGACAGAGATCAATTACCTCAACAAACCCATAGAGAAAGAAGAAATAAAGAGGTTCATCAAAAACCTACCAACAAAAAAAGGCCCAGGGCCAGATGGTTTCACAGCAGAATTCTACCAAGCATTCAGGGTAGAGTTGACACCAAATCTCCACAAAGTATTCTATAACATAGAAGAGTATGGCAAACTCCCAAACTCATTTTACGAAGCCAGCATTACTTTGATACTCAAACAGGGCAAAGACCACACAGGTATCAAGAATTACAGACCAATATCTGTAATGAACATAGATGCAAAAATTCTTAACAAAATATTGGCCAACAGAATACAAAATATATAAAACATATCATCCACCACGACCAGGCAGGATTCATCCCAGGGATGCAGGGATGGTTTAACATCCAAAAATCCATCACTATTATACATCACATGGAGAAGAAAAAGGATTAAAATCATATGATAATATCCATAGATACAGAAAAATCATTTGACAACATCCAACACCCATTCCTAATGAAGATAGGATTTGAAGGTAAGTTCCTTAAGATGATACAAGCTATCTATGAAAGACCAATGGCCAACAGCATAGTCAATGGAGAAAAGACAAGAACAATCCCTCTGAAAAAGGGTACAAGAAAAGGATGCCCTCTGTCCCCACTTCTATTCAATAGAATTTTGGAGGTTCTACTTAACAACATAAGACAGCGGAAGGACGTCAAAGGATCCAAGTGGGAGAGGAGGAAGTGAAACAATCTCTATTTGCAGACGACATGATCCTGTACATTGAATACCCCAAAAGCTCCACAGCTTGAATACTTACAGTGATAGAGGAATATGGAACAGTAGTAGGAGACAAGATCAATAAACAGAAGTCTCTAGGTTTTCTATACACATTGGACAGGTCCATGGAAGAGGGGCTTAAGAAGAAGTATCCTTCACAGTAGCTCAGAACAAATAGAAATACCTAGGAATATATTTAACAAAAAATACTAAAGACCCACATAAGGAAATCTATAAGAACCTACTACACGAAACCATAAGCAACCTCCACAAATGGAAGAACATCCCCTGCTCAAGATAGAAAAGATGACCGTCCTACCTAAAGCACTTTATAGGTTCAAAGCTTTACCAATTCAAATAACATTAACCTTCTTGAAAGAATTGAAAAAACTAACCACCAATTTCATATGGATATGGAAGAAACTCAGAATTAGCAGAGAACTCCTTAAGAAAAAGGACACAGTTGGAGGACTCACCTTAACCGATTGTAATGCCTATTACACGGCTACAGTGGTCAAAAAAGCATGGTACTGGCACAACGACAGACACTCAGACCAGTGGAAATGAATAGAGAGCATCAAGAGTAAAAGCATCAGCATAGAGACAACTGATCTTTGACAAGGGTTCCAAAACCATCAAGAGGGAAGCAGATGCCCTTTTTAACAAGTGGTGCTGAAAACAATGGATATCCACAAGTAGAACAATGAACCAAGATCTCACCCCATGCACAAGAATAAACTCAAGGTGGATCACAGACCTAGAAGTTAAATACTGAAGTGTCATGACCATCAACGAGGGAATTGGGGGTAACTTCAGAGCACTGGCACAGGGAACTTGTAGGCTCACTGCAATAGAGAAGGGTACACACACAGGTGAACTGGAAATCGACAAATGGGATTTAATAAGAATAAAGCACCTGTAAACCTCGAAAGACTTCACCAAGAGGGTGACAATACAACCCACAGACTGGGAGAGGATTTTCAGTAATGACACATTAGAGAAAGGGCTCATTACTAAAATCTACAACACCATCATGACATGCAAAAAGAGGAAAACACTTAAACCCCTAAGGAAGTGGGCAAAAGAACTGAAAAGAACTTTCACTAGGGAGGAGAACCATATGGCCAATAAGCATATGAGAAAGTGTTATAGGTCATTAGCTATAAGAGAAATGCAAATCAAAATAACCATGAGATACCACCTAACACCCCTGAGGCAAGCCCAAATCAACAAATCAGAAAGCAGCAAGTGTTGGAGGGGCTGTGGTGAAGTAGGAACCATCTTCCACTGCTGATGGTCGTGTAGATTTATACAGCCACTGTGGAAAGCAATCTGGAGATACTTAAAGAAAATGGAAATTGATCTACCTTATGACCCAGTCACCCTCTACTGGGCATATAACCGTTGGAAGCAGCAAATATAACAAGACCAGTCATATATGCTCCAATGTTTATTGTGGCACAATTCACAATCGCAAAGTCTTGGAAACAGCCTAAGTTTCCATCGATAGATGAGTGGATTAGTCAACTTTGGCACAGACACACAATGGAGTACATTGCAGCACTGAAAAGCACTGATGATCACATGAAGCACGTTGTTTCATGGGAAGAGATGGAAGGAATTATGTTAAGCGAGGTAAGCCAAACTCAAAAGGACAGCTATAACATGAGTCCCCTGAGTTAAGTACAATCAGCATGCCAGGAATAGAAGTATAAACATCTATTTTTCAATAGATAGTGGAAGCATAGATAGTTGGAGAGAGGACGGGCCACACCTAGGAAGATACATGAGAGCCAACATAAATAAGGGGATGTGGGGCAGGTGGAGGGAGAAATGGAGTGGGGAGAAACTGAGTAGATGACATGGGGGTAAGAGGGCACTAACCCACCCGGGGGAAAGTATTGGTTGTGTCCCCACAAAACTGGATCATGCCTAGGGACCCCGCCATGACACCTCAAACCATGAGGGCAATGGAACGCGTGGAGGAATCCACAAAGATACTGGACCATACACCAGCACCAATCAGAATTAACCCTACTCCCACCATCGAAGGGAGTGCCACAGAAAATGAAAATAGATCGTTTGGTGTGGTAAAGGAACTGACCTACCACACCACACCCAGAAGGAAGCTAAAGCAAAGGAAGGAAGAACGGAGCAGAGCACACCTGGGCCCACCAAGCTCAGAGGACAATAGCCCGGTTCGGAGGGCCCAATGTACAGAAGGACCATATAGCCGGCCCCACGGTGAGATGCGACATCCTGCATTGACCCATTGACCCATGGCCCTATACACAGGACAGTACCGAAGACACAGTGGGGGATGTGTGACTGAGCTGACCCCACCACACTGAGGCAAAACACTGGGGGCGTGCAATGGAGCGGGGGGTGGGGGTGTGAGAAGGAAGCAGAGCAAGGAGGTCCCGAGGGAGTATAAAGGATGGACTTTGGGGTCAGGATGTGGCACCCCATCAGACTCATCCAGAAAACACTCGTAAAGGTCAACAAATAGACCTGGACCTACTAACAGGCTTTTTTTTTCTTCTGTCTTTTTGTTGTTGTTTTTTTTCTTCTGTCTTTTTGTTGTTTTTTTTTTCTTCTTTTTACATTTTGTATGTCAGTGGCTTTTTTGTTTGTTAGCTTGTTGGTGTTGCTACCATCAACACCATATTCTTATGTGCCACTTTGGTGCTGTCAATGCCATCCGCATTTTTATGCACATATTACAATATCTGCAGGTCCACCTAGATAAGACAGGTTGGACAATCAATGTGAGAAGAAAATAACAGGAACACGGTCTGGAGGGACATGAGAGTGTGGGAGGTAGGGGAAGGGAGGAGGTGTTGGCCAACCCAGGGACAAAGGAACAACGACTGATTCAAAACCAGTGGCAGGGAGAGTATGGGAGGACTGGTAGGGAGAGACCAAGGGCAAGATAACTGAGAGGAATTACTGAAACCAGAATGAAGGCTGCACATGGTAGTGGGACAAAGGAAAGGTGTAGGAGGCAAGGGGCATATATAGAAGCCTAAATACAGATATGTAAATGTGTAAATATATTTATTATTATGGGGGAATAGACCTATGTGCATATATTTATAGGTTCAGTAGTAGGGTAGCAGGGGGACATTGGGCCTCCTCATGTGCACTCCCTTAATACAAGAGCACCTTGTTCAGCTAAACGGTCATTCCATGATACCCACCTTCCCGACATGATCACTGAAGACAGGCGTGTGCATAAGCAAATGTGGTGAAGAAAGTTGATGGTGTCTGGCTATCAAAAAGATATAGCGTCTGGGGTCTTAAAGGCTTGAAGGCAAACAAGCGACCATCCAGCTCGGAAGCAACAAAGCCCACAGAGAAGAAGCACACAGCCTAAGTGAATACAAGATGTTGAACAGACCAGGTAGCAGACACCAAGGAACAAAAATCATCATTGTGTGAGCACCTTCCTCACATAAATGCTAAATACGAATGTTTGCATAAGTAAGTGTGGTGAAGAAGGCTGATGGTGCCCGGTTATTGAGAGATATGACGTCTGGGGACTTAAAGACTTGAAAGTAAACAAGCGATCATCTAGCCCAGAAGCAACAAAGCCCACATGGAAGCAGCACACCAACATGTGTGATCAAGAAGGGCCGAGGGGAACAGGTTTCAAGCAACATAGGCAGGGGAGGCGGGTGGGGGGGGTGGGAAACATATCATTGTGAATGAGGGGAGTGCATGATGGGGACCCAATGCCCATATGTAGACAACTGGACATCCCTTGCAGATGGGTAGTGCAGAGGAGATGAGTCACTCAGGGTTCAGTTTAGCAATAATGAAACTCCCAACCTTCCTCTAGTTCTTAAACGCTTCCCCCTCCCCTTCCCCAACTATCATGATCCCAATTCTACCTTGCAAATCTGGTTAGACTAGAGGATGCACAGCAGTACAGATGGGATCTGGAAACACAGGGAATCTAGGACAGATGAACCTCTCAGGACCAACGGTGAGAGTGGTGAAACTGGGAGGGAAGTGGGGGTTAGAAAGGAGGAACCCATCTTGGGGATCTACATATAACCTCCTCTCTGGGGGATGGCCAACAGGAAAGTGGGTGAAGGGAGTCATCGGGCAGTGTAAGATAAGATAAAATAATAATTTATAAATTATTAAGGGTTCATGAGTGAGGTAGCAACGGGGAGGGAGGGGGAGGGAAAAAGGGAAAATGAGCTGATTCTAGGATCCCAAACAGAAGACGAATTTTGAGAATGATAAGGGCAATGAATGCATAAGGGTGCTTTATTCAATTGATGTATGTATGGATTGGAATAAGAGTTGTATGAGCCCCAATAAAATGATTTTTTCAAAGAATTTTTAAGCAATGTTCTAAAAAATTCAGACAATTACATTTTATTATTTGTAAAAAATAACATTTAAAATAGTTATTTCACTTCTGTTAGTGGTGGTGTTTTATAAACATCAGAGTAATTTTAAATAAAAGATATATTTAATGAAAAAAGATAAACATAGAGAAATCTGTTGGATCCTTGTATATTAATGAGGATGATATCAAAAACTATATCCAAAGAACTATATTACAGTAACCACAGAAAATATAAAATATTTAGAAATAAATCTAACCATAGAAAAAAAAGATCTATACATAAAAACCCTGCAAAATACTCCTTCAAGAAACAAATGGACTTCCTGTATAGGCAGAGTTAATATTGTGAAACTGCCAATATTACCAAAATTACTTTACAAATTTAATGTAATTCTGATCCGCATCCCAGCACAATTTTTCAGAGAAATGGAAAAATGAATTACCAACTTTATATAGAAAGGAACGAACCCTGGATAAATAAAACACTATTAAAATATAAAAACAAAATAGGAGACCTTTCAGTCCCACACCTTAAAACTTTGCATATAGCAATGGAAATCAAAACAACCTGGTACTTATTCAGCAACAGATGTTAAGACCAGAAGATTAGAATTGAAAACCCAGAAATACAACCAAGTACCTATTGACACCTAATTTTTTATATAGAACTAAACACATTAAACAAATGGTGCTGGAAAAACTGGATCTTGACATGTGAAAGAATGAAACAAGCTCCATACTTCATATGAGGTACAAAAACAAACTTCAGATGAATCAAAGACCTAACTAAAAATCACACAATTATTAAGACCATCAATGAAAATATAAGGATAAATTTAAGTACCCTGTACAGGCTTAAATGCACTATCAAACATAATGAAAAATATCCATACATAGAAGACAAAAGAGCTGGGAGCTACTAAATAGATGACATTTATGCACAATAAAAGAATCAAAATAGTCAACTGAGAACCTATAGATTGGAAAGAATATTCAGTAATAATACAACAGATCAAGGGTTAATCTCCAAGATCTGTAGAAAACTACAGCATCCTAAGAGGAAAAATAAAGAAACCAATAAAAAAGGGACACAAACACGAATATCAAAGAGAATTAGCAATAAGAGAAAATACAAATTAAAAAATGAGATAACATCTCAAGCAGACATTTTGGCAAAACTCAATTAAACAGAAAATAACAAATGCTGGAGAGCCTGTAGATCGACAGGAACACTTTCATATTGCTGGTGGGACTGCAGAGCTGCACAACCATTATGGAAATTAGTACGACACTCCCTTAAATAAATTCAAATCCAACTACTACCTTATGAATCAGCAATCTCCCCACTGGGCATATACCCTAAAGAAATTAAGAATATAATGAGAAAAGAAGTGTACACCTATGCTTATTGCAGAGATTTCCGCAAAAGCAAAAACATAGAAACAACCAAAACCCCTGTGTTAGGCCAGGTACACCAGAGAAACAAATTCATCGACACTCATATATGTTAGATAGAGCCTTATATAAAAGAGCAATTCAATATTGAGAAAACAACCCAGCCCAGTCCAGATTAAGTCCCCAAGCCCAATATTAGTTCATCTGTCCAATACCAATCCAAAAATTCCTTTTCAAACTCACATAGTCACTTGTAATGATGTTGAATGCAGGAAGATCACAGGCCAGTGAATGAAAAGTCTTGTATCCAGTGGTGGTGGAAGCATCTCAGCACTGGCATGGCTCTCCACATTGCTCCTCAAGTGTCCCAAGAGCAGGAAAGTGAAGACAAGAGAGAGTGTGTCCCACCTCCAGGGAGAAAGAAAGGAAGTTCCCAGAATTCTCATGAGAAGGCCAAACTCATAAGAAGGCATGATCAAGCTGTGACTTAATTGACAGGCTAAACTCTGACCCTTTATTCTTTTATCAAGTTGACATGAAATTGTGTAACTACCACAAACCCCCAACAGTAGAAGAATAGATAACAAGCTCTCCTACACGCATACTATGAAAAATTTTGTATCAATAAACAACGATAACTTTGTTAAGTGCTGCAAGATTTGGACAGAACTAGAGAATATGCTTAGGAAACTCAGTCAGTCTTACAAAGATAAATATTCAATATCACCATTGTTATATGAAAAAACAAAGAAGAAAAAAGATATAGTTTATGCATTAATAGACAAGACTTTGATGATTAAGAGGAGGCCAGGGATGGGGTTGGAAGCAGAGATAAGGGAGGGTTGAGAGGAGGGCAAAAATGGAGGGTTTAACAGGAAAAACATAAAATAAAAATTAATCCATGAGAGAGAAAAAAATCCCTCTAGTTTCTTTACCCCTTAGATCTATATATTGGTCTGAATGGCAAATAAAAGAGGAAAAATAAAACTAAAATGGACTTGGAGTCTTTACTGACATACAAGTTCATTTCAAACACATGAGGAAAAAAATTAAATAAATAGTTCAGTTTGACCAAGTGGAATTTATACCAGGTATGGAAGGATGGTTTCACATTCGAAAAACAACCAATGTAGTTCACCACAAAACCACATAAACAAGACAAAGAATAAGAACCACATGATCATATCAATAGATGTTGAAAGAGTACTTAATAATATCCAATAATCATTTCTATTAAAAATCAGTAAGATAGGAATAGAAGGGAATGTCTCAACATAATAAGGGCCATATATGAAAAACCGATAGCCAATAGCACACTCCATGATGAAAAACTGAAAACTGAAACTGAACTAGGATCCCCTCTATCACAACCCTTATTCAGCATTGAGCTTGAAATCTGAGACAGAAATATTAGAAAATGAAAACAAACAGAATCAAGGGAATACAATTGGGCAACGGAGAACTGACGCTCATACTATTTACAGATATTTATATATAACCCCCCATAAATTTCACAAAAAGACAATTGGAAACATTTAAGGAATTTGGTAAGTAGCAGTATAAAAGATCAACAAACAGAAATGAATCTGATTCCTAAATATCAGTGATGAGAGCTATGGAAAAGATGTCAAGAAAAGAATATCATTTACAATAACCACACAAAAGATGAAATGCCTAGGATTAAACCTAACCAAAGAAACAAGAGACCGCACAAAGAAAACTCCAGAACATTATCACAAGGAATCAAAGTAGACCTTCACAAATGGAAGAATAACCCATGTGCATGGATAAGAAGGCTTACTATTGCAAAAGTGCCAATACTGCCTAAAGCAATCCAAATATTAATGTCACTCTTTAAAGAAATTTTAAAAACTAATTACCAACTTAAATGGAGAAAGAAGAGACCTAAGTTAAGCAAAGAACTTCTCAGAGACATTGGGCAATAGGCATATATGAAACTGACCTTTGGGGGGGGAAGAAATTTTTTGAGCAAAATTCATGCAGAAACATTTTATAACCAATGAATATCTTTAGCATTCCTGGTTACTACACCTACTTTACTGCTGTAGACCTGAAAGATGTATTTTTCTGCCTTCCATTAGAAACACAAAGCAAGTCCATTTTTTGGTTTTGAATGGCAAGATGGAGGCAGAAAAAGACAGCTGTGTTGGTTTCTTTTACTGACGCATGTTAAGAACTCCCTGAAATGCTTGAGAACTGCATTGCTATCAGATGAGGAACACTTGCCATACTTTAAAAAGGAGTGCGATCGCGATAGGTAGACCACCTCCTCATTGGGAATGTTTCCAAGGAGGATTCCATTCAGAAGTCAATAATGGCTTTGAACTTTTCTGGCTGAAGCTGGAAAAAACGTCAAACTTGCAACAACTTAAATATTTAGGCTTTTAAATAACCCAGAGGTTATTTAAATAGCCCAAAGGCTTCTGCCAGAACACACAGAGGTCATGTGCCAGCTTCATTGCCCACAAACTGCAAACCGCTGTGGGGCTTCCATTAGGACAGCTGAACTTTGTCAAATCGGGGTCCCTAATTTGGGAGCGTTGGATTAGCTTCTCTACTTAGCCACCCAAGGAGCTGTCAGAGACCCTCTTAAATGGACCCTGAAGTGCTGGCAAAACACTTAGACAAGCTACCAAAACTCTCATCCCTTACTCTCAGAGTATGAAAAGTCTTTGATCTCTAAGTTAAAGTGAAATAGGAAAACAAAGGGGCCATGAGCGGACTCACGCAGACTCTAAGACCCTGGAGATACTTCATCAACTACCTTGGACTCTTGTTTCAAAGAAGTAATCCTCTGTCTCAGGGCATAATTACAAAGGAAACTACTAAATTTAACCTGAAACCTAACACTATTGTGTTTACTCTGCATGCTGTGGCTATCTCGTGCTATCAGGCTAGAACAAAAAAAGACATGTATGGCTCATGACCAGAATGCACGTAACCCTGCAGAGTTCAGTCTGAGTGGCCTTGCCCTCCTGCAGCAAAGAAGCAAAGATTAAGTTCGACCTAAGCCCCAGTAGCTCAAAACAGGTCAGAGTGGCAATAGGAGGGCAAGCTTTTCTCAAAAATAAAATATCGGAGCTGAGCAGTGCTTTCAGTCAGCCACAGGTTTATAGCATGTATTCTACTTGGATCGGTTAACACATTTTAACAAAGAAACTATGGTTAATTGGGCATATGGAATATTCTCAAGTGCTTATTGATTCTTTTCCAAAATGAACTAAGATATATTCTTATATACTTAAGAAGAAATTGCCCATGTCCTCTTGGAAAAATATCATTCCCAGGTTTGGCTTCCCCCATAGTCTGAATAAAGATAATAAGACTCATTTTCTCTGAGTAGTTGTTGAAGAAGTTTTTGCTTAGAAATCCCCACCAAATGAAGAAACAGCCCATCAAAAGGTGTCAAGAAACTAAATGCCCATGGACTAATGTTTTGCTTTTAGCTTCATTAATATTTTGTACAGTGCCCAGGGAAAAGTAAAAATTAGGCTGTTTTGAACTAATATGTGAGATGTACTCAATTTCTTCCCTCAGGTGCCCACTACCCAGTTTAAAATGTCTAGTAATTAACATTATGCTTTCTTTAGCCTCAGTTTAGTCCAAACTTCACAAAAAACAGAAGTCATTAAACTCTGTTTCCAACCAGGTCAGGCACTCCTCTGAACCTGAAGAGATCCAGCTATGAAGTTCGAGGGAGTAAAAACCTCGTATTCATCACACCTGGATCAAGCCAGGGGCGGTTACAGGGACTGGCCTCTTTGACCCCCACTCAGGACTTCATACGTTTACTTGAAGACAGTTCTTTCTGCAGCACCTTTCACTTTCCTTCCACAAAAGACTAATCTGGATGATGCTTTTGTTCTTCTCTTTTCTCAAATATCTATAGTATTGTTTAAATCTGAGTGTTAGTTATTAAATGTGCTGACATTTTAATAATAGAGTTACTTATGATGATACTCATACTAAACTTCTTCCTCTGGGTATTTACTTTGTGACATCATCATGTACTTCTCTATACCAACTCTAAAGAGAGTCTAGTAAACTCTAGTTATATTAGTCAGCTATAACTTCTCTTCAGAAACCATTTAGTCTTGACGAGACCTGCAACAGGACAAAAGTTAACCAAAGACTATAATAATGATCTGTATCTCCTTAGAAAATTTCAATATGCCCCTTGTATTTCTAGTCAGTATCTCAAGATCGGCATTCTAGGCACACAGAGAAATTATGAACTAGCTTACATCACTGAAAAACCCACAAATGCCACCTCTCTGGAATTAGATGACCTTACCCAAAAACTAAGTCAAAACTGGGGAGCAATTTTTGAAAATCAAGCTATCCTGGACTACCTGTCACTAAGATATAATCAAGAATGTCAGAAATGAAAGGAATTGTGTCATGTCATCCTTTCATATAATTCTCAGTTTACAGAGAACATCCGTGAAGAAACCAAGAAAATCCGCCTCGATTAAAATTTTGTTTTGTTTTGGTATTTCATAGCTCACCTCCTGGTTCCTTCATTTCTTATAGCTAAAACTGTTATTTCTAGGAACTATTCTTATCCTGTGACTTCAGCCTCTTTGTCTGTTGTATCCAGTGTGTCCCCTCCCTGATTTCAGCCTTAACTTCCACTGTCTCACAGTTAGCAAAAGCTCAAAGGAAAGTAAATGCTGGATTTTTTTTTGCATGACTCTTTGAGTTTAAAAAATTAATAGGTTGTAATTATTCTACCTTCAAAAGAAGTAATATGTAGCCCAAGCTATTTCACTTAACAAGACACCATGAAAACAGCCTGCATTGCTGTTGGTCCCTTTGCTGGTACTTTCTAATAAAACCTTCTCATTCTTCCTCTAAAAAGTGGCATCAGTGAATTGACTTGGCTGCTCTGACACCTTTTAATGGTAGCACTGCTAAAACTGATTTCAATTTTGCAACTCAAGCATACCCGGCTACACTATTTTCCTCCCCCAATAAACTCCCTTTGCTGAGTGTAAAGACACAATCATTTGGTGATTCTGGCCATCAACACTTGGCCTTGGCAGTACACATTTTCCCACGACATGATTAAAGCTCCCAAACAGCTTGCTATGTTACCCCCTTGCTGAGGAGGGAGCACGTCAGTAGGCTAGGCTTTGAAAATGCAGGGGGCTGTCTGATCTTAGAAGGGTAAGCCCAGCTACCAGGGAAATAAGCTAGTTGAAAGAATACCTACCCACCCCAGCCCCACAGCTCCCCATCCAACGATTTTTCTCCAGGGTCCTCTTAAAACTGAGATAGGAGAAGATGGTGGTGGTCTGATTTGTGCCGTTAGACACAAACATTTATCACACTGAGACTAATAAAGCTGTTGTTTTGATCTCTTGTTTACACAGTCTTTCCTTCTGCAATGTTCCAAGTAATCTTTGTTCCATGCAGCATTGGATGACCTCCTGTAGCCAGATGGCCTCCCTGTGAATGTTCCTTGCACTTGTGTTTTCGTAGCTCTACGGTCTGGGCTCACATGGCCTCCTTTATCCCTATGCATAAAGTGTACTTACAAGAAGAGGGCCCTCACATCTGCACTCAGTAGGGAACCTTTCTTGCATACTGAAGTAAGACTTTCACTGTTCTAAACAGTATTATTTGTGGTGGGGTTGTTTTTTTTTTTGTCTTTCAAATTTTAAAGTATTTGGAGTCATTTTCTCTTCCCAAATGGAGAGAGAGGTCAATCTGTAAAATGATGATGACCAAATATTATTGACTGGTAAGTTCCAAAGGCACTGTTCAATGCTTTGCTTGCAATAGCTATCTCATACACCATTGTTTTGCAAACAAGGAACCCAGAAAAATTTCTGAGGTCACGCAGCGACAGTAAGTGATGTTCCCAGAATTACACCATGTGGAATTATGCTTCTAATTCTAGAATATTCCCTCCAAAGTGCCATTCTATTCAATATTTTAAGCAGTCATCTCTTGCTCCTACTGGGTCCACTTACAATTATTCTGCCTCCTCGTGTGCTCTTTTCCATTTGTTTCGACAGAGACTAAGTGGTCTGCATGTCTTCCATCTGGTAGGTCCTAGAGAGCTAGCATAAGCCGGGAACAAAGCTCCAGTGTCTTTGCTGTGACTTCAAGGTTTAGCTGGTCTCCATTGTGGGAATATCCAGACCAGCAGACAGATTCTCTTTCCTCCTTGAGACGGCACCAAGCCCCAGGCCTGTGTTCAAAAACCTCTTCAATCAAAAACAGATGTATTATCATTGAATCTGAAACTCTGGGGGTTAGGCACAGCCTTTATAATCACATGAAAGTCATCCCTTAGGTTCCTATTCCAGGCTATTCTGTGAAACCTCTTCCACATATTCACCCAAGCAGGGCTTAACTATCTGGATTATAGACATTTCTGCTTGAGTCCAAAAATGATAAAATGTTCTTATTCCTTGTAGAGTCTGATCACTTACCATATTCAACCGATATTTATGTCTCTTTGAACTTTAATATTCCTTCTGCCCCAAAGGAATCTGTGTGTTTAGGAACACTATGAAAACTGAATGCTAGTGGAGTACGGGAAACTTTAATATTTCTTTTAAATATATGGATTCTAAAGACAGATCCCTACTTGTTCCTGAAAAAAATGTGACATGTCTGTACTGCATAACATATTTATTAACAGCAAACATGTACTTAGTTTCTACTACATACTGATTTAAATGGTTTAACACTAGATGGAGAGGTTGGTACAAATATGTGTAAAAGTGATAGTGCATGGCCACAAGGTGCAGAGGTAGAAGAAAAAGGCCTAGATATTTACAACCTAAATGTGACAAGCTATTTGAAAAGCAAGGATTTCCAAATCAGAAGGGTGGAAATATTTCATAGAGAAAGTGGTCTTTGACATCCCAATTAAAGATTAGTAGGACTTTGATGAGTAGAAAAATCACCCAAAGATGTTTGGTGAAGGCTACAGGGAGAAAGCTATGACAAAGAATTCAGCAGAGAGCTACTACAGAATAAAGAATATTCTGTATAACTAGGAGTTAGAATAAGTAACTGATTTAACTGATTCATGGTGTAAAGCATAGGGACAAATGAGTTGCATACTAACTGGGGAGGATCTTATGGGACAGATTCAGAATGTTTAATGATACACTGTTTCCAAACTCCAGATGATAGCCTTATCTAGAATATGAAAATTATAAAAAAAGAAATAATCAGTTAGCCTTAGCAGCAATGTGGACAATGCATCTCTTTTAGGAAAATCCTTTAGGCACATCACTATATCTGATCACTTCCTGTGCTTTTAAGACAAGTTTAAATATGGTTCTCTGATGAAACATACAATTTTCCTCTAGTTATTTAATGCTTCCTCCCCCAACCCCACCCCTACTCTCAGGATCCCAATTCTACCTGACAAATCTGGCATGTACGTTGGTAAGATACACAGATAAGAGCTGGAAATGCCAGGGAATCCAGGACAGATAAACCCCTCCAGACCAATAATGACAGTAGCGATACCAGGATGGTAAAGGTAAGGTGGAGGAGACAGGTGGAACTGATAACAGTGATCTTCATATAACCCCCTCCCAGGGTTAGAGACAACAGCAAAGTCGGTGAAGGGAGACAGCAGTCAGTTTAACACATGAAAAATAAATTATAAATTATCAAGGCTTCATGAGGGAGGGTGAGGTAGGCAGAAAAATGAGCTGATACCAAGGGCTCCAGTAGAAAGAAAATGTTTTGAAAATTATGATGAAAACATATGTACAAATGTGTTTGACACAATGGATGTATGTATGGATTGTGATAAGAGCTGTAAGAGCCCCCAATATAATGATTTTTAAAGATATGAAAACAATAATAATTTATAATTTATCAAGGTGTCACAAGGGGGGGATGGGCAGGAAAAAAGAGGAACTGATATCAACACTCGAACTGAAAGTAAATGTTTAGTGAATGATGATGGCAACATATGTACAAATATGCTTAATACAATCAATGTATGGAATGTTATAAGCTGTAAGAACCCCCAATAAAATGAATTTTAAAAACATTTAGCATTCAAATAAAGGTATTTTAAATGTAATATAAATAGATGGATAGTTCTCCCCAGTTCCTTATCCCATGCCACCTTCCCACAAAAAAACCATAAAATCCATCTGCCAGGACATTAATACAATTATCAAGGTTACTTTAGGTCCTTGGGTGACAAAGAGTTTGCACTGACTAATAATGTAAGGAATGTCACAGTTCATATCCATCCAGTACTATCACAGAAAAAGGGTCTGGTGATTTGCTTTCCTAAAGATTACAACTAAGAACATCCTATGGTGCAGTTTTGCTATGTAACACATGGTGCCATCACGGGGTGGATTCAATTCAATGGCAATGGGCTTGATTTGATTTTCTGTTGTTGTTTAACATCATTATTTATAGGTTTCTCTGTTAATTTCCATGAGAATTTGTTTAGACACAGATGGTTTCTCACAATACACAGGTTGTTGTTCTTAGGTGCTATCCAGTTGGCTCCAGCTCACAGCAAATTTATGTGCAACAGAATAAAACATTAAAACTACTTAAAAAAAACTTGACCCATGGTTACCACGGATGAAGAAGGAAGACGTTTTGCTTAGGGGGCATTGAGTTGATGTTAATGGTGGTGGAATAATTTGGAAAAGGATGTCTATAATGGTTGTCCAACACACAGAGTATAATCAATGGCACTGAATTGTACATGCAGAAGTTGTACTATTGAAGAATGTTTTGTTTTGTGTATCTTTGCTACAAATAAAGATATAATTACATGAATAAAAATGAGTATGAGAAAGAAGAAAATGTTTTAAAAGTGATTTTGGTAATGATTGTATACCTCTTCTTGATATTGCTGAACTACTGGATTGTATGATATGTGGTTGAAGTTCCAATACAAATGTTTTAAAAAAATATGTGATAAGTTTTCTTAAGTCAATGATAATCATGGCAGAATTAGTGAGTAAGCATAATGTAGGTCTCTGTGGTGAAAGATTGATTGCCAAGTTCTACTAATTAGTTTCCACATACAAGGAATTCCATTGTCTGATGTGAAATTAATCAATAAGGCCTAGAGGAGACAAGTCCCTAGGAGGACAGAGTATTAAAGAGTGTTTAGATCCAGAAGAAAGAGTTGTACCCTATCCTATGGCGGAATGTGCATGAATACTTCTAAACCAGTGGTTCTCGACCTTCCTAATGCTACGACCCTTTAATACAGTTCTTCATGTTGTGATAACCCCCAACCATAAAATTATTTTCATTGATACTTCATAACTGTAACTTTGCTACTAATTGGGTGACCCTTGTGAAAGGGTCGTTCGACCCCTAAAGGGGTCGAGACCAATAGGCTGAGAACCATTGTCTAAACCATTCTATTCACAGAACATTATTCTTATCTGGGAAATAATTTTGTAATGGATTAAAGAGAATTGGTCTAAAATAAAAGGGGTAGATGTAATAGTTGTAAATGAAAACTGACATGGTGTCCCAAGCTAAATATTCATTTCTAACACAATGAATTGGTATTTCTTAACCTTACTATTGCTGAAATTTTGGGCTATATTATGCTATTGAGTATTTTTAAGTAACCACCTTGAGCATTACAAAGTGTTTGGTAATACCCTATAAATACCAACAATAACCTACCACTCCACCTTCTACTTATGACTGTGGAATCCCTCCAGACACTTCTACATATTCTGTGAGTGTCGTAGTCATTCCTGGTTGAGAAAAAGCAGTAAACCAGTTTCACTTGTGTGTTTTCCCATATTTGTTAGAGTAGAACTAGGATCCATGGGTTTTCAACTGATTACTTTTCAGAAGTATATTCTCAGATCTTTCTCTCAAAGCATCTCTGGGTAACTGGAAATGACAGAGTTTTGTTTAGAAACTGCAATGCATTAGACTACTTGCTATGGTTCTTTGTAACTTCCACCAAATGACTGGGTAGGAAAATACGTATAGGGTGTATGAAACTTTCTTGAGGGGATTGGTCAGTTTTGTCATACCGCTGATATAAAATAAAGCATCTCAGAAGCAGAAGAGGGAAATCACACAACTATTAAGAAAGTAGAGTCATGAGTTGCGTGTGACTTTTGGACCTCGAGATTCTTCTGCAACAGAGGAAGAAACACCAAGAATAGGAGACAGTGTTGGCTTTCTAGCCCACAGAATGAGTGAAGCTCAGAGTCTTTGAGCTGGAGACTGTTTGCAGGGCAGGGTACTCTTTTGACATTTATGAGCACTAAAGGAGTTTAGTGATGCTTGAGAAAAGCTGAGGCCATGGTGTGAAGGCGCCAAGTGGCTGAGAAGCAAAGGACCAGAGCGAGGTGTGCCTGTTGGCAGAGATAAGAAGATGCACTGTGGCTAAATAACAGTTTTCTTAGTATTTCTGATCCTTATAAGCTATTAGTCCCTCTAAGATACCTTATCATCTAAGTATTGTGTGTAGCCTTTGTGGACATTGTAATGGATTATTGAACCCAGCAGAGAAGTTTGTACCACAGGTAGCATGTTAGACAAGGTTCTCTAGAGAAGTAAAATATCTCTCTCTCTCTCACACACATACACACACACACACACATACACACACACACAAAAAAATGGCTTACACAATTGTAAATCCAGGTCAGCTCAAATCCAAGGTCAGATGTTAAGTTGGAGGCTTCTCCTGGCTCATGTAGCTGAAAGTGCTGATGAACTAGGAAGCAGGAAGATGAACCAGGAAAACCACAGGCTGATGGGTACAGGGATGAATAAATCCAAGGTAAGTCAGACTTGTGACTATAGATTCTAAAGAATCAAAGGTCAGCAGGTCAGGTGGCAAATCAAGTGGCAGGCTGCTGATGACTCACTCTCATGGTGCCCACACCCACTTGACATTGTTGTTAAGGACCCTGGAATTATTTTCAACTCCTAGCAACCCTAGGTATAGCAAGACAAAAACACTACTTGGTCCTGCAGCATTCTCATAATCATTTCTATATTTAAACGCACTGTTGCAACAACTGTGTCACTCCATCTCATTGAGATCCTTTATCTTTTTCATTTCCCCTGTGCTCTATCAAGCATGATGTTCCTCTAGGGAGGAACCCATTTAGAAGTAACCTTTTCCTTTTCAGATAACTCCCATATAAAATAATGGTGACCTACCTTAAAAACACATACATTCCAGGTCTCGATTCGCCCCCAACCCCATGTATTAAACAGTCAACAGAAATATCTGATTAATCTAATAGTAATGTCTTTTCTGATCATTTAGACTATGACAGTTATTAGGGTTTAGTGGTAGAATTCTCACCTTCCATGGAGGAGTTAAGGTGCCCTGTTAATGTAGTGGTTACAAATTGGTTTTGCTATCCACAAGACCAACAGTTCTCCAGTAAGGTATAACAGTCTCAGAAACTCATGAGGGCAGTTCTATTCTGCCCTATAGACTTTCTACAACTTCAAATCTACTGGATGGCAGTAAGTTTGCTTTTTATTTGGTATGCAGAAAACCTGGATTCCATTTTGAGCTAAGTCACCTCCTGTACAAATGTAACCTGTTTGTCAGTGGAGGCTAGTATATTTTTATGCTGAACAAGTTTCAATGGAACTTCTGAAATAACGTGGATTATGATAAAAAGCCTGGCAATTTACTTTTAAAAAGCAGCCAATGAAAAACACTATGATCACAAAGTTGTGATCATAACTAATCATGGGAAAGGTAGAGCACTAGGCAGTATTCTGTTACCTCATACATTGAACCACCATTTATCACCACCAAGCTTGTAAGGAAGAGGAATTCAGGAGATTATCTATACAAAGAAGAGACCTTAAAGTCAGTCAACTGTTTGAAGTACCCCCAAGATTCTGCAAGTCTACTAGGGGCTTTGACTTGAAAATCAAGCCTATATTTATGCATATGAATCAGAGGTCATGCCTGTGAAACTCTACGTATATTCAGAGAGATGGATACCTCCTGAAGCTCAAGCTGTTTGTATACATCATTGTTTTACTTTATGAAACTTCCCAAATGAGAGAAGGAATGTTATCTGCCACAATTTTATGTCATCTTTAAAAATAATTCTTCCAGTAATTTTTTAGGTGAACAGAAATCATAAACTGTAGCCTCTCTCTCCAGAGATGAGGATGCTTCTTCTGTGGGCTCCCACTTTTTGCAAATATAAACACCACCAATATAAAAACATCCGGCATGCCTGAAGGAACTGTGATCCAGAAAACACTTGATGTCAGGTTGTCCTGGCATATTTCCCAGAGTATATTGGAAATGACAGAGGGAGGCATGAGCAAAATAACATGGGTCCTAGGTGCCTGGCTTAAGCCCTTCATTGCAAATGTAACCCAACCTTTTCAAAGCTAAATTTCATTATGGAAAACAGAACTAATATTACTATAGTAATAGTTTCTCTTTCCCAAAGTTTCATGATGATTAGTTTCATGATGAGGCACATTTATAAAATGTGCTTGTGTTTGTTTTAGCTGTTCTTAAGTTTACTGCTTACAAAAGAACAAAACCTTGGCAAGTCCTGTATCATCCTCACTATTGCCAGCATATTCTAGTCCACTGGGGACTATTGTGCTAATCCATCTCACACAGGATCTCCCAAATCCTTATTATCCCTCCACTTCACCAAGCATAGTGACTTTCTTTAGTGATCCTTCTCTCCCAATAAGGTGTCCAGAACAAGTGTGCACAATATGTTCTGTTGTAAGCTATAAAGTTGTCATTGAGTAATTTTCAGAAATAGATTATCGTGTCTTTTTTCCTATTCCGTTGTAGTTTGGAAATGTTGCAGGTACTTGCTCACATGTGTCTCTCCTGTTATTTGAAGTAGTCATAGCATACCTTCCAGCATCACAGCAACAGCCAAGGGACCACAGTATGATAAACTGACAGAGAGGGGATAAATAATGTGCTTATAAATCTACAAATATTTTTATTTGTGTATTTATTGTTTTAGATGGATGATGCCCATAAATTTTTTGTATCATTCATGTTCTTTTTCCAGATGAAGCCAAAGCATTCTTCAAGCATGAAGATCAAACCCATGAAAGCATCATCCTGCCCAGGCACACATTCTTTGGCCTGAAAACTCACCCAGGTTAAGTTTTTTGACATAGTGAGTGTGGTAGTTACATAATCTGTTGTCAATTTGATACTGAAGAGTGACAGGGGGGAGTTTAGACTGTCAATCAGGTCACAGCTTGATGACCTCATTTGGAGCACTAAGGAGATACATAGCTCACTGGAAGCGGGATACATGCTCACTCCCAGAGAGGCTCTCTACTGACAAGACACATGGAGCTATGCTAATGGCAGCGAGAGCCCTGGAGTCGGAGGAGTAACATAGAGACCCATGCCAATGATGAAATGCTTCTACCACCACTGGACCCACAAGACTTTCCACCCACTGGTCTGTGATCTTCCTGCATTTTGCATCATTGCATGTGTTTTGTGAGTCTGAAAAGGACTTTATAAATTGTCATCAGACATATGGCTTAATATTGGACTTAAGGACTTGATCTGGACTGGGCTGGGATGTTTTCTCAATATTCAATTTCTCTTGTATATACAGCTCTTATATACATATGAGCACTTCTGGATTTGTTTCTCTAGTCAACCCTGCCTAACAAAGTGAAGCAAACTCATCAACTTATTCCACCAGAGCAAATAAGCATTTTCTGTTCAATTCCTGCTCTTGGTTTACATGATCACTAAAGAGAAACAAAATAGGGATGTCATCATGTCTTTATTATTACAGACTTGTAGTAGTTGTGATAACCCAGTTGAAGATGGGGAAATCGAGTTGTATTCTATTTCCCACACCTAGATAATATTGGAATTTTGTTTTCTTCTCATGGTAAGTTGACATTTTTTTTTCCTGAATTGGTTGTGTCTTATATAAAGAATTGAATTGAAAGTTTTGGCAACTTTTAGAGGCAAACTGGAAAATTTGTTTGTAGGGAATAAGCCTAGGGCCAGACTCAAAGGTCTGCTAATATCTATATAGTCGGGAAGGAAAAAAAAAACGCTGCAATAATAAAAAGTTTGCTGTCTCAATTGTTCCTTTTCTCTAACTTCCCAACACCCTGAGGCAATCGACCCTAGAACTTCACTCTCTCCACAGGACTGTACTGACCTAGAATAAGTCAGTAATGTGTGACACACTCAGAGAACCATGGAGATGACAAAGCCTCTAGAAAAATGAATTATTAGTTAAAATTAATATTACTCAACTGTGTTATCTTCCTGAAGAGAAGGCACAAATGATTATCTATGCAGATGATACAAATATTGAGGAGGAAGAAATGCTATAGATGACTAAATGCAGACACAAGTAAAACCAAGTAAAGTAAAAGCAAAGCAGTTGGGACAAAAAAGAAAACTATCTTTATCTTTGTCCCAAGCTTTCATCTCAGTATTTACTTGCAATAAGCAGTTCCAAAAGGTGTCAAAGGATTAGATGGAGATAACACTTGACAAAAATTTCTGATCTGGTAGGGTAAAGGTGAGGAGACCACAAAAGGGAGCTAGGTCCATTAGTTAGAGCCCACAACCAAAGATGAGCTGTTAGAATGGTGTATCCATAGTGTGGCATGATTTTAAAGAGAAAAAAATGAAGAAGAAAAACCCACCATGGTCCTGATTTCCAGAAGGCCCTAGAATAGTAACATCTCAGACCTCAAACTGTGTCATTAAATATAGTAATGCATTAAAGATAATTATAATACTAGGGCCCTAAGGGAATATTATAAAAATGTGATCCAATAGCCAAGAGTTGAATCAATAGAAATTTGAGGGGCATGTCACAGGAAACTGAGTACACTGGAACCTCTATACAGTTTCTCTTTCTCTTCCTTTTAGAGTAAAATACTCCCAAAAGTAGACACAAAACATAGATGGAATAATTATATGGTTTTTAAAAAGCAGTAGCTTAAAAACATCTTACTGGAATATAACATAGCGCAACAGTGGCTCAGGAATATGTTGTGTTTACAGTAGGAATCTTCTTGAGGGCTTTTTCACACAATGCTCTCGACCAGGACCTTTGATAGATTTTATATCAACGTGGTTGGGCCAGGATTCTCCCCTGAAGTGATCTAATATAATGTAATAAACTCCATGATGGGACCTAACATTAGTATCCAAGCAGTTGTGGGAAGAATAAGATAGAGTACAAATATGAGACAATTTGATGCCACTTAACAACCAAAATGATCTCCTTGATCTGGTGTCAGCCTCGACACAATTTAAAGGAAATTTCTATGGGTGTTTTGTTGTTGTTGTTAGGTGCTGTTGAGTCCATTTGGACTCATAAAAACCCTATATACAACAGAGTGAAACACTGTCCAGTATTACACCACCCTCACAAATGTTCCTAGGTTTGAGTCTATTGTTGCAGTCACTGTGTCAATCCATCTCATCGGGGGTCTTATACCCTTTTCCACTACCCTTATATTTATCCAAGCATAATGTCCTTTTCCAAGGACTGGTTTCTCCTGACTATTTGTCCAATATGCATGAGACAAAGTCAAGTCACCCTTGCTTCTAAGGAGCATTCTGCTGTACTTCTTCCAAAACAGATTTATTGGATCTTTTGGCAGTCCATGGTATTTTCAATATTCTTCACCAGCATGACAACACAAGTGCATTGATTCTTCTTTGGTCTTCCTTATTAAATGTCAAACTTTCACATGCATATGAGGCTATTGAAACTACCATGACTTGGGTTAGGCGACCCTAGTCATCAAAGTAACTTTTTTGTTTCCAAGATCTTAAAGAGGTCTTGTGCAGCAGAATTAGCAAATGGAAGGATATTGGATTGTTTGATCTCTTGACTGCTGCTTCCATGAGCATTGGTTGTGGATCCAAGCAAGATAAAATCCTTGACAATTTCAATCTTTTCTCTGTTTATCATGATGCTGCCTATTAGACTAGCTGTAAGGCTTGTGGTTTTCTTCACATTGAGTTGCAATCTATATTGAAGGATATAAGCTTTGATCTTCATCAGCAGTGCTTCAAGTTTTCCTCACTTTCAGCAAGCAAGGTTGTGTCCTCTGCATACTGCAGATTGCTAATACGCCTCCCTCAAAACCTGATGTCACATTTTCTTCATATAATCCAGTTCCTCTGATTATTTGCTCAGCATAAGATTAAATAAGTATGATGAAATTATACATTACACATTTATTGACTAAACTATGCAGTATTCTCTTGCTCTATTTACACATGAGTGTGAAACTACACTTAATATAACTGATATTATATTAATGGAAGCTAGCTCACTTCTGTGGCTCTGGATCCTGCCTCTGGCTTGCTGATTATCTGCTATATTGCCTGTCAATCCTGAGAGCCATCAGCAGACTTCCAACCTCAGATTCATTGAACTCTACATCCACCAAGCTGTGGATTTCCTGCTTCCTGGATAGTCATACCCTGAAGCTATATAAGTCAGGAGAAGCCTTAAGTTGAATATCTGCCCCCCGACCCCAGACACAAACCAGACTAGATCTACTCTACTCACTTCTACAACTATGTGAGCCACTTTCTTGATGCAAATTTTTTTTCTATATGCACATTTATAAGCATCATTTGCTTTGCTATTCTAGAGAACCCAGCCAAATGCAAGGCCTATGGGGAGATTGAGGAGGACTTTGTAGATGGGTGTCAGACATATGGGCTAATGTTGGACTTATGGGCTTGGATAGCACTGGGTTGCGATGCTTAATTAATGTATGCTTACCCTTTATACAAAACTGTCTCTGATATACATATGAGTGTCTATGAATTTTGTTCCTTCAATCTACCCAGACTAACACCAATGTCCTTGAATAATGAAAAATAAAGGATAAAAGAAGCCCTTTTGGCAAGGTGGTGGAGTAGGCAAACTCTCTTCAACAAAGAAATAAGAAACCAAAGGGAAGAGAGCCAAATAATTATTTTGGAAACCTGGACTAAAGAGAAGGATAGAGGAGTATATTAAATACCTACTAGGTATAAAAATAGAAGGAAATAGTGAGAGAAGTGAAAAATAGGTAAGTTATCTGCCAGTCTCAACATAGCACAGCCATCTTAAACTTTTCCAAGCATCTCACTTGGCACACCAGTGGATGGCAACAAGAATGGTGGGATTCTCCCTTGTTCACAACATCCTTTTGGCAACCAGAAATTGGGTAAGCTTCCACCCACACACCCAGGGACTATCACCCCTGCTCCACCTGAAGTTGGAGCTGTGAACTTGTGGATGAGGTATTGGAAGCATCATTCGAGGCTGGTTTCTCTTCCTCATCAAACCAACCAAAAATGTAAATTCCATTCATAGACGAGCAAAACTGTCTTGCATAACCAACTCCCTTAGCCCCAGTTGCCCACTGGGCTGAAAAGAATTCCTTCCAAAAACAAGCAGCCTGACCTCAGCCACTATCACAGTTACCACAAACTAATTTCTGATCATGTATTCTGATCCCAGAGAACATATTGGTCAGCATAAAGTCCTTGTAGGATAAGGCATTTTCTCGCTCTTCCTCACACCACCTAGAGAATTCTTTGGGTGAAAAAGGGTGCTGAACCATATCTGGAGCCCTGTACTCATCAGTTTTCTCCTTCCCTTGTTTTACTTTTGAATATTTTTTCCTTTTCTTTCTCTTCTCTTATTTATTTCCTCTTTTCTAGGATGTTCCTCTTTTCCTTTCTCTTCTTTCTTTTTTGTTAGTTTTTCTTTATTACGCTCTTTACTTTTTCACTCTTTTCTTTCCCTCTCACTAGAATGTGAATTGTATTTTTCTTTCTTTTTAACAATATTTCTCAACTTATGTTTTTCTTTAATTAAAATTTTATTATTTTATTTTTCTTTGTATGATTTCCCCACACATCCATTTAATATTATTTATTTTCATTTAAAAGTTTTGTTTTTGTTTTTGTCCCCACCAATAGGAAATAGCACACGGTCCAGCCACACTTGTATATTCTGCAGCTATACTCACTGCCACTATACACTCCTTTACCACGTAATCGTCAATAAAAATATCTAAATCTAGCCTCACCTATGCTATATGAACAGTGAAACAGCAACTGTGAACACACATTTTCTATTACACTCACTAAAGCAGAGGTGGTGTGTGGATAAGGTATCATGAATATACTACATCAATTAAATACAAATACAATATTACAGTGTCGCAGAGCCAACATAAAATTTCAGTTCACATGAAAAATGAGGTAAAGTGGCTAAACAAATAATAAATATACAGGACCAGAAAATCTTTCTTAGGAACAGATGGCATAGGAACTAGCTGATAAGGAATTCAAAATAATTAGATTTAGGTCATTTTAATGGATTGTGAGAAAGAACAAAGATGCTACAAACAAAATCGAGAAAAATATAGAATTCAGGAAAATATTGCAAGAACAAAATAATTCAAAGTCAGAAGCCATACGTCAGGGAAAAATGAATCATTTAATGTTTTTTTTCTAGCCAAGTCCCCAACTCCAACCAAACAACCACCCCCTGTATGGGTTTGGTAAGAAAGTGGTGTAAGATACTAATAGGATTCACCTTTGAGTAACTGCAAGCAGAATTCTGTGGAGTGCCATCCTGCTATGTGAAATAAACATTTTGGAAAGGATGATGAGGGATCTCATTACCAGCCAGGAGTGGAGGACATCCAGGATTTCCTCCCAGTGAATTTTGTGGATTCAGATGATAGCTAAGGACATCAACGGAACAGCAGCAGAACCAGGAGCCATAGCCTTGAACAGAGTGATGGACTTACCAACTCAGAGTGTAAGTTAAAATGAGTTATTTTGTGTAGGAAGCTAAACTGTTGAGTAGAGTCCCTCTGGGTCCTTAATTGGAGAATTTGGATTTGCTGACACATGGAAGCGGAGTTGTGTGCCTTTGGACTGAGGTTTCCTTGAGTGGATGCCTGTAGGCACTTAATTTAAAAAATGGGTTTTCTAAGCCAGGGAGCTTGAGCTGAGTGCCTTCTGGTTAAGGCTTATAGCAGAGTGATATGCCACATTTGTGTCTTTGTTAGCAGATCTGAAACTTTGTAACTACTCTGAGCCTTACTTATTTGCATTACAACTTGTTAACATGCTCTCAATACCCTGTTAATTGTGAATTTCTAAATCTTGAAGTGTAGACATCACAATTGACATAAGAACCTAAAGGTTAATTGTAAAAAATTAATTAAGACTTCATAGATAAAAAGCCAGCAAATAGAAATTTAGAAGATTAATACTGATTGTATAATTAGATAATATATTAAAATTATAAACAGCAGAATTAAATTGATCAAAAGACAAATTAGTGAACTTGAAGAAGACAAATCTCTCAATAATTCTTATGGATGAACAACTAAGAGGAAAAAAGAACAAAATAAATAAAAAATAGTGGACCACAACCTAAAATTTCTGAATTCCAGAGCAGGAATACACAAAAGACACAGAAAAAAATATCAGAGTTGTTGGGAAAAAGTTTCCTGACATCATGAAAGAACAGAAGATATACATTGAAGAATCTGATCAAACCCCAACAGAATGGATCTTAAAAGAAATTCCCTACAGTATATCATAATCAAACTTGCCAAAAGAAGAGACAAGGAAAGAATCTTGAAAATAGTTGAGAAAAAATTTTAAAGTTACCAATAAAGGGAAACGAATATGATTGCTCTCTGATTTCTCAGTAGAAGATATGCAGGTAATAAGACAATAGAATTATGTGTATATAATTTTGAAAGAAATAAAAATGACAGCCAAAAATTATATAACCAACAAAATTATCCCTCAAAAACAATGGTGGCATTAGAACCTATCCAGGTAAACAGAAAATATATGGAATGGAAAAAATATTGAGACGTTTCATATAGAAGATACTAATAGGGATGCTTTGGACAGAGAACCCCTAAAACTAGGCTACAACCTGACAACCAGAGCAGACATTAAAATCCATGAAAACACGACCCAGAAGTTGACCAAGATATAGACATATGCAAAATGAAAAACACATACAACACTGAAAATAGAGAAACAGAGATATCAACTTGTACATGAAGATAATGGCATAGCAAATACAGGAAATAGTGTAGTTACAGAAATTTCAAAGTTAGATGCCCTCAAGTAGATTTTAAGAGAAAACAGATTGTTTTCAACTTTCGAAGAAATGAGCATCAAATAAAACAAATAAACTTCATTAAAACAGCTTCATTATATATATTTAGTAACTAGTAAAACACAGCAATTAAGAAAATGACGCAAAAAATACCCACAAACAGAATGTACTCAGCACGACTTCCGGGAAGATGACGACTGAGTAACACATACCAGTGGGACCCCACAGAAATCAGCCCAGCAGACTTACTAAGAGGGAAATTCAACACTGCTGGACCACAGGAGGAGCATTATAAAGATAAGTAGGCACAGATCCACAAGGTATTGTGGCTTACCACAGTGGAGGCCAGCTAGAGTTTCACCTTAGCCTGTCCATTGTCTTGGCCAGAGACGGGACCATTTGGAACCAGCACAGGGGATTTATCTCAACACAGCCACAGCTTGCTGCGGCCTAAAGGCAGGGATTAAATCCTTGCAGCCCCACAGACAGGGATTGGTACTCAGCTATATTGTTGCTTTTGTTTCCCTCTCTTCTCTCTATCCCCACACAGTCTCAGTGGGCTTAGTTTTTTTTCCTCTTTGTCTCTTCCTATTCTCTCACACTCCACTGCCAACTTACAGACCACTCCCCTTAGCCTACGGTATTTATGCCTGCTACCCACCCAGTTAGGTGAACTGCACCCTGTGCAGCATAGCCTGAGGCTGGGGAAAGCCTGGCTCAACTCCACCAGGGGATACTCCTCCCAACTTCTTACCACGGAATTCCTGCCTGTGTGGCCGGGGAAGCTCCTACTTTTCCTCTATTGTCGCACATGACTGAGGAAACTTCCTCCCAACTACCTTAGTGCCTCACATGGTCTAAGGAAACTTGGACAACATTTTCCAAAGTTACACGCTGCTGCAAGAACCCCTGCAGCAAACTACCTGACCAGGAGGATAAAGTGGTAGGCTAATTCCATAGTGAAATCAGCTGTAGGCAGTTAGAAGAAGCATTCCTATGGGTCACCCAGTGAGAGCCAGTGCCCTTTGACTCCCTGGAAAATGGCACCTGGCTCCTCTAAAACGATGCAACGCAAACAGCTATCAGCCCCAAAAACCTCAATGAAAAAATAGAAGAAACAAAAGGTAATGACAGAAGATGTCCTGAACATAACAATGTGCATTGAAGAAGCAGACATTGATCTGCCACAGAGAGAAATTTTCAGAATGCTGCTTGTAGACATACAGGATATGAGGTAAACAATACAGAAAAAGGATGGAATGATAGAGGAGATAATGTCCATATACCAAAGGGAAAAACAAGAGCTAAGGAGGAGATAACAAAAACCAGTAGTAGACTCACAAACTTCGAGATCTACTGGAGGAAGCAGAGAATCACACCAGTAACTTGGAGGGCAGCCAAGCAGACTAACAAACATGAACAAAATCTAATAAGATCATCAGAGAAGCTTAAAAAAGCCAAGAGCTATGTTACTGCTATGAAGAGGAACAACATTAGAATTATTGAATTACCTGAGGAAGATACAACAAAAAAGTTATCTGCAACAATAGTGAGAAAACATGGAGGCAAACTTTCCCAGCTTAATGAATGAAACCCAGCCAACCATTCAGGAGGCTGAAAGAACACAAGCTTGACTGAATCCCAAGAAGTCACCAAGGCACATAATAAATTACCCAACTTTTAGGAAAATGAGAAAATCATGAGAGCAGCTAGGGAAAAATAGCAATCACAAATAAAGGTCCCCAAATAAAACCATGCTTAGACTTATCAGCAGAAACTATGAAGAAAAGGAGAGAGTAGAGTCACATATTCCAAAAATTCAAGGAAAACAACACAAACCCAAGAATATTCTACCAAGCCAAATTATAGATCAAGATAGATGGAGAAGTAAGAGTCTTCCCAGACAAGGAAAAACTCAACGAATATGTTAGAAGAAACCCAACTCTACAAAATATCCTAGCAGATTCAGTATGGATGGAAGAACACTCACCAAGCATAAATAAGCGACCAACACGTAGAACAACCTCACCCAAAGGGCAACAAAGAGAAAACAGTCCCCAAGATAGTATTGGCTTAAGGGTGAAAAGAAGTCAATAATGATACACACACACACACACAACACACTAAGGAGAAAGGAAGGTAGAAAACACCCAACACAAAATGTAGGAGATGACATCACAGAGTATGCAGATGGAGATAATAACCCAAAATATCAATGGCCCAAACTCAGGCATTAAAAGACTGATGCTAGCAGACTGGCTTAGAAAACACAACCCATCAATCTGCTGCTTAGAGGAGACACATCTCAAGGCTACATACAAGAATAGGCTGTGAATCAAAGCTGGAAAAGGTATACCAAGCAAACATCAATTCAAGAAACGCAGGGGTTAAGATCCTAATCCTGCATAAAATTAACCTCAAAGTGCAATCCATAAAAGAGATAAGGAAGGACATTATATAATGCTCAGGGTAATGGTAGACAAAGAACCACTAAACATTGTAAACATATATTCACAAAACACTCCAAAAGATGAAAAAAGAAATCACAGTCTCAACACAGTCCCTATTATAGTGTGTGATTTCAATACACCACTCTCTGAGAAAGATAGATCACAGGGAAAGAAACTCAACAAGGTGACTAGAGCTCTAAATACAATTTAGACAATTTGACCTGATAGATATTTACAGAAATTTTCATCCAAATAAAAAAGTTTACATTCTTTTCAAGCCTGCATGGCACATGTTCAAAGATAGACCACATGCTGGGACATAAGGCGAATCTACATACATTTAAGCACATTGATATCATATAGACTTCTCTCTGACCACTGTGTCATAAGGCTGGAAATCAACATGAGGAAAATGAAGGAAAAAAGAGCAAACAATTGAAGGATGAATAACTATTGCAAAAGAGTGTGTGCTGTCACAGATCAGAAATGAAAATAGGACATTTCTAGAAACCAACGAGAATGAGAACACGATGTACCAAAACTTATGTGACAAAGCTAAGGCAGTTATCACACGAAGTTTCATAGCAATACATGTACACCTTAAAAGGAAGAGAGACTCATGAATGATATGCTGGCACAAAATATACAACAACTAGAGCAGAGGCAGTAGTACAATCCCACTAATAGCTAAAGAAAAGAAATAATAAAAATCAGGGCTGAGATTCAGGAGAGGGAAAATAAGAACACTATGGAAAAAATTAATGCTGCTAAAAGTTGGTTCTTAGAAAAGATAAACAGAATTGACACACTGCTGGCAAACCTAGCCAAATAAAAGAGGGAACAAATTTCAAAAGCAAGAATGAAGGATGAAAGAGGGGATATTACTAATGAAGGTTAAACATGATAGTGTGACAAGTAGAAAGTAAAGGAAATAGAGGAAAGAGCTAGGAGGTAAAGGGAATTTATAGAGGTCTAAATAAGGCATATACATATGTAAATTTATTTATATAAGAGGATGTGGAAATAGATCTATGTGCATATATGTTTTTAGGTAGCAGATGGACATTGGGCCTCCATTCAAGTATTCCCTCGATGCAAGAGTACTTTGTTCTATTAAACTAGCATTCTATGATACTCACCTTCCTGACACGATTGCTGAAGACAAAGCGGGTACATAAGCAAATGTGCTGAAGAAAGCTGATGGTCACTGGCTATCAAATAATAAAGGGTCTGGGGTCTTAAAGACATGAAGATAAACAAGTAGCAGCCATCTTTCTCAGAAGCAACAAAGCCCACATGGAAGACCACACCAGCTTGCGTGATCACGAGGTGCAGAAGGGATCAGTTATCAGGCATCAAAGAACAAAAATCATATCATTGTTTGCTCACCTCCCTGATACGATCGTTGAAGATGAATGAGTGCATAAGCAAATTTGGTAAAGAAAGCAGATGGGGCCCAGTTATCGAAAGGTATAGAAGTGACCATCTAGCTTAGAAGCAACAAAGCTCACATGGAAGAAGCACACCAGCCTGTGCAATCATGAGGTGTCGAAGGGATCAGGTAACAGGAATCATAAGAAAAAAACCATATTGTGAATGAGGCGGGGAGTGTGGAGTGGAGACCCAAACCCATCTGTAGGCAATGGACATCACCTTATGGAAGTGTCACAGAGTGCAGGCTAGCCAGTCTGGGTGCAGTGCAGCAACGAGGAAACATACAACTTTCCTCTAGTTCCTAAATGCTTCCTCCCCCCTCACTATCATGATCCCAATTCTACCTTACAAATCTGACTAGACTAGAGGACGTACACTGGAACAGATAGGAACTGGAAACACAGAGAATCAAAGGCGGATGATCCCTCAGGACCAATTGTGAGAGTGGCAACACCGGGAGGGTACAGGGAGGGTGAAGTGGAAGAGGAAAACCGATTATAAGGATCTACATATAACCTCCTCCCTGGGGGATGGATAGCAGAAAAGTGAGTGAAGGCAACATCAGACAGTGCAAGATACGACAAACAAATAATTTATAAATTGTCTAGGATTCATGAGGGAGTGGGGATGGAGGGGAAAATGAGGAACTGATGCTGGGGCTTAAGTGGAGAGCAAATGTTTTGAGAATGGTGAGGGCAGTGAATGTATAATTGTGCTTTAAAAAATTGATGTAGGTATGGATTGTGATAAGAGTTGTATGCACTCTGAATAAAATGATTTTTTAAAAGAAGGGCTATTACAACAGACCCTAATTAAATCAAAAGTGTAATTATACAGTACTATGAAGGATTATACTACAATGAATTCAACAACTTGGAAGACATGGACAAATGCTTGGAAAAACAAGCAATCCCTAAACTATTTCCAAAGGACATCAAGAATCTCAACAGACCCATAGCAATAGAAGAAACAGACAAGGTTATCAAGGGATTACCAACAAAAAAATCCCCTGGACTAGATGGTCTCACAGGCAAATTCTACCAAGCATTTACGGAAGAACTAATACCAATCCTACACAAACTCTTCCAGAACATAGAAAAGACGGCAAACTCCAATACTCCTTCTATGAAGCTAGCTGGTATAACTCTGATAACAAAACGGGGAAAGGATCCCACAAGAATTGAGAACTACAGAACAATATCCCTAATGTGCATCGATACAAAAAGCCTTAACAAAATACTGGCGAATAGAATACGAAGTATATAAAACAAATAATTCACCATGACCAATTATTTGGGATGCAGGGATGGTTTAACATAGGAAAGACCATTGGTATCATTCATCACATTGACATGAAAAACTGTGAGAACCACATGATAATATTGACAGATGCAAAAAGCATTCAACAACATCTAACACCAATTCCTGCTTAAGACACTAGAGAAGATCAGAATGGAAGGAAAATTCCTCAAGATAACACAAGCTATATATGAAAAACCAACAGTCAATGTGGTAGTCAATGGAGAAAAGACTAACACAATCCCACTGAAAAACAGGACCAGACAAGGAGGCACCTTGTCCTCACTCTTACTTAACATTGTACAGGAGGTTTTAGCTCACAGAATAAGGCGAAGAAATGACATCAAAGGTTTTCGCCTGGGGAAGAAGTGAAGCTGTCATTATTTGTAGATGATATGATTTTATATATGGAAAATCCCAAAAGCTCCAAAAGAGGAGTACTGGAAGCAATTCAGGAGTTCGTAAGGGTGGCAGGATACAAGATCAACAAACTGAAGTCCATTGGACTGCTATACACATTGTATAAGACCATAGAAGAGGAGATGAAAAAGGTGGTACCCTTCACAATAGTCAAGCACTAATTGAAATATCTAGGTATGTACCTGACTAAAAGAACAAAAGATATATATGAGGAAAACTACAGAACACTATTACAAGAAACCAAGAAGGACATCAACAAATGGAAAAATATCTCATGCTCATAGATTGGAAGACTCAATATAGTAAAGATGTCAGTGCTGCCCAATGCACTATATACATTTAATGCAATCCCGATACAATTAACCTCATCTTTCTTCAAGGAAATGGAAAAACTGATTACCAACTTCATATGGAGAGGGAGAAACCCAGAATTAGCAGAGAACTCCTCAAGAAGTAGGACATAGTGGGAGGGCTTGCTTTACCTGACATTAGTACATATTATACAGCCACAGTTGTCAAAACCACATGGTATTGGTACAATGACAGATACTCAGACCAATGGAAAAGAACTGAAAACCCACAAATAAAATCATCAGTATTCAGACAACTGATCTTTGATAAGAGCCCCAAAAATACCCAATGGGAAGCAGATGCCTTCTTTAACAAGTGGTGCTGGATAAAAAGGATTGCTACCTACAGAAAAATGAAGCAAGATCCTTAACTCACTCCATGCACAAGAACAAACCCAAGATGGATCACAGACCTCGAGGTAAAACCCCAAACTATTAGGGCCATCAATGAGGGAATTGGGGGAAACCTGATAACTTTGGTGTAGGGAATACATAGCCTATCAGAAATAGGGAAGGACACAACACAGAGGAAGCATAAAATAATAAATGGGATATACTGAAGATAAAACACCTGTGTACATTGAAATAATTCATCAAGAGTAATAAGAGAGTCGGCGGACTGTGAAAACATATTTAGCAATAACACATCAGACAAAGGCTTTATCACTAAAATCTACAATTCTCTGATAGCTTCCAAAAAAAAAACAAAACTAATTGCCCACTGAGAAGGTGGGCAAAGGACCTAAACAGAAGTTTCACAGGGGCAGAAATCTGAATGGCCAATAATAATATGAACAAATGTTCCCAATCTTTAGTTATAAGAGAAATACAAATTAAAACAATAATGAGGTACCACCTAACAACCTCAAAGATAGCCCAATTCAAAAAAATCAGAAAGCAACAAGTGTTGGAGGGGCTGTGTGGAGAGAGGAACTCTCATCCACTGCTGGTGGACCTGTAAGTATGTACAGCCACTATGGAAATCTATCTGGCGATATCTAAAACAGATGGAAATAGAGCTACCATATGACCCAGCAATCCCCCTTGTGGGCATATACCCTGAAGAGGCAAGAAATGAACCACGGCCAGATATCTGTGCTCCAATGTTCATTGCGATACAGTTCACAATTGCAAGGCATTGGAAACAACCCAAATTTCCATCAATTGACAAGTGGATTCAAACACTGTGGTACATACCTACAATGAAGTACTACGCATCGCTAAAAAGAAGTGATGAACGTATGAAGCACATCACTACATGGGAAGAACTGGAGGAAATCATGCTAAGCTAAGTAAGTCAAGCACAAAAGGACAAGTACAACATGAGTCCGCTGAGGTAAGCTTTAAAAAATGCAAAAGGAGCATAGGGAAAAAGCTACTGTATACAAACATTCCTGGGGTGAAGTCCGGGTAGTATGGCAGGGGCTAGAGCAAATCCAGGGATACATATGGTACCCAACTAAAAAGGAGGAAGGAAAAGGAAAAGAAAAGAGATTAAAAGAAATGCGTAGTGGGGGCACAGGGCACTAACCCCACCAAGGGGAGGGTATTGTTTATATCTCCACAGGGAAAGAGGAATTAGACTTCAACTCAGTGCTCGAACATGTGAATATGTGAACACCTGCCCCTCCCTCCAGAAGAATGTATTCCAGAGGACAGCACTGAATCTGCAGCTCAGGGAGAGGGACATGCCTGTTCATAGCACATGGAAGCAAATGAAGGAGGGGGAAGAGAATATGGAGCACATCCTGGCCCACCAAGCCATGACGAACAGATTCTTACTTTGCGCCGCCAATCCACACAGAAGACCATATGAATGGCCCCACTTTGACACATCCCTCACTGACTCATAGCCCTACCGGGGACAGCAGTGGAGACACAGGGTGGGAATTCTGCCCGATCAGATCTCAACACACCGAAGCAAAACACTGAAAGTATGCAACAGAACAGCAAGGGGAACAGACCAACAATGTCCCCAGGGAATACTAAAAATAGACTTTGGGGCCAAGGCTTGACACCCCATCAGACTCGACCAAAAAACATTCCTAAAGGCCAACAAACAGTCCTTGAACTAACTACAAGCTTTCTTTCTTGTTTTGTCCTGTTTTTGTCATTTGCTTGTTGTGGTTGTTGTTTTCTTTCTTTTTTTGCTTGGTTTTGCTCTGTCTTGTTTTTGTGCATGTTATTATCACAGCAGGTCTGTTTAAATAAGATAGGTAGGATGAACAATCTGGAGGAGAAAGCAATGGGACCGACAATTCTAGGGGAACATGAGAGAGGGGAAGGTAGGGGGAAAGGAAGTGATGTTAACAAACCCAGGGACAAGGGAACAACAAGTGATCCAAACAAGTGGTGAGGAGGGTATAGGAGGCCTGGTAGGGCGTGACCAAGGATAATGTAACCGAGCGAAATTACTGAAACCCAAATGAAGGCTGAACATGATAGTGCGACAAGAAGAAAGTAAAAGGAAATCGAGGAGAGAGCTAGGAGGCAAAGAGCATATATAGAAGTCTAAATAAAAGCATGTACATATGTAAATATATTTATATATGAGGATGTGGAAAGAGATCTAGGTGCATATATTTCTAGGTTTAGTATTAAGGTAGCAGATGGACATTGGGCTTTCACTCCAGTACTCTCTTAATGCAAGAATACTTTGTTCTATTAAACTGGCATTCCATGATGCTCACCTTCCCAACACGATAGCTGAAGACAAAGCAAATGTGGTGAAGAAAGCTGATGGTACCCAGTTATCAAAAGGTATAGCCTCTGGGGTCTTAAAAACTTGAAGGTAAACAAGTGGTCATCTAGCTCAGAAGCAACGAAGCCCACATGGAGGAAGCACACGAGGCTGTGTGATCATGAGGTGTTGAATAGATCAGGTATTAGGGATCATCAGAACAAAAAAATCATATCATTGTGAATGAGGGGAATGCAGAGTAGAGACCCAAAGCCCATCTGTAGGCAATTGGACATTCTCTTACAGAAGGGTCATGGGGAGGAGATGAGCCAGTCAGGGTGCAGTGTAGAAACGATGAAACATACAACTTTCTTCTAGTTCCTAAATGTTTCCCCCCACCCCATGCCCACTATCATGATCCCAATTCTACCTTACTGGCTAGACCAGGGATGTACACTGGGTAGGTACTGGAAACACAGGGAATCTAGGTACTGGAAACAGATAGGTACTGGAAACACAGGGAATCTAGGACATATGATCCCTTCAGGACCAGTGGTGAGGGTGGTGATGCCGGGAGGGTGGAGGTAGCGTGGGGTCAAGAGGGCAAACTGATTACAAGTATATACATATGGCCTCTTCCCTGGGGGACAAACAACAGAAAAGTGGGTGAAAGGAGACATAGGACAGTGTAAGATATGACAAAATAATAATTTATAAATTATCAAAGGTTTATTAGGGAGGGGGGTGTGGAGAGAAAGGGGGGAAATGTGGAGCTGATGCCAGGGGATTAAGTGGAGAGCAAATGTAAATATCAATAATTAAACTACATGTGAATGGATTAAATGAGCCACTCAGCTCTAGAAAGTAGCACAGTGAATAACAAAATAGGATTCATCTCCATGCTTTCCATAGGAGACACACCTTACACACAAAGATAAAAATAGATTAAAGATCAAAATAAAATTTTTTTGAAAATTTGGGAAAATATATCAAGTAATGGCATTAAAGGAAAGAGAAGTGGTAATACCAAATTCTTATAAATAAATTTTAAGACAGATTTAATTATAAGCATCAAAGACAGGCTTTCTATAGTCATTGAAGTGTCAACTGAATAAATGACATGATCTTAATAAATACCCATTCACTCGAAAGAACTCCACAATATATCAATCAACTTCTTACAGAATTGAAAAATAAATAATTCTATAAAAGTAGCTTGGAATTTTAACACATCACTTGCAATGAAGGATAGAACAACTAAGGAGAAACTCAGCATAGACATAGAAGAACTAAACAACAGAATCACCCAACTAGATTCTTTAAACATGTACAGAACATCCCAATGAACAACAATAGCACAATAGACCTCTTTTCCAACACTCATGAAACATTTTGCAGAACAATTCACATGCTGGTTCACAAACCAAACCTCAATTTTTTTTTAAAAAAAAGGAGGAATTTCTACAAAGAATACCCTCAGATAAAAACCCTACAAAATAGAAATCAACAGTAGGAAGATAAAAGGGTTAAGAATGAAATACATGGAAATTAAATAACACTATGCTTAAAAACTACTGGGTATGGAGAAATAAGAAATGAAAGTTTAAAATCCACTTAATCAAATGAGAATAAATATAGAACATAAAGACTTTGGGACACAACAAAAGCACTGCCCAAAGAACAATTTCAAAACAAATCCACAAATCAAAGAAGAAACCAAAATCAGCACCTTAACCTAACATCACTAACCATTAGAAAAGGAGCAGCAATGAAAGCCTACATCCACCAGCACAAAGAAAATAATAGACAAGAGCAGAAATGAGTGAAACCGAAAAAATAGAAAGAATCAAGAATTCAGTTCTTTAAGATGATTAACAAAATCAACAAACCAATGACAAATTAGCAAATGAAAGGGAGTAAACATAAAAAAACAAATTAAAAATGAAATAGGTGGCTTCACAGCAGAACCAACTGAAATAAAAAGTATAATGACATAATACCATGAATAACTATAATTCAGAAAATTATAAAACTTACAAGAAAATGACATATTTTCAGAAATACCACCCAACTAAATTAGCACAGACTGAAGTAGAAAGCCTCAACAGACCCGTAACAAAAGAAGAAAGTTATCTGATCATTAAAGATCTCCCAACATCTTATTGTATACTGTGTGCCCTGTCATGTGAATAAACACTTGCCTACTTTCCAGTGTGCAATTTGCCCTGCCTCTCTTCTCAATTTCACCTTGGATACCATAATAAAATGTTTCTTTTAGTGTGGAAACTCTTTCTTGACTTATTATGATAGAGGTCTCATATAATATTTGTCCTTTTGTAACTAATTTCAGCCGAGGAAGACACTTGGAGGTTTGCAAGAATTAAAGCCAATTATATTTTTACACACAATCCCCCAATCCTGCAATAGTGGTGATCTATAAGCATATTCTTGGTTAGACAACACAGGTTGAGCAGGTGTGGAAGGGGGAGTAGGAAGAAGACATTTGTATATGTGTATTTACCTACCTGCAGTTTGAAATCACCAGTCAATCTGTGGAAGCAAGATAGGGCTTTGAATTCCTGTAAAGAGGTATAGTCTTGGAAACCCAAAGGGGCAATCCTACCCTATTCTATAGTCACTAAGTGATAAAAATGACTTGATGGCAGTGAGTATTTGCCTTTGTTGCAATAGATCCATGTATGTGGTGGAACACACAGGGAACAAAATTATGAAAACGTCTCAGATATAACCAAATGTCTTGTTCATTTTCTAAACATTTTCCATTTGCATCTACAACAAGTCGTCCTCACACTGGGCTGGCAGATAAAATTCAGTATGTTCAATTAAATTTAAATACAAGCTAGAAACCAATAATAATTTTTTTCATATACATGTTTCATATAATACTCCCATATCTAGGATATAATTATTTTTGTTTCTCTGAAATTCAAATTTGGCTGGACATCAAGTAAACATGGTCTAAAATGCATACATGGTCTAACTAGCAAACGTCCTGTCAACCTGTCTTGTAGAGGAAATCTGAAAAAGGCTCCAGAATGATTTCTTCTATGCTGGTGGATTTATGGGACGCTGCTTCTACTTAGGCTCCAGCAGCAGCTTGGACAAACACATCCTCCCTCATTTCCTAATCTCTAGTTTTGTTCAAAACCAATCTGACTCTGGAAGCAGGTGTATGGATAAATTTGGAATGAACTGTGGTGGTCCAGGGGCTTGCAAACCACGAGGTTAGCAAATTGAGATCACCTGTAATTTCTCAGGAGAAAGATGAGGCTTTCTACTCCTGTAATGAGTTATAGTTTCAGAAAGCCATTGAGTTTTACCCTGTTCAGTTTTACCCTGTTCAATAAGGTTGCTGTGAAGAAGGGGAAGAAAATGGCGACCAGATAGGACTCATCCCTCTGGAGCTCCTGATGCCAGACCAGAAAATCGGGAGGTAAGGTGAAGAAGACGGGGAGGTGGAGTCCTGAAATTAGAACTAGGGTACCAGGGTTTCTCCTGAACCCCTTTTTGTGTGGGATTTTCACTCACAAAGCAAACCAAGAATGCTTTAAAGTGCTCTAGCTTTGGCAAGCCCACAGGCGCCGGCTCTGCCCTTGCCGGGAATAGCGAGTTCCGCAGGCAGACAGCAGAGAGGGGACAGAATCCCAGACACGAGGGGAACCCCACTCCAGAGCTCTCCGCATGGTTGGCTGCCTTGAGCCCACGGCCAGGGGAGTGGTGGCGGGTAGCCAAAATTCAGAGTAAAAGAAAAAAATATTGTATTACCTTAGGAAGATTGTGATGTGGGAGAAAATAAGCGGAAAGGTGGGAGACCAGGAAGCATATTTAGTTCCAATTGGCCGAGAAGGAAGCAACCCCCCTAATAAGCTGGATCTCCCCCCTCTGGGGCCAGCCTGACACTCCCCAAATTAGAGCACATCACAAGCAAAAAAAGGGGGAGGGGGGTGAAATATACATTATTGGTTTAAAACTGAAACCCAAGGGTTGCTCAGCTCCAAGGAGCACATTGGCACATAAATCAGCATAAGAAGCAACCTAGCTAAGGAATGCCAGAACTCAGCTACAGGGCCTGGCGACATTTAGCATAACAAAGACCCGCTGTAGCAAGAGTCAGCTTTAAACAGCAAGGAACTACAGCCCAGTGACTGTGAGAGACAATTACAATTACAATTCAGTATACTCTAGCTGGCCCTGGAGATAAAAAATAAAATCTGTAAGATCACTCTCTCCGGGCTAGAGTTACACCTGGGTCCTTGGCGCCTCAGAAGAAAGAATGCACACGGAATCCTGGCTCATGATCCAAGTGAATTTAATGACAGTTAAAAGAAGCTTCAGGTTTTATAGGGCACCCATTGGATTCCTTTCGACCATGCAGCCTGACAGAGACTGCTCAGGGTCATGCAAAGATCTCTCTCCCAAGTTTTCCTCCAAAAAAGACTTGTCTCAATTTCTTTCTCAAGTTCTCTCCCCAGTTCCTCCAGTTTCTCTCTTCTCTCTCCCCCTGGCTCCTGCCTTTTTCAAGGATTTCAGGGGGAGGCATGGTGGACGACCCCAGATCGACCTCATTGGCTGGATTGAATTCACCAGGTGGGCCAATCCGGGATTAGTGCCCACCTGTGGGAAAACCTAGGCCTTTGTTCTATGTTTGGCTCTCCTGGGCATGCATCAATGGACATCCCATCCTTGCCTATCTGCCTAACAAATCCTCAGGCTCAATGGGCTTGCTTTTTTAACATTTTTGTCTCCTCTTTGTCTCTTTCTTGGTCTCTCACATTCTACTGCTAACCTCCAGACCACTCCTCTTAGCCTAGGGCATTTACACCCGCCCCACACCCAGCTAGGTGAACTCCACCCTGGGTAGGTAGCTAGGCTGGGGAAAGCCCTGTTGACTCCCACTAGGGGATACTCTGCTCAACTTTTTACTGGGGAATTCCTGCCTGTGTGCCTGGGGGCATAAGGCAGCTCAGCCAATACTCCTCAAGCTCCAAGCTGCTGCAGGAGCCTCTGCCCAGCCTCAGCAATACCAAAGCAGGCAACCCTTCTGGGTCACTCCCCTGAGAGGGAACCCACAAGAGGATAAAGTGATAGGTTAATTTCATAGTGAAATAAGCTATAGGCAGTTCAAAGAAGCACTCCTACAAGTCTCCCAGTGCTCTTCAACTCCCAGGAAAATGGCACCTGGGTCGTTTCAAACAACACAATGCAAACAGCCATCAGCCCAAAAAACCTCAACAAGAAAACGGGAGGGAAAAAAAGCAATGCCAGAAGATGTCCTGAACATAATGATATGCATAGAGGAAGCAGACATTAAACTGCCACAGAAAGAATATTTCAGAAAGCTACTTGGAATCATAGAGGATATGAGGGAAACAATACAGAAAAAGGATGAAATAATAGAAGAGATAAAAGCCACAAATCAAAGAAAAATACAGGAACGTAGGGAGGAGATAACAAAAACCAGTAGCACACACATGGACCTCAAGAAGCGACTGGAGGAATCAGAGAACCACATCAGTGACTTGGAGGACAGCCAAGCAGACTTTAACAAACACGAACAAAAATCTAATAAGATCATCAGAGAAGCTGAAGAAAACTTAAGAGCTATGTCTGATGCTATGAAGTGGAACAACATTAGAATTATTGGCTTACCAGAGGAAGACACAACAAAGAAGTCATCTGCAACAATAGTGAGAGAATTCTTGGAGGAAAGCTTCCCCAGCTTAGTGAATGAAAACAAGGCAACCATTCAGGAGGCTGAAAGAACCCAAGCGAAACTGGGTCCCAAGAAGAAGTCACCAAGGCACATAATAGTTAAAATATCCAACTTTGAGGAAAAGGAGAAAATCATGAGAGCAGCTAGGGAAAAACAAGCAATTACATATAAAGGTTCCCAAATAAGAACACGCTCAGACCTATCCACAGAAACTATGAAGAGGAGGAGAAAGTGAAGTAACATATTTAAAAAATTGAAGGAAAACAATGCAAACCCAAGAATACTCTACCCAGCCAAATTATCGATCAAGATAGATGGAGAAGTAAAAGTCTTCCCAGACAAGGAAAAACTCAACAAATATGTTAGAAGAAACTCAGCCCTATAAAAGATCTTTCCTGACCCAGTATGGGCAGAAGAACTACACTCACCAAGCATAAATAAGAGACCACCACAGAGAACAACTTCACCCAGAGGGCAAAAAGCAGAAAACAAACTTAAAGACAGCATTGGCATAAATATAGAAATACTTGAAAGGCTGCTTTGCAAGGACTGGAAGTAACCCAAATTTCCATCAACTGATGATTGGATTAAAAAACTGTGGTATACATATTGAATGAAGGGGGAAGTGCAGAGGGGAGACCCAAGGCCCAAGTGTCGGCCAATGGAGATCCCCTCATAGATGGGTTTAGGAGAGGAAATGGGTTAATTAGGGTGCGAGGTAGTACCGATGAAGAACACAGCTTTCCCCCAGATCCTGGATGCTTCCTCCCCTCAACTACCATGATCCGAATTCTACCTTGCAGGGCTGGATAGGGAAGAGGTTGTACACTGGAACATATGAGGGCTGGAGGCACAGGGAATCCAGGGTGGATTATACCATCAGGACCAAGGGTGTCAGGGGCGATGCTGGGAGAGTGGAGGGTGAGTGGGTTGGAAAGGGGGAACTGATTACAAGGATCCACATGTGACCTCCTCCCTGGGAGAGGGACAGCAGAGAAGAGGGGGGGGGGAGACTCCGGATAGGGCAAGATATGACAAAATAACGATGTATAAATTATCAAGGGCACATGAGGGAGGGAGGAGAAAAAAAAGAGGACCTGATGCAAAGGGCTTAAGTGGAGAGCAAATGATTTGAGAATGATTGGGGCAGGGAATGTATGGATGTGCTTTATACAATTGGTGTATGTATATGTATGGATTGTGATAAGAGTTGTATGAGTCCCTAATAAAATGTAAAAAAAGAAAAGAGGAGGAAAAAAAAAAAGAAAATGATTAGGGCAAAGAATGTACAGATATGCTTTATACAATTGATGTATGTATATGTATGGACTGTGCTAAGAGTTGTATGAGCCCCTAATAAATTGTTTTAAAAAAACTCTGGTATATACATACAGTGGAGTACTACGCATCACTAAAAAGCAGTAATGAACGTATAAGGCACATAGAGTCATGGGAAGAACTGGAGGAAATCATGCTAAGTGAAGTAAGTCAGGCACAAAAGGATAAGTACAACATGAGCCCACTGAGGTAAGTATTTAAAAAACGCAAAAGGGGCATAGGGGAAAAAGCTACTGTATACAAACATTTTTGGGGTAACAACTGTGTAGTATGGCAGAGACCAGATCAAAACCAGGGATGCACATGGTGGAAAACTGGGGAGGAGGTGGGGAAAGGAAAATAAAAGGATGAATATAAGGAAGTAAAGGGGAGTGGAGGCATTGGGCACAAACCCACCCAAGGGGAGGGTATTGTTTATGTCTCCACAGGGAAAGAGGGACCAGATTTCAACCCAGTGCCGCAAGGCATGAATGCAACATTCCAGCATGGAGTAGGGAACCAGTGGAGAGGTCTGGGAGGCTGGCGCCAGCACCAAAAATTAAGTGGATTCCTGCCCTTCCCCCAAGAAGAATTTGTTTCAAAGGACGACATTGATTCTGCAGCTCCAGGAGATGGACATATCAGATCAGAGCACATGGGAGCAGATGAAGGGGTAGGAGGAGAGAGTGGAGCACAGCCTGGCCCACCAGGCCATGACGATGATGTTCCTGATTAGAGCAGCCAGTCCACAGAGAGGACAACATAGCTGGCCCCACTATGAGACATGATGCCCCTCAGTGACCAATGGTGCTACAGGGGACAGCACCGGAGACACAGTGTGCGAATTGCACCTGACCCGATCCCAACACACCAAGGCAAAGCACTGGGGGAGTGCAGCGGAACAGCAAGGGAATGGAGTAGCAAGGTCTCCAGGGAATGCTGAAAGTGGACTTTGAGGCCAGGGGGTGGTGCCCCAACAGACTGGACTGGAAAACACTCCTAAAGGCCAACAAATGATCCTTGAACTAACTACAAGCTTTTCTTTCTTGATGTGTTCTGTTTTGTTCTTTGTCAGTGGTTTGTTGTTGTTTTCTTGTCTGGTTGTTTACTGTTGCTTTGTTTTCCTCTGTCTTGTTTTTGTGCATGTTATTATCTCTACACGTCTTTCTAAATAAGACAGGCTGGATGAAATATCTGGAAAAAAACAATGGGACCAACAGTTCCGGGGGGACTTGGGATAGGGGGAGGTGGGGGGGGTAAGGAAGTTGTGTTAACAAACCCAAAGACAAGGGAACAACATGGGATTCAAATTGGTGGTGAGGGGGGAGTGGCAGGCCTGGTAGGGAATGATCAAGGGTAAGGTTACATAAGAAGAGGTATAGCTGTAACCGAGGTGGGGACGGAGCATGATAGTGGGGCAGGAGGAAAGTCAAGGGAAATAGAGGAAAGAGCTAGGAGGCAAAGGGCATTTTGTAGAGGTCTAGACAAAGACATGTACATGCAAATATATATATGAAGGTGGGGAAATAGATCTGCGTGTCTATATTTATAGGTTTAGTATTAAGGTGGCAGAAGGACCTTGGGCCTCTACTCAAGCACTCCCTCAACGCATGAATACTTTCTTCTATTAAATTGGTATTCTATGATGCTCACTTTCCCGACACAACTGCTGAAGCCAAAGTGGGTGAGCAAGTAAATGTGGTGAAAAAAGTTGATGGTGTCCGGCTATCAAAAGAGATAGTGTCTGGGGTCTTAAAGGCTTGAAGATAAACAAGCAGCCATCTAACTCAGAAGCAACAAAGCCCACATGGAAGAACACACCAGCCTGTGTGATCACGTGGACCCAAAGGGATCAGTTATCAGGCATCAAAGAACAAAAAAATCATATCATTGGCTGCACACCTCCATGATACGATTGACGAGGACAAACAGGTGAATAAGCAAATGTGGTGAAGAAAGCTGATGGTGCCTGGCTATCAAATGAGATAGTGTCTGGGGTCTTAAAGGCTTGAAGGTGAACAAGTGGCCATCTAGCTCAGAAGCAACAAAGCCCACATGGAAGAAGCACACCAGCCTGTGCGATCACCAGGTGCCAAAGGGATCAGGTATAAGGCATCATCAAAAAAAAAAAATCTTACCATAGTGAATGAAGGGGGAAATGCAGAGTGGAGACCCAAAGCCCATTTGTCAGCCCCTGGAGATCCCCACACAGAGGGGTCTAAGGGAGGAGATGAGTCAGTCAGGGTGTGATGTAGTCCCGATGAAGAATACAGCTTTCCCCCAGATCCTGGATGCTTCCTCCCCCACAATTACCATGATCCGAATTCTACCTTGCAAGTCTGGATAGAGCAGAGGTTTTACACTGGTGCATATAGGAGCTGTAGGCACGAGGAATCCAGGGTGGATGATACCTTCAGGACCAGGGGTGTGAGGGTCGATACTGGGAGAGTAGAGGATGAGTGGGTTGGAAAGGGCGAACCGATTATAAGGATCTACATGTGACCTCCTCCCTGGGGGACAGACAACAGAGAAGGGGGTGAAGAGAGACGCTGGATAGGGTAAGATATGACAAAATAATAATCTATAAATTATCAAGGGCTCATGAGGGAGGGGGGAGCAAGGATGGAGGGGAAAAAAAAGGACCTGATGCAAAGGGCTTAAGTGGAGAGCAAATGCTTTGAAAATAATTAGGGCAAATAATGTACAGATGTGCTTTATACAATTGATGTATGTATATGTATGGATTGTGATAAGAGTTGTATGAGCCCCTAATAAAATGTTAAATTGCAAAAAAAGGAAAAAAAATGCAAATGGGGCATAGGGAAAAAGCTACGGTATACAATTATTCCTGCCTGGGGTGAGGACCAGGTGGTGTGGCGGGGACCAGACCAAATACAGGGATACACATGGTAGACAACTAAAAATGGAGGTGGGGAAAAGAAAAAAATAATAATAAAAAAGAAAAGGGTAGTGGGGGCACAGGGCACTAACCCACCCAAGGGGAGGGTATTGTGTGTGTCTCCACAGGGAGAGAGGGACCAGACTTCAACCCGATGCTCCAAGATGTGAATGCAACATGCCGGCGTGGAGTGTGGACACAGTGGAGAGGTCTGGGAGACTGGCCACAACCCCAACTACCTGCCCCTCCCCTCAGAAGAATTTATATCAAAGGACGGCACTGAATCTACAGCTCTGGAAAAGGGACATATCTGATTGGAGCACACGGGAGTGTCCGGAGCCATGAGGCCCGGCCATTACTTGGAATTTATTAGTCTGAGCTCTGGGTATTCTTCCACCCCAGTCTACGTGACAGAGCACTGCAGCTGTAAAGCTTGAGCAAACAAGGTGTGATGCTCTTTAGATAAGCACCTGTGTACTGCATCCCCTTGATTGGGTAAAAGATTGTCCTCACCTGTTCTTGATTTGCATAAACATGCCACTCCACGGCGTGCCTGGTTGAGGACTATAAGCCGTTACTGACTCATGGACAGGGTGCGCGCCCCTGAACTCCCTGATTGGCTTGTTGCCAAAGTAGCCTAATTTGCATGTGCGGTGGATGCTTCCCCACTTGCTGGCCAATATAAGCTGTAACTCTTTGTTCATTAAACAAGACTTGATCAGGATACTGTCTTGTCTTCATTCTCTGTGCCTCTTGTATCCCACCAATTCCCACTCTCTCCTCCAGGGTCCACGTTGAAGTTCCCGTGGGACGGGACATGGGAGCAAATGAAGGGGGAGGAGGAGAGAGGGGAGCATATCATGGCCTGCCAGGCCAAGAAGTCAATGTTCTTAATTAGAACAGCTAGTCGATAGAGAGAACCACATGGCCTTCCCCACTATGAGACACTACATCCCTCACTGACCCATAGCCCTACAGGCAACAACACCAGAGACACAGTGAGGGAATTGCACCTGATCAGTTGCGCCATACCGAGGCAAAACATCAAGGGGGTGCAACAGAACAGCAAGTGAATGGAGCAGCGAGGTCCCCAGGGAAAGCTGAAGGTGGACGTTGGGGCCAGGCATGATGCCCCAACAGACTGGACTGAAAAACACTCCCAAAGGCCAACAAACAATCCTTGAACTAACGACAAGCTTTTCTTTCTTGTGTTTTGTTTTGTGTTTGTCATTGGTTTGTTGTTGTTTTGTTGTACATTGTTGCTTGGTTGTGCACTGTCTTATTTCTGTGCATGTTACTGTCTCCGCAGGTCTGTCTAAATAAGATAGGCTGGATGAACAATCGGAAGAGAAAACAAGACTGATAGTTCCATGGGGACATAGAAGACGAGTAGGTGGAGGGAAAGGTAGTGGTGTTAATAAACCCAGGAACAAGGGAACAACAAGCGATCCAAATCGGTGGTGAGAAGGGTGTGGGAGACCTGGTTGGGCATGATCAAGGGTAATGTAACTAAGAACAATTGCTGAAACGCTGGTGGGGACTGAGCATGATAGTGGGACAGGAGGGAAATCAAAGAAAATAGAGGAAAGAGCTAGGAGGCAGAGGGCATTTGTAGAGGTCTAGATAAAGACATGTACATATGCAAATATATTTATACATGAGGATGGGGAAATAGATCTATTGCATATATTTATAAGGTTAGTATTAAGGTAGCAGAGGGCCATTGGGCCTTAACTCAAGTACTCCCTCAATGCAAGAATACTTTCTTCTATTAAATTGGCATTCTATGATGCTCACCTTCCTGATACAACCGCTGAAGACAAAGTGCGTGAACAACTAAATGTGGTGAAGAAAGCTGATGGTGCGCAGCTATCAAAAGAGATAGCATCTGGGGTCTTAAAGGCTTGAAGGTAAACAAGCGGCCATCTAGCTCAGAAGCAACAAAGCCCACATGGAGGAAGCACACCAGCCTGTGCAATCACAAGGTGTCAAGGGATCAGGTATCAGGCATAATCAGAACAAAAAACTTAACATAGTGAATGAACGGGGACGTGTGGAGTGGAGACCTAAAGCCCATTTGTAGGCCACTGGAAATCCCCTTACAGAAGGATCTTGGGGAGGAGATGAGACAGTCAGGGTGAGACATAGCAACGATCAAATATGGAACTTTCCTCTAGTTCCTAAATGCTTCCTTTCCCCCTCCCACTGTGTTGATCCGAATCCTCCCTTGCAAGCCTGACTAGACTAGAGGAGGTACACTGGTACAGATGGGAACTGGAAATACAGGGAAGCCAGGGTGGATGATCCCCTCAGGACCAGTGATGTGAATGGAGATACTGGGAGGGCATAGGAAGGGTGGGTTGGAAAGGGGGAACCTATTTCAAGGATCTGCATGTGACCTCCTTCCTGGGGGACACACAACAGAAAAGTGGGGGGAGACGTGGGACAGAGCAAGATATGACAAAATAATAATTTATAAATTATCAGGGGTTCATGAGGGATGGGGGAGGGGAAAATGAGGACCTGATGACAGGGGCTTGGGTGGAGAGCAAATCTTTTGAGAATGATGAGGGCAGCGAATGTACAAATGTGCTTTACACAATTGATATATGTATGGATTGTGATGGGAGCTGTATGAGTCCCTAATAAAATGATTTAAAAAATAATAATAAGGTTGCTGTGAGTCAGAAATGACTCAATGATAGTGAGTATTTACCCTTGTTGCAGTATGTCCATGAATGTGGTGGAGCATACAGGAAACAAAGTGATGAAAACGTCTGCAAACACCTTCAGAGAAGAAGTAGCTGGGCCAAAAGGCTCAGGAGCACTGTCTCGGGAAATATCTCAGACAATTGGCACAGCATAGTTCCCAAAGACAGTGTTTCCTTTCTACTTTGGTAAGTAGCGACTGGGGTCTTAAAAGCTCACAAGTAGCCATTTAACGTGCAACTGTGGGTCTCTTGCCATCTGGAGGAAAGAATATGATAAAAATTGAAAGACATATGGAAACAAGAATTCCGATGGACTGATGGTTCATGCAAAAAGCAGTCTCCATGGAGCTAGATGGTGCCCAGCTACCACGACCAGCTGCTCTGAAGAGGATTACTTTAGCATTTCCTTAATAGAGGGGGATAGAATATTGAACAAAACTTGAAATCATAAAAGAGAACAGGTTTACTAGTCAGATAGAGAATGGTGGGATCCCAAGATTTTGGTCTTTAGTCACCCTTAAAGTTTGGACCTGAAATCACCCCCATGCTCATAATCATCTATTGAAGATTTTTAAAAAGACAGCACTTACCAAATGACAAAGTTCAGATGATAGGGAAAGAAAGAGACAGGGAAATGGGAAACAAAGGGAGGAAGTATGATATGTGAGGGTACATTGAGGAGATTCAATGGATGAGTTGAACCAAAATATGCATGAATTGTTGAATGTAAAATACATGATCTATTCTTTATCCCTTCACCTAATTCATAGGAAAAAAATAAAAATAAAAGATAAAAGAGACCTCTTGAAAATTTGAGGAATTGCTGAAGATAGGTGGCTAGCCTAGAAAAGTGAAGACATGGTAGACAATATTCTTGCAACTTTCAAAGTTTTGCACCTGGGAAAAAGAATGCACTTATTGCACATCAGTTCAGAAGGTCCAAATAGAACCAGTGATTGGCGGCAGCAAAATACAAAAACAAAACATTAGGTAGGGATTAAAGATGTTTCAAATATTTGACTTTATATCTCTGCATTCGCCTCATATTAACCACCACTCATCCCCTCACATCCCAGGTTTCTGCAATTTGTTGTAACATCTCACAGAACTCACAAAACATTAAGCAAACAGTTCATATGGTTGTTGAGGCTATCAAGTCCCAAATTCAAAATTCAGACCTCCATCAGGAGGATCTTTCTCATTCCCACCAAATCCAGTCTATTGATTCACAAAGCTGTGGAAATGGGGGAATTAGAGTAGACTAGTAGCTGCTGCCTCACAGCCTCAAATTCAGAGGTCAGGCCGAGGGAAGCCAGACCTAGGATCCAGAACAAGAGAAAGAACATTTCAAGAAATGCTCAACACAGTTATAGAGACCTGAAATCGCAAGAGGGAAAGAAAGCGTCACTTGCTTAGCCAGGAAAAAGGGCCCTCTGGAACTCACATACATAAAAATGCTATTCAAGTGCTAGGTAGGCATGGCCCTGGACCAGAGCAATAGCTGGCATCTGTTGGTTGCTATTCACTAGTGACTCAGCGCTAATCTTTGGCACATGCTCAGTTGAGAAGGGAAGGTAATAAAGATGGCATCATGCATGCCCACGTTGCAGGTTTTTATGGTGGTGCTGTTTTTGCCTTCTGGCATCCAAAGGTTAGGGATAGGAAACAGTTATCACTTTTTCAGATCTTAGTTGGGCCAGATTTTACCTCAGCCAGTTCCATGAAACCAGCCTCTTGCTTTTCCCAAGTAACCAAGCAGCTTGATTGAGTTTGCCTCTTAAGGGAATAGTTGGAATAGGTAACTCTTGTTTAGCATAGACCGTAACCACAGGTAGGATTTCCAATGTCACATAATGGAGAACAGTGGCTACAAGGGTGATATTAAGTGATTGCAGCAGCCAATGATTGCAACAGCTTTGAGATCAATCTAAAGAGGTATTCTAACCAGGAGATCTGTAGAGCAAAGGTGCTCCCAAATATAGTGTTGGAAATGCAGACTGTGTGGTAGAATGGAAGAACCCTGGTGGTGCAGTGTGTGTCAAGAACTGGTTTGCAAACCATACAGAGAGCATTTTGAACCAACTTGCAGTGCTGCAGGAGAAAGATGCAGCTTTCTGCACCTGTAAAGATTTACAGCCTTGGAAACATTCTACTCTATCCTATACAGTCATTTTGAGCCAGACTGACTTGATGGCATTGGTGGTCATGTTACAAGTGTGGGGAGCTCACAAGGTCTGGCTGTTGTTCTAAGTTGTTATTGAGTCACTTCCAACTTATGGTGATACCATGTATTGTAGAATGAAACATTGCTTGATCCTGAACATCTTTCGGTTCATGGGTATGTTCTAGTCCATTGTTGCAAAGACTGTGTATTTTGAGTATGTTCCAGACTGGGATGTTAATAGTATAGCACTGTATTAGATCTTGTTGTGATCCTGAAGGCTACTTTATTCCTAGAATGTCTTAGTCTGGAAACACCACTGAAACCTGGGTGACACTGCTGGTACTATTTAAAATACCAGTAGGGTAACTTCTAGCATAATTGCAATACATCCATCACCACAGAGAGAGAGAAGCCAACAGGTAGTGAAGGGTGATGGGGCAGCCGTTCATAGCCCCAGCCACTCGACAGGAGAAAGAAGGGGCTTTCTCTTCTCATAAACAGTAACAGTCTCAGAAACCTATAGCGGCAGTTCTAACTTGTCCTATAAGGTTACTATGAGAAAGCCCCTACTCACAGATAATTTTCTTATATGTGTACCACTTTGGGGAGAAAACATATAGAAACATAACCAAAAGTGAAGGCCAGTCTTACTGAATAAAGAGCTAGTGTGAGCACTAGAATTTTCTACAACAGAGTGATTGATGTGTGTTTGATTGGTTCATTGTGCAGGCAGCTGTTTAGTCCTGTTCCCTTCACTCCACAAGAAGAAGGAATCAAAACATATTCTCCACAACACATTGCAGTTGAAGGCAAGGTTCATTTGTAACTACACCATGGCTGACCTGGTACAGGATGGAACAGGGGAATTCACAAAAACAACTCTGAGTAGGGATTCTGGTAGTCCATTGATGAAGAAATCAGAGAAAACAAAGCCAGCATGGGCTCCTTCATATTTATTTCAGGGTTGACATAGTATAGATCTTATGGACATGATTTCAGACATTTAAGTTACTTTTATACTATATTAATTATGTTATATTGTATTGGGCCTCTGCTTTCTGAGTTGGAAAAAATAAACAGCAACACCATAAGAGCCTTTGGACAGGAGAGGGAAATATAAACACTTATAACCTTCCTGCTCTGAGCTGATGTTTATGCTAAAAGTTATTTTGGGGTTTTTAGTATTCTGGAGCTGCCTATTGGGAAGCTTTTTCCCTGGGGGTGATATTACTGCAGATAAGACAATAATAATATTCTATACACCTGGAAAAATGAAAGGGTTTAAAGATTGATTAAACCAACAGAAATACACCATGGCCTCCTGCTATAGGATAGAATAGTGATCAGTATTTAAGCTATGTAATGGCTTCATAGCTACTCTGACACAGGCAACTCCCTGAGGGAACACAAGGCAATTCCTTGGCTCCCCGGCATTCTACTCTGCAGCTTGACAGATGTGTGCAGGGTCCAAGTTTGCCAGCTGGAGTCCACTTGTGATTTCAGTTTTTCCAAAGAATCAATTTCTTGCCCGAGCAAATGCCAGATCAAACAGAGAGGATTCCTCGAGACTTTCCTGGGTTCCCTCTCTGTGTTTCTAAGGAAATATTTCCAAGTAGTCGAAGTTGTCACTTAACATTGGAGATGTGAAGAGGCACAACAGGACTCTTTGAGACCCAGAGCAGGGACAGGAGGAGAAGCAGACCACAGACAGACAGTGTAGGACTTGTTTTCACCTTCTGGTCTCTGCAGGTTAGTATGTTAGCCATCTTTTCTCTCTAGTTCATCTCATCTAGGAAAGTCCAATCTATCTACTGTGAATATATTAGTAACTCAATATCAGAACATATGCAGGCTTTTATGGGGTAAATGGAGACAAGCCTCAATGTCCCTTGTAGTCTGGAATCAATGAATTTAGTTGCGTTTCAGAGCACAATGTGTGGTCCAGAACCAATTCTCACAAACAAAAAAATGGACTAAATGGTGAACGAAAGAGTGAATGCATAAAGGAGTAATTAAAAATGTAACTGCACAACTGGGTAATTAACCCATAACTTATGCTACGGCAAAATCATTAAATTATCTAATAAACTTCTAATTCCCACTCCTCTGACTATAATGGCAATTGCACCTTATTTTATGCCAGAATCATTAATCATTATTCCTAAGAACTTACAGTTTTGATATTGCCACTTTGAAGAAGAATAAAGCAATGGATATCTCAAAGACTTATAGCGAAAAAAAATTCCTTTCTGTGGAACGGAGTCTGGCTGTATTGAAATCTCCTTTGCGTTCACTTGTGCTGAGTGGGAAACATTGCCTAAGGGTCCCAGAGAGCTGATTCTCTCATTTCAGACCCCATCTTCCTAAAGGACTACCATTCTTGCTTCAAACTGGTTGGGTGTCTTCCTGGCTTTCTAAAAGCTGGGATGCTACACTTCATTATGTTGTACACTAAACTATGCTTATAAAAACAGTATTTTGCCCCCAAACTACAGAAAATACAAGCTTAAGCAAATAGGCATTTCCACATTCCTTTTCAAAAGTCAAGTTGGTTAAAAGGAAAAAGTCCAAGACATATCGCATGGTGACCAAGTTAGAACATTTAGAGATTCCACAAACCTACACGTTGTTATCCTAAGTGAGAAAATAGAGCACCTAGAGTCATTTGTAATTTAGCACGTATGACCAATACACAGAGCAATTTGGATATGACTCTAAGGAAGGCCACTAATTTTAGCTGCTGAAGTCATGGATAGAGATGACTCAAAAAGGAAATGTGAGTATTTGTGGAAGTCACTACCATTCACGCAACAGGAGTCCTTTCTCCTGTTTTAGCTATCAAATGATCTACAGAGAGAAGGTGATTGAGAATTCTCTGAATTACATCACTGGATGGGAGCTATCTTTTCTACCTCAGAGGAGCCCTTTGGCTTCTGATAAGGGTAGTAAATGCTCCTAAGCCCTAGCACTGGCTTCAGTGTAAGAATGAGCACAAATCAATGACTGAAGAAGAAAAGTCCATTCTATCTGTCTTCATTACCTAGTGCTACTATAACAAACGTAACACAAGTAGGTGACTTTAAAGCACAGGAACTGATTTTCTTATAACTTAAGAAACTTAAGAATGTAGAATTCAAGACACTGGGTGTAGGGAATAGCTGTCTCTCTCTCCCTCTGTTGGCCATGGAGGAAGATCTTTGTCTCCTCCAGAACTGCAGCACTGGAATTCCTCAGTTCCTTGGTGATCTTTCCACAGCATGGATGTCCTCCTCTCCCCCCATCCTACCCTAATTTGTACTGGCTTCTCTGTCTAATCTATTCTTTATGAAACTCAGAGTGATTAAGTTTATGGCACACTCCACAATGATATGGCCTCATAAAAAAAAAAACTATTCCCAAATGGGGTTATATTAGAAGGTATATTAGGATTTCCACATATCCGGGGAAGACACAATTTAATTCATAACATTTTTCTGAGCTACAAATGACCAGTTCAAGAGCTTTTGCTCTAGTATCACAGCATTCAACAATCAGGACAGATGGAAAGATATTTCTGAATTCATTAAATCGGCAATTCTGGTTTAATAGCCCAACCCTGTCTAGCAGTTGGGTTCACTTTATCTTCTATTAGCAGTTTAGTGGGGGACACGAACCCACCATGTTTAGGCTTGGCATAGGAGGCCAGCAGGATACAACAGCGAGGAGAGAAGTGAGACAAAGACATCCTTAAGGGCAAAAATGGAAACACAGAAAGGGTTAGAGGTCTGAGTTCAACTGTTGAAGAGAATCAGAAAGAACATGGGAGAGAAATTATAGCATCCTGGTGGCATAGTAGCTACATGTTGGGCTATTAGCCAAAAGATTAGCAGTTCAAAATTAAGCCGCTGCTCCAAGAGAGAAAGAGGAGACTTTCCACTCCCCAAAAGAGTTACAGTCTTGGAAATCCACAGGAGCAGTTCTACCCCATCCTATAGGGTCTCTGTGAGTCAGAGTTGATTTGATGGTAGTGAGCCTGGTATTGGATTCTCTCTCAACTTAGTCAAACTAGGTCTCTGTTGCTGCTCCCTTTCATTAAATCTTCAACTGAATAAATCGTCTTGAACAAATAGAACTAATAGTCAATTATACTTCCAGTTGAAAAGCTTTCTCTCAAGGAAGTATATATACATAATAGTATTTTATAAATTATCTGAAGGGAAATATGAAATTTTCTAGTTCTCAAAAATGTTCATTCAAACTAGCAGCACATGGATAGCATCACACTATGTGTGAATTGATTAGGAAAACTGCCTGCCTCCAATTGGACAGCACTGAGGGGGTGGGAGTGGGAGGAGGGCAGGGAACCCGAGCCTCCTATTGCTTTTTGGTTCTTTTCTTCCCCACCTTGAAATTTTTGCTAGGCAAATTTATAGGATCTTTTTTTTCTGATTGTTTTCTTGATAAACAGTTCTCGTATAGTGTTTGAATTTTTAAATAGTTTTATTGCCCATAGTTCCTGGGAAAACAATGCCAGACAGGGAGCCTGAAAAATGAAGCTATAAATAATTAAGGAATGAGTAAGGAGTCAGCTTTATTCTTACTCCCTGAATTCCAGGAAAGCCAGCATGTGATACAGCTCGGTAGGGAGCCAGGCCATTGGCTGAGAGCCTAGCAAACAATGGCTACAATAGCATAACCATCACTTGGTGAGAAAGGGGACAATGGAAGGCAGTAGCCACCCAGACTCCATGGAGAGCCAAGTCTTCGGGCAGCCAGCATCACAGGCAAAGGTTCCCACTACTTTTGGCTTGAACTAAGGACTCAAAATAGGACCTCAACCGAAGGTCCAAACATAAGAGCATGCTTCTGCCAAGTCAGGCCAGAGAATGCTTTCCTCAGTTTTGCAAGGCAGATCCTGGGCCTAAGTTCTACATCTCTCTGAAAAGGAGAAGCCATGTGAAGGCGCTGTCAGGTATACCAGGGTGCTAGGAATTGTCTCTTCTTCTTACCAGATACATCATCAGGCCCCTTGCTCCTCTTATTTGACGCTAATTCCCCAATGGACCAAGGTTAACAGTGCCTGTCTTGATTACTTACAGGGAATTGCAAAAAGAAATGAGTGAACTGTGAAAACTCGATTGGGAAGAGCTGGATAGACAGGACACAGAGTAAGGATTAAGTTGTGGCCCTACACATCCAAAGACTCGCTGATATTAACAGCCCTCATGAATCTAAAAGACAGGTATACTCTGAGTCAAGGGGATTAGACAGATCATATAACACAAGCCCAGATAGCTGAAGGGTGGGCATGCCTTGTAATTGTTCTGTTTTTGTTTTACATGTGTTCCCTTCGTTTATGACTTGGGAGAGAAGACTGTTTTAGATGGAGACAGGGATGCACAGAATTTGGGACTGAGCTAGCTCAGACACAGTGCTTAGAAGCAGAATCTTTAAGGAGGCAATTTCCATGAAAGGAAGACTTTTATAGTAGTACCACTCCTAAAACAGGGTTCAGGGACTTCACGATTCTGTAATGTCAGCACAGGGATGAGGAATATTACAAAGAGCTGCTAGCACAAAAGGAGCAATGGTCCTCCAAGTTCTCACAGCCCTTGATCAAAATTATTTGAGAATTTTTTCCCATGTACCCCAAGATGATGATCAGTATCTGACAATTTTTACTTGTTTTTTTTTTTAGTCACCATATCTGGCAGGAGGAAGGAAGGAATATTAGAGATCAAGTCATTTTGATTAGCCTACATAGGCCATGGGGCTAATTTTTTTTTCTTCCATTAGCTCTCTAGAAGACTACATTTGCTTAATGAATCTGACTGTAATTTGTCTCTGCATATTACAGGGTCCTTGCCAAGTAAGAATGTAATTTTGAGCCCAGACTAGAACTGCCTTACTTACTGTGGTACTTCTAGGCCTTATCTAGAACAGAGTCAGTGATCAAGAGAAGTTTTTAGGTTGAACACATGGGTGCATAGGCCACTCGACCCTTTAGATCTTGGACATGTGACAGACACTAATGTCTATGGGGCGTGGTTGCTCTTGTTTCTATTGTTGTTTAATCTGATCTGTCATATCTTGTGTAGGTAATTAGGATCAGTCTCAGTAAAGTAGACACGGCCTGAGTTTGGACAGAAGTTTATGGTGGAGAAAGAACTACTTCACTTTTAGTTAAATGTAGTCCTACAAAGAAATGGAGAACTATCTCTATGATGGCAGACTTGACAAGGGATCCCTGGACCTTTGATAGAGCCTCTGCTTCATCAAAGCTTTTACTGTCCTGAAATATCTGTCCTCTAAGTTTTTTATGGTCATAGTTTGAGGGTCATCGACTACTTCCTTATTTAAAATGGAGATTAGCTGCTCTGAAATTTTATCTAATGCTTCACAGAATAATACTAAACACTGATCATTAATTATTTTATCTACTACAGTCATTAGGGGATGTGAGAGCATAAGGACAACCCCATTGAACTAGAGATTTCCTCTGACATCTGCCAGGATTCTTGAGGTTTGAGTTTCTTGTATTTGGACTTCTGTGCCAAGCCTCTGCCCGCTCTCTTTTGAAGAATTGGCCAGATACTAAAGAACCCCCATGTCTTCTCCATGTTCTGCCTTTAAAGTCTGTAGTTGCTCTCCCACATGACTCCATAGAGGCTCTGTCTCTAGCTGTGGCTTGCCAGAATAATGCATATATCCTAAGCTGAATATATTTCTATTTCTATGCAGACATAAAAGAGAGAAGTGGAAAAAAAGGATCCAAGCATCTCTATTCAGCCCTGTCAATCTCCCCCAGTCTTGAGGAACAAGAGGAGAGTAGTAAGAAAGGAGATAGTCACCCTCACCCTGGGCCTCAGGATACCTGGGTCCTCAACTTACCCCAAAGAGCTGCTTATTTTGTGCTATTAGCATTTTTCTGCTGGAGAAAACTTAGCCTTTCTGTTCCCATGAAGACTGACAGATTCTGAAACCCATAGAGGCAATTCTACTCTGTCCTGCAGTGTTTCCATGAGGCAGAATCCACTCGATGGCAGTGAGTAACATATTTTGGAAGAATGAAAAATGATTCATAACATATTTTTCCTATTGGTCCCTGAGTCTGAGGAGCCTAGAGAAAGACACATTTCTTGGATGCATGCTGTTCCTATGTACTTCAGTTCTGTAGCCACTAAACTCTATAAATCCAGTATCTTGTTACAGATAGAAAAATGGATATATCATCTGAGGCAGTAACTAAATATTACTAGAAGGATTTGTAAAATTTGACATTCTTTGGCTTCCCTTGCCTTGAAAATTAGAAGGTTACATCTCTACACGATCCCAATTAGGATTACAGTCAAATCCAACTTCTGGAAGAAGTACTAAGTGGCCACTTTATGAACATATCACACTGAATACAAACGAGGAATGTACAGCTGGTTAAGAAACACCAACATGTCTATAAAGGAATCTCCATGATGTTTCTGGTAGTCCTTTTCTAGAAAATTTTTTCCTCTCTAGTATTATGTTCCACAAATTCTAGCCACCTTCACAGACCTTAAATTTGTGTTTTATCTGACTTATGAACTATCACATTCTTTTTGGCTCGCCTGCATCATGTCACAGTTTGGAACATGTACCATGAAGAAAGCCAAAGTAAACATAAAATACACTTTGTGTTTTTCTTTTCTCAAAAATCACATGCATACTATCTGTCATAATAACTTTAACAATAACTATTACTTCTTTTTAATTGCTGTGCATTTTTAACCTCATAGGAAACTCCTCAACGTTTTTGGGAAGGTGATAGAGATAACATAGTCACAAAACACCCAAGGGAATACTTTTGATGTTTAACCTAATAGGTAAAAAAGTCAGGACCTATGTTGAGGTTATTACCAAACTCCTGGCTCATTCACCACCCAGCAATCTATGATTCAATTTCTTAAGGCCACTAATAAAATTGGATATATCAAACCACACCCACTATGATAGCATCGATTCTGACTCATAGCAGTCCTTTACTGGGTTTCCGGGTCTATGTAGATCTTTGCAGGAGCACACACCCTTATCTTCTTCTCATGGGATGTCTGGTGGGTTTGGAACTTTGACCGTGGGTTAGCAACCCAGTGTCTAACACATAGCTGCAGCACCACTAGAGCTCTTCAGTTAGATGCATTCCTAATAATACCGTTTAAAATAAAATTAACCAGATGCTCACAAAATATGCAAAGTGTACTGCACTCATATCTGTATCTAAACTTGGTATAGTGAGAAAATGTGACACAATTGTAAAACAATGTACTTGAGTTAGAGATCTGCTTTCGAGTTAGTGATTCTTCAAGGACTGAGGATTTTTGTTTAAAAGGAAGAATATGAGAATATTATCCTAGCATCCCTCATGAAAATGCAGTTGGATATCATCTCTCAGGAACGATTAGTCACCTTGGCAAGTTTGTAATCTTTCCTTTGGGAATGAATACAGGTGATAGGATAAATATAAAGAGAGTTGAATTAAATATACAGTCTCCTCTAATAAAATTATGTTTTGATTTTATTAATTTAGAAAAAAATGTTGGACTGATTTTAATTTCCCTAATGTTTGCTCATCATTTGCTCTGTACTTTAAATGAAATGTTTTATTATATTCTTCAATTCCATGCTGTGTTCTGAATTTTGAGACTTTACAGATTTTCTTAAGTTATGCCCATAATAACTGCTCTAATTTTAAATATACTACTATTTGTAAAACAGATGTTTTTAAACTTCTTATATCCTCAAATTGTTAAAGTTCTTTAAAAAAATTGTGTGTTTTAGGTTAAAGTTTACATAGTAAAGTAAACCCAAATTAAACTCACTGCCATGTCAATTCTGACTCATAGCAACCCTACAGAACAGACTAGAACTGCCCCTGTGAGTTGTCAGCTATAACTCTTTGTGAGAGTGGAAAGCTTCACCTTTGTCCTATGGAGAGGCTGGTGATTTTGAACTGCTGATCATGTGGTTTTCAGCACAATGTATAGCTCATTATACTACCAGGGCTCCTTATACAAAGAATGATAACACCTTATGAAAATCGTAACAAATGTCACAGAAGACTTTGTATAAAAACTATTATGGGTATCTAATTTCCTGTGTAATCATCATTCTCACTCTTTCCAACCAGTTTATTCTGTTCCACTTATGTAGCTTCCTTGTATTGTTTACTCCCTGCTTACATTTTTTGGTGAAGTGAAAATGCTAAGAATGGCTCTTCCATCTATAGACTTTCTATTCAAATAAGGTGTAAAGGACTCCAATTCAAGGATTGATCATTTTTGTCATTCTAGTGGGTATAAAAGCAGGAACAGAGGAATTCCATAACAATCAAGAGAGAAAAGTCACCAGCTGAGCATATTCAAGGTTCTTGCCTGAAGTGGCAGAAGCAGCAGAATTACCAGGGTGCACAGCACCAACATCATGAGACAGAGCAGTGAGTTTCCCAGCACATGGAAGGAGTAAAGTTCTGTCTTCGGGCAGAAGGCTATCTTTCAAAGCCGAGTGCCCTTGGGACATTCGTCACAGTTAAAGGTGCTTCATAACACTTTCTCAAGCCAGGTAGAGGCCAGGGAATCACATTGCTGAGACAAAAGAACTGAATACATATCATTTTGTAACACTTAATTTTCCTAATAAGCCCCTATATTCATGATTTTTGTCTGTGAGTTCTGTGTGGCCATTGCAATGAATTGTTAAACTCATCAGGGAAGTAGAATGCCACGAGAGGGGTGGTTGGTGTGAGAAAAGGAAAATGAAGGGTAAAGGGTAGAGGCATTTCTGATCTCAGGCCAAAGGTTTCATGTTTAGGCAGATGTGAAGTTGGATTCTTCTTTTATATAATTAAAAGAAGTCAGACTTGGCCTCCATGCCATTTCCAGGCACTTATGCTTTTGAATAAATGTTGACGATTTGGTCACATAAAGTTAATTATTTAATGAAACACAGTCCACATGGGTGAGGAATTTCTTCATGGCTGGTATTGTCTATATTATGAGATAATTTATTATTTGACTGAGAGAGTCCTCTACGAGTGACTCTGGTTCCATGTTAAAAGAACATTTTAGGAAGACCGTCCTGGGGGCTCTGCTAGTGTCTGTCAATTAAGTAAGTCTGGTCATTTTTAAGAATTTAATTATTTTTTCCCAAAACAGAATTCGAATTTTTTTCCTACAGTTCTCCCTTTCTTTCTCAGAATTTCTATTGTGTCCCTAGACACAGAATGGTTTGTGATAGTAGCCAAACAACATCTAGTTCTTTGAGTCTCAGGCTAGAAACTATGAGTCCAGTGGATGCGGTTCTTCTTTGAGCCTTCCTTCATTCTTCTTTGCTACCAATGGAAAGAGATCAGTAGTTACTACACAATACATGGTCCTAGAGGTGGTTGGATATGTCAAGGAGGTCTCTGTATCTGTGCCCCATATTAAGTTACATCAGATTGGATTAGACTAGATTCCACTAGACATGTGGCCACACCCAAACATATATATAATTAGGCCTACAAATAAACTACATATACACAAAATACACAACACATATCTCTTTATACACATGTAGCATACATATCTACTCTGTAATCACACACATATTTTGGTTAGAATAGTTGTTAAATCATATCAATTATTACATTTATTACTCTTATTCTTTATTCTTGCATACATCTCAGTAGCTTCATTTTCCTTGGTCAAATTGTGCTGACTTACTTCATATTGTACTTTGCTTTTTCTATTACCAGATAGCCTATAGAGTTGTGGTGATGCTGTGAGTTAGGTCTTGAACTGCTAGTCAAAAGATCAGTGATTCAATCCCACAAGCCTCTTCAAGGGATAATGATGAGGCTGTCTGCTCCTGTAAAGTTTTGCAATCTTGGAAATTTTCTTATGAACCTAAATGTTGTTATCAAATTGATGCCAGTGTATTTGGTGGGGTTTATTATTGCAAGTGACCTTAGCCGTAGCCCTCCAGTACCTGGTAAATATCAAAGAAAATAGCTTTCTATGTGGTAATCTATTCTTGACTTTTTAATATATAAGTGTGATGATACAATATTTTCCTTTTGAAATTGACTTTTTTTATTTGGCATATTTTCCAAATTAATCAATGATTTTATGGTCTCATTATTATTCTTTATATTTGTATGGTATTCCATTGTAGGCATGTACTACAATATGTTTATCCATGAATCCATAAATGGGCCCTTGGGAGATTTTTTTATAATTCTGAATAATTCTCCAATGAACATGAAAGTGCATTTGTCTGCTTATATCAATGCTCTAATATATCCAGACTATATAAGTAAGGGTTGAGATTGCTGGATCATAAAATACTTTTATTTCAAGTATTTTGGAGAAATTCCATAATCTTTAGAGTTCTACTGTACTGTATTGTACTATTTTAAAATACTATAATTAGTATGTAAAAGATTTCAATCACAATACAATCTTATCAACACATATGGTTTTCTGTTTTTGTTTTTATTTTGTTTCTTTTGGTGTGTGTGTGTGTGTGTGTGTGTGTGTGTAAGCCGTTATTGCAGGAGTGAGATGCTATCTAAATATAGTATGAATTTATATCTCTCTAATGTCTAATGTTGAAATATTCAAAGATTACATAAGACATTTAAAAAATAATTTAAAAAAAGAAAATGGAAGGAATACACAGTCATTCTACCAAAAATAACTGGGCATTTTCTAACTATTTCAAGAGGTAGCATATGATTAAAAACCATGGGCACTGAAGAAAGATGTCCAAGATGCACTGAAGTTATTAGTAAAAGGCCCCAGGAACTGACAGACTACCAAATGATTGGTATGTATTAGCAAATTGATGAAGCACTGAAAGATACACTTGTCTATGCCAAGAACTTTGGAACACAGCTATCTGGTCAGCAGATGGGAAGATACTTATATTTGCACCCATTCTGAAGAAAGAGGACCAAAAAATGTGTAAACAATCTAACAATATCATTAATTTTTTTAAAAATGAAGCTCATTGCCATCAGGTCGACACCAGTTCATAGGGACCCTGGTGGACACAGGAGAACTGCCCTGTGGGTTTGTAAGTGCTTATGGGAGCAGCAGACTTCTTTCTCCCAAGGAGCAGCTGGTGTTTTTGAATTACCAATCTTGCAGTTAGTAGCCCACTACATCGCCAGGACTACTGTAATTAATAATAGAGGTAAGTAACATTTTGCTGAAGATCGTTCAACACCTGTTGCAGCAGCCCATGAACAAGGAGCTATCAGAAATTCAAGCTGGATTCAGAAGAGGATGTAAAATGAGGGTTATCATTGCTGGCATTAGATGGATCTTGGCTGAAATCAGAGAATACCAGAAATATGTTTGGTTGTGTTTTATTGACTGTGCAAAGGCATGTAACTATGTGTGCCATAACACCTTCAAATCCAACCAAAAAAATACGCTAGCTTCAAATCTCTCTGATCAATCTCTAGGAGTCACTTGATTAGTTTGTTTACATAGAGTAGTTTTCTAGTTTTTTACTCAAATTCAGTTGATTCAGAGACCGTAATTACAAAATCATTTTAGCCATTTAATATGGCACAATCATGGACCAGATAACCCATTGGATTTATATCTCAGGAACACTCAAGGAGAGAATCTAATAAAACGGTCAGGAATCTTGGGCCTCCTCACGTGTATTCCCTCAATACAAGAACACCTTGCTGAGCTAAACGGTCATTTCATGATACCCACCTTCCCAACATGATCGCTGAAGACAGACATGTGCATAAACAAACATGGTGAAGAAGACTGATGGTGCCCAGCTATCAAAAGACATAGCATCTGGGGTCTTAAAGGCTTGAAGGCAAACAAGTGATCATCTAGCTCGGAAGCAACAAAGCCCATGTGGAAGCACACAAGCCTAAGTGAACACAGGGTGTTGAAGGGATCAGGTAGCAGAAACCAAAGAACAAAAACCATCATCATGTGATCACCTTCACCACATAAACGCTGAAAATGAATGTGTTCATAAGTAAGTGTGGTAAAGAAGGCTGATGGGGCCCCGCTATTGAGAGATATAGCATCTGAGGACTTAAAGGCTTGAAAGTAAGTAAGCGGCCATCTAGCACAGAAGCAACAAAGCCCACATGGAAGCAGCACACCAACATGTGCGATCATGAAGGGCCGAGAGGACCAGGTTTCAAGCACCAAAGGCGGTGGGGGAGGGGATCATCATTGTGAGGGGAGCGCATGATGGGGACCCAATGATCAACTGTAGACAACTGGACAGGGGGTAGCACAGAGGGGTTGTGGGGAGGAGATGAGTCACTCAGGGTTCAGTGTAGCAATAATGAAACTCACAACCTTCCTCTAGTTCTTAAATGCTTCCTCCCGCCAACTATCATGATCCCAATTCTACCTTGCAAACCTGGTTAGATCAGAGGATGCACAGCGGTACAGATGGGATCTGGAAACACAGGGAATCTAGGACAAATGAGCCCCTCAGGACCAACGGTGAAAGTGGCGATACCAGGAGGGAAGAGAGGGTGTTAGAAAGGGGGAACGAATTTTGGGGATCTACATATAACCTCCTCTCTGGGGATGGACAACAGAAAAGTGGGTGAGACGCCAGGCAGTGTAAGATAAGTTAAAATAATAATTTATACATTATTAAGGGTTCATGAGGGAAAAGGGAGTGGAGAGGGAGGGGGAGGGAATAAAAGAAAATGAGGAGCTGATTCCAGGAACCCAAGCAGAAGGCGAATTTTGAGAGTGATGAGGGCAACAAATGTGTAAGTGTGTTTTACACAATTGATGTATGTATGGATTGTGATAAGAGTTGTATGAGCCCCTATAAAAAGATTTTTTTAAATAATAAAATTAAAATTTTTAAAAAGTCCTCAACAGTTGTTGCAGAAGTGTCTATTTTCTTTTCAATTCTGCTAGAGTTTGTTGTAGGTGTTTTGGTGTTATTTCATTGGGTGCCAGACTGTACATAGACCAGGGGACAGTTATTTGTAGATAGTCAAGGAAAACCACACAGTTCATAATCAGGAAAGGTGTGTGTTAAGGTTATTTTTTTCTACCAAATTTATTCAAACTATATGCTGAGCAAAAATTCATTGGAATTGGAGAAAATCGTATTAAGAAATTTAAATATGTTAATAACACAACCTTGATGTTGAAAGCAAGGAGAATTGGTTGCTAATGAAATTCAAGGCTGCAGTCTTCGCTAGGGATTACAACTAAATGTAAGGAAAAGAAAACTTCTCAAAGTCTGACCAATATACAACATTATGATCAACAGATTAAAGATTAAAGTTGTCAAAGATGTCATTTTAATTGGATATAAAATCAAACTTTATGAAAGCAACAACCAAGAAATCGAAGGACATATTACATTGTGTAAATATGTTGCACAAATGTTTAATAGCAGGAGCTAATGGAAAAGATGGAGATTTAGGCAGACACACTGCACAATCCCTCTTCAAAGATGTGCTAAAACAGTTATGAAGAATAATGCCGGAATAATAAATCTCTGAAGCAGAAATGAAGAAAAGCTAAGTGAGCTGAACATCAACATCCTGGGAGGCTACCTTAAGTGGGACTGAGACATTCCTGGTTCCCTGTGGCTTCCTGGTAAGGAGAGGGGCTATGATTTACATATATGCAGAAGGTACAGGGTCTCCTTTGTACTCTGGGTCCAAAGGGAGATGGGTTAGAGCTACTTTTTGAAATGGTACACAAATTCAAGACCTTAGTGGACCAGCCAAGGCACAAAGATTTGCAGGCTCCATGTATCTCAGACAAAATAAGTAGATTAGAAGTATTTTTTAAATTGTGGAGAAAGATGGGGGGATATGCTCACAAGACAAAAAAGCATGGGAAAAATCTCCTCAGAAACTACAGGAGAGGTTCCATTAGGAGGCATATCCTGCACGTCCTGGCATCAAGAAAATCTACTGAAAATCTAAGTAGATCTAAATCACTTAAAGTGGGAAAATAGAACAGTTGCTAACAGATCCTTTCCCCACTGACCAGCAGCATGAGCTACTTCTGTGAACGCCACTCCTCCCCAGCACAGTCAATTTTTTCCCAGCCTCTGAAGCAACGTAGCCACTGAAACCTCTTAGCTTTCTGGACTCTGAGGTCCCTGAATGGATAGCAGATTGCATGAGTAGTGCAGACTTTCTCAATACCCAAGCTATTCATTGTGCCATTTTCTTTCTTTCCCATCCTCCTTCTTTCCTGCTTTGTTATCTGGTGTCCACCCCACCACATGTACCACTTCCCCCCAAGAGTCACATATGTACATACAATAACACTACCAAAATAGTAGAAATCCCCACCTACCAGGCAGTTTTATTTTGTTTTCTTCATTTTTTTACATTTGCTTAATCAAAATGCTTAGTGTTTTTCTTTTTTTCTGATTATCAGCCACTTCCCCTTCTAGTGAAACCTTATTCTCCTGAGAAAACATATTCTCCACAGACAAAAAGAGGCAGGGCTGTAAGTCTTAGCACACCAACCCAAGGGCTTAAAAACATGCGTATATTTGCTCATTTTCCCTCTAAGTGCACAGATCCACCCACATTCACACTGTTACTGAAACAGGACTTTAGTACTCACAAACACAAGCCACACCAGAGTCTGCCAAGCAACTAGGGAGAGCACCTAACTAATGCCCATGAACCATAAACCCATGCTCTCTATAAGTATATATTTAACACCACGTTGTCACAGGAGATCTCACTTCAACATGGATCACATTTTCAAGATAAGAAAATTGATCCCTTATTGGATCACATGCAAAAATGTGGTGAGGTCCTCCCAAACCAACAGACATTCCTACCAGAGTGCTATGCAATACTGATAGGAAAATCAAGTCAGAGGGGGGAAAGGGGAGCCTATATATCTCATAGAAGATACCATTAGTAGAAAAAGAGAGAGGATGAATCTCTCGGGGGAGAGGGGGAAGACTAACAATACTTACACAGACTCCAAGGGGAGAGTATGCCTATTATTATGCCCCTAATAAGAGACCTTAAACTGAGTTTCTATACAGCACCTGGGGACCCAAACCATGTGCTGAAGACTGAAACATTGAACCCTGGATCTTCAAGGAACACAGCATACTCCAAAAGCCATATCAGAGGAATGTTGTGTGGGAACTCCACTGGATGAACTGAGTACTACCTAAAACACACCTGTAGCTTGAGGATTTAAGGCTGAAACTACATGGTGTGTGATGAGGATGAAGACAACTTTACCAACAATATTGAACTGTCAGTAGGTGTACTGTCTACTTCCTACTCCAATGCCTTACTTGCTTCTTAATCTGGAAGACCTGGGTTTGGCATTGTCAGTGAATACTATTGTAATTTTTCATGACTAGCAACTTACTGTTGTATAAATAGTGTCCAGTTATGTAAGGATTTAATCTGTACAAGTCAATAATCCATGCACTGTGATTTGTACCTTATTTAGTCTCCTTTTCTCAATTTTGTTTTAAATACATTGCCATGTGCTAGATCAATGATACTAATAATCAAAGGACCTTATCTTCCAAGGAGATTATGCTTTCTAACAAAATAATAAATATGTCTCTAAGGTGAACCAGAGACATATAGAAAACACAGATATAGGAATGGATTTAGGGCTTGCACTTAATCCTAGTTCTGATCTAAAGAATAATTAGTTTTTATGACATGGCCCTGCTCAATACACTTTCTCATGAAAGAAACATAGAAGAAATGAGCACTGCAGCAATGTGTGGCAAAAAAAGCAGATTCTTACTGACTATCAGTAAGAATAGTGTTTGGGGTCTTATGGCTTGCTTTCAAACAAGTAACCATATAAGTGAGACATCAATTAAGCCCACATGGGAGAAGCACATTCACCTGCTTGATCCAAGGATTAAAAAGAATAAAATCTAAATCTGAAGGAGAGAATGATATCATAACTTACATTGTGAAATTCCGGTTTGCAGAAGGCTATGGATGACAGTGGAAGCCCAATATCCATCTACAGGAGTGACACATAGTATAAGCTCCATTGAATTCCCTCTGACCATACTCAAGGAGTGGGAATAACTTTGTTATCAGACAACATTGTAGGGATGATTAGAGTAGATTACAATTAAAAATCTGACTTGAATGATTAAAATTTTATCATTTGATCTTCTTTTTCAATTCTTTTGTTCAAACTAAAGTTTATTTCTGTTGTATTTTGTTGTTTATAGCCTTCTTGACTCTCTGTTATGTATTTGTCTATGTTTTCAGTACATGAAAACCAGGATTGGTGGATCTATAGATTTGGTGGATTTAATCTATAATTAGATTAAAGCTTCTTGATCTGCCTGAACTATTTGAATGATATGATATCTGAATTATGTCCTAATAAAAGTTGGGTTTTTTAAAGCCTCAAACAGGATAGACCCTTAAAGAAAACCACTACAACACACCATAACCAAACTATCCAAAACACAAGACAATGAAAGAAATCTAATATTGCCTTGGTGGCTATGGGGCAGCAGGTGGTGAGGGGCACAACAAAGAATTACCTACACAGTGAAATCAATAGGAAAATTCGGAGTTTTTCAGCAGAAATCATGCAGGCCAGAAGGCAATAGGATGAAATATTCAAAACCCTGAAAGGAAAAAAATGCCAAACAAGAATCATTTATACAACAAATGGTCCTTCAAATGTCAAGGAGAACTAAGGGCATTCCTAGATAAGGATAAACTAAAGGAATTTGTAAGAACAAGACCAAACTTACAACAACAACAACAAAACCCTAAATGATATTATTTGTACAGAAAATAAGCAAGAAAACAGAGGGTCATTTAAATTAGGATAACTTGACTATGGTTTTATAAAGCAATTATTTATAGAGGTATGAGCAGTAATGAGGAACTACTCTAGAGCTAGTGGTAGTGGAACGATAGGCTGATGTTTCATGATCCTTCGCAATCAAGGAGGATCTATAGAGATAGACAAAAGCATCATATAGTGAATTACCAGGAAAATCAGGTTGTGTGGAAATGAGCTGACCAGAAGCAAAGGTTTTCTTCCTCCTCCCAAGTTAAGAGGTTGCACTAGAAGTCCACTTCCCAACTCTCATAAGGCTGTGGTGCTGGTGGCCATTGTTCCCAAATAATTGTTTGGACAGATTAAATCCACACGTAAACTTTCTGCCCAATCTTTTTATATCTTGATTTTCAAATAGCTTGCCTGAAAGAAGTAGTAAGGATAGCATTTATGTTAAGATATTAAAACCAACAAGGTCATACCACCTATAGTTTGTAAATGCATATAAATCTAACAAAAGTATAAAACCATCTCTATCAAATTATCAGTTGGCTTCTTTGAAAAATGTAACAAACTAATCTTAAAATTTGTGTGGGAATTCAAGGGACTCAGAATAACCCCATTTTTTCCTCCAATGAATTTAAGCCACTTTCAGTTTAACCTCTCCTTTTCTCACCACTCAGATCAAGTTCAAGTCTGGTGGAGAAAGAATCTGGAGGGGGTTTGAGTTTACGATCCTTCTCTTGTTTTTAAAATTAATTTTATTCATTACTATAATTTTCCCCTTTTACTTATGGGATACACATACAAAGAAAACCAGACTACATTTAATTGCATCTCCCATTTCATTAAACCAATGGCAGTATCCCAAGGAACCATCTGTGTGTATGGTTCTTTACTTTTATTTTCCTACCTGCCTAATCTCCTTGCCTCCGTTTTCCTCCCCTCTCCTACTAACCCCAGGCCTTGACCTCATCTTAGTCTTCAAAGTATTTTTCTTTGATGTGAACGTTTTCCTTTCCTTCCTTTCTTATTATTGTGTCGTGAGCGATTTATATTTATGAAATTGACTACCTTTGTTGAGCTTAATGTCATCCAGTTCTGTCCATATGATAAGGTGTTTGACAGACTCATCATTGCTTTTTAAGGATTCACAATATTTCATTGTGTGTATGTTGCAGAGTCTGTTTATCCATTTTTCTATTGATGGACATTTGGGTTATTTAGTATTTCTATCTTTTGGCTATTATAGAAATTGCTACAATAAGCATGAGTGTGCAATAAAGGAGTTTTGAAGAGCGAATAGACTCTTTTAATCTTTGGAAAAATGTAATAAATTAAAAATTACCCTCAAAGAAAATGGATAAACCTCATCAACATAAAAAAGAGGAAAATACCAAAGAATTAGTAAATAACAATGCAACAACAAAGACAAATCACTGACAAACAAAATTAACTCAATACAGAAGGCTATGAAGAACAAAGAAACCCACAACAACACACACACACACACACAAACCAACAATATGATAGTGATAATTATTGATACACACTTGACAGTAATAACACTGAAATAAATGGACTAAATACATATGTCAGAGGCAGAAAGTAATATAATGGATTGGAAAATAGGATCCATCAATATGATACTTACAAGAAGCACACATTAGAAATAAATACAAAATAGACTAAAAATAAAAAGATGGAAAAATATCAAGCTAATGGAAATTTTTAAATGGGAGTGGCAATATTAATCTCAGAGGTAAATGTTATTATATACACAATCCTGAAATAACAGTAATAACAGCAGTGGATACATAGACACATGTAAAATTAACAAGTGTGGACAGGAGAATGGAACTATATATATATATTGATTTGTCAGAGGGCATTTCTACATGAGTACTTACATATGCTGGAAATGTGTCTATGAATATACTAGAGCATACAGTGAGCAAAATTATGAAAACTTCTTAATCATAATCAAATATCTTTGAGGAATTACTCAGGACTCTATTCTTGGGTGACATCAAGGTCAACACAACACAGTCCACCACAACAATTTTATACCCTACATTATGGAATGTAGCTGCTTAATGACTGGGGTCCTAACAGCTTGTGTACAACCACCTATGACACAACAATTGATGGCTTCCTGTTTGAGCAAGAAGAATGAGGAAAATAAAAGTTACATGGAAACAATTAGTCAAAATTAAAAATGGACCAAGGAAAGCTCGGCCTCCACACTCCAGAGACCAGAAGAACCATACAATGTCACGCTATCACTACCAATAGCTCTAAAAGTGACCTCATTAGAAGGTTCTTGATAGACTGAGGGAAATGTGGAACAAAGTTCAAGATCCAAAAAGGAGTACTTGGAACTAACCTCATCCTTGCATCTCAATGTTCAGTCACAGAAGACAGCTCTAAAAAAGTGAATGAGCTCTTTCTCCCTGACCAGCACCCTGCTGCCTGAGTTAGCTGCTCTGCCTCAACTGTGTGCTATGCTACCTGTGGGCCAAGCCAATCTGTGGATTATGGAGGATCATGTAGCCATGCCGTGCATCACTATCTTGAGGCTCCATCTTTACCTGCTTCTCTAAGCTGCTGCTACTGGACTTTTCTACCCCTGCATGTTTCAACTTTCTAGTGTTGCTGCCCCGCATTGTGATGTCTGCTGCCTGTGGGAAAACACCATACTTCCAGCCAGTCACCGAGCTGTCTGCTTCCTTGACCTTGGACCAGTGGCCAGTGGTGAGTAGGAAAGACCATCAGTATATTAACATTCCCACAAAAGTGAGGTGGATTGGGCCCTCTGTACTGCTCTGTGGACTAATTGCCTGTTGTATTTCTTCTCACTATATAAGCTTATTCTCACACACACACACACACACACACACACGCATAGAAAGTGAATGGCAACATTAGAGTGGTATCCACTCCTTAGATAATCAGCCATTCTAGATTAAAAAGGTAGCAGTTTTCTCAAGGACAAAGTTTAGAAGACTGGAAGGATTAGCAAATAAAGAGGAATGGAAAAAGAAACAAAATAAACTCATCAGAGTAGAACTGGGGTATATGATGCTGTGTTACATGATTGCAATCAGTTATATGCAATAAAATGTGTATCAATTGTTGAATGGATGTGTTAGTCTGGGTTTACTAGAGAAACAGATTCATAGACACTCATATGTGTATAAGAAAGAGCTTTATATACAAGAGCAATTGAATTTTGAGAAAACATCCCAGCCCAGTCCAGATCAAGTCCGTAAGTCCGATATTAGCCCATATATCCAACACCAATCTATAAAATCTTCTTCAGACTCAGGAAATACTTGCAATGATGCCAAATGCAGGAAGATCACAGGCCAGTGGGTGGGAAGTTTTGTGGATCCAGTGGTGTTGTAAGCATCGCAGTGCTGGCAGGGGTCTCCACATGGCTTCTCCAGATCTCAGGCTCTGACTACCATCAGCCTGTCTCCATGTGGCTTGTCAATTGCAATGTCTCCCAGGGAGTGAGCCTAAGTTCTGCCCCCAGCGGGCTATTTATTTCCTTAATGCCTCCAAAAGAGGTCATCAAACTAGGAACTGACTAACAGGCTAAACTTCACGCCTTCACTCATAAATCTCAAATTAACAACAGATCATGTAACTACCACTATGGAAATTTATTTGCTTTTTAAACCTTCAGTCAATTCACAATAGAAAAGTTTGCTTTTTTAAATTAGTATACCAAGGAACTTTAAAATATGTTGTCTTACCCAAATCAGATGCGGTTCAGAGATAGAGATTATCTGCAACCACAGTGACATTTCAGATCAAAACAGATTATATTTCATCCCAGGAATCCCAGGCACTAGGGCTCAGAGCAGCACAATGCAATTTACAGACAATAATAAGAAAACTCTTAATAAGTTATAGATTATTATTTCTATATCTTACATCGTCCTCCATTACCCCTCACCCACATTTCTTTTACTTGTACCCCTGCAAGGGGGTTCTAGATCCTACTGGTATCTCTACTCTCATTGTTGGCCCTTAGGGATTTAACTATCATAGATTCCCTGTGTTGTGAGCTCTTACCTATAGCAGTGTGCATGCTCTGGTCTAATCCAATTTGTAAGGTAGAATTGAAGTCCTGTTAGTGAGGTGAAGGAAGCACCAAAGAACTAGAGGAAAGTTGTATGTTTCATCGGTGCTATACTGCACCCTGACTGACTCATCTTTTCCCTGTGACCCCTCTGTGAGGGGAATGTCCAATTGTCTAAAGATGGGCATTTGGTCTCCACTCCATGCCCCCCCCCCATACCATTCACTGTGGGTATGGTTTTATTCTGGGTCTTAGATGCCTGATACCTGATCCCATTGACACCTCATGATCACACAGGCTCATGTGCTTCTTCCGTGTGGCTTTGTTGCTTCTGAGCTAGTTGGCTGCTTGTTTATCTTTAAACCTTTAAGGGAGGGGGAAGAAATGGGGAGTTGATATCAGGGGCTCAAGAGGGAAGAGAATGCTTTGAAAATGATGATGGCGGTATATGTGCAAATGTGCTTGACACACTGGATGAAGGTATGGATTGTGATAAGAGATGTAAAAGCCCCCAAAAAAGTATTTTTTAAATAAATAAATAAAATCTCTGCCATGTGTGATCTTTAAAAAAAGAATAAGAAGAAAACAATAAGTACAGATAATAATCATAGAGTTGCTTTGCTGATCAGTTAAACATTGATGTCTATGAATCCAACACTTTATTCTCAACTTGTTAGAACCTCATCCATGGTTCTAACAAATGGTGATTCTGACATGCTTCCAAAATATTACCCACTGAAAACCCCATGGTTCTACGCTAGCAAGCACAGTGTCATCATGAGTGGAATTTTATCTGATGTGTTCTCTTTGTTCTACATATTCAGCTGATGCATACTGCTGTATTTGCACAGTAGTATATTTTTAACAACTTCTCTAGAGTTACTGACCTAATATTTTATTTTTAAGGTCTAGGCTTCCGGTCTTGATTTTCTGATGGTTGAGGGAGTCATTTTTTTTTTATAGTCTCTGGTGCACTGGAGCTACAGAGCCAATTTGCTTGGCCTAGAGTTGACACCCACAGTGCGTCCTTTCCCTCAGGGCTTGCAATCTGGTGCTGAATTCTTGATGTGGTGCTTCTGAATTTCCAGCCTTGGGACTGTGAAAATTTTTCAAGGATTTTTGTTCTATTCTTCTGTTAAGTGGCAAAATTCATTATGGAGTCCATGGCCTGTATACTATAATTGTGATTTATTTTATTTTGGTTTCAAATGTTGTTATTAAGTTTTCTTTCTTTTGCTCTTTGAAATATTTTTCTTGGTGACTCTTGGAAGTCTTTCTTTTGTTATTTGACCACATGTGTTGAGCCTTTGGGCAGGGTGAGTTTCTAGTGCATGATGCTAGTAACACAAGAGTGATTACAAAAGTCACTTTTTTCTGTGTTAATCTCTGTGGACCTCCACTTTATCATCTAGGAAAAAAATCAAACAAACACAATTGCTATTTAGTTGATTCTGACTTACAGTAACCCCATGAGTGTCAGGGTAGAACTGTGCTCCATAGGGTTTCCAATGGCTGATTTTTCAGAAGGAAATAGGCAGGCATTCCCCTCAGCATGTTACCTGTTAATACAACCCAGGAATTCCACTGTAATGCAGGCACTCAAAAAATACTGTCTAGCTCCATAGGCTTCATAATACACTTAGAATTGTATCTATTCGTACCCCTCCTGCACTCCCATAGCATGTGCTACCCATGCTAGTATAACATGTACCCTTTGTGCTGTAGCTATTGGTATTCCTTTCTGCCTGGCTAGGGAAACTAGTTCATGGGCTATCAGAGGCCAGGGTTCAAGCCTTGCTCCTCACTATGTACAAGTGGTGATTCTGACATCACCTTCCCACACCTGCTACTAAGCTAGAGAGAAGCAATAAAAAAGCATGTCCATAGCAATGTTATAATAAAAGATACATAAAATATTGTCCTTGAGACCCATAATACTTCAACCATAAAACAAAGGCAATATTTCTTTGAGTAACACAATTCTATTTATTTATTTGGTTTAGCAAGACATTCATGGTGTTACTACTCATGGTACATTATCACTGATATTTTCATTTTGGTTCTTTGGTTTTTATTTCCAAGAAAGTGATTTATAAATATCCCCAAGGTAAAAGATCTTCTTGTACCTTTTGAATTTGTATAATCTATTTCCATAATCTGGTTGGTTGATTATCAAAGAAATTCATCAAAGGAAAGTTGCTATTTGGATTTGTTTACACGAATGTCCAGCAAACAGAGCCAGCAAATTATTCTATTTTCCATAGTAACTTAATTTCCTAATCACCACAATAATAATTTTGTCTAAATCAAACCAGTTTATTTATTCAACCAAACTAACTTGGTTGTTAAATTGATATACAAAACTCCAACTAAATCAGAATTGAGGCAGAAAGTGCTATAAGTGGTAGAGGATAATAATTCACAAAAAACTTTTCCTTCCTCCACCACTAACATTTTCTCTTTGACATTATTTGACTGAATTTATGATGCAGATTCATTTCCTCTATAGAAGCAATTCACTTGGGCAGTGTGAATTTCAAGAGGTCACGTCTTTCAGAGTTAGCAGTTGCCAAAAAGAATAGATCCCATTTATTTTCAATTTGAAGAAGTTTATTTTTGCCCTTCTTGTAAAACTTAAAAGTGCACACAGTAATTTAACTCAAACTAACCAAACAAAAAAGACACGTTTAAGATGTGACAGGCCTAAGAATGCCTGAGTCTAGAAGGAGAATTATTTGGAATTTTCTCTTGGAAACCAGGCTGTCAAGTGATGGATTTTGTCTCAAAATCTGAGCTCTGTTTTTTCTACTGCAAATTCTGAGGTGATGGTCTTTCGAGCAGAAGGGTCAGAGTTCAGTTGTTAGAGTGAATAATTGAGGGAAGTCACACAAAAATAACCAAACCAGATTTTTTTTAAAAATAGACACACCAGTCAGTAAATGAAAGGAAAAAAATCCTCAAATATTACACCACTTTACATTTTGATGCTTCCAAATATATGAAATTGAAAATGAGAACAGCATAGCTAGAAAGTTGCAAAGTAACTTTCCCAAAAGTTGGTCCATTTTGAACTCCCAAGCCTGACTTTGTGTCAAAAGGGCTCGGAGTGAGATGGGAAGGATATGATGAGAACATGCCTTCAAAGAGCTAGAGTCCTCACCCATGGGTGCTGGAGGTGCAGAGACATGGTCCTTTCCCTGACATGGAGACTTAACAAACATTCCCTAGATGGGAGGCATGGAGGTCTGGAGCGTGACTTCAACCTATGACACTTGAAAATGATCTGTGGCAGGATTAACAGGACTCTCTACATTTGCTGGGGCAGGAAACCCATGATATCTCCTTGTACCAGATACGGGTCGCCAACACCAAGAAGAAAGAGATAGAGTGGCCATTACTTAGGTTCTCCCCCAAAGGACCACCTGAAGAAATAGATGAGTAAACTGAGTGCACTTGACCCATGAATCTGGACTTGACAATAGATAATCCTTTAATCAATTTTCCTGCTATTACTCAGCCCCTAGGTGGGACGCTGTCGTTTACAGGCTGAACTCCAGCCACACAGTGTCACATGTCTCTTAACACATAACACCTGTCCTACACGCCCTACACCTAGAGGCCACTGTGGGGATTTTCCCCTCTGGTTACAAGACCATCTCCAGAAGCATCTTCTGACATTTTCAGACATCCTGCTACCTAATTACACTAAGGAAGAGGCTTGTTCCGCAGATGCACCCTGCAACCCAATAACCGATAATTCATCTCATCCATCATAGATCCTCCTGAAAAGAATTTACACATTTTGAAAGAAATTCCTACAATTTATATCTAGTTGATTTTCATCATCCTGGACGAAGTTATGGGCAAAAAAAAAATTCCTGTGTTGTTTAGTGTTTAGATAGAAAATAACTTCAAAACGATCTTCCTTTAATTCTGACTGATTTGCAGTGCTGTGCTTGTGATGAGACTGTGGGCAATATGAAGACGTCTTTAAGCTCTGTTTTCGTTACATTAGGAATAAAATTACCTCACAGTTAGAATTTGCTTATGTAAGTTTCAGGGTTTACTTTCTAATACCAGAAGCATTTTTCAGCATAATTTCGTTGAATTGTTTTACTGACACAGTACCTACAATATAACTAAATACAACTCTTTTCTGAGGGTTCTCAACTGTCTTGTACAATAATAGTACCCTCGTTTGTATTCAAACATGTTTTATGACATCTTAAAACAAAAATATGTTTAAGCCAGATTGTAAACTCAGAATTCAGATAATTTAAAGAAGACTGAAAAGAAGATCTTTCAATATATGATATACTCAAATTAGTTCATGAAGGTGAAGACATTACAATAGCAAGATATGTAAACAACCAAGTTTATTTGTACACTCATGAGGTAATATAAATGGTACTGTGTATGCAATGTAGTATCTTATTTGATCATCGCATCAACATTGGGATAGAGTTAAAAATTTTAGATTCATTATATAAATGACTGTCGAAGCTGAATGTTGAAGAGAATAATTAATTTCCCCAGAATCTCTGAGTTAATAAGGAGTGAGGTTGGGATCCAGACCCTGATATTTCTGACTCCACATAGGAAATGTTTGCTAACTTAATGCAGATACTTCTCACATACATTACACTCCACCCAACGTGTGCTAGGAACAAAAAGGTCAAGTCGTCGTGTGGTTTATGTCTTTTTTCCATGTAATTCAAGGGACTTTACTGTTACTATAAGCTGAGCCATTACCGCCATTCCATAATTATCATTGAATTTATAAGTGACATCAGTGTAATAAGTGATGTGATAAAGAATACTACACTTAAAATGGCAATATTTAAAATTAGGTTTTCAAAGGAGGAAAACAAAATCAAAGTAAGAAGTAATGCACTTTTTTTTTTAGCTGCTGGATGCTGTTTTATTAAAAAAAAGTTGGCCTTGCACAAAGAGAATTTTAGCCTTTGACTTCAACTTCTGGTAGGTAATCTATATGATACACTGGTAAAGGTGGGGACTAATCACTCCAGAAAGACGAGTCATGTGATATAAAGTGGTGACCTGGGGTCAACTGGTGACTGAGTTCAGCCATCTGGACAATCAATCAACTCTACCTACCTAATGAAGTCCCAATAAAAATCCGGACACCAAGCTTGAAGTGAGCTCCCCTGGTTGTCAGTGTTCTGTGATTCATATCATTCATTGAGGCCAGGAAGTCAGAAGTCCTTGGAGAAGGAAATTTCTTTCTTATGCAACTCTTCTTGTAGCCGATTTCACATGTACTCATTTTGTATTCTAAATTATAATGATAAGAAAGTGACTGAGTTCTGGGAGTCCTTCGAGTGAATTATCCAAACTAAGGGTGGTTTGGGGAAAACTCAAACTTGCAATTGGTATCAGAAGAATCACAGTCCCGGGGAGGACTATGCCTCTAAACTGTACAAAGTAGGCGCATGCAGGATTTTAAAGTAGTCATTGACCATGTTTACTAATAAAAAGAAAAAAGAAATTATACCTACTGCTGGTTGTTTCATTTGTTTCACCCACTGTGACTCTAAATTTATTTCTAATTGTAACTACATGGCTCTTGTTTATAGCTTCTGAGGCTATGTTGGAAATTGGTTTTAGGCTGACCATTGTTACATTTTATAAATTGCTTAACTTCTTAATGTGTTATCTTAAATACTAATTATAAAAATGCTAATATATTATATTAACATCATTTGACTTACAAGTCCCAAGTTCCATAGCTTTATTTTCAACTTTTCTCTATTTTATATGTATGGCAGAGTTTTGTTTTGTTAATTTCTTTTTCATGATCAGATATTAAAATCTCATCCTTTACAATTTAAAATTAGTGTTGATATTGCAGTGGTGGCTCAAATGGTTTGAGTTTAACTGCTAGCCTAAAGGCTGACAGATCACATAAGGCATGACCAAAATTCAAAGGGCAAGGCAATTCTTTGAGGTTGTCACTCAGCTGCTACTGAAGGGAGAAGAACCACATTTACACTAGCTGCCACTTGACATATTCTTTTTTTGCCTCCCATCCACTCTGAGGATTAAATTAGAAACCGATATTTGACTGGGCTAAAGCATCTCTAATAGCTTGTATGACCACTGCAGTCATGGCAGGTTTTGAAAAATAAAAAGGCTGCATCAACTCAGAAAAACAATAGCCTTCCCGTCCCTGTGCATAAAACATAGCAACAACTTAAATTTTAGCAATGGCACAGAGATATCTGAAAATAAAAGTACATTTCCCAACTCACTGTCATGACAATTTCCAGTGCTTCTATACGCAGAAACAAACTTCAGCAGACCTATGTGTCAGCTAAATGTTTTCTCCTGATCCTGTTCATTTACAAGAGTTTTAGTGTAGGTAATTTACTTTGTATATGTGTTAGGCCAGATTAACCAGATAAACAAATCCTGTGACACACATATATTCATATATGTGTAAGGAAGAGCTTTGTATCAAGAAAGCATCCCAGCCAAGTTCAACTCAGGTCCATAAATCTGTTACTAGTACATAAGTCCCTCTTCAGAGTCGAGTCCCTCTTCAGACTCACACAGTGAGTCAAATGCAATGAGGTAGAAGTCAGGAATATCACAAGCCAGTGATTGCCAAGCCATGTCGATCCAAGGTTTGGGGAAAACTGGCAGGGCTCTGGCAGCTCTCAGGGTGGCCAACAAGCAGGCAGGTGAAGACAGAAAGAGAGGGCAGTTCTCTGGGACCTCCTTATGAGAAGGCAATCATAAGAGGTTCCATCAGACTGTGACCTGACTGACAGGTTGAATACCACTCTTAACCTTTTATGTATTTTCAAGTTGACATAAAATTATGTAACTGCCACAGTATATATATTAAATGGGGGGAAAATGAGTCAAGACCCAAAGTTATTTGTTGGACCTGTAGATACTTTAGGAAATCCTGAAAATTATTGACATGTCTTCTACTATGCAGATGAAGATGGCAATGAAGAAGATGAGTATTCAGCAGAAAGGCAAATAGTGGTTAGAATATGTTTCTTGACAAAGAAGTTCAAATCCAAACCAATGAAGTAAATCCTTGAATGGATCTCCTCATTTAAATATATCACAATAGTAATATTTGAGGATGATGATGTTTTGAAATAACCAGTACAAAACTCGTCTTTATGTAATTGTCTTGTTTCATTCTATTCTAAAGAATTTACACTGTGCTTTATACAATTGATATATGTATATGTATGGATTATGATAAGAGTTGTATGAGCCCCTAACAAAATGTAAAAAAAGAAAAGAGGAGAAAAAAAAGAAAAAGAAAATGATTAGGGCAAAGAATGTACAGATGTGCTTTATACAATTGATGTATGAATATATATGGATTGTGATAAGAGTTGTATGAGCCCCTAATAAAATGTTTTTTAAAAAAAGAATTTTCACTGGATAAAGCAATTGCCTATGCAAAACTCAAAGTTCAATTTGTAATTGATGGCTTGAATATGCAGCATCTCATACAAGATAGAAGTGTATCTTCAAGCTGAAGTTATTTAATTTCCTTGATATGTAATTTTAAGCCATGAACCAAATAATTCCAAAGCATACAAGGGGAAGATCATGTTGAAGTAAATGGAGTTTTCTTAAAGTCATTGATAGAAAATTTATGTGTATATATATGAAAAAATTATGCCTATAGATGGTACTGATGTCAAGGTTTATACAGTGGATTCAGATTCAAGAATCTACAGTTCTTGATGACAAGGTAGAATGAGATAATGAAGGAAAAGAAGTCAGACACCCAGTTCTTAAATCCTGTTATTCTTAATGCAAGAGATAAATTGATTTCTTGGAAAGTTTGCCTTGCTTTTAAGCAAGCAATTTGTGTATTTGTTTTTTGGGGTGCTAATGAACATTCCTATGTCTGTGATGTTAATGGCTTCAGCTTTGTGAAAAATTCCATGAAGTATTGTGATGATTGTGTAAAATTACATAGTAAAGTATAATGATTATTATAAAAATGACAATATTACTAATTATTGTAATGCAAGAACTTGGTGCACACTTTCATATCCCTTGTTCAATACTTTTAGAAGCTAGATATATCCCAATTTTATCAAATACATCTGGAACTATAATGGAACTTAAATGTGTTATAGCTGTCGTATGTCATGGGAAGGGAACACCAAAAAATAAAAAGAAAGAAAAGAAAATGAAAGTTAGGCATCAATTTTTTTTATCTTTTTGTAAAGTGTGATGGATATAAATATAGGAAACTAAAATTCAAAAAGGCAAAACAATTACAAGAAGTTCTGAATATTGCACAACTTTTTGTGGAAGTTGAGCAAAAACTGATTCTGAAATTGAAGTAAACAAGTCAAAATAATTTACAACTGTATTAGAGATGCCTGGTCATTTCTCTGGAATAAACGGTAAGGTCCAATTGACCTGTCTTCTTCAAGATGGTCTTAAAACATCTAGTGAAAAAGAAGATAGCAGAAAGGAAGAATCAACTTTACTTTGGGTACTAAGACAGGGCAGAGAACTAGCTACTACAGGCAAGGTTCAGGCTGATAAACTTGAAGAGCTTTCAACTGTATGTATCCTGGAGATTAGGAGATTATGGGGATTTGGGGATTTGCTGTTTGTGATTTACTTAAATTACACAGTACCTACCAACATGATCTCTAAATACAGATCTGAAATGTAGCTGAAGAGGGAAAAGTCTAAATGACAACAGCTGCTTTTGCAAAGGGGCTCTTCACTTTTAAAGGAGTGTTTGTTCTTCAGATGGTGAAAGTGAAAATACAAATGGTCTTTTGAATAGTGATAGTGATTCCTTAAGCAGTTGTCAGCAATGTGTGAAAGCAAGACTTCATGAAATTATTTAGAAAGATAGGGATTTTACTGTGAAAGACTTTTAAAAGCTTGCTAGTTCTAGAAGCATTTCCTTTATCAAATAAATGCATTTAATTTAAAATCCCATGAAGACCTGTGACAAAGTTTATGCCTTGATTCAATGTTTAACTTCTCAAATCAGACATCAAATAGCAGATACTAAGTCATCAGATATTCAGCATACCAGAGTGAGACATTAGAGCTTGTGTTAATCCAGGTAGACTAGAGAAACAGACCAGAGACATTCATATGTGTAAGAAAGAGCTTTGAAAGTTGATGGTGCCTGGCTATCAAAAGATATAGTGTCTGAGGTCTTAAAGACTTGAAGGTAAACAAGCAGTCATCTAGCTCAGAAGCAACAAAGTCTACATGAAAGAAGCACACCAGCCTGTGTGATCACCAGGTATCGAAGGGATCAGGTACCAGGCATCATCAGAACAAAAAAAATCATATCATTGTGAATGATGTGGGGGGTGGGGAGTGCAGATTGGAGACCCAAAGCCCATTTGTAGGCCACTGGACATGCCCTTACAGAAGGGTCTTGGGGAGGAGACGATCCAGTCAGGGTGCAATGTAGCAACGAAGAAACGTACAAGTTTCTTCTAGTTGCTAAGCTTCCTCCCCACCCTCCCCATTATCAGGATCCCAATTCTACCTTGCAAATCTGGCTAGACCAGAGGATGTACACTGGTACAGATAGGAACCAGAAACACAAGGAATCCAGGGCAGATGATCCCTTCAGGACCAGTGGGTTGGAAAGGGGGAGTCGATTACAAGGATCTACATGTGACCTCCTCCCTGGGAGACAGACAACAGAAAAGTGGGTGAAGGGAGATGTCGGACAATACAAGATATGACAAAAATAATAATTTATAAATTATCATGGGTTCACAAGGGATGGGGGAGTGGGGAGAGAGGGGGGAAGATGAGCAGCTGGTGCCAGGGGATTAAGTGGAGAGCAAAGGTTTTGAGAATGATGAGGAGAATGAATGTACAAATGTGCTTTACACAATTGATGCATGTATGGATTGTGATAAGAGTTGTATAAACTCCTAATAAAATGTTATAAAAAAGAGAAAAAAAGAGAGAGCTTTATATATAGGAGCAATTGAATATTGAGAAAACATTCCAGCCCAGTTCAGATCAAGTCAGTAAATCCAATATTTGACCATATGTCTCATACCAATCTATAAATTCCTCTTCAGACTCATAAAACATATTCAATGCAGGAAGATCACAGGCCAGTAGGTGGAAAGTATTGTGGATCTAGTGGCAGTAGAAGCATCTCAGCACTGGCAGGGGTCTCCATGTCCCTCTTTCAGCTCCAGCAATCTAGCGTAAATTCATGTGTCTTCTCCAAAGAAATATTTCACAGGGAGTAAGTGTGTGTCCCATTTCCAATGAGCCATCCATCAAAGGACTATAAAACAAAGAATAGAAGATATATTAGTAAAATTCCTGACCTCTATAATTGTATAAAATAAGATGTCCACCATAATGGTTCCTTGAAATTAGAAAACACACCGAATTATATAGACTTTCAAAGATATTAACACATATAATCACTCAGGAATATGGTGTACAAGTACATAAAGCTGCAAAACTGGAGATTGCCAAAGGCTACTGTGCACCACGATTTAGAAAAATTCATTTGGACCTTCAAAGGACACAAAATGATGAGACTGAGGTAAATTCTATCCTATATATTCCAGAAATGTTATGTAACCTGAACATCATGTTCATACCAGATTAGAGTTCACCAATGAAAGTCATGCACATTCTTTATTATCTGTGTTTCACTAAGGGGACTTATGTCATAAATCAAAGGATGAATGGTGAAAAGAACTATGGATTATTTAAATGTGCTGAGCTGAAATACATTATTCAGATTGTTCTCATGCTTTATGAGGATCCTAATAAGTATCTTTTCTCAGTGGATTGCTTTAATATGAATTACACTTTAGTGCAAGAGCCAAAGGGAGTGAAGAGGATAAAAGTTGACCATCTGGCTATGAATATAGACCAGCTTCTAGAGAGAAAGAAGGCAAGAAATGTTCTCTTAAAATGGATAATGATGAAGAACCACACACTTCTAAAACAGATGTGTTTGGTCAAGCTGTGGTATTATTCAAACCTATGGTATCAGAATCAATTCATATATATAAGAAATCTCCAAGCCCAAGATCTAAGAAGATGACTAAATATGGAGTTGTCCCTGAAAAATACTATTTATTTAGCAATCAGTAAATATTCATTTATCCATTACTGCACATGTGTGCACATTTAAGAAATCTTGTGGAACAGAAGGAGAATCCCGTGGGCTTTGAATTATTTTGCATAGTGCCATCTATTTGTCCTCTAGAAACACTTCACAGTGTACCATCTTTAAATCTGGTGGATGAATTTCTTGCTTCTATTGCTTCTTCATGACGTTCCATGGGAGAGCCCTAAAATTTTTTTCTACAACTTCATTTTCCAGCCAAATGGTAAAAATAAAAAAATGTATATTTAAAAAATATATATACCTACATAGATCCACCCACCACCAGTTACCGTAAAGAATGTTAAAGCAAGCAGCAAACCAATAGCCTTCTAGTGCAGTTGCTCCTAATACATCATTTTGAAAAAAGAAGAGTAGAACTAGCAAAACAAAAGTGCATGAACACACACACAAAGAGAAAAATTGGGGTGAAATGAAATCTTCTTAGAAAAAGCTAGAACTCCTTAAACTAATGAAAATCACATGTTAAAGTATACATATATTATAAACCATGACTGAAAACTGTATAAGCAAATAGTTTGTAAATCATTTTATTCATCTCTGTAATCATTTAAAACTTGTTTTTAAATCTAGAGATGTGTTGTACATATTCAGGTAAGGAATATATGTTAGGATCTAGAAATGTTCAAAACCATGTGTATTAGTATTTTGTGGTTAGTAAAATTTGCAGTGACAAAGTTGTACAATTTTTTTCTTCTCCTTCCCTTTAATATCATGTTTGCCAGGTCTTTTCAGGATAGAAAGTACAAGATGGCCTGTACCCATGTGACCTTGGCGGACACTTCTGTTGTCCATAAATTTCCTCTTGACTCCAAAAAGCTTCCATTTAAATTGAAATTTATCAGAATTTCATACTATACTAGGGCCTTTAAAAAACATAAGAAACTACATTTCTAAATTATATATTGAACTGGGTAAAAATGCTGCACAAAAACACTTGAACATTTTAAAGAACAAAGACGTCACTTTGAGGACTATGCTACACTTATCCTAAATCATGATATTTTCATTTGCTTCATATGCATGTGAAAGTTTAGCATTGAATAAGGAAGAACAGAAGAGAATTGGTTTGTGTGAATTATGGGGTTATAAAAAATATTGAAACTACCATATTCTGTCAGAAAACAAGCCAGTCTGTCTTTGAGGAAGTGCAGTCAGATGCTTCTTAGATGCCAGGATGGTAAGACTTGGTCAAATATACTTTAGACATAGTATCAGGAGAAACTATCCTTGCTGAAATAGAGGGTTGGCAAAAAAATAGTAAGACCCTTAAGGAGATGGATTGACACAGTGCTTTCATAATACCAACTTAGAAGATGGTGCTAGGCCAGACATTCTGCTGTTCTGGTGTTGGTCTACATTGGACTTGACTTGACATCTAACAATATGCCTCATCTAAGAAGCAGGTCAACAAAATGAACCTACTTCCTGGAGTTGTGGAAAATAATAGATTAGCAAGGATCATTGCTTATAAAAAAAGAACTTGGCATACTTTAATACTTAAAAAAAAAGTCAGTTGCCATCAATACCTACTCATTTTGACCCCATTATGTCAAAATAAAACTGCCTCTTTAGAGTGTTAATAACTGAATATTAAGAAATAGATTCAGAGGAGGTGCTTCTGAGGTACCACAAAGTCATTTCATACCTCCAACCTTTCAGTAGTATCCAACTACTTAAATATTTGCACCAGTTAGAACTTCCAGTAATATTTTAATATGGTCTTATTACTACCAGGTTTTACAAAAATCTCCTCATATATAGTGCCTTACTACTGATCTTCAGATGAAAATGGATTTTTTTCAAAAGCCAATTATTAATTGCTGGGATATCTTGCCCTTGGACTTGCAAAACAAAACTTAGGATTTTTTCCAGCAGAATTTTCTACTCTAAGGAGTTTCCAAGAGTCCATGCTTCCGTGTCTTACTTTGAACCAGAAATGTTATGACACACCAGAGATGCTGATAAAATGTGACTGAATGTGTCACCATGCAAGCAGGAAATACATGTGGGTAAAGGGCAGATAATAAGGAGCACATGGAAAAAGAGCAAGGAGGTGTAGGGCATAGGACTTCAGGGTTATTTCATATTAATATAGAGGGAAATATCATGCCTTCTAAAGCCTTGTATAGGACAAGTTGTCCATCTCTTCTCTTATACCTACTCTTCGGTTTCTTCTAGAGCCAGTGGGGTGACCAGCACTGGGACAGAGGTACTGGTCCCAGGTGTTACTCTCTCTTTTCACTGTTCTCCTACATCTGATGGATTATTTTACTGTATTGCGTTTGTCTAACACCTGTTTTAGAAAAATTTACTGCAAGTGTTAAAATTTTTCCAGGGCGTAAAATGTAGAGATATCTTTAGATTACCAAATTACTTGAATGGGAAACTAACAGGCAATGAGGAAAAAAATCAATATTCACTAAATGAAATGTTGAACATGAAGACAAGCTACAGGGAGACAGTAGAAACACACTGTACCAGCCCCTGCAAGGATACAGCAATCTACCTTGCTCTGTTTCTGTTATTTTAATGTTGTTAGTCAAATATCCCTCTATTACTAGGTCTGACCCTGGTAACTTTTTTCCATTTACTCTCTCTGTGAGTCACTATGTTACATCATCAGTGTATTCCCTGTTTTTAAAAGTCAGGGGGAAGAAGGTAGAACTGGGTAATAACTGATTATAGTGGTCATTCTGTGGGTGAGATCAGGAAGATAGTAACTATGCCACTAACATTTACCATACCATCAGGGTAAACCATGGTGAACTGTCCCAGAGCTTACAGACATAGACAGAATATGAGAGAGAGAGAGAGAGAGAGAGAGAGAGAGAGAGAAAGGTTTGGTGATTTACTTCTGAAAATCATCCAAAGCAAACCTTTAGGAATCACAACAGAGTCTTACATAATTGGTAAACGAGCCGTCAAGGTTGGAAGTACACTCAGGAATGTCATTGATCATAGGAATGACACAAAACTGGGTAATATTTCTTCCTGTCATAAATGTGGTCACTACTGACTCAATGGCAACTAACAACACGAGGAAGAAGGTGAAGAACAACCATCTTGAGAACTTTCCTTAATGTTGATTCTCTTTCAGTGTCATGTTGCACTTCATGATCCAGGGCTATCAGCTAGAAGAACAAGAATTATAATATTAAACTTACCGATGATGTATTTTAAAACATCTTTTCCAACGATTTTCTATCCTTATAGGCCAGGATAGACGCTTCTATAAAGTTATCATGTTAGGTATTGCAGGGATGTGCTCGCCCACCCAAGATCTTATGAAACAAATACAGCTGGCTGACCGCATCACTGTCTGCTCCTCTGGGATCGACGCCATAAAGATTCTTCAAATTATCTGACTTTGCAAGTTATTCAACTTTGGTGTTTATGGCAAGGATCCAAGTTATGATCTCCATGGCAACTGAGAGAAGTTTTGCACAAATCTGGAGGGAAAACAGATGCTTTGATAAAAAAAAATCAAATCTTGTTAAAATCTTTGGTAGCCTTGAAAATAACTTTCAAACTTCAGCTCCCTGTCCATAAAAAGAGATGATATAGTTATATACATAATGTACACATGGGTTTCAGTGGAGCATGATAAGGACAGTCTGGAATAGCATTTAATACACTTAGTGAATAAAACAGCTGAGCATCAAAATTGGCAAAGTTGGATTTAGTCTGTAACTGGCTTTAATAATGATAGAAAACTAGAAAATTTTGTACTTACCATCAGTTTGGACTGATAAGCACCTTAATTCTATCATACTTTTTCTCCTAACTTAGAGTGTCACATTCATAGTTAAGAGACTAATATTATTATGGTGTGGGTCATTCCATTTAGTGGGCACAGAATATCAGTATTTTTTTTATGGGACTGACTTTCACTGGTTGCTGCTGTTGCCTGTGTTCCTCTGCAAGATGTGGTGAGTCAGCTTCCCGTGCACCTGACCTCCACTCCAGTCTGATCCCTAGGACAATTGGCCTAAGGGAAGTAGAAAACCCTCAGCAGCCCCCACATAGTCTGGCTTCCCCAACCATAATGAGTAGCTGGCAAACCCCTGCTGAGTGCTGTGAGTGGGGTCTCAGACCACTTTGACCTCACACCAGACCTTGCTGTAATCCCCAACTGAACTGAGTGGGTCTTGCACTCCTCTCTTGGCATATTTGGCTCACACCCTAACACAGGTTGACTGCTTGCACTATGTGAATGGGACACAAAGACTTCTTCCAACACTGTAGTGCAGGACAGCACTCTCTGGATCTTGCAATACATATCTGACTGAAAACAACTAAGTGCTCATCTGCTAGGGAAAGTTAGGCAGGTCAGAAACTCCCAGAGGTGCCTTGTAAGGCAGTCCTGGTGATCTGCTTCTGAAAGTCACAGCCTTGAAACTCCACGGAACACGGCTCTCTGGCACACAGGAGGTCGCTGCAAGGCATAAATAGTTGACAGACAGCGACTAACAACAACAAAGGAAAGAGGCCAGCAGAGCAATGGTGCTGGCCACCCTTGTTCATAGATGGTGTCTTCTTTAACCAGGTTCTGTTTAATCCAAAAAAGGAAACAGAGTAGTCCAGAAGAGCACTAATGAAATTAGCTCTTCAGAGAGCAGCCAAAACCCAAATCTAAAACAACCAAGAATTTCTATCTAATATATTTGCCCAATGATAATAAATAGCTAAAATTATTCATGGATGATTTAAACTTTATCTCATGTGCCTTTGCTAAAGGAAGATAAGTGAGATCATACTTAAAGCAGAAGGATAAATCTGCAGGGGATTTGATAGACTGGATAGGTCTGGGATTTGGCAAAATGTTCTTAAGATCAATTGCATGTGATATAGTGAATATGCTCAGTTATAGAGCAAAATAGCCTTATTTCAGAATTTTTGATGCTTGAGGGCTCAAAATTATCTGGAATGAATATTCTCGAGAAATTAGATGTCAACAGCTTTATTTGTGTAGCCCATAATGATGACTGTGAAAAACTCTTTGGCAACAATAAAATGTGAATGATTGCCTTCTCCAATTGTACAAATGAGAAGCAGACCTTAAAAAGCACACTTCTGCCAAAGGTTACTTCTCTTAATTGTTCCTCAACTAATTACTACAGGGTTTAGTAAATAGGTTGAGCCATTCCCTGCCTCTGATGTAACCCCATACACACATATGTACTAGCATTCACATGGGTGCACACATATCCTTAACATTTACACCTCCAAAGTTAAACCAGCAAAGGCAAGCTGACTGGGAAAAATGACTATGTACTTGCTGAGGCTCTGAATAGGACAGATTTAAACTCTTTGTCTAATTTCTTTCACACTGTAGCCCAATTTGCTAAAAGGTCCTTTGTCTTTACGTCTGGATAAATGGAGGTTTGGATTATTCAAACTGGATTGCCTTCAAAAACTACATTCTTTTCTTTCTTTCTTTTTTCAGAATAAAGTTTCATGACTCATAAATCTATATAAGTTAAAAATAAAAAGCCAAGTCCTTTAGGACTAAAAAAAAAGGGGGGGGGAGTGAGGATGCAGCTAAGATTACAGAACACTACCTCCCAATTCTTGTGTCAATTACAATTTGTAAAGGAAATTAAGGATCCAGTTTAAACTTGTCAAGATTAAAAAGTTGAAACCAAAATGGAATTGCTTGGAGATAGGGCTGAACATGATGGAGGAGAGTGTGTTTCCTTTCTGGGATAATGCAAGATTTCTATCACTTCAGTATTTAAATCTAAGAAGCCAAAGATAATTTTCTAAAAGTCTATGTTTTCTAAGGGCTGAAAGTGGAGGGAGCAAATAACGTTCCATCCCTCTGAGAGTTCTGAAAATTATTAGATTACCATTTCAAGATAGAAACAATCTGATATGATGAAGTTTTTGGATCAAATGATGGAAAGCTGGACCATAAGTAAATTAGTTGAGTTTGGATATTGAGGAAATTATTTCTCTTCTTTAAATTGAGTGCTATATTGATTCATTACATTTTATGAATCCTAACACTTTCACAATATGAGTGCTATTATTTCCCTTGCCTTTCAAAATACCCTTTTTCCTTATTGACTTTAACTGTTGACTTTAACTGTCCTTATTGACTTTAACTGCTAAACATGCTAATGAGAAGTCTTAGCCACATCACAATCTGGAAAATCCATAGGTATTGATATCAAGCCACAGATCCACAAGTTCTCTACTCCTGTCTTCTTTCGTTGCGTTTTATGAGGAGCACTGTTGTATAGCAATTTGGCTATGTCTCAGTGGTTTGGTAGATATTGGACTAATTGTTCTTGTGTAATGTAATGCAATTAATCACTTCCATGCTGTGATTTGATGTGATCAGTCAATCAATTGAAAGAATTTCCCTGTGGAGTAGCCTGTGCTCAATATATAAATGGATATTCTGGTGGACCTCACTTTCTCAGACCTGTATTCTTTTCATCCGTTGGCCTCCAATTCTTGGGATGCAAGACTGAAGAAGGCTTCAGCTTGCGTTTAGATGTGTAGATTTTGGATTTGGTAGTCCCTAAACCACATGAACCAGCAGAGACTCATAGCCTGTCACCTGACCTGGTGATTTTGGATTCTTCTGCCCCTGCATCTTCAGTCTATTACCTGACACAAAGTTTAGGTCTCCCAATCTGTACATTTGCATGAGCCATTTCCCTACAATTGTACAAATTGTTTCCCTGAAGTACATTTTTGTGAATGTGTGTGTATATATTAAATGTGTGTATATGTATATGTATGTATGTATGTATGTATGTATGTATGTATGTATGTATGTATGTATATATACATTTCACAGGTTTTGTTCTCCAGAGAACTCAGTCTAAGACATCTTCACACTATTATGGTATCTGTCATCTAATGAACTGGTTAAGCTCCTAACCATCACTAGTGCTGAGTGCTGAAACCTTAAGTAATTTCTTAGTCTCATATTTCTCAAGTGCAAAATAAAGACCAAGTATGGATTAAAAAGTTAATGTGGTCCTAGAGTCTATTTCAGCGTAAGTTCTTGAGGTAAACAAATTTTTAAATGACCCAATAATCTCCAATCCAGTATTACTCCAGTCATTATGTGATATTGCATAGCAATATGATTTTGAAGATGAAACTAAAATTACTGACTAATAAGTGGATTTGGGGATAGGAAGATTATCTAAGTGTGTTTAATCTAATCACATAATTCCTTAAAAGAAAAAAAAATGTTTTCTCTGACTGGTAGCAAAGAAGTTCCCAGAGAACAGAAGTACAAAAAGTTTCAATGTGGAAAGTTTCCCAATAATGAGATGGAGGGGACTCTGAGGCTAGGATCTAAGAGTAGACCCCAAACAATAACCAGAAATAAAATCAAGATCTCTGTTTTATAGATGCAAGGAAGAAGATTGTGCCAACAACCTGAATGAGCATGTTCAGATTTCAGGCCAACAACTGTGTGTGGAGGCAGGGGTGGAGTCCATCCTATCAATCAGACAATAGCTGGTGATGCCTCGTCCAGAGTGTGGCCTTTTTATAACAGTGAGTGAGAACTCTTTCTCTTCACCATCCCTGCTTGTTGGGATGCTGTCTCTGCCTCCAGGCTTGCCGAGGCAAGCTGCTGATCTTTGGAATCAACCTGGGAGATGTTAGACAGCTGCAATGCTCTCGTTGACTTTGAATCCCCTTGACTTTGCCTGTACCTCTATGTGATATCCCTGCTTTTACTTCAACTTGCTGCTTATCTGCTTGCATCTACGAGAGTCTGAAGAGGGCCAAGGCTAGCAGTGGATCCACGGACTTAATTTGGACCTGGGCCGGGGCACTTTCTCATTATAAAATTAATGTAAAACTCTTTCTTATACATATATGAATGTCACTTAAAAATGCAATCCAACCTAATACACATGGGTTCTTTAGATCAGTTTCTTCTTCAGAGCCTCTAAATAATAATACAGCATGGCCAACACACTGTCACGCACAATGAAAAGAATTTGATCAAGTCTGCCTAGACTCTGGCCTATATATCTACGTGAAAATTAAATGTTGTTTGAGCCACAGAATTTGCAGGAATCTGTTACTCAGTAAAGAAAAACTGTTACATATATGGTATGCAAGCAGGAAACAGTTGACAACCGCTGGGAGAATTTTGAAAAGCAGGATAATAAAAACCTTAGATTCACTTGGATAAACATTTCTCTATTTTTTTTCACATGCTACCCAGTTCAGTCTCCTGCAAATTTATAGGGATTTCCTGTAGATCAGTGAGGATCTTGAATCTGAGTCACAAATCACTGGTCTCTGATAGATGACAAAATGATGCAGGATCAATTCTGTTGTTGCTACTATCTCTTGAAGTCCCTATATTTGACACAATTTCAAATTCAGTCATCATACTCATTAGACCTGCTGTGCTTGATATTCTAGGAAACAAATGTCAAGAAAGAAAGAAAGAAAGAAAGAAAGAAAGAAAGAAAGAAAGAAAGAAAGAAAGAAAGAAAGAAATGTAAAGCTACAGTCTACTGGGTTTATCTAGAACATAAAAGTTGTGAGCTCCATGGGGCTCATTTCACCTAAACTTACCATGAAGTACTGCATCAAAGCACCAGAGCAACACAAGGTTTTAGGAAGAGCCCTAGTACAGAGGACCCTATCAAGATTTTTCAACAGGACTACTTTCAAATAGCGGGACTATGAAACAGGCTGGCATAACTTTGTTTAAAGTCTGACCCTTTTTTTAAGGTTGCCATTGTTTTCTTAACTTCACTTTCCTTCCTTTATTTCCTGTACATATTTGCACTTATACACTCAAAACACATCACAACTCAGAATATCCATGACATCATTCCATGAGAGGGGAATTCCAAATCTGAGGGCAAGACTCCATGATAAATGAGTCAATCTGAAGTCCCACACCTGAACCGGCCTCCTCCCATTCTTCATGTGTGCACTGAAGAGTCTGAGTTGCACAGAAGAGAGCAAAGGAAGATCTCTCCATGGATGGTTGCTCCAAATAGAAGTTTAAATTATTCCCAATTAACGCAGATAATGTGGGTCGTATAGGTTTCTGTATCTTTTCTTTTCTTTTTTTTTTCTTTTAACTCTGTATCTTTTCTTGTGGGCCTTTTAACTCCAACAAATAAAAGACGTCTAAATGTTTTGCATAAAGGTATAAGATTGTTTCTTGAGAGAGTGAAAGTGTTAATACAATAGGAAAATGTCTTCTAGTAATACTTTAAGAATATAAAGAAAGAGCAAGGAGACTTTCATTCCTTTGTGTATGCTTATCCTTCCAATGTAGAATTTATTATCTTTAATTCTGCTTTTTCCACTACCTATTCCATGTTCAAATATTAATTTTTGTCAAAGATTTTCCCTATTTTCCTCCCCTCTTCCTCCCATGAAGAGTTTTGCCCAGTGCTACTTAGTTGATTCTGATGCATTGCTACACCCTGCATGTCAAAGTAGACCGGTACTCTATAGAGTTTCCAGTGACAAATTCTTTGGAAGGACATCAGCAGGGCTCCCTCAGAGTGGACTCAAACAATCAACTTTTTGGTTAACAGCAAAGGACTCTCACTCTATTGATACTTTATATCTTGTTTCATTTATCACAGCTATAATAGATAGTGGAAGATGAATAGATAGTGGAAGAAAGCAGAATAAAAGAAAATAAGTCATTCTAAATGGAGAGGACAAGCACTAGGCTTCTATAGTCATTCAAGGCCATTCACGAAAACCTATCCAAAGGGATGCACACACAAACAGGATTGTGCCCCCCAAAAGTTATGTGTCTAATTTCTTTACAAAACAACTTATCACCTTCAAAGTACTCTCCATTAATACATTTGTCAAATGTACAATTCTATTCTTGGAAACATTTTCCAAACTCATCTCTTTGGATGGCTCACAGTACCTCCCTCATTTTCTTCTTCACCTCTTCTATGTCATCAAATCTCTGTCCTTTATGTCTCTCTTCATTCACAGAAACATAAAGAAGTTGAGTGGAGTGAGGTCAGGCAAGTAAGGTGAGTGGGGCCAGAGAGGTATGCTGCTTTTGCCAAAAACTAGCACACTGAGATGGCTGCATGAGCAGGTGCATTGTTGTGGTGGCAAAAGCAGTCCCTTGTCTGCCACAAATCAGGCCTTTTATATATATATCACACACTGTTACACAATACTTTCAGCACCTCTAAATAGGAAACCTGATGAACCAAACTCCAAATGCATCGAGTAAACATTTTCATCCCTTTGGGAAGCTGACAGGAGTCTAGAACAAGGTTTGTCATCAATTGACATTTCACCTCTTTTGAAAAGAGAAAATCACTCACACGGTTGAGGTTTTTCCTGCAGCGCTGTCCTTGTGAGCTGTTTTCAACACCACAACAGTTTCTGTGGCATTTTTCCCCAGCAGAAAAAAAATCTCACAGCCATACACTGTTCTTTTCAATTAGACATCACAAAAAATTAGGCTCAAGCAAAACGGCTTTTTTGTTGTTGTTGTTCACAATGACTAGCCATGTAAATCAAAACAACAATGACTACCACTTTAAACTGGCAATGGCAACCTAATTAATTTTTTAATATAGAAAAAAAGTATTTCTGGAGTTGGTGTGGAGAAATTGGAACTGTCATATACTACTAGTGAGTCTGTAAACATGTACAACACTTGAAGAAAGTGATATCTCTCTTTCACTGTGGCAAGTTTAACACTCTTTCAATGTGGGGCTCTTTGGAGACTGTAGCCACTTAGTTGGAGTGGAAAACACAGTCTTTCTGTCTTGGAGCTGTGGTTTCCAACTGCTGGTCGCTCGGATTGCAGACCACTGTACCAGCAGGCTGGCACTACCGAAAAAACAGGGCATGGGTATCTCATAGTTCCAGCAACACACCGATGGAGTATAGACCCCAAACAATGAAGAGGCACAACAGCAATAGATGAATGTACTCTCATATGCATTGCAGCAGGAAATTGGAAATAGCCCAAAGGCCATCAGTAAAAGATGAAGACATTTTGGTAAATACACACAGTGGAATATTGTACATAGCTAATAAGCAATGATAAAACTAGAAAGCACCTCACAACTTGGTCAGACATGAAGAACATTATACTGAGTAAGTCAGTCAATCATAAAAAGGTAAATATTGTATGAGACCACTTCAACAACACAAACCCCAAGACAGAGACAAACAGTAGCTCTCTGGTTAAGAAGTCATTCAATCCAGTTAATGGGGTAGTACGGCTGTTTAACACTTGAATGCATTTCTTATTCTCTTATTTGTGTATCATAAAGACCACTTAGCCAGGTGCAGTCTTGCCTCAGCTGAGAATAGTTTCTCATTAGAGGATGTGTGTGAGATTATCAAAGAGTCCATGACCTGTGGCAATGCCCTACAGTCACCTTTTGGGTGGAAACTCCTACATTGGTGCCCGGTCAACTCTCATGGAGTCACCTTGATAAGCAAAAGGTGGATGTTTCTAGGAAATTATGTCACTTCTGTTGGGGAGGGTGGTGGTGGTGGGAGGGTGGACCGTGATGAAATCTTGTGGAAAATGCTTGACATTGCTTTTATGGATCCCCCACAGGAGAGAACGTATGTACTATACTATGTGGCTAATATACACCCTGTACTACATGATTAATCATGCATTCTTAACCGAGTTTCTTTTCAGCCCTCGGTGATCCAGCCCCCATATTATAGGCTACTGGGACTTTAGATTTTGTCTTCTAGAGGTATATAATATATTACATAGGCCATATCATAATAATATGAGTCAGAAAACCCACCAAGTGAACCAGAAATTATCTTAAACACACATATTTAAGATGAAAGGAACTAATGTACTTCTTTGTACTCCAATTAACATTATAGTAAGAGAAGAAGTGGAGTATTGCTATCCCAAGGATTTGGTCTAAACCTCTTGCTTTTGATGTTATCCAATAATAGGCAACATAAGACTTCTGTATAGCTCCATTTTCATATTTTCTTAGCCTTTTAAGATATTCGTTGTTCTGCAGATGCAATGTTATGTACCTTGTGCCCTGTGTCTAACTCTAATTATTTTCTGAAACAAAACAAAATCACAACTATTTTTAATGTGTATAACTGAACATCTCACATAACTTAGTATAAAATCCTCATATATGGAAATTTGTCTTATCTTAATAGAATTTAAATTATATATCATTGTTTAGTTTGATGATACTATTTTAAAATTACAAAATGCCCTATGGAGGTTACTTATCTTACAAAGAAACTGATAACACAGTCACTAAAGTTTAACAGGGATGTATATAAACCTAATTTATGTTAGTGGATTTTAAGCTTAAACTTAACCTTAAGCCCTAACTTAAGAAAAATCAGTATGTATGAGGAGGCACTGCTTGATGCTTACCCTCATGAAGGGGTCACTGAAGATATGAGTGCTAATGCAAAGTGTGGTGAAAAAAACAGATGGTGCCCAGCTATTAGAAAGAATAGTGTCTGGGATCATAAATGCTTGTCATAAAATAAGCAGTCCTTTCTAACTGAGGTGTTAGCTCAACCCACATGAAAGAAGCACATCATCCTGGTGGTCCAATGTTTCCAAATAATAAATTCCAAGATCAGAAGAAAGAATCAAATTAGAATTTAATTTCTGAATGCCCAATTTGCAGAAGGCTATTGATGACAGTCAAATCCCAAAATCTATCTTCACAGACCCCATGGTGATTAAACCTCCATTGAATTTCCTATATTTCCTTAAATATAGTCCTTCATTCACATGAATATGTGAATAACCTTATCTTCGGACAGACTGTATCAGAAAGTAAATTCATACATATATACTTAGATTAAATTTTCACATCTCATCATTTGTTTTCCTTTGTGAACCATTTCTAATTTGTTCTAGTTTTTTTTTTTTTTTGCTTTCTTTTGAAGTGGGTTTTTCTGTGTTTCATTTTGTTATTATTGTTGGGGGAGTTTTGTATGATGCATGCTGAAATATGAAGGAAACTTACATACATCATGCTGAATCAATCAAGTGAGCTACAAATGACAATATGGCATGGTTTTCCTTACATGGAATGAGAAAGTGCTAAGGGACCAAAACTTATTAGTGGTTAGTAGGAGTGGGAGACAGGAAAAACAAGAATAGTCATTGCTTTGAGGGCACAGTTAATGGTGGTAGAAGAAAATAGTAGTTATGGTTGCATAATATGATAACATAATCAATGCCACTGTAAATATAAAAATTGTTGAATTAGCAAGCACTTTATTACATATTTATATCACAGTTGAGATACACAGCTCCAAGCATCAATGAAAGTTAATCTCCATAGAAATTCAATTCATTTTTACAGAGGCTTCTAACACCTCTGTAACACAGAAAAGAGCCTCCACACCCCACCAACACAACGAGTCCACATAATTCTGTTTCTAAAGAAAATATTATGTAACCAGGAGTCTTTAAGAAGGTTGAAGAAGTGGAAAAATTTTATAAAGATTAGAGACACTTTGATGATGAGTCTTGGGGTTGAAAATGTCAAAGTTAAGACTGTCTGGACATGGTCACTGATTGAAGTAGGGGTGTGAAGAAGGAGAATTGAATATGTAAACAGATGTAGGATGTTATTTTACTAGGGTAGAGAATCTAGGAGAATCCAAACAAGCATGAGATCAGAGACAGAGCAAAGAGATGCATTTTAAAAGTCTATATAAAGCTTTTTAATGCAGATATAAAGCTTAACGTGTCTATGAAGCATCTGACTACTGATGCCCAGGAAGAGTGGGGCTGATGTTTAGACAAGGTCTGGGGTAATCTGACACGTGAGCATCATTGACTTTGCAAGGGCAAAAAAAGAAGCATCACTCAAATTGGCCAAAATGAGTTATTATGCATTTTGATCTCCTTCAAAAGTTGGGGACATAATGATGAATCAGATTTTCTTCTTCATCTTCTTTTTACATTTTGCCTGTGAACTTTGTACTCAGGTGCAGAACCAGAGCTGACCACCTAGGCCGGATAATAAAGAGTAGAAAGGAAGTGCCATCAAATTTTAAAGCCTGCAGAGAGCAGTTTCAGGTAAGAGACTGGGAATTATTTTTAAAAGAAATACAATGAGTGAGGTTTTTATACATTGAAGATGGATGGGACTCTTGGTAGAAGAAATGGTGTATGCAAAAGTGCTAAATATCTAAGTAAAACCAGGAAGACTTGAATTTTCCTAAAACAGGTGCTTCAGGTAGATATCATGGTAACTGATACTAGAAAAGGTAAGTTGAGGTCAATTTGTGAGTAGCCAAGAAGTCTGTTAAAATAAAATATTATAATGTATAAAGGATAGCATGTAATATATAAAGTAAAATATACAAAGACCTAGAGTTAGAAAACAAATGGGAAGGAGATGCTCAGTATACCTTAAACTAAAGAACAAAAGAAAGGTTTCAAGGCTTGAGTTGCAATATTGGAAGACTCATTGGTAAAATACTGAACGGTGAAAGACACATCAAAAGATGGAAATAATACACGGACTCACTGTACCAAAAAGGATTAGACATTCAACTATTTTAGGAGATGGCATATAAGCAATGATGCAGAAGGAAGAAGTTTAAGCTACACTGAAAGCATTAGCAAAAAACAAAGTTCCAGGAATTTATGGAATAAAAATGGAAAAGTTTCAACAAGTTGATGAAACACTTGAAGCACTTATCTGAGTCAGGAAATTTGGAAGACTGCTATTTGCGAAACTAACTGGAAGAGATCCATATTTCTAAAGATTCCAAAAAAAAAGATGATGCAACAGAATGTTCAAATTAGAGAATGATATCATTGACGTAACATGCGAATACAATTTTATGGAAGGTAATCAACAACAGTTGTAGTAGTACATGGTACAGGGAGCTGCCAGAGCACTGGTTCTCAACCGTACTCATGCCGCGACCCTTCCATACAGTTCCTCATGTTGTGGTGGCCCCTAAATATAAAATTATTTTTCTCTCTACTTCATAACTGTAATTTTGCTACTGCTATGAATCATAATGTAAATATTTGATATGTAGGGTGTATTTTCATTGTTACAAATTGAACATAATTAAAGCATAGTGATTAATCATAAAACAATATGTAACTGTGTATTGTGAAATATTTCTAATTACAAATAAATGAAATTTTGTCTTGAAGCATGGTGTAGCATGGGTAACAGTCAATATAACCACAGTGAAATACATTGCAACATTTTGTGACAGAATGGGTAAAAAGACAATGTCAGTGCAAAGAAAGAAATAGCTTCTTTATCACCAGATCAGAAATTCTCAGGCAGTCTTCGCAAGAGCACAACGAAGATCATCTTCCACAAGTCTACTTCTGTATTTAGACTTGATAACCAAAAAGTTGGAAAACCCCATTTCACAAAGATGTGTTTTTGGAAATGGAAGAAGAAGGTGCAACACAACCTCAGACAGAACAAGATCTGACTGCAAACACTTGATCCAGAATTTTGTAACTGGTATTGTAGAGAAATCAGTTCTCGCTGCACCACTGTTAATAAGTTCAATGAACTCCTCTTGTGCCGTCTCAGGAACATCTTCAACGTTGACTGTGAATGGGCTTCTGGCAAGTGCAAATGGGGTGTCAGGTAGATTTGGTAACTATGATGAAATTTTGCCTGCAAGCATGTGGAAGTGTTCTTTCACAGAAATTATCATCGTAATCATTTTTTCTAGTTCAATGTCATGTTCCTCAAGAAATCAGATAAGGTAGGCAACAAGTAAACTTTATTTTCATCCTTTTTTTTTTTTTTTTTTTTGCCGAAGCTGAAGTTTCATTTGGAACGATCGAACCTTTTCAGACAATTCGAGGCTGGTTGTAGTTGATCTTTGCAGTGATAAATTTAACTCATTCAAGATGGCAAAGATGTCAACCAAGTAAGCTATTTTCTGCAGTTCACTTTCATTGCTGAAATTTGATTTGAACTGTGGTCTTGCTTTCTGATTAAAAAATGTTTTGAGTTCATCACGAAGCTCAAAAACATGTTTTAAAACTTTTCCTCTCGACAGCCATCTCACTTCAGTGTGAAAGAGAGCATTATTCAGCACATCCAACTGGTTGCACACTTATGAAAACAGTTGACTGTTTAAAGTGCTCGCCTTTACAAAGGTGACAGAATTTATGATGCTTTTAATTACTTCTTATAACTCTTGTAGCAGCATCTTCATTGCTAATATTTGCCGATGAATCACGCAGTGAGTTCTGATGACTTTTGGTGACTCATTCAGTACCAAACATTGAAATCCAGATCGGCATCCTAGCATAGCTGGAGCACCATCTGTGCAAACACCACAAACCTTTTCCCAAGAGATCTTATGCTCTCTCAGAAATGAGCTGTGTCAAACACATCACATGCAATAGTTGTCATTTCAAGAGGTTTGTGAAAAAGAAACTCATCTTTAAAGTCGCCATCATTAATATATCTCACGTAAACCAGTAACTGCGAACAGTTTGCAATGTCTGTAGATTCATCAAGCTGGTTGCTAAATAATTTCCTGGATTACGTGATCAAGAATATCAGCAGATATGTCCTCTTTTCTTCTGCAGACAGTGTTGTTAGATAATGAAATTTCACTCATTTTCGTAACAAATTTATCTCGATCATAACTCGAACAATGTCTTTGGCCGCTGGCAATAGTAAATCCTCTGCAATGGTGTGAGGTTTCATAGCTCTGGTGATTCTGAGTGTCATCAAATATGAAGCTTCAACAGCAGCTACGTTTTGTTTGTGGTACTTGCCACCAGTGTCAAGTCTGACTTTCTTGAGTCCATCAGCTTTGCTTCTAAAATAGTCGGTGCCCTTGCTGGAAAAGCTCAGATGTTTGCTATCAAAATGGCATTTTAGTTTGTTCAGCTTCATAGATTTGGTTGATAGAACTTCACAACAAATAACACATTTTGATTTCTCAGTCCCTGCTGTAATTATTGAGGTAAAGCCATACGGTAAAATATCCTCCCTATATTTTCTTTTCTTAATGTTCTTCTCTCCAAAATCCATTGTCATGAGATGGTTTAGTAATGAAAATAATATATAATAGGTTTAATAATACAAAAAATAGCATAGTTCAGTCAATACAGTTCATTAAAGTTTCTTATGATTTACCATTCTCTGTGCTGTTTTTTTCATACCTGTTGCTATCACAAGGGGGCAGTATTCACGTCAACCACAGCTAAATATAAAAAGACTGATTAGCATCCAGATTAAGTTCCCATGGTACAGATTTTTGGGGGATGGGGGAGTACTTGATGATTTTACATTTACCCAGTAATTATAATTCATGAAGTTTCATTTTACCTCGAAAACTGCTGCTTTCAATACAGTAGTTGCTTTTAACAAAGCAGCTGCTTTCAACACAACAGCTTCTCTCTACAGAGTAGCTGTTCTCTACACGGTAGCTGCGCTCTACATATGTGTGACTGGTCCGCATAAGTACATTATGGTGCCAACCCTGTCACATATATGGATAGAAGAGCACTGTCTCAGTTCCTAAGACCATTGGAAAGATATGCTGTCCAATGGCCTTAGCAGACCCTTGTGAAAGGGTCTTTGGCCCCTAAAAGGGTAGTGAGCCACAGGTTGAGAAGTAGTGTGCCAGAGGTTCAGGCAAGATTCAGAAGAGAACATGGAACAAAGAATATCATAACTGATGTCTGATGGATCTTGGCTGAAAGCAGAGAACACCAGAGAGATAATCACTTGTGTTTTAGTGAATATAAGTTGGCATTTAACTGTGTGAATCATAATTTCTTATTCATAATTTCCTATGGATAGTTTTGAGAGGAAAGGGACTTCCAGAACAATTCATTATGCTCATTGGAACTTTTACATGGATCAAAAAGCAGTTCTGGGAACAGAACAAAGGAATACTGAATAGTTAAAAATCAAGAAAGGTATTGTCAGGGTTATCATTTCATCATACTTATTCAATCTGTATGCTGAGCAAATAACCAGAGAAGCTGAATTATATGAAGAAGAATGGGGCATCATGTTTGGAGAAGGCTTATTAACAACCTGTGATATGCAGATAACAATCCTCACAGTGAGGTAACATCATGATAAGTTTAGAAAATATTGAAGTTGTCAAGGATGTGATCTTGCTTGGGCGCCCAATCAGTGCTCACAGAAGAGGCAGTCAAGAGATCAAACACATCGTGTGGGGTAAATATGCAGTAAATCTACTACACGGGCCTCTTTAATGCATCCAAAAGCAAAGATGCACTTTGTGAACAAAGTGGACCCTGATCCACACCATGGTATTTTCACGATGCATGTGAAAGTTGGACATTGAATAAGGAAGGCTGAGGAATGAATAATGCATTTGAATTACAAAATATTCAAAGTTTCATGAACTACTGAAAGGACAAACCAACATGTCTGCTTCTAAGAGGCAGAAATGATGAGATTGTTCTGTGTTTTTGTTCTGTTTTGCTATGTATGCGGTAAGTATGGATCAGAATGGACTTGATTGCACCTAACAACAGGAATACTGGACTGAACTTTGAAGGTAATGGAGGCATTTCTGAGTTTTATGAGTAGTCTAACATGGGCACTAAAACTCAGCTGAACATTATTTAAATAAATTGGGGGAAGCATTTATCCTTAGAATAACTGACAAACCAAGCAAGACACAGGGAAGGGCTTTTATAAAGGAAAACAGGAGAGAAAGGAAGGATGTGTTCCAGGCAGAGGAAATAGTTTTATTTGATTGCTTTCAATAGATGTTTTATAGAGCAATTTAAGGTTTAAGAAAATAGCTTGGAAACTACAGAAGGCAAAAATGGTATTTAAAATACCTAATGACCTGGTTGAAAGGGAAAATGTACTGAATTAATTAGCTCTAACCCAAAATTTGAAACTGTTTAAATACTTGGAGAGCCTAACGTTGAAAATAGAGAGGACTCAGTTACAATGTCCCATGAAAGCTTAGCTTGGTAAACATCTTGCTCTTTTCTTTGGTTTATCACATCTAATTTTACTTTTGTATTGGGAAATTTGGTCACTGAATGCTAAAATGACTTATCTTGATTAGATAAGTGTTCCACCTCATGCTACTAAATACTGCTCGGTGTTGTTAATTGTCCTGAAATGGATTCTGACTCCTGGCAAGCCCATGAGTACAGTATAACTGTCAGAAGCAATTCCCATGAATTCCAAGGTGCCGTTGTATGAGTTCATGCTGACAAACTTGGAGCTAAAACTTGAGCTCTTGACTCTTTATGTCACCCAAGGATGTTGGTGTTGGGTGCTGCAAAATCCGTTCTGAATCATAATGACACTGTGCCAGAGTCCAACTTATCCTCACAGTTGGGCCTGTGCTCGAGCCCACTGCTGCAGCCACTGTTTCAATCCATCTCCTTGAGGGCCTTCCTCTTTTTCTTACACTGCCAGTCCACTTTATTAATTGTGATGTCATTTTCCAAGGACTGATCTCTCCAAAGTGTGGAAGATGAAGTCTCACCATTCTTGTCACTAAGGAGCTCTCTGGCAGTGCTTCTTCAAAGGTGTGTCGGTTTGTCCTTTTTAGCAGTCCATGGCACTTTCATTATTTCGCAATTCAAATGTTTTGATCCTTACAGGCACCCTTATTCAATGTCCAGCTTTCACATGCATATGAGGCCATAGAAAATACCATGGCACGAGTCAGGCACTCTTTCTTTCTCAAAGTAACTTCTGTGTTTTTGAACACTTTAAAGAAGTCCTGTGCAGCAAACTTACCCAATGGAAAGCACTGTTTGATCTGCTGACTGCTGCTTCCATGAACTTTGATTGTGGATCCAAGCAAGACAAACTCCTTGACAACTTAAATATTTTCTCCAATCGTGTTACCTTTTCCAGTTATATGGCTTGCGATTTTTCATTATATTGAGTTGCAATCCATACTGATGGGTACAACCCCTGATCTTCATCAGAAATTGCTTCAAGTCCTCCTCACAATTAGGAAGAAAGATTATGTTGTCTGCATATTTCAGGTTAATAAGCCTTCCTCCAATCTGGATGCCTCATTCTTCTTTATATAATTCAACTTCTCTGGTGATTTGCTCAGTACACTGATTGAATAAGTATGAGAGGCTAACCCTGACACATACCTTTCTTGAATATTCAGTGTGCCCTTCTTCTGTTCCCAGAACTGATTTTTTTAATGAAGTTTTCCAGAAAAAAAAACAACAGAAAACCTGCTAGACAAATTCTAAAAGAGCTGTAACACTTGAGCAACGTAGGAGTTCCAATGAACACAATGAATTGTTTTGAAAGTGCCATTCCGCTCAGAACTATCCATAGCTTCTTACGAGCCACAAAATTAAATGGCATTGCATATTGAATAAAACACAAGTAAACATCACTCTGGTATTCTCTGCTTTTAACCAAGATCCCCTTGACATTAGCAATGATACCCTTTGTTCCATGTCCTCTTCTGAATCGGGCCTGAACGTATGGCAGCTACCTGCCATTGTTTTGCTGCAACTGTGGTTGAATGAACTTCAGTAAAATTTTATTTGCAAGTTATAGCAATACTGTCCTCTAATTTTAGCATTCTGTTGGGTCATCTTTTTGTGGAATGGGTAGAAATATGGATTTCTTCCAGTCAGTTTGCCAAGTCTTCCAAATATCCTGGCATAGATGACTAATTTTTTCCAGTGTTTCCTGATCTTGTTGAAACATTTCAATTTTCATCCATCACTTTCTTGGGTCTTGATTCTAATTAAAGCTTTCAGTGCCATTTGAATGTCATCTTTCAGTACCATTGATTCTTGCTCATATACTACCTCTAGAAATAGTTGAATGTTTACTACTTTTTTGATACAGTAACTCTATATTCTTTCCATTTTCTTTCGATACTTTCTACATGATTCAATATTTTGCCCATAGAATCTTTCTATCTTACAATTAGAATCTTGACTTTTTGTCCTCTGGGTCTTTCATTTTAATATAAATTGGGTGTATTCTTTCTTTTTAGATTTCTGACCAGTTCTTTGCACACTTCATTATAATACTCTAATTCTTATTCTTTAGTTACCTTTTGAAAATTTCTGTTTAGCTCTTTGACTTTATCATTTCTTCCATGTGGCTTAGCTACTCTACAAGCAAGAGCAAGTTTCAGTGTCTCTTTTGACATCCACTTTAACCTTTCTTCATTTCCTGTCTTTGTAAGCACAATCACCTTTTGCTTTCTTTATGTATGATGTCATGCAGCAAGGTCACAGATTATCAGGTCTTCTTTCATTAGAGTACAATGTGTCAAGGATGTTCTTGGGATGTTCTAGAAATTCAGGTGGGTGTACTCTAAGAGTCATAATTTGGCTCTTGTAGAATTGTATTAATTTTCTTTGACTCCAATCTAAACTCACACCCAGGATACTCATGGTAATTTATGCTAATAAGTAAAACTTGTTTATGTGTCTCTAATATTTCTTGTAAATTGCCTTATGACTATTTTTTATTGGCTCTTGTCCTAGGTAATAACCTAATGAAACCATTTTAACTTTCACCTCTATTTTTAAAAATAACATGTTTTTTTTTAAAGAGAGGGAATTTCAAAACCCTAATAATATATGTTTACTTTTAAAAAAAACCCAAAGGCAACAATTGAAATGGCTTCCCTAGGCTAAATGCCAAAAGAAATCGTCATAAAGCCATAAAGGAAATAGAAGATAAATTAAGCAAGTTTAACTTATCATTATGAACTACTGTGAATACTCTGGGTCACATAACCAGTTTAGAACTCAACCATTCGCTGAAATTTTTCATTTTAATAACCCCAATTATACATGTAAGGAATCCGGTTGGTACTGTGGGTTAAACATTGGATAGATAACCCCAGGGTCAGGAGTTCAAACTCACCATCTGCTCACAGGAGAAAGATAAGGCTCTCTGCTTCCATAGATTTACGGTCTCAAACTTCCCCCTAAGGAGCTGTTCTATCTTGTGGAGGGTTTCTATGCATCAGAATTTATTAGAAGGCAGTGAGTGCATTTGGGTTTGGTTCAGTGGCATATGTGAGCAGGAATCCCTCGTTGGTGCAGACAGTTAAGTGCTCAACTACTAACTGAAAGCCTTAAAATTCTATGAAACATGCTTTTGTTTGACAATACATGGGGTCATGATGGTCAGAACTGACTCGACAGCAACTGGAACTGGAACTGAAATAACACATGCCAGCTCCTCAGAACGGCTGCCAGGAAAGACAGCAAGCCATGTGTATAATAACAAATAAGCCTTTGCCAGAGACTCTTTAGTGGAAGCTGGGAGGAGGGGCAAGCTGCAGAATGGATATGACATGCCCCCGCAACTGATAGAACATAATGGGAGATTCAGATGACTGTTGTGATGGTCATGTAATATCAACAAACAAGGGAGAAATAATTTGTTGATAAAATGTAGCTCTGCCTTTCACATGTACTTTCATGAGACAAAGAGAAAAGTGAGAGAATTTAGCAACAGAGAAACCTGCAGGCTGAAAGCATCTGGATCACTGAAAAGCCCCACTGGTTTCAATTTTCCATTCACAAACTTGGCACATGTTTCAATCTTTGCACCATTCACTCTCTACAGTATTGGAGCAATTTATCTTGTTTTTCTGTAAGCACACTAGGAAAGGTAAAACGAAGTAAACATTTTCTTCTCTAAATGTTGATGAACAAAGGAGAAGGTGAAGGTATTTTGGAGAGCTACCCTACTAATGTAAGGTTCACGGTATGCTAATTTACCTAAGACTGTAGACTTCAGGGCCAGGAGAGGTGGGACCACCCACACACTGCTGGCAGTGGGAATTTGCTCCTTACCCCTGCATCTCAGGAAAGACTGAAGCATGTGCCCTCACAGCCTGCCGAAAGGAAACGTTGCATTGTTGGTGGGAATCCCAGCTTTGAGCAGAGGTGCGGAGGTGCTTTTGCCACATTCATTTAATGCCCCCTTTTTCCCTAGCCCAAGCAATCAGTAGCAGAAGAATGATTAAACTCCCCACTTAATAGGAGACCATCCTCTGTTAGCAAACTTTCTGCTACAGGAATCTCTGTTCCTCTTAGGGAGATGTCCTGTTTGAAACTATTTGAGGTTCCCTTAGTGTTAAGCAGAACTCTACCTCCTACTAATTCTGCCAATTTGTTCCCTATAATAAGACAAGAAGCAATGAGATTTTTAACTGGCTCCTGTGACTTTAGATGATCCCTGCAAAAGAGCAGATGGGCATAGGACACTAACAAGTTGCCATCTACAGACTCCACATGTGTCAGAGTAGAATTGATCTAGAAAGTTTTCTCTTCTTTTCCTTGTTATGATTGAAAGACAAAGTGTTCTTTATTTAAGATCACTTTTTCCCTTAGATTTTTTGTTGTTGCTGTTGAGAATAGATAGAGTAAAACATATACCTATTCAACAGTTTCTAAAGGTATAGTTTCATTATATTGATTATAATCTTTGAATCGTGAAACCATTCTCACGATATTTTCCCGAGTTGTTTCTCCCTCATTAATGTAAACTCAGTGCTCCCTGAGGTCCCTGACTAATATTTTGTATTATTTTTGTCAGTTTGGTCCCCTTTAGATAATTCTTAAAAGAGTATACTGCTCAAATGAAGACCTTTTTTTTAACTAGTTAAGCAGAAATCTTTGATTTCAAGATGACTTCAGGGGATATTGTTGGTTTGAGGTTTAGAGATTACTTCCAGGAAAGCAGTTCAGGGCTTCACCCACCTTCCATTATTCTAAAAATAAAAAATAAAAAAATTAAAAAACTATTGTCCATGAGAATTTTTAATTCTTTTTTGTATTTTCTTCCTTTTAAACAGAATATCTCTAGGGAATATTTGACCCAAGTGTTCAGTAATAATGTATGGGCACCCGTTTGGTCTCATAACAAAGGAAGTAGTTGTTAATGAAGGCAATCAACAACAAGTTCCATGTCTTCTTCCTATCATTGACTCTCCCTCTTCTGTTGTTCTATGTTAATAGAAACAATGTTTGTGTCTTAGTTGCCTGCTTGCAAGCAGGTATGACATACCAAAAGAGGTGATATAACAAAAACAGTAATAATGTTGCTAAGACATTAGTTGGGATGTTCTATGAAATTGAAACCCAAAACCTCTGAACTAAGGGGTCAGATCCCGTAAGATATTTGGTTGTATATAAGTAACTTCAGAAACTACTCCAATAATATGATTTATCTATCGTAGAAATTCCGCCCTGACAACTCTTCATAGGCGTGCAACTTACTGACAACTATTTCAGTAATCATCTCTCCATTAGGTTTTCAATGGCTGCTTTTTAAAATCTAATCAGTTTATTGGGAGTTCATGAAACTCTTATCACAATCCCTACATACATCCATTATGTCAAGCACATTTGTATATTTGTTGCCATCATCATTCTCAAAACATTTGCTTTCTACATCAGCCCTTGGAATCATCTTCTCAGTTTTCCCCTCCCTCATGAACCCTTGATGATTTATAAATTAGTATTATTTTGTCATATCTTACACTGTCCAATGTCTCCCTTCACCCACTTTTCTGTTGTCCATCCCCCAGGGAGGAGGTTATATGTAGATCCTTGTAATCGGTTTCCCCTTTCTACCTCACCTTCCTTCCACCCTCCCGGTATCGCCACTCTCACCACTGGTCCTGAAGAGATCATCTGTCCTGGATTCCCTGTGTTTCCAATTCCTATCTGTACCAAGGTACATCCTCTGGTCTAGCCAGATTTGTAAGGTAGAATTGAGATCATGATAGTGGGGGTAGGGGTGGGGAGGAATCATTTAAGAACTAGAGGAAAGTTGTATGTTTCATCGTTGCCAAACTGCATGCTGACTGGCTCATGTCCTCCTCGTGACCCTTGTGTGAGGGGATGTCCTGTTGCCTACAGATGGGCCATGGGTCCTCAATCTGCACTCCCCCTCATTCACAATGATATGATTTTTTTGTTCTTTGATGCCTGATTAATGGCTGCTTTTATAGAAGTAGATTGTCAAGTCTTACTTCAAAAGTGGCTCTGGGTGGACTCTATTCTTCAACTTTTTGGTTACCCATTGAGCATGTCAACCATTTTCACTGTTCAGGGACTCTAGGAAAAAAGAAAATTCTTATTATTGGAGATCCTCACTGAGCATCATATACTTTCTGTAAATTATCATTGATCCTCTTCCATTCAATGTACTGTATTATTTTTATTATGAGTTGGTTTCTGTGGTAGGTTAATGGTGCGTATGAGTTTATTAGGAAACATTCTTCCTTCCAATTCCATCCATTTCATCTCTTAAGACCAGCAGTTCACCTTGGTAGAAGAACAGCCAGTATGAAGTACAAAGATCTTGTCTGGGAAAGAAAGAAGTCATCGCTAATTTCTTTTTGTCCATTAGAGTTGCAGAGGCAAAGTTTCCTCCCAGGTATTTGCTTCCTATTTTTCTTAGGTGGTGTTCCTTCTCTCGAGGTCTTTCCTCACAGTCAGGGAAATTTTAAATGGCAAGGGCACATAGTTTCCTCATTAACCTTGCCACGTTTTTGTGTTTGTTGTCTGTTTAAATTGTGAATTAGGTGAAAGTTTACAGAGCAGATGATCAGCTTTACACTAGACATTTCATACACATTCATCCATTGCAATCTTCTCAATGTATCATCACCTAAACAAACTCATTCTTTATGGTTTTTGTTTCCATTCCTCTTTATTTCCCGATTTCCTTGGGTGAATGCTACCCTTTTGATTTGAAATTATTAAATATTCTAACCCCAGAGTGAGCTCAGTGTCAGATCTGCAATGTCATTATGAGTCACAGTCTTGCGAGTCCCATTGCCCTCTAATTGACCAGTAAATCTAACCTTTTATGATTTTGAATTCTGTGCCACATTTTTCTCCCACTTAGTCCAGGGCTTCCTAATATAATCCTTTCAGAATAGTCGTGGTAACCAGGAATCATCTAGTTCTTTTGGTCTTAGGGCTGTGAAGACTGAAGTTTCTGTGGTCCATTCTCTCTCTCACTGCCATATAGTTGATTCCTACTCAATGTGAACCTATAGGACAAAGCAGAACTTCCCCTGTGGGTTTCTGAGATGGTAACTCTTCACAGGAGTCGAATTCATCTTTCTCCTACAGAGCAGTTAGTGGTTTTGAACTGCTGACCATGTGTTTAGCAGACCAACGCATAGCCACTACATCACAACGGCTGCTGCATGATACACTGGTTCATTGGATTATATGTTCTCATATTTGTTTTAGCTTTCAATATTTTCCCCCTCTGGACAGGAAGAGACAAATATTTACACCTTAGAGGCTATTCATGGGCTTATAAGACTCCAATAACTACTTATCAAACTAGGATGTAGAGCACTGTCTTTGTAAACTATGTTATACCAATTGAACTTACTGTCCCCTGAGACTATGATCTTGAGTCTCCAGCCCCAGTGACTAATTGCTTCAAGGTGTTTGGTTCTGTCTAAGAAGTTTACATAGCTTTTCTTTTCGCATGCTATACCATATTCATGGATATATTTGAAGCAAACATAAATGTACATAAACAATTGTCCTCTCTCAAGTATATATATGTACACACATATAATAGTATGTATGTGTATATAATATACATTATATATGTAAATGGTATTTTTTATTGATGTGCTATAATTTTCTATGAACACAGAAGTTAGCCCTTAGTCCAATTTTTTCCCAGTGTGTGGATCTTTTTTTACTCTTATGGGGGAAATCATTTGATGTACACAAGTGTCTAATTTTAGGCAGTCCCACTCATTCCATTTGTCTTCTGCTGTGTGATTTTCTTATTTTTTAAAATTTTTATTTATATTTGAAAAATATTATATTGGGTGTGTGATTTTTAATTTATATTTATATTGGAGATTATATATCTTATGATATATGATATATCTTATATCATATTTTATTATATTTGATAGTATATTTTTTGTCAAGTATTAGGGCCCTAAATTTGTCCCTATTACTTTTTAAAATATTATAATTAAATACTTTTACTGGGGGTTCTTACATCTCTTATCATAATCCATACATTCATCCATTGTGTCAAGCATATTTGCACACATGCTGCCTTCATCATTTTCAAAGCATTCTCTTCCCACTTGAGCCCCTGATATCAGCTCCTGATTACTTTCCCCTCCCTCCCTCACCCGTTTATCTATCCAGGATTCCTGTGTTTCGGGCTCTTATCTGTAGCAGTGTGTGTTCTGATTTGTAAGAGAATTGAGGTCATGATAGTGGGGTGAAGGAACCACCAAAAACTAGAGAAAAGTTGTGTGTTTCATCGGTATTGTACTTCACCCTGACTGGCTCATCTCTTCCCTATGACCCCTCTGTGAGCAGATGTCCAACTGTCTACAGATGGGCACTGGGTCTCCACTCCATGCCCCCTTCCTATTCACATTGGGTATGATTTTGTTCTGGGTCTTAGATGCCTGATACCTGATCTCATCAGCACCTCATGATCACACAGGCTGGTGTGCTTCTACCATGTGGACTTTGTTGCTTCGCAGCTAGATGGCCGCTTGTTTATCTTCAAGTCTTTAAGACCCCAGATGTTATATATTTTCATAGCCAGGCACCATCAGCTTTCTTCAGCACATTTGCTTATACATCCATTTGTCTTCAGCGATCGTGTCGGGAAGGTGAGCATTACAGAATGCCGGATTATTAGAACAAAGTATTCTTGTGTTGAGGGAGTACTTGAGTCAAGGCCCAATGTCCATCTGCAACCTTAATTATTAACATATAGATGAGTACAAAGTTTTATTTTCCTCTAGTTATATATATAAATATATCAATATATTTACATATGTACATGCCTGTATTTAGACCTCTATAAATGTCCTTTGCCTACTAGTTTTTTCCTCTATTTCCTTTTACTTTCCTCTTGTCCCACCATCATGTTTGGCCTTCATTTGGGTTTAGTAATTCCTCACTGTTACATTGCCCCTGATTAAGCCCTACTAGGCATCCTATTCCCTTCTCTCCATTGATTTTAGTTCACTTGTTGAGATAGTTTATTGTGCCAACCTGGCTGATAAACACATGTGGGGTTAATTGAAGGGCAGAGAGTTGAAGGGCGGAGAGTTAAATGACTCTGTGAGCCTCGCCTTTCTAGTTCTCATGTCTCTTGCTTTCTGATGGTCAGACTGACTAGGGTGCAGCTGCCTTAGCCAGTTCCTTGCTTCAGCTGGAAAGGCTCACTTCCTGCAAAACATCCCTGGAAAGAAGCCACATGGACCTACCCTGATGCAGTCTTGGGTGCTGGAGCAGCCGTTTGGAGACCCCTACCAGCATTGAGATGCTTACACACTCAGTGATTCAGTTTTCCTCCTGCAGTCAGCATCATTGCCTGTGTTTTATGGGATGGAGGAGGATTTTGTGGATTTGTGTCGGGCATATGGGTTAATGTTGGACTTATGGGCTTGGGCAGCACTGGGTTGGGATGTTTTCTTGATGTGTACTTACCCTTTATATAAAGCTCTCTCTTATGCATATAGGTTTCAGTGAATTTGTTTCTCTAATGTATCCAGACTAACACACTTGTTCTTTTGTTGTGGGTTGTTTCCACATGCCTTTCCTTTCTTCCACTTTCCTTCTCTTGTGTCCCCCCTGGGGAACCCTGATCCCATTATTTTCATCTCTGAATTGCTTATCCGGCCTACCTTATCTAGATAGACATGCAGAGACATTGATAAGCGCAAAACCCAGGCAAAACCAAACAAAACAACAAAGGAAGTGAAGATCAGTAAAACAATAATAACAATAACAACCAACCCACCCCACCCCCAAATTAAAACAACAGCAACAAAAAGAGCGACACTAAATTTGTCCCTATTATTTTCATTGATGATCTTTATAGTTCTAGGTTTTACATTTTGGTCTTTGATCCATCTTGTGCTCACTTCTGCAAATAGATAGCCAGCACTTTTTCTTAAAGAGACTAGCTTTTGTCCATGTAATGTGTTTGTTTATCAAAGAGGTTGTCAAAGATTAGCTGGCTGGGTTTACTTCTGAGTTCTCATGTGCGTTGCATTGGTCTATGATCTATCATTGTACCAGCACCACACTACCATGTCTGTGCAGTAGGTTTTGTGATAGGGAAGTGAGAGCCCTTCTACTTTTTTCTTTTACTTTAGTAGTGCTTTGTTTATTCTGGGTTTCTTTCCTCTTTACATAAAGTTGATTAGATTCCCATCTCTTTACAGAATGAAGTTGGAATCTGGGTCAGGATTTATTTTCTTTGTTTATCTGTAGTTTAGTGTTTGTAATACTTACATTTCCATAATTTGAAGCTTTCATATCCATGAGCATTGTATCTTTTTCCATTTATATGGAAATCTTTTGGTTTCTTGTAGTAATACTTTGTAGTTTTCTGTGTACAGCACTTTTGTTTATAAGTATTTCATCTTTAGGTAGATATTTTAAATGGCATTGCATTCAAATTCCATTTTCAGAGCTCTTGTGAGTATTCTATAGCCTGGCTTTCTTTTGTGCTATAGAAGTAGATCCTAAATCATCCATAGTCAGATACTCCCTCTCCAACGTTTGACAGGCCATTATAACTCTTGCTCACCAATTCCAGGAGGTATCTTCCTCTAGATTAGGGGAATATTTTGTAAAATTGGGTCTAAACCCTCTGGAATTTTGCATTTATTCTTCAGAGTCCTATGCAGAGGCTAAGGTTATTTATTTGCTTTATCAATGAATAACATTCCTCTTTTGTATTAGGATTTTGTTTGCCATGTGGCTGCATTATAATAGGGAAATTAGTACATATATATAAGTTTTCTAGGGAGTTTTTCCTTATGGTAGCTTATATGGCACATATAAGTTTTAAAATATCATTTCCTTATTGTTAATTGTGTCTTTCACCAATAAAACAACAAGGATAATGAAACTTCAGCTCACTTACATTGTATTCATCCTTAAAAAAGAGCAATTGTTAAAAACAGATATCATGTTTATTAAATAGAGTTGAAGTAACAGCATTATGGATCAGCATAATTACATCAACAATAGTTTCAAACAATCTCAAGGATAATAAATATGGAGCAGGACTGGCAATGGTTCATTCTGGTATATGTGAGGTTACCATGAATCAGAGCTATATCAACATCACCTAACAAAATCTTTCTAAACACTGGTGAAGACAGTTTGTATTTGAACAGCAGAGGGAGATGAGTATCTGCCCTAGCCTTTCTTTGAAATTTTCTGAAACCTTTTTCTGTATTTTCCATTATGATTGTATTTATTTCTTAGCCTAAAATGAGTGATTTTATGTTACATATAAACAAGGGTACAACCCCCCAAGAGGGATTTTTTTTCAAAGCTATGCATTTAATTTTTTTTCCTTTACCAAACAAACATCACTTTCAAAGTACTTTTCATTGAATTTAATATATTTGTCAAATCTGCAATTCCATTCTTGGAAACATTTTAAAATTCATCTGTTTTGATTGTTCACAGCACTTTCCTGGTTTTGTCCTTCACCTCTTCTACATCGTCAAATCGCTGTCCTTCATGTCCCTCTTCATTTTCAGATACAAAACGAAGTCACTTGGAGTGAGGTCAGGTAAATAAGGTACATGGTGCAAGAGAGGCAAAAACTGGCGCACTGAGATGGCTTGTCAGTGATGGCAAAACCAATCCCCTGCCTGCCAAAAATCAGACCTTTTTTTTTGGTCACACACCGCTACGCAATTTTTTCAGAACCTCCAAATAGAAAACTTGATTAATAGTCTGACTTGGTGAAACGAGCTCCAAATGCACTACAAGTCGACATTTTCATCCGTTAGGGAGTTGACAGATGTCCAGAAGGCAGTTTGTCATCAGTGGACTTTTCGCTTTTATTGAAATGCGAAAATCACTCAAACAGATGAGTTTTTTCCCATGGTGCTGTCATTGTAAGCTGTGTTCAACATCACAACAGTTTCTGTGACATTTGTCCGGAACATGAACCAAAATTTCACAGCTGCACACTGTTCTCTTCAATTGGCCATCACAAAAACAAAAAAAAAAAACATTTGCGTTGAAACTGCTTTTACAAAAATATTCAGTAACCAGAGAGAACCTTCCAGGCGATGCTACTGGATGCACTAACTCAAAGCAACTTGCTTGATGATCACCTAGTGGAAAAATGCACAGATTTTTTCTGGTCATTTTTTGGTACACAGCATTTTCATTCTTAGTCCTAACATCTTGCTTTCCCATTTGGTATGCTTTTATTGCTTCAATGTGCTTTTTCTAAACCATTTCCTTTGTTTTTATTTTCTTCCGTGATTTGGAAACATGATGATCAGCCAAAAAATATTGCTATAAAATTTTACAATATTTTGTTAAATAAAACTATCAAAATGTGAAGTTATGTTTCTAAATATATCCTCCACTTTATATATTTCTGAAGTTCTCTAACCTTTCCCTGATGATCCTGTAGGCTAGGTGAGGATGGGCTGCTAAACATAAGATTGCAGTTCAAACCCACAAACTGCTCTGAGGAGCAAGATGAAGCTGTTTGCTCTCATAAAAATGTATAGTCTTGGGAATGTAAGGTAGTAGCTAGCTTAAGGACAGGGGATTGTCCCTTCCATGCTTGCAAAGGCTCCCATAACGGAGGTTGGAAAGACATCAGGCAACCATTAGATACCTATGAAGACCCAAATTGAGCATGTTCAAACCCCCAAGCCACAGGGGAGGTATACTAGGCCATACTAGGCACCCAAACTAGGCCCAGGCTCATGACAGGTAGGATTAACTCAGCCACTGGGCCCAACCACTGCCATCAACCACACCTCCTCAGCCAGAGGCTTGAAATATCCTGGCTGTTGGAAAGTCACACTCTCTTACCTTGTTCCTGGTCAGAGGTGGGGGGGGGCACATGTGCTGGTGTACATGTGCCCACTCCAGACCTACTTGGAGCCCACAGCCTCTGGGCCCACATGCTCTTAGCCCCTAGGGTTCTTGGGATGCTGGCCTCCCAGAATCCAGTCCCCCCTGCTGCCACCCCAGTTCCACACAAGTGGGTGTTCTTTGCCACATGGTTGCTTGTGCCCAGTTGTGAACTCCTTTGAGATTGTAAAACTCCTTTGAGACTTGTCTTGGGGATTGAACAGGATTGAGAAACCGGGGTAGAGAAATGTGTTCTGCACTGGGTTACTAGCTGCCAGGTAAGCTGAAATCACCAATTATTTTCATCTTTAGGGAGAAATATGCAATGATTTGCAGCCTTGGAAAAGTAAAGTGGCAGTTCTACACTGTCTTCTAGGGTCATGATGAGTTGGAGTTACTTAAGGACAGTGAGTTCAGTTTTATGGTGTGCAGGATCATGGGAAAAATCCATTTTCTTTTAATTTAATTTTCCCAGCAATTTTTATAAGCCCACCTCATATATTTTCTTTTGTTTTCTGTAATTGTCAAATTAAAAAAAACACTTTTCATTCCCATGCGAGGTAAGGGAATTTCACATGCTTTCATCCATTTGCTTATTACAATATTATTTTATTTGCTTGTTTAAATATCACATACATTCTCATTTAATATGTAAAAATAGGTACCAACAATTTTGTTACTTCATTTAGTAAACTGTTAAATATAAGCCTCTCAGTTTGTGAAGCTGGCAATGATGCTCACCCCGGGTTCCGGCTTTTATATTATGGTTCTCACCTTCCTGAGCCTCTGACAGAATGGCTTCAAGAAGGACACATCGGTCTTAAACAAGCAAGCATATCTCTCTGATAATTTCTTACAGGTTAAGTATAGAAGATTTGAATATCAATATATTTTCCCAAGTAAATCCATGTGAATTTCTGCATTGCTTTTTAATATTTTTTGTTAGAAGAATTTTGATGCCAATGTAAATATTCTCCTTTGATATTTCCTTTCTTCTTGCAAGGAGTTTTTTGTATTGGTTTTCTTTATTACTGAAATTAAATATTTTGACATGATACACGTGTACACAGCTTTCCATTCCCAAGGTGATTAATTTTATTCAAAAGATCCAGGTTATCTTTTTTAATGTCAGAAAAGTTTTCTTTCCATATAAACATTATTTCCAACCTCTTTTATTCAGCCCTGATTTTTCAAAATGTTGATTAGTCATAAATTGACTTTTCCTTTCTGGATATATATTATATTTCATCACATGCTACTTTTCATATTTCCTCTATTTTCTTAATTTTGTTTGGTGCCATGAAGGCATTTCCAACTGATCCTGACTCCATGCAAAGCAGAACAAAACATTAGGGAAAGAAGAGGGAAACTGGAAACTTCTGCTGGAAAACACCCTAAAAATAAGGAAGTATTCAAGAAGAGCTCAGCTGATAAATTTATTAGTTTATCCTTATATTGATAAACTTTATAATTAGTATTTACCAATTTAAGGATCTTGTTATTACAAAACTCTCTCCCAACATGAGAATGGGAAATAAATGACCTAAAGGAAATTGTTGCACATAATAACAATAAAAATCACACCCACCAGCCATATGACAGTTTATCGTCACCTAGGAGATCGTCAGGACACTCCTAACTGGACTAAGAAGAGAGGAATGGACCACAAATTTATCAGAAATTCCCCCCATGGCCCCAGAACAATCATGAGTATGCCTTCCCTTAGTTATCATACATTTGTAAAAGTAAAATGAATAGTTATCCACTGTTCCACCCTAAGTTGTCTTCACGCTGACTCATCCATCCCTAGGGCCATATATTTGCTTTGAAATAAATGCTTGGCTGCAAAATTGTGTCTCTGTGATATTTTTCCATGGTGGTTGGGCTGCCGACTGACCAATTCTTTAGAGAGTAATGGATTGGGAAGCCAGGGAAGTCCATAGAGGTTAATAGAAACACTGCCCTATCCTACACCAAACTCATAAGAAGTGTTATGTTTAAGCCCATTGCTGCATGTCCAAAATATTTGAGATGAAGTCTCACCATCTTCACCTCCAGTGATTGCTCTGGCTGTATTTCTTTCAAGATAAGCCAGTAATTCTGTTATCAGTATATAGTATTTTCAATAATTCAAATATAATTCAAATGCATCAATTCTTAGATATTCCTTATTCCATGTCCAACTTTCTTAGAAACCATTATACAACTTGGTTTCCAGGCCATTGAGTAGTTTTCTTATGTCAAGTACTTTTTTCATTACTTATGGTATTGAATTTTTTTAACAAAAGACCCTTTGTGTACAAACAAGTAAGCCTATGAGTACTGGCAAAAGCTTTGCAGCTTACGGCAATTGAGAACAAACTTGAAGATAGACAAAGCATTTGAAAAGCTTCTACAAGGTCATAATCTTGAAAACCCAATGGAGAATTTCAATTCTGCGCACATAGGGTTACCATAAATTAGAATCAACTTAAAAATAAGAAAAGGTCTTTAACATGCCAATGTTCATTTCCATTTCACAAACTTCATGATACCATATATCTTCTTTAGAACACAAATACCTATTAATATTTTTTCCATTCACCTGTCAATTTGTTATATTGTAATGGTATTAGATTATGTACTTGACTTAGATTAGGCTGAGAATGCCTTCTTGCTATAAAATTACTTCTTGATATAAAGTTCTTTCTTGTACATAGATGAGTGTCACAGGCTTGCTTCTCCAAACAACCCAGTCAAATACAAGCACGTCCTTTTTTTTTCATTGTCCCTCTGCTTTGCTCTGATGTCCTTTTCCAGGGATTGGTCTTTCCTGCTAACGTAGTCAAAGTACATTAGATGAATTCTCACCATTATTGCCTCTAAAGAACCTGCTGGTTGTACATCTTCCTAAACAGATTTGTTTCCTGTACATTTAGTATTCTTGAAAGTAAAGCAATCCATCGTATTTTCAATATTCTTCACCAGCACTATAATCCAAATGCATCAATTATTCTTTAGTCTTTCCTATTCAAGGTCCTACTTTCACATGCTTATGAAGTAAAAGAAAATACCAGGGCTTGGGTAAACTGTTCTTTAGTCCTTTAAAAAGGCCTTGTATAGTAGATTTGCCCAATTTGTGTATCAGTTGATCTCTTGACAGCTGTGTCCATGAACATTGATTGTGGATCTAAGCAAGACCAAATCCTGTCAATCTTTTCTCCCTTTATCCTGATATTACCTATTGGTCAAGTTGTAAGGATTGGGTATTTTTTACATTGAGTTGTAATCTATATCGAAAGCTACAATTCTTGATCTTCATCAGCAAGTCCTTAAGGTCCTCCTCACGTTCAGCAGGCAAGGCTGTATCAGCTGTATATCACAGGTTGTTAGTAAGCCTTCTTTCAATCTTGATGCTGAATACTTCTTCATACAATCCAGCTTCCATGTTGACCATACAGATTGAATAAGAAAGGTGAGAAGATACAACCCTGATGCACACCTTTCATGATTTTACACCATGCATGCAGCATTCCCTTGTTCTGTTTGCATATCTGTCTCTTTATCTATATACAAGTTATGTATGAGAACAATGAAATGTTCTGGAATTCCCAGTTTTCACAGAGCTACGCATAATTTGGTTTATCAACATAGTCAAATGCCTTTGCATAGTCAATAAAACATATGTAAACATCTTTCTGGTATTCTCTGCTTTTTTATATCAGCAATGATATCTCTTTTTCCTTGCCCTCTTCTGAATCCCGCTTGAACCTCTGGAAGCTCTCTGTCAATGTACAGTTGCAACTGCTGTTGGATAATCTTAGTAAAATTTATTTGTGTGTGATATCAATTATATTGTTCTATAATGTGAGCATTCTCTTAGGTCACTTTTTTGGGGGAATGTGTACAAATATAGATCTCTTCCAGTCAATTGGCCAAGTAGCAGTAGCTGTCTTCCAAATTTCCTGGAATAGATGAGTGAGTGCCTCCAGTACTTTGTCAGCTTGTTGAAGCATTCAATTGTTTTTTTTTTATCAATTCCTAAAGTCTCGTTTTTTGCTAACACTTTCAGTGCAGCTTGAACTTCCTCTTTGGTTCTTAGGCATATGCTACTTCTTGAAATGGTGGGGTGTCAACTAGTTCTTTTTGTTTCTGGATACCCTCTGTGCATTCTTTCCATCTCCTTTGGATGCTTTCTGTATCATTAAATGCTTTGCCTATAGAAGCTTTCATTATTTCAAGTTGAGGCTTGAACATTTTTCAGTAATTTTAGGTGAAGATATGCTGAGCGTATTCTTCCTTCTTTGGCTTTCTAACACTAGGTCTTAGCACATTTCGTTCTAATAATTTAGTTTGTCTTCTCAAGCTGCCCTTAGAAATGGTCTATTTAACTCTTTCACTTCATCATTGATCCCAATTGCTGTAGGTACTCTGTGATTAATAACACATTTCACTTCAGCTTCTTTTATGACATGTGTACTGATCTTTTTCTTTTTTCCTACTTTTAAATTACCTCTTTGCTTTCTACCAGTTGGATGTCCTTTATGTTATCGCACAGTTAATCAAGTCTTCTGTTATTAGTATCCAATGCTTAAAATTTGGTTTTGAGATGTTCCCAAAATCCATATGAGATATACTCAAGGTCATATTTTGGCTCTGGTGGATATATATATTTTTAATTTTTGTCATCTTCAACCTGAATTTATATATGAGCAATAGATTTTTTTCTACAGTCAGCCTCTGGCCTCATTTTAGCTGTTCATATGGCTTCTCCATCATCTCTTCCCACAGATATTATTAATTTGATTTCTGTGTATTCCATCTGGAGAAGTCCAGGTATATAGTTGTCATTTTGTTGTTAATAAAAAATATTTGTTATGAACAAGTAGTTGTTCTTGCAAAATTGTATCATATAATTTCTATCACCAAGACTATATTACAACCATGGTTCCTTCTTCTTTGTTTCAACTTTCATCTTTTAATCACCAATAATTATCAATGCACATTTAATCAATTTCAGGCTGAAAACTTTAATAGAAATCTTCTGCTTCTGCATCACTAGCTTTAATGGTAGATATATAAGTTTGAGTAATGAGTGACTGTATGGATTGGATTTCTTGGTACGTGAATAGACATTATCCTATTATGGACAGCCTTGAACTTCAAGGCAGAGCTTGAAATGTCCTTTTTGATGATGAATGCAAAACCATTCTTCTTGAGGATATTGTTCCCAGGATAGAAAACCATATGATTTTTCTCATTAGAAGTAGCCAACACCAGTCCATTTCAGTTCACTAATGCCTAGGATATTGATCTTTATGACATCCATTTCATTTTTGATGAATTCCAGTTTTCCTTAGATTTATACTCCAACATTCAAAGTTCCAATAATCAATTTAGTTAGTAGTTGTTTCTTTTCGTTTAGAGACATGTCCCATCAGTAAATGAAGGTCTCAAAGGCTTTACTCCCATGGGCTTTACTCCATTCACTTCATTGTGGTTGACACTACTTTGAGAAGACAGCTCTTTCTAGATCATGTTTTGAATGCCTTCTGACCTGAGGCCCTCATCTTCTGGCACTACCACAAGGCTGTCAGTATCATACAATGTTTTGATGCTACCTATATGGTTTTCAGTGGCAACTTTCTCCAAAGTGGACATCTGATTACTTCTCCATATTGTATCCTTAGTCTGGAAGCTCTGCTGAAACTTGTTCACTTTCGGTGAACCTGTTGGCATTTGAAATACCAGTGACAAAGCTTCTAGCATCAAAGCATCACAGCATCACAAAGCACCACAGTACAACAGCCTGACAAAGAAATGGTGATCTTAATGATTAGTCACCAAAAAATCTATAAGTAGCAGATAATCATTGCAGAAGAGCACCTCATGTTGGGAAACACACACACACACAAAAAAAAGACTGGGAAGAGCTGCTTCCTCAAAGTAGAATAAACTTAATGATGTGGAGAAAGCGATTATTACATGAACCTTCATTTGCTGACATTGCATAACTTTAATTCTGAAGGAAAAAATTGTAAATTTTTATTAGTAATCAGAATATAAAGTAAACAAAGTATGAGTCTAAGAAAACAAGAAATCATAAAAAAGAAATGGAATGCATATACAGCAATATCCTAGGAAATGAAGTCAAATGGACTGATATTTATCTTTTTGGATGAAAAAAAATAATTTCATTTACTCTGAGAGGAATGACAAATTGAAAAGGAATGACCTCATGCTCATCATCAAAAAGAAAATTCAAAGACATCTTGAAGTGCAATGCTGTCTTTGATGGAATAATATGAGGAAGAGCAGTTAATATAATTATAACTCAAATTTATACGCTAACTATTAGATCCAATGATAAATTGAAGAATGCCACCAACTTCATCAGTCTGAAACTTGTCAAACATGCACTCAAGATGCACTGATAATTGCTAGTGATTGGGATGCAGAAGTTGGAAACAAAGAAAAAGGATCAATATGTGGAAAATGTGGCCTTGATGATAAAAGCAAAACTAGAGACCGCATGGTATAATTTTTCAAGACCAATGACTTTTTGTTTCAAAAATCTCCTTTTACTAACCTCAACAGTGACTACACATGTGGCTTTCACAGTATACACATAGAATACACATAAACCAAATTGGCTACATCAATGGGAAGAGATGATGGAAAGGTTCAGTACCCTCTGTAAGAACAAGGCTATGCAGTAATTACAATGGCCTCAGTAGATGCTTCAGGATAGAAAGTATGATGGAATGATTAGTCCAGGGAGTGCATAATTAAGAAAAGAATTTGAGCAGCTCAGAAAACAAAACGTCTTAATAGGTTAATGGCTAGGCTTTCTGGTTGATCTCATGGGACCTGCTCTCTGAGGTATAACTATACAGATGGGTGATACAAATAGTCTCATTTATTCTTTCCCCCTGCTCTCAGTTTTTTTTTAATGAGCTTTAGGTATGAGTTGGCTATAAATAATTTTTAAAAATTGCAGTAGACTCATTGGTCATATTGTTTCTAGCACTGGAGTCTTTTCACTGTCTATCCCACTCCATTTTAAAATAATCTTCTGGGAATTCTAGTGGACAGTGAAAGAGATTTACTTAAACACTGAAACAAGTTTTAGTCACAACTTGGGAGTCTACGTTTATGAGTATTTTCTTTCCTAATATTATACATATATCTAAGCACATAAATCTCAGAAAATTGAGAATTTAACATTTGATGAAGCCAAAAACAACTTTTAAAATGTTGACTACTCTATTATTCATAATTTCAATGTAATACCAGCTCTACTAAATTCAGTTGAATGCTTTTGTTAGGGCAGGCCATCTAAATTTGCTTTTTGCTTGACTTGTCAATAGATGGATTTACCTGAGCATACTTCCCTGGAAGTATGTTTTGAAGTGAATTTCTGGTAGTTACAAATGAGGACCAAGTAGAGTACATTTGGCCTTATTTCTACACTTGCAACCATGGGTATGGAAAACTAGCTCCTATTTTTAAAAAGATCTCCAATGTTCTGAGATAGAAATGTTTTCAAATACAGGTTCTCCAGGCCAAAAGGATGCCCCCCACCTTACCCCTCACTTTCTACAATAAGAACAGTCATAAAGGAACTACCATAAAAGATGGATCATCCTTGTGTCTGTCTACTTCACTATGCCTGAAAGTTATCTGTAGATAGAGCAATCAGGTTCCATAGCCCACCCACTGTAAAATGTCCCAAACTCTCTTTTGACATCCCTTTCTGATACTGATCAGAGATTACTCCCTCTGGGGAAGGCTCAGGGGTGTTCCAGGTCAACCAGCACTAGGTCAAGATGGTGGTTCACCTCATTGCTTGCTTATTATATTATTCATTTATGGTCTTATCCATTAACTACGTAATATATTCACTGTCGTGTATGCCTTTTGAAAGGTCTGTAAGCCCCATTCTATATAGCCATTGAAAATACATTCACTCTCTTGGTCCTGATCTAGGGACAAGGAGACTTGTGTGCCACTTTGTCTGTTTTTATCGTATTCCATAATCACAAAGTCATGCCTGAGTACCTATTCAACTGTGAGGAGCTTCTACCACACAGGCTGCTAACCAAAGGGTTAGATTAAAGTCAACCTAAGGCCACCTCTGTAGAAATGCCTGACAATCTACTTCTGAAAAAAAATGTCATTGAAAACCCAATAGGCAGAGTACTATTCTGACATACAGATAATCTCCATGTGTCAGAATTAGCTCAACTCACTATGGCTTGCTTTGAAGTGAAACAATTCAAAAAGCAATGATATTTTACTTATGTGTAACATATTGCACGTCTACATGAACTCTCACACAAGTAGGAATCACAACGCCAAGCTCATAATTATTATTTCTAGTGAGGAAACAATGCTGATTTGGGGAGAGATAAGAAATGTGTCTCCTATAAAAGTATACACTAACTAGAGAACAGCTATTTTGACAAAATGCCGTCAGTGGAGGAACTTCAATCAAGTCCTGCACATTTATCAGCTGGCTTGAGACTTTATCTGTGGGCTGTCTTGAGTCACTGCACCCAATTGCCAGGTGCAGTGAATTCATGCTCTGCAAAGGCTCTTCTCACATCAAAGGGAGCATGTAATTGCAACACTGGCATTTTTAAAAGACGATGCTGAAACTAAAATAGTCTTGCTCTTCCAACTTTCACTTTGGAATTCACTAAAGCCAGACCTGAGGAATGTGATGACATCCTAAAAGCTTGTGATTAATTTATGCTGGTCCCCAAGTCTTTGCCCTTCAGTGCCACATGGTGAAGCAGTTACAACCACCTGGTTTTCCTCCACAGACAAACAGCACTTCCAACAACTCTAGTCATCACTTGAAAAGAGATAGGGTTAAGTACATACAATTCTTTAGAGCGCTAATTTATGCAAATCCCTTATATCCATTCCTTTGTTAAGATTGTCTTGCACACATAGTCCTGCTTCTCTGGTGGCATAGTGGTAACAAGCTAAACTGCTAATCACAAGTTCAGCAGTTGGAAACCACCACTGCTCCATGAGAGAAGGATGAGGTTTTCTATCCCTGTTAAAACTTACAGTGGAGGAGCCAGATCCAGTCCCAGAAACCCCAGCTTCAGACTGGGTCTCTCAACTGCCTGTTGGTTGTTGTTGAGGCAGACACTTTCAATCCAAGGGGCCTGTCAGAGGAACAGAGGAGCCGTGTTTTCATGACTGCCTGACTGTACACCATCCCCAGACCCAGCCTGTAGGTTCCCAGTGGCTGCCATGGACTCTGGAGCCATGAGAATCCACAGCAAAGGACATTTTCAGGGTGGGATCTAAGTTAATTTCTTTTTTTAAATAGAGCATCTTTGTAATCTCTGAAAACTCCCAACAACAACCCAGAAAAATCTAAATATAAGCCACTTTGGCAAAAAATATTTTGCCTTGGCTTACCTTCTGTTGTCATATCTGAAAAACTTCACAAAGACATTAAGGAGCTAGGAGGAAGAGTTGAAGAATTTCTCAGCAAATACATCAGTTATATTATTTCGAATAAAAAGGAAACTAAATTTTCACAAACCCCACATCAAATTTCCCGTGTCCAATCCAGAACCTGCATATACACTGCAGAAATGACATCACCTCGTCCCAGTCATGGTGGACGTTCATTTAAATATGTGGACTCTGTCTTGTTCACAGGTATGTTTAAGCAGAGGAAAATTACTAGCAGAAACAGCCATCAATGTCCACAATTTTATTCCTTCAAATAGTATATTATCAAATTCCATAACATAGGGCGTAAAAATTCTTCATATTAATAACATTATATTGAACAAAAGAAAAAGAATTGTAGTTACTCAAGAAGTCAAGCATTTCAGTGCGAGTTGTGGGGAAACACATTTGCAGTCAAAACTAAGAACAGGTAGCCTTAGAAGGCATCTGTGAGGTGGAAGATATGTGTCAACTTTAGAAGTAAATTTATCTTCAGTTGAGCAATACGGCCTTTATAAATTAATCTATCCAGAAGCCCTGCAGTCTATTTGACGTGACAGATGGTGATAAATATGGTGGAACCATATCTATTTGAAAGAGGGGGGGGAGGATACTGTGAATATTGCTTATAGAAATATGACGTCCTCAAAATCATTCTTCTATGTGAACAATACTGAAGGTTTGCAGAGAGCAAACAATACCAGGTAGTAGATGACATCATTTCTAAGTTAGTTTTTGACTTTGTGGAATATGATAGGGACACACCTAAATAGAAAAGAATAAAATTCAGTGTTGGATCCCTTTCTCCTCTTACTATAAATGCTCTTAAGAAGACCACACCAAAAGAGCAGCTGGTATGGCAACATACGCCTCAAAAGGACTTCAGGGGAAATAACAATATACAGAACATGGAAAAGTTTTTTCTGGGTAAAGAAATTCACGAACCTGAACAAGAATCTGTGTTTTTCAGAACCCATCTCTTCCTCTTCAAATAAATCAAGTGGGCTTAATGCGAAAATAACAACTGTTCCATGTTCAATATAGCTGAAAATAATATAGGAAATAATTTTACACAGTGACCTTCATGTAAAAAATAAACAGAAATGCAACATTGATATTTCTGATCAAAAATTAATTAAAAACAAAAACCTGGAAGAATTAAAGATGAATTGTTGTCCATGTAGACTAAAGACATGTTTCCAATTTCAATAAGGGTAATAATGATGCCTCTCAACTGAAAGAAGGCAGATACAGCAAAGGACTTAAAGGTAAGTATTTGGTCATAATTCCAGTCTGATACCTAAAAACAGTTTGCAGTAATATCTAACAATCCAAGCAAAGACTCCATCCAATAACCCCCCTGAGGAATCCAATGAATGTAACTTTAAGAATATAGATAGTTACTCTCCTAGAAAAATCCAGAAAGAGGAATTACTATCAGGAAAAAATTAAAATCTGGAAACAATTGTGGAATTAGATCAGAAAACAACTGAATTTCTTATTGCACCACAAGGAAAGGGAATTTCTAGTTCATCAGCAAAATCTTTACTGGACTTATTTCAGACTCGTGAAGAGAAATCAGAATTCTTCAGTTTCACAAGCTACCCTGAAAATAGTGCTGCACATGGTAGACAACAGTGGAGGAGGTGGGGAAAGGAAAATAAAAGGATGAATATAAGGAAGAAAAGGGAAGTGGGGGCATGGGGCACTAACCCACCCAAGGGGAGGTATTGTTTATATCTCCACAGGGAAAGTGGGACCAGACTTCAACCCAGTGCTGCAAGGTGTGAATGCAATATCCCGGCGTGGAGTAGGGCCCAGCACCAAAAATTAAGTGGATTCCTGCCCCTCCCCCGAAAAGAATTTGTTTCAAAGGATGACATTGATTCTGCAGCTCCGGGAGATGGATATATCTGATCAGAGCACATGGGAGCAGATGAAGGGGCAGGAGGAGACAGTGGAACACAGCCTGGCCCACGAGGCTGTGAGGATGATGTTCCTGAGTAGAGCAGCCAGTCCACAGAGAGAACAACATGGCTGGCCCTACTATGAGACATGATGCCCCTCAGTGACTAAGGGCGATACAGGGGACAGCACCGGAGACACAGTGTGGGAATGGCACCTGACCTGATTCCACCACACCGAAGCAAAGCACTGGGGGAGTGCAGTGGAACAGCAAGGGAATGGAGTGGCAAGGTCCCCAGGGAATGCTGAAAGTGGACTTCGGGGCCAGGGCATGGTGCCCCAACAGACTGGACTGGAAAACGCTTCTAAGGGCCAGCAAATGATCCTTGAATGAACTACAAGACTTTCTTTTGTGAAGTGTTTTGTTTTGTTCTTTGTCAGTGGTTTGTTTTTGTTGTTTTGTTGTCTGATTGTATACTGTTGCTTTGTTTTCCTCTGTCTTGTTTTTGTGCAAGTTAGTGTCTCCACAGGTCTGTCTGAATAGGACAGGCTGGATGAACTATCTGGAGGAAAAACAATAGGACAGACAGCTCTGGGGGGACAGACAGATCCGGGTGGGGGATGGGGAGGAGGGTAAGGAAGTGGTGTTAATAAACACAAGGACAAGGGAACAACATGGGACCCAAAATGGTAGTGAGGGGGGAGTGACAGGCCTGATGGGGAACGATCAAGGGTAAGGTTGAGTAGAGAAGAGGTATAGCTGTAGCCCAGGTGGGGACGGAGCATGGTGGTGGGGCAGGAGGAAAGTCAAGGGAGAGGGAGGAAGGAGCTGGGAGTCAAGGGGCATTTATGGAGGTCTAGACAAAGACATGTACATGCAAACATATATATGAGGATGGGGAAATAGATCTAATTGTCTACATTTATAGGTTTAATATTAAGGTGGCGGAAGGACCTTGGGCCTCTACTCAAGCACTCCCTCAATGCATGAATACTTTCTTTTATTAAATTGGTACTCTATGATGCTCACTCTCCTGACAGAACTGCTGAAGCCAAAGTGGGTGAACAAGTAAATGTGGTGAAGAAAGCTGATGGTGCCCGGCTATCAAAAGAGATAGTGACTGGGGTCTTAAAGGCTTGAAGATAAACAAGCGGCCATCTAGCTCAGAAGCAACAAAGCCCACATGGAAGAACACACCAGCCTGAGTGAGCGAGTGATCCCAAAGGGATCAGTTATCAGGCATCAAAGAACAAAAAATCATCATATCATTGGCTGCACACCTCCATGATAGGATCGCTGAAGACAAATGGGTGCATAAGCAAATGTGGTGAAAAAAGCTGATGGTGCCCGGCTATCAAAAGAGATAGTGTCTGGGGTCTTAAAGGCTTGAAGATAAACAAGCGGCCATCTAGCTCAGAAGCAAAAAAGCCCACATGGAAGAAGCACACCAGCCAGTGCGATCACGAGGTGCCAAAGGGACCAGGTATAAGGCATCATGCAAAAAAAAAAAAAAAGAATATGCGTGTGTGTGTGTGTGTGTGTGTGTGTGTGTGTGTGTGTATACCACATTGAATGAAGGGGGAAGTGCGGAGTGGAGACCCAAAGCCCAAGTGTTGGCCACTGGAGATCCCCTCATAGAGGGGTTTAGGGGAGGAGATGGGTCAGTCAGGGTGCAAGGTAGTACCAACGAAGAGCACAGCTTTCCTCCAGATCCTGGATGCTTCCTCCCCCCAACTACCGTGATCCGAATTCTACTTTGCAGGGCTGGATAGGGCAGATGTTGCACACGGGTACATATGAGGGCTGGAGGCATAGGGAATCCAGGGTGGATGATACCTTCAGGACCAAGGGTGTGAGGGACGATGCTGGGAGAGTGGAGGGTGAGTGGGTTGGAAAGGGGGAACTGATTACAGGGATCCACATGTGACCTCCTCCCTGGGAGAGGGACGGCAGAGAAGGGGGGGAAGGGAGACTCCGGATAGAGCAAGATATGACAAAATAACGATGTATAAATTACAAAGGGCACATGAGGGAGGGGGGTGCGGGGAGGGAGGGTAAAAAAAGAGGACCTGATGCAAAGGGCTTAAGTGGAGAGCAAATGCTTTGAGAATGTTTGGGGCGGGGGATGTATGGATGTGCTTTATACAATTGATGTATGTATATGTATGGATTGTGATAAGAGTTGTATGAGTCCCTAATAAAATGTAAAAAAAGAAAAGGGAAAAAAAAGAAAGAAAGAAAGAAAAGAAAATGATTAGGGCAAAGAATGTACAGATGTGCTTTATACAATTGATGTATGTGTATGTATGGACTGTGATAAGAGTTGTATGAGCCCCTAATAAAACGTTCAAAAAGAAAAAAGAAAATAGTGCTGCATGTGATGCTTTAGATATTAGGGAAGAGGAAAACTCAAATTTATTGTAAGTGTTTTTTCTTCCTCTTCAAACTCTATGTTTATATTTTTAGAGGTGGCAAAAATCATATTACTGAAATTTTTATAAATATGTATAAGAATTCTGAGGATGTTCTTGCCAACTTCATTTATAGAACCATATAATAAAGGAAATGACTGCATTTTTCTATTAAAAAAATAAGATCTTGGAAACTCAGAAAATTGCCCTAGTGTGTCTTGTAGGTTTGCGGTATGTCAGAATTGATGACTTGATGGGAATAAGTGAGAGCGATAGATTATTTACACATAAAATTCCCTACTTAAATGGTACTGAGTTTCTCAATGTGGGACATTTAATTTCCCATTCCAATGTTTTTGTATTGGTAGAAGACTAAGGTGGCAGGAAATGTGAGCTCCTCTGAGATTAACTGTGGTAATTGAAGCCATGTAATGTTATTTACAAACAGGAAACCATAGAAACAAAGGAATGAAGCAACTTCTTAAGGAGTTCAAGAAGCAAGCAAGAAGTAGTGTTCTATTTTTCCAAATCAAATATTTGAATAATAGATTTTTGTATTTATTTTAAAAGAACAATTATTTTTTTCTTTAGCATTTTATTAAGAGCTCTAACATATATAGTTACCATCCATAGGTACATTAGATCAAGCATAGTTCTACAATTGCTGCCATCATCATTTGAATACATTTTCTTTCTTCTTGAACTCCTTGATATCAAGTTTCCCTTTATCTCCTCTCTCCCTCATCCTACCATCCCCCTGAAACTTAATACATTATATTAGTAGTAGTATTATAGTTGGGTTTTTGAATCATAACTTACACCTTCCAATATATCCATTCACCTAAGATTCTGATGTCTGTTCCACTCTAATGTGGTTATACAATTATCATTGCTATCAGTCCCCTCACCCCTTCCCTCTTCCTGTACAGTCAGGTAATCATTACTCCAATTACTGTTTCTGAGGGGGTTATTTATCTTGGATTTCAAACATTGAATGGTCTTAATTGTACCAATGTGCTTACACAGAGTTAGCAAGATTAAGAGTGGGAGGAGGAAATGTTAAAGAATTAGAGAATAGTTATGTGTTTCATCAGTGCTCTACTGCACCTGGCTCTATCATCCTGTCCATGTGGCTCTTCTGTGAGGGACTGTCCAATTATCTTACAGGTGGGTTTTGGATCTCCACTTTGCCTATGCTCTTTCATGTCAAGTTGATTGCTTGTTTTTCAACTTCTGACACTTATTCTTCTCGACACCTCATGATCACACAGGCTGGTGTGCTTCCTCCATGTAGGCTTTGTTGCTTCCCTGCCAGATGGCTGCTTGTTAACTTTCAAGTCTTCAAGCTTGTTAACTTCAAGCCCAGATGCTTTCTCTTTTAATAGCTGGTCACCATCAGCTTTCTTCATCACATTTGCTTATGCACCCATTTTGTCTTCAGTGATCATATCAGGAAGGTGAGTATCATATTGCTACATTATTAGAACAAACTGTTCTTGTACTGAGGTAGGATTTAAGTAGAGGCCCAAATTCCATCTGCTTCCTTATTGTGTGTGTGTGTATATGTGTGTATATATATATATATAACTTTATAAAGATAGGTGTATATATATATAGATAAATACACCTATCTTTATAAAGTTATATATTTGCATATATGCAAACCTATATATATATATCATTTTTACTTCCTCATTGTTTCTTCTATTTCTTATTTCTTTTTTCTTTCCTCCTGCCCCACTATCATGTTCACCTATCGTTTGCCTCTAAGTAATTCCTCTTGGTTACATCTCAGTTGATCAGACATCCCCAGGGACCATACACCCTCCTCGCCATTGATTTTAGACCCCTTTCTATTCCTCTATCTCTGGTGTATTGCCTCACCATTCTGATCCCCTCATCTCCCCTCTTCCTTCCAAACCCCCACCCCCAGAATTGTTTGTATCATTGCTGTCTCCATGAGATTGCTTGTCCTGTCTTGTATAGACATTAAGAGAGAGAGAGAGAAAGAGAGAGAGAGAGAACAAACATGTAAATAGTTCCAGGTCTAACTACTGACCTTTGTGAATAGCCTCCAACCAGTTCAGATGAGGTGCCAAGTGCTGCCCCCCCACCAGTTAGTCATTTACTTTTGGGATTCTTCCCTGACGTAGTGGCTTTGTTCCCATTGCCAATCTATTGTACTGTCCTACGTTTTGCCCATATGTGGGGAGGTTAGACTGGCCACACTCCCCACCTTGTATCTTCAGTGCTGTCCTCTTTAGGTTGTGATCTAGGGCAGAGATGTCATGTCTACAGCTAGGGCCTGCTCTGCCATCCTCGCAGTGAACTAGCAGCTCAGAACAGTAACATCACCCTCAGGTCTTGGTGCACCAGACTGTGCTCTACTTTGTCTGTCTCTTTCCCTCTTAGTTTGTTCCCATGTGAATGGGACAGACCAGCTGCTTTCCTGGACTGTGTATTCAGTACTGTCCTCTATGTCACTGTCTTCTAGGGAGGCGGACATTATAATTCGAGCTGGAACCAGGTTTGTGGTCCTCTCTGTTAGTGGGCTGCTCTCTGTAAGTATGTTTGTCCTCAAGCAATAAGGTCTGCTTTCTCTCTCCCTATACTGTGGAGACAAAAAATACCCTGCCTGTGGGTGAATTAATGCCTTGCTCCCCAATGCCAACTTTGCTTTTCCATTATCCCTGTAAGGTCCTTAAAGGCATGAGGGAGGAGGAAAAGCTGTCAGCGATGGTGCTATATGCACCTTGGGTTTGATCTGAACCCTGCCAGAGTGTCTGGTCCTCAGCTCGGACATGATGCAATATGTTCATTTTCCTCTATACCCATTGTGCTGTTTGAACTTACCTCAACGGACTCATGTGGTACTTTTCCCTTTGTCCTTGGCTAACTTCACTCAGCATCATTTCCTCCAACTCTTTTCACGAGATGATATGTTCCATGTTTTCATCACAGCTTTTTAGGGATGTATAGTACTCCATTGAACATATATACCAGTTTTTTAATCCATTCATCTAGTGATGGAAATTTAGTTTGTTTCCAATTATTTGCAATTGTGAACTGTGCCACTATGAACATTGGAGCGCAAATGTCTGGTTGTGGTCTGTTTCTTACCTCTTTTGGGTGTATGTCCAGTAGGGGGATTGCTGTATTTTAAGGGAATTCAATTTCTATTTGATTGTCAAATTGCTTTCCACAGTGTCTGTCTGTATCTACAAGACCACCGGTAGTGGGAGAGAGTTCCCATCTCACCATATTCCATCCAACATTAGCTGCTTTCTGATTTTTTGAATTGGGCTATCTTTGAGGGTATCTCATCATTGTTTTAATTTGCATTTCCTGGGTGGCTAATGATTTGGAAATTTTTTTCATATGTTTATTGGCCATTTGGGTTTCCTAACTTGAGAATCTCCTGCTCAGATCTTTTGCCCACCTCCTCAGTGAGCAATTCTTTTTTTTTTCTTACTATAGGCTTGCAGAGTTTTGTAGATTTTAGTAATTTAAAGCCCTTTGTCTGATTTGTCATTGCTAAATGTATTTTCCCAGTCTGTGGGCTCTCTTATTACTGTTTCTGAAGTCTTTCAATAGAACACAGGTATGTTATCTTTAGTGTGTCTATGTGTCTGTTTTAGCTTCCTCCATGTGTATATCATTCCCTCTTTCTGGTAGCCTATGTATTACAGCACCAATATTCTTAGTTTGTCCCAATTTTTTCATTGATGATCCTAATAGTTTTGGATTTTACCCCCAGATCTGTGATCCAACTTGAATTTGTTCTTGTTATAGAATGAGTTAAGTGCCCTGCTTCAGTTTTCTATAGAGATATCATCTGCCAGCATCATTTGTTAAAGAGAGCATCCACTTCCCATTCGATACTTTTGGACCTTATTGAAGATCAGTTGCCTGTATGGTGCTGATTTATTTCTGGCTATTCTGTTCCTTTTCATTGGTCTGAGTATCTGTTTTACCAGTACCATGCTGTTTTGACAACTGTGGCTGTATAATAGGTTTTAAAGTTGGGTAATCCAAGCCCTCCAACTTTGTTCTTCTTCTTGAGAGTTCTTTGCTAATTCTGGACTTCTTCCCTTTCCATATGAAGTTGGTAGTCAGTTTTTTCCATTTCTTTGGGGGAAAAAAGATGCTGGCATTTGTATCAAGATTGCATTGAATTTATATAGTGCCTTGGGTAGGGTTGTCATCTTTACAATGTTGAGTCTTCCAATTCATGAGCATGTGATGTTCTTCCATTTGTGAAGGTTACTTTTGGTTTCTTGTAATAATGTTGTCTAGCTTTCCTCATACAGATCTTTTCTTTTGTTGATTAGGTGTATCTGTAGATATCTCAATTTATGCTTGTCTAATGTGAAGGGTACTACCTTCTTGAGCTCCCTTTATGTGATATTATCCAATATATATAGCAATCCAATTAACTTCTGTTTGTTGATATTGTATTCTGCAACTCCACCAAATTCTTCTATTGCTTCTAGCACTTCCAGTGTGGAGCTTTTGGGGTTTTCAATATATAGAATTAGGTCATCTGCAAACAATGATTATTTCACTTCTTCCACCAGATGAATGCTTTTGATATCTTTCTGATGTCTTATGTTATTAGCTAGGACCTCCAGAACGATGTTGAATAGAAGTGGGGACAAGGGGCGTCTTTGTCTGGTCCCCTTCTTAGTGAGATTGTTTTCATCTTTTCTCCATTGACTATGATGTTGGCTGTAGGTTTTCCATATATACTTTGTTTTATATTGAGGTAGTTTCCTTCCAATTCTATCTTCTTGAATGTCTCAATTAGGAAAGGGTGTTGAATGTTGTCAAATGCTTTTTTCTACATCTATAGATGGTATCATGTGATTCTTGTCCCAAAAAAAGCAATTCTTACTTTGGAAAAGAGTATTTGCAATAGGTTGGAGCATGTATTTAATTGCATAAGAGTGTTTCAGCTAGAAAGCATAGGCACTTTTCACAACAGTGACAAAATCAAAAGATTGTAGGTAATAGAAGGCCCTGAATGTGCCCACTCCCCAGCAAGGAAGGCCCAACTGTCCCTAGGACCAATAAAGAATGCCCCAGCTATCCCTGCTCCACTTAAATAAAGGCATTCCAGGCACCCCTTGGCAAAAAAAAAAAAAGGCTCTACATAACCTGCAGCCTTATAAGATAGACTCCAGCTGTTCCCACCCTCCTAACACCCACTCCCATCAATGAAGGGTTTCTATATGAGTAGATTATAGATGATCTTGTGATTGACTAGGCATGTGGCCTTCACCACAACTTAGGTTCCAGAGGTAATATAGTCTAACTATTTTAAGATGCTTCAATTGAACTATCTTAGATGATACAGTTAATAATATAGGAGGGTGTATTTCCCCCCCTCCCCACCAAAAAAAAACAAAACAAAATGGAAAAACCCTGCAGGGCAGAGCTTTTGTCATATGCACTTTTCCTGCTAGGCAATCATCAAGCAACTCCCTCTGAGTTAGTGCACAGTGATGTCTCCTGGGAAGGTTCTCTCTGATCACAGTAAATGTTTTTGTAAAAGCAGTTTTGCTTGAACCTCATTTGTTGTGATGGCTGATTCAAGGGAACAGCGTTGGACTGTGAAATTCTGTTTCCTGCTCAAGAAAAGTGCCACAGAAACTCTTGTGATGTTGAACACAAGGAGAGTACTATGGGAAAAAAGTTATTGTACAATGGTTTTCTCATTTCAAAAAAGTGATGTTGATTGATGACAAACCTCATTCTGGACGTCTATCAACTTCTCAAATGGATGAAAATGTGAACAAAATTTGTGTACTTGTGCTCAAAGACAGACAATGGATCGTTGCAGAGATGGGGACGTGATCTACACCATCTTGGAGCTCAGTTCAGCAAATTGTAACAGAAGACTTGGGAATGACAAGGGTCACTGTGAAAGTTGTGCCTCAGGTTCTGACTGAACAGGAAAAAGAGCGTCAAGTAAAGATATACCGCGCTTTGAAAGAACAGCTCCTAGCGACCCAGGCTTTTTTCCAAGGTCATTATTGGTGACAAGACATGATGCTATCATTATGACCCCAAAAGCTAACATTATTCAAGCCAGAGGAAGATGCCACCATCATCTCATACCCCCAAAAGCTCAAGTGAAATCATGGATCAAGATGATGTTCATTTGTTTTTTGATATGAGGGAGATAGTGCATTTGGAGTTTTTTCCACCAAGTCAGACAGTTAATCAAGCTTTCTATGTAAAGGTTCTGAAAAGATTGTGTAACAGGGTGTGATAAAAAAAGGTCTGAATTTTGGCAGACAGGGTACTGATGTTGCCACCGTGACCATCTGCCTACTCACACAGCCATCCCAGTGCCCCAGTTTTGGGCAAAAAACAGGATTCCTCTCTTGCCCCTTGCACCTGACTCACCTGACCTTGCTCCATGAACTCCTCTTCGTTTCTGTAAATGAAAGCGGACATGAAAGGACAGTGATTTGATGACCTAGTAGAGGTGAAGAAAAAATGAGGGAGGTGTTGCAACCATCCAAACAGATATATTTGAAACATGTTTCCAAGAATAAAATCGCAGACCTGACCAACATAATAAGTGTAATGGGGAGTACTTTGAAGATGGTAAGGTGGTTTTGTTAAAGAAAGATTGAATACATAGCTTTGAAAAAAAATTGGGTGCTTTGGGGGTACCCCCTCGTATATTAGCAAATATATTATTAACCATATAGAAATATATCAATAACTAATGCATTGGTTATTAACCACTTGATATATGCAGAAGACACGACCTTGCTTGTTGAGAGCAAGGAGGAGTTAAAGCACTTGAGGATGAAGATCAAAGATTGTACCCTTCAGTGTAGATTACAACTCAATATCAAGAAGACAACATCCTTAAAAGTGGACCAATAGGAAACATCATGATAACTGGAAAAAAAGGTTGAAGTTGTCAAGGTTTTTTTCTTGCCTGGATCCTCAATCAATGCTCATGGAACGGATCAAAAGATGGGCCACATTAGGTAAATCTGCTGCCTCTTAAGAGTACTGAAAAGTGAAGATTGTACTTTGATCTGTCAATCAGGTTACACGCTCGTGCTTCCTTTAAGGTATGACCTTCTCATAAGGAAGACCCTGGGAGAGCGAAGGACCCCTGTCCCCAACTACTTTTCTGCTCGTTCATTCTGGGAGCCGCCAAAGCCATGACATGTTTCCACCAAACTTGGATCCACACAACTCTGCACCCACCATCCTATGATTTTTCTGAATCCTGCATCAAAGCATATGGCTGTGTGAGTCTGAAGAGGGATTTAAGAACTAGTATCAGATTTGTGGACTTGAGTTGGACTTGGCTGTGACACTTTCATGTTATATAATTACTTCTTGATATAAAGTTCTATCTTATACATATATGAATGGCGTATGATTTGCTTCTCTAGTCAACCTGGTCTAAAACAGTGGACTTCCCTATTCTTGTGCCTGTCCTCTAAGTGCTTTCCTTCTGTATACTGTCTCTGCATGGTCCCCTGAATTCATACATATACAGAGATTACACCTGAATTTATAACTCCAGGCTACACTTGTACTCCCTTATGCTAGCTGCACATTTCCAGTTGTGTACTGACATCTCCACCTGATTTTATGATGGCAGCTCAAATGTGATTTGGTTCGAAATAAACCCAATACATAATCCTGGAGGAATAAGAGCTGTGTCAGGAATAGATACATTTACACCCATGTTTATTTAAGCAATTTTGTCAATAAAAAAAATGGAACTCGAAATGCCAGTGTATGGAAGAATGAATAAACAAACTATGGTATATGCATACAGTGGAATACTAGATAACATTACAAAATGATAAGTCTGAAAAAGAATTCATAATAATTACTATTATAGGAACAATATGCTGAGTCAAATCAGTCAATCACAAAAGGACAAATATTATAGGAGACCATTATTTTAACATCAACAAAATATTTTCACACTGTGCTAGTTACATAATCTGGTGTCAATTTGAGAATTAAGAGTGTAGGGGTGGAATATATCCTGTCAATCAAGATATAGCTAATGAGGCCTCTGTGTGGGCATGGGCTTCTCCTGAGGATTCTGGGAACTCTTGTACTTCCTCCTGAGAGGTGGGAGACACACTCTCTCTAGGCTACTCTAGGCAGACTCCCTGTGAGACATAGCAGCTCCAAGATACATGGAGTTACACTATGCCCTAAGTTGGAGAAACAACATGGAGACCCACATTATCACTGACATGCTTACAATACCACTGGGTCCACAAGACTTCCTACCCACTGGCCTGTGATCTTCCTACATTCAGTGTCATTGCACGTGTTTTATGATTCTGAAGAAGAATTTATAGGTTGTTATTGGACATATGGGCTAATATTGAACTTATGGATTTGATCTGGACTGAACTGGTATGTTTTCTCAATATTCAATTGCTCTTGTATATAAATATCTTTCCTATACACATATGAGTGTCCCTGGATTTGTTTCTCTAGTGAACCTGGACTAACACACACACTAAAAGAAACATTCTTTGATAGTTATTAGAGAGATTACTAGAGAGGTGGGAGGGGAGGAAGAGGAAGTTACTGTCTGAAGGTAGAGATGTGTTAACTTCTGTGAAGGTTAAAGTAATATGTAGTAAGAGGAAGGTCGGTCAAAATGATGGAGGCAGAATAAGCTCCTGGGAATAGTGGAAGAGTCAAAGGCAACAGAGGCAAATACTGTTATATACACAATCCTGCTATAGTGTTCTACAAGTAAATGCATGTCTGGGCTGAAGGGGTATAGGACAAAAATGGAAATATACCCATGAGTATATTTGGCTCTGACAGTGGGTATTTGTAAATGAGAATTTACTTTTAGTATGAATATAGTCATGAATATGGGAGAGAACACAGGGGACAAAGTTATGTAAACTTCAATCATTTTATTGGGGGCTTGTACAACTCCTATCACAATCCACACATCCATCCATTGTATCAAGCACATTTGTACTAATGTTGCCATCATCATTTTAAAAACATTTTCTTTCTAATTGAGCCTTTGGTATCAGCTCCTCAATTTCCTCCCCCCCCCACCTTCCTCATGAGCTCTTAATAATTTATAAATTAGTATTATTTCATGTCTTACCCTGGCCAATGTCTCCCTTCTCCCACTTTTTTGTTGTCCATCTCTCTGGGAGGGAGTTATATGTAGATCACTGTGATCAGTTCCCCCTTTTTCCCCCACCTTCCCCTTCCCCTCCTGATATTGTGACTCATGCTATTGGCCCTGAGGGGTACTAGATCTGTCCTAGATTCCCTGTGTTTCCAGCTCTTATATCTGTTCAGTGTACATGCTCTGGCTGGATTTGTAAGGTAGAATTGGGGTCATAATAGTGGAGGGAGAGAAAAGTTGTATGTACTGTTCCCTGACTGGCCCTTCTCTTCCTTGTGACCCTGTTGTAAGGGGGTGTCCAATTGTCTACAGATGGGCTTTGGGTCTCCACTCCACACTCCCCCTCATTCACATTGGTATGATTTTTTGTTCTGGGTCTTGGATACCTGATCCCATCAACACCTCATGATCACACAGGCTCCTGTGCTTCTTCCATGTGGACTTGGCTGCTTCTCAGCTAGATTATCTTTAAGACTCCAGATGCTATATCTTTTGATAGCTGGACAACATCAACTTTACTCACTACATTTTCTTATGCACCCATTCTGTCTTCAGTGATCATGCCGAGAAGGAGTACATCATGGAATGCCATGCATAACCAAAGAGTTTGGGGGTCAGGATCATAGTCACAAGAGACACCAAGTTCAAGTCATAGTCTACAAAGACAATGTTATACACTCTGATGAGTAGTAACTAGTATCTTAAAAGCTCACAAACAGCTATCTAAGGTACAACTATTGGCCTTTATTTATTGAAAGAAAGAAGAGTGAAGAAATTTGAAAATGCATGAAAACAATTCCTCTAATGGGCTAATGGATCACATGAACAGAAATCACCACTCTACAACTCTGAGACTAATAAAATTAGATCGTGCCTGGCTACAAATACTTTGAAAGGGATCATATTATAAAGCTCTGGATAGATTGGGAGAAAAATGTGAGACAAACTCAAAATTGTAAATGTTAAAAACACCAATATTACTGGCAAAGTCTTGTACACCATCCCAAGAATATGGCCCTTAGTTACTCTTCAGGTCTGGATATATTGAAGTGGCTCAATTTCAAACTAGAACAATAGACAGATCTATAAGGGAAATGATAACACTAGTGAACTATGCACACTTTAGAATAATCAACCATCTGAAATCAAAGGGGCATTTACTCATGGACAAAGCTCAGAAGAGTTAGGGAAAATGGAAGAATAGAAACAGAAAATGCAGGAAGGAAATGAGGTAACTGATGTTTCATTGCAGGGATTGCAAACAATGAGATTAAACACAACTGTTGAATAAAAATCTGATGCCTTCTGTAAACCTTTACTCAAGTCATAATGAAAAGCTAAAAACATAAAGGTAAAATAATTTTTAAATGAGCCCACTAATAGCACACATGCATACACACAAATCTTTCTCTGCTCTATCACCAAACCTCTTTAATATGCTACCAACATCTCTTCCCATTGCATTTCATGTTCTGCACAAATAAGAAACCTGGATGTTGTCTAGATTTCTCCATTTTCTCCATCTCCCCAGTTTTTTAGTAACTAAAAGTCAAACTCTGTCTAAAATATTCCTTCATAGTATTCTCTAATCCTGTTGCCTTTTCAGTTGCCTGGCTCCTCTTCAGCTCACACTAATGCTGCTGACTCCAGCATCACCTTCAGCTGAGCACCTTAAGACGTGAACCTTATTTTGTTCTTTATTTGAAATCCCAAGGTGACTCCCTCCAGTTGCTGAGGCTGCCTTTGTGCTTTACCTGTTGATTGAGATGTGGTATATTGGCAACCTCTAACCTTCAGATAACATGCTATTTCTCACAAATTCACATACTAGTGGAGCACTTCTGATTTTAGCTGAGTTCACACGTGTATCTAAATTCAGTTTGAGAATCATTTGGGGGTTACTGATTAAGTGTGGCACAGAAAATTATCCTGAATATATTCTGAAAATTGCAGGAAACTTGGGATCACATCACATCTCTAGATAAAACCTCTGTATTTGCTTCTGTTGTTGAAACAATTGCTGCTTTTAATATAAGATAAAGGATCCTAAAATAATATATAATCTTTTTCACTCAACTGGGACTTCTGCTCACATGTGTAGGGAAAGTTTTATTTGGTTTCATTGCAACCGTGGCTTAGACAGCTTTGGAATCTCAAGGCATCTAATCCACCAATCCTATACTGCATCTTCTTGTTAATCCTTGATCTCTGTCTGTGTGATAGACTTCTCTTACTCCCTATTGGTCGTATATCCTCCATACATAATTTGTGTTTCTTCCCCACTGCTGCAGCTTCTTGCAACATTTTTCCTATCTTCTTCACTGTCAAGAACATTATTTTCATGGTATATAGTCTCAGCTATTCACACTTTACAAAATAGATCCAATTTCCTTTCTAAACTGAAACATTATAGTGGACTAAATAATTTACTCTCCTTCCTCCCATAATGGTTTATTACACACACAAGGGTAGGTCAAAAAGTATTGCTATTGGAATTCCAGTTCATAAATATATAGTTTATTCCAAACAAAATATGAATCTATAGTCAGAATTTAGATAAGGTCTCTCAATAATACACTTATCTTAGTCTCATTAGAATGCTTTTTTTAAAAAAAGAAAGCTTTTGGGGCTGTAGGAAACATTTTTTGAGGAGAGAACAAATACAACATTTTTTTAAAAACTCAGATTGACATCTTTCCAAATTATTGGATTTTTGCAACAAGTTTACAGGAATGTTTTTATACATAAAACACTATGTTATTGGGTTTTTTTTAATCAGAGCTTAAATTGTGAACACCTGGTTTACAGAAAGCTATGGATGAGAGTGGGTGCCCAAAATCCATTTGCAGAGTCCAAGTAAGTGTTAAGCCTCCAGTGAATGCCCTCTGACCATAGACCAGGGATGTGAACAACCTTGCTATAATGTGGAGTCAAGTGGGTTTGGTGCGTTTTGTATTCTTTGTTGTGTTTTTTGGTATATGAAATCCGGGAAAGGTAAAGCTACAGAGACAGTGACTCAATTGATGGTTTCTTGAGAAATAGGTAAGGGAAGCTTGTGGGAAAAAAGAAGAAAATATTCTAAAATTTATTGTGGAGATGATTACACAACTTTTAAATATTATTTACCTACTAAATTGTATGACATGTAAATTATATGCCAATAAAACTGTTATTAAAAATCATGTGTTTTAAGATGGACCATGTGTTGAAAGACCCAAGGAAAGGAAGAATGGCAACATCAACAAATGAGAAAGAAACTGTGGGTGAAGTCCAGAAACTTGACACCACAACATCTGAAATTAGGGTCACATATAGCTCTGTATTTCCAAATTTAAATGAACATCTTGACCTGGGCAAGTTTTCTACTCAATGTATTTCACAAAGCACAGCTAGCTCAAGAGTTGATATTTCCATCAATCTCTTAAGCTAGATCAAAATTAATGAAAACCATTTTATGGAACAAAAAATAAACACGGATGAATCTTGTAATTATCAATATGACTCAGAGAGCTAAATCCAATCAAAGTAGTAGCTTCTGAGGAAATCTTCTGGTCTAGTTAAATTAAAGACAGAACTTTCAGATTATGAAGACTGCTTTTGGTGATTGAGAAAAGGTAATATTGGACAAAGAAAAATCAAGGGGTTTTATGAAGAAGTTTTAAGAAAATTGAAAATACCCTCATGGTTAAAAAAAAAAAAAAAGCCAGGCAAGCTGTGTTGAAGTTTTCTTTTTCTTTCTTTATTTTCTTTCCCCCCATCAAAACAAGGTAGCTGTTTATTCTTCTTTCAGACTGTCCTACACAAATTTCATTGGGAAATCTTACCTCATCAATTCTAAAGCCCTGAGCCTTCCCTCATCATTGCTCAGCACTATAATTGAAATGTGTTGATTCTTTCTGCGGTTATCTTTTTTTGTTGTTAAACATCCACATATATCTGAGGCGACTGAAAATATCATGGCTTGTGTGAGGCACACAGAAAGTCCTCAAAATGACACCCTTGATCTTCAACATTTTAAAGACATCCTGTGATGAATCCACTGTGATACATCCTTTGATTTCTTGACTACTGCTTCCATGAGCATTGATTGTGGATCCAAGTAAGATAAAATTCTCAACAACTTCAGTCTTTTCTTTGTTTACCTTAATGTTATCTAATGGCCCACTTGTGAGGATTTGGGTTTTTTACACTTAGTAATAAAGGCTACAATTCTTGATCCTCATCAAGTACTTCAAGCCCTTCTCATTGTCAGCAATATGTCATCTGTATATTGCAGGTTGTTAAGGTTGCGTCCTACAATCCTGATACCACATTCTTCTCCATATAATCCAGCTTCTCTGTTTATTTGCTCTGCATACAGAACGAATAAGTTTGATGAGAAAACACAAGCCAAATACAAACTTTCCTGATTTTAAACATGCAGTATTCCCTTGTTTTGTTGGACAAGTCTCTCTTGAGCCATGCTCAGGTTCTGTATGAGCATAATGAAGTGTTCCAGAATTTCCATACGTCTCAAGGTTATCCATATTTGGTTGGTATCTACACAATTGAATGTCTTTGCATAATTGATAAAACACAAGTAAACATTTTTTGAGTGGAATTCTCTGTTTTGAGCCAAGATCCATCTGACATAAGCAATGATGTCCTTTGTTCCAGACTCTTTTTTATATGACTTGAATTTCTAGAAACTCCTTGTTAATGTACTTTTGCAATTGCTGTTAATGTGCTTACATAATAACTCATTCACATGTGATACTAATAATGTTGTTTGATAATTTGTACAATCTGTGGGGTCACCTTCCATTACAATGGGCACAAATAAGGCTCTCTTCCAGTTCATTAACCAAGCCTGTATTACAAATTTTTTTTAACATAGATGAGTGAAGACTTCCAATGAATAATTTGTGGGAACATTGAAACATTTCCATTGGTATTCCATCAATTCCTGGAGCTGGTTTTTTTTTTTTTTTTTTTTGCTAATGCTTTCGATGCAGATTAAAATTCTTCCTTTAGTACTACCAGTTCTTTATTTAAAGAAAAGTTCTATTGGAATATACTTTATATATCATAGAATTTAAATATTCAATCATATTAAGAATAAATATGCAACCACCACCGCAATCAATTTCAGAATATTTTCTTCTTGTGCTAATTGTTGTTAGCTCCCTATCCCCCTATCCCTCTCTCCTATCTCCCTAAGCAATTATCAATAGTTACTGTCTCTATAGAACAACCTATCCTGTATTTCATACACAGAAAATCATATAAAACCTAAACAGGAGGAAGACAAACAAAATCAACAATTACTACATAAAACATCGAAAAACCTCAATGTAAAAAAAGCAAAAAATATTAAAAACTGAAACAACTTTAAAATGGGTCAAAGGGGAGCTCAAATGACAATGTATTAGATTTTAACCTAACTACATCTGTCATTATCAACTTTACTGTACTCTCTGTCTGACAATAAGGCTAATCACATCCCTGAACTATGTTCAAAGGCTATTCACTAGAGGTTTAATCCATGGAAGGACCCTGCAAATGGATTTTGGGCTTCCACTGTCATCCATAGCGTTCTCCAACCTGAGCGCTCACAATTTAAGCTCTGACACTATTCCAACCTTTGAATTTGGATTTTATTGTTTATAATCCTTGGATCACACAAGCTTGGCATGATTCTTCAATTGGGACTTAATTGATACCTTATTTAGATAGTTCCTTGTTTGAAGACAAGCCTTTCAGATCCCAGATGTTATTCTTTCTGATAGGTGAGCACCAGATAGTTTCTTCGCCACACTTTGTGTCATTGCTAAAGATTTTTTTCCCAATCCCTGGGCTCTCATTTTACTCTTTTGATGTGCTTTGAAGTGCTTTATTTTAATATGTCCCAGTCATCTATTTTGTCTTCCATTGGGTGTGCTTCTTTTCTTATATTTGGTAGTCCACATACGCCCTGCAATAGGGTCCTTAAGTTGGTCTCAAATTTCCCATTGGTGGTCCAAATAGCTCTTGGGGTTACACTTAAGTTCATATTTCACTTTGAGTTCATTTTTGTGCATGGAATGAAGTATGGGTCCTTTTTTATTCTTCTGCAGATATAGTTCCAATTTTCCAAGCACCATTTGCTGAAGAGGGTTTCTGGGTCCTATTTAATGTTTTTTGGTCCTTTGTAAAAATAAAAAAAAACAGTTGTCTAAGTCATGTTTTTATTTTTTGTTTTCTACCCTATGCCATTGATCTACGTATCTATCACTGTACATGGCACACAGTCCCAGAATGTTTTGTCTACTGTGACTGTTTGGTAGACTTAGTAGTACAAGACCTCTGACTGTTAATCTTTTTTAAGAAGATGTTTGCTTATTCTAGGGCTCTTCCCTCTCAATATGAAGTTAGTAATTAGTTTGTCCATTTTTAAAAAAGAACAATGTTGGGAACCAGGTCAGAAATGGGTTGTTTTTGTACATTGTTTTAAGTAGTATTAATATTTCCAAAAAGAGTTTTCAAATCCATGACCACAGGATATTTTTCCATTGTGCAAGTCTCTTTAGGTTTCTTGTAATAATGTACTGTAGTTTTCTTTGTATTAGTTTTCTGTTTCTTTGGTTAGGTTTATTTCTTGGTACTTCATCTTTTATGTGGATGGTAAATTATATTGTTTTGTGATGTCTTTTTCAAAGCTCTCTCCACAGGTATATAGAAATCCATTTGCTTTCTGCTTACCCTTCTATCCTGTTCCTTTGCCAAATTCCTCAATTGTTTGAAACAGTCTTTTTCTGGAGTCCTTGGCCTACCAAATCATCATGTAGCCTGAGCTTCCCCTGATGAACTGGTGTTGTCTGACCCACAGACTCATAATATTGGATATGCACAACAACATACCATCATTAAATGGAAGTGATATATATGAGATCAGGCTGAAGGTACAAGTAACCTGTAGGAAGAAGTAGCCCATGATTCCTATCATAGAATCATTCTTCTCCAAGTGAACACTAATAACGTTCTGCCTGGTTTACAGGTGGTTTTCACATATGCAGGTGCCACTTGAAAGTGGAGAACAGCAGCATTTCTCTGAGATATTACTGAAGGACATAAAATGAAGGGAAATCCTTTAACTGGTCAGAACTTTGAGCAGTGCACCTGGTTATTTATTTTGCCCCGATGTGAGACTATAAACTGATTCATATGCGTGTTAGAAAATTGGGCTAGATGCTAGCTGGTCAGGGGATTGGAAAGAACATGACTGGGAAACTGGTGATAAGGAGGTGTAGGAGAGAGGAAGTATATAGATATGTCTGAATGATCCAAAGAAGTGAAAATATTAATGTGTTCTATGAATGCTCACCAAAGGGACACCCTGCAGTGCAGAGTTTTAACTATCAAGTAGATACAATGACATTTTCTTCAGAAACCAGTCATATTCTTTTGCACAACCCTTCCTGTCATTGTCCATGGACTCATTAGCAAAGTGACATAGTGGCAGGTGTGGTCAGGTGTGGTCTCAGCAGCATTAACTTCCACTCACAAAAGCTAACTTGGCTGCTGCCCCTGCTGAATGCCCAATATGAAAACAGCAGAGATCAACGCTGAGTCCAAGATATGAGACCATTCCTCAGGTAGATCAACCAGCATTCTAGTGGCAGGTTGCTTACATAAAACCACTTCCATCATTAAAATTGTCTTGTTTGTATTAGAATGGACACTTAATCTGGGTATGAATTTGCCTGCCCTGCACAGAATGATTTTGCCAAAACTGTCATTCATGGACTTACAGAATGTCTTATCAACAGGCATGGTATCTTTCACAGCATTGCTTTGTATTAAAGGACTAATTTCACAGCAAAAAACCTTACCAATAAGCCTATGCTAATGGAATATAGTCTTTACAATGTTCCTCATTATCATAAAGCAGGTTTCTTGATGGAATGATGGAACGGCCTTTAAAAGACACAGTATAATTACAGAAGCAACTAAGTAGCAATACCTTGCAAAGCTGGGGCAAGGTTCTCCAGGAGGTTTTATATGCTCTAAACCAGTGTCCAATACATGTGCTGTTTTCCCAATATGCCAGATTCATGAGGCCAGAAACCAAGGGATGGAAAAGAGAAAAGCACCACTCACTGTAGGTCCTAATAATCTATTTGCAGCATTTTAATTTCCTTTCTCTGTAGACAGTGGTCTTTAGGTATAGAGGACTTTTAAAAAATAATTTTATTGGGAGCTCTTACATATGCTGTAACAATTCTTAATTCAATTAGATCATACATGATTACACAATTGCTTCCACCATCTCTTTAAAAACATTTTCATTCTTCGTGAACTCCTTGATATTAGCTCCTCTTTCTGGAATCCTTATTGTTATGTTATATGTGTTAGACCAGTACATTATTATTATCCGTGTCTTACACCATCCAATATATCCATTTAGTTAAGGGAGTGAAAATCCTCTATAGGAAAGAATCTTCTCTAGAGCGTCTCGTGGTTTCTAACTGATGCCTGCAGTGAGCCTCACTACATGTAACCACTATGCCACCAGGGCCAGGAGATTCCTTGGAATGTCTTTTCATACGACCATACCTTGAAATTAACATCAAAGGTAAATACAGCAACCCAATTCTGACATTGCTTCTAGTGGTTCAGACCCGTTAGTACTGAAGGTTTGGGTCATCATGCTAGACAAATAACCACAACCAGCTAAAATGCTTGAAGGGGATGCAATGGATGGTGAAAGAAGGTAGTTATAAATATTAGCTAAAACCACATGATCATTTGCAGATAAGAGGACTGTAGTTGCTATATTTCCTCTTTGTAAGTATTCATCAAATTGTTTTGTTCCTTTATAAAGTATAATGTGTAAATGGATTTAGTTTGTTTGGGGCTATTTATATGTTAGTAATATCATGCTTGGCCCAAGTATGACTTTAGAATTGTCTTTATTAAAGATTATGTATAGTTTGAGGAGATATCTCATATAGGGTCATTATGAGTGAGAATTTACTCAATAGCAGTGAGTTGGGTTACGGTTTTTTAAGCAAAGGTGCCAAAATGACAGTGGTAGTTTAGATTTTGTGTCAACTTGGGTAGGTCAGGATTTTCAGTGGTTTAGCAGTTAATAACTTTTAAGACCCCATGATTTGAATTGACACATGCAATCACAGCCAATCAGTTTTGTCTCCATAATGTTATAAAATTAGGGTAGAATGCCTGTGACAGCCTTGATTCAATTAATTGTCTTTGTAGTGTGACCTACTTTCTATATAAGAGGAAGCTGTGGGAAACTTGTTTACTTTTTGACAGGTTTGGATCCTACATTTGGCTCATTGACCTCTGGTTCTTTAGACTTGAGCCAAGGGCCTGCCAAATTGATCATCAATCATAGGAGTCATTAGCAACCTGTAATCTCTTCTGCTATCAGCAGCTCTATACCTCTACAGCCACAAGGCTCTCAACTTTACTGCCAAGAATTAGCTCCTACAACTATTCAATTCAAGAGAAGACTCACCCATGGATTTGTAGCCTGCCTAAACTTGGACTTGCTTACTTCTGCAGTTCTGTAAATCACTTTATTAACATAAAGTTCTACCTGTGGGAATGGGTGTGTGTTATATGTGTGTATCCCTAGTTTTTCTTCTCCAGAGAACTGAGCCTAAAACATCAACTTACATAAGTATTCTGGGTATTAATTTAATTACATTTCATGAAATGCTCTGTGTATGGAGAGCTGTCCGCATGGTGAGCATCCTTTCCATGTCCTCCTACCACTATAACTTCAAGGAAGTATTACTTGTGAGGGAAAATTTGATGGGAATAGATATAAATCTAAAGGAAATGTGATAGAAGTCGGAAAAAAGAAGCAATTATACAGGAACTCAAGAATGTTCTAACAGACTATTTTGACAAAATGAATTAAAATCTAGAAATAATTTAACAACTACAAATAGAAATGCAAAAGACAAACACCAAAATAGTAGAACTGGATAATACTGTGAGAACAAAACAGAAGCAATGTAACAAGGGAATCAAGGATCAGTGATCTCAAAAATGAATCTCTCTAGACCAAAATACAAGAAGATCAGATTATAAAAATAACCAAGAACCCCTTACTGAAGGGTTGGGGGAGGAGATTAGCCAGTCAGGGTGCAGGGTAGCAATGATGAAACACACAACTTTCCTCTAGTTCTTAAATACTTCCTCCTCCCCCCACCCCTCCGCCCACTATCATGATCCCAATTCTACCTTACAAATCTGGCTACATCAGAGGATGTACACCGGTACATATAGGAACTGGAAACACAGGGAATCCAGGACAGATGAATCCTTCAGGACCAGTGGTGAGAGTGGCAATGCCTGGAGGGTGGAGGGAATGTGGGGTAGAAAGGGGGAACTGATTACAAGAATCTACGTCTAGCCTCCTCCCTTGGGGGTGGACAGCAGAGAAGCAGGCGGGGGGAGCCGTTGGACAGTGTAACATATGACAAAAGAATAATAATTTATGAATGATGAAGGGTTCATGAGGTAGTAGGTAGTGGAGGGGGGAGGAAAACGAGCAGCCGATATTGAGGGCTCAAGTAGAAGGCAAATGTTTTGAGAATGATGATGGCAACAGATATACATTTGCACTTGACCCGATGTATGTATGGATGGATAGTGATAAGAATTGTACGAGCCCCGAATAAAAAGAATTTTTAAATAAATAAATAACCAAGAGAGCCTAAGAATTTTATAGAACCCTATCAAAATTAATAACATATGCTTCATAAATATGCTAGGACAGAAAGAAGAAATATCATCTACAGAGAAAATTGCTGAACTATTAAGAGAGAGTTTCCCTAATATTATAACAGATCATAACATTACTATACAGGAAATCCTGAGAACTCCAACCAGAATTGACCCCAGAAGGAACTCACCGTGGCACATTAAAAAGAAATAACCCTAAGAGCAGCACATAGGTTAAAGTGTGCTTCAAAGAACAATCCTCATATAAAGGCTGACCATTATAATATGCAGATTGTTCTATCAAAACCATGCTGGAAAGAAGGCAATTGATTGATATATCAAAATTCAGAAAAATAAAAACTGCCAAGCAAGAATCCTATAACCAGCACAATTATCCCTCAAATATGACGGAGAAATAAAATAATTTCAGATAAGGAAAAAGAATAAAGGAATTTGGAAAAACAAGACCACCTTTACAAAAAGAATTAATAGGAATTATTTGGGCAGAAAAATTATAACAACAGACAGCAACTTAAAATGATCAGCAAAGAGATCATTATTGAGAAAATGTACTATTTAAATAATATTGGAAATAAAAAAAATTAAATGAATCAAAACAAGGAACCACAGATAACATTCCACAATGAAGACATAAAGAGAAATATAGCATTTTGTAGAATAGTTAAGAAATTAGACAATTAATGGAAATTTGATATATGTTGTACTAAGGAGAAGGGTCCTTGGGGCATGCACAGGAACAGTTACCTCACCTAGTGTACGGAAACCTTGCACAATAGAAGTGTGAGAATCCATGAAAAAAAATATTGTTAAAAAAATGTAGAAACCCTTATGAAAGAAAAATATCAAACAAGGAAAGTATTGTTTGAATACATCTCATACAGCTAGATCTGTACTTCCAAAAGCAGTATTTTCCATTTCTCTAACCATCCCCCAAAGAAGTATGTGCTCCTAAATTTACACTATGTCAAATATGGAAGTCTTGGCATCTTCAAGGTACTCAAATTGTGTTTCTTTTTAATGTTCTGTGAGTTTTGCGAGCAAAGAAATTATATACTGGAGGGTCTGGAACTCAGTCACTCTTTGGGAATTTTCCGTGAGTGTCAGGAACAGTAAGCATTTTAAGAAATATGTGTTCATGATTGCAACACAAATATAAAGGGGCATCTTCCGCTAATGATATTAATCTAGTTTTTGTAGAATCTAGGAAAAATATTTGTAGACATGACTCTGCTATTAGGTCCAGAGAAAGTGGAGTATCTTTGTTGCTGATAGGTGTTATCAAGCCAGTTCTAACTCTTAGTGAGCCTATGTTCAACAGAACAAAACACTGTCCAGCCTTGTACCATGCTCACAATTATTATATTTGAGCTATTATTCATCTTTTTTGCTGATCTTCTACTTTAGACAACATGATGCCTTTTTCCAGAAACTGATCTCCCTACAACATGCCTAAAGTAAGTGAGGCAAAGTCTCACCATCATCACTTGTAAGGAAGATTCTTCCTGTACTTCTTCCAAGACATATTTATGCTTTTTCTGGCAGCCTTTCAATACTTTCAGTATTCTTGGCCAATACCATAATGTACATACAATGATTCTTCCAGTCTTCCTTGCTGATAGCCCACCTTCCACATGCATACGAAGCAATTGAAAATACCATCATTTGTGTCAGGTGCACTTTAGTCTTCAAAGTGACATCTGTGCCACTAAAGAGTTCTTATTAAGCAGATTTGCCCATTGAGTTTCATTTTCAGTTATTATATTTTTGAATTATAAACTTTCTATTTGTATTTTCTTTATAGCTTTCATTTTTGGTGGAGATTTGATAGTTTTTCCCTCTCAACTATGGATTTGGACTTAGTAACCACTTAAGTAAGAACAAAGGAAGTGAAACTGGAACAGATCCAAATTTTTTTAAAGTGAGGAAGCCAGAATGATAATCAAAACAGGATAAATATGGGTCAACACTCTGGAATAAGAGACTCAAAGGAGGTATAATGAGCCCTTTTAGGAGCCTGATGAATAACATTGGGTTATTGCCACAGCTATGGAGAGCAAAGCACATCAACACAGTATCATCAGTCTCCATCTTTAAGTATCAGCATAACAGTTCCCAATTTTGCCAGTCAAGAAATGTGGTTGCTCTACAATACACACACTACCCTAATATTCTAAAAGATTAATTACGTTTCTAAAAGAGATTGACCCATAATTTTTCACATTCTGGATATTGCTCTGGTTCACCCACATTAGAAAAATTCATGTCTGTTCCAGTGTCACTTGTCAGCCATTAGAAACCAGGGTGAACCAGTTTAAGGTCCTGGTTTTAGGATTATTCATAATTACTCCCTCTAAGGTAGTTATAATTACTGTCTTAAAATCCTTTAAGTAATACCAGCATTTTAGTTCAGCATCTGCTGATTGTCTTTTGTCCTTTAAATTATAATTGTCCTGGTTCTTATGTAAAACCTACTATATGTACTCATGTATAAGCTGAGCTTTTCCAGCACATTTTAAATGCCATTCTTGTGGTAAAATTAGATGCCTCAGCTGATATTTGGGTTGGCTTATGCTCAAGTATATACGGTAATTCTTTATTGCACCCTGGTCATCTGGGACATTATATTGTGAGTTTCTGGATTCAATTCAATCTTAATTTTTAGCCAAAATTTGCTCTGCTTGGGTATAGTACACAGGTCCGGAGATGGGTAGATGTCTAGCCCTCCAACTCAGTCCTGCTGACACCAGTGTAGGAAATAAATAACTGTCAATGGTTCACCCTAATGACACTATATGGATGAGAATTTTTCCCATCACTGGTTTTTGGCTAGAGGATAGCAGTTATTGTCCAGCTTCTATTTTTATAAGACATCACCTTACAAGGAAGTTAGGTGACGGGACATGGAACTCTTTGTACTTTATTTTCAACTCCCTATGAGTCTGTAATTAGAAGGGAGAAAGGTTTTTTAGAATAGATTTTGCTTCATAAGCAGAGCATATGGGGTTCGTATTCCAATTTTACAGTGATATATTTTAGGCCTTTACATTTTGAACTATTTCTAACAGGGGATGAATTTTTTCCTTTGGTTTGTAATGTTTATTGAGTTGATTACATAATTTAAAATAAGTTAATCAGAAGCTTTGAGGGGTTGGTTAGGTTTATTTTCTGATTATAGTCTCTCCTACAAATTTCACAAATAAACTCTCAAACCTCCTAAGAAGTAATGGTCAACAATTTCTAAAACTTGAAGATGGAAAAGAGGCTATAAATTTTAAAAATGCTCACTTTTCTCTATTCTCAAGGGATTGTGGTCTGGATTTAGAGAAATTGTGACATTTTCTTGACCTTCTTTAGGGAACACTTAGAAACACAATTCCTGATTTCAACAAACTGGCTTTTGTGGTTCCTGTAATTTCTAGGAAAAGCCCTGATGGGAACCAGGAATGTACCATGAGAAGTGGATCCAACCATAGAGGAAGCATGGGGATTCAAAGCTTACTTATTCACTGTAGGCCCAGAGGAATTAACCTCAGGGAAAATGTGCTGTAGCTGCGGATCTAATACCCAAATAGTCTCTGAAGCATAGGATTCAATGATATAGGCCAATAAAGAAAATGGGCAATAGCAGAAAGAGTACAAAAAATAACACTCTATATGGTGGGAGGAAATGTAATTAAGGACATTGTATAGGTTTTTCTGTTGCATGGCTTAATAACATCCACTTATTATCTCAGTGTTTCTGTAGATTAAAAAATCTATGGAGAGTACTCTGCTGGGAGTCTCATATGCTGAAATTATGGCATCATCCAGTGTTGCATTCGTTTCTGGAATTCATATGTTTGTGAGCAGAACTCAAATCCCTCCTGTCTTGTTGGTTATTGGCCAGAGACTATTAGCATAAAGACTCCCTGCTATCTGGCTTCCCTCATAGGACTTTCTCACGGATTTTCTGACAACATGGCAACTTACTTCTTTAATGAATTCAGACTATCCCTCAGAGTTTCTCTCTTCCAAAGGACACAGTCTTAAGGCCTCATCTGCTTAGGTTAAGAGCACTCAAAGTAACCACCTATTTAATGATCTCAAAGTCAACTGGTTAGAAGAGATCTTAATCACAGTGTAAAATCCCTTCATCTTTGTAACTCAGTCACTGAAGTGAAAACCCCCAGTCAACTAAAAAACATTACATATGGTACGTATACCAAGCAGCATCGCTTCTGGCAACTGTCTAGGAATTCTTCCTGGTACCAGTTACTATGGTTTGGACTTAAAAAAAATAGCAGCACTTTCAGACCCTGCTTAGGGAAGATTACTGTTGTCCGTTAGAAATGGCCAAGGCACAGGCTGGCTGAGGCCTTTAATCACAAAAGAACAAATGTAGAGGGGCAGTGGACTCCTCAACAGGCTTAGGTTCTGGACTGATAAGTACACAGACAATTTCAGAACCCACTCTTTTCCCCCCAGAAATTTTGGAGTTTTCTCTTCCCACGCTCTCTGAAGAACATGTTGTACTAGAAACATGGTCAGATGACATACATCAGTAGCATTACAGAGCTAAATGAGTCCTTGGAAAGTGGCCGAGTTAAAAGTCACTTATTCTCAGGTTAGAAAATAGTATAGCCACGAAGCTGAGTGACCTTAATTAGAATAACATGATCTTCCTTGATCTTAGATTCCTATTTATACAACAGAAACATAAGGCATGTATTAAAATAAACAAACGTGCTTGTGAACGTCCTCAGAACATACATGTCATGTAATGTATCATTGTTTTGTACTATTATTGGCCTTTTAACAAATGTGCAACATTACTCTGTACACAGGCAAATGATTCCAATGTTCCATGTGACTAAGTTGAAAATGGGCCAACAAGTTTTTCTCCCATGGTCTGTCTCAAAATATCTACTGCTGCTAAGCACAATGTTTTGTGTCTAAGAATTAGGATGAATAAGCCAAAAGTAGACCCTGAGTCAATGAAATCCTGCTCTGCAGACTTGTAATATGAAGCTGCCATGACCCTCCTCTTTACTCTTTGTATGAATTCTTGAAATGCCTACCATTTATGAGCAAGAGTGAAAGGCAGGATAGAGGGTGGGGAGCTTGGATGGAGGGGATACTGGCATCCTACAGCTGGTGTCACTCAGTGTATTAAATCATGGTCCCACCACCATGAACCTTCTCTCCTATGGAATCCTCAGTAATGTTTATCATCAACTTTAATCATAGAATTAATATGCGATAAATATAGCTGTAAAAATTGCTTAAATGTAGTTTTTCTTAGATTTTATGGTTATTAACACCAAACTTGTTTTCAAAATCTTTCTACACTTAATTACATTATTAGTAGAATCCTTTAATTTTTCTTTATTACTTTATTCTCAAAAAATTATTTTATATAGGTGCACAAATATTAATTACCAAAGTATTGTACTTAAAATTTCTGAGAATCTGACAAAACCATTGACAAAAAAGAATAATTATGAAACTGTGAAACACATCATAACATGGATAAGTTTAGAGAACATTATGCTCTCAAGTTGGTTAATCACAAAAGAACAAATATTGTATGAGAACATTGTCATTAAAAATCAAAATAAAGTATTCATATTAGAATAAACAGATGGTCATGGTTACCAGGGGTAGAAGAAGAAAGGAAAGGGGAAATCAATGTCAGAGGTAGACAAATGTTAAATGGGGAAGATAATGTCCTGCTAGAGGGAGATGAGCCGCACAAAAAATAACAATATTAATAACACAGGGTAGGGGATGACAAGACAAGCCATTAGGAGGTTCGATAAGTGATTTAAGTTGTTGAATGCAAAAGTGAGGATCTGATATGTAAGCCCCACCTAATTAACAACACAAACTAAACAAAACAAACATACTATGTGTGCTCACAGCTCGTGCTGAAAAAATCATGTGGTTTTGTGCTTGGGTAATAATGGCAGCTCAGACAGATGAGAGCTCATTAGAGTTCAGAAGGAAATTGGCAAAAGGTTAATAGCTCAAGTCCATCACATATATACACAGGTTTTTTGTCTCTGGACCTCACATGTTTCTTCTCCTTTGGTTAGACACATAGTACATGAAAAGTTCCATGTTTGTATCGCACCCTGATGTCACATTGAATACTAAGGTGCTTCTGACCAATTCCTAGTTTTTTTCAGTCACTTCATATAAATATAAAAGTTGGACAATGAATAAGGATGATCACAGAAGAGTTGATGAATTTGAATTATGGTGTTGGCACAGAATATTGAAAGTACCATGGATTGCCAGAAGAACCAACAAATCTGTCTTGGAAGAAATAAAACCAGAATGTTCTTAGAAGCAAGGTTTGCAAGACTTTGTCTCATGTCCTTGGGCATGTTATCAGGAGAGACCAGTTCCTAGAAAAGGATGTCATGCTTGATAAATGAAGGGTCAGCCAAAAAAAAAAAAAAAAGGACAACCTTCAAGGGAGTGGCTGCAACAATAGTTTCAAATATAACCATGGGGCGGATGACACAGAACTGGCAGTGTTTCTTTGAATTGTACAAATTCCTCCAACTCCATGTCACATAACAACAATAAACGAATGCAAAATCAGTACAAAATAAGTGCTACTTCCACATAAATAGCTTTTCAACAATAATTACTACTTGACTCTTACTCATGCCAGACCGTAGCCAGGTGCTGGAGTTAAAAAGAGTAAGACTGTTCAGAAGGGCTTACTGGTGTCGGGTTGCTTCATGTTTGTCTCTACCTGATTCAAAGTGTGACAAATATCAGAAACCCGATATTTATTGACAGAACTGAAGAATATGCTGAAGCACATGGTGTAGCCATGAGTCAGAAATTGACTCTGCCAAGGGTTTGTTCTATTTTATGGATACAGTTGGGCTGATATCTGCCATACTTCTTACTGCTTTCTATATTTCACATGTTTTGTTTCACGTTTTACATTTTAAGTAGGTATATTATAAAATCTTAACTGTTGGTTTGGGTGCAAAATTTAACAACAAAGAATTTTGCTGTACTTTTTTTGTGCATGGATTTCCCTTAAGGCTGTTCATAGGATGAACATAAAAATCTCATCTCTACCTTACCTGGTCCTACTGGGTAACAAAAGCTGTCAACTGTCTCAAATTGAGAGAATGATATGTGATTAGGGACACCCTGCGTATTGTCTCAGTCACTGCAGCCCCTTCACTGACCTTTTTAAGGAGCCCTCCTCAGATTATGTCAGTCATGTTAGAGTCATATTAGAGACTTTTACATGTCATATTAGAGACTGTCAGTCATGTTAGAGACTGTTACATGAATGGCAATCTGTACTGAAGGCTATGTTGCAGTTTTTTTAATTTAAAGACTTTTTTTCTTTAGTCTCCATGATATTCGATGGGAAATGAAGGCAACTCTTAGGTATAGTAAAGTGGCGGGAGGGCAGTAAGTTCTACAAAATCCCTGAGTTCTTGTCACTACCTACTATTGGTATTGGTGCAAACACTTTCAGAACACCGGGTGGTGACCAGCCTCCTATTTTTTGACTCATACAAAACCAAAGAAGAATAGAGATAGGAGAGTCTTGTGGATACTTATTTGGGATCACTCTAAGACTCCAAATATGCAACATACTACAGTTAAGGCTTAATTGTCTCTAAGTGGCCATTTGTAGGCTTCTCAAGCCCAGTTGAACAATGAGTCTTTCTAGGTTTAATACAGGTGAACTATTTAGTTCTGATACTCTTCTTTTTATTACTTTAGTTATGATAATTTTTCTTGTACACTTTAAGGCATCTCCAAGGGGATGGATGGGTGGTAGGATTAATGAACTGGGGCATTTAAGGGGCTTTCTGTATTGTTAACACAAAAATAATATGTTTTTATTTCACAACACAAGTCTGACTGACATTTGATATATTGAGTACTTTTCATTTACTGGTTAAGTCTCTGAATTACAGTGAAAGAGTGATTTGTCTCTGGAGAGCTGTCACTTCGATGATCAATGACTTATCCTCTTTCAGATGAAAATGTGTTTTTGCTTTGTTTGCTTTTCTTTAAATTTTAATATCCACAACCACACCACTCCACCCTTCCCCAACCCCAGTCTCACTTTTTCTTGCACATTCCAAACCCTTGTCCATCTCTGGGACCACCAAGTAGTGATAATCTCAACACAGGTCTTCATTTTGATGTCTCTGCTATTGTCTCAATGGGTCCATATTCTCTGAAGCAATAGCTTTCTTTTGCTTACTGATTGACTCTGCCTCACATTAGGTCTTAAAATTGTGTTGCCTATAATCATCATCCCCCCACCCCACCAATCCCCTCCCACCCCCAAATAACAAACAGTTGCTGTTGAATCAACTCCTACTCATGGCAACCTATGTATGTCAGAGTAGACTGTGCTCTATGAGGTTTTCAATGACTGGTTTTTTTTTTCTGCAGGGGGTCATTAGGTTTTCCTTGTAAGGAGCTGTTGGTTGGGCTGAATGGAACCTCCAACCTTTTGGTTAGCAGCTGAGTGTGTTAACCATTTATGCAACTCAGAAACTCTAATTCAGATACTTTGATTTGTAGTTGACTTGTACAGATACTTGACTAGAGAAAACTGACATTTTGCCACACTAGAAAGCAACCTTGAGACAAGACCGTGAGGGAAAAGCACAGCAGTTCACCTTTGCTACTTATGTTCAAAGGGAACTACCTTTTCCTGGCGCAGCTATACAAACTCAGGCTATAACAAACGGGAATCAGGAGTTGCCTTGGTGATTAGCAGAACCGGAGGTACTTTCATTCCAAAGTTTATTTGGGCAGGGGCGCAAAATATTGTCATTGATTTTCTTTTTTTTCCATTATAAATGCACCAATCCAAATAAAGTAAGGACAAGGAGAGTTTAAATCACCTTACATTCAGTATTATTATTATTTCGAGTACCAAGTACACATAGTAACTCAAACCAGGGTTGGAAACAGGTTTTCTTTGTCAGACAAAGACGTCTTGGGTGGTAATTGGAGTTCGGGGATCCATAGCAGTACGGAATGCTTAGATTTTAAGGTGGCTTCTGGAAGAAAGGAATAACAAGACCAGAAAGACCAGAAAGCAGAAATGTTGGAGAGATCCAATGAAGTTGGGATTTGTGATTTGGTAAATACACAGAAGCAGTCTGATGGTGCAAGTAGTTACCACCATGCTCAGCTGCTAAATAGTGCATCCAGCGGTACCTCCAAAGGAAAGCTTGATCATCTACTTCTGCACAATTACCCATCGAAAATTCTATTCTGAAACAAAGGATTGCTAAGTATATGAAACAATGTGACAGCAAAAGGAAAAGTTGAGAAGAGTCTGGAAAGCATTTTTAGGACTAGGTATTTTTTGCTCTGGTGTGTTTAGGAGCACCTTAAAGAAAAGACCCAGACAGAAAACACTTAGTGAACATTAGTGTAAATGATGGTCAATTCTAGAGTTTGATTTTCTTTTTTGCCTTAGAAACTATAGAACACTTAGGACACTTCCTTGCTTCTAGGGATGTGCCGCATATCCCAGGCAAACACATAAAGCTGAACCTCAACCTTGAATACAACTAACCTGGGATGCCATAAGTAAAGCATCAAATCCTACAAGTGGTTCTAGTGTAGGGTATCGAGTTTGATTTGAGCTTTAAATGGGGTTGGGGGTGTGTGTGCAGCTATAAGAGAATGTCTGGATAAAGGCACATATGTATCCAGGCAGGGTCTGAGCCAGGCTGGCTTATCTTGGACTGGTTTTGAGGATATGGACCAGCCAGTCCTTGAGGGAGCTGTTCTCTGGGACAGAGGTGATTCAAGTCTTCTAAGTAGCTGGAGGTAGATGTCTCTGCATTGACTGACAATGGAAGGACCTGAGTAATATGCAAGCAAAGTCTCTGGACATGACCTCTAAACACAGGAGAAGCACCTGGGAGATTCCACCAATACCAGGAGTGTTCTCTCTGGACTTCAAATCCAATAGAAGTTTCACTGGACCAGTTGCAAGTTCAACCAGAATGGAAAATTAATATCTCTGATATCTTCCAAGACTATGTCTTTTGGTCTTTTGTAAGTCAGTCTCAGCCACAGTCTTGAATATTTTTCTTACTAAGATATTCACAAAGAGTGGAGAAAACAACGTCTGTGCTCCATTCCTACCTCATAGAACCTTTATAGTGAAAACCCAAACATGGTCAAACTCTAGTTTATAAATTAAAGTAGAAACCATTTTATAGAATGTTTTCATAGCACTAAGTAGTCTGGTGAAATTGTGGTTAAGTGTTTAGCTGATAAACAAAAGGGTGGCAGTTTGAACCCACACGGAGACTGTGAGAGAAAGATACGGCAGTCTTAGTACAGTATTGATCTCTGTATAGCCATTCTACTCTGCCCTATAGGGTCACTAGCATAAGAATCAATTCAACAGCAATGTGTTTGTGGTTTATAACTCAAACTGCTAGGAAAGGCTCATTGTTGTAAAGTAAATTCTTTTTTATTTAAACTTCAACTAGGTTGGAATGTGTGGCGTCTGTGTGTTGAGGTCAATGTGTGGATGAGTTGGTGTAGTCATGCTTTTTTTTCCTTTCAAGTGTTGGGATAAGCTTAAAAAGTTATTAAACTCAAAATGTAAGTCAGGAAGCAAAGATATAATATTCACATGGGCATTTTATACCTTATTAGAACTGGAGCACTACCAAAATATATGATTTCTTTCAGCCAATCTTGAGTTGGACTTCCTTGAATTAACATTTAACTTTATCTGCATCAATTGAATTCACCATCACACAATCTTTTTGCACATACACAGTTCTGTTTGTCCCTCATAAATCAACTGCAGACCTGTTTAATTATCCCTCAGCATTTCTTAAAAAGAAAAACAACATTTTTAATGAGGCAGAGAATGCATATGGGTCAGTAAAGAGGTTCTTTAGAGTACATAGTGGGTCACTCTATGTATATTTTTCAAAGCCAGGCATTCCTGATATAAGCCACACTTTACCCAGATATCAAGAGTTGGTCAATGGCCTTTCCTGAGGCATGATGAGCTGGACCCTGGACCACCAGTAGGCTGCTTTATATCAATGGCCTTGAACTATGTCAGTTATTATAAACACATGTGATGAATGAGTGTTATGGTTACATGAGAATGTGGTAGCTGTGGTGCACACTGTGAAAATGGTATGACAGTGGATAAACTAAAGGGCTGGACCTAACCACAAAATCCACTCTCTCAACATTTGAGCATCATTGAAGTTGATACTATTTTTATCCATTAATTTCTCCATCTAATTAAGAAGTGAATGCAATGACTCTGAAAAATAATTCTTAGACCATGTCCCTTATAGGCTGCATCTTTATATCTTTACTGGAAAGTGAGCCTAGCCTTTTGGGTCTTAAGTCAAAGAGGAAAGAAGTTCCTTTTCCTTCTCTGATCTTCCAGCAGGACACCCTAGAGTGAGCAGCTTCACTCACACTACCTTCAATGAATTTGAGTTGGGTGAGTAACATTCTGGTGCAAGAGGAGGCAGGATATTTTGCATTCAACTCTCTCTGTGGAACCAATGAATCAACATGCAAATGAAGTTCCAGGGCATGGTACAAACTGGGAGCCATATCTAGATCCCCTGGTGAGTTCTTGAACCTGCCACATGACTTGTGACAAACCAGAAGTCTTACAAGGCTGTCAGGAAAGAGGAAAGTAAAAGAAAAGTTGCAATTAGGTATCAAATCAGATAGAGAGGGCTGATAATAGAAAGACATGAGGAACATAAAATTGCTGAAGGACACTTCTGGAAACAATTTGTTTGTTTATGTGAGCATTCTTATTGTTATTGTTAGCTGCCAGTGAGTTGGTACTTGAGATAGTTTATTGTGCCAGCCTGACTGATAAACACAAGTGGAATTAATTGAAGGGCAGAGAGATAAATGGCTCCTTGAACTTTGCCTTTCTTGTCTCTCACTCTGATCATCGGACCAGTGCATGGCTGCCTTGCTTGTTCTGTGCCTCAATTTACAGGCTACACTACCTGTGGGACGCCTAGCCTGTGGACTGTGTCGCTGTAAGTTGAGGTCCCTTTAAGATCACATGATTGAAATTTACATTTCTTGAGCTGGGCACTGACTGTTGGTGACCTGGCTGACAGTTGGTGACCTGCCTTGCTGCCTGTGCTGCAACCGCCTAGCTCTCTCTATAGAGGACTACTTGGCAGCCATCAAGACTGAAGGACTACTAGTGTCTCACAACTCTCTCACGGGAGTGAGTTGCACTGAGCCATTTGTACTGCTTTATAATTTAACTGTTCATTTCTTATATTATATATCCATGTCTATCTGTATATAATTTAACAGTTCACTTCTTGTGTTATACATCTACCTAACTTTATGAAAATATATGTATAAAATTATCAGCAATCTGATTTTATCTCTCTAGAGAACCCTGTCTAATACAGTACTCATTGTTGACTTGTACACAATGGAATAAAAGACTGCTCAGTCCTGTGTCATCTCCATGATCAGTTTCAGACCAGACCATTGTAATCTCTCAGGTTGTCATTGGAAGATTGTCAGATGGAGCGCCCCCCAGGCCTTTCCTCCTAGTCTGTTTTAGTAGAGAAGCCCCATTGAAAACTGTTCAGTGTGTATCCCAGTGTTGTGTCTGACTCCTGCCAGAGTGCCTGGACTTCACCCTGGGAATTTATGCATTTAATAGAATCTAGGGTCTTAAAGGCTTAAAGAAAAATAAGTGGTCATCTAGCAGGAAAGTAACAAAGTCCACATGGAAGAATCACACCAGCCTGTGTACTCATGAGGTGTCCACAGGATCAGGTGTCAAGCATCAGAAGCAGGAAGTGGAGGGTGGAGACCCAAAACCCATCTATAGACAATTGGACATCCCCTCACACAAGTGTCACAATGAAGGGATGAGCCACCCAAGGTGCAGTATAGCACTGACAAAACACACAACATTCCTCTAGTTCTTTAATGCTTCCTCCCCCTATTGTCATGACCCCAGTTCTACCTTACAAATCCAGCTAGACCAGAGAATATACACTGGTACATATACGAGCTCTCAATACAGATAAACCCTTCAGGAACAATAATGGGATTGGTGATACCATGAGGGTAAGAGAAAGGTGGGTGAAGAAAGGGGGAACCAATCGTAATGATCGACTTGACATATAACTGCCCCCCAAGGGGGATGAACAACAGAAATGTGGATGAAGGGAGAGTGTGGTCAGTGTAAGATATGAAAATTATAATAATTTATCAATTATCAAGGGTTCATGAAGGAGGAAGGGAAGGGGAGGGAGGGAAAAAATGAGGAGCTGATACCAAGAACTCAAGTAGAAAGGAAATGTTTTGAACATTTGTATATTTTGGCATGCTAAAAGAGCTGTAAGAGCCCGCAATATTTTGATTAAATATAAAAATAAAATCAAACAAATTCCTTTATCCCCTAATATTAAAAAAAAGAAAAAGAAAATTGTTCAGTATAGCAACATGCTGCCTTCACTGACAAATGGTTGGTAACTATGGTGCCGAGAATGAACCGCAATCTCCCAGGTGGAAGGCAAGAAATCACTAAAATACCCCTGCAGGACATCTGTAGAACTGCAGAAAAGGAATGATTTTAAGATAGTAGACAAAGTCCCTCCCTTGCCTTAACAGACCTACAACCACCTTAACTGCCTTTCCCCTTCCTCCCTTCATCCTTGTTGGCATGAATGATCATTTAACACTCACAAAAAAAAACTCAGTTTACATATGAGGAAACATGCATCCAGGACTTGAACAACCTGTTCCAAAGCATCATGCTTCAACCCTTCAGCAGATTTGGAATCAAACACAGGTAAGTTCACAAGTTAGGTTTTATTTCAGAACTCGCACTGAAGCCATTCTGTTACAGAGCTCACAAGTATTGTACCTAGGGTACACTGTCCACTCTTCTACCATGAAAAGTATGATCTCTGAACCAAGCCAAACCCACATTATCTGACTCACAGTCACTCTACAGGACAGAGTAGAACTGCCCCTTCAAGTTTCCAAACCTTCACATTTTTATGGGAGCAGACAGCCTCATCTCTCTCTAGTGGAATAACAGGTGAGTCTAAACCTTTTGGTTAGCAGCTTAATGTATAACTCGCTATGCCATCAGGGCTCCTTGAAATCTGAAGCACGAGAGTATAATTCTCCCTTTATGCCTCATCTGGTCTCTGTGAACAATAACATTAATAAGTTCTCATTTCTAACTAAAGATAATGTATAACACAGAGACTGGGGATGTGGGCATTTTAATCAAATGCAACAAATTAAGTCTTCATTTCTTTACCTAGGCATAGTTACCCAACTTCTCTGAGTTTCAGGGTAGAGATCTTCCAAATAGAGTCATAATTGCATTTAACTCAGGGAATGCTTACATAAAGTATTAATAAAATCTCTTAGAAGAGAGGCTGGCTCCAAGTGAGTTCACTGAAAGGTGGCTGTTATCAGTAATGATTCCATTGTGCCCACTCTGTCTAATTTCTGTCTTTATTCTCCTTATAAGAGAACTCAAGGAATATGAGAATTGTGTGATGGATAGCAGTTGCTGATTAAGTCCCTTCCTGGTCCAAGGATATTGAGAGACACACACCAGGGATACAGGAAATTGTTATCTTTATCATCAATACTAGTTTACTTACCTAGCTAAATAACCTTTTCTAGGCCCTGTAATATATTAACATTTAGAGAAAGAACTTACACACTGCTCTAATCTGTTCTTTAGAAAAGCCCATTACCTCCAAATACAGAGTCAAAGTTTCCATTAAAATTTTCCATTAGAGAAATGAAATCTACTTTCCAAACTAAAAGGAGTAAATATAATTATTCATACTTAAAGTTGCATCTTCCTGAAACTTTTCATAATGTTCATAAGTAGTGAGAAACTTATAAATATTTCAGAGACTTAACTGTAAGACACACAGACCTCCTCTCTAAGGAATTTCAGATGGCACCTAGGGACACACACACACACACACACACACACACTCAAGTAGCTACTGTAATAACCCAACAGTCAAATTATTAGTGGTGGGGCGGGGAGAATAGAGTCCAATGTGATCTGTTTTGGGAAGTTTATGGAAGACAGTCACCTTGGGAGAGGCTACATCAACTGGGTTTTTCTTTTTCTTTTAATTCAGCTTTGCTAAAGAACAGACCAAGCCACATTAAACGTGTGTGCAAAGTGTGAGTTGTCTGTGGTTCTGGGCACTCTTGAGTGTATCCAGATATAGCAAAATGGGATGGTGGAAATCATGCTGAAACAGTAGCATGAACGCCATATCAGGAGTAAGGAGTTTGTTCTGATAAATCAATTTGACATAGTCATAACAAATCCCTATTATGTATCCAGTCCTAGAAATTCAGAAGCCATGGATAGGGTATGCTTAGTGAATCATGGCCCCCAAGATGCTGAGTAGAATGGTATAACACACACCTCAAACTTTCCAATGACTTCAGTGACTGCACTGAGATTGGAGTAACCTCAAAGAGTCTTGGGTGATGCAAAAGATAAATGCACTAGACCTCTAATGAAATTGTTGGAGGTTCAAGTACACCAGTAGTAGCTGAGAATAAAGGTACCTCAAAAAATCAGTTACTGAAAATTTGAAGGAGTATAGTTCTGCTCTAGCACATGTGAAGTTTCTTCTGGGCTACTTGCAATTACCCCTCCTCCATTGAACTAAAGTTTGCAGGGTAGAAGAGAAGAAAGCATGGCACATTCACAGCATTGGCCCCAAGTGTTCACAGACCTGTAAAACTGTCCAGGAAAATTGAAGGAAAAGGAAAAGATATTCTGGCTCTCTTGCTCTGTTGTTGTTTTGTTTTTCCAATAATATATCCACAAGAGCTCAGGCATACCCCCAGATCTATGTATAGAGATAAAGAGTAACAGAGAAATAATAAATTGGGTTCATTCTACAATGACTAAAGTATGCTTAAAAACAGAGGCATTGATTAGCAAAATGGGGACTTAGGGGGTTCTGTCTATTGCAATGACCCAAGGCTTCTAGAAGTGGAGGTAGGGTGAGGAATTCAGAATTTCCTCAGGCCGTAAGAACCCTTGGTAACATTCTTAGTGTTGAACTGCGGGCAACCTTAACTGGCTAGGTAAGCACCCAGATTGCTGGCGGGGCCGACTGTGAGGCTCTTTGGAAGAGTTAGAACTCCTTATTAGTATACTTTGTATGATGACTGCTCTATGCTGATAACTTCATACTCTATAATATAGAATATGGAGCTTGATTCTCTCCCAGACAATGTCACTCATAAATCATTATTTCGCCACTTGTGATTCAGATTTCCTTACTCAGTGTATGCATTGAGCTATTTTCAGTTATGTCTGTAACAATAATCTTATATGGTGCCTGTTTTTAAGCTAACAATTTAATAGAAATAAGTATAAATAATTAAAAAACAGATATATGTATGCAGCACCAGGCTTGTACACAAAGTAAGAGTTATTATAAGAGGAAACTGCAAACAGCCAAGCAGGAATGAAAAGAGGGTTAGATAAGTATCCCTGGTTGAGTTGAAACATTAAAAGACTGGGTCCCTGAGTAGTTTTCCAAGCAGAGGATATCCATACAGAACAATATTAAGAAAGTGAAAATATGCTCCTAGTACCTATACCTGGAAATCCTTGTGAATGAAGGGTATATTGCTAATAATTTCACTCTAGCAGGGGGCATAAACTAATACATACAGACATGTGTTCATTCTACCTCTAAGCAGAGTGTCTACATAGTCTGCTGTATGCTACAAGCAACAAAATAGTTGCTAAGTTCCCATAAATGAGAGTCCATGCAAGCCTTCGCATGAGGTGGCATTCAACCATTTAATGCTTCTACCTACCCTCTCTCTACTTTGTTGTCCTCCTTTCAACTTCATCCCAGTATTACTCCCTCCAGCAGTATTTAGATGGCAACAGACATCCAGCCAGGTAGAGAGGAAGAGAAATCCTCCTCAACAACCCCTATCATTTACTAGGCTAATTATAGTTCAGAGCAAAATAAAGTCCAGTAACCAAATTCCCAAGAGCTGGGGAAAATGGCAATGTCATATGGTACAGTAAGGAAGAAGGAGGAAGAAAATGGATATTGATTAGGCAGTCAACAGAAAGAGGGACATTTGTAACATTTCAGATTTTTTGACGTTTACAGAAGTAAAAGGCGTAATGGGGAAGTTTTTCAGAACCTGAGACTGGAGGTTGGCGAGAGCAAATTTTAAAGGATTATCTTTATTTTATAAGTGCTGGAAAATTCATTCTAAATTTTATGTAAGTTTTGCATTTTTCTAAGCTCGCTCAATATAGAATTGTAGAAAGAAGATTATAGGCAAGGAAACACAGCTGAAAGATGATGTGTGGTAACACGGGAAATGAGGAGAAAATGTTACTGGAATCAGGTTCCTGTCTTTTACTGAGAGAAAGAATTACTCTAATCTGAACACAGAAACAGCACTTGAAAATTTTGTTAAAACAAACAGAGGGTAGCCATGTTGTGGCTGAAAAGCTAGAGAAGTTGAAGAACAAAATGACTTAGCCAGCACAAGTGCAGGAGAAATTTAAAGGTCTCCACTGAACTTCTAGGATTCATGGAATTTCAGTCCAACATATTCTGTTTCCACCAGATGACATCAGGTGCAAGGGATTCTGGGAAATGTACTCCACAAGATAGAGCTGGTTTTCAGTCTCTTAGGTAATATCTGTAAAAATAACTTTGAAGTTTCATTAACAGAGAAGGCCTGACTCTAGAGCTTCTCTTAACTCTAGTCCCACTCAGTTGTACAAGCAAATTTCTCTTGTCTAGCCATCACCGTGCCATGCTGGCTCCTCTACCCAGTATGAAAGAGAGCTGTTCAGGTGTCTCCTACAACCAAAGGACCTTGTACTGCACTGAATATAAAATTGAGGCAAAGGGGGCTTCAAAGAAGATCCCCAGAAATCTAGATTGGGAAATTAGGTGAGCATCAAGCATCATTAATGAAATTATGGAGTCTTTAGCTTTTATTAATTAGGTCTGATACATGTTTCGCATTAAGTACCTTTGGGGCATATAATGGGAGAGATCTAGAATTAATGAGTGTTAGGCTTGAGAACGTTCTTCTGAGAGTCATAGCTAGGAAATGGTAGTTAGAACCTCAGAACCCCATGATGATTTGTAGTTAAACATGATTCTTGGTGAGCATTAGCATCTTGGTAATGTGAGGAACTGTAACATCAGCTAAGAAATCATTGTGCAGTCATTGTGCAAATCTGATACAAAAGATCCTCCTCGCGTGTTAAAAAGCCAAGTTGTTATTTTGAGGATGAAGCTGTACCTAACTCAAAAAAACCCACAAAACTGAACTCATTTCCATTAAATCGGTTCTAATTCATAGAGTCTATATATAAGTTCCAAGGCTGTAATTTTTAACAGTTCTATTGGCATATGATCCACATATCATACAAGTCAATCATTTAAGTATATTTTTAAAGTTGGTGATCATCACAATACATTTTAGAATTTTTCATAGTCCTTGTACTCATTATTTTTTGCTCCTTATTCATCCCAGTTTCCCTTGCCATAACCCCAAAAAACCTACCAATCCAGTTACTATCTCTATAGATTCAACTATCCTGCCTTTTAATGAAGGAAAACACACCAAGTTACATTTTTAAAAATAAAAGCAAAATGAAACAAAAATTTAATTTAGGTTGGGGGAAAATGTCAACTAGTTAAGAATCATCCATCCAGAACTCCTGCTGCCAGGCCAGAAAATTGGGAGGTAAGGTAAAGGAAACTGGGAGGTGGAATCCTGAAATTTGAATTAGGGTACTAGGGTCTCTCCTGAACCCCCCTTTTTGGTGTTTTCCAATCACAAAGTTAACCAAGAATGCTTTAAATTGCTCTAGGTTCAGCAAGCTGGGCTCGCAGGCTCCAGCAGATAAGCACCTCCCACTCTTAGGCCAGGAATAGTGATTTCTCCAGGCTGATGCCCTAAAGGGGACAAAATCCCAGACACAAGGAGAACCCCACACCAGAGCTCTTCCCTGCTGTTAGCTGCCTTGAGCTCATCGCCTGGGGAGTGGATGCTGGTGGGTAGCCATTATTTGGAGTAGAAGAAAAGCAGAATTTTACCTGAGGTAGTTCATGGTGTGGGAGAAAATAGGCAGATAGTCAGAATCCAGGGGGCGAATTCAGTTCCAATTGGCCAAGAAGAAAACAACCCCCTTGATAAGGTGGATCGCCCATTCTGGGGCTCAGCATGACAGTCCCCAAATCAGAACACTGCACAAGCATAATATTAAAAAAAGTGAAATACATATTATTGGTAAAACTCAAACCCAGCTTTGTTGCTTAAATCCAAGGAGCACATAGAATGCCAGAATTTAGCTATAGGGCCTGGAGGCTTTTTGCATAACAAAGACCCCTTGAAGCAAGTCAAAGCTTCTAAAGAGCACTGGAGCTAGAACCCAGAGCAAGAGAGAGAATTTACCTGGCCAGGAAGAGAAATTTCTACCTGGCCAGGGAGAGAAAGTTTTTTAAATCCTCAGATCTAGTAGGGCATCATCAGTGTAGATGGGACAACAAGCCAGCTTCCCTCTCAGTGATTCTACACAAAGTATGGAGAGGTCCTACCTGTCCTGGAGCCCTACATGGGGCTGTGAGAACACACCACCCTGCCCCCTGCCCCTGCTGTAGTGCTACATACAGCACAAAGCTGTGAACTCCAGCACTCAGTACCACAGTGGGAACTGTCGCCTGGCCACTGGTGTGATCTTGCCTTCTAGAGTACTTCCACCCTACATCTATGGAACCCTACACCAAGCAGGCACACCACCCCACTACCTTGAGGAAGAGTTGGAACTCCTCCAGCCCCATGGACAGACAGATGATCAAGTCTCAGTTATCTCCTTACTTACCACTCTATTTCTTCCTCTGTATTCCCTTGCCCTTTTATCTTTCCCACTGCAGTCGGTCGCAACAGACTCAGGTTTGTTTTGTATATTTTTCCTTTCTTTCTTCTTTCTCCCTATTTTTTTCTTTTTGCCTCTTTTTTCTCTTCTTGCCCTCTCTTTCCTATTATAAGCCACTAATGCTTTCCAGGCCACTAGCCTCCGCCTAGGGAAAATAAACCCAAATAGCAGGGGGAACTTTAGCCTGCCCTCGGTGGAAGTGCTGCACACCACACGAGGCAGCTGGGACAGCTATCTACAGTGTGCTGTACTGCTGAGGGAACCTCTATCGGACCGCTAAGGTGATCTCACCTAGTAGGGAAATTCCACCCAGCACCAACCTGTCATCATGGGGTAGGGTTTAAATCCCATATAGCCCCACATTCAGGCAATCAGGGATCAGCTGTCTCTTTATTGTTTACTTACTCCTCTCTTTCTTCCGTCATTACCCTCACAAGCAATATTAGTGAGCACAGTTGAGTTTTTTTCCCCTTCTTTCTTTTTCTTCTCTTTTTTTCCTTTCTTCTGTCTTTATTTGTTCTCTTCTCCTCTCTCTGCTTTTATGATACTCTCCTTTATCTCCATCTCTTTCCTTCCACATGCCACTGCTGGTTTCCAGACCCCTACCCTCTGCCCGGGGTACAGCCTTCCCCCTAAGACAGTGCTGCACACAGCATGAGACAGCAGTACACACTGCACAGCACAGAGTTCAGCTATCTCTTTATCTATTTTTTAAAATTTTCTCCCCTTTGCTTTCTTTTTTTTAAATCTCATTTTTGTTCTTTCTTTTGTTCTTTTTGTTCTTCTTTGTCTTTCTTCTTTTGTCCTCTTCTTCTAGTTCTCTTTTCTGCCACAGTCTCAGCAGATTCAGTTCTCATTTTTTGTTGCTTTATCTTTTTTACTGTTTTCACTTTGGTATAATCTCTGCGCGCGCGCGTGTGTGTGAGGGTGTTAGTTTGCTTGGGATTGTTGCACCAGTATTTGTTTTCTTATTTCCTTCTTTTTCTTGTCCTCTCCCTCTCTTTCCTTTCATAAGCAAATAATGGCCACCAGGCCGATCCCCTCCACCTAGGGAAACTCTAAAGGCCCAAAAGGGGGAGCCTCTGCTTGCATTGGTTGGCTTTACACGCAGCTGGGGAAATCATGCAGGTTCTCTTCCATAGACTAAGAAACAGAGGGTTCTCACCTTCAAACAGTGTAGGGAACTCCAGCCTAAGTATGGAGGCCCTAAAGTGACTGGGCGAATCTCCTGCCTACCACTGGTGGGGCTCCATTTTGCTGCGGGAACATCCACCCAAGCTCCAAGGCAAACTCTCTGACTAGGGTTATTCCCCTTGCCAGCTACAGTGCTCTACACCAAGGAGGGTACACCCACACGTTCTCCAGTTGCAGAGGGAAACACCACATTCCACCCCAGGTTCTCCAAGCACTATGAAGCCTACTTAGAGCCCAGCCAGTGAAGTGACACCCTTGTGGGCCTACAATAACCCACCCAGCATCACATGAGAGAATTATCCAACTCACATTCCCAATAATGAAATACTGGTCGGCTAGGGTAAGAGTGAAACCACAGGAAGATACAGTGGCAGTCCAACCCCCAGTACAGCAACCTGCAGGTTGTTCATAGTATAAGGTGACCAGATTTTAACATTGGTAAAGTGGGACACCATTGATAGAACATATATCCTGGCAAAATAGCCATATGGCAGCCAAAAACCGTATACCCTAGCTTGTCATACATTCTTTCCAAAAAATGAGGACTTTTTAAAAACGCTGCCAGACATGGGACAAATTGTTCAAAATCAGAGCTGTCCCACCAAAAGCAGGATATCTGGTCACCTTATAATAGAAGCACTCATATGAGTCCCTTTAAAGAGAGCCCGGTGCTTTTTGACTCTGGAAGATGGCTCTGAAATCCTCTAAAACAACATGTAAAAAGCAACCAGTCCTAATAACTTCAACGAAAATCAAGAGAAACAAAAAACAATGCCTGAAGAAGTCATGAACCTAAAGATGTGCATAGAAGAAGCAGATATTGACCTGCCACAGAAATAAATTTTCAGAATGCTGCTCGGAGTCATACAGGATATGAGGGAAGCAATACAGAAAAAGGATGAAATAATAGAGGAGATAAAAGCAATACAACACAGGGAAGTACAAGATTTAAGGGATGAAATAACAAAATCCAGTGGCAAATTGACAACACTTGGCCAACAGACTTGAGGAGAAAGAGAATCACACTAATGGCCTAAAGGAACAAAGCAGACCTCAGCAAACAGGAAAAGCAGCCAAATAAGATAATCAGAGAAGCTGAAGGAAACTTGAAAGCCATATCTGATGCTATGAAGAGCAATATTAGAATAATTGGACTACTGGAACAAGACACAACAAAGAAGTCAACAGCGAAAATAGCAAGGGAACTCTTAGAGGAAAACTTCCTCAGCCTAATAAATAAAATTCAAGCAACCACTCAAGAGGCTGAAAGAACACCAGCCAGACTAAACCCCAAGAAGGAGTCACCAAGACACATAATAGTCAAACTACCCAACTATGAGGAAAAGGAGAAAATGATAAAAACAGCTAAGGAAAAGCAAAGAGTCATGTATAAAGGTACCCCAATAAGAGTGCGTTCAGACCTATCAGCATAAACGATGAAGAAGAGGAGGGAATGGAGTAATACACTCCAAAAATTGAAGTAAAACAATGCAATTTCAAGAATACTTTATCCAGCCAAATAATCTATTAAGACACATGGAGAATATCTTGAATTAGGCAGGAAACAGGGGTCGGGGGAGGGTCACAATAGGCCCTAATGAAATAAAAGATTAATTATGCAGTAGTACAAAAGAATATAAACAACAAATTGAATAATTTAGAGGACATAGACAAATACTTGGAAAACCACTCTCTCCCTACATTAACATATATGGATATTTAGAACTTGAGTAGACCCATAGCAAAAGAAGAAATAGACAAGGTCATCAAGAAACTTTCAAACCCCAAACTATTAGAGACATTAATGAGGAAATTGAGACAAACCTAAGAATTTTGGCAGAGGGAATACATACATCGGCTATCAGAAATAGGGAAGGATACAAAGACAGAAAAAGTACAAATTGATAACAGGGATATACTGAAGAAAAAACACCTGTGCACATTGAAAGAATTCACCAAGAGATCCCACAGTCTGGGAAAACATCTTTAGCGATGACACATCAGACAAAGGCCTTATTACTAAAATCTATAATACTCTGCTAGCCTACTAGAAAAAAAAATAACCCATTGAGGAGGTGGGCAAAAGACATGAAGAGAAGTTTCACAAGGGCGAAATATGAATGGCCAATAAACAAATGAGAAAATGTTCCTAATCATTAGAATAAGGGAAATGCAAATTAAAACAAATGTGAGATATCATCCAACACCCTCAAAAATCGCCTAATTAAAAAAAATCAAGAAGTAACAAGTGTTGGGGGTTGTGGTGAGATAGAAACCCTTGTCCACTCCTAGTGGTGCTGTGAGTATGTGCAGTCGTTATGGAAATCAAATTGGCGATAACTAAAACAAATGGAAATAAGACCCAGCAATCCCCCAACTGGCATATACACAGAAGAGGTAAGAAACATACCCAGCCAGATATCTACACTGAAGCACAGTTGAAGCACAGTTCATGAAGATGAAGAGTTGGAAACAACTTAAATTTCTACCAATGGATGAATGGATAAAAAATCTCTGGTACACAATGGGTAGTATAAAATATTAAATATTAATAGCAATATATAATTGATCAAGGATTCACAAAAGTGAGAGGGGAGGGGAGGGAGGGGGGAAAGAGAAGCTTATACTAAAGGCTCAAGTAGAAAATGTTTTGGGAATGATGATGGCAATAATGTACAAATATGCTTGATACAATTGATATATGGAATAAGAACTGTAAGAATCCCCACTAAAATGATTTTTAAAAACCAACTCTGGTACATAATACAATGGAATACTACACATCCCTAAAATGCAGTGATAAATGCATGAAGCACATTGTCACGTGGGAAGAGTTGGGGAATTATGCTAAGTGAAGTAAGCCAAACACAAAAGGACAACTACAACATGAGTCCACTGAGATAAGTTTTAAAAGTACAAAGGGCACAGGGGGAAAGTCACTAAATGCATAAATTCCTGGGGCAAGGCTCAGGCACTCTGGCAGGGGTCCGCCCCAATTTAGGAATGAAATGTTATATGGCAGCCAAAGAAAAAGGAGGGGAATGAAAAAATAAATAAATAAGAGGACATGGATAGGAAGCAGGTACTAACCCATCCACAGGAAGAGTATTATTTATGTCTCCACAGGAAAGGGAGAGAGGGACGGACCATCAACCTGGTATTCCAAGCCGTGAGACCAACATATTGGCATGGAGTAGTGAAATAACAGCAAGGTATGTGATGCCTGCCCCAATCCCACCTATATCGACCCACTTCCCAGATGATTATACTACCGAGGACAGCACTGATGATATAGCCCAGGGAGAGTGGTGAGTCTGTCCAGACCACATGGAAGTAAACTAAGAGGGAAGGAGGGAGGGAGGGAGGGAGGGAGGGAGAGAGAGAGAGAGAGAGAGAGAGAACACCATATCCTGGTCCACCAAACCCCAAGAAGGACACTCCTGCTTGGAGAAGCCAAGGCACAGAGAGGAATATAGGACAGGCCCCATCACAAGACACGACATGCCCTCACTGACTTACAGCACTAAAGGGACAGCACTGTAGACACAGTAAGGAAATTGTGTCCGGTTGGACATCGCCCCCCTCCTCCCCCCGCCCAAACACACCGGGGTAAAACACAAAAGGGGTTCTACAGAACATCAATGGGAGCAAAGCAACAAAGTCCCAAAGGATTCTTGAAAATAGGCTTCAGACTCAGAGGGCAGGGCTTGGACCACATCAGACTTGATCAGAAAACATACATATGGGTCAGCAGACAGACCTGGAACTATTTATAGGCCCTTTTCTTCTTCTTCTTCTTCTTCTTCTTCTTCTTCTTCTTCTTCTTCTTCTTCTTCTTCTTCTTCTTCTTCTTCTTCTTCTTCTTCTTCTTCTTCCTCTCCTTCTCCGCCTCCTCTGCCTCCATCTCCTCCTCATCTTCCTCCCTCTCCTCTTCCTCCTCATCCTTTTCCTCCTCTTCCTCCTCCTCCTCCTCCTCCTCCTCCTCCTCCTCCTCCTCCTCCTCCTCCTTCTTCTTTCATGTCTATCTATATAAGATAGGCAAGATAAACAATCCTGAAGTGAAAACAACAGGACCAATGGTTCTGGGGGGATAGTGGAGAGGATAAGATGGAGTAAAGGGAGGGATAGCCAACAAACCAAGGAACAAGAGAACAACCAAAGATCTACAATTGATGTTACAAAGGGTGTAGAATGCCTGGTGGGGTTTGATCAAGTACAGAGTAGCTGAGAGGAATTACTGAGAGCTGAATGAAGGTGGAACATGATACTGGGACAAGAGGAAAGTAAAATGAAATAGAGGAAAGAACTAGGAGAGAAAAGAAATTTATAGAGGTATAAACACAGGCATTTATATATGTAAATATGTAAATATATAATGATAGGGATATGTCTATGTACATATGTTTAGATATTAAGTATCAAGGTAGCAGATGGATATTGGCCCTTTACTCAAGTCCTCCCTCAATGCAAGAGCACTTTGTTCTGATAACCTGGTGGTCCATGATACTCACCTTCCTGACATCATTACTAAAGTCAACATGGATTCATAAGCAAATGTGATAAAGCTCATGGTGCCTGGCTATTAGAAGATATAGTATCTGGGGTCTTAAAGGCTTGAAGTTAAACAAGAGACCATCTGGCAGGCAGGCAACAAAGCCTACATGGAAAAAGCACACCAGTCTGTGTGATAATGAAGTGTCGACAGGCTCAAGTATCAGGCATCAGAAGACCCAAAACAAACAATCACGTTGATGTGAACAAGGGGAGTCAAAGTGGAGACCCAAAGTCCTTCTGTAAACAATTGGACATCCCCACAGGAGGGTCACAAGGAAGAGATGAGCCAGTCAGGGTGCAGTATAGCACCGATGAAACACACAACATTCCTCTAGTTCTTTAGTGCTTCCTCCATCCCACTATCATGATGCCAGTTCTACCTTACAAATCCGGCTAGACCAAAGTATGTACACTGGTACAGATAAGAGCTGTCAACACAGATAAATCAACCCCTTAGGAACAATAATGGGAGTAGTAATACCATGACGGTAGGGGGAAGGTGTTGGAAGAAGGAGGAGAAAGAGGGAGCTGACCCCAAAGATCAGTGTAGAAATACCCCATTCCCGGGGGTGGGGGGTGAACAACAGAAACATGGGTGAAGGAAGACTGTGAACCATGTAAGATATGAAAATAATAATAATTTATAATTTGTCGAGGGTTGTAGGGGAGAGGAGCGAGGGAAAAAGAGGAGCTGATACTAAAAGCTCAAGTAGAAAGAAAATAGTTTTAAAATGATGATGACAACATTTGTACAAGTGTGCTTTATACAACTAGTGTATGGATTGTTATAAAAACTGTAAGAGCCCCAATAAAGTGATTTACACTGATAAGAATAATAATAATAATAAAAGAAACTCCTAACTAAAAAAGCCCAATCCAGATGACTTCACAGGAGAATTCTACTAAGGATTCAGAGAAGATCTGACACCTATTCTACACAAATTCTTCCAGAAAAATAGAAAGGGATAATAAACTTCCAAACTATGAAGTCAGTATGACCCTGATACCAAAATCAGGCAAAACCCCACAAGAGTATGTGGACAATAGAGTCATACAGACCAATATCTGTCATGAACATAGATGAAAAAAAATCTTCAACAAGATCTTGGCCAATAGAATTTACCAACATATCAAAAAATAATAATACATCATGACCAAGTGGTATTTATACCAGAGATGCAGGGATGGTTCAACATTGAAAAACATTTAGTGTAATCCACCACATCAACAAGAAAAATAACAAGAAGCATATGATCATGTCAATTGATGCAGAAAAGGTGTTTGATAATATCCAACATGCATTTCTAATGAAGACTCACAAGCAGATAGGATTAGAATACAATAAATATGGAAAACCAATGGCTAACGTTACATTCAACGGAACAAAGCTGAAAAAATTTCCACTGGATAAGGGAACCCAACAGGGATTACTCTTATCTCCACTTCTATTTAACGTTGTGCTGGAAGTGCTAGTCAATGACATAAGACAACCACAATATATGAGGGTTTACTATGGGGCACAGAAGAAGTGACACACTATTGCAGAAAATATAATTTTATATATTTAGAATCCTACGGGGTCTACTATAGTATTGCTGGAAATAATAGAGGAGTTTAGTAGAGTAGCAGGTTACAAAATTAACAAGCAGAAACCAATTGCATACCTATATACCAGTGATTGGAATACAGAACAAGATATCACAGAATCAGTAGAATTCACAATGGCCACACAAAAGCTAAAGTACCTAGAAATAATCCTAACTAAAAAAAGAGCAACCCAAAAGACATGTACAAAGAAAACTACAGATCATTACTACAAGAAGCCAAAAGGGATCTACACAGATGGCAGCATATTCTGTGTTCATGGATCAGAAGACCCAATATTGTGAAAATGTCTATTGTAAAGCAATCTACAAATTCAATGCAATTCCCATCCAAATTCCAGCATGATTAAAAAAACAACAACAGGGGTGGTGGTGGTACTAATTACCAACTTCATGTGAAAAAGGCAGAAACACAGGTTAGGCAAAGAACTCCTCAAGAAGAATAAAGTAGGTGGTTTTACACTACCTCACCTCAAAACCTACTATAAAGCCACAGTTGTCAAAACAGCACGGTCCTGGTATAATGATAGGTACCAGGACCAATTGATGAGGACAGAAATCCCAGAGATAAAAACATCCACTTACAAAAATTAATTTTGGACAAAGGCCCCCAAAACAATAAATGTGAATCAGATGCCTTCTTCACTAAATGGTATTGGAAAAGCTGTATATCCATATACAGAAGAATGAAATGAGACCCATATATCTCTCCATGCATAAAAACAAACCCAAGGTGGATCAAAGACATAAATGTAAATCCCAAAACTATCAGCGTCATTAATAAGAAATTTGGGACACGGCCAGAAGCCTTAGTTCAGGGAATACACGGGATATCAGAAATAACAAAAACACACTCTATGGACGATAAAATAGATGGATGGGAGCCGTTAAAAATACAGCTGGACCGGAGGATGTACACTGGTACAGATAGGAACCTGAAACAGGGAATCCAGGACAGATGAACCCCTCGGGACCAGTGGTGAGAGTGGCAATACCTGGAGGCTGAAGGGAAGGTGAGGGAGAAAGGGGGAACAGATTAAAAGGATCTACATATAACCTCCAGACAGCAGAGAAGAGGGTGAAGGGTGATGTCAGACAGTGTAAGATATGACAAAGTAATAATAATTTATAAATTATCAAGGGTTCATGAGGAAGGAGGTAATGGGGAGGGAGGGGAAAATTAATGAGCAGATACCAGGGACTCAAGTAGAAAGCAAATGTTTTAAGAATGATGAGGGAAACAAATGTACAAAAGTGCTTGACATAATGGATGTATGGATGGATTGTGATAAGAGTTGCATGAGCCCCCAATAAAGTGATTAAAAAAATAAAACACTTGTTTGTGTACATTGAAACACTTTATTAAAAGAGTAAAAAGAGACCTCACAGACTAGGAAAAGATATTTAGTAACTGCATAACAGACAAATGATTAATTATGAAAATCTACAAAACTATACAAGCTTACAAAAACAAATAAACTAATATTCCTCTGAGAAGGTGGGCAAAAGTCCTGAACAGAAGATTAACAAAGGAAGACACTTGAATGGCCTATCAACACATGAGGAAATGCTCCAGGTCCTTAGCCATCTGGGAAGTGCTAGTGAAAACAACAATGTGATACCACCCACTACCCATAACTGTAGCCAATGTTTTAAAAAACTGAGAACAACAAATGTTGGAGAGGGTGTAGTAAGATAAGGACTCTTTTCCACTGTTGGTGGACACGGAAATGCGTATAGCCACTGTAGAAAGCAATATGGCATTACCTAAAACAGATGTAAATTGAACTACCATATGATCTAGCAATACCATTACTGGGCATATACCCCAAATAATAAGAAACAGCTCACAAACAGGCATTTTCTCCTCCATATTCATTGCAGCACAGTTCACAATTATTAGAATCTAGAAATAGCCTAAATTCCTTTCAATAGAAGTGTGGATAAAGAAACTCTGGTACATACACACAATGGAATATTACACATCCCTAAAAAACAGTGATGGAACCATGAAACACCTTGACTCCTGGAGGGATCTAGAAGACATTACGCTGAGTGAAGTTCGCAAGCACAGAAGGACAAGAACTATGAGTCCACTGTGGTAGAAACAAGCACCAGAGTGGACACACGCTCAAGCCTGGAAGACATCCAGTCTTCTGACTGGGGACCAGGCAGCCTGGTAAGAGCCAGACCAGTGCCAATGAGCCACACATCATCTGCTCCAGGTAAGTATAGTGAAGGACACTTTGTAGCAGGGCCAATCCTGACAGCTGGGATCAAATAGACAGGGGAGTGGTGGTGAGTGGTAGCTATGTGGATCTGGAGATAGCCAGATCAGATCAGATCAGTGTCTGCTGAGTGGTAGCTATGTGGATCTGGAGATAGCCCGTCAGAAGGATCAGGCCTCAGAAGGATCAGGGAGGGGTAATGCAGGAGAGGGGAGAGGTAAAAGACACATTTATGGGAACACAGGTGCATGTCTGTTGAAGGGAAGGGAGTGAGGGTGTTGAGGGGAGGTGAGTTAGGGTAGACCTCTAGGTGGGGGGAGCTGAGACTGAGGATGCTTTGGGGAACCTTAAGTGGGGAGAATTTTTAGTGGAGTGCATTGGATGTGCAGAATTGACCTAGGGTGTCTGTGACCATGGAACTCTGGGACACTGAATCCCGTATCTTCGGGGTGCATGGCGTGTTCAGAGATTGCATGGGTGATAACCCAAATGGGAACCCCACTGATGAACTGGACACTATGTCAGACACACTTGTAACCTGGAAACTTCACCCAGAATATATATTGTGTCTGAAGAAGTAGAAGACTGTGGTACCAAGTGTAGTGTACTGTGGTTGGTGGACAAATACACTCTCACTACATCAATGCCCTGTATGCTGTATTAAAATACGTATTATTCTGGAATTCTTGTGTTGGTCATTCTTTTATATTTTGCTTATACTTGTTCATATTATGGTGTATCTCAGATGTGTGTCACCATTGGGGGTCACCCTCTTGAAACTGTATTGTTTCTCTGTTTTTTGGTAAATGAACCCAGGGATATTAAACCTATAGGAAAAGCCAATATAGCAAGAATTTCAGGGGGTGGGAGGGAATATGGAGGAGTGGGGGAGATAAGGAGATGATGTCAAGAAGTCCAAGAAGGTAAGCATATCTGGAGACTGAGGATGGAAGCATTGTAAAATTCCGTTTGACGTGATTGAACTATGAAATGATATGACATAGGGGGGGGTGCAGAGTGGAGACCCAAAGCCCATTTGTGGGCCACTGGACATCCCCTTACAGAAGGGTATTAGGGAGGACATGAGCCAGTCAGGGTGCGATGTAGCAATAATGAAACATACAACTATCCTCTAGTTCTTAAATGCTTCCTCCCCCGCCCCCCTATCATGATCCCAATTCTACCTTAAAAATATGGCTCGACCAGAGGATGTACACTGGTACAGATAGTAACTGGAAACAGGGAATCCAGGGCAGATGATCCTTTCAGGACCAGTGGTATGAATGGCGATACTGGGAGGTTGGAGGTAGGGTAGATTGGAAAGGGGGGACCGACTACAAGGATCTACATGTGGCCTCCTCCCTAGGGGATGGACAACAGAAAAGTGGATGAAGGGAGATGTCAAACAGCAAAGATATGGCAAAATAATAATTTGTAAAGTATCAAGGGTTCATGAGGGAGGGAGAAAAATGAGGAGCTGATGCCAAGGGCTTAGGTGGAGAGCAAATGTTTTGAGAATGATGAGGGCAATGAATGTACAAATGTGCTTTACACAATGGATGGATGTATGGATTGTGGTAAGAGTTGTATGAGCCCCTAATACGATGATTAAAAAAAGAAAAGAAATGCTATGACATGTATTAACTCCTAAGTTACAACAAATTATTTTTTTAAAAGGCATAGATTGAGGAATGAGTTTTGGGCTCACACTAAATCCTAAATCCAACTTAAGAACAATTAGTTCTTATACTTGCCTTCAGGAAGGGAGCACAGAAGATATGGGTGCAATAATAAAATCTGGCAAAGAATTTAGATGGTGCCTGACTATCAGATAAAATATCATCTGGGGTCTTAAAGGCTTGTCTCCAAACAAGCAGTCATCTAAGTGAAAAGCCAACTAAGTCGACATGAAAGAAATATGTCATCATCAGTCAATGAAGGGTTGGAATCTATATAATCTGCAGTCAAAGGAAATATCAGTATCAGAGCCTAAATTGTGAAAATTTTGTGTGCAGAGGCAATAGATGACAGTGGAAGGCCAAGATTCATTTGTGGAACCTCTTAGGAAATAAGCCTCCATCCAGAGAACTCCCCCTATCTAAAATTGAGGGAAAGGAGGAAAGTAGTCACTAAACAGAATGCTTGGGAGAGACAAGTATAAAATAGCAAAGGCATAAAATCCCCCTATCTTGCCGGTTGGACCTGATTTGATTTCCAAAGTTTTCTGCATTTTTGATTTATATTGTTTTGCTTGTTCATTTTAGAGTGTATCTCAGAGGTGTTATGTCAATAGAGGTCACCTTCCTGAAGTTGTGTTATGTGCTTTTCCATTTTTCAGTATATGAAACCTAGTATTGATGAACCTAAAGAAACAAGTAGAATGAGGGGTTTGGGGAAAGGCAGATACAGGGAGGTAGTGTAGTAAAAAGGAGGTGATATCAAGGAGTCCATGTAGAAAAAGAATGTTTCAAAACTGATTGTGGTAGCAATTTTACATTCTACTTCACATGATTGAAATTTTGAATAATATGATATCTGTATCAAACCCCAATTAATAAAAACAATTTAAGTAAATCTTATGCATTAAAAACTAATACAGGTGAGTTTGAGGTAAAATCAAGTTCGCTTAGTGGGGTTTCTGAATCAGTGCCTTCTGATGTTGCTTAATAAGGATGTTGTGCACATCAAAAGGATCGAATCTAGAGCTTTAATTGTCTATAAAATGTGGTCTGGGCTACCAGAGACTAGAAAGAAACTAAGTCAATATTGCCGAGTTATGATTATAATACTGTGTGCATTCTCCCTTTTGAGGTGTCTATATTAGTACCGTTAACCATTTTTTCCCAATGGCATATTGATCCACCTCATTTATCCACCACAGAAGTGAAATCACCTTATCCAAGCAGGCACATCCCCCACTTCCCTCGACCCCTCACCCCAACTACTGGACTTGAATTCCCATTAAAGTTCATTGGACATTGTTATAGGAATGTCTGTCAATTGTCAGTGGCTGTAGAATGTTGTTATATGGCATTAACATGTTGGTCTTCACCCTCTCTTCCCAACATGAGATGAGGTCTCCTCTGTCAAAGTGGTTATTATGAACATTAGGCAGGCACATCACCTTGTTGCTTGGAAGATCGTATTAGAAGATTACATGACCTGAGGACAGATGTCTTCCTTTTTCTTGGCATATAGTATTTATCTTTTTGTGACAGACTAACTTTTCTCAGCATAATGGTGTCCAGGGCTCTCCATGTTATGAGGTTTTTCGTGATTTCATCACTGCCTATTAGGGATACATAATATTCCAGTGTGTGTATATACCAGGATTTTTCTATCCATTCTTCTATTGATGTGCATTTAGATGGTTAACAATTGTTTTTTGTTTGTTTGTTTTTTGCTGTAAAGAACATGGGACAACATATAGTTGTTTATATTGTGTCTCTTACCTCATTGGAGTATATACCAAACAGAATTATTGCTGGGTCATATGCTATTTATATTCTCAGTTGTTTTAGAGAGTGGTATATTGCTTTCCACAGTGGTTGTACATGTTTACAGGCCCATTCACAAAGTATAAAAGTTCTAATCTGTCCACACCACATCACTTTCTATAATGATTGTACAACTTTACAAGAGAGGTTGTAAATCTTTATGGGAGCAAGTTGTCTTATATTTCTCCCATGGAACAGTAGGTGGGGGGGGGGGTTGAACTAATAACTGTGTGTTTAGCAGTCCAATGCTTACCTGAAAGCAACTCTAGGGCTCTTTTTCTTGACCCAAACCATGGCATTTCAGTCACCTCAAGTGCATATGAAACTTTATTAATGACGACCTGAGCAGTTTTGCACAATTGCTACCACAATAAGTTTCAAAACATGCGCTCCCTTCTTGAACTCCTTGATATCAGCTCCCCTCTATCTCCCTACACCACCCTTGCCTGCTGTACACCCCCTTTCCACCAGGAACCCATAGAAAAACACATAACAAAGAATCAAGAATGCTACCAACAATGACAAAATACAGTAGAGATAAACGCCAACATGAAAAGAGAGAAAATATTAAAAACCAGTTCAAGCCCAAGTACATCTGAAGGGCAATCAAGGGACAAGGTTTTAACCATTCACATCAGATTTATCATTGTAGTCTACTGTAGTCATCCCTCCAGTACACTCTGTCTTCTAACCAGGTTGCTCCTGTCCTTTAATTGCGGCTAGAGGAAAAGGTTTATTCCTGCTGTAAATCCTGCAAATGTATTTTTTGGGGCTACCACTATCACCTATAGCTTTCTACACACCAGAATCTCACAGTTTAGGTTCTGATATGAGTCCCTCCTTTGGAATTGGATTATATCATTTACAGTCCTCAGATTGCAGATGTTGATGTGCTTCTTCCATATGGGTTTAGTAGATGTCTCACTTAGATAGCTCCTTATTTGGAAACAAGCCTTTAAGATGCCAGAGGCTGTTTTATCTGATAGCCAGGCACCATCTAATTTCTTCGCCACACTTTGCTATACCATCCATATCTTCTGTGTTTCCTTTACTAAGGTGAGTATTGAGCAGGAATATATTGTAGTAGCTAATTGTTCTTAGATTGGAGCTAGAATTAAGTGGGAGCCCAAAATTCATTCCTGTATCTCTGTTTGTTTGTTTATCTGATTCTAAACATCCTTGTTAATTTATGGTAGAGAATCTTTTTTATCTCCCTGGAGGATAAGAACCTTCTGTATATAGTGTCATTGATTAGTCCATGGTACTAATTTTTAAACACACTTGAGAGCAAGAATAGGTTACCTACATGTCACAACACTTAGACACCTTGCGCAGAATAAATCTTAATGTGACTCGACTCTATTTACACAAACAGTGGGAGTTGGTGGCCAGGCAAAACTTACAGTAATATTCACTGACAATGTCAGACACAGGTATCAGCAGCAAATTTATAGAGATATAAAGTAGGCTAGTGGTATCTGATATTTTGGTGTTGATAGTCAGATAGAATGACAGCAAGTGGGTGGTGGTGGCGGCAAATAGCTCGGAAAATATATGTTGTGGCAATAATTGCTTAACTCTATGAATATATTGAAACTATTAAATGCCACTTTAAGAGGTTGGATTATAAAATATATGAATTATACTTCAATACAACTTTTTTCATGATAATGCGGCAATATCAGCTTTTAAATAATTTAGCAACTGAGAGCTTAACCACCTTTCCACCAAGGATCCTTGTAGGTCAGATAGCTAGGTTCACTTCGAAGTTCTGATATGTACTATCCCCTTGTGCAAATATTTGCCATACTCAGTTTCTAACTAAAAGGTTGGAGGATTGAGTCTACCATGAAATACCTCAAAAGAAAGGCTTGGTCATCTACTTCCCCCAACTCAGAAAACGAAAAGGTTATGGAGTATAGTTTGAGGTCACCCATGGGGTCACCCCCATGAGGTCACCATGAGTCAGAATTGACAGTAACTTTTAATATTTATTCTATTCCCATCTCTCTCCTCTCCCTGTCCTCTTAACATTCAAAGTCTGGTTCTGTGGGTATGAAACATCTTGATTTCTTTCTTTTATCATTATGGTCTCATGCAGTGTTTGTCTTTCTGAGATTGACTGTGTTATGAGGTGTTTGAGTGTCATTGTTTTTGAGAAATGCATAGCATTCTTTTTGTGTGTAAGTGTCAGGGTTTATTTATTCATTCCTCCATGTAGAGGTATTTGGGTTGTTTCCATCTCTTGGAAATCATGGATCTCACTCAGACTCACTGCCATGGAATCAATTATGACTCATGATGGCCTTATGGACAGAATAGAACTTCCCTGGTAGGTTCCAAGACTGTAAATCTTTAAAGGAGTAGAAAGCCTCATTGTTTTGGTTGTTTGTTTGTGTTTTTTTGTTTTGTTGTTTGTTTTTTTTTTGGTGCTGTTTTGTTTTCTGCAGACCAAGTGGCAGTTTCAAATTGCTGAGCTTGCGATTAGTAGCCAGACAGACCCATAAGCCATTTCACCACCACACCTCCTCTTCAATTGTGGATAGCACTGCAATAAACATGGGTGTACATGCAGGCATGGGGGCCAGTGAGGTCAGTTTCCTACTGTCAAGACTAAAATGCAAGTCCTATTCATAGCCCAATTGCTCCTCCTAGAACAGAGGAAACCAGTCCAAACCCAGTCCCTCAAGTTGTTTCCAACTCATAGGTATCCTATATAAAATTTCCCAAACTGTGAATCTTTACAGGACCAGTCAGCCTTATCGTTCTCCTAAAGAGTGCTTTGTGGATTTGAACCAATGACCTTGCAATTAGTAACCAATCACTGAACTCATCCTATCACTGTGGATCCTTCCCAGGAACAGCTAGCAACTGGTAATGTTAATGACCTTTTTCCTGTAGAAATATATGAAATAGCAATCACTTTATATGTAGGAGCATGTCTTAAATGATCTTCAATTACCTAGAGCAGCATGCCCATGTGTGGCACATAAAGTGAGTCTTGGAGGTGCTGGAGATGCAGCTGTCACCAAGTAGATGCATTCATTCCACTATATTGTTTGTGTTGTTGGCTAAAATGGCAAGCACTTAATCCCAGCAGCTCGTAATTGATGGTATTGTGATAGCCCTCAGCTGCCTCATGGGAGTTGGGCCATCACTGGACATCAGAGATTCGTTGAGAAAGGAGACCTGTGGGCGGGAAGTATCAGGGCCACTGAAATTGATTCCTTGGAGCCATCACTTATCAGCCACTCAGCATGGGGAGGGTTTCTGAGTGCTACAAATGTATTTGTCTGTGTTTTTGAGAGGATCGGGGAGCAGAATGACCGCGTTGACTCGCTCCAATGTGGAAGTAAATGCACTTAAGGCAGGTGATGAATGATGAGCACTCTGGCTAGCAGATGACCTCCTGTTAGGCCAATCTGTGCTTATTTTGGCCAAATGTTGTTCTCAGTGCAGATCAAGGACAGACTCTGGGAGCCTTCACACACCACACACAGGACATGATCCTTCAGGTTGTCTAATTTATTTTTACTCTAGGATGCGCCTGCTGGACTAGATTAAACCGTCTGTCACCTTTACGACTAATGATTTGTTGGCTGAAGTCTTCAAAGTATATCGAGAGTAGACTGCTAACCTGACTGTGATCTTCACTCATATCATGTCCCTACATAAATACACAGCTGTTCCTCTACCTTTTGCTTCACAAATCACAGGACTTGTAGTTCATCTAATTCACCTCCCGCTTTTTCCAGTTGACAAATCGAAGTCAAAAGATGGGAAGTACCTTGTCCACAGTGATGATGTGGTTATTAAAGAGGCCACAACCAAATCACAGGTTTCTTGCCTACAAAGGCTGCTCTTCATGGTAACTGCTTCTTGCCACCCCAAAAGTAAAGAGAGCTAGTGGCAGCTTAGTTAACCATAAATACTAACTTAATAAACCTATACTGTTGTGGGCTGTTTGTTTTAGGAAATTTATTATTGCTATGACGTAAATTTCCTGGAAAAGATATGGTAGGTCACACACTGTAGCCTAACGTGAGAACTAGAGTAATAAATTATGTAATTTGTGTGTCTCTCTGAGTTCCTTTTGCTTATCTCAAAGAAAAGGATCCAAGATGTTGAGATAAATAGCAAAGCAAATGCATGCTGGCAGAAAATATGGTGTGTAATTTGTCCAGCACTCTATTTGCAAATGCACTTTTAAAGATTAAAGTCTGACATGCTAAGGATGAACATTAGTTCTCTGGGAGGCAGCCAATTATTTTCTATCCTCACTGAGGACAAAAAGAAAGAAGATTAAACTACAATTTAAAAAAATGTTCACTTAATAATGGGCCAGAATTACATGTGTCTAAATCACTCCTCCTCCAAAGATGAGTCCATCAGAAGCAGCACAGCAGCACTGTTAGGTTTTGGGCTCTATTTTCACAACTGATGGCTGCATATAGGCTCCCTTCAAAACTGAGGGCTGGAGATGCCTGGGGCACCCGGAAGCAGCCTTTTCAGCCTTTCAGGGCATGTACCATGGAGAATGGTCACTTGCACCCACTTCCTCACACCAGACCCTCCTGCTAACACTTTACCTGCTCAAGGGAAATTTAAAGTCTAGAAAGGCAGCCGTCAGTTCCAAAGTCATCCATTGGTTTTCCTGGTCCGGTCTTGCAGCCAGAGTCATTTACTGAAGATAAGAATCATTCCTGGGTATAACTTTACAGCCATCTCCCCAGACTGAGATTTTTTTCAGGTCCAAATACTCAAAATCCAAACCAGTTACCATTGAGTCCACTCTGATTCAGAGTAAAAAATAATTTTTAATATTTGTAAATGGCTGATTTTTCAGAAGTATATCATTGGGCCTCTCTTCTGAAGCAGCTCAGGGTGAACTCTAACTTCCAGCCTTTGAGTTAGTAGCCAACTGTATTAACTGGTTGCGTCACTCCCTACCTCGTATTAACTTTCAGTAGGATGGAAGGCACTGCAAGATCATTGGGTGTCTTAGTCATTTTTAAGACCATCATTTTTAAGTTTTACTCTTATTTACAATTTGGGAAAAATGAAGATGTTTTGGTCTGAAGGGAAATCAGGAAGGAATACACATGTTAGGAGGAATGGATGGAGGATTTTACCTTGTATTAATTATTTAACTATCCATAAAAACTCTGGCCCTGAAGTTAAAGTATTTTTTTACTCTATGTGTAAACTGGTTGAAAAAAATCTAACACAAATAATATAAGAAAAGATTATTATATAATCCCATATCTTATAAATGATGGTCTTTCTCCAATACTTATCCCCCATAACAGTGAAGAATGCATCTGCTGAAAGCCCATACTTATTTTAGGTGCTAAGAAGGGTTAGGTTAAATTCCTTGGCCACTATGCTCCTTTCTTTATCCTACCTCTCCTACCGCTGCCACCAATTACCCACACCACTCCACCCCACCCCCGTGTTCCATCCAGTTCTGTCTGTAAAGTCCCTGCTAAACCACAGAATTATTTCATCGTCTCACATTCCTGTGGACAGGCAGAACAGCCCCTGCACTTTGGCCTCTCTGGAAAGGTGCCAAGCCTATCAAAGTTCTCACAAAGAGTTCCTGAGTGGAAGTTTTCAGAAACATCAGGTCTAGTAAAAATGCTGAGTACCTCATAGATCTTGCCAGGTGACTTCCAAGTGACCAAGAGTACAATAACTATTGTTTCCTTTATGTGTTCCTTTTGTATTCAGATTCGCCTTCCCCAGCCCTTCTTCATATTCCCTTTCCATGAGACTATTCCCTGCTCATAATCCTCCTGTGGCTCCTATCATAGTTTTCCAGCGATCCCTTTGGTGCTCATTCTCATTGGCCCCCTTCAGGTCTCCCCTATGTCCCCAACCCCATTTGCCCTGCCATGGAGAAGAGAGAAGACTTGGTCCTTTTTTAAAACGTCTGATATCAATTCTCTTTCTAAAAAATCTGTATTTTCAGTGAAAGTTTGCATGCCAAATTTAATTACCATTTGGCAATTTCTACACAGATTGTTCAGTGGCATTAGTTATATTTTAAAAACGTTTCAACATTCTTGTTATTTCTGCTCTGGTTGTTTGGTTTTTGGCGTTCTGGTTTCCCTGCCGTCTTTTCTTTAAATTTTTGTATTAGAGTAATTGCTGACTTTTGGGTCTCATATAGAAAATTTTAAAATGAAGTACCATATTCACAGCTGCCCATCTTTATTTGATGTGTTAATATATTATTTCACTAAAAGGTTGCCTTGAGAAGTAGTTTACATTCAAGATTTAAAGACGATTTCAAGGTGACATTCTCCAAGAGACCGCTAGTTTAATTAGTCCAGTAAGTCTGAAATTTTTAGGAATTCTGGATCTGCTCTGTGTTTTTCTCCCAGGTTCTGTCTAAGTGACCCAGATCAAAGCAGCCAGTAGTAAATGTGAGGCACCATCTACTTCTATACATGAGGTCATGGTTCTTACTATCAATCCTGTAAACTAGTTTTTTTCTGAGACTTTTATTTCCTTATTGCTCCTTTGCTCCGTATGAGACCAATGGCTGCTCCCAAGCTATTAAGACTTCAGATGCTACTCATGTCACTAGGATGTAGACTTATATTTTTTGAACTATATAATTCCAATTGACTGAGTTTTCCAATGAAATAAGGTCTGACCACTGGAGATCCCCTCACAGAGGGGTTTAGGAAAGGAGATGGGTCAGTCAGGGTGCGATGTAGCACCGATGAAGAACACAGTTTTCCCCCAGATCCTGGATGCTTCCTCCCCCCAACTACCATGATCCGAATTCTACCTTGCAGGACTGGATAGGGCAGAGATTGTACACTGGTGCATATGGGAGCTGGAGGCACAGGGAATCCAGGGTGGATGATACCTTCAGGACCAGGGGTGTGAGGAGCGAGGCTGGGAAAGTGGAGGGTGAGTGGGTTGGAAAGGGGGAGCTGATTAAAAGGATCCACATGTGACCTTCTCCCTGGGAGATGGACAGCAGAGAAGGGGGGAAGGGAGACTCCAGATAGGGCAATATATGACAAAATAACAATCTGTGGATTATCAAGGACTCATGAAGGAGGGGGGAGCGGGGAGGGAGGGGGGAAAAAAAGAGGACCTGATGCAGAGGGCTTAAGTGGAGAGCAAATGCTTTGAGAGTGATTAGGGCAAAGAATGTATGGATGTGCTTTATACAATTAATGTATGTATATGTGTGGATTGTGATAAGAGTTGTATGAGCTCCTAATAAAATGTAAAAAAAGAAAAGAAATGATTAGGGCAAAGAATGTACAGATGTGCTTTATACAATTGATGTATGTATATGTATGGATTGTGATAAGAGTTGTATGAGCCCCTAATAAAATGTTTTTTTAAAAAAAGAAATAAGGTCTGATACCTTCAAGCCCAGAAAACCAGTCTCACAAGGTGTTTTGTTCTGTCTGAGAAGTATCTGTAACTGTGTCCTTTATGAATATGTATCCATACACAAATATCATGTGTAAATGAACATATATATATGTGTATAGATAGATTTCTATCTATGCACACATATTTATCTATTCCTACCTGAATATGTATGCCTAAACACATGCATATGTAACTTTACATTCATTTTTGGTTATTTTGGTTTATGAAAAGGCTGCCTCTTCCTGGGTACTCTGCATATGCACTCGCTATATCTATGGCCATTTTCCCATTTACTTAGCACGTCCTCTCCACCTTGTTTTCAACCAATGAATTACTATTTATCTTTTTAGGTCCAAATTGCCTTCCCTAGTTCCTCTGTTTCTGTTCTTATCAACCCCAGGAATGATGGCCCTTTTATTTTTTTCCCCGTAGCACGTTGTACAGTGGTTCAATGGTAGAATGCTTATCTTCCATGCAGAAGGCCCATTTGATTCTTGGTCAATGCATTTGATGTCTAATTACCACCCATTTTTCACTGGAAGCTTTTGTTTTGTTATGATAGTGAATAGGTTTTCAGCAGAGTTTCCAGACTAAGACAGGCTAGAAAGAAAGGCCTGGTCATTTATTTGTGGGGAGAAAGAAAAATACCTCCATGGATCATACCAGTCTTATTCGCAACCAATTATAAAGATGGTTTGGAACTTGGCAGTCATTTCGCCATGAGTGGGCAGTACAGGAGGAGGTGAAATTGACAAGAGATAACAACTCCTTGTGTTATTCCAGATAGACTAGTGAAAGAAATTCATAGACACACTCATGTGTGTATAAGAAAGAGGTTTATATACAAGAGCAAATGAATATTGAGAAAACATCACAGATCAAGTCCTTAAGTCCGACATTACCCTATATGTCTGATACCAATTTATAAAATTTTCTTTTGACTCATGAAATGCATGCAATGACGCCAAATTCAGGAAGATCACAGAGCAGTGGGTGCAAAGTCTTTTGGATCCAGTGGCGGTAGAAGCATTTCAGTGCTGGAGGGGTCCCCAAGTGGCTCCTCCAGTTCCCAGGGCACAGGGTCTATCAGTGTAGTACCATGTGTCTTGTCAGTAGAGAGTCTCCAAGGGAGTGAGCAGAGAGAGAGTCTCTCCTGCCTCCAGGGAGGAAATTCAGGAGTTCCCAGAATTCTCAGGAGAAGACCATGCTCACTCATAGGACTCATTGGTTATATTTTGATTCCACCCCCTTCACTTGTAATCCTCTCAAATTAACACCAGATCATGTAACTACCACACTTCTCTTCTTAGATAAATTATTGCAAATACCCAATGAACCATATCTTCCCCGACCAACTGTGATATATTCAGAGAGGGACCCACAGCTACATTTTTTATTTTTACCAAATCCTAGAAAATTCCTTGGAATATTAAAGAAATTCAGTGAACTATTTTATATATTTCAATTAACAGTACTAGATCCCCCTGAATTTTATTAAGGAGCTATAAACATGCAGCATTTGGCTGACTGTTCAAATGGAATGAAGAAAACATCACTGAGTAAACAAGAGAGAGGTATTAGAAAGAGAGAGCAGCTGAAAGATCCAATTAAGTGGGGAAAACAACAGGGTCATCAGCTCTAGTATCAAATTACTTTTGATTTATTCTGAAGGAAAATACTGGGAAATTTCCTGAGAGGGTAGGCAGGGTGGTTAATCATAGGACAATCTTCCCCAGCTACCTAAAGGGACAGCAGGTAGTCTGCCTCCAAGGGACGCCCAGAGGGACAGTATCCCCAGCAGTCTTCCCTGCTCAAGACTACATGTTTATACAAATGAAAATGCAATGATCAACTCTGGCAGTGCTTTTTATGCATAACAGCACAAAACAGTTGTACATATTTTTCATGAAGTTCCCAAGGCCTTGTCAATTCTAAACTATTCATGCTTTCTATTATGCAGCGTCTTTGTCCTAGGTGTGTTGAGCACTTAGTCAGTAGAACAGCACAAATTCTCCTCCTGCCTTGCCTGAGAGGTTCTGGGAAAGAGGTTAGCTACTGTACCTAATCCTGTAAGAGAAAACAAGAGGCGTAAAGAGGAGAAGTTTCACCCCTTTTCAAATATTCTAGCAGATATGATCCATACAATTTATATATGTGGTGGACTACTGGTCTTATTCATATCTGAAAACAAATTAAAACAGTTGCCATGGAGTCAATTGCAACTCATGGTAACCCTATAAGTAGAACGATTCAGTGAGGTTTTCAAGGTTGTGACCTTTTGGAAGCAGACCATCAGTATTTTCTTCTGGAGCAGTGGTTCTCAACCTTCCTCATGCCGTGATCCTTTAATAGAGTTCCTCATGTGGTGGTGACCCCAAACTCTAACGTGATTTTTGTTGCTACTTCATAACTGTCATTTTGCTACTGTTATGAATCAGGTGACCCCTGTGAACAGGTCCTTCGAGCCCCCAAAGGGGTCGCGACCCACAGGTTGAGAACTGCTGCTCTACAGTGTTTCTGCCAGCCTTTCAAGGAGAATGTTTACAAAATTTTAACTATTTACGCCACACAGGGACTCCTGAGAGCATGTTCGAAAGTGAACCTCTCTATCTATCTATCTATCTATCTATCTATCTATCTATCTATCTATCTATCTATCATCTCTGCGCAGAGCTGGCTGCTCAGATCATGGCCTCCCCGGAGCATCATCCTTTGCCTTGGTCACCTTCTGCTGACCTCGCCCTTATGTGGAATTGTCCTTCCCATCACCCAAACTAACAAGTGTCCACCATCTAGAAAGGGACCCCTCCTCCCGCTCTTCATCTAGAAGCACCCAAGAATGCTGCCTTCTGTACCAGTCCTTCAAAACGTCTGTGGCCAAATGGGATTGAAAAACAGAGGATCATAAAGCTTAAAGAGATCAAGATACTGTTCCCGAGTCCCACGGCTAGATACACTGGGCTGAGAAATGCCTGGTGGAGACCACGGAAAAGCAGCATTGGCATCACGTGGGGAGCTCGTCAGAAATGCAGATTGCTGAACCAGAATCTGCATGGTAGTGAGATAGCCTAGAGTTCTGAATGCATGCTAGAAGATGAGAGGCACCGCTTGTCCTCCATTTGTCCCTCCTCATTTCAATTCCTCTTAAACATTACAAAAGCAGAGCTTATTCTGACACAAACTCCACCCCACCCTCAGAAAAAAATAGATCTACTGAAGCTAGGTTTAACCATATAAACATATTTTTCTTAATTTTGACAAAATTAAATAGCAAACATTAGAAAAATTTAGAGGATTGTAATGCTTATAATAACACCAAAGTACCAAGTTCTCTTACAAATTGATAAAAAGAAATTTAGATCAAATTAAATGAAGTAAAAAGATTTTCAAATAAAAAAATAAAATAAACCTCTCTAAATTTATATACAGAAAATAACTCAACAACATAAATAGAACTAACAAAAAAATAAATGCTAACAAGCCACTAGACCAAGAGAAATGGGAATATACATGAGTTGCTTACAGAGTGTGGCATTTTGAAAAGCTGAGTAAGGATTATATATTTTGTGTTAGAATAAAGACTGGTGACCAGTGCTAAGATTCTCTGTGGACTATTTGAAGCAACTTTGAGAAATCACCACAAGTGGAAATAAAAAGGGAAAAAAATCAGACTGTGATCACAGTATTTTCTTGTTTATAGTCCACAGTCTAAGAGTATTTTAAGGGTTTAAACTTTTGACTGATTCTATCCACCCTTGTCTTTTGCAAATAACTTCAGTTTGAAACCTCAATTCAAACAATGACTACACACACACATACACCACTCCCATCCTCCACCCACCCACCCACCCCAAGCACTTCAATATGATCTTGCTTAAAACCAGAATTATCTTTTATCATCCTTACTTAACCCATCTGTGTCCCTTCATTCCTTCCTGGAAGCTGTCCAGATGACATTTACAGCCTAGCAGACAATGGGAGAGCACGTGAACCCATTTCTTGACTGCTGGTTCTGGGAACAGTCACATTGCTAGTTGGCACGTCCTTCACTCACGTTTATAACAGCTATCACCTTCAATAACATGCTCCTTCCAAGAGCCCCTCTTTGCTATCTCCTTCACATCAATGTAAAAATGTTCCTTTACTCCAGAAAAAAATTATAAAAGCATGTCTCAACCCCGTACCCTATTCTGTATACTCTCATTCTTTCTCTTCTACTTCACAGGAAAATATAAACATGGATTGTCAGATGGAACAGCTGTTTCCTCACCCCTCATTCATTCCTAAACCTACAACAATGTTCACTTTCACTGAAAGTGCTCTAGTCTCAAATAATCAAGGACTTTGGAATCACTGCGATGGTTAAGTTTTGTGACAACTTGTTACATCTGGGAAGGTAGGGGTGAATTCCAACCTATCAATGAAGTCACAATCTGATCACAACTTCTTGGGGGCATGGTCTATTGGTGAGAGACACGGTGGAGAACTTCTCTCTCTCTCTCTCTCTCTCTCTCTCATTTGACTGGTTCCAATGTCTCATAGGTGGTGCCATTGGACAGGTGGTCCACTGACCCTGGGCGCCATTGTGGGCTTTGGATCCATACAAGTCTGCACCCACAGGCCTCTGTTAGTCTTCCTGCTTCATCCACCATCCACTGTGTGAGTCTGGAGGGGCTCCAGCTAGCATCTAACCCATGGGCTTAGACTGGATCACTTCCTTTATATAAAACTCTTTATATCACTATAGATTATTGATATAAAGTTCTTTCTTACTCAAATAAGGGTCATTAGTTTTGTTTCTCTAAAAATAGCCCAACAGTCACTACAGTCAACTACTCCTTTTCACTTTTTTCTCAAATGACTATCACTTCTTGAGTAGAATTCAATCCTTTCATAAAACACCACACCCTCCTTTTCATTTTCCTCTGGCCACCTCGGCTGATCCACATTCATTTAGCTTCTTCTTATACCTAATGTTTGGCTAAAAGTCACTCAGAGACTTCGTCTTCTGAATCTACAATCTCCCCAGCTGGCTCCATCTGTCCTGTGACTCCAAGCATAATATGGGTGGAGACCTACTCCCCTCTTTTTTTCAGCCCAGGACTCCCTCCAGAGTATCAACACATAGTAAAACAGCCACTGACTTATCCACTAGGTGTGTGTCAGGTCTGGTCCTCTAGCGAAGTAAAATCAGTGACACTTGTCTATGTATGCATATAGAGATTTATATGGCCCACACGTTTGTGGAAGTTGGTAAGTCCAATTCAGTACGAGTCTATAGGTCAGATGGAAGTGGGTGGCCTCTCCTGACTCATGTAGCTGTGGAAGCTGAAGAACAGGAAGAAGGATGAGGCAGCAGCAGGGCCACAAGCTAGTAAAAGAATCTGAGGACATCCAATTAAAGCTTAAGTTGGAAGGCTCCTAGAATGGGCAGGTTTCATCAGACGGCAGCATAATTGATAGGTTGGGCTCTGCCCGCTACCTTCACCCAGGAGTATCTATTTGACATAAATGCTAACCATCACTTGATACTTCTCAACTTGTGAAACTTAGCAGTTTCAAAATGCCATTCACCTTCTCACTATGCCACTATGACTTCAGCTATGTCAAACCATATCAGGAGATGCCACAACTATTATCTCAGGAGCTCAAATCTTGGGAAATTTCCTGGGAGTCTTCATTGAATTCTAACTTCTGAATTCCAATTGTATCACTATCAATATAATGCCTCTCAGCTCCAAAGTCACTCTTTACTGTCTACCCAGCAGACATGGAGTAGTAAGGATTTCTGGTCTGTAAGTAGCTGACACCACATTCAGCTATGTCAATAAAAGACACTGGGGACTCTTAAGAGAAAAAAGACTTCTCCTCCTGGTGCTCTGTGGCTTCGAAGGTACATATAAGGGCAACCAAGGGCATTCTAACTGAGGCCCATGTCCTTTGACTCACAATTTTGTCCCAGCCAAGTGATACCTTCACTTCGGCTCTGCAGGTAAGGACATCGTACCCCAGTGCCTTACAAAGCCTCACAAGTACCATTTTCTACAGACTGTTTTGGTGATCAGCGACTGAAGTCTTAAAAATTAATGAGCAGCCATCTAAGGTATATTTGGCTTCACCCTGTCCAGAGGAAAGAAGAATGCAGGAAACCGAGTATGCATGGAAATCATTATTCCAATGGACCACTGAACCATCAGTCTCCGCAACTCTCAGGGCAGAACTAGATAGTGCTCAGTCACCACTACTAATCACTCTAAAAGAGGTAATATTAGAAATTTCTGGATACCATGGAAGATAAATGTGAAATGAAACCCAAAATTATTAAAACAACAACAACAAAAGCGTGCAGAAAAGCTTCTGAAACTGGGGTTGTGACCCCACATGGTATCATGTAACTGAATGTAGGGATTATGAAAAAGTTGGCAATGGTAAAAGGTTTCTAAATGTGCAATGATTAAAAATTAATGCAAAATCAAATGTGTAATAAATCCAAGATATTTCTGGCAGTGCTTGCCCACGTTGCAAATTTCTCAGGTGAAAAGGGGTCATAAATAGGAAAAGTGTAAAAAGTCCTGGTACAAAGACTAGTGGAACCCCAAGATTGTAGACTTTAGTTACACATTCAGGACTAAAAATGAACTCATCCTTATGTCTCACCTTTCAGCCGAATAACAGACATGTCCATAACAGATACAATACCAATAGTGACGCATGCATACCTTAGAATAATCACTGAATTGAGATCAAAAGGACAGTATTTAACCAAGGACAAATATCAGAACGGTTAGGAAAGAAAGAAAAATGGATGCAGGAAACACAAGAATTAAGTGAGATGTGTGAGGTTCAAGGTGGGGATAACAATAAATGGAATGAAACAATATGTGTATGAATCATTGAACAGAATATTGGTCTGCTCTATAAACCTTTACCCAATTCAAAATAAAAGTGTCTTCTGGATTAAGAAAAGCTGCAAAAATTAGAACCTGTGTAATGCAAAAACTTATCCGAAAAGAAAAACTCAAATATATTCCTAATAGTAGACAGCAATAAAAAACAATAAGATTGTACCCTGTCAAAAGTGGAAAGCATGCAAGGCCAGGAAAATCAAGGTCCTCCTGGGAAGTTATGGCTCTCACAGGTTTCATTATATGCAATCAATAGGGGAAAGTCAGAATATTGGATTAAGTTTTTGAGTAAGCAACTATGAACAGTAATGAGTTTTTCTTTATCTTCTGATATGGAATTATGACCTTGATCTACAAAGTATACAGAGTAACAGGTGTAGTATGAACTTTAAGCAAAAGCTTTCTTTTGCCTTCTAATCCTATGCCATAACAATATATTTCTCTCCACACCGAGGCAAAACACTAAGGGGTGCAACAGAACTGCAAGAGAAAGGAGCGGCAAGGTCCCCAAGAAATGCTGAATGTGGGCTTTGGGGCCAGGGCATGGTGCCCCAACACGCTGGACTGGAAAACACTCCTAAAAGCCAACAAACAATCCTTGAACTAACTACAAAATTTTCTTTCTTGTTGTGTTTTGTTTGCTTTTTTTGTCATTGGTTTATTGTTGTTTTGTTGTATATTGTTGCTTTGTTTTGCTGTCTTGTGTTTGTGCATGTTACTATCTCCGTAGGACTGTCTAAATAAAATAGGCTGGATGAACAAATCTGGAGGAGAAAACACTGGGACCAACAGTTCTGGGGGGACATGGGAGAGGGGTAGATGGGGGGTAATGGTAGTGGGGTTAACAAACCCAGGGACAAGGGAACAACAAGTGTTCCAAATCGGTGGTGAGGAGGGTATGGGAGGCCTTCTAGGGCATGATCATGGGTAATGTAACCAAGAGGAATTGCTGAAACCCTAGTGGGGACTGAGCATGATAGTGGGACCGGAGGATAGTCAAAGGAAATAGAGGAAAGAGCTGGTAGGCAAACGGCATTTACAGAGGTCTAGATAAAGACATGTACATATGCAAATATATTTATATAGAGGATGGGGAAATAAATCTATATGCATATATTTATAGGTTTAATATTAAGGTGGTAGAAGGAAATTGGGCCTCCACTCAAGTACTCCCTCAATGCAATACTTTCTTCTATTAAATTGGCATTCTATGATGCTCACCTTCCCAACACAACCACTGAAGACAAAGCAGGTGAATAAGCAAATGTAGTAAAGAAAGCTGATGGTGCCCGGTTTTCAAAAGATATAGCATCTAGGGTCTTAAAGGCTTGAATGTAAACAAGTGGTCATCTAGCTCAGAAGCAACAAAGCCCACATGGAGGAAGCACACCAGCCTGCGCGACTATGAAGTGTCTAAGGGATCAGGTATCAGGCATCATCAGAACAAAAAAATCTTATCATAGTGAGTGAGAGGGAGGAGTGTGGAGTGGAGACGCAAAGCCCATTTATAGGCCACTGGACATCCCTTTACAGAAGGGTCTCGGGGAGGAGACGAGCCAGTCAGGGGGCAATGTAGCAATGATGAAAAAATACAACTTTCCTCTAATTCCTAAATGTTTCTGCCCACCATCCACTACCATGATCCCAATTCTACCTTGCCTTGCAAGTCTGGCAAGACCAGAGGATGTACACTGGTACAGATAGGAACTGGAAACACAGGGAATCCAGGGTGGATGATCCCTTCAGGATCAGTGGTGTGAGTGGCGATACTGGGAGGGTAGAGGGAGGATGGGTTGGAAAGGGGGAACCAATTACAAGGATCTACATGTGGCCTCCTCCCTGGGGGATGGAAACAATATGTTTCTTTTCTTTTTTAAAACATTTTATTAGGGGCTCATACAACCCTAAAGCGCATCTATACATTCTTTACCCTCATCATTTTCAAAGCATTTGCTCTCCACTTAAGCCCTTTGCATCAGGTCCTCTTTTTTTTCCCCCTCCCTCCCCGTTCCCCCCTTCCTCATGAGCCCTTGATAATTTATAAATTATTTTGTCATACCTTTCCCTGTCCAGCATCTCCCTTCACCCCCTTTTCTGTTGTCCGTCTCCCAGGGAGGAGGTCACATGTACATCCTTGTAATAGGTTCCCTCTTTCCAAGCCCCTCTCCCTCTACCCTCCCAGTATCGCCACTCAAACCCCTGGTCCTGAAGGTATCATCCGCCCTGGATTCCCTGTGCCTCCAGCTCCTATCTGCACCAGTGTACATCCTCTGCTCTATCCAGACTTGCAAGGTAGAATTCAGATCATGATAGTTGGGGGTGGGGGTGGGGGGTGAGGAGGAAGCATTTGGGAACTGGAGGAAAGCTGTATTCTTCATCGGTGCTACATCGCACCCTGACTGACTCATCTCCTCCCCTAGACCCCTCTGCAAGGAGATCTCCAGTGGCCGACAAATGGGCTTTGGGTGTCCACTCTGCACTTTCCCTTTCATTCACTCTGGTAAGATTTTTTGTTGTTGTTCTAATGATGCCTTATACCTGCTCCTTTCAACACCTTGTGATCGCACAGGCTGGTGTGCTTCTTCCATGTGGGCTTTATTGCTTTTAAGCTAGATGGCCGCTTGTTTACCTTCAAGCCTTTAAAACCCCAGACGCTATGTCTTTTGATAGCCGGGCACCATCAGCTTTCTTTGCCACATTTGTTTATGCACCCATTTGTCTTCAGTGATCGTATCCTGGAGGTGTGTACTCAATGATATGATTATTTGTTCTTTGATGCCTGATAACTGATCCCTTTGGAACTACGTGATCACACAGGTTGGTGTGTTCTTCCATGTGGGCTTTGTTGCTTGTGAGCTAGATGGCCACTTGTTTACCTTTAAGACCCCAGACGCTATGTCTTTTGATAGCCGGGCAGCATCAGCTTTCTCCACCACATTTGCTTGTTCACCGGCTTTGTCTTCAGCGGTTGTGTCAGGAGGGTGAGCATCATAGAATGCCAATTTAATAAAAGAAAGTATTCATGCATTGAGGGAGTACTTGAGTGTAGGCCCAGTGTCCTTCCACCACCTTAATACTAAACCTATAAATATAGGCACATAGATCTATTTCCCCAACCTTATATATATATTTGCATATGTACATATGTTTATCTAGACCTCTATAAATGCCCTTTGCCTCTCAGCTCTTTCCTCCTCTCCCACTATCATGCTCCGTCCCCATCTGGGTTTCAGCTATACCTCTTAGTTACATTACCCTTGATCATGCCCTACCAGGGCTGCACACCCACCTCACCACCAATTTGGATCACTTATAGTTCCCTTGTCCCTGGTTTTGTTAACACCACTTCCTTTCCCCCCACCTACACCTATCACATGTCCCCCCGGAATTCTCAGTCCCTTTGTTTTTCCTCCAGATAGTTCATCCAACCTATCATTTAATCTGCAGCTCCGGAAGCGGGACATATCTGATCCAAGCACACGGGAGCAGATGAAGGGGGAGTAGGAGAGAGTGGAGCACATCCTGGCCCACCAGGCCCTGAGGTTGATAATCCCAATTAGAGCAGCCAGTCCACTATGTTGTTTGCACTTTCTAAATTCATGTATCATTTTTGTTTGAATGAAATAACTTAGTTAAAAGTGTTAAAAGGTGGGGGGTGGGCAGTTGCTGCTGAATCACTTCTGACTCATGATAAACACATACTGAGTGCAGAGTAGACCTCCACTCCAAAGGTTTTGGGGTGTGTGACTATTTGAAAACCAATTACCAGGTCTTTCATCCTAGGTCCCTATTGGTGAGTACAAATCACCAACATTTTGTTAGTAGTCAAGGGCTTACTTATTTGCAACACCCAGGGAGCCCTACTTCTATAGTTATGATGGTCTAAATCTTTGCTAATATTCAAGATGACTTTCCTTTTAGTGAGGTGAATCATGGTTTGCTCCTTTGTTTTATTTTGTGTTTACCTTTTAGCTAGTAATATCTAATTGAGCTTGTTGCTGTAGGCTAGCTATTGGACTGCTAATCTCAAAGTTGGGGTCCAAACCCACCAGTTGTTCAGCAGGAGAAAGATGAAACTGTCTACTACATAAGATTTAGTCCCAGAACCCCCATATAAAGCCTATGAGTCAGAAATGATTCAATTACGTGGGTTTGGTTTTGTTAGGAGAGGGTTCAAAAATTTATTTGGATAATATTGATTCGATGATGTTTGTTTTAATGGGCACAATTTATATTTTTGTCATTATTTAATTGACTAAGGTTAAATATATTATCTTGTCATTGTTTTATTTCTCCCTTCTGTTATTTTCCTTCCTTCCTTCCTTCCTTTCTTTCTTTTGAGTTAATTTAATAGATTTGGGAATTCCATTTTATCTCCCTTATTAGCTTATGAGTTTAAAATCTGTTTTGTTATGTCAACAGTTTATTTATGATTTTTTAATGTGTTTACATTTCAGACTATATTCAACAGTTCAAACCACTCATCAATACCCCCCATATCAAAACTTACCCATCCCCCTCTCCTGATATCTCTTCTCCCTCTTATAGATCTCTATCCTCCCTTTCCCCTAAGTTAATACTTGTCACTTTCTAGTCTGTTGTTTTGTCTTCTCACATTTGCCTTCTCGCCCTTGGGAACACCCAAAAAGCTTTTCCCTTTGGTATTCAAGCCTTTGTCTTGTGTAATAGTGGTCCCACACAGCAGACCATTCTCCAGGTCTATCCCTCTCATTAGGTGCTCCAAGGTTTCATCAATGTTTTCTTGGGATTTTTTTAGCAATGCATAGAATTCCATTGTGGGAATGTAACAAAGTTTCTTTATTCATTATTTTACTTTTATAGACAGATGCATACATACATGTCATTATTGTTGTTAACTAGCTGTGATGCTTATATAGTTATACAAAAAGAGAAGTTTGTATAATAAAAATAGCTCAGACTATTATGGGGTGGGTAAATCCAGTCTGGTTCAAGTTTGAGTGTCAGATATTGAGCTGGTGAAGATAAAGCAAATGCATAAGCAAATGTGGTGCAAAAGCTGATGATGCCTGGCTATCAAAAGATATAGCATCTGGGGTCCTAAAGGCTTGAAGGTAAACAAGCAGCCATCTAGCTCAGAAGCAACAAAGCCCACATAGAAGAAGCCCGCCAGCCTGTGTGACCATGAGGTGTCGAAGGGATCAGGTATCAGGCATCAAAGGACAAAAAAAATCATATCATTGTAAATGAAGGGGGGTGCAAAGTGGGGACCCAAAGCCCATCTGTAGGTAACTGGACATCCCTTCACAGAAGGGTCGTGGGGAGGAGATGAGCCAGGCAGGGTGCAGTGTAGCCATGATGAAACATACAACTTTCCTCTCGTTCTTAAATGCTTCCCCCCCCCCACCCCACGCCCCCACACACAAGCTATCATAATCTCAATTCTACCTTTCAAATCCAGCTAGACCAGAGGACGTACACTGGTACAGATAGGAACCGGAAACAGGGAATCCAGGACAGATGATCCCTTCAGGACCAGTGGTGAGAGTGGCGATACCAGGAGGGTGGAGGGAAAGTGGAAAGGTAGAAAGGGGAAACTGATTATAAGGATCAACATATAATGTCCTCCCTGGGGAATGGGCAGCAGGTAAGTGGGTGAAGGGAGACATTGGACAGTGTAAGACATGACAAAATAATAATAATTTACAAATTATCAAGGGTTCATGAGGGAGGGAATAGTGGGGAGGAAGGGGAAAAATGAGGAGCTGATACCAAAGGCTCAAGTAGAAAGCAAATGTTTTGAGAATGATAATGGTAACAAATGTACAAATGTGCTTGACACAATGAATGGATTGTGATGAGAGTTGTATGAACCCCAAATAAAATTATTTTAAAAACAAAAAGATGTTAAGCTGGAGACTCTTCTTGGACTATACGGTTGCAGGAAGATGAAACAAGAAAACCATAGGCTGTGTATGCCAGCAGATCATTCCCATGACTGGCAGAGTCAAATGAAGGAATCCAAAGTCAACAGTGTCTGATGGATTACAAGGGTAGGCAGGTATTATGTTGGGTCATTGATTCAAGTACTAGAGATTGATTAAGCAGATGTGGGATCCAGGACAGCAAGAAGAAATGAAGCTCTATATTGAGCATCTACTTAAGATAAAGCAAGGCTATGACCTGAGTAGCTTCTTGATTTATAGCATATCCCAACATAGAGTTGATTATATTATGCTAAATCACATTACATGGGAGACTTCAACTGAGAATCCTGGCCCAGCAAGTTGATACAGAACTTATCACACCAACTATCCCTCCCATAGTACTCTCTTCTTCTCAGTTGGGTTTAATAATTCATTGCAATGATTTCAAAGAACTCACAAAAATTACTCATGATTTTTTTACTAAAGAAGTTCATAGGCTGCAATTCAGGGTCATAAATGCTTAAAACACAGTTCTTTGGTCAAAACAACCTCTTCTCAACCATGCTTACAGGCTCTGTCTGATCTTTGGCTTGCCCTCTGCCCTGCTTGGGTGATGTTATAAAGCTCTTTTAGCACTAACTGCTCATAAATGAACAAAGAGCACTCCATTCTACCATAAACCATATTCCAAAGGCTCACTGCTTTAGTGCTATGGATTAGCAAACTTAGCCTACCAGATTGCATGCCTGAACACACCCAACTCTGCAAACAAGTCCCTTATACAAAACACTCGGCTTTACTTACACACTGGGCTAGAAATTCCAATACTCTGTCTTGTGCTCTGACTCCATTGTTTCCTCTTCTCTGCTACTCCTCTGATGTCACAGCTTTCTGCCTCCTAGAGCTAAGAAGATCCACACCCAGGAATCTCAGGGTCCAAAAGACATGCACCATTTCAGTTTCTTCTTTCTTGGTGATAGTGATTCTTCCTATTTCTGAGATGGTTCCTTTTAAACCCATCTGCAGATTGATCAATCACCAAATTGCTGTTCTACATTTGGACAATCACAATTAGCTCTGTTAATGATCACACACACAACTGAGTCATGCACTAGGATTTATTTTTTACTTTTTGCAAAGTACAAATTTAATCTTAATGAGTAAGTAAGTTAAGTCGTTTAAAAATCTTATTGCATTATTTAAATTTACATTTAAATATTTCCTAGTTCTTTTTTTAAATCATTTAATTAGGGGCTCATACAACTCTTATCACAGTCCATATATACATCAATTGTGTAAAACACATTTGTACATTCATTGCCCTTATCATTCTCAAAACATTTGCTCTCCACTTAAGCCCCTGGCATCAGCTCCTCATTTTCCCCCTCCCTCCTCACTCCCCCCTCCCTCATGAGCCCTTGATAATTTATAAATTATCTTTTGTCATATCTTGCCTTGTCCGACATCCTTCACCCACTTTTTTGTTGTCCCTTCCCCAGGGAGGAGGTGACATGTAGATCCTTGTAGTCGGTTCCCCCTTTGCAACCCACCTTCCTTTTACCCTTCCAGTATCGCCACTCACACCACTGGTGCTGAAGGGATCATTTGCCCTGGATTCCCTATGTTTCCAGTTCCTATCTTTACTGGTGTATATCCTCTGGTCTAGTCAGACTTGCAAGGTAGAATTGAGATCACGATAGTGGGGTAGGGTGGGAGAACCAGTTAGGAACTAGAGGAAAGTTGTATTTTTCATCATTGCTACATCGCACCCTGACCCTCACTCATATTTTGAGTGTCTTCTGACCTGAGGAGCTCATCTTCTGGCACTATCTCCAACAATGTTCTGTTTCTATTCATTAGGTCATCAGTATTTGACAATGTTCTATACTATATGTAGATTTTCAGCTGCTAATTCCTCTAAAGTAGATAGCAATTCCTTCTTCGGAATCTGTTTTGAGTCTGGAAGCCCTGCTGAAACCTGTTCACTTTGGGTGATCCTGCTGACGTTTGAAATATTAGTGACATAGCATCCAACACCACAGAAACACACAAGCCACCACAGCACAACAAACTGATAGATAAGTCGTGGGAAATTTCACTAAGAAACTATAAACACTTATGAACAGGTTATTTCTTGGCATCTGGCTTTCTAATTCAGTTGGAGTAAACTGACAACACATACTCACAATCATTTCCTTGCTTTCTTTGAGTACTGACAGAGGAACAAGTGCAATCACAGCAAAATCTCAGTAAGTGGGTATCCTTCAGAAAGTCCAGAGTGATGATAGGTATTTCCACCATGAATCTGTACCGGCCATTCCTAATTAGGGTATTCATCATCTAAGTCACCTGCCTGCCTTTCCCAAATTACACACGCCTGCTACCCACCTTGAAACATTCTGAGAAGTCTGGGACCAGCAACATAATATTCTGGGACAAATGAAAATGTGGAACCCTTTATTAACAATTACAAGAATTTCAAAACATTGACAAGAGCATTAAAATAAGCACAAGGTCCTTCAGATTGCAGGGCCATGAACAAGTGGCAAGGTCACACAACCATGAAGCCTGCTCTGAGACTATCATGTTCATCCTGAAAAGTGGTCCTCAAATGACACAGTAATGAAACTCTCCCTAATATCTATGACTCGCAGTTCAATTCCTGAAATTTCTGATTTGAGGACTAGAGGCCTCAGGGCCTAGAAGAATTCTGCAGGATTACTTACCTATCATTCCACTACACACACTGCCATATTATATTACTCTTTGTGTTTTAAAACTATATGTTTGATTTCAAAAGTGGTTTATTTTTATGATTACTTTTATCTTTAAGAAGAAATTAAGCCAATTGCCATCAAGTTAACTCTGACCCTGTGTTTGTCGGGATAGAACTGTGCTCCCTGGGCTTTTCAAATGTCCATTTATGGAAATCAATTGCCTTGCTTTTCTTCCAAGGATCCTCTGGGTAGACTCAGACCTCCAACTTTAGGGTTACCAGTCAAGCATATTAACCATTTGCACCACCCACTTACTCCTCAAAAGACCCCAAGTCACCAGTTGGTGATGGAGTTGGAAGACAGATACAGTAGGTACACTCATTGGCCTAATTTCTATGTGTGTAAGGCAGACACTTGAGAGAAGTTGTGCAAGTTTATGATGACCTGGTCTCTGAGGAGAGAAACAAAATAAATGAAGACCTAATTCCTATGATCAACAATCTTATAGTCTAACAAGACCAGTAGCTAAAGCATACAAAGAAGTCTAAAATAAAGGGACCCTGCCATATCATACCATAAGACTAGAAATAAATCCAAAGTAAATGAAATAGAACTCAGAAGAGCTAGAAGAAGTCAAGCTGTATTGTGACTTTTTAATCTGGCAGTTTCTTACTTATGAAATATTCTGGTAAGAGAAAGTGTGAGGCCAACATGATCACTTCTTGTCTAAAGGCAGCAGATGGTGAATCCATCTGGAACCCTGGTGGTAAGCCCACAACTGGCATGCACATTTACATTCCTTCTGTTTCACAGCTGAATTGTTTCCTGGGCCAAGACACTGAAACAGGCCCCTGGGTGCTTCAAGAATGTGCACATCCCACCTCCCCGCCCCCCCACCCGTGGTATGTTTGTGGAATTTAGTGGGTGTTGTTTCATTTAGGTCACAATAACCCTCTGAATTTGATAAAATCATTACCACCATTTTACAGGCAAGGATATTGAGGTGTGGAGTGGTGAAGTTGATAAATGGTGGCAGAGTTAGCCCGTTCAGAGTCAAAATACTAGACATAGTTTTAGATTTAATTTCTTTTAAAAACCCAAAATATAACAGTCCTTCCCTTGTAGTAAAAATTCCTTTTAAGCTTAACTCAGGAAAGAGGCAAGTATGGCTATTTAAATAAACAATGCAGTATAAGACTTCAGGGGTTGGTGGTCTGAGATTGGTGATCTGATAAACCCCTGGAGAAACAAGGATTGTTTCCTGTTAAAGCATTCTTGTTTTGTCCCATTGTTTGGGGGTCCTGTGATTATTGCAAAACCTGCTAATTATTTACTCGGACCATTGCACAACTTGTTTGTTTCATCACATTGTTTAAGATATGTATCTTACTTGATTTTCACTGATCTTTGGATAAGTTTGAAGGTAGCAAACCACAGTATTTCCTTTTGCTTTGCACTTCCACAAAACAATTTAGAGTTCCTTGAGGTAATCTGGTCTGTCTTTGGTTGAAATAGAGAGAGGCAACCCCAGACTATTGATTGCATCCGATTGGTGACCACTAATGGATTCCATGAGGCCTTCCATGTAGTTCGGAAAACTCATTTAAGGAGCCTTCCTTCCGGGGCGGGGGGGTGGGGGGGGATAGGGGGGTCCTGTGAATTGTCTAAACAAGGAAGACTTTAAGTGGAAGTACCAGAAACCACTAGAGACCACCAAAGGTCCATTTCCTTCTAGAGCTGCTGGAAGGAAATTCACCATCACCATCCCCCATTACCTTCACTTCCAGATTTGAAAACTCTGGTTTCTGGACCCATCTGGTGGGTGCACTTCGTATTATAAGTCCCTGTAGTGGCAACTCCTAGGGTTTAACAGTTTGTATCTGTAGCTGTGTCTGGGAGGTCTCTAAACTTGTAATCTGAAAATGTGGTTTCATGTAATGAGCTCCAAATTATATGTCCAGGAGGAAAGTCCTCTAGGGCATATTCTGTCCAGATGGTCGTCTGTGATTCGTACATTTGGTTGGTTGCTTATAATGGGATTCAAACTCTGTCCTGGAGAAAAGCCTGCTGTCCAGCTGGGCTGCTAACTAAAAAGTGGCAGTTCAAGCCAAATGGCCATTCTCACTCGAATGCACACGTTTTCTGTAATCAGAAGCTCACAGCTTTTAAAAAGACATTTGATAGTATGTTCAATTTTTCCTAATTTTAAAGTTTTTATAAAAGATATACCAGAAAATGGCTTAGGTGCTAATTTTTGATATATCAAAAAGTTTACCCATCTAACCCAAAAAGTTTAATTAATAATATTAATAATTAGTTTTTTGCCATTGGATAAAAATTATTAATAGTTAGTAGTTTGAAAATCAAACTTATTCTTTGAATAGTCTGGCTTCCAGGTGATGGTAGATAAGATTTTCCAAACCACATGATCTCTGAAAAGGCTCCAGCATAACTCAGATCACTCCAGATTAAAAAAAAAATTCATGGAAAGCCATGCACCCTAAACTTAACATCCTTTTGTTGTTGTTAGCCTAACTGCATGCCATGTTTGCTTTGCTCCTCACCCAAGCATTCATGGAATTGGTGTTCATGACTTTTTGTCATGCTGGAGGACAAGCATGGTTCTGGATAATTTGGCCTTGAGGGTCATCTAGAATTATTAAGACAACATGTCATTATTTTATCTGACTGCTATAGTAGAAATTTCCATCAATTCCTCAGTTATACAATAGAGAAACAAAACAAAATTTCAGTAACTTGTTTGATGTTATATCTGAAATTTTAAGCATTGTATATTAAACTATTTCCTTTTGGTCTAATGATCTTTCTGACTTTTTATTTATCTTATTTGGCTTAGTTGTGTTTTGGGAATTTTCTAATCAATTCTTTCACATACATATGAAATATATATTTATATATTTGTATATAAAATAAATTTATACATATTGGTTAACTGTGGTTATATCAACTTTTGTTATCTATAGATAAACTTTTGCTTTCTACTCAACTCACTATTATTAAGTCCATGCTGACTCAAAGTGACCCTATAGAACAGAATAGAACTGCCGCTGTGAGTTTCCAAGATTGTAACTCTTTATGGCAGTAAAAATCCCCATTTTTCTCCCAAGGAGTGGCTGGTAGTTTTGAACTGCTGACCTTGATATTAGCAGTCCATTATAAAAACCACTATACAGCCAAGGTTCCTGCCCCTATCATACTCCTAGGTAATTATTAATCCAGTTACTTTCTCTATACATTTACCTATCCTGGAGTTTATATACAGTAAATCATGCACACACACAAGAAACTAACAAACAACAGCAACCACCAAAAAACACAACATGAAAAATTAAAAGAAAAAAACTTCAGTCAAAAAGAAAGCAAAAAATATATGATCAATAGAAACAACTTTAAAATTAGCCCAAAAGGAGATCAAATGACAAAATATTACATTTTAACCTAACCACATGTGCCATAATCAGCCTTACAATCCTCTCCATCTGATACTAAGACCATACACATCCCTGGACTGTGGTCAGGGGATTCACCAGAGCCTTAATCCATGTGGGAACCCTGTAAATGGATTTTGGGCTTCCACTGTCATCCGCTGCCCAGCAAGCCAGGTGTTCAGAATTAAAGCTTTAATATTGTTCCCTCATCCAGAACTGGATTTTATTATTTACCGTTCTTGTATCACACAGGCTGGTGTGCTTCTTCCATGAGAATTTAGATGATTTTTCACTTAGGTGGCTGTTTTGTTTTGTTCTTAAGGTAAGCCATTAAGACCCCTGATGCTATTTTTTTTATATCAACTGATTTCTTCACCACACTTTCCAATAGCACGCATGATGCCTTCATGAAGGGAAATATCAAGTAAAGTATGTCATAAGAACAAATTAGTTTAGGGCTATGATTAAATTCAAGCCCCAAATCCACTCATATATCTATGGTTTACATTAGTCTCTTGTTCACTATGGAGACATCATAATAATTTTATAATAGGAAACATTGTAAATCATGCCAGTGGGCCTAAGTAATTCTATTATTAGTATCATTAATTTAGCCAATGGTACAGAATTTAAAACCCTTTTGAGGAAAGGAAATTGTACATGCATAGAAGAGCTTTTCCAACCACAATACAGAAATCGATGACTTGTACAGATTCAAAACTTAAGTGATTAGACATGAACAATGAAGATATGGATAGAGCAAAACTTGCAATAAAACGCATTCACAAACCACTCCTGCCAGAGTAACATTAATTGGGCACCCTCAAAGAAAGCGGTTGGAACCCAAGTCAACTACCACCCATTCCATAAACTTGAGATAAGTGTCATGTGCTTCTTCTCATGCTAGGTCCTTTCATTTTAAGTCCAGGGAGTAGAGCAGTTCCTTTAATGCACTACATGTGAGTTTAAGGCAGAGCCCAGTCTCCTTAGTGGCCTTTCAAATCAGATTCTTCTGTTGTGGCCTATGAGGATGTTGCGTACCTTGGAAAAAGACCATCTAAAGTCCCAGTTGTGTACAGCCCATGGCTTTGGTCACCAGGGTCTAGATAGAAACTAAGTCTAAAGTGTTGAATTAGGCCCACAATAACAGACATATTCTCTTCTTGGGTTCTATTTAAATATAAGTGATTTCTCCCTGATGGCATGTTGCTCCAACTGGTATACCTACCAACAGATGTAAAATCACCTTCTCAGAGACAGACATGTCCCTACCTCATGTCTTGATTGAGTTTCCAGTGGGGTTCACTAATCACTCTTGCAGAAGAAAAATTGTTACATGGCAGCAACTGATTAGTCTTCTCCCTCTCTCCCAGTCTTGAGAAACAGACCTCATTGAGGTGAGGCTTCTTCTGTTGAAGTGGTTTTCAGGATGTACAAATATGGTTAATGGGAACTAAGCAGGTTCACTAGCTCATTGCTTGAGAGATGGGATTAGAAAATTGCATTACCTGGGAGTAGAAGCCAGTCTACCTTTGTCATACTGTTCATACAATATTTGCCCTTTTGTAACTAAATTCCCTCATCATAATAGTTTCCAAGTCCTTCCATGTTGGAAGGTGTTTCACGGTTTAAGCACTGTTTTTTAGGGATATATAGAAATCCATTGTGTGTATACAGCAGTTGGCCATTCTTCTACTGATGGGCATTTGGGTTTTTTCCAGCTTCTTGCTATTGTGAGCTTTGCTGCAATGAACATGGGAGAGCATAAGTTTGTCTGTGTGTGTCTCTTACACCTTTAGGGTATATGTATGCCCAGGGGAGGTAATGCTGATTAATATGGTTGTATATATTTATAGTTCCACGAGCAGGGTATAAAAGTTCCAATCTGTCCACACCCTCTCCAGCATTTGTTGTTCTCTCTGTATGTGTCTTAAATTGGGCTACTGCTGTTGGTGTAAGGTGATATTCCATTGTTGTTTTCATTTGCATTGCCCAGTTAACTAGTGATCTTAAACATTTCCTCACCTGTTAGCCATTTGATTGTCATCTATAGTGAAATGTCTATTCATGACCCTTGCCCACCATTTAATTGGATTTTTTTCTTATTGAGGTGTTGCAGAATTCCATTGATTTTATTCATTAGTGTCTTGTCGATTGTGTCATTGTTAAAGGTTCCCCCCCCCCACTCTTGATTAATGGACTCTCATTTTACTCTTTTGATAACATCTTTTGATGTTCGCATGTGTTTTATTCTTAATAGGTCCTAGTCTTCTATTTTATCTTCCACTATGAGTGCTTCATTTATTATATATTGCATTATGTGTATGCTGTGCCCTTAAGTTTCTCCAAAATTTCTCATTAACTATCCATAAAGATCTGTGGCTACATTTAGTTCTCTCTAAATTTAGTTGTCAGACTCTGGTTGCTATTGTGTTGTTGTGGTGCTGGAAGACATGTCACTAGTATTTGAAATGTCAGCAGGATCACCCAAAGTGAACAGATTTCAGTGGAGTTCAAGAAAAGAGCAGATTGTGAGAAAAGAATCTGCTTGCCATTTTTAAGGAAGTAGTTGCTGATTATCTTATGCATAGAATGGAAATATTGTCAGGGCTATAGAACAGAAGCAGAACATTGTCAAAGATAGTACCAGAGGATGGGCACCTTATTTTGGAAGGCACTCAAAATGGAATGGGCCTAAGGCTGTTGGACTGGCACTTTGTGTACTTCATTTGCTAATGGGACGCAAGTCAGAAGAAGAGAAAGAACTGCGGGTGGGGGGGATACTACTAGTGATAAGAAATTAGAATGTATAAAACATGAATCTAGGAAAATTGAAAATAATCAAAAATGAAATAGAATACATAAAAATCAATATCCTAGGTATTAGTGAGCTGAAGTGGACTGGTGTTAGTCATTTGAAATAAAAGTATCGTGTAGTTTACTAGGCCAGAAATGACACAATCAAGAGAAATAGTGTTGTATTCATTCTCAAAAGGGACATTTGAAGATTTATCTTAAAGTATGCATGATGCTGTCTCTGATATAATTATATTTATCAGCATTCAAAAAATCCAATTAGTCAAACTATTATTAAAATGTATGTACCAACCATGGACGTAATTGATGAAGAAATTGAAGACTTCTACCAACTTCATCAGTCTGAAGCTGATCAAACATGCAATCAAGATTCATTGAAAATCATTGGATATTTAAATGCAAAGGTTGAAAACAAGGAAGAACAGTAGTTTGAAAAAAGGTCTTGACAGAAATGAAGCTGGAGATCATATGATAGAATTTTTCAAGACCAATGACTTGTTCATAGTAAATACCTTTATCTAGGGACTTCTCTACATGGAAAAACCAGAAATCAAATTGACAATATTTGTGATGAAAGATGAAAGAGAAACTTAATATCAGCAGGTTAAACTAGGCCATGGGTCGACTATGACAAAGAGCATCAATTGCTCTTATGTAAGTTCAGGTTGAAGCTCAAAAAAATTTTAAACAAGTCCAGGAGAGTTAAAATACAATTTTTACTCTAGCCTACCTGATTTCAGTAACATCTCAAGATGAGATTGATGCATTGAAAACTAATGACTAAAGAACTGAAGATATGTACGGAGAACCCAAGAACGTCATTCCTGAAAAAGTCAGAAGGTGATTAAAAAGACAGGAGAAAAAGAAAAGATCAAAGTGGATGTCAGAAGACACAAAAATTTGCTCTTAGTAATAGATTAGTTAAAGCAAATGAAATAAATGATTGAATTAAAGAGCTGAATAGAAAATGCCAAAGGTAAACTCCTGAAGATAAAGCCAAATGTTATAATGAAATGTGCAAAAACCTAGAGTTAAAAAACAAAAGGGAAGGACGTGTTCACCAGATCTTAAAATAAAAGAACTCAAGAAAAAATTCAAGCTTCAATTTGCAATCTTCAAAGTTCTATGGGCAGAATATTGGAGGCGGCAAGAAGCATCAAAAAAAGATGGAAAGAATACACAGAATCCAATACAATAAAGTACAATAAAGAAATAGTTGGCAGTCCAAAATTTCAGAAGAAAGTATCTGATCAGGAAGCAATGTTACTTAAGGAAGAAGTTCAAGCTGCACTGAAAGCATTTGCCAAAAACAAGGTTCCAGAAATTGATGGGATACCAACTTAAATGTTTCAACAAACTGATGATGCACTGGAAGCACTCAATCATTTCTGTAATGAAATTTGGAAGGCAGCTATTTGGCCAATTGACTGGAAGAGATACATATTTGTTTTCAGAGAAAGGACACCCAAGAGAATGCTCCAATTGTAGAACAATATCACTGATGTCCCATGTTCAGAAGGTGATTAAAATTAAAATTTTGCTGAAGATCACCTAACAATGTTTGCAGCAGTATATAGACAGAGAACTTCCAGAAGTTCAGGCTGGAGTCAGAAGAAGACATGGAAAAAGGCATATGATTACTGATGTTAGATGGATCTTGACTAAAACAGACAGTAGAAGAAAGATGTTTTCCTGTCGTTTGTTAATTAAGCCAAAGCCGACAACTCCTTTCACCCACTTTTCTGTTGCTGGACAATGTAAGATGTGACAAAATAATAATTTATAAATTATCAAGGGTTCATAAGGGAGAGGGAAGCAGGGAGGGAGAGGAGAAAATGAGGAGCTCCAAGGGCTCCAGTAGAAAGCAAATGTTTTGAGAATGATGATGGCAACAAATGTGCAAATGTGGCTGGCACAATGGATATATGTATGGATTGTGATAAGAGTTGTATGAGTCCCTAATAAAATGATTTAAAAGGAAAGAAAACACTGAAATTCTGCAAGTTACATAAGCTTAAGGGTAAACAAGCGGCCATCTAGCTCACAAGCAACAAAGCCCACATGAAAGAACACACCAGCGTAATCAAGAGGTGCTAAAGGAATCAGTGATCAGGCATCAAAGAACAAAAAATCATATAATTGGGAGCACACCTCCATGGTACGATCGCTGAAGACAAATGGGTGCATAAGCAAATGTGGCGAAGAAAGCTGATGGTGTCCGGCTATCAAAAGGTATATAGCATCTGGGGTCTTAAAGGCTTGAAGGTAAACAAGCGCCCATCTAGCTCAGAAGCATCAAAGCCCACATGGAAAAAGCACACCAGCCTGTGCAATCATGAGGTGTCAAAGGGATCAAGTATAAGGCATCATCAGAACAAAAAAATCTTACCATAGTAAATGGGGGGTGGGGGGGAGTACAGAGTGGAGACCCAAAGCCCATTTGTCAGCCACTGGAGGACGAGATGAGACAGTCAAGGTGTGATGTAGCAACGATGAAAAAAACAACTTTCCTCTAGTTCCTAAATGCTTCCTCCTCCCTCTCCCCCACACCCCCACTATCATCATCCGAAGTCTACCTTGCAAGTCTGGCTAGACCAGAGGATGTACACTGGTACATATAGGAACTGGAAACACAGGGAATCCAGGGTGGATGATCCCTTCAGGACCAGAGGTGGGAGTAGTGATACTGGGAGGGTAGAGGGAGAGAAGGTTGGAAAGAGGGAACCAATTACAAGGATCTACATGTGACATCTTCCTTGGGGGACAGACAACAGAAAAGTGGGTGAAGGGAGACGTCGGACAAGGCGAGATATGACAAAATAATAATTTATAAATTATCAAGGGCGCATGAGGGCAGGGAAGGAGGAGAAAAAATGATGCCAGGGGCTTAAGTGGAGAGCAAATGTTTTGAGAATGATGAGGGCAATGAATGTACATATGTGCTTTACACAACTGATGTATGTATGGATTGTGATAAGAGTTGTATGAGTCCCTAATAAAATGATTTTTTAAAAGAACTATATCATATTAAAAAGTTCAAAATACATGTTTAAATTTCAAAATAATCATCAGTATAAAAAATTAAGCAAAAGCATTCAACTATATGGATCATAAGAAGCAGAAATGATGGACAGCCTGAGAAGAAAAACAAGGAAATACCACATGGTTTAAAATCAGGAAAAGTGTGTCAAGGTTGTATCCTCTTATCATATTTACTTGATCTCTATGTGGAGCAAATAATCAGAGAAGCTATAGAATATGAAGAAGAATTTGGAATAAGGATTAGAGGAAGACTTATTAACAACCTATGATAGGCAGGTGACACTACTCTGCTTTCTGAAAGTGAGGAGGACCTGAAGCACTTGTTGGTGAAGTTTAATGATTGCAGCCTTCTGTGTGAACTACAACTGAGGGAAAAGAAGACCCGGATCTTCCCAACTGAAGTAATATGGAACATTATATTAAAAGGAGAAAAGATGGACATTATCAAGGATTTTGTCTTGCTTTAATCCACAATCAATTCTCATGGAAACAGCTGGAGGCACAGGGAATCCAGGGTGGATGATATCTTCAGAACCAGGGGTGTCAGGGGAGATACTGGGAGGGTAGAGGGTGAGTGGGTTGGAAAGGGGGAACCGATTACAAGGATCTACATGTGACCTCCTCCTTGGGGGACAGACAACAGAAAAGGGGGTGAAGGGAGACGCCAGAAAGGGCAAGATATGACAAAATAATAATCTATAAATTATCAAGGGTTCATGAGGGAGGGGAAAACGGGAAGGGAGGGGAAAAAAGAGGACTTGATGCAAAGGACTTAAGTGGAGAGCAAATGCTGTTAAAATGATTAGGACGAAGAATGTACGGATGTGTTTTATACAATTGATGTATGTATGTGTATGGATTGTGGTAAGAGTAGTATGAGTCCCTAATAAAATGTTTTTAAAAAAAGATAAAAAGATGTTTTGCATTGAGTGAATCTACTATACAAGACTTCTTAAAACTGTTGAAAAACAAAAATGTTACTTTTAGGACTGGGGTGCACCTGACCCAAGCCATGACATTTTCAAAGGCCTCAAATGCACATGCAAGTTGGACATTGAATAATAAAGATTGAAGAAAATTGATGAGTTTGAATTTTGGTGTAGAAAAAGAATATTGAAAATACCATGGACTGCCAAATGGACAAATATTTCTTTGAAGAAATATAGCCAGAACAAAGTCCACATGGAAGAACACACCAGCCTGTGTGATCGAGTGGTCCCAAAGGGATCAGTTACCAGGCATCAAAGAACAAAAAATCATATCATTGACTGCACACCTCCATGATAGGATCGCTGAAGACAAATGGGTGCATAAGCAAATGTGGTGAAGAAAGCTGATGGTGCCCGGCTATCAAAAGAGATAGTGTCTGGGGTCTTAAAGGCTTGAAGGTGAACAAGTGGCCATCTAGCTCAGAAGCAAATAAGCCCACATGGAGGAAGCACACCGGCCAGTGCGATCACGAGGTGCCAAGGGACCAGGTATAAGGCATCATGCAAAAAAAAAAACACAACGATATAAGTGTGTGTATATATGTGTATATGTATATATATACCATATTAAATGAAGGGGGAAGTGCAGAGTGGAGACCCAAGGCCCAAGTGTCGGCCAATGGAGATCCCCTCATAGAGGGGTTTAGGAGAGGAGATGGGTTAATTAGGGTGCGAGGTAGTACCGATGAAGAACACAGCTTTCCCCCAGATCCTGGATGCTTCCTCCCCCCAACTACCATGATCCGAATTCTACCTTGCAGGCCTGGATAGGACAGAGGCTGTACACTGGTACATATGAGGGTTGGAGGTACAGGGAATCCAGGGTGGATGATACCTTCAGGACCAAGGGTGTGAGGGACGATGCTGGGAGAGTGGAGGGTGAGTGGGTTGGAAAGGGGGAACTGATTACAAGGATCCACATGTGACCTCTTCCCTGGGAGAGGGACAGCAGAGAAGGGGGGAAGGGAGACTCCGGATAGGGCAAGATATGACAAAATAACGAGGTATAAATTACCAAGGGCACATGAGGGAGGGGGGAAAGAGGAGGGAGGGGGAAAAAAAGAGGACCTGATGCAAGGGGCTTAAGTGGAGAGCAAATGCCTTGAGAATGATTGGGGCAGGGAATGTATGGATGTGCTTTATACAATTGATGTATGTATATGTATGGATGGTGATAAGAGTTGTATGAGTCCCTAATAAAATGTAAAAGAAGAAAAGAGGAGAAAAAAATGATTAGGGCAAAGACCGTACAGATGTGCTTTATACAATTGATGTATGTATATGTATGAACTGTGATAAGAATTGTATGAGCCCCAATAAATTGTTAAAATTAAAAATAAATAAATAAAATAAAATGTAAAAAAAAAAAGAAAAGAAATACAGCCAGAGTATGCCTTTGAGACAAGAATGGCAAGACTAAGTCTATAGTTTGAAATTGTTTTCAGGAGAGACCAGTCCCTGGGGAATGAAATCATTCTTGGTAAATTAGAGAGTCAGTAAAAGAGAAGAAGGTCCTCAAGGAGGTAGATGGGTGCAGTGGTTGCAACAGTGGGATAGTGGGATCAAACATAGGAATTATTATGAGGATGGCCCAGGACTGGGCAGTGATGTACATGAGGTGGCCTGGGGTCAGAGCTGACTTGATGGAACCTAAGCAGCAATAACAACAATCCAACTTTAGTTCATTTTTTTGGCAGATTGCCGTTTTATTCTTTTGCAGATGGAGACACATTTTCCTTAAGATCGGACAATCTGTGGAAGACAGGAGCTCTGGTAGAGTAGTGGCTGCAAACTCCAAACTTTCAGCTCAAATTCAAGGCTACTCAAGAGAAAGATGGAGCTTTCTACTCATCTAAAGAGTTATAGTATCAGAAACTCACCAGGAGCATTTCTACCCTGTCCTATAGGGTCACTATGACTTGACACCAACTTGATGGCAGTGAGTGAGTGAGATTTTCTCAGGATATAATATTGCCTATTGGTTTTTCATATATCACTTTTATAATGTTGAAGAATTTCCTCCTTAAACTGGTAGCTATTAAAGCGTCTGCTTTTGACAATATTTATGCGTAGCATTCCTTTTGGCATCATCACGTTGCTGAAATGCAGTGACGGTGCACAGATACTCTCTTGGTGTATGAGACTGTCTGAGAACTCGCTTACTCAGACCATCACTAGGCATCACTGAGAAATACAGGAGAAAGTGTTCCCGACAACCTCTGCAACAAATAGACATATTCAATGCGGTCATTTCTTCTTCAGTCCTTTAGCCTCAGCCACAGTCAAAAGGTCAAAGAGAAGTCATGGGGAAGAAATTATTTCTAATCCAACCTTACATCTGCCCGAAAACTATTGTATTAATCACATCTACAGTTCAGATTTTCCAAAATCTGATTTTTATTTATCTTATTTTATGTTTTCTTTTAAAGGCACACATTTAGTGTTTAGGAAACACTGCATTTCATTTTATCCTCAGCTGGAGTCTCTCAGGGGTATAAGCAGTTAAGCATTATGCTACTCAATTGAAAGTTATTAGTCTTTTATCTCACAGTGCTCTTTACCATAAAGGAATAATGAAGATGAAGATAAGGATAATATAGAACTCATGCCTTCTGCCCTTTCCTATCTCTGTGTCATAGCCATTTCCCATAAAGTGACAGGAAAATAGAGGGGCCTGTTGGAGGTGGCTGTCTCCAGAGCAGATGGTCCCAATATAGCCACAGTCAGGGTAGACTACATGAACGTATGAGGCCATCAATTTGAGTCTGAATTAAGAACAGTGGTGCCTTGGAGGCCCTGTTTAAGGACTAAATGGGTAAATGGATCAGTGGCATGAGGGGTCCTCTTCCACTGAAAACCCCACAGAGGGATATGGGCATGTGTGCATCAATGTTTACTAACAAAGCAGGGAAGAGTGCATGCTCTGATGAGAGACAGCCCTGGTGTTAAATCCAGGCTCTCATAAAAAAGAAATAAAGAAAGCTGGAAGCTTTTAAGCAAGTTACCTAAGTTCTGATCTGATTTTTAATTTTTCCATCTATAAAATGGAGTTGGAGTTACTAATTCCTTTCTCCGAGTTATTATGAGAATTTTATACTTCCTATAAAATGTCTGGCCCAAATAAAGTGATATAGAAGTACACATTTTTTATTACTACCTCCAATCTACTTCATTATACAATTACCTTTCTGTTACTATCACCATGTTTTGGTTAAAAATGAGAGGCTATTCATTCATGTAATAAATACCAATTTTAAAAGCAACAAAAACAAAATAAACACTACCATCAAGTCAATTCCGACTCATGGCAACCCTTTATGACAGGGTAGAATTGACCCTGTGGTTTTCTAAGAATGGTACTATATATGGGAGTAGAAAGCCTCCTCTTTCTCCCTCTGAGTGTCTAGTGGTTTTGAACTGCTGACCTTATGGTTAGCAGCCTACACATAACCATTATCCAACCAGTGCTCCTGAAATACCTATTAGGAAGCAATTCTTAAAAAAAAAGAGAAAAAAAAAGAAAGGAAGGAAGAAAGAAAAGGAAGCAATTTTTTGCCAAATATATGGAGGCTGAAAAATTCTGGGCTCCATAAAAGTTAATAATACTTAAATCTCATATCTAATTAAGAGAAACTATTCAACAGAAAATAAATATGCACAATTACTTAAAAGAATAAAACAATAATAATTAATAATGTGGGGTCTCAATATGTGCCCATTGTGGGATATGCACCATGTGTGAGTTATATGTGCCTCATGTGGGCCATCTTTTTTCCTACAGTATACAATATAAGTAATCATATTTAAACTTCATGGCAATGGTTGGCATGAGCACTATTATATTTAGATTTTACTAAGATTTAATAAGGTCAAATGAGTTACTCAAGGTCACTCAGCAAGCATACACTGAACTAGAACTCAACTCAAGAATTTTGGTTTATAGGACATTGGCCAAAATTGTACAAAGCCCAAGACAAAACAATTTTTCAGGCAGAGGAAATGCTGTGGAATTTTAACATAGAAACCTGTCCTGGGCTTTGAAGAATGAGTGAGAGTTTGCAACACAGCAATGAAAAAGAACCTGGCATGGAATAAGCAGCTATGGAGTACTGTTAGAGTAGGCCAGGGCAGTGTGGGTCAAGCAAGAGTGGTGAAGAACAAATTGGGTCCAGAGCACAGGATCCGAACCCAGGCTCCACCTTGGTATATCTGGGAATTAGGGAAGGGTGTCAAGGGAGCTGGGCTAATTTATTCTGTACTTATAAAATCATTGCAATAGCAGAGAGAGAATGAAGTGAAGTTGGAAGAACTAAGAGAAATGAGAGACCAGCTGGCAATTGCAGTAATAGACACATTGTGAGAGACCAAGATCTGCAACAATGGACAATGTGTATCTGGAACAGTGGACTTGGAGAGTGATAGAGGAAGTACCCCAAAGTCTGAAAGGGTATGTTATAACTGGTCCAGTGTGTGAGGTGATACAGCCTTCAGGAGAGAGGTGAAGAGAGCAGCAAGATTCCCTGTGAGGTTGTCACAAAGAGTTTAATCATCAGCATTTTCTTAATCCATAGAATTTTATGGGCCAATCTTTGGCCTGGCCTCTGTGGGTATTTCCTAACCCCAATGCAGCCTTGGTGAGTTTCCAGCTACATGGCCTGTGAGCCTGACAGATGCCCAGATTCTTTGAGCAAATCCTCTCTGATCATTTAAATGGCTTCAAGAAAATATCATCATCATAAGCAAGGGCAAGAGAGATAAGCAGAAACAAATCACAATTTCTGGAGAGTTAAGGAAAACTTAAAAGGAACCCAGTTTCCTCTCCAACTGTCCTGAAAGCCATTGTGTGGGAGGGACTTTTAATTGGGAGGAGAATGATTATGGAATGTGGCATTTGATGGAAAGAGTCAGTGTAGGTCAGAATTACAATGTGATATTTATTTCAAACCAACCAGCAAATGATTCACTTTCTTGCTGTCATGAACAGAGAGTCCATTTTTCAAATAGAAACACTATGAATGTGATTGCACATTCTGCACTATGCTCCACAGAACCCTTGCTTCATGCCAAAAACCGGAATTCTTTACCTCCACCTAGGGAATACACGGCTCCATTTCTCAATTGATGAAATATGTTTCATTTTATTATCTATGGGATAGAGTTGGGTTTGTTCCTTAGGAGGTATTAGAAATAATTATGGTGCTAGAAGAGGCTTTAGCAATGGCACATGCCTTTACTTTGCTCAGCCCCAGTAAGGCACTGGAAGTATCCAGTACACTCCTCCTTGCTAGAAATCTTGAGTCATTCAACATCCTTGTGTTTTAATCCTAAATCTGTCCACCAGTAACTTCCATGCTCCAACTCTCTCCAAAGAGTCAGTTTTCAATACCCGATGAGAATCTTTTAACAAATAAGTAGAGAAGTTGGATTATGAAGAAGAATGCAGCATCTGGATTGGAAGAAGGCTTAACATCCTGCTATATGCAGATGACACAAACTTGCTTGCTGAAAGTGTGGAGGACTTGAGGCACTTGCTGATGAAGATCAAGGATTGCAGCCTTCAATACAAATTACAACTCAATGTAAGGATGAGCAAACTCTTCACCACTGGATCAATAGGTAACATTATGATAAATGAAGAAGAAAGTGAAGTTGTCAAGAATTTTGTCTTGCTTGAATCCATAATCACAAATGCAGCAGTCATGAGATCAAAAATCACATGATATTGGGTGAATCTACTGCACAAGACCTCCTTAGAGTATTGAAAAGCAAGAATGTTACTTTGAGGACCCAAAGCCATGTAATTTTGTACTGCCTCATATGCTTGTGAAAGGGAAGAATTGAAGCATTTGAATTATGGTTCTGGGGAAGGCCAAAAGCTCAAACAAATCTGTATTGGAAGAAATATAGCCAGAATAATCCTCAGAGGCAAGGATAGAGAGAGTTTGTCATACATACTTTGGATATGTTGTCAGGAGAGACCAGTCCATGGAGAACGACATCAAGTTTAGTAAGTAGCTCTCAAAAGTTCATTGCCATCAACTAGATGCCAACTCACAGCGACCCTATAGGAAAGGGTATAATTGCCGCCTTTGAGTTTCCAAGACGGTAACTCCTCTTTCTCCCATAGAGGGACGGGTGGTTTTGAAATATTGACCTTGTGGATTGCAGCCCAATGCTTAACCACTATGCAACCAGGGCTCCTCAGTAAAGTAGAGGGGCAGCAAAAGAGAGCAAGGCCTTCAACGAGATGGACTGATACACTAGCTGGAACAATGGACTCATGCATAGGAACACTTGTGAATATGGTGAAGGACCAGGCAGTGTTTTGTTCGGTTGTGCATAGGTGGCTATGGGTCAAAACTGACTCAATAGCACCTAACAACAACATGAGAATCTTAAACAGAAGTTTGCAGCTGTTTGCCTGAAGTCTTCTCTCCAGGATCAATAGTTCAAATTATCTTACGAACTCTATCACATGCAGTGTCTATCTCTACCTTGCTTATGGTGCTTTAGGTCCTTGGAGCTAACGCAGGTTATGGTCTGCTGCTGCGTCAGATGGTTTTTCTTTGCCACAAGACAGTGTAGGTCTTCCATCACTCACCATTTGCTAATGACACGCACCATTTTTGTTGTTATCATTGCTGTTGTTTATTTTTCCCTTATGTGTGGTATCAATCCAACTATGTTTCTCCTATGAAACAAAATATTGGAATCTAATGTCAGAATTTTCTATTTGCTTCTGGAAAGTTTCACTGTGTTGGTCTTGGCTCAATTTATAATTTTAATGAATTTATTTTCAATTTTGTTTGTGTTTTCTATACAGCCTCCATGTCTAGATTATCAGTTCCTGTAAACATTTATAGTGCCAGAAACCCTAAATTAGATGACTATGAGTTGGAAATGACTTAAGAGCCATGGTTTGGGGGGCTGGATGATGCTCAGGTGTTAACAGGAAAGTTGATAGGTCAAGTCCACTCAGTTTCCTCAGAAGCAAGGCTTGGTGATCTACTTCCAAAATGTTAATCATTGAAAATCCTATGGAGGACAATTCAACTCTGACATACATGGGAATATCCTGAGTTGGAGTCCACTAAATGACAACTAATAATTGGTTTATATTTTAAGTTCCTGCAATTTTAGATAAATATATATTCTATGGTGGTCCTTCAAACCACCAGGATTAAAATATTGAAGTAGATAAATTCCATGACAGAGTTCTGACTAGCGACTAAAAACAAGCCCATGTGACAGAGCGCCAGAACTTAACATTATAAACAGTTGTAAGTTAAAACAAAACAAAAGCCAGTTGACTAGGATTGGTTCTAAAGTGCCTAAGAGAAAACTTCCTCACCCTCACCACACTGTCCCATATCTCCAATATCAAAGACGTTGAGTCATCCTCCTTGTATCAGACCCCCTGCCAAAGTCAGTCTGCTAGTCTCCTGCTCCAGGACTCAATTCCCACTCAGTCCACTGAGCAGATTTGCCAGGCACAGCATTCCAAAGCAGGCAATTTTGTTGTTGTTTTTACTTTTTAATTTTGTATTGAGAAGCACACAATTGTTCACCAGTTCATCTGGCAGGCTCTTGGGGAAATAATTTTGTGTAAGGATAAATATGTGATGTCAAAAATCCTGAATCTCCCACCCCAACCCCAACTATCAGGGCACCTCCCATCCTTCTTTTCATAGCTAATTTAGTCAGTTTTTAAAACAATATCAAGCTGGCAGCTCTCTGTTGAAATGGTGACTGAGGACAGCAGCTGTCCAGCCACTGATCCTCGTTACAGCCTCCGGCATACAAAGCATCCATTAGCTTTCCTAAAATAGCAACTTCCTCAATGCTTCTCGGTAATGGCCCTCAAAAGGAAGGATACCCTATTTCCTATGCACAGACTGCTTTATTTATTACCATGCAAAGAGTCCATATTTGGAGAAAAAAATGTGAAATGAAATCATATGTGAAATGAAATCGTGTTGTAAATAACTGCTGTAAGCGTTTAAATTAAATGGAGCTCTCCCAGACAATGAAAGTATGCATATATGGAGATTCACTGGCCAATTTTTTTAAAAAAAAGAAGTAGGTCACCTGGCACTCCTTCCTAATTGCGTTAACTGGTGAGACTCTCCTGATATGTGAAATACCTGAGGCACAGCCTTCAGCATCACGTCCACACACCAGTCACTCGCACAAGTATGCAAACTTGCAGCCAAGTGGTAGTCAAGTGAATGCGATGCTGAAAGCTCACCTTCTATCCTTCTTTCACCCTATCCACTCATTTTTGGTGAGAAATTTTGAAATTAGCAATCTGCTTACATAACTGGATGAGCTCTGTGACCGTTCAAAGAAAGATGACCCACAGAACGTAGATATTATTGAATAATATCACATGGAAGTAAAAGTATGTGAAAGGTAAGTCAAAATAGTTGCAGGATATATTAACAGGAAAGTGCTGGTGATTTAAGCTAGGCTCACAAGAGGAACTAGAGTAAGGGATATTATTGCTGACATCAGACAGAACTTGACTGAAAGCAGAGAATACCAGAAAGATGTTGGCATGGGTTGTGTTGACAATGCAAACAAATTTAATGATGTGGATCATAGAAAATTATGGAAACATTGTATAAAATAAGAATTCCAAAATACTTGGCCTGTGCATGGACCAAGAAGTGGTGGTTCAGACAGACGAAGGATACTGGATTTTTCATATCAGAAAAGGTGTGTGCCAGGGTTTTATCCTTAATATGTACACTGAACCAGTTATCCAAGAAGCTGGACTATATGGGAGATTAGAATGAGGAAGATTTATTAACAACCTGAGATATGCAGATGGCACAGCCTTGCTTGATGAAAGTGGAGAGCATTAGAAGCATTTATTGATAAAGATCAAAGGCACAGTCTTTAATATGGATAACACATAAACAAAGAAAACCAAAAATACCTCGCAATTGGATTAACAGGCAATACCATGATAAATGAAGAAAATATTCAATTCGTTAATTGTATTGTCTTGAATCTAAAACCAATGCCCATAGAAGCAGTAGTCAAGAAATCAAACAGCATATTACATAAGCTGAATCTGCTACACAAGATGTCATTAAAAAGTAAAGTAAAAAAAAAGTAAAGTATCACTTTGAAGACTAAGATGCACCTGACCCAAGCCATTGTATCACCTCATATTCACACAAAAGCTGGACAGTCAGTAAGGAAAACTGAAGAACAATTGATGTCTTTGAATGTTAGTGTTGGCGAAGAACATTGAATATATCATAGATTTCCAGGAGAATGAACAAATCTATCTTGGAAGAAATACAACCAGAATGCTCCTTAGAAGCCTGGAGGGTAGGAATTTTGTCTCATGTGTTTTGGACATGTTAACAGAACAAACAAATCCCTGGAGAAGAACATCATGGTTGGAAAAGTAGGTCAACGGAAGAAAGAACGAAAGAAAGAAAGATCCTCAAGGAGATAAAAGGATACAGTGTCTGCAATAATCAGTTCAAGTAGTAACCACTGTGAGAATAATGAAGGACCAGAAAGTATTTTGTTTGGTTTGTTTTTTTAGTTGGTTTGGTTTGGTTATACAGGGGTCACTGTGAGTCAGAACCAACTCTTGGGCAACTAATGCCAACAACAATGTATGTAAACATATGTAGAGAATCACTATAGTGACGGGACAGAAAATAACAAATGGGGTCTCTGACAACTGGAGAGACTGCTTTGATAAGAACTTTGGCAGCATCATACATCTGCTCAGTCAGATGAAGAGAGCCATGGTGGTAGCTATTTCATCAGTGTTAAAACAGAGCTTTTATTTAGCTATTTAAAACAAATCTACTCACCTTATCCCAGTGACTTTGTGAGTACGTTTCTCCTGTTGGCCCTTCTGACACTCCTGTGACATGCAGAGTCCATGATTTTCTTCCTTGATGTACCAGAGCAGCACCTTGTCCAATAAATGAAATCTGGGAAGCCACCTAGAAGATGACTTTGATCTGCAGCACGCAGGAATCTTCATGAAGAGAGCACCCAAAATGGAGTAACCACGCACATTGAAAAGGCTGACAAGAGACCACCAAGAATAAAGAAGTGAACAACAAAATAGAACCTGGACAGAATCCACGACTATCAGACTAAACCCTTGAGGTTGTACCCCTTATTGGACTGAACACCCATGATCACACCTATGGCTGCATTCCCCCAAAATGGTAGAAAATCAGCTAAGAGCCCAGGTGGAAGAGCTTCTGATTTCTCCAAAGGAACAGAACTCTCACCCCCTCACTCACTCTTGCTGGTAAGTCTGGCCTATTTTTCTTGACATACTATTGATATGTGTGCATGCCCGTTAGAATAAATTGGTTAAAAGACTGTCTGGCTTATAGAGTATGCTATGCTTGTGAAAGAACCTGGCCTAGTTACTGAGCGAAGCCCTGGTGCATAAGCTGACTGATTCCTAACCACATACGAGGGAAGACAACTTAGAGACTGCAAGGTCCCTGCCTCAGCGCATAAGCTGACTGATTCCTAAGCACTGACTTTGGACCCGTCACAAGGTGCTCAAGACAATTGTTTTTAATCATTTTATTGGGGGCTCATAAAACTCTTATCATAATCCATAAATACATCCACTGTGTCAAGCACATTTGTACATTATTTAAGATCTTCTGAGTTTATTTGTACAGTAAAGAATCACTTTATAAGGAAGTTAATTACCATGTTGTCTTGCATTGTTATAGAAAATGAGACATACCAACTGATAAAACAACACAGAAGACCACATTTAATCTCCTCTGGCATCACAAGTAAAAAGGAGAATCCAACTCTACACAAACCCAAGGCCAATTGCCAAAAGGCAGGGGTCAGACGGGCCTCCACCCTCTAGCCTTCCTTCACCCTTTTGTGACCACCATCCACAACACTCTACTTTTCTGCTAGGCTCAATAATTGTTTGCAATGGTCACTCAGAACTCACAATCAAGTAGGTTTATTCAGGAAATTAACAGGTTTCCAAAAGACAATGTATTAGTCTGGGTACTTTAGAGAAATAAATCCACAGAAACTAATGTATTAGAGACAATTTTATATAACAGGTAAGTGCACATCAAGAAAATATCCCAACCCAGTGCTTCCCAAACCCACAAGTCCAACATTAACCCATTAACCCATATGTCCAACACCAATCCGCAAAGTCCTCCTCCATCTCACAAAACAGACGCAATGATGCCGACTGCAGGAGGAAAGCTGAGTCAGTGAATGTGTAAGCATCTCAGCACTGTCAGGGTGCTCCAGCACTCAGGGCTGCATCAAGGAAGGTCCATGTGACTTCTTGAGAATACCTTGCAGGAAGAAAGCCTTGTCAGCTGAAGCAAGAACTGACTAAGGCAGCTGCTCCCTGGTCCAATCATCACAAAGCAAAATACCCGAGAATAAGAAAGGTGAGGTTCACTGAGCCATGTATCCCTCCGCCCTTCAATTAACCACACATCTGTTTATTGGCCAGGTTGGTAGAATAAACTACCTCAATCCACCCCTTGCGAAATTGGAACCTGTACATAGTTCTTTAGCTTCATGATTGCAATTAAGTAACACCTACACTTTAATCCTGCGAATATGTTCCCCCACCTATGAAAGTTTGTAAACCAACCGCTTCATTCCTTTATCCCCCACCAATTTTGAGTATCCAACTTATATACTGCCCACCCACTTACATTAACCCAGCGCTCTGAGAAGACAATCATAGTTTTTGACATCAAGAGTTTTCATTCCAGTTGGAACCTTGTGAATGCTGCATCCATAAGCAAATTCAAATCTGGACAGGGCATCCATAAAGTCAACAACAATATGAACCAGTTCACAGGCTCAAAAATCTCCATCTGGTCGGCTTCTGGTCAACTCAATGTGGGCTGCCTCACTCAGACTCCACAGGGTGCCCATTGGTCACCTTACTTTTAGACCATAGGCTCTCACCCAGTACTCAACAAGCCTAGCCCCCTTGTGCTAGGTCATGAACCTTAGACCAGTCAATCCGCTCACAGCTTCTCCTTTTTTTCCTGTAAACCAGATCCACAGGTGTCAGCGGTCAAACTCAACCCATCTCTTTATTGCTGCATTTTTCCCACTTCCATTCAACAAATAGATCCAGGCATTTCAGCCTGCTCACCGGCATCCTTTAACATTCAGTCCCAGAGAATAGTTTTCTTCATGGTTCCAGAATTTTTTCTACTTCTGACAAAGACTACTGGTTCCTGAGAACTCCAAAGCACTGGGTAGGGCATATATTTTCAATGCTTTCTTTGCAGACATAGCCTAAACCCATCTAAAGATCAAATTTTAATGGCTGAAAGCAAGTGAGCTTACAAACTTTCTATTTTCCTACTTCCCATATTTTTCCCAGAAAGCAACCAAATAATGTGTGGCTTTATCTGACCTCTGGCTAGACAAAGAAAAGCTACCATGAGGGAGAGGTCAAACAAACATCTACTCTCCATCTTATGATTTGTTTCTCCTATACCCCACTCCCAAGATACCATAATATTAGTCTAAGTACTTGGAAAAACAAATCCACAGAAACTCATGTATGAGAGATTTTCATATAAAGGTTAAGTGTGCATCAAGAAAACATCCCAACCCAGTGCTGCCCAAGCCCATAAGTCCAACATTAACCCATATGTCCAACACTCATCCACAAAGTCCTCCTCCATCTCACAAAACAGATGCAATAATGCTGACTGCAAGAGGAAAGCTGAGTCAGTGAGTGTGTAAGCATCTCAGCTCTGGCAGGGGTCTCCACACGGCTACTCCAGCACCCAGGGCTGCATCAGGGTAGGTCCATGTGGCTTCTCCTCAGGAATATCTTGCAGGTAGTGAGCCTTGCCAGCTAAAGCAGAGAACTGGCTAAGGCAGCTGTACCCTGGTCTGAACATCAGAAAGCAAGAGACCTAAGAACTAGAAAGGTAAGGCTTACTGAGCCATTTATCCCTCTGCCCTTCAATTAACCCCACATGTGTTTAACGGCCAGGTTGGCACAATAAACTAACTACCTCAGACAAGATCAAAAAACATTCTGGTTATAGTCATTAATCCACATTATCTCTTTCTTCTGCTACCAGCCAAGTCTCTTGCCAGTCCTCTGCCTCTCACTTACATGGTTCCTAGCCTCTGTCTCAATGGGCCAACCAGTCAGCCTGCTGCTCTGCCTCACAGTCTTACGTATTAGTGCTACTCCTCGCTTCTATCCCATGGTCTCCTTGCCTTGGTATCTGATCCTAGTCAGGTTCCTTTGTTCTACCCCAATGTGTCCATGCCATTGATGCCTTTGGTCTCAGGCTCCATCACTTCAGAGAACTCCAATATGCCCCACTGGAGGCTCTTCTTCCTTGAGCATTCTGGGATTTCTCTTTCTCTGCTTTTGAGAAGGCTCTTATACACAGAGGAATGGCTTTGATGGAAGGATATTTTTGTCTTTCAGCAGAATATTCTCCAGGAAATAAAGGGTGGGTGACTTCGTTCATACCCTCTAGTAAGGTGGAGACTGAGAATGCATCCCACCTTAATCTTGTCTGTTAGCATAAGATAATGCCGTCCAAAATGGCCACAGGGATAGAGGCTAGAATTTATAAAGCAACACATAAGTGAGTATAGCTACAAGGGTCACATTAATTAACTGCATCTCACTTGCTAAGGTTCGGGTGGTGCAAACCATTAACATGTTTGACTTCTAACTGAAAAGTGATAGTTAAAGTTTGCACAGAGGGAGACTCAGAAGAAAGGGCTAGCAATCTACTTGCCAAAAGCAGCTATTAAAAATCCTATAGCACTTGGTTCTCCTCTGATACATAGGGAGGGTTACCATTACTTGAAATCAGCTTGGTGGCAACTGTCTTTTATTTTTTCTCCTCTTAGATAAAACCTGACTTAACTGGAGCACTAATTTTATACAAAATAAAGAATGTGCACTGCTTTTACTTCCTTCTTCTTGTCTCCCAGTTTCCAGGGTTTGTGATGATAGTGGGTAACTTGTCATTATTTTTAAATCAACATGTCCTGGTTAATTGACTATGAAATCAATCATATAACCTCTTTTGAAAGTTGTTTTTGGTGTTTGGTATTTTTCATATATTTTAATATCTATTAAGAATTACATTAATTTTGTTTCATATTTTTGTTTGTCTTGTGGGGAGCAGGTTCACTTTCTTTTATTATTTGGTATTTGTTAGTTTCTCTCACCATGAATTCTCCATTCTTGAAGTTGATGTTTTCTCACTCAGTGCTTTAAAGTGATCCAAATATGTTTTCAGGACACTCACATGGCTTGTTTACCTTTAAGTTCATGCATGCAGAGTATGCTGCTCAGTCTAAAACACTGATGGTCATCATGGGAAGGTATACATTTAGCCAGTGGGAATGCAGAACACTCAGTTAAAATTTTTAAGCTAAATAAATAATAACATATGAGTATAAGGATTCCCCCAATATTATGTGAGCATCTTGCATTTTATCTATCTGTGAAATTTGAGCCGCAATCCTGCTGCCCTCACAATACGTAACCACTGAAGCTATTGCCTCTTTGTGCCACTATGGAGAAGAGGAAGCAAGTTTGAATTTTGATAGCACACAGATAACCTACCCTTATCTGCTTTGATACTCATGGAATTTATTTTTTATTTTTAGATTAAAAATCAATTATCAGATAATTTTAGATATTAAAAACCTTTTGGTAATTTTTATGGTATTCAGACAGCTGAAATTTTCTTTCACATGGCAAAATTTACCATTATTTAATGATAACGCCATACCTCTTTATTTTTCCTGAAATGTTCCAATATTTAAACATTAAATAGTCCACATCTCTGGTCCCTGTCTTTCTTATATTTTCTCCCATTGTCTTTATAGCTTAATTTTCCACCCTGGATTCTATGATGTCAAAATTGGCTTCTATTTCATCAAGCTTATTTTCAAAATGATCTATTTTGTTTTTTAATCCATTCCAATTTTTGAAATTAATTTTTTAATCTCTACACTACTTTCTAAAATCTGTGTAATTTCTTCTCTTCTCCAATCTCTGTTCAGAGTTCATAGAAGAAATATCCTATTAAAACTTGTCAGAAACACAAATCTGGAGTGCTCTTAAAATGTTCCTGTCTGTTTTAGAAACTATATTTCATAGGAAATGCCTTCTCTGCTTCCTCCAAGTGTTCCCTTTATTTTTCATTGTACGGTCTTTTCACTTGTCTGGTGCTTGTCCTCTTCTCCCATTGCAAAAGGTGTGCAACGTTTGTCAAGAGCTGATAGTTGAATCGCACTCGAAATTGTTCCAAGCTATGGGAAGCGAAAGGAGAGAAGAGATAAGGTTCAATTTACTAGAGCTGTACTTTCCGTAGCCTGAGAAGATAGGGCATAAGGGAGCCTGAGGCATTCTTGCAGGGGGTTCCTTCAGATTAGCAGGAAACACAAAATTTCCTGGGAAAGTTCCCTTGTTCTTGACCGAACACTGGCCAGGGAGCACTCTTATTGTCACCCGGGCCTCTTCATTCATGGCAATTGTAACCAAGCATGAGTGGCACAGTGAGTTATAAGAGGCATAATTTCCATCTGCTGAATCCCAAACAGCTGCAATGGGTCTCCTTGTCACACACTGCTAGGCAAATAGGTTTTCCTCTCTGTGCTTCCATGTACATATTCTTTACATGCAAAGAACTCCACATGCCTATTCCAGTTTTGTTGAGTTGACTCTGACTCACAGAGATTGCTAGTGTATTAGAATAGAACTCTGCTCTGGAGGAGTTTGACTAATTGAGTTTTAGAAACAGATTGCCAGGCACTTCATCTGAGGCCCCTCTGGGTTAGCAGCAGAGCATGTTGACTGCACCAGACAGGAACTAAACACATTTCCATAGCACTTAGCTGACAAAATTATCACTGCTTTGTGCTTGAGGTTATTGCCCTTCTCTGTTCTCGAGAGCAGAATCATACCCCATACCCCACCCCACTTTATGTAATAGCTATTCATGTCAGCATGAAAGTTGCATAGGATAAATTTATAATATTTCATAGTTTGCATATTTTTTCTGTCTTCTTTCTGGAATAAAAACAGTCATCTTTTCTTTTGAACAAATGGAATATAAAATAAACTCCACTTTATTATATTTATTATTTTTTAACAGAAACAAACCCAGAGCTACTAGGGTCCTGGAGCAAGGGAACTCTCAACCCCTGCAGCTCAGCACAGACAATTATTCCAGGCCACAGGTGGCCACATTCCACCAGTTCCCACTATCCACACACAGATGGAGGACACTAGGGCACCACCTGACCTCACAGAATACAAACTTCTGGTCAGACCTAAGAGCTTAGCATGTGGCTATCCTGGTCCTGAGGGGTCTGGGGTTGACTCTGAGCATGTTGGGCGCCATCCTCCTCAGGGTCTGGACCAGTAGCACATTCTTCTGGTTCATTCTCGCTGATCTTCATGGACACCTTTGCCCCAGTGCCCTCCTCTGCTGGCTTTGCAGCCTCCGTCTGAACCTTCTCTTTCTCCTCCTGGTCTTTCCTCTTGCATATCATGAAGAGGTGAAGTCTGAGGGATCTGGCAGTGGTGTAGCAGAAACTAAAAATGACACTGAGCTCCGGAGTTGTCTGGTACTGAGGAATGTGGCTCTTGAACTTGAGCCCTGAGTCTGTTGCAGAGCTACATTTTGCACACTGAAAGGAGCACTTGTGTCTTTTAGTGGAAGAGAAAGTCATGCCATTGGTGGTTTCTGCAATGTCCCCTGCTTTACATTCTTTTCCAGATGGCTCACCAGAGGGAAAGGCCCACCAGGAAGTTTGACTTTGGACATCAGGCTCAAATCTAAGTTTCTGCTACTGACATAAGACTAACATGACTCAAGAGGAGGGAGGGCCCAGGCAAGCCAGAGCTGTCTTCCACGCAATCCCCACTAGTGTTGACTTTCTTTACTGTTTCGTGGTCATTGTGGATGTATATTTACAGGCTATTGGGGATGTGAAAGGACTGCTCCCACTGCCAAAGTGGGTAACACTCCCAGACCCAACCATAGCTCATTTTCTTGTGGGACATGTAGCTCTCCTGATCAGGCACCCACTCCTGGCACTGTTGGTAGGTCCAGCTCATAGTCCTCAACTGGGTACTGGCTTCCATCCTGCAGTGGGCTTTAGACCTGCCACAGAGACTAAAGGACAGGGCACTGCCCCAAACAGTTACACCAGTGGCCGCAAGCTCACTGGTGATGCAAGAGTTAGGGAGGCCTAAGAATGTGCCCACCGAAGACCAGAGGCTTGACAGCTCATCCACATTGTCAGGGAACAACATGGGTGGTCTTGATGTGCTGTTTCAGCTCTAACTTCTGAGAAAACAAGGGTGGGCGCTCAAGGCACTAGAAGATGCCCACCTTAGCCTTAGTGGCATTCTTGTAAAAATGCTGCTGGTTGTGCCTCTTCATGTTAAAGACCAATTTACAGGCTTACTTTAAATGAAATAAGCACCATTTTATTTTGGACATTGTTCCATGATGTATACCGTCCAATTTAGCAATGAATTCCATTCTCCAATTTATTCTAAATACTAAGGTCATCCATCAATTTTTAGAATCTGAAAGCTCCTCCATGTTCTTTAGGTTTCTTTGTGAGTGTTTAATAGAGAAACTCTTGCTGAGGAAGCAATCTTGGTTTCATTCTATGATAGGCAAGGTGTCAGGAAAGACTAAATCAAGTGGCAATGGAGTTCCCAAGAAAGTTCCTTCTGATTTATGATGATAGTTCTAACAATATTGCCAAACATTTTACACATTGAAATGACCACGGAGTTATTTTTTACATATCAGAGAACAGTCAGCACATGTCAGAGCCAAGAGTTCAGCTACAAAACAAAAAATGCCTAAGATGTTAATTAACAAAGTTTGGGGGAAAGAACTTCTAATTCCTAATATAAGTCTTTGTTCGTTTGTCTCTAGCACATCTCACACCTAGAATCAATGGAGGTATTAGAGGGAAAAATGTGGAAACTCTCCTAAACTGCATTTGATTTGGGTAATGTGTTATTTATCTGAAATGGAAGGAGAAGAGGCACTCAGGACAAAAAAAAAGAAACTAGAAGTCAATCAATAGCAGGACAGTTACTATGAGTCACAGAAGAAGCCTGAACTATTTTTAGAATGAATCACAGTGTCAAGAGATAAGTGCAGCAGACTTATCTTCCAGTTGTTGTAATTGCCTAGAACCTTCTACAGAATTGTATGGATATTATGATATATTTTCGTTTATCTTGTATTTGGATTTTTAAGAAGCAACTAGGCCAACTTTCTAATAGGAAGCAGGTGTAATTGTAATTTTAAATGTAGTAAAACATAACTACCACCGAGTCAATTCCAACTCATAGTGACTCATAGAACTGCTCCTGTGAGTTTTCCAGACTGTAAATCTTTACTGGAGTGGAAAGCTTCATATTTCTCCCCCAGGAGTACCTGGTGGTTTCTAACTGCTGACCTTGCAGTTGACAGCCCAACACACAATCCTCTACAAACCCATTGCCTTTGATATGATTTTGACTCATGTTATTGCTGTATAGCCGTTTCTGAATTATAGCGACTATGTCCAAGAGGATGAAACACTACCTGATCCTGAGCTGTCCTCACAATTGTTCCTAGGTTTGAGGCCATTGTTGCAACCACTGGGTCAATCCATCTCATTGAGTGCCTTCGTCTTTTTCACTGCCCCTTCACTTTACCAAGCATGATATGCTGATCTCTCCTGATAATATAACCAAAGTACTTGAGACAAAGTTTCACCATCTTTGCCTTTAAGGAACATCCTAGCTGTACTTCTTCCAAGACAGATTAGTTGGTTCTTAGGGAAGTCCATGATACTTTCAATATTCTTCACCATCAACACATTTCAGATACATCGATTTTTCTTCAATCTTCTTTATTCAATATCCAACTTTTACATGCATATGATATGATTGAAAATGGCAAGACTTTGGTCAGGTGTATCTTAGTCTTCAAAGTAGCACCTTGTTTTCTTTCTTTTTTTTTTTAACATTTTATTAGGAACTCATACAATTCTTATCACAATCCATACATACATCATTTGTGTAAAGCACATCTGTACATTCTTTGTCCTCATCATTTTCAAAGCATTTGCTCTCCACTTAAGCCCTTTGCATCAGGTCCTCTTTTTTTCCCTCCCCTCCCCTCCCCGCTCACCCCTCCCTCATGAACCCTTGATAATTTATAAATTATTATTTTGCCCTGTCCAACGTCTCCCTTCACTCCTTTTCTGTTGTCTGTCCCCCAGGGAGGAGGTCACATGTACATCCTTGTAATCGGTTCCCTCTTTCCAACCCACTCACCCTCTATTCTCCCAGTATTGCCCCTCAAATCCTTGGTCCTGAAGGTATCATCCGTCCTGGATTTCCTGTGCCTCCAGCTCCTCTCTTCACCAGTGTACATCCACTGCTCTATCCAGGCTTGCAAGCTACAATTCAGATCATGATACTGGGGCGGGGGTGGAGGGGGGGCTGGAGGGAGGAAGCATTTAGGAACTGGAGGAAAGCTGTATTTTTCATCGGTGCTACATCGTACCCTGACTGACTCATCTCCTCCTCTAGACCCCTCTGCAAGGGGATCTCCAGTGGCCGACAAATGGGCTTTGGGTGTCCACTCTGCACTGTCCCTTTCATTCACTCTGGTAAGATTTTTTTGTTGTTGTTCTAATGATGCCTTATACCTGCTCCCTTCAACACCTTCTGATCGCACAGGCTGGTGTGCTTCTTCCATGTGGGCTTTGTTGTGTGAACTAGATGGCCGCTTGTTTATCTTCAAGTCTTTAAGACCCCAGACGCTATATCTTTTGATAGCCGGGCAGCATCAGCTTTCTTCACCACATTTGCTTGTTCACCGGCTTTGGCTTCAGAGGGTGACATCATAGAATGCCAATTTAATAGAAGAAAGTATTCATGCATTGAGGGAGGTAGCACCTTGTTTTCCAACACGTTGAGGAAGTCTTGTGCAGATTGTCCTAATGCAATGCATAATTTGATCTCTTTTCTGCTGATTCAAAGAGTACTGATTATGGATCCAATCAAGACGAAATTCTGGACAACTTCAATCTTTTCTCCGTTTATCGTGATGTCATCTATTTGTTCAATTTTGAGGATTTTTATTTTATTTACATCGAGTAGTAATTCATATTAAAGACAAATCTTTGGTCTTCATCAGCAAGGGCTTCAAGCCTTTGTCACGTTCAGCAAGCAAGATTGTGTCATCTACCTATTGCAGGATGTTTACAAGCCTTTCTCAAACCTGAAATCACGTTCTTCTTCATGAAATCCAGCTTCTCTGGTTATTTGCTTAGCATACACATTAAATAAGTATGTTGTCATTTTTGGCAGGATCTCCCAGGGACCCAGCAAATTAGTACCAGACAACATAGTGTTCTACTCCATGTTTCTATGAACACTCAGAGATTCTGCAAAGGTGAGCACTTGGGGAATTACAAACCCATATTTCAGGGCTCCCAGAATCTCTGCTAAGTATTATGTAGTCTTCCCATGTGTTTTCTCAGCTGTGAAAATTTTGTTCTTTTTTCAGTGCATCCTGTTGCAATCACTTTTGACTGCCTTATTTGCAGTAAGGAGTGACCTTGTAGTCTGTTAGAGAACTGGCATTTGACCTTCACATAATATGGGGGGCCACCTTTTATGACAGCTTTGCCTCATGGATTCGCTAGAAATAAAGGATGAGATTCCACCATAGATTTCTCTCTCAACCTTAAGAACCTTCTATTTGGGGTTTCAATTTTCTCCTCCATCAACCAACTGCCTTGTGTAATCCTTCATTAGATCTCCCTTTTATTTTTAATAAATAAAATTTTTATGTTAAAGGTATAATTTCACCTCTGGATGGTATTATAAATCATAGGAAAATATGTGTATTTTTTTCTTTTTCAAATAGCTCACTTTTTATTTTATAACATATGTGTGCTTGTGAATTTATTTTAATATTGTGAAAAAATTAATAAAATGACTCATTTGATAGTTTTTTATATGTGTATATCAACCTTAGAACTTGAAACTTTACAGAGAACTTGAATTAGATACTATGTGTTTTTAAAAACTTCAGGAGGTGTAAAAAGGAAAGATTAGTTTCTCTTTTCCCCCTGTGAGCCAGGAGCTTTGTCTTTCAAATTAACTTGAGCCAGGTAAAGATATGTAAATCACTAATCCCAGTGTTTAATTGTTGCCCCGAGAGAGGTGAATGCTACAGTCTGGGGCTGTGGGGAGGCGGTGAGATTGGGGGCTTTTTAAAAATGTTTTATTAGGGGCTCAAACAACTCTTATCACAATCCATACATACATCAATTGTGTAAAGCAAATCTGTACATTTATTGCCCTCATCATTTTCAAAGCATTTGCTCTCCATTTAAGCTCTTTGCATCAGGTCCTCTTTTCCCCCCCTCCCTTCCCGTTACCCCCTCCCTCATGAACCCTTGATAATTTATAAATTATTATTTTGTCATATCTTGCCTTGTCCAACGTCTCCCTTCACCCCCTTTCCTGTTGTCCGTCCCCCAGGGAGGAGGTCACATATACATCCTTGTAATCGGTTCCCTCTTTCCAACCCACTCTCCCTCTATCCTCCCAGTATTGCCCCTCACACCCCTGGTCCTGAAGGTATCATCCACCCTGCATTCCCTGTGCCTCCTGCTCCTATCTGCACCAGTGTCCATCCTCTGCTCTATCCAGACTTGCAAGGTAGAATTCGGATCATGATAGTGTGTGGGGGTGGGGCATGAGGAAGCATTTTTTAAGGAAAAAAGCTCGGGCATGAGGAAGCATTTTTTAAGGAAAAAAGCCCTCCCAAAAATCAGTGTAGAAGGAATGAGTCAAGCACCAGACTGCTAACCAAATTGCCAGCAGTTTGAGCTAAGTGTCCACTACAAGATGATCAGCCAGTCTGCTTTCACCAGGTTTTACAGTTTCAGAAACCTTGGAAAGCAGTCTCTACTCTATCCTATGAGTCAGAAACAACTCATTGGCCAGATTACTTTAGATCAAATGTAGATATTTTTAAGCAATCTAAAAAGCTAAATTTAGATAAAATAAGAAAAATCACCTTGATTATTGAACTTTATTTCAGTAGTGTCTTATATATAGGTAATTTTTAAATCTTTATTTTGTTGATACTAAAATTGAGCTTGTTATGATTCAAAGCCCACATACTTTTTTTGGTAAGAAAAAAATCTATCTGTATTTAAGTATGCTAGTGTTTGCTTATTTTAAAGGGCTATCATGAGAGATATATAACAACAATATTTAAAGAATTCATTGATAGTAAATTTATTTGATATAGTCAAAACTATATCTGACTAGCAGTTTAATGATATGTTTTTTTGGGGGGGCATTGATATAACATTAACAAATAACTGAGGTTCTTGTTGAACTAACAAATGTTGTGGAATCATTAGCTTGAAAGCCTAACTTATCCTTTGAACGCTCTGGCTTTCAGGTGAGGATCAAATGCATTTACTAAATTACATGGTCTTGAAAAAAAACTCATGCTCCAGCATCCTCTCTTAGATCATTGTAGATTCCTAACAAGTTCATGGGAAATCATATCATGGAGACTTACTTCCTCTATTTTTAGTTAACCTAATGCATGCCGTGTTTGTTTTGTTCTTCATCCAGGTTTTGGACTTTTTAAAAAAAATCACGTTCTGTGCTTTTCTAGTATGCTTATTGTGTCCTAGACCTTACTCTGTTGTGCACATCTAAGAATTATATTTTTTCTTAGTAAGTTACAATTTTAATTGCTAATTTGTTTCTTTTGAATCTATCTACTCGCCTACAGGGTAAATTAAAACCTTTTTAACTTTGATGCTTTTCTGAATGATACAGCTTTAAATAAATCTTCCTTGATTTAAACTGTGTGTGTATTTACTTCAATTATTAAAGCATGGCATATATAAGGTGGCAAACCTGCATGACATGATGTCACATATCCTGACTACTTAATGAAGACCACATTAAGAGCTGAGGGAAAATAAGATACAATGGTTTGTAGCAAGTTTTTGTATTTTTGTTGTTGTTGTTTTAAGGTCACTATGTAAGGTCTCTCTCTCTGGGACTAGATTTCAGCCTCGGTCCTTGGCTCCGCCCGAGAAAGATTTCACGCCGAAGCCAGACTCGTGATCCAAGTGAATTTAATGAGAGTTAAAAGAAGTTTCAGGTTTTACGCGGCACCCATAGGATTCCTTTGACCATGCAGCCTGGCAGAGACTGCCCCAGGTCACACAAAGATCTCTCTCCTCCCAGGAAGACGACCAGACCACCCAAGCAAGACCTTCTCCCTCTCGGTTCCTGTCTTCTTAAGGGTTCCTGTCTTCTTAAGGGTTCCCGCAGGAGGTGTGGTGAACGACCCCAGGTCGATCCCATTAGCTGAATTGCAATCACCTGGCCCAGGTGGGCTATTCCAGGTGTAACGCCCATCTGAGCCCACCAGCAGGAAAATCCAGCTTTGTCCTTTGCTGGCTCTCCTGGGCATGTGTAAATGGACTTCCCAATTACCTAGGCTAAGCTACCTAACAACTTTGCTGAAGGTTCTTACAGCACAAATGTTGCCATCATTATTTTCTAAACACATTCTATTTGAGCCCTTGGTATCAGCTACTCTTTTGACCCTCCCTTCCTCCTCCCACCTTCATGACTCCTTGATAAATTATAAATTATTATTTTCATATTTTACACTGACTGCAGTCTCCCTTCCTTTGCGGTCTCTTACCCCCTCCTCTCCCTACCTCCCCCTACCCTCCTGGTATCACTACTCCCATTTCTGTTCCTGAGGGGTTTATCTGACCTGGATTTCATGTGTCCTGAGTTCTTGTCTGTACTTGTGTACATGCCCCAGCCTAGCCCACAGTCAGAGGCAAGATTGGGGTCATGAAAGTGAGAGGTGAGAAAGTCTCAAGGAATCAGAGGAACGCTGTGTGTTTCATCAGTACTTTATTTCATCCTCATTGACTCATCCCTTCCTCATGAACCTTCTACGAGGGCATGTCCCATTGTTGACAGATAGGTTTTGGATCTGTGCTCTGACCCCTTATTCTCAACAATATGTTTTTTGTTTATTTGTTTTGGTCTTCTGATGGCTGTTACCTGATCCCATCAAAATTTCATGATCACACAGGTTGGTGTACTTCTTCCATGTGGACTTGCTTCTCTGCTAGATGGCCGCTTTTTAAACTTCAAGCCTTTAAGACCCCATACACACTATCTTTTGACACCTGGGCACAATCAGCTTTCTTCACCACATTTGCTTGCACACCCATTTTTTTCTTCAGTGATCATGCTGGGAAGGTGAGTGTCAATGAATGCCACAGTGTTAGAGCAAAGTGTTCTTGCATTGAGGGAAGTCTTTGAGACCCAAAGTCCGTCCACTTTCTCAATGTATTGCCATATAAATATATGTACCTATGCCAATACCTCTATTTTTATGAATTAATATATTTACATAAGTGCATACCTATGTTTATACCTCTGTCCATAGCTTTCCTCTGTTTCCTTTTATCTTTCTCCTTTCCCACCATCACACTTGCTCTTCTTCGGTATCTCAGTAATTCCTCTCAGCTGGATTGCGGTTGCTCCAACACCCCCAGGATCTCTTCGTCCTCCTTATTGTTGATTTTCATTCCTTAGTTGTTCCCCTGTCTATGGCATTGTTTGCTTACTGCTCCCTTCCCAGCCTCCTTCTCCAAAGTTCCTCTGGAACCTTCAGGCCCGAGGCTTTCACATCAGGCTTGCTTCCCATGTCACTAGCTTATTTCGGTAGGTAAAGCAACAATAATATAGACAATACAAAAAGAAAACAAAAAATTGAATAAAGAGAGGAAAAAATACAAATAGGAAAAAATGCATATATACTACTACTCCTACTTCTACTGCCCCTACTACTACTACTAATAATAATAATAATAAACTGCCAAAAAAACTGATAAAAGCATAGATAATTCCAGGCCTGTCCACTGACCTTTATTACTATCTCCTCACTGGTCCTCGGGAGTTCGAGGAACTGCTACTCCTAAGCTTGAAGTCTATTTGGGGGTCTCCTCAGGGGCTTTGTGACTTGGCGTGGCTCCTGTTGCTGATTTGCTATGTTCCCTTCTTGGTTCTCCCCACCATGGGGGGTTCAGACTGGACTCAGCCCCCACCATGTGTCCCTAATATTGTCCTCTGTCACAGTATTACCAATGAGGGGTCATCATGTCTTGAGCTGTTGTTGGCCCTATAGTCCTCTCTGTGCCTCTCTGTGCAGGGCTTGGTATGCCAGTATGGGGTCTAGACCGTCACTCTCCTTTTCCTTCTTGGTTTGTTTCGGTGCAGGAGTGGCAGGCAGGCCCCTCTCCCAACCTATAGGTTTAGTGTTGTTCTCTGTAGCACATATTTCTCAGGAAGTTTTGTAAAGGTAAAACAAAAGTGGTCTGTCTTTAAAGCAGAAAGTCTGGTGGTACCAGGATGTAAAAGATAGTAAATGCAAATGTGATGGCATCTGGGAAGATGTAAAAGTTTTGTGGGACAGTGACATTTTCTATCTTTGATCCAGGATACATGAAACAATGAAATGTTTTGAAACTTTTACAATACTAGACCAACTTTCATTGATTTAGTCACAAGATGGCAAAAGGCAGGTGAATCGTTCACCTCAAAATGTTTCTATAACTAGTAATACGCTCTAAGTAGCTATCTTTATGTATCTTAACCGTACAATTGCGCCTGCCGGACCTGTGATCATTTGTTGAGGTCTCTGTCCCCCGACACATCCTGGTCCTCTGGGCCAACCAAGCCCCAAGGTCCTTTTGGCAGGACAGTCCCGTTTTTAATAATTTGTCCCCGTTCCGTGGTGTTTTTAAAAAGTCCTGGTTTTTTTAAAGAATGCACAACAAGCTAGGGTATATGGTTTTCGACCTGCCATGTGGCTATTTTGCCAGGATATGAGTTTTATCAATGGTGCCCCGCTTTACCAATGTTAAAATCTGGTCACCTTACCCAAGAACGTTATTCCTGCTCAGAGTAGTCAATGCATGAGGAGGACCATAGGGCTGACCCCACAATGGGACACAGCGTCACTCACTGAACCAAGGCACCAAAGTGGCCAGCACTGGAGACACAGTGCAGGAATAGTGCCCGGTTTGCCCCATCATGCTGGGCTGAGGCACTGAGGGCGTGCAGTGGAACAGGAGGGTGAGCAGAGTGATGAAACTTCAGGGGAATACCAAAAATAGACTTTGAAGACAGTGTGTCACCCCATCAGTCTAGAATGGAAAACACTCATAAAGGTAAATAAACAGGCCTTGAACTATTTATAGGCTTCTCCATTTTTGTCAATGGCTTTCTTTCTGTTATTATTATTTTGTGTTTGTTTTTTTGCTGTTGTTATTGTTTGGTTGGTTTTGAAGTCCTCTGTTGTTTTATTTGTCTTTGCCTGGTTTTTGCACTTATTAATGTATCTGCATGTCTATTTAGATGAATAATTTGGAGATGAAAAGAATGGGACCAGTGGTTCAGGGAGGGGGGATACGATACGGGAAAAGGGGAAGTGGGAGAAAGGAAATGGCGGGGGATGGGGGACCAACCCAGGGACAAGGGAAGAACAAGTGATCCAAAATCAGTGGTGAGGAGAGTGTAAGAAGCCTGGTAGGGATTGATCAAGGGCAATGTTACCTAGAGGAAATACTGGAACTCAAATGAAGGCTGAGCATGATAGTGGGACAAGAGGAAAGTAAAAGGACAAAGAACTAGGAGGCAAAGGACATTTATAGAGGTCTAAATACAGGCATGTACATATGTAAATATATTTATATAGGATGATGGGGAAATAGATCTATGTGCATACATTTATAGGTTTAGTATTAAGGTAGGTCGCAAAAAGACATTAGGCATCCACTCAAGTACTTCCTCAATGCAAGAACACTTTGTTCTATTAACTTGGCATTCCATGATGCTTCCTGACGCAATCGATGAAGACAAAGTGGGTGCATAAGTAAATGTAGGGAAGAAAGCTGATGGTGCTGGGCTATCAAAAGATATAGCATCTGGGGTCTTACAGGCTTGAAGGTAAACAAGCGGCCATCTAGCTCAGAAACAACAGAGCCCACATGGAAGCACACCAGTCTGTGTGATCACAAGGTGTTGAAGGGATCAAGTATCGGGCATCAAAGAACAAAAAATCATATCATTGAGAATGATGGGCAGTGCAAAGTGGGGACCTAAAGTCCATCTGTAGACACCTGGACATCCCCTGACAGAAGGGCCTCAGGGACGAGGTGAGCCAGTCAGGGTACAGCATAGTGACAATGAAACATACAACTTTCCTCTAGTTCTTAAATGCTTCTTCCCCCCCACTATCATGATCCCAATTCTACCTTACAAATCGTGCTAGACCAGAGGATGTACACTGGTAAAGATAGGAACTGGATATAAAGGGAACCGAGGACAGATGATCCCTTCAGGACCAGTGGTGAGAGTGGGGATACCGGGAGGGTGGAAGGAAGATGTGGTAGAAGGCAGGAACAGACCAAAAGGATCTACACATAACCCCCTCCCTGGGGGACGGACAACAGAAAAGTGGGTAAACAGAAATGTTGGACAGTGTAAGATGTGATAAAATAATAATAATTTATAAATCACCAAAGGTTCATGAGGAAGAGGGGAGCAGGGAGGGAGGGAAAAATGAGGAGCTGATACCAAGGATTCAAGTAGAAAGAAAAAGTGTTCTGAGAATGATGATGGCAACAAATGTGCTTCACAAAATGGATACATATATGGATTATGATAAGAGTTGTATGAGCCCCCAATAAAGTGATTTTTTTAATGTGACTTGAGAAGTAACAGGTTATAAATTAGAATAACAGTAATATTTCCTGCTAATTTCTTAAGAGATTTTTGTATCTTAATAGATGAACATTTTATTGTCATAATCATGCCTTTGCTGACATACAATCTGAAGTTTTATAGAATGTAATTGGTACTAGTGTTATATAAACACACACACATATTTCCTAGTACTTCTTATTCTTGAAACAGATATCTTCAGGCCTTAGTCTTGTGAGTTATTTTCAAACTTTTAACCTAAAATTGTTGTTAATATGTCTGTTCTTCCTCTGACTTTCATGGAAAGTGGGATAACTCAGGTGAAGAATTTTAAAAGTTCTTTTAAAACTTTGCCTCTTTAAAATAAATAAATACTGGTGCCTAAAAGCCATTTAAATGAATTTAAGTTGTTCAACGAAACTAGTTTCCCAAAATATAGAAAGCAGTTCCCACATTATAGTATTATCCTGTATTTGCTTTAATTTAATAGACACTCCTACAATGGGTTTCAGGGAATTTCAATGGAAATTCATGACCAGAGGAGAAGGTATGTTTGTCTCTAAAACGGCAATTTCATTTCTGTTGGTGGGTAAACTAGGAAAGGATAGCCTACACTTTGTGAAGCATTTAACATTACTTGCATGGATTCCCCAAAGGGAAAATGGACTCTGTATTACCAGATATACTAGAGTATAAGCTGACCCAAATATCAGCCAACACACCGAATTTTACCATAAAAACTACACTAAAATGTGCTGAAACTCTCAGTTTATACATGAGTATATACAGTATGTTGTTAGTTATGCATTTTTAACTTCTTTTCTTCCTTGGTTGTGATAAAGGCTGCCTGTATTTCAGATTTTTTAAAAAATCATTGTTAATTGGGAGTTAATACAAACATCATTCCATAGTTCAATCACATCAGCTGTACTTTACCATTGCTAAACGAATCACTTCCCAAGCATTCTTTTCCTTCCTGAACTCCTTGACATTGTCTCCCTTTTAACCCACCTCCTCTCCCACCACCACCACTGTACCACTACCCTGATCCCTGAAACCCTGATTCTATACTTGCTGTTCATATACCAAAAAACATATAACACAATTTCAAGATAAGCACATCTGAGATAAACCCTAATATGAACAAAGAAAACAAAATACAATGCAGAAAAGCAGGTCAGATGCACCATGCATCAGAGAGGGAACGATGGTTTAACTGTTCAAGTCTGATTTATCCCTTTTGTCTTCTGTACTTCTTTCTCCAATGCACTCTGTTTAGTAATCACTTTCCTCCCATCCCTCAATTCTGGAGAGAGGGAGATCACTGGAGGCTTACCCTATGTAATTCCCACAAATATATCTTGGGCTCCCACAGTCATCCACAGACTTCCGCAAACCAAATGCTCACAATTTAGTCTCTGACATTAATCCCTCCTTCGATTCGGGGTCATATGGCTTATAATCCTTCAGTGACTGATGAGGGTGTGCTTCTTCCATGTGAGCTGAGTTGATTACTCACTTAGATGGCTGCTTGTTTAGAGAAAGGTCTTTAAGACCTAAGGCACTATTTTATCTGTTAGCTGGGTATCATCTGATTTCTTGACCACATTTTGCTATAGCATTCATGTCTACTGTGTTCCCTACCTTAGGATGAGTATCCAGCAGGGCCCAAAACCCATTCTTGGAACTATGTTGGGGATTTTTTAGTTTATTTACTTCTTCGTTTGTTTGTTTTAACTGCTTTTGGCTCCCTTTCAAAACCTCCTTGTTAATTTATGGTAGAGAGTCTAATTGATCATCTCTCTGGGGCATAGCAATCTTCCATTAATATTGTCTTTGCGTCGCTCCTGGTTCTAATATTTTAAAGCCCTTTTGAGAGAGGGATAATGGACCAATGTAGGCTAGCACCATATCACAGTACCTAAATAATTCACTTGTGCTGAATCAATCATTTTGTGGCTGAGCGCTATTTACACAATGGGGGTTAATTGTCTGTAGCAAGGACATTTGCCTACAACAGTTCAAAAATTTTGGTACAGCTGTCTTCTGCTTCCTCAAATACTATGTATTTTCCCACTTAAGTTGTCAGGTTAAAGTGTGTCTGAAAGAATCCAGTTCACCCAATGGAGTTTCCACATTAGATCTCACTGAGGCAGCATCTAGACTCTAGAGACTCTTGAAGATCTAGGATTCAGTGTCCAAGCATTCCATGCCACCCAGCGTACATCCCCAGGATGCACTCAGAAGCCTGGGTCAATGTGGCCTGATCCAGTATACATCACCAAAGACACTTCCCTCCTAATGTCCCCAAAAGCATTGTCAGTCATTCTTCCCCCACAAATAGAGGTCACTCCTGCTCTTCTATGTACAGACTTGTATTTGTGCTCCCCCAGATATGTTTGCTCCTTTCCCCTCTCCTGACTTGTTTTTCCCATCAGTATCCCTCACTCCTCTGATAGGGTAGATTATATATATTTATATAGGGTAGATAGATTTACATGGCAGCCACTCGGCAGACAATTTGACCATTTGATCCCAGCTGGCATGAGGCACCTTCCAGCAATGTGACCTTCAAAATACTTACCGTATATACTTGTGTATAAGCCGAGTTTCTCAGCACATTTTTAATGCAGTTTTGTGGTAAAATTAGGTGTCTAGGCTGATATTCTGGTTGGCTTACACTCGAGTATATGCAGTATCTCGAGCAGATGGTGTATGGTTCATTGGCACCCATCAGGCTTTCTACCAGGCTCTCTGACCCCCAACCAAAACACTTGATGCCTTACAAGACTGAGCTTGTGCCTGTTCCGCTGCTTGTTCCTACGCAGTGGACCCATACCGTATTTGTCCTTTTGTCAATGACAAAGCATAGTGTCTTCCAGATCACTCCATGGCTTGAGGCGTTTCATAGATTCATCACTGTTTGTTTTAGGGATGGGTAGTATTCCATTGTGTGTGTATATTCCAGGGTTTTGCTGTTGTTGGTTATCCAATGCTCTATTGATGGGAATTTATGCTGTTCCCAATTTCTTATTACTGTGAATTGTGCTGCAAAGAACATAGGGGAGCATATGTCTGTGTTCTGTTTCTTATTTCTTTGGGGTATATGCCTAGTAATGGTATTGCTGTCTTATGGCATTTCAATTTTAGGAATTGCCAAATCATATTTCACATTGGCTGCACAAGCCTACCAGCAGTGGATAATAGTTCCAATCTTACCACACTCTCTCAAACATTTGTTCTTCTCCATTTTTTAAAAATTAGGCCCCAGTTATGAGTGTTAGATGGTATCTCATGGCTGCTATTTGTGTTTTCTGACTGGCTAGTGACCTGTCCAAACATATTTCCTTGGGTGTTTATTAGTTATTCAAATTTCATCCTTTGTGAATTATCTGTTCAGGTCCTTTGCCCACCTTCTCAGAGGGTTATTAGTTTTTTTCTTGTTGTAGGCTTGTAAAATTCAGTAGATTTTAGTAATTAGTCCTTTCTCTGTTATGTCATTACTAAATATCATTTCCCAATCTATGATCTCTCATTTTACTCTTTTAATGAAGTCTTTCAATGTACAAAAATGTTTTTTTTAAAATAGGTCTCACTCATTTATTTTGTCTTCCACGGAGTGTGCTTCCTTTGTTATCTCTGATAGTTCATGTATTTCCTGCACTAGGGCACTTAGATTTGTCCCAGTTGTCTCATTGATGATACTGATAGCTTAGGGTTTTACATTTAGGTCTTCATTCCTCCTTGAGTTTGTTTTTAAGTGTGGGGTGAGATATGGACCTTGTTTCATTCTTTTGCAGGGGGATATTAAATTTTTCCACCACCATTTTTTGAAGAGGGCATTTAATGCTCATTGTGCCTTTGTCAAAAATCAGTTGTCTATATGCTGTTGTTTTTATATCTGGATTTTCTGTCCTGGTCCATTGATAAGATTATCTATCTTTATACCAGCATGAAGCTGTTTTGACAACTGTGGTTATATAGTAGTAGGTTTTGAAGTCAGGTAGTTCAAGACCACCTACTTTATTCTTCTTTTTGAAGAGTTCTTCACACTTTATATAAATTTGATAATTCATTTTTCCATTTCATTAAACTGGAATGTGGATTAAGCTGGAATTAAGCTGGAATGTGGATTGGGATTGATTGCATTGAATAATAGATTGCTTTAGGTAGTATTAACATTTAACAATATTGAGTCTTTGATCCATGAACATAGGATATTCTTCCATTTGGTTTGGCTTCTTGTAGTAAAGTTTTGTGGCGTTTTTGTACAGAGCTTCTGTTTTCCTGGTTAGGTTTGCTATTAGGTTTTTTCAGCTTTTCTGTGACTACTGTGAATGGTATTATTTTCTTGATGTCTTTTTTTTGGTATTATCATCACTGATCTATAAGAATCCAATTGTGTTCTACTTATTAATTTGTGTTTCATTACTCTATGAAACACTACTATTGTTTCCAGCAATCCTATGGGGAATTATCAATATATAAATTCATATCATCTGCAAATAGCCAAAGTTTCACTTTTTCTTTGCCCAATTGCAATCCCTTGATATCTTGTCATTGTCTTACGGTCTTAGTCACAATGTTGACTAAACGTGGGTATAGGGACCACCTTGTCAGGTTCAGTGAAAATATATTCCACTTTTTTTCTATTGAATGTAATACTGGCTGTTGCTTTTTTATATTTAACCTTTATTTTGTTGAGAATTTTCCCTTCTAATCCTATCTTCTTGAGAGATTTATTAGGAATGGTGTTGGATATTGTCAAATGCTTTTTCTGCATCAATTGATATGATTGTATAGTTCTTATATTTTTTCTTGATAATGTGGTAGATAGGTTATGTTAAATGTTTTTCGATTGTTGAACCACCCCTGCATCCCTGGTATGAATCCCACTTGGCCATAATATATATATTTTTGATATGTTGTTGGATTCTGTTGGCCAGTATTTTGTTGAGAATGTTTGCACCTATGTTCATAATGGATATCAGTCTGTAATTCTCTATCCTTGTGGGGTCTTCGCTTGGTTTGGGTATTAGGGTTATGCTGGCTAAATAGAATGAGTTTGGGAGTTTGCTGTCCATATCTAGGTTCTGGAAGAGTTTCTGTAGGATTAATGTCAGCTCTTTTCTGAATACTTGATATAATTCCCCTGTGAAGACACCTGGACTGGGGCATTTTTTATTTGGTAGGCTCTTGTTGACCTATTCTCTTTCTTCTTTTGTTATAGATCTGTTTAAGTTCTTAATGTCCATATGCCTTAGTGTTTTTCTAGACATTTGTCCATGACATCCAGATTATTAAATTTGTTGCAATACAATCTTTCATAATAATGTGTTATTAATCTTTTTATTTCACTAGGGTCTGTTTTGACTTCTGTTTTATCCCTAATTTGATATATTTGTCTGCTCCTTCTTTTGCCTTTGTTAACTTTGCTAGCAGTTTATCAATTTTGTTGATCCTTTCAAAGAACGAACATTTTGCTTTGTTAATTGTTCCATTGTTTTTCTGTTTTCCATTTCATTTATTTCTGCTCTAATTATGATTTATTTTCTTTTGTTTTTGGAAGGTTTATGTTGTTAGCTCTGTTCTAGTTGTTGGATATGTTGTGTTAAGGTGTTGACCATAATTATTTTGTCTTATTTCATGTGTGCACTGATTGCTATAAAGTGACCTCTGATAACTGCTTTTGCTGCATCCCATAGGTTTGGGTATGTTGTCTTATCATTCTCATTCATTTATTGGAACTTCCTCATTTCCTCTCTTAATTGGGATATTGCCCAGTCTTTTTTGAGTGGTGTGTTGTTGAGTATCCAAGTGTTTGTCTTTGTTTTTTATTCTTTCTATTGTTGATATCCAGCTTTAAAGCACTGTGGTCAGAGAGGTGGTTTGAATGATCTCTGTGTTTGAATTTTCTCAGATTTGCTTTATGGCCTATATGGGCTATTTTAGAATATGAGTCATTTGCATTGGAGAAGAACGTGTATCTTTTTGCTGTTGGTTGGAGATCTCTGTAAACATCTAGAAGGTTGTATGTTCAATTCTTCAGTTTCTTTATTGAGTTTCTTACCTGTTGGTCTATCTTTCTATTACAGTAGTATATTGAACACCTAGTATTATTGATCTGGTGATTTCTCTTTTCATTTCTTTGAGGCTCTGGCTGGTGAATTTCAAGGGTTTTTTGTGGATGCATATATGTATATTATGGTTATGTGTTCTTGGTCGATTGATCCCTTGAGCATTGTAATGCCCATTCTTGCCTCATTATTTTGTGTACCTTTAAGTGTATTTTGTCAGAGATTAATATTGCCACCCTTGTTTTGTTTTTTGGGGTTTTTTTTGGTGAATGTGTTTTGTTTTTTGCCATTAGTTTGGTAAATCTTCACCAGTTTTTGTCTCTCTACCTATTTTTGTCTGTGTGCTTGAGATATAGCTATTGAAGGCAGCAGATTGATGGGTCTTGTCAAATCCAGTCTGTTACTCTTTGTCTTTTGACTGGTATATTTAGTTCATTGACATTCAGTGTAATTAAATCTAAATTTAGATTAATTGCTGTAATCTTGTATTATTTGTGCTTTGTATTTTCCTTCCTTCCCCTTTTTGGGGGTGGTGTATGTGTGATTTGTTTATTCATGTCTTTGTTTATCCACTACAGTTGTCATATTTGGGGTACCATTTTAAGTGTGGTGGCTTCTGGGGTGTTGAACTCTGTGGTGGTCACATGTTTGACTGATGTGGTTGCTGGTTTTGTGCCCATAAACAACTGGACAGTATTTTTTTGTACTTAGTTCTTATGAATTCTCTAAATATTTCCTTGTTTGAGGAACCTTCTATTTCTTCTTCAACTTTGATGGAAAGCTTTGCTGGATAAATATATAATTTGACTACTATGTTTTGATGTTTTATTTGATTTGGCTTGGTGGGGGAATAGTGGCGTTTAATCTATTTTTTGTTCTCTCTGTTTCCTGAATAGTTAGTTATTGTATCCTACTTGGGGAAATTTTCTTCCAATAATTCCCTTACTATTTTAACTGTAGACTTATTTGTTACTTCCAGCATAAAGGCAAAAGACAAGGAAGAGGAGTCATCCCCATTGCCTCACTTATAAAAAGGCCATACCTCCTAAGAGGCATCACCAGTCTGTGACCTGATTTACAGGTTTTATTCCACCCCTACACTTTCATACAAATTCAAGTTCACATACATACAATCTACCTACCACAAGCTATTATCTTTCTCAGGAATTTGTTTTTCTTGGGAAAAGGTTTCAGTTTTGGGCAGTTTGGGCAGTCATGTGGTTGATTTTCATGAACTATTTTTTGTCTCTTTCTCAGTGGGTGTTTGCACAGCCTTAATCCCAACTGGAGTCTAAAACTTCAAAATGCAAGGATGTCTGAGATATTTAGCCTAACTAGTTGGAAATTCACAGAACTCCTTTATAAAAAATCATTTTATTAGCACATGCTTCACATGTCATACAATTTAATCATTCAATCATATTAAGATTTGTTCAGTCATCACAACAATCAATTCCAGGACATTTTCTTCTTGTCCTCATGTTGTTTGCTCCCCATTTCCCTCCATCCTCATCCTCTCCAGGCATGCCTCAGCAATTATCACTCAAGTTACTGTCTCTGTAGGTTTAACTATCCTGAATTTTATATACAGAAAATATTATAAAACAGGAACAAGAAGAAAGCAAGCAAGAAAACAATAACAACAAATAAAACTGAAAAATCTCAATCAAAAAGAAAGCAAAAAATCATAAAAACTGAAATAACATTAAAATGGATCAAAAGGTAAGGTATTACTTTTAACCTAATTACCTAAGCCATATCAAATTTACAATGCTCTCTGTCTCATAGCAAAGTTTTCACATCCATAGGCCAAACTCAGAGGAGATTCAATGGAAGCTCAATCCATGTGGGGATTCTGCAATTGAGTTTCTTTTTTCCACTGTCTTCCATGCCATCTGCAAATGGTGTTCACAATTTAAGCTCTGATACCATTCCTCCTTTGAATTTTATCATTTATAATTCCTGAATCACACAGCTGGTGTGCTACTTTCATGTGAACTGAGTTCCTGCTCCTTTAATTGGATTATTAATTTTTTTCTTGTTGCAGTGTTTCCTTTTTTATGTTTTAGAAGTGAATCCCATGTCTAATGCATAGTTGTGGGTTCTTTTCTACCTCTTTTGGTGAAGGCTTTTAATGTCTTATTTTTAGTAGGTCCCAGTTATCTACCCTGTTTTCTGTGTGTGTTTCTTTCATTTTATTTGATAGTATGTGTATACCTTGAGATTGTCCTTGTACATGGAGTGAGATATGGATCCCATTTTGTTCTTCTACAATTGTAGATGCAATTTTGCTAGCAACATTTGTTGAAGGGACTGTTCCTTTAAATGTTTTTGGCCGTTGTTAAAAATAAGATATTTGTAGGTGGATAGATTTAGTTCTTGGTTGTCTATTCCACGTTGTTTCTATCATTATAATAGCTTGAGGCTATTTGAACTACTGTGATTGTATAATAGGTTTAAAATCCAGGATGTCAGAGGCCTCCTACTATCTTGTTCTTCTTTAATGCTTTATTTATTCTGGGTCTCTTTCCTCTCCATATACATTTAGAATTTTGTTTTTCCATTTCTTTAAAGAATGATACTGACACCTGGATTCAAGTTACATTATATTTATAGGTTGCTTTTTGTAGTATTGATTTTTTCACAATGCTAAACCTTCCTATCAATGAATATGGAACATTTCCCATTCAGATAGGCCTCTTTTGGTTTCTGGTCAAAGGGTTTTATAGTCTTCTTTGTACAAGTCTTTTGTTTCTCTGGTTACACTTATTCCTGAATATTTCAACTTTTGTGTGACTATTGTAAATGGTATTATTTTCATGATTTGCTCTACCTTAGTATACAGAAATCCAATTTTCAGTGTTGATATTATACTTCACTATGCTAATAAATCTTTCAATTAATTTCAATAATTTTAAAAATTATTTTCAATAATTTTCTTCTCTACTTTTGGGGGGTTTCTGTATATAGAAACATATCATCTGCAAATAGAGTGCATTTTTCACCTTGTTTGCTAACTTGGATGCTTTTAATTTCTTTTTGTTGTCTAATTTTTCTGCCTAGAATTTCCAGTGCCATATTGAATATGGATTGTGATAAAGGGCATTCTTGTTTAGCATCCCTTTTCCGGGAGAATGCTGAAAAAGTTATATTTTCAATCATTTCCTTTGACCCACCTGAGAGGAAGTGTTCCATTTCCACCACACCACTTCTTCCAGAAATTCAGCCTGCAAGGGAACACCTTGACACGTACCCATCTTTAACCTTTATTCAGTCTGACAGCAGTGCTGAAGAAGCCAGACTAAGTCATTAGTCATTAGACTAAGTCATTAGACTAAGATAAGTTCCCCAGTTCTGCTCATTTTGCCAACATTATATGATGCACTCATCTTCATTGCAAGAACCCATGGACCTGGCCATCCACTCTAATTCAAATGTCACATTCTGGGATATGTATCTTCTGCTCAAGGAGAAATTAAACCCTGACCCAAAAAAATCCATAAATCACAGACCAAACTACTCGGCTAAAATATCATGCTGGTGCTGAAAGCTACTGGGCTTTTCCCTTCATTTCAAAAGCCTGCCTCAAAGGTCTGGAGCCTCATAATTCTCTTCATCATCACTGCCTCTGGGAATGGTCCAGTTGTCCAGAATATAGAGTTCACCAGACACTCAACAATTTTCTCTTAAGGTAAGTGTGGGTGCACTTGGAGAGTTGCATTTTCATCCAAGATAACTATAAATAAAAATGTCAGGTCTTAGAAATGATCCACTTCACCTTTTCATCTTCAATCCTGTGTCACCTGTTTGGACTTGTATGAATCCTGAAAAGAGGTTGCATGAATAGAAGCAGTTCCTCATTTGCTGATTGCTAAAAAGTTTTTAAACCCCACTCCCATTAGCTCTAAACATGACAACTCTAAGTCAGTTTTCTCTTCTCTCTAAACTCACAGTTCTCATAAAAATGAAAGGAAGAAAGGGAAGAAAGAAAAAGCACAACTATAAGAGGACACAGATATTAGTCTCATATTATTAAATAATACTTCAGAGTTTAAAAAGTGCTTCACCTAAAAAGCCCACATGGAAGAAGCACACCGTCCAGTGCGATCACGAGGTGCCAATGGGACCATGTATAAGGCATCATGCAAAAAATATATATATTTGTGTATATATGTATATATATATACATATATACCATATTGAATGAAGGGGGAAGTGCAGAGTGGAGACCCAAGGCCCAAGTATCGGCCAATGGAGATCCCCTCATAGAGGGGTTTAGGAGAGGAGGTGGGTCAATTAGGGTGGGAGGTAGTACCGATGAAGAACACAGCTTTCCCCCAGATCCCGGATGCTTCCTCCCCACAACTACCATGATCCAAATTCTACCTTGCAGGGCTGGATAGGGCAGAGGTTGTACACTGGTACATATGAGGGCTGGAGGCACAGGGAATCCAGGGTGGATGATACCTTCAGGACCAAGGGTGTGAGGGACGATGCTGGGAGAGTGAAGGGTGAGTGGGTTGGAAAGGGGGAACTGATTACAAGGATCCACATGTGACCTCCTCCCTGGGAGATGGACGGCAGAGAAGTGGGGGGAAGGGAGACTCCGGATAGGGCAAGATATGACAAAATAACGAGGTATAAATTACCAAGGGCACATGAGGGAGGGGGGAGCGGGGAGGGATGGGGAAAAAAAAAGAGGACCTGATGCAAAGGGCTTAAGTGGAGAGCAAATGCTTTGAGAATGATTGGGGCAGGGAATGTATGGATGTGCTTTATACAATTGATGAATGTATATGTATGGATTGTGATAAGAGTTGTATGAGTCCCTAATAAAATGTAAAAAAAGAAAAGAGGAGGGAAACAAAGAAAATGATTAGGGCAAAGAATGTACAGATGTGCTTTATACAATTGATGTATGTATATGTATGGACTGTGATAAGAGTTGTATGAGCCCCTAATAAATTGTTTTTTTAAAAAAGTGCTTCACATGTATTATTTCAATTGATCATCACAATAATACTATGCAGAATATGGAATAGAACTTAATAGTCCCTTTATCCCAATGGAAATAAGGGAGTTAACCTTGAGGACCCTAATATTGAAAGGCACAACTTGACAGATCCTTTAGAAGCACCAAATTCAATATTCTCTAAATATAATCATAAGACTCATGTATATAGACAGATGAGGGGTAACTTTCACAGGTGTTTTGCTTCATTGGTGAAGTTTCTAAAGGCCCAGTTGTCTGCAGCATGCAAGAAAAGTTGTGCCATTTACTTCCATGACTAAGAAAGTGCATGGTAATAAGTAGGGTCTTGGATAATTGGTGAAGTATAGACAAATTTATAAGTACTCACCTGAACAACGTTTAACAAGACCCAGTAAGCTTCTAACCTGAAATGTGGCTTAGAGCAAGGAAAGATCCTGCCATAGAGTCAGAATGTATGCCAACTTCCCTGCTCTCCAAGCAACATGACTGGATAGGTTCTCTGTTGTCTATGACAGAAAAGTGTCTTGTAGGGAGTCTATGGTAAGCCCAAATAAAATTACATCTCTAGGGGTTTAGATCAAAGTCATGCCTTCTGTGGCAGAGAAATGCTCACTATTTTAAAAGACGCTCCAGGTATGTTATTGAACTCCTACTCGTGGAACACTAAGTAAATATACAATTTTACTTGGATGCAATCCCATCCTCTATATGTCTTATGTTTAGCAGGTGTATCAGATCTTTTGCACACATAAATAGTACATTCAAAGCCTGGCTTAAGTGGAGCCAGAAGGAAGAGTAATTACATACTCAATTGGTCCCATACCCCATGTTACCCACCTCTGTTGTACCCCTCTTCTAAAATTCATGACTATGGACTCCTGGGTATGCCTTGAAACCAGCTTCCAGAAGAGAAAGGAGTTCAAATCCGGTCTACACATGCTGCATGATATATTAGAGCTAACAAGCCATATCGACTGAGGCTATGCTACAACCCAACTTGTGAAAACAATGGTAAAGTAAAACCTTTCCAGTAAGCAGAGATACAACCAGTATACTTGGCTTATAAAGTGTGTTTGAAGAGAGAAATATTCTGGGATATGGAAATACAGACTCTTGGAAGAAAATAAATGGCTTGGCTGATATTCATAAGTCGAGATGATTCAATATGAGAAGTTTAGGGGACCAGAGTAGTGGTTCTCAACCTGTGGGTCGCGACCCCTTTGGCGGTTGAATGCCCCTTTCACAGGGGGGTTGCCCGATTCATAACAGTAGTAAAATTACAGTTATGAAGTAGCAACAAAAGTAATTTTATGGTTGGGGGTCAGCACACATGAGGAACTCTATTAAAGTGTCACGGCATCAGGAAGGCTGAGAATCACTGGACTAGAATAATATTGCACCTCTTCATCATCACTCACATTGCCCCTCTTATTGTACCTTTGTCCTGAAATGTTAGGCTTTTTCAGAGGAGAGTTGAGATAGAGAGAAGATTTTCTCTGCATGAATACAATAAACATTCTTACTATGTAGAGTTACAACATTCTCCTGGTCATTTGGGGACACTAGTGCCTGTGAATTATCAGCCAAAGAAAGGTAATTTTTGTGGGATGGTTGTTGTTGTTAGGTGTCATCAAATTGGTTCTTACTCAATGAACCTATGTACAAGGGCCAAAGGCAATATCATGATAAAAAGAGAAAAGATTGACATTGTCAAGGATTATACTGTACTTGAATCCACAATGGAAGCAACAGTCAAAAATCAAATGACATATTGCACAAAGACAAATATTCTGAAAAAGGCTTCTTTAAAATGTAAAACAGCAAAGACATCACTTTTAATACTGAGGTGCATGATACCCATGGCATAGTCTTTTTAATTGCCTCATATGCATCTGAATGTTGAAAAACTAATAAGGAACACCATAAAACAATTGATCTATTTGAAGTATTGTGTTGGCAAAGAATATTGAAATTAACATAGATTTCACAAAAAACAAACCATTCTGAGTTAGAAAAAGTATAGCCAGAATATTTCTTAGAAGTAAGGAGGGCAAGACTTTGCCTCATGAACTTTGGACATGTTATCAGGAGAGTCTAGACCCTCCATAGGGATATCATTCTTAGTAAAGTAGAGGGTCAGGGGAAAAGAGGAAAACTCCCAACAAGATGAATTGACAAAGTGGGTGCAACAATAGGCACAAACAGAGAAACAAATGTCAGAATGGTACAGGACCAGGTAGTGTTTTCATGCTATTGTACAGAAGTTCATTATGAGCCAGCCCCAACACAACAATGCCTAACAACAACATGGATTCTCTTTTGTAATGGATTTATGGAATACTAGGTGATTGATCAATCTGACTCTTGGGCCTACTACAGTCAGTGTTGATGGTGATTAGAGAATTTCAGCAAGCACTAGCTGACGAGGGAAAGACAATGAATGATTTGGATGTTTGGGGCAAGAAGATTAGGCAAGTGGTCCAGACAACCCAAGTATTGGCTCATTTTTGTTGTTACCATCAAATCGGGTCTGATTTTTAGTAGCATTGTGTACAGCTATAAAGAATAAGACATTTCCCAATCCTGTGACATCTTTATGATCTTTTCTATGTCTGCATCCCTTCCAATGTGAAGACATTGTCATAGTGCTTCTCAAAGTTTTTAATGGCTAATTTTCAGAAGTGGATCACCAGGTCTTTCATCCTAGTCTCTCTTAGTCTGGAAGCTCGGCTGAAACTTGTTCAAAGCCACTGCAGTAAAACAAACTGCCAAATGGGTTGTGGAAACCTGGCTTTAGGTAAGAGAAATCTAGAATAGGGAGTATTTCTCTATTGTATCTGAGATAAAGGGCTCACCTGAACCTGCTTTGTTCACACAGATACACACTCCTGAAGTTCAGGAGCGCAGTACCATGTTGGAGGTTCTTTGACAAGGGGAGGCAGGAGCCTATGGATTAAAGTTTTTCTTAATTTCCTCATTGAGAAGGTCTTGAAATCTTTTTCAAATAGTTCCCTAAACTACCCAATGGGATGAGGAAGCCAGGAGACACCAATATAATGAAACTCTTTATCTGGCTCTTCTTCTGTCCTTGTTTCAGTCCCTTGCTTCCTGGATCACACTCCCCATTGAAGCACTTTCACTCAAGTATCTACCTCAGGCTCCCAATTACCATGTTTGTCATCTGCCAGTCTCCTGAATAGTCCCTCTCCTACAAGTGCAGTTACCATCATGGGTGACTAATATTCAAGTCCTATATTTGGAGTTCTCAATGCTTCCATCAGCTCATTTCCAGTCAGCTTCACTCCCATTCCATATTACCAATGAGCTCCACTGCCAGTCAAGAACATTTTCATCAGTGATCACTCCTTCAAGGAGCTCATCCTTCAGTACTTTCACTCAATTACTCTCCGTATATATTATCAATATCTTGCTCAGGAATGACTTACTTTCTCATAATCCATCAACTTCTCCTCTCATCTCAGTTTTTTGTTTATTTGTTTTCTATCCAGCCAAAATCCCGGAGCAATTTATCACACTTGTCAATTTTAACAATTCCTTTATGCTTTTGCCTCACTTTTGGTCCAAAATCTTTTCAGAAGTATTATGTAGGCCTGAATTCTTTGTGCTTACATCCAGCTAGGAAAAAAACCTGAAAGTCAAGCAATTCTGTGCCAGTATAATAGTTGCCAACATGTATTGTTAGCTTTATCTTTGCCAGACACTAGTCAAAGCACATTACATAAATTACCTTATCCAATTTGTACATTTAGTTGGAAAACTGCCCAGAAACACTGTCCTCAAACCTTTGGCATCCACTCTGACCAGAAACTGTTCTCTACTGCTGCTCAGAGAATGTAGCTATCACCAATTAGGAAGTTGGTATGCAACTTCCCTCATCTTTCAGCAGCATTCAGTAGAGATGATTCCTCTCTTCTAAGCACCTTCTTTGACTCCTTAGTGCCGTATTAGACTAGTTTTTCTTCTGTGTCTCTATGCTCTTTTCACTTTCTTAGTAGTCTCCTACATTCCTTTTCACTTGCTTTCATTTAATTTCTCATAATTAGGACATTCCCTTCTTTCCTTAATTATGCATTTTGGGTGATATCTACATTATCACTTCTTAAGACAATGATTTTTTTTAATATGCCCAACCCCGATCTCTTGCCTAAATTGAGATCTACTTAATATTTCCACTTAGGTATAACAAGTCAACATGAGGATACCAAAATAATCTTCACATATAAACCTTTTCGTATATCTCTGAAACCATCTAGTATACCTTCTCTACTTCTAATCAACCCAGCATATCAGCAACATAGTCTGCATTCCTTATTCTCCCTCTGTCACCTTCTATCCCCTACACCCTGCAATCACTTAATTCTCTAGTGGCTACTTATTAATATCTCTGGAAATTGTTACTCTAAGAAAAGTCACCTTCTGTATTATGCAAGAACCTCCTACATAGTCTCTTTGCCTCTGGTTATCCTATTTAGAATTTCTCTCTCAGATTTCAAACAAATTTAAAAATAAAATGCAATTATGTCACTTCTGAAATTAACTCATTGGTTTCTTATAGTGCCTTGGGGATGTACAAGACTTGTTTAATTCACTGGTTCTTCAAAATCTAGCTGCCTGACTCTCCAGGTTCATACCAATGTATTTAAATGATTTTATATATCTTTTAAGATACTTTCTTAAATTTTTGATGCATATTGATATATGTGTTTTAGCATTGATCCCTTACCCTTAAGCTCCCTGGAAAGAGGAACATTTTCTTGGCTTTTCTCAAATTCAGCCTACCTTTAAGTAGTTTGTAATAAAATTTTGTTGCATATATAAATGAACTATGAGTGGATATTTCAATATTATACTTCTAAAAATACATAAGACTGATTCAATATCATATTTTACCTATCTCTCGCCATAGTACCAAGCATAACCATAAACTTAGATCATTTTTTTTAAAAAGAGGGAATTCAACTCCATTCTAGCTGATAACAAAAAGTCTTTTATTTTAAGTGAATTTTTAACCCAGTAGGTAGTGTTTTATTTAAAGAGACCTAAAGGACCTATCAGCAAATTTATCAGATATTAAAAAAAAGACACCACACATACCTCCAATTTCATTTTGTTTTCATCTACAAAGTAGGTGTTAGTAAACCCTGAGTACCCTGAAACACCAGGTTTGAAGTCTGGATTCTGGGAGAATGTGGCTGAGCTATGAAAAGATATGAAAGACAGGGGCTGGGTTTAAAAATCATCAGACACTTAGTCCAGAGGCATAGATGAGACCAGATCTAAAGAAGGAACATAGCAAAAATAGAAGAACCTATGATGAGAGGCCTGAAACCTAAGATCTAGTCTCTAGAAGACCTTAGATCAAGTGTTCTGTCCCAACATGTTTCTTTTCCAACTTCTCTCGTTGGTCTCCACTTAGTTTTTCTTTGTCTTGAGAAAGCAACACTACTGATTCTGAGTTTAGAACAGGCTCAAACATGGTAAGAGAAAAGGTGGATGATAATCATTAACACCCCAGAGGAATGTGAGGAGATGACACCCCACATTCTGTATTTTGTACACCTCAGATTTTTCTTATTGCTAAAGCTTTAACCTAATATATCCAATCCAAGCTAAATTTCAGTGATGCAAACCATTCATTACATGAAAATAATTTTAGGTCTTTTCTTGGTATATTCAGCCTTTAAAAATATTGGATCTTGAGGTAAACTGAGCAGTAGCAAATTAATATGAAAACTAGAGATTCCATCAAGGTCAGAGAAGTCACTGTGGAAAACAGGAGGAAGGTGATGTCAATAGTGACAGAAAATGATAAAAGGAATGGACGTGCTGCCCACCATGAAAAGGAGCGGAGTTGGGTGACTGTGCTGTTTCTCACATGTGTGTATCTAAAGCAACAATGAACCAGGGAATTAGCAAGTGACATCAAATCAGCCTGTCACCATTTAGCTTTGACATGTCTGAGTGTGAGTTCTCCATAGAAAGTCACAGTGCACAGAGAACAAAAGTGATAGGGTACCTTGTCAAATCGCATGCACTACACAGTTCCAAAGTCTTCTGAGAGCCGTGGACCCCTCAGCAGAGAATAACTTTAATGTACTTTACAGAATGTATTCACACTTAGCAATGCAGCATTAAAAGAAGCCTGTGGAAAAGAGAGCTCATTTTGCATCAATGGAAGGATTGTCAGTGGACTGTCCTCCTTAGCCTGCCCTGCAGCAAGCAGACATGGACTGACCTTCTAGGAATTTGGCTATACCCACAGATTTCAAATCTGTAATAGCTGCCATCGTGCATGGTCATGCAACAGAGCCCACATACACATGCTACAATTTCTTTGGAATAAAAGGTTGTGGTATCTTAGATAAAGTAGAACAATTTGCTAAAAATATTGCCCTGAAAGTACCTGCATGATTAACTCTGTGAACTCTAGTCAAGGGACTGTGGGCTACTTGGTAATTCTCAAAATGGCTTTAATCATGTGACCTAATTTGGTGCTAAAGCTGTTGCTATGAATGAGATCAGACATTTAATCAGAGCATCTCACTATTTACCTCATTTTTCTTAGATAAAATAGAATTAGGACTTCAGATTCCCTGCTTAGCTTAGTATGACATATGTCCTATTATAAGGTCTATCATTCTTTTAACTAATGCCCTAAGGACAAAGTAATGCTTCAGTAAAAAGGCAGCAGGTCAGAAAATTCTACCTCTATTACTTTTGGTAATACTAAAAGTCAAATGCATATTTAAAGCAACAGCAGTAGCTTTTATTTATTTTATATAAACTAAACTTTAACAAAAAGTGAGAAATTAAAAAGAGTGGGTGAGAAGATACCTGATGATGAAGAGGAGGAGAGAAAAAGGAGAAGAACAAAAGAGATTTTAGATGGAAGAAAAACACACACTGCAAAAGAAAATCAGAAAGTCCATTAATGGAAATTTACTTCAGAAAAAAAATAATGGTCTAAACTGAAACAGCTTGATGATCTCAGAGTAATAACAAAACTAAAATGCACGTATTTCATAAAACAATTAATAGTACAACAGAAAAAAAATGAAACTGGCAGTACTATGCAAAGGAATTAGGAGGAAATAACAGCATTGCAAAATTTGACAAGGGTGAAAATAACAGAGGCAAATAGAGAGAAAATGGAAATTGAACACAAAAACTGGCTGGTGCAGTGGTTCAGCATTCCACTGCTAACCCAAAAGTCAGCAACTTAAACCTATCAGAAGTTCAGAGGGAGAAATGTTTGGCAAGCTGTTCTTGTACCCCTGCATCCTTACGGAGCAGTTCACTATGAGCTAAAATCTCCCCAATGGTAATGGGTAAGATAAAAATAGTGTATCTTTTTTTTAAAGAATTACATATAGAACAAGTAAAATATGTTTTATCAAATAGAGATTTTCTGTAATGGAGAAAAATATAAACACAGGGAATGAAAGGTCTTAATATGAGGGTTTTCCCAACTGGTCAGACTGTTAATCAAGCTTTCTATTTAGAGGTTCTGAAAAGATTGCATAACAGTGTACAACAAAAAGGCCTTGTCTGTGGCAGATAGGAGACTCGTTTTGCCACCATGACAATGCAGCCATCTCAGTGTGCCAGTTTTTGACAAAAAACAAGAATGCCTCTCTTACCCCTGCACCTGACTCAACTGACTTCACTCAGTGCGACTTCTTTTTGTTTCCATGAATAAAGAGGAGAATTAAAGGACAGCGATTTGACATCGTAGAAGAGGTGAAGACAAAACAAGGGAGGTCCTGTCAGCCATCCAAACAGATGACTTTATGAAATGTTTCCAAGAATGGAAACGCAGCTTTGATAACTGTATTAAATGTAATAGGAAGTACTCTGAAGATGATAATGTTGTTTTATTAAAAGAATTAAATATATAACTTTGAAAAAATCTGTTTGGGGAGGCACCCCTTCATATGTTCTATTAAGAATAATATAGAATAACCCTCAAGATTCCTTACCCCTCAGATGTAAATATTGGCCTGAGTGGCAAAAATGAGGGAAAGTCAAACAGAAGTGGACTTGGAGTCTTTAAGAACATATAAGTTGGAGTCTTTAATAACATACAAGTTCATTTCAAACATTTAAAAATAATATAGAATAAAATACTATTTATTCATTTTAAAGGCATTGAGAAAGTAAAAATTAGTAATCTTTTAAAAAGCTACTAACTGATTACTGTCTTCTTTCCAGCATGTTGTGATAGCATAACTCAAAAAATATATGGAGAGATTTAAGCAGGGCAGTATAACTCAAGAGCTTATTTATAAAATAAGTCCTAAATCATATCATTCCATTACAAAATGAGATATACCCTTATATTATTGAAAACATACTAAACTTATGGGTAGAAGAGTCGGCAGGAAAATTTAGTCGTAAAATTATAGTCATGACAAAAAAAATCTCTCCCAGACCTCCGCTTCCTCAAGGGAACCCTTAACCCCGCAAACCCCCTCTTCCTGACGAATAAAGGCTCTCCAACTCACACACACAAAAGAAAAATCTCAAAACAAAATGTCTAACTATAAACCTTAATGACTTAGAAGAGCAAAGTGAACTCTTATTTAGCCAAAGGAAGGAAATAATAAACTACTAGGACAGAGATAAATTCAAGATATACTTTTGTTGGATAACCTAGATGAAATGTACAAACTCTTAGAAATACACAAACTACCTAAATTGACTTAGAAGAAACCAAAAATCTGAATTGATCCTTAACAAGTAAGTATATCGGGTGTCAACAAAGAACCCAGAACCAGATAATTCTACTACTGAGTTCTACAAAACACTTATTGAAGGATTAAAATCAAACAGTTATCTTCCCAAATCATCAAAACGTCACAAAAAGCTTATGGGAATACTGCCCCACATGAAACAAAAGCCTTCAGATGGCTCCAGAGTTTTAAGCAAGATCAGGAAAACCTCAAAGATAATACAAGACAGGGACAATAATCAACCTCGATGAATGAAGAAAGTATCATTCAAATCCAGAAACTAGTTGAAGAAGACTATAGAATTACCACTGATTCAAAAAGAACAAAGAAAAAAATTAGTTACAGTCTCCCAACTTCATCCTTCCTTCAGTCTTTATAAAATTGGTCTCAAATGTAAAAAAATTTTTTTTAAAAGAATGATCATTGATTCATAACTATGAATCTTAGGATATCATGCTTAGGTATTATCAATATTAAAGGAACATCAACATTGCTCAAAGATCAGCTAGCTCCAAGATTAAAACTAAGGAAGATTATTTTTATGGGATAAATCATTGCCAGGGATGAATTTTGGATTTACAATTATTAACTAGAGAAATATTCTGTCAAATAGTGGCAACTGAGATCTGTTGAATCAGCTCAATTTAGTGCAAATTGGTCAGCTCATAAGATTTTGACAACTCTTTTTGGAATTACAAAGGCATAATCCTGATTTCTACCCCCCAAAGGACATAGGAATATTCTGGAGGCTTATTAGGAAGACATTTGAAGAGAATTGAAAGCTATATTGGTGAGAAAAAGTTCAGGAAATTTAGGCCAAAAAATTGTTTCCCATTATGCCAATGCATGTCCTACTTCATAGGTAACAAAGGTTGAAAGAATTTCACAGGGAAACCTTACCTTATTCTCCCTACAGTGCTGATCGTACACCCTGCAGGCTTCTTTTGTCCGCAAGACTCAAAGGGTAGCTAAAAGAAACAAAGTGTCAGGACCAGGGGAGTGAGGGGTGATACTGGGAGGGTAGAGGGTGAGTGGGTTGGAAAGAGGGACCCAATTACAAGGATCTACATGTGACCTCCTCCCTGGGGGACGGACAATAGATAAAGGGGTGAAGGGAGACACTGGATAGGGCAAGATATGACAAAATAATAATTTATAAATTATCAAGGGCTCATGAGGGAGGGGGAGCAGGGAGGGAGGGCAAAAAAGAGGACTTGATGCAAAGGGCTTAAGTGGAGAGCAAATGCTTTGAAAATGATTAGGGCAAAGAATGGACAGATGTGCTTTATACAATTGATGTATGTATATGTATGGATTGTGATAAGAGTTGTATGAGTCCCCAATAAAATGTTAAAAAAAAAAAAAAAAAAGAAACAAAGTGTATATTGAAGGATGCAGAATTCTTTGGAGGAAGTTTAAGAAAGATACAATGATTTGTCTGTAGATGTTTAGACCTATGGATCAAGAAACAAAACCTTCAGATTTTGATAAATTTTAAGTCAAGCCTTTTATTATTTGTAGCAATACTTTCTGACTTATCCCTGTAGATGCTAAATCCTTCACAAAGTACAGGCAAACCAATTCAAGTAGTATATGAACAGAATTATCCTCCATGACAAGTGAGATTTATCCCAAGATGGTAAATGCAGTTCAATATCTAAAAATCAATCAATATAATACACCACAATTATAGAATGTAGAAGAAAAAACATGATCATCTAACAGATGCATTTGACAAAAACTAACATCTTTTCATGATAAAAATTTGCTATAAACTAGTTCTAAAAGTAAATTTTATCAATATGATTGTGGAAGTTACATAATCTCATGTCAACTTGAGGGTATTAAGAGTGAAGGGTGGGAGTCTAGCCCATCAATCAGGTCACAGCCTGATAATGCCTCCTTGTGGGCATGGCCTTCTCATGAGGATTCTGGGAACTTCCTCTCTCTCTCTCTCTCTCTCTCTCTCTCTCTCTCTCTCTCTCTCTCTCTCTGCCTTGGTCTTCCTGGTGATAAGCCACACAGAGACTTCCTGAGACTGGCAAGAGTTCTCTTTCTCTCTGCTTCAACTTCCTGTTGAAGAGCCACACTCAGAAAGCTGGAGGAGTCATGTGGTGACCCACATGAGCACTGAGATGCTTCCACTGCCATTAGGTCCACAAAAATTTTCAGCCATCAGCTCGTGTTCTTCCTGCGTTTTGCATCATTACATGTGACTAGGTGAATCTGGGGAAGGATTTATGAACTTGTATTGGATTTATGGGCTGATATTGAATGTATGGACTGAGTCTGGACCAGGCTTGGATGTTTTCTTAATATACAATTACTCTTTGAGTGTCTCTAGATTTGTTTCTCTAGTCTACCCAGACAAACACAATGACAGAGGGCATTTATAAAAAGCCTACAAATAGTCAAAGGAATTTCTAATATATGACATGTATGGCATGTTCGGCATGTGTTCTGGGAACCAAATGAGGTGGAACCCCTCTCAGTAATTTCTACCAATCATTGCCGTTTCCATTGCCATATAGGAGAGATCATTCAGGATTATTAAACTAATATTTTATACTGGAAAGCCTTGACAGATCAAGGGAAATTGTGATCTTTCTCTGCTGTGTGTAGAAAAAAATCAACCTAAAAAGAAAAATTACTTTGAACACAGATAAATTTTCATCTGTGAAAGCAAGAAAAGTGAAGTTATAATTTTCATGTAGTGTAATAACAGGCTAAGTAAAATATTACTGAGCTTTACTTGTATTTGTGAGCTTTTATGGTAAAGTTATCTAAAATATGAGTGTCAGATGTTCGAACAGTGGTGCAAATTCAGGGCTTACCATGGGTGCTATTTTTCATAAAATGCCTCTAAAGCTATGCATATTGAATGGTACATGACTGATATATACTGAAAGTATTTCCCTTAAGATCATAAAAGAGACAATCATGCCAAATTTCACCTCTTCTATTTACTATATCACCTTAAGTTCTAATTAGAGAAAATAGGCAAAAAAGACGCTAAAAGTATCCAAATTAGAACAGCTAAAGAGTCCACACAGCAGTACACAGGGCTCAGTTCAACTCACTTTCGTGGAACAGTTAATATACTAGAAGTCTTTCAATTCACAAGGGCTGCCAGGTCCAAAGTCAAGGAAGCAGACAGCTGCGTCTTCCCTGAGGCAATACAGGCAGAGTCCGCCCACAGGCAGCAAACAGCAGGGCGGGTCATTAACGGTCAGCAGCTCAGGAGCTTTAGTGAAGCTGGCCCAGATGGGGTATCGAACTTAAGCAATGCAAGATGACAGGTTCCATCAGTCTCAAACTCAAGTAATGTATATACGAGCAGGATGGTGAAGCAGGTCTCGAAGGAACCTCAAGAACTAGCAATATGATCCACATGTTGCTTGTCCCACAGGAGTTATAGCTCACAAACTGAGGCAGAGAACTGGGTAAAGCAGCCGCATGCTGGTCTGTTCGCCAGAGAGCAAGTGACAGAAGGGCAGGCCTTGCCGAGCCATTTATCTCTTTGCCCTCCAATCCAACTGTGACCTGAGTAATCCCACATGTTCCTATTGGCCAGGTTGGCACAATCAACTACCTATCACACAGAATAACAGAGTTGAAGAAAGCTGAATTCGTGATATTGAAGACAAAACTATGAGAGGAAAAATCAACAAAAAAGTGCAAAAGAGTTTGAAGAAAGTTTAAGAATTACATGGGACAGCATTAAAAGGAACAACTTACAACTCACAGGATTTCCAAAACAAAAAGAAACAAAACAAAAAATTCCACAATGAAAAATAAGAAAATCTGAAATAAAAATTTGAGAACAGCATAAAAGAGAAGAAAATAACTACCAAGGAAGATAAGAGACCCCCAAACAGGATTAACCCCAAAAGAAAGAGGTACAACATATCTTACTCAAACTTTCCAATAAAAATGGCAAAGAATCGTGTGAACACCTAGAGAAAAAAGAATAATCACTAACCTAGTCAAACCTGTAAGAACAAGCTTGGATTTCATAGCAGAAGGCATATGGACAGCAGAACAATGAAATGACGTACAAAATCCTGAGAGAAAATAATTCCCAATGAAAAATCTTATACTGAGCACAATTACCCATCAAATACAAGGGAAAAACTAAGATATTTCCAGACAAGGAGAAATTTTAAACATTTCTAAACACAAGACGAGCATTACAAAAAGGATTGAGGGAAGCACTCTGGACAGATAACCAATACCAGACAAAACTGAGATTAACATAAAAATACCAACCAGAAATCAACATACTTAAAACAGTACTCAAAATAACTAAAAATATATAGAAATAACAATACCATCACAAACAAAAGAAATCACAATAATATGACAGGAACAGGAGGGGCAGGGAAGAAAAAAAATGACGGGAACAAATCCAGTCATATTAATGACACTAAATGTTAATGGATTAAACACACTAGTAAAGACATAAGGTATATCATCAGACTGGATAAAAATAAAAACTCACTGTGATCAGCTGGGTTTTTCTAGAGAAACAAAACCACTGGCACCCATATATATACAAGAAAGAACTTTAGATTAAAAAGTAATCATATATCAAGAAAGAGTCCCAGCCCAGTCCAACACAAGTTCATGAGTGTGAAGTTAACTGGAGCCCTCTTCAGACTCACATAACCAATAACCGATGATGCAGAAAGGTAAAGCAGAGTGCAGGGTGGTTACAGCCTGCAGGGTGCATTGTCTCAACAATCTAACATGTCAAGAGCTCCGAATTTAGTTCCGAGGGTCAGTTGCACACATGGGGACCCTTGGAGGCAGATACAGAATCCCAGCAAGGAGGAAGGTGAAGGGCCAGAGAGAGTGGAGACCTTCCCAGTGCCTCTCTTATAGAAAGGCCACACCCCTAAGGAAGTTTCATCAGTCTGTGACCTGATTGTTAGGTTGGGCTCCACCCCTACATTTTCACACAAGTGCACATTTACATAAATATAATCACCACATCCATCAATATGCTGCTTACAAGAAACACACCTTAGACACAAAGACAAACATAGACAAAAAATAAAAGTCTAAGGGAAAAAAATCAAGCTAAAGACAACAACAAATAGCAAAAGGAGCAATATCAATCTCTAGTAAGATAGATTTCAAGGAAAATACATCATGAGAGACAAAGAGGGGAATTACAAAATTATTAAAGAACAGTAGAACAATAAGATATAACCATAATAAATATATCCACACTCAATGAAAGATCTTTGAAATACATTACTCAAACTCTTATAGAACTGAAGAGATAACTAAATAATACATAAATAACTAGGAGATATCAAACTACTTTTAAGCAAGGACAGATCATCAAACTCAGTAAAGATGCAAAAGAAAGAAATAATGCAAATAAATCATTTGATCTCCTATACATACAGAGCACTACATCCAACAACTTCACATTCTTTACCACTGTGTGTGGAAATTTCTGTAGAATAGACTATTTACTAAGAAGCAAGTTTAAATAAGTTTATAAAGATTTCGATTTTACCATCCAATTTTTCAGACCATGATGCTATAAAATTGTAAATCAACAATACAAGAACAAGGGAGCAAAAGTAAATACAGGGAAACTGAACAAAACACTGCTTAAGAACTGCTGGGTACTTGATATAGTAAGGAATGAAATAAAAAAATCTTTGGAACAAATGAGAACAAAAACTCCACATATCAATACCTTTCACACATATCAAAAGGCAATTTATAGCAATAATCACACACACTAGAAAATGCTAAAATCAACCCTTGAGCCCAGAATCATCAACAACTAGAAAAAGAGCAACAAAATAAATCTTCAAGCACCAGTAGAAAATAAATCATAAAAATCAGAGGAGAAATAAATAAATTGGAAAAAAATGAAAAAAAATAACACGACAAGAATTTGATTCTTTGAAAGGACAAGCAAAAATGACAAACTACTGATAAATTTTTTTAAAGAGGATGCAAATATCAAAAATAAGAGGTAGAAGGAGTGCTATCACCACAAGTCGAAAGAAAATTAAGCAAAAATATTATATTTTCTATGAATGTCTCTATACCAGCAAATTAGGAAACCTAGATGAAATAGACAATTTTCCAGAAATATACTATATACCCAAATTAACACAGACTGACAGAAAACTTCAACAAAAAAGAAATTGATAAGATAATTTTAAAACTTTCAACAAAAATTAAGCCCAGAGTCAAATAACTTCACAAGGGAATTCTAGAAAGCATTCAGAAAATTATACACAAACAATTCCAGAACACAGAGAAGGATAGCAAACTTCCCAACTTCATTTATGAAAAAATCATAACCCTCATACCCAAATCAGATACAGTATCAAAATAGAAAACCAATACCCTTATGATTGTAGATGCAAATTTCTTAAAACAAAATACAATATATCACTATATAAAAAATTATAATATACCACGATCAAGTTTTTACACAAGGATGATTCGACATGAGAAAAATAGTCAAGGAAATCCACCATATAAACAAAAGACAAGAACTATACTCTCTGTGGTAGTTACATAATCTGAGGTGAATTTGGGACTTGAGAAGATTAAGAGTGAAGGGTTGGATTCTAATCTGTCAATCAAGATGTAGCCAAGGAGGCCTTTGTGTGGGCATGGCTTTCTCCTGAAGTTTCTGGGAACTCCTGAATTTCTTCCTTGGAGGTGGAAGACGCTCTCTCGCTCTCAATTCACTCCCTTGGAGACTCTCTCTTGGCGCACCCCCTGAAAGACATCCCTAAGGAGAAGTCACTGGACCTACCCTGATGTTGCCCAAAGGGGTCATGACCCACAGGTTGAGAACCACGGCCTTAAAGGAATGCATCACTAGGCCTGAAGGTTTAAGACAATATTGAAGGAAATACAAAGATCAGATAACGTAATATAGTCCACAAAGACAGTGTTCCACATTGTACTTTTGTGATTAGCCACAGGATCTTAAAATCTAATTGACCATCTAAGGTGAAGTTGTTGGTTTCTCCTTGTTTGCTGCAAAGAAGAGTGAAGAAAATCAAACACATGAAAAAATCAGTCCACAGGACTAATGGATCACTTGAACTTCAGCTTCCATAACCTTAAGACCAGAAGAACTAGATATGCCTTGATATCACTGCTGACTGCTCTGAAAGGCTTCATATTAGACGGTCCAGGGTGGAGTGGGAAAAATTTGAACAAAATTCAAAATAATATTCATAATAAAGCCCCGGCTTACTGATCTTTTAGAGCAGCAATTCTCAACCTGTGGGCCACGACCCCTTTGGGGGTCGAGCAACCCTTTCACAGGGTCACCCGATTCATATCAGTAGTAAAATTACAGTTATGAAGTAGCAACAAAAATAAGTTTATGGTTTTTTTTTGGGGGGGGTGCGGGATGTCACCAAATCTATGGTCCTTTGTCAGGTCCTATATCCTCAGGTCTGGAACTGAACTCACCCATGACTCGAGTTTTGGCCAAACAATAGACTGGTCTTAAAGGTGAACAATCTAGTACTCCTTAGAACAATCAATGTTAGGAACTCACAAGGGCATAGGTATACATCTCAGAAAGTAGGGATAAGAAAGGACAAAATGAAATGTTAAACACAGGATGAAAGCAGAAAGAGTGCTTGTGAAAACTTCAATCAGTATCAAGAAACAAAATGTGGATGAATTGTTGACTGGAAAATTAATGTGTTTTGTACATTTTCACTCAAATCAAATTAAAAAGTAGTTGTGTTTAAACGTGTTCAAAAGGAGTCATTCTGAAGACTAAGCTATGCCTAACCTAAGTCATGGTATTTTCATGCACTTCATATGCATGCTAACGCTGGACAGGTAATATATGTATATATATATATATATATATATATCCATCCTCAACATGAGGATAAGTTATAATGCATATACCCCAGGTGGAATGAGAATTATAGTCCATGTAGCCCAGAAAGTGAAGATATTAAAATTATAAATATATCTGACTTTGATATAATGAATTGATTTCATATGGTCTTTCTAGCAATGATTTTATAACTCTCACAAAATGATTAACTAGACTATGAAAACTGAAAGATTGTTCAGTCCACTAAGGGGATTGGATAGTGCCTTACTATACTCTCATTGACCTTGGATCAATACGTCTCAGAATCAATCAACCTCTCATGTCCCTGCTCCCACTTTCTGTGTCATTGACCTGAAGCATTTTGAGTTTGAAGAGGGTTCCAGCTAGCACTGGACCCAAGAATTTGAGTTGGACTGGGTTGTGATGCCTTCTTGATCTAAAATTACTTCCTGATATAAAGTTATTTCTTATGCATATATGTGGGTCCGTGGTTTCATTTCTCTAGCCAACCCAGCCTAACACAGAATCCCTACAGAGCAGTTCTACACTGACATATAGATTTACAAGTCAGAATTAAAGTCTACAGCAATGCATTTGTTTTGGTTAAAATTGTGAATTCTAAAATGCACCCTTTCCTAATTATGTTAATAATGTACCCACAGGATGTGAGAATGGATAAGAATATGTGTACTCAAGAAAATTATGGCACCCAGCTTTGTTGGTCCAGAAGAGATTCACAATACAATGTTGAGCTTAAGGAGGAGTAAAATAACAGCTGGTAGAATGTGGTCCTATATATGTAAAAATATTTACCATGTGTTAACAGACTTAATGAAATGCTGACCTGAGTAATAACAATGGTTGTTTTAGTGTGATGGTACTCTAGGGACACTTAACAAAATGTCAACATTTAATATTTCTTAATAAAACAATCAAGCTATTTTTGAAGCATTTATCTTTAAAAAATGTCATGCTATTGGAGGGTCTGGCAATTTGGCAGAGGCTAAACAATTTAATATATGCACAGCCACTGATAAAATGCATTATATTTTATGAAAAAAATAAAGTATATTGAAATATAATGAGATCTCAAGAGAAAGATATGACAGTCTGTTTGCACAAAGAAGCCTTAGAAACCCTATTGAGTATTTCTACCCTGTCCTATGGGAGCTTTATGAATCTGAATTAGCTCAACAGCAATGAATTTGTTTTCTTCATGATAGCTGTTGTATAAAGTTATACTTTGTGAATTATCAATGCAATATTTTTATATTAATAGATTTGTGCACATTTTATGAGTTTTCTGGCAGTAAAACCCTATTCCTTATTGTAGCAAGTCACTATTTGGGCTAACAGTGGTGCTTAGATAATATAGGAGTTTTATTACAAGATTATAGTTACAAACCAGAATGCAGGAGGGAAAGAGGATTGGGGAAATTTGGAAAGGAAAATGATGAAGGAGGAGAAGGAGGAACCAGAGGAGGAAGAAGAGAACAAAGAAGAGATTTAGAAAAACTGAATTATGGCTATCCATGCCATGGAATATTATGGAATAATAAAGAATAAGGAAAATCCATTTGAAGTGGTCTAGGACCCTGGGTGGTGCAAATGGTTTACACCCCATTACTAAATTTGGCAGTTTAGGCCCACCCAGAAGTGCTATAAAGAAAGGCCTATTGATCTGATTCTGAAAAAGTTAAACAAAAAAAAGAACACTATGCTAATGTTGACACCAATTACACAGACCCAATGTAGGGTTTCTCAGATTGTAATTAATTACAGACCACTTCATTTTTCTCTGGTTGAGTGTCTGGTGTATTTGAAGTCCATATCTGTAGTTAGTAGCCCAGAAGCTAACCCACAGCACTACCAGGACTCCTTTGGTAAAGACTACAGCTAAAAGACTGCTATGGCGCAGTTCTACTGTTATCACAGATCACAGTAATAATCAATTCACTGATAGTTTTGGTTTGGTTTAGTTGCATTGAACTAGAGAAATATCTAAAATTTGTTATTAGTTAGAGGCAAATTGAAGATAAACCAAATAAGTTCTTATTTTTGTTTTTATTTTGCATTTTAAGGACAAAAAGCCTATTCAAAATATATTTTTGATATACGTTTGATGATTGTGAAGAAAAGCATTAAGTGATATAGATAAGAGCTATCTAGTTTGAGAGTGAGATGGGAGCATTAATAAACAGATATTACTTCTGTCATCTAAAAGTAAAATAAAATGTGAAGGTGTATTGTAATCACATGAAGCAACAATCTTTCAAGTTCTTTTTAGAATGCTAGTACTAAGACTCATTAAACTTGTTCTTTCACAGAATAATTTGCAAAGTGCTGGAACCTTAACAGGATGTGTCATTGTGAGGTGCCGTGACTAAGCTTGAAGACCTAGAGTTGGAAGGAGATAAAAGTAAAGAGAGTTGAGAGTTATTGCAAGATGTCAACCAAGTAACACACACCAGAGGGACTACACAGAAATCAGTGCAAGAGAATCACTGGGAAGAAACTTCACTCTTCCAGGTCACTGGAGGAGCATCATAAAGATAAGTAGAGATGGATCCACAAGTTTTGAAGAGCTGTGGGCTTTTGGCTTACCACTGTGGAGGCTGACTGGGGCTTATTCCTTATTCCTGCCACAGTCTCAGCCGGTGGAGGGCTACTTTGGTGGGCCCAAGGGCTTTACTTCAACATAACCACAGCTTGCCGCTGCCTTTGGGCAGGATTTAAACCCCTCTAGCCTCATGATCAGGCAAACTGGGTTCAACTATTTCTTTACTTGTTTCTCTTTCTTCTCTCTTTCCCACCACAGTCTTGGGCTCAGTTTTGTTCCCCTCTGGTATTATTTAATTTCCCTCCTCTCCTTCCTTTCATACACCACTGCTGGCTTCCAGGCCACTCCCCTCTGCCTAGGACAACTCTGGCCACCCTCCACCCAGCTGGGGGAGCTTCCACCCATCCTCTGCAGCTTTACACTCAGTTGGAGAAATCCCACCCGCATTCTGATGCACCTCAAATGACTGGGAGATCTCACCTTCAAACAGATGGAGGAACTCCTATCTACCCTCCAAAGCCTACTAAGTACCTGGGGAAACTACTGCCTGCACTGTGTGGTGCTCCACTCAACTTGGTGAACCTCTGCCCATCTTTCACGGTGTTCCATGTGGTTGGGGAATCCCCTGTCTCTACTGTGTGACCCTACATGTGGCTCAGGAAACTTCCTCCCACCTGCCACAGTGTTTCTCATGACCTAAGGAAGCTTCATCAGCCCTCTTCAGTGCTCCAGGAACCTCTGCCCAACCTCTGCTTAGATCTTCCTGACTAGAGCAATCTTGCTCACCATCCAAAGTGCTCTACGCTAAAGAAGAAACAACCACCCACCCTCAGTGGCACTCCTGTTGAAGTGGGCACCAGCATATTCCCTCTGAGGAACTCTAAGCTTCTGTGGGCCACACCACCACAGCTTCCTGTGAAATTATGCAGTGTAGCACCACCCTAATGGGCCCACCACCACCCGACCAGCATCCCCTGAGAAAACCATTCTACTGACCCTCCAAAGAACAGAATACTGGTTGGTTAGGAAAAAAAAAATGAAACCACAGGAGGATAAAGCAACAGCCTGGCCCCTCTCTACCCCCAGTGCAGTTTTGTTGCAGGCAGTTAGAAGAAGCATTCCTACAAATCTCCAAAAGAGAGCCCAGTGCTTTTAACTCTTTAGAAAATGGCACCACGTTCATCTAAAACAGGATGTAAACAGAAAACTGCCACAACAACCTCAACAACCAAAAAAAAACAACCAGGAAAAACAAAGATAATGTTGGAAGAAGTCCTAAATTTAATGACAGGCATAGAAGAAGCAGGCATTGATCAGCCACAGAAAGAAATCTTCAGAATGCTGCTTGGAGTCATACAGAACATGAGGGAAGAGATGCAGAAAAAGAATGAAAAGACAGATAAAGGGAAAATGAGACCTAATGATAGGATAACAAAAACCTGTAGCAAACTCACAGACTTAGCCAACAGACTTGGAGAGGCAGAGGATCATACACTGACCTAGAGGAACAAGACAGACTTCAACATATAGAAAAGGCAGTCAAATAGGATCCTGAGAGAAGCTGAAAAAAATCTGAGAGCCAGGTGCTAGGAAACCTGATGCTAGGAAGAGGAACAACATTAGGATAATTGGCCTACCAGAACAAACCACACCAAAGAAGTCAATGGCAAAAAAGAGTGAGGGAATTCTTTGAAGAAAACTTCCCTAGCTTAATGAATGAAAACCAGGAAGCCTTTCAGGAGGTTGAAAGAACACCAGCTAAGCTGAATCCCAACAATAAGTCACCAAGGAACATCATAGTTTAACTATCCAACTTTGAGAAAAAGGTAAAAATTGTAAGAACAGCTAGGGAAAAAGAAGCAATCACCTAGAAAGGCAACCATATAAAAATATGCTCAGACCTATCAGCAGACACTATGAAGAAGAGGAGAGAGTGGGGTAACATATTCCAAAATTGAAGGAAAATTATGCAAACCCAAGAATATTCTGTCCAACCAAATTATCTATCAAGCTTGATGGAGAAGTAAGAGTATTCCCAGACATGGAAAATCTCAAAGAATATGTTCAAAGAAAATCAACTCAACAAAAGATCATTGCCGACCCAGTAGGGGGAGAAAAAAAAACATACACTGAGCACAAATATGACACAGCACATAGAACAACTCCACCCAGAGGGCAACACAGAGAAACAGTCCCCCCAAATGCCCTTTGCCTCCCAGCTCTTTCCTCTATTTCCCTTGACTTTCCTCCTGTCCCACTCTCATGCTCATTTCCCATCAGGGTTTCAGCAATTCCTCTTTGTTACATTACCGTTGATCATGCCTTACCAGGCCTCCCACACTCTCCTCACCACCGATTTGGGTCACTTGTTGTTCAGTTGTCCCTGGGTTTGTTGGCACCACGTCCTTTCCCCCCCCACCTCCTCCTAACCCATGTCCCCTCTGAACTGTCATTCCAGTGTTTTCTCCTCCAGTTTGTTCATCCAGCCTATCTTATTTAGACGACCTGTGGACATAATAACATGCACAAAAACAAGACAGAGAAAAACCAAGCAATAATATACAACAAAACAACAACAAACCACTGACAAAGAACAAAACAAAACACAACAAGAAAGAAAAGCTTGCAGTTAGTTCAAGGGCTGTTTGTTGGCCTTTAGTAGTGTTTTCCAGTCCAGTATGTTGGGGCACCATGCCCTACCCCCAAAGTCCACAATCAGCATTCCCTGGGGACCTTGCCACTCCATTCCTTGCTGTTCTGCTGTACTCCCCCCACTGCTTCGCTTCAGTGTGGCCGAATCAGATCGGGTGCAATTCCCACACTGTGTCTCCAGTGCTGTCCCCTGCAGGGCTATGGGTCAGTGAGGGGCGTCATATCTCATAGTGGGGCTGGCCATGTGGTCCTCTCTGTGTACCGGCTTTTCTAACTGGGTTCATCGTCCTCAAGGTCTGGTGGGCCAGGATGTGTTCCACTCTCTCCTACTCCCCCTTCATCTGCTCCCGTGTGCTCTGATCAGATATGTCCCTCTCCCAGAGCTGCAGATTCAATGCTGTCCTTTGACAGAAATCCAAATGGTCAATAAACATATGAGAGAATGTTTGTGATTATTGCCATAAGAGAAATTCAAATTAAAACAATGATGAGATGCCACCTATCACACTCAAACATAGCCCAATTGAAAATATCAGAAAGTAACAAATTTTGGAGGGGCTGTGGTGAGATAGGAACTATCATCCACTGCTGATGAAACTGTTGATATGTACAACCATTATGAAAATTGATTTAGCGATATCTAAAACAGATGGAAATCAAGTTACCATAAAATCCAGCAAGCTCCCTACTGGGTATATACCCAGAAGAGGCAAAAAACAAACCATGGCCAGACATGTGGGCTCCAATATCCATTACAGCACAGTTCACAATCGCAAGGATTTGGAAACAACCCAAATTTCCCTCAACAGAAGAAAGCATTAAAAAATGGTGGTACATACATACAATTGAGTACTACACATCCCTAAAAAGCAGTGATGAACACATGAAACACACCACAGCATGAGAATAATTGGAGGAAATTAAGCTAAGTGAAGTAAGCCAAAAGGACAAGTACAACATGAGGACATTGAGTTAAGCTTAAAATTTCAAAATGGCCATAGGGGAAAAGCTACTATATACATATATTCCTGGTGTGTGGTCCAAGTACTATGGCAAAGGCCAAACCCAATTCAGGGATAAATATGGAAGCCAACTAAAAATGAGGGGAAAAGGAAGAAAAAATTAAAAAGAGAGACATGGGTTAGGGGGGGGGGCGTTAAGCAGAGCACTGACTCCCCCAAGGGGAGGATATTGTTTATATCTCCACAGAAGAGGGAGGAAATGAACTAGAATTCAATTCAGTGCACCAAGACATGAATTCAACATACCAGCATGATGCAAGGATCCAATGGAGAGGTCTTTGGGCCTGGCTTTTATCCCAACTACATGGACACTGTCCTTGTCCCTTTTCCTCCCAAGAAGAATGCTCTTCAGAGTACATATACTACTGAAGCTACAGCTCAGGGAGAGGGGTGGATCTGATCAAAGCACACAGGAGCAAACAAAGAGGGAAAGAGAGAGAGTGGAACACAACCTGGCCCACCAAGCAGAGAGAATGATATTCTTGCTCAGAGCAACCAATGCACAAAGAGGACCATAGGGATGGCCCCACAACAAGACACAACATCCCTCCCTGACTATAGCACTATGGGGGACAACCCTGGAGGCACAGTGCAGGAATTGTGTCCAATCTGATCCCACCACACCAGGGTGAAACACTAAGGGCGTGCAACAGAGCAGCAAGGGAAATAAAGCAATGTAGTCCCTGGGGAATACCAAAAATTGATTTTGGGGTCAGGGCAAGGTACCTTGTCAGACTCAACTGGAAAACTCTCCTAAAGATCAACAAACAGACTATTGGATTTTCTTTTTTTGTTGTTGATGTTGTTGTCGTTTCTTTGTTTTGCTCTGTCTTGTTTGTGTGCTTATTTTTGTCTCTGCATGTCTATCTAGATAAGATAGGTGAGATAAACAATCTGGAGGAGAAAAACAACGGGACTGACAGACACAGGATAGGTGGAGGCTAGGGAAAGGAAAGGGGTTGTCAACAAACCCAAGGACAAGGGAACAACAAGTGATCTAAAATCGGTGGCAAGGAAGGCATAGGATGCCTGGTGGGGCTTAATCAAGGGCAATGTAGCCTAAAAGAATTACTAAACCTGAATGAACACCAAACATGATAGTGGGACAAGAGAAAAATCAAAGGAAATAAAGGAAAGAACTAGAAGACAACAGACATTTACAGAGATCTAAATACAGTCATGTACATATGTAAATATATTTATATATAATGATAGGCAAATAGATCTATGTACATATATTTATATATTGTTTTAAGGTAGAAAATGGACACTGAGCCTCAACACAAGAACACTTTGTTCTAATAACTTGGCATTCTGTAATGCTCAGCTTCCCTACACAATCACTGAAGACAAAATGGGTGCATAAGCAAATGTGAAGAAAGTTGATGGTGCCTGACTATCAAATACCAAGTGTCTACATGTACAATTCAGTGACAATGATTCTATTTTGTTTGAGTTTTGTAACTATTCTCCCACTCCTTTTCTGAGTTTTGCCTCACCATTAACATAAATTCACTAACTCCTTAATTTCCTAGATAATCTTTCAAGGTGTTGTTATCAATTTGATCCCATATATCCATTCTTAAAAAGAAAACTATGCTCAAGAGAGACATTCTTTTCTAGTTACGCTAAAGTATTTCTTGTCATTTATTTATTGTTTACTTTATGTGGCACTTGTGGTTTAAAGTTTAAAAATTATTTAGGGCAATATTTTCAGGGCCTTATGCATCCTTCATGGCTCTAGAAATGTTGGATACCATGAGAATTTGAAATTAAATTTTGCATTTTCTCCTTTTGTTTAGCATTTTCCTATCCCATTTTTGATCAAAATGTTCAGTAATGGTAGCCAGGAACCATCCACTTCTTTGGACTCTTGACAAAAAGGGAATTGTTCACAAAGGCAATTAGCCAGACATTCCATTTCTTCCTCTCATTCCCAATTCTTGATCTTCCTCTGTTGCTCCAGATGAATAAAGACCGATTTTTGTGTCTTGGATCACTGCAAGTTTTTAAGACCATAAGCACTACACAATGAATTAATATGCCTAATAGAAGTACTAAATATGGTATTAGGCCAATTATCTAGGATGTCCATGAAACCGACCTCAATTCTCCACACCAAGGAACCAAATTCCATGAAATGTTTGATTGTATATACAGAGCTTCAACAGCTGTTCTTTGGTGTCAAAAAGAAAATTTTAGATAAAAGTGTAAGAAGGCAGGCCAGTGGGAGGGGGTTGGGGACACTGTCATTTTTACTGCAGTGTTGTTAGACTCATCCGAAAGGTGTCGATCTTTCAGCTCAGAGTTTTCAGAATCCTGAACTCCTTACTCCCAAATTTCAGAAGGTGGGATAGCAGCCTTGAAGACCCAATTATTCTTTATAGAAATAAACCATCACAAAAAAATTAGTGTTTTTGTATAAAGTTAAAATCATGAACTGCTACCCATCTGTTAGTTTGTTATATTGTGGTATTTTGTGTGTGGCTGTGATGCTGGAAAATGTACCACCAGTATTTCAAATACCAGGAGGGTGATCCATAGAGGAAAGGTTTCAGTGGAGTTTTCAGATTAAGACAGACTAGGAGGGCCAGCCCATCTACTTCCAAAATCTATCCAATAAAACGCCTAGGGATAACAATGTAATATTGTCCACATGGCACTGATAGAGGAACCTCCTTAGGTTTGAAAGACACTCAAAACAAACAGTGGCTACAAAAATGAACTCAAACATAGCAAGTATCATAAAGGTGCGACAGGATCTGGCAAGGTTTTGTTTTGTTGCACATGGCCTTCACAGAAGCTAACAACGAAAGTGGGAATATGGTGTTCCCAAGACTAGGATGATGTCAGGGCAAATAAGAATGGGTGATATTGACAACTTGTGCTACATCCCCTACAGTGATCTGAGAGCAGCTAAGGTTTTAGGGCATACGAATATCTGTACTGTTAGCTGCAAAGAAACGAAAATTACATTCTGTTCCTTATTAAACAAGTAACAAACATTTCCTATGGTGACCCACTAGGTATAAGATGCATTTCCAAGTCCCCATCCTCCAGTACCCAACAGATAAAAATGTAATCACGGAGCAAAAAAGAGGAAGCAATGGCATTAATATCAACCACATGAGCCAAGGAGAAGCTTGGGTTCATTTCCCTGGATTCCATTGCTCAAAGATTCTAATAAGATTTACTTGAAAAGGTTTCCAGTATTGTGTTTCTTGCTAACCCCAAAGAGTCAATGCTTGGAGCCAAGCATAACTTGACTTAGAAAAATACAGAAATATGATACATATTGCATTCAAGTATAGAGCAGCAATCGATAACATGCACTATCTACTTATTATTGTGCCTATCTAGCCATTTATTAATTTTTCTGCCCATATTTAAACAATTTGAGATTACCTTAAGCCCATTGCTCATGGCACTGCTCTCCTTTCCATTCAACATTGAGCACAGTCAAGGAATTTTATCTAACTTTAGCTCCCATCCAAATGAGGTGCTAAAAAAAAATAGAAAGAATACTTTGAAGGCTGTCACAGCAGAATGAAACAATTTAAGAAATAGGGTTAACGAACTTTCCAAGGATATTAGTAGGCAAATTATTTACCATTTTAATGCATGACATGACAAAAAGTATCACAGCCCCAAATCCAAAGAGGTGATTCACCCAATTGGAAATGTCTTGTAAAGTTTCCCACCAATTAGACATAAAAATGCTCCTGTTGTTAGCTGTCCTTTAATATGTTCAGGATCAGAGCAACCCTATGTACAACAGAACAAGTCTTGCAAAATCCTCACAATAAAATTGCTATGTTTGACCAGGATTTTGAATGATTTCATTCCAGTTTGACCCCCTGATGAGAAATGCATTTCCACCTCAGACATACAACAGAAACTACATTTTAACAATCATGGTGTTTTTCTCCAGAATAACCTCTCCAAAGTAGATGAGATAGAATCTTAGCATCCGTGCTCCTAAGGGGCATTCTGGCTATACTTCCTCTAAAACAGATATATTCATTCTTCTGATAGTTCACAGAATATTAAAAATTCCTTGCCAACACCTTAATTCAAAGGCACCATTTTTTCTTCAGTCATTATTATTAATCATCCAATTTATACACACAAAGGAGACGATTGAAAATACCATAACTTGAATCAGGTCATGTTAAACCTTGAAGTGACATCTTGGATTTAACACTTTGAAGGAGTCTTTTGTAAATTTGTCCAATGCAATAATTTCTTATATTTCTTGACTCTTACTTTCATGGGTACTTACTGTGGATCCAAAATAAAGCACATGACAACTTCAATCTTTTCTTCTTTTATTAAAATTTTGATTATTGCTCCAGTTATGAAGATGTTTTCTCTTTATGCTTATATATAATCCATATAGAAGGCTAGTAAGTATAAATAAATATTAAAAAATAAGTAATTAGAGGTAGTAATTGCCATAACATAAAATACAGTAAATGTTTTTTAAGTTTAATCCTATAGAGCACCATTCTACAGGTTGATGCTGCATTGGGCCCCAGTGTCTCACTGGGGCTTTATGTATTTTGTTCTCCTTTGTTTCAATCTTGAACTTCTCTTAGAAATCATGATACATAAACAAATCATTGCTCTTTCCTATTGTTGGATTTTGGTTGGTAGTGGTAGTAGTGGTAGCGGTGCTAGTGGTGGTGGTACTGTTGGTTGTTATGTGTCATTGAGTAAGTTGTGATTCATAGGAACCCTGCACATGATGAAATAAAATGTGTGTGGTCCTGCACCATACTCACAATTATTCTTATGTTTAGGCCCATTGTGCAGCCACTATGCCAATCCAAATTGTCAAGGGTCTTCCTCGTTTTCACTGCCCCTCTATTTTACCTGGAATGATATTCTCTGCCAGGAACTGGTCTGTCCTCATAACATGTCCAAAGTACATGAGACAAAGTGTCACCATCCTTGCCTCTAAGAAACAATCTGGCTCTAATTCCAAGACAGATTTGTTTGTACTTTTGGCAATTCATGGTACTATCAATACTCTTCACCAGTCCTATGATTCTAATATATCAATTATTTTGTAAAATTCTTTATTTAATATCCAACTTTAACATGCACAGGAGGCAATTGAAAATACCATGGTGTGGGTCAAGTGCACCTTATTCCTCAAAGTAACATCCTTGCTTTTCAACACTTTTAACTGATCTTATATAACAAATTTACCAAATGAATTGTGTTGTTTGATTATATGACTGCTGCTTCCATGAGCATTTATTATAAATCTGAACAACATGATGTCTTTAATAACTTTGATCTTTTTCCATTTATCATGATTGTACCCACTTGGTCAGCTGTGAGGATTAGGGCTTTATTTGTATTGAGTAATCCACACTGAAGGCTGCAATCCTTGACCTTCATCAGCAAATGCTTCAAATTCTCCTCACTTTTTGTAAGCTAGGTTGTATCACCTACATATCAAATGTTGTTAATAAGCCTTCCTCCAATTCTGATACATTCTTATTCTTATAATCCAACTTCTCCAATTATTTGGTTTGAATAAGTACGGTGAGGATGCAACCCTCTTGCACACTTTTACTTATTTTAAAGCATGTGATATTCCCTTGATCAGTTTCCACAACTGCCTTGTGATCCATGTACAAGTTCTGTAGGACCATAATGAAGAGTTTTGGAATGCCCATTCTTTTCAAGGCTATCCATCGTTTGCTATAATGCACATAGTCAAATGCCTTGGCATAGTCAATAGAGCAAAATTAAACATCTTTCTAGTATTCTGTGCTTTGAGTCAAGATTCATTTGACATCAGCAATGATATACTTTGTTCCATGACCTCTTTTGAATCTGGCCTGAACTGTTAGCTCCCTGCTGATGTACTGCTGCAACCATTGTTGGATGGTGTTCAGCAAATTTTATTTGCATGTGATATCAATTATATTTTACTAAAATTTGAACATTCTGTTGTCACCTTTATTTGAAATGGGTACAAATATGAATCTCTCCCAGTCAGTAGGTCAAGTATCTGGCTTCCAAATTTTCATAGATGAATGAGTTCTTCCAGTGCTTTATCAGCTTGTTGAAACATTACAATTAGTATTGCATCAATTCTTGGAGCCCTGTTTTTGGCTTACGCTTTCAGTGCCACAGAATGCTTTCTTTAGTAACAGGTTCTTTATCATATGCAACCTCGTGGAATGTTGACTAATCCTAATTGGCACAATGAATCTGTGTATTCTTTCCCTTTTCTTTTGGTGCTTCCTGCATCATTCAATATTTTCCCCATAAAATCTTTCAATATTGCAACACAAGGATTGAAGTTTTTCTTGAGATCTTTCAATTTATGATATGTTGAGTGTGTTCTTCCTTTTTGGTTTTCTAAGTCTAAATATTTGCACATTTTATCATAATATTTTATTTTGTTTTCTCAAGTTGTCTGTTGAAATTGTTCAGCTCTTTTACTTCATCATTTCTTTCTTCTGCTGTATCTGCTCTATGATCAAGAACAAGTTTCAGAGTCTCTTGAAATTCACTTTGATCTTTTCTTTCATTCCTATCTTTTTAGTGATATTTTGCTTTCTTTATGTATGATGTTCTTGATGTCATCACACAGCTCATGAATTCTCCTGTCATTAGTGATCAATGCATCAAAGGTGTTCTTGAGATGCTTTCAAAATTCAGGTGGGATATACTGAAGGTCATATTTGGGCTCTCATGGACTTTTTAAAATTTTCTTCAGCTTCAACCTGAACTTACATGTAATCAATTTATGACCTGTTCCATAGTCACCCCTGGCTTGGTTTTGGTTGCTCATTTGAGATTTTCCATCGGTTCTCCCTACAGATGTAGTCAATTTGATTTCTATGTATTCCATCTATAAAATTCCTCATGTACAATCACCTTTGTGTTGTTGATAACAGCATTTGCTATGAATAACTCATTGGTCTTGCAAATTTCTAGCATGTGATCTTCAACTTTATTTCTATAACCAAGACCATATTCTTCAAATAGTGTTCCTTCCTCTTTGTTTCCAACTTTGTATTCCAACCACCAATAATTATCAACATACCTTGATTTCATATTTGATCAATTTCAGACTGAAAACATTGGTAAAATTCTTCAATTTTGCATCAATAACCTTAGTGGGTGGTGCATAAATTTTCATAATAGTTGTTAACTGAATTTATTTGTATGCAAATACATATTATCCTATCACAGACAGCCTTTTTTTCATAATAGATCTTGAAATCTTTTCTTAAAATTATTTTATGGGGGGGCACATACAATTCTTATCACAATCCATACGTACATCAATTGTGTAGAGCACGTTTGTACATGCATTTCCCTCATCATTCTCAAAATATTTGCTCTCCACTTAAGCCCCTGGCATCAGCTCTTCATTTTTCTCCCTCCCTACTCATTCCCGCCTCCCAATCTTGAAATCTTTTAAACAATGAATGTGACATCATTACATTTGAATGTGTCACTCCCAGCATAATAATAACATGATTGTCTGATTGAAAATGGTCAATACCAGTTCATTTCAGCTCACTAACAGTATCTCAATATGCCTGCTTTCCATTTCATTTTTGACAACTTCCCCAATTTTCCTAGATTTTTACTTTGTATATTACATTTCCAATTAATTAATAATAAATGTATCCAGCTGCTTCTTCTCAATTTGAACCATGCCTATCAGCAAATAAGGTCCAAAAAGTTTTACTGCTACAGGTCTTACTCTATCCTCTTCATTATGATGGACCGTACTCTGAGAGAGCAGCTCTCTCTCTCCGTCATATTCTGAGTGCAATCAAGCCTGAGGGGCTCGTTTTCTGGCACTATCTCTGACAGTGTCTTGTTTCTACTCATGAGGTGTTTAGTGTCTGACAATGTTTTGATGCTGGCCATAAAATTCCCAATGGCTAATTCTTTGGAAGTAAACAGCCTATTCCTTCTTTAATCTGTTCTTAATGTGCAAGCGCTGCTGAAGCTCTTTCACTTTGGGTGAATCTGCTGGTATTTGAAACATCAGTGACCTAGCTTCCGGCATCACAGCAACACACAGGCCACCACAGTACAACAAACTGACAGACAAGTGCTGGCAGTTTCCCTTTAGAAGTTAGAAATTAACTCACCTTCATTTGAAAGACCTAATTTCCTAACAATACTTGCAGCTGGAATGTCATGTCAGCAAACCCCTCCAATCAAAGAGAATAATCTGATAATCAGATGATCTATCTCCAACCAAATTGTTCCAGAATATCTCATCCCGCTAAATGTTGTCTATGAAACTCTCCTCAACCTGTTTCTCTAGGAGGCAGATTATTATAGAACAAGATGCCCTCTGTCTCCTGAATACACATTTTCTCATTCACTCACTGAATATAGTGGACTATAATTTATCGCAAGCCTAAATCGCCAAATTATCGCAAGCCCCTGTGAGTTTCTGAGGCTAAATCTTTTCAGGAGTAGAAAACCCTGTCTTTCTCCCATGGACAGAGGCCTGGTTGTTTTGATTGGTGACCTCATGATTAGTAGCCCAGTTCATAACCCACTATATTACCTACTACACCTTTCCTGAATAGTGTTATTGTTGTTGCTGTGAGATGCCTTTCAGTTGGTTCTGACTCAGCAACCCAATGTATAACAGAATGAAACTCTTCCAGGTCTTGTGTCAATCTCACAATTGTTCTTCAGTTGGAGCCTATTGTTGTAGCCAGTGTGTTGTTGAGGGCCTTCCTCTTTTTCACTGACCATTTCCAATACCAAGTATGATGTCTTTTTCCAAGGATTAGTCTCCCCTGACAAGATATCCAAAGTACATGAGACAAAGTCTCAACATCCATTATTATGAGGAGCATTCTGGTTGTATTTTATCAAATACAGATTTGTTTGTTCTTTTGACAATCCATGGTACTTTCTATCTTCTTTACCAGCACTATAATTCAAATGCATAGATTCTTCTTGGTCTTACTTATTCAATATCCAACCTTCAGGTGTGTAAGTGGCTACTGAAAATACCTACCTATAAGCAATCTCTCCTTTGGGTTCTGAGTGCAAACTCATGTTGACCCTATTCATGCAGATGGGGTGACTGACTAGATGTGAGTAAGTCAATACACAAGATAGGGTGGAAAGGAAAGTGAGAGTATTTACTTGATACTAGTGTTCAGGAAAATTCCATAGGAGGCAATTGAAATTTTCAATCACATATGAGTGAATATACCATGTGATTGAAAATATCAATATATTTTCCTGAACACTATTCAATAAGTACTTTCTCTCCTTTCCACCCCTGTTTTGTGAATTGGCTGTCTCACAACAGGCCACCCAAATAACCAATACTGTATGAACAGGGTTAACATGTGTATGAGCTAAACCCAAAAGGAACTACTCCTATATGAAGAAGCCAAAAGACAAAAAAAATTACCTGGAGTCAATCTGAGAGACATTAATTTATGTGCATTAGTGGGCTTACAGATATGGGCATCAGTACTGCACCTAGTGGTGGCCAATTGAACAGTAAATGATCCACTAAGAGGGTAGCTATGGGGGTACTTCTTAGACCAATTAAATCATTTTGAGGGAAGTGGGTACAGGAAACCCTGCATACTTATTGTTAGGTTATTTTAATAGTAAGAGGGGAAGAGGGAGCATTCAAAATGCATCTGGCTGAGTTCCACACTGGCTGCATGTTGGAGAGGTTGAAAACCTGCTTAGCTAAATGCAGCCATTTTGGAGAATAAATGAGGCCATAGCATGGGAAAGTTTCAGAAAAGCTTCCAGATGAAAAGAAAATATGAATAATAATCCATTTATAAACATGTGCATTATGAGTAGAAAGCAACTTCCTGACAACTGACTTTACTGGTGGGTTTGAGTGGCTCATGAAAGGATATTTTGATTGCCCTGGAAGCATAACTTTGCCTCTCCTTGGTTCATACTCTCTGCTCAGTGCTGTCAGTGCCATTCATTCCTTATGACTCTCCTGTGAAATACTATTAGGGGATCCCTTCTTAAGTTAATGGATGGGAGATGCTTAATCCCCAATAAAACTCCCTTTCTTTTCACAAATGTTTCTGAAAAGAAATATTGAAGTAGTGGAAAGATGCATAACCAAAGGGACTAAATCCAAAACATTCCTTCCGAGGCTGCACAGGAAATCGTAGTTCCACTGAGAACCTGGACCACCAGCGAGGTTAGAAACCTGAGCAGAATGTCAGAAAAGCAGAGTGAACTTTTATAACACATTTCTCTGTTAAAAAAATTTTTTTAAATCATAGGACTTTTCCTTTCTTAATAAAGCTTCATGGAACAAAGCTGTTGTTGATAGAGTTGAAGTTTCTGTGGAAGTTAGGTGGAGGATGCTCCTTTGTAGGCTCAGGAAGGCCATAACATAAAGCTGAATGGGTCGGCAAGAGCATTTTACTTGTGCATCAAGGTTCCCATCGTTAGAAGAAAAAGAAAAAACTGGAAAAAGTCTTGCCCTGGGAAGATTCCCTACTAAGGAGAGATTCCAAATGACCCCTAATTGTTTCAGTTCAAAAACAATACAGTGGAGTTATACAAAGAAGAGAACAAAGAAAAGGTACTTCATAATCATTACCTCATTTAATTCCGGCAGAATAAGAGGTATAGAGTATTGTTTATATTATACAAAGAAACTTGAAAAAATTTGTGGAAAATGTATTTAAAAACACGAAAGATTTCCCATGTAATTTTTGAAGCCTTCCTGTATTAACCGCATTCCAGAAAAATACAATAGTGAAAAAACGAAAGAAAAAACCCTACACCCACAATTAAAGCAAAGCTATTAGCATCATTTAGATGTGTTATTTTTTGTATATTGACATTTTAACAACCTGTTTTCTTAGAGTTGTGGTCAAAGTATTAGCTTCACTTTGTAGCCTCCCCTTTAATTGTTCATGAGTCATTCTAAAGGGCCCTGGGTGGCCTGCTGGGCTGCTAACCACAAGCTAAACAGTGAAAAACAGCAGCTATTCCTAGAGAGAAAGATGAGGCTTTCTACTCCCACAAAGATTCACAATCTCAGTAACCTACAGGGCAAGTTCTACTCTGTCTTACAGGGTCATTATAAATTGGAATTGACTTAATGGCAGCAAGTTTTTTGTTTTATTTTTTATATACTTAGTCGTTGTAGCATATGTATTTCTCAAGATGAGTGTTTTTTTCATTGCCTTCCTAGATTTAACCAGTTATCTCCATGCAGCCAGTTTTATTAAAGCAGCTCTTTATAGAACATCTGCGTTGTATCAGGAATGTTTTCCCTATATTTTAAATAATATTGCAATTTTAAATGGCTTTATTAAGACAACTCCAATGGGAATAAAGGGAAGAAAGAGAACTGGGACAGTCATCAGAAACTTTCAAATAAGGTTTCCTTTGAGATTTACACTATAACAACTGACTCATAATTCATTTAAAAATTAGGTATTTTCTTAAAAGATAGGTAGAGTGAAATAGGCCACATTATTGAAGGTATCAATGTAGCTAAAGGATGTAACATCAGAAGAGAGATAAGTTAGCCAGGGAAGCCCAGGGGGAAAAAGTGATCATACAAGTAGGTAATATTAGTGGGTGCTGGAATAGCCCCAATTTACTTATTAAAGTGCCAGAAACTTTCACTGTATTTTAAATACCAGCAGGTTCGCCCATGGTAGACACGTTTCAGCAGAGTTTCCAATCTTAAAGAAAGTAGAAAGAAAGCCTACTAATCTATTTTAAACACCAGTAAATGAAAAGTTATACAAAAGCCATCACAAAAAAATATTGTCCATCATAGTATTGAATGATAGAGTCCCTAGGTTGTAATGCACACAAGACATGCAGTGGCAATAACAAAGGACTCACTTCTACAACTGACTGTGAAAATGGTGCAAAACCAGGCAACACTTCATTCTGCTGTACTCAGGGCAGCCATGAGCTAGAGCCAACTTAATGCAAATTATCAACAATGTTAATACTCCCTTCCCTTTTTCATTCTCAAAACTGTCTTTTTCTATAAAGTCAATTACATGACCACTTTTCCACAAATGACTACTTTTGAACAGGCTTCTCCTTTATAGTGACCCTAGTTTTACGTCAGACAGATGCGTATTTTGGACAAAAAAAGTTAGGATGACCCATTTCACTTTTGAGAGTTGACAAAGAAGAGTACATCTGACAGAAGGATGGTGGTTCTTCAAGGTTTGGTGGCAAGCCCCTCTGGATACAGAACCTCCAGGGAATAGAGCCTCAGCAGGTGTCACCAGAAATGAACTTGCAATGACTGTATGTGTAACAGGAGTATAGGAAGGGACTCTGGAACCAAGACGAGCAGAGACCATAAAAACACCAGAAAGCCACTCCTCGTTGGCCAGGGAAGAGTTGGCAGGACTACCTATCTAGTAGGGATCAGCCTAGTCAAAGGGTATACCAGCAGCTCTCTCATGGGGATGGTAGGATGATGTCTTCATAGTACCTTTAAGTTGAAGGACCTGAATCTCTCCATCTACATATTTAGAGAGCCCACCAAACTATTTCTTGGTCTTCCTACATGATCCAAGGCAAAACCAACATCGATTTCCCTGCCAAAGCTTGAAGTGAAGTGCACTAGGAGATGTAAGAGCATCCAGGATATTAAAGTAAATGTGACACCTTCTGCATGCTGTGTAGCAGTGTATAATGTCGAGATGTATGTGGCAGGCTGGGGACTAAATGATTGAGGAAGTCATGGCCTCTTTACTCTGACTCCACACTCACAGAGTGGCTCCTGAAGGTCATGAGCATTCTGTGGGCATGGGAGGTGGACACCTTGATAGGTCAATGTCTCTGTATAAAGTAATACATTGTCACTAGATTTTAGACAACTCTTTATAAAGTTATATAAGCATTTTTGTGTTTGTTCAAGCCTGGAACAATAAAAATATTGAGTTTCTTAGCCAACAGGGCTAAGGGCAGGCCCTGCCTCTAAACATTTTATGAATATTTTATTCTGTGTTTTGTTGTCTGCATTTTCGTTTTTATATTAATCTGAAAAATAATTTTATGTTGTAGTTTTTAGAATGTGAATTAGTCTTCCATTCTTAATTGCTAGCATGTTATTTCTAAATGATTTATCAAATAATATTTTATTTTCCATTTATTCGAAAAGCTTTATTTACTAAACAGTCCATTGATATATACATATATAAGAAGGTCTTTCAGTTATTAATTCTGTCTAACTGCTTTATCTAATCATATTGTATTGATAATTATATCTTAATAGCAAATTAAATATTGTAAAAGCTAATCATGCTTATTATTTTATTCAGATACTTATTTTAAACACATATTATCCTTAGAACCTCTAGATTTGTTCCATTTCTAAATTACCATGAGGATACTGAAAAACATCAAGAGTGTGCATTAATTTGATAGCAGTATTTTCACATATCTACATATTTACCTACATTTATATATTTATATGTACATTTTAATAGTAATAAAGTGTTATAGCTTTCATTACTTGGCAATGCCAGTTTTCCTTAAAAGTATTCTTATTTTGCTGTTATTTTAAATTATTCTTTGTATTTTTCTCATTAAATTTGCTTATTTCTGGATAATTATATATTCAATTACCATTTTAGGCATAAAAAAACTATGGCCTATGGAGGTTGACATGTTTCTCAAGGTCACATAGCAATGAAGGTAAAGTACTTTTAAACCAGGTATGTATGAATTCCAGCCTCCATCCGTGAAATTTCTGCTATACTAGATTGCTTCCCTGGCTCTTGACCATGTATTCTCTAATGTGCACTGGTGGTAGTTGCCTCAGACCTGGTCTCTTCACCCCATTCCAACCACAGCCAGCTCCATAACGGCCTCTAGTAGTCTATGTTTCTGTATGAACTGGCTCTTAAGCTTTCCACTTGGTCAAGCTTTCAGCCAGTACAATTCCCAAAATTCCCTTCTTGCTCTGAGTATGTTTACTTCTCTTTCTTCAATAAGAAATATCCACTGAATGCATGGAGACAATAACTGATACACTGGTTTATGGGGGGTGTTGGGGTGGTGTTTGTGAAGGGAGCATGAGAGGATTTGGGAAGGAAACAATGAATGTGGGAAGGGGAAGAGAACATTAGAATTGATTTTCATGCTCTAAGAGTCATATATACAACTCTTTTAACAAGTGACAACTATATAAGCGTATGATGTGTGAATACTATATCATGAAAACAAGAATGAAGTGCTTTAATATTGTGGCATTGTATGATACTCACCTTCCTGATGCAATCACTGAGGACCAAATGGGTGCATCAGCAAATATGGTGAAGAAAGCTGATGGTGTCCAGCTATTAAAGGTATAGCATCTGGGGTCTTCAGGTTTGAAGTTAAAAAAGCAGACATCTAGCAGGGAAGCCCACATGGAAGAAGCATGCTCCATCATGAGGTATTGACAGGATCAGGTAACAGACAACAGAAAACTCAAAACAAACTAACAAAAACATATTGTTGAGAACGAGGGGTGTCGGACTAGAGACCCAAAACCCATCTGTAGACAATAGGGCATCCCTTCACAGAAGGTCACAGGGAAGAGATGAGTCAACCAAGGCACACTATAGAACCAATGAAACACACACTAGTCCTCTGGTTTTCTGAGGCGTCCTTACCCCCACCAACATGACCCCAGTCCTGCCTTTCAGTTCTTTCTAGACCAGAGCATGTACACTGATATAGATAAGAATCCAGGTCAGATAAAACCCTCAGCAACAGAAATTGGAATAGCTATACCAGGAGGGTCGGGGAATGTTGAGGAGGAAGGGATAAAGGGGGAACTGATGCCAATGATCGACACATAACCTCCCCAGGGGGATTAACAGCAGAAACGTGGGTGAAGGGAGTCAGTGCAAGATATGAAAATAATAATAATTTATAATTTATCAAGGGGTCACGGGGTTGGGAGAGGAGCTGATACCAAGGACTCAAATAGAAAGCAAAATGTTTGGAAAATGATGATGGAAACATATGTACAAATATGTTGATAAAATTGATGTATGGATTTTTGTAAGGGCTCCCAATAAAATGATCTTTAAAAAAATAATAAAAGATATAGTGTTTGGAGTCTTAAAGACTTGTAGTTAAATAAACAGTCATGTAGCAGGGAAGCAACATAGCTCACATGGAAAAAGCACACCTTCCTGTGTGATCATGAGGTATCGATGAGAAAAATATCAGAAGTTCAAAAACAAGCAACCAAATTATCAGAGGGGGCACAGATATAGTGGAGGCCCAAAACCCACCTATAAGATAATTGGACAGTCCCTCTCAGAATGACCACATGGAAGGGATGATGAATACAGGGTATGGTATGGCACTGATGAACCACATAACTATCCTTGAGTTCTTTAATATTTCCTCCCCTTACTATTATGGTTTTTATTTGTTTTACCTCATAATTACTATGATAGATTTGCATATATTCATTTTTATATTTAAGATCATTGGTGCTGTTGTAGTTACATAATCTGGTGTTAATGGATTAAGAGTGAAAAGTGGAGTATAGTCTGTCAATTAGCTTATAGCAAATGAGACTTCTGTGTGGACATGGCCTTCTCCTGAGAATTCTGAGACCTCCGGTATTTCCTCCTTGGAGGTGGGAGACACATGCTCTCTCTTGGCTCACTCCCTTGGAGACACTCTACCGACAAGACACAAGGCACTATGCTGACAAACCCCATGCTCTGGGAACTGAAGGAGCCACATGGAGACACCTGCCAGCACTGAGATGCTTCTACTGTGATCTTCCTACATTTGGTGTCATTGCATGTGTTTTGTGAGTCTGAAGAGGGCTTTATAGATTGGTATCAGACATATAGGCTGATATTGGACTTATGGACTTGATCTGGACTGGGCTGGGATGTTTTTGAAATATTCAGCTACTCTTGTATATAAAGCTCTTTCTTATACACAAATGAATGTCTATGGATTTGCTTGTATAGTCTACCCAGACTAACACAGATACATGAAAGTCAAGATAGATAACCCATCAGAAACAGTAACAATAGCAATGTGTCCCTGAGGTTATGGGAAGGTAGGGGGAGAGGCGAGGGACTGGAAGCTGATAGCATTAATGACTGTATAACCCCACTCTATGGGATCAAACAAGAGTATGTATGTGAATGGATATATTGGATTGTGTAAGATATGGGTGGGAAAAAGAAGGAATAAGGGTTCCTAAGGGGTATATTGGAGTATATTGGGGGAGGGAAGGGATAAAGGGGAGCAAATATCAAGAAGTGAAAGAAGAAAGAAAATGTCTTGGAGCTGATGTGGTAGCAATTGTATAACAGTGCTTAATGTAATTGAACTATTGAATGCTATGATATATGTAAGAGCTCCCAATAAAATTATTTTCTAGAAAAAAGAAACTAAACTTGACCAATGGTTACCACAGGTGAAGGAATAAGAGTTGTTGCTTAGAGGGCATTGAGTTTGTGTTGATGGTGGAAGTAGAATACTTCAAGAAAAGATACCAAATGATTGTACAACACAAAGAGTATAATCAATGGTCCTGGATTATACATGTAGACATTGCTGAATTTGAGAATGTTTTGTTGTATATATTTTGGGACTATTAAAAAATAAGAAGTACATGAATAATAAAGAACAAATATCCACTGAGTTTTCCATCTATGCTTACTTTCATATGCTCTTGATGTGGAGACTTTGTCTGAAGAGGAGGAGAATCACCATCATTGGCATCAGCAGTTCAAGGCAATTTTTATAAGGCTGAAGTCAGACATGCATCACATGACAACTTTCCCCCAGATTCTGACTTAAATTGTCCTTTCCAAAGTGCTTTCTTCTTGTTAGCTGCAACAACTAACATGATCACATAGAACTTACAGACACTATTCAGAATTATGGGTTTAATTAAGGAATTTAACAGGTTTCAAATGCTCAGCATGTAATCATTCAGACAGGAGAGCCTTTTCTAGGTTATCCCTGCATTCAGGTCTCTCACTGATTTTTGTTCTCTCAGCCACACAGCCTCTTCCCAGCTTGTGAAATGTTAGAAGCTCTGTTATAACTTCCAATAAACACCCAAAGAGCACACTTTCTGCCATAAGCCTCAGCCAAAAAGCACTTAACTCTAACTCCTAGCTCTGAGGCAGCAAACTTAGATACTCCAGTTAAGTGCCTTGAGTCATTCAAATCTGCAAACCAGTCTCCAGCCCAAAGGCAGATTTGGAAGTCCACCATTCTGTTTCATGCTCTGACTCTTGATTCTGCTGCTACCACTTGTCTGCTACTCCTCTACTGATTCTATAGTGTTATAACTGTCTCTTGGATTATGAAGTTTCAGTGCACAGGAATCTAGCTATTTGCCCTTGCTGATAGTGAAATTACCCCTTTTTGGCTCATTCAGCAGGATGACAATCACAATGCACCCTGCCAGCAATCATTCAAATGGGGGAAAATACTGGTAGGATTTGAATGATTGCTGGCAGGGTGCATTGTGATTGTCATCCTGCTGAATGAGCCAAAAAGGGGTGGAAGTTACAAATGCTATGGCTATAAAAACATTACTAAATAATTTACAGCACTGAATCAGAAAGCAGTGCTACAAAATCAAAGAAAATTACTAAATAAGAGACTTGTAGGAAGATGGAGACTGAGTAACACATTCTAGAAGGACTCCACAGAAATCAGTGCCGGAGAGTTACTAAGGGAGATTCCACACTTCTGGGTCACAAGAGGAGCATCATAAAGATAAGCAGGCACAGATCCACTAGGTTTTGAGGGGCTGGGGCTTTTGGCTTACCACAGTGGAGGCTGGCTAAGGTTTGACTTTAGCCCCGCCACTGTCTCATTCAGAGCCAGGATCATTTGGAGTCAGTGTAGGGGCTTTCTCTCAACACAACCACAGCTAGCTGCCACCTCAGGGCAAGGATTAAATTCCTCCAACCCCACTGTCAGGGATCAGTGCTCAGCTATATCATTACTTTTGTTTCGCTCTCTTGTCTCTACTCCCCCTCCCCACCCACACACACAGTCTCAGTGGACTTAGTGTCTTTCTCCCCTTTTTCTTTTGTTTCTTTTTCTCTTCCCTTTTCTCTAACATGCCACTTCCTACCTCCAGACCACCCCCCCTTAGCCTAGAACATTTATACCTGCCTTCCAACCAGCTGGGAGGGCTACACCCTCTGCAGCATAACCTGAGGTTTGGAAAAGCCCACCCACCCTCAAACAAGGGATATCCTGCCCAACTTCTGGGGGGGGGGGGGAGAAATGCCACCTGCCCACACTTTGCAGTGGTTAACACTGAAGAAATCCTCTCCACCCTTTTCTGGAAATACTGCCTGCTTGGCTTGGGGCGTTCCTATCCATCCTCTGGGGTTCCACATGACTGAGGGAACTTCCTCCTACCTTCCATAGTGCCTCACACAACCTAAGGCAGCTCTGTTAACACTCGCCAATATTCCACGCTGCTGCCGGAACCTCTGCCTAACCTCTGCAGTGATCTACCTGACTAGGTTAACTCTGCCCACCATTCGCTGTGCTCTACACAAAAGCACAACCCACCAGCCTTCTGTGGGACTCCTGTTGCAGTGGGCAACACTGTACACCTTCTGTGGTGCCCCAAACTGCCATGGGCCACACCATAGTGGCTTCTTGTGAGATCACCCAGTACAGCACCATCCTCATCGGTCCACAACAAACTAACCAGCATCCCCTGTGAGGACCATCCAACTTACCCTCCAAATAACAGAAAACTGGTTGACTATGGAAAGAGTGAAGCCATCAGAGGATAAAGTGGTAGGCTAATTCTATAGTGAAATTAGCTGCAGGCAGTTCAAAGAAGCATTCCTATGAGTCTAACAGAGAGAGCCAGTGTTGTTCAACTCGCTGAAAAATGGCACCTGGTTCCTCTAAAACAACACAAAGCAAACAGCAATCGGCCCCAATGTGCTCAATGGGAAAAAAAACTGGACAAACAAAAGGCAATGACAGAAGAATATCCTGAACCTAACTGTGCATAGAAGAAGAAGGCACTGATCTGCCACAGAAAGAAATTTTCAGAATACTTCTTGGAGTCATACAGGAGATGATGGAAACAATACAGAAAAAGGATGAAATGAGAAAATAAAGTCCATATACCAAAGGGAAATACAAGAGCTTAGAGATAAGATAATGAAGACCAGTAGCAGACTCACGGACTTCGCCAATGGACTGGAGGAAGTGGATAACTGCACCAGTGACCTAGAGAACAGTCAAGCAGACTTTAACAAATGGAAACAAAAATCTAATAAGATCATCAGATATCCTGAAGAGAATCTAAAAGCTATATCTGATCCTATGAAGAGGAACAACTTCAGAATAATTGAATTACTGAAGGAAGACACAACAAAGAAGACATCTACAACAACAGTGAGAGAAATCTTGGAGGAAAACTTCCCCAGCTTAATGAATGAAAACCAGGAAACCATTCAGGAGGTGGGAAGAACACCAGCAAGACTGAATCCCAAGAAGTCATCAAGGCACATAATAGTTAAACTATCCAACATTGAGGAAAAGGAGAAAATCATGAGAGCAACTAGGGAAACACAAGCAATCACATATAAAAGTTCCCAAGCAAGAATATGCTCAGACCTATCAGTGGATACTATGAAGAAGAGTAGAATAATATATTCCAAAAATTTAAGGAAAATAACACAAACCCAAGACTATTCTAGCCAGCCAAATTAGCTATCAAGATAGATGGAGAAGAGTCATTGCAGACAAGGAAAAACTCAATACATTAGAAGAAACCCAGCCCTACAAAAGAACCCTGATAACCCAGAAGGGCAGAAGAACAGCACTTACCAAGCATAAACATGAGACAGTCACAAAGAACAACTCCACCCAGAGGGAAACAAAGAGAAAACAGATCCCAAGATAGCATTGGCTTAAGGGTGGAAAGAAGTCAAGAATTAACCACATACACATGTATAACACACTGATAAGAAAGGGATGTAGGAAAACACCCAACACAAAAAAGTATAAGATGACATCAGAGTCCACAGATGGAGATAATAACCCTGAATTTCAACGGAATGAACTACAGCATTAAAAGTCTGAGACTATCAGACTGGCTTAGAAAACACAGCCCATCAATCTACTGCCTACAAGAGACACATCTCAAGGCTACAGACAAGAATAGGCTGAGAATCAAAGGCTAGAAAAGGCATATCAAGCAAACAGCAGTTAAAAAATGCAAGGTTACAATCCTAATCTTGAATAAAATTAACCTCAAAGTGCAAGCCATAAAAAGAGATAAGGAGGGACATATATAATGCTCAAGGTTACGGTAGCCAAAGAACCACTAAGCATTTTAAACATATATTCCCTGAACTAGAGACCTGCTGAATGTCAACCAAACACATCAAAAGATGAAAAAAGAAATCACAGAGTCAACAATTATACTTTAATACACCACTATCTGAGAAATATAGATCACAGGGAAAGAAACTCAACAAGTATGCTAGAGATCTAAATACTACAATTAGACAATTTGACCTGATAGATATTTACAGAGCTTTGTATCCAAATACCAAAAAAATTCACATTTTTCTCAAGCCCATGTGGCACATATTCGAAGATAGACCACATGCTGGGCCATAAGGCAAATCTACATAAATTTAAGCATATTGTTATCATACAGACCTCTCTGTCTGACCACTGTGCCATCAGGCTGGAAATCAACAAAAGGAAGACGAAGAAAACAAGAGCAAACAATTGGAGCATGAAAAACTCTCTAATGCAAAAGAAGTGCATACTGGCCCTGATCACAGATGAAATTAGGAAACTTCTAGAAACCAATAAGAATGAGAACACAACATACCATAACATACTTATGGGATATATCATAACATACTTCTGGGACTCAGCAAAGGTAGTTATCAGAGGATGTTTCATACCAATATATGCACACATGAAAAAGGGAAAGAGACATATGATTGATAGGCTGGCACAAAATTTAGAACAACTAGAGCAGAGTCAAGAGGACAATCCTACTAATAGCAAAAGAAAATAAATAATAAAATTTAGGGCTGAGATTCAGGGGAGGGAAAATAAGAAAACTGCGGGAAAAAATTAATGCTGCTAAAAGTTGGTTCTTTGAAAGGATAAACAGATTCAACAGACTGCTGGCAAACTTAATGAAAGGAAGGAGGGAACAAATTTCAATAGCAAGAATGAGGGATGAAAGAGGGGACATTACAACAAATCCTAATGAAATCAAAAGGATAATCACACAGTACTATGAAGGACTGGATTCCAATGAATTCAAGAACTTGAAATATATGGACAAATTCTTGGGGGAAAAATCCCTCCTTAGACTATCCTAGATGGACATCAAGAATGTCAACATACCAATAGCAATAGAGGAAATAGGCCAGGTTATCAATGGAGTACCAACAACAAAAAAACTCTGGACCACATGGTTTCACAGGAGAATTCTAACAAGTATTCAGGGAAGAACTGACACCAAGCCTACACAAATTCTTCCAGACCATAGAAAAAGACGGCAAACTCCGAAACTCCTTCTAAGAAGCTAGTATAACTCTGATGCCGAATCTGGGCAGGGATCCCACAAGAATTGAAAATGACAGATGAATATCCTTAATGAACATCGATGCAAAAGTCCTTAACAAAATACTGGCTAATAGAATAGAAAAGTGTATAAAATAAAGAATTCACTATAACCAACTGGGATTCTTACCAGGCATGCAGGGATGGGTCAACATACTAAAGACCATTAGTATCATTTGCCAAAGTGACATGAAAAACTATAAGAATCACATGATAATATCAATAGATGCAATAAAAGCATTCGACAACATCCCACACCAATTCCTGTCTAAGACACTCAAGAAGATAGGAATATAAGGAAAATACCTCAAGTTAATACAAGCTATATATGAAAAACCAACAGGCAACATGGTAGTCAAAGGAGAAAAGACTAACACAATCCCACTGAAAAGGGGGACCAGACAAGGATGCCACTTGTCCCCACTCTTATTCAATATCATGCTGTAGGTTTTAGCTAATAGCATAAGGCAAAGAAGAGACATCAAAGGTATTCATCTGAGGAAGGAAGAGGTGAACCTATCATTCCTTGCAGATAATGATTTTATATATGGAAAATCCCAAAAGCTCCACAAGGGAAGTATTGGAAGCAATAGAAGAGTTTAGCAGAGTGTCAGGATACAAGCTCAACAAACACAAGTCTATCAGATTGCTATACACATAGGATAAGACCACAGAAGTGGAGATTAAAAATGTGGTACCTTTCAAAATAGCCAAGCACAAATAGAAATATCTAAGGATATACCTGACCAAAAGAACAAAAGATTTATATGTGGAAAACTACAGAACACTATTACAAGAAACCAAGAGTGATCTCAACAAATGGAAGAATATCCCATGCTCATGGATTGAAAGACTCAATATAGGAAAGATGTCAGTTCTAGCCAAGGCACTTACATAAGTTTAATGCAATCACAATGCAATTACCCTCATCATCCCTCAAAGAAATGGAAAAACTGATTACCAACTTCACATGGAGAGGGAGAAGCCCAGAATTAGCAAAGAACTCCTCAAGAAGGACACAGTGGGAGGGCTTGCTTTACCTGACTTTAGCACAGCCACAGTGGTCATAACCGTGTGGTACTGGTACAATGACAGAAACTCAGACCAATGGAAAATAACTGAAAACCCAGAAATAAAATCATCAGCATTCAGACAACTGATTTTTGCTAAGGGCCCAAAAAATATCAAATGGGAAGCAGATGCCCTCTTCACCAAGTGTACTGGAAAAAAATGGATATCTACCTGCAGAAAAATGGAGCAAGACCCTTACCTCCCTCCATGTACAAGAATAAACTCAAGGTGGATCACAGACCTTGAGGTAGCATCTCAAACTATTAGGGCCATCAATGAGGGAATTGGGACCAACCTGAGAACTTTGGCACAGGGAATACATAGGCTATCAGAAATATGGAAGCACACAAATGCAGAGGAGTCACAAATTGACAAGTGGGATATTCTGAAGATAAAACACCTGTGTACATCAAAATAATTCACCAAGAGAGTAATAAGAGAGCCCACTGACTGGGAAAACATCTTTAGCAATGACACATCAAACAAAAGCCTTATTACTAAAGTGTACAATACTCAGCTAGCTCCCCAAAAGAAAAAACACTAATTGCCAACTGAGGAAGTGGGAAAAGGACCTGAACAGAAGTTTCACAAGGGCAGAAATCCAAGTGGCCAATAAATATATGACAAAATGTTCCTGATCATTAGCCATAAGAGAAATGCAAATTAAAACAGCAATGAGATACCACCTAACACCCTCAAAGACAGCCAAATTAAAAAATCAGAAAGCATCAAGTGTTGGAAAGGCTGTGGTAAGTTAGGAATTCTTATCCACTGTTGGTGGACCTGTAGGTATGTATAGTCACTATGGAAATCGATTTGGTGATAACTAAAACAGATGAAAATTGAGCAACCATACAACCCAGTAATCCCCTTACTGGGTATACACCCAGAAGAGGCAGGAAACAAATCACGACCAGACATCTGTGCTCCAATGTTCCTCACAGCACAGTTCACAATTGCAAAGAAGTTGGAAACAACCCACATTTCCATCAACAGACGAATGGATTAAGGAACATACAATGTAGTACTACACATCGCTAAAAAACAGTGATGAACTCCTGAAGCACATCACCCCATGGAAAGAACTGGAAGAAATTATGCTAAGCGAAGTAAGTCAAGTGCAAAAGAACAAGTACAGCGTGGTTCGCTAAGGTAAGCTTAAAATGAATGCAAAAGGGGCATAGGGAAAAAGTTACTGTATAAAAACATTCCTCGGATAAGGTCCAGGTAGTATGGCAGGGGCCAGACCAAATCCAGGAATACAGATGGTAGCCAATTAAACCATGGGGTGGGGGGAGGGGAAGGGGAAAAAAAGAAATGGATAGTGGGGGAACAGGTCACTAACCCACCGAAGGGGAGAGTATTGTTTATATCTCCACAGGGAAAGAGGGACCAGACTTCAACCCGGTGCTCCAAGATGTAAATGCAACATACAGGCATGATGCAGGGAACCAGTAACGAGTTCTAAGGGACCAGCCCCAATCCCAACTATACACTCACTGACCCACAGACCTACAGGGGACAACACTGGAGACACTGTGTGGGAATTGTGCCTGATCTGACCCCACTACACTGAGGAAAACACTAAGGATGTGCAACAGAACAGCAACAGGAGCAGAACAAGGGAGTCCCCTTGGAGTGCCAAAAATAGTCTTTGTGGCCAGGGTGTGGCTCTACTTCAGACTCAACTGGAAAACACTCCTAAAGGTCAACAAACAGACCTTGAACTATTTATAGATTTTCTGGGTGGTTTTTTTTTTATCATTTTGTGTTGTTATTGTTTTGCTTTGATCTGTCTTGGTTTTGTGCATATCATTATTTCTGCTGGTCTATTTAGATAAACTAGGCTGGATAAACAAACCTGAGGAGAAAACAACTGGATTGATCTTTTCTGGAGGACATGGGAGAAGGAGAGATGGGGGAAAGGAAGTGGTGTTAACAAACCCATGGATAAGGGAAAAACAAGTGATCCAAAAATCACTGGTGAGGAGTGTGTAAGACGAGGCCTGGTAGAGCTTGATCAAGGGCAATGTAACCTAAAGGAGTTACTGAAACCCAAATGAAGGATGAGCATGCTAGCGGGACAAGAAGAAAGTAAAAAGAAATAGAGGAAAAAACTGGGAGGCAAAGGATAGTTACAGAGGTCTAAATACAGGCATGTACATATGCAAATATAGTTATATAGAGATCTATGTGCATATATTTATAGGCTTAGTATTAAGGCAGCAGATGGACTTTGGGCCTCCACTCAAGTACTTCCTCAATGCAAGAACAATTTGTTCTTTAAACTGGAATTCCATGATGCTCATCTTCCCGACATGATGGCTGAAGTCAAAGCAAGTGCATAAGCAAATGTGGTGAAGAAAGTTGATGGTGCCCAGCTATCAAAAGATATAGTGTCTGGGGTCTTAAAGACTTGAAAGTAAACAAGCGATCATCTAGCTGAGAAGCAACAAAGCAAGCACACCAGCTTGTGTGATCACCAGGTGTCAAAGGGATCAGGTACCAGGCATCAAAGAATGAAAAAAATCATATCATTGAGAATGAGAGGCAGATGATCAATGCCCATCTGAAGACAACTGGACATGGCCTACAGAAGGGTCACAGGGAGGAGACCAGCCACTCAGGGTGCAGAGTAGCACTGATGAACCACACAACTTTCCCCTAGTTCTTAAATGCTTCCTCCCCCTAACTATCATGATCCCGAGTCTACCTTACATATCCGGCTAGACCAGAGAATGTACACTGGTAAAGATAGGAACTGGAAACACAGGGACTCGAGGACTGAAGAACCCTTCAGGACCAGTGGTGAGAGTGGTGATACTGGAAGGGTGGAGAAAAGGTGGGGCAGAAAGGGGTAACTGATTACAAGGATCTACATATAACTCCCTCCCTCGGGGATGGTCAACAGAAAAGTGAGTGAAAGGAGACATCGGAGAGTGTAAGACATGACAAAATAATAAAGCAAATGTTTTGGGAATGATGAGGGCAACAAATGTACAATTTTGCTTGACACAATGTATGTATGTATGGATTGTGATAAGAGTTGTATGAGCCCCCAATAAAATGATTTTTTTAAACTAAATAAAATATAAAAATGTGAAGTTATTGCTTCTTGACACATCCTCTATCTAGGTCTTTACACTTCTGAAGGCAGTCTTTCCATCTGTCTTACGCTTCCCCAAAGATTTCTGTGTTCTTTGATTCACACTACATCAAAACAGCAGTTTGGGCTTTTTTAAGGGAGGCAAATCATGTTCCATTTAAATGTTCTTTGAGTTTTTATAGCAAAAACAAGTTTGAAGAGGCAAGGTCAGAAATGTAGGGTGGATGGAGTAAGATCCCTCCTCCCCCAAAATGTATTGTAGGAAAGCCCTTGCTGCCCTCAAAGCATAAGCAGTTTCACTGCATGACAGAACAAATTCCTTGGCACAACCTTCCTGACCTTTTTCTCACTGCTGCAGTTTTCAATGTTCTTAAAACTTCTTTGTGGGAAACTATCACTGAGGGAAACATGGCTAGACCTTATTCCTTAACTTATAACAGAGGGAATCTGGAAAGCTAGTATTCCACGTTAGGAAAGCTACCATTTTGGTAAGTTATAGATAAAGTCCAAGTACATTATCCTTCTGCCCCGACAGATATGCTGCCTTAAGGTGAGCACATGGTTGATTCTGTCTCATTATAGATGCAGACATTCTTTTTATCTCCTCCTGTGGTGACACCCATCTCCCCTCTTGCATTCCCCCAATACAGCTATTAGGTTTCCTCACCTGTGAGTACAGAGACTTTACTATGGTTACCACCCACTTGGTCACATATGTAACTACTGAATATGTATGACTTATGGATACCTGTAAAAGCCCCCAAAGAGTATAGACACTCCCTCTCTCCTTCTCTTGTCTCCCACATCCACGTGGACCACCAAGAGGGGCTGAGGTGAACATGCTACCATAAAATGTGTCTGACTCCTTTATTTTATCTTCTCTCCTAACTCTCCTATCTTCTATGATTTTACTATAATCTTTATATATTATCGCCATACAATTGTGCCTACAGACCCGTGATATTATCAGAGGCTGGTTACTCTGACACTTCTTCCCATATTAATTTGATGTGATGAGTTAATTCAGCAAATTAAATCTGCAATGGGAATATGACCTGGAAAATTTGATTTTACCGTCTCAATAACCAGGTGGAATAAGTTCTGCTTCACACTTGTTTGAATTCTAGTATTTAGGAATTAGAGCATCTTATGTTCTCAAAATCCAGCTTAGATAGGAGGAATTCAGTGATCAATCCAAATGAAAAAGGCATGACTAGATTAGAAACTAGACTTTTGGACTGCTACTGACATCTATGTGATCCCATTCTGATCGGTGTGTATCTGCATCTGCAACCAAAAATTGTTCATCTCAATGTCTTCTAAGCTTAATTTTAGTTCTGAGATTTTAGAATTTTAATCTGTAACCATAATCACTTTAAATTTTACCTGCTCAATTAACTATTTTTAAAAAAGATTTTCTCTTAATAATACCCCTATCTTGTTATCTGCATCCTCCTTTTGCTTCCATCCGGTATTGATGCCAGCCTATAAAGACTCATTTGTTTCATATTTATATTCTCTTCCCCCCATTAAAATCTCAGTTCACTCACATCAACCACAAGAAGCGCCTCAAGGTGCAGCAAGCAAAGAAAGGGCAGACTGAGCAGCTCTCGGTGACGGGGGAGATCTGAGTATGAATCAGCACAGAACATTGGCACAGAGGAGGCCGTGCCCACCAAGAGGCTTGTCTTCCCATCTCTCTCTGGGGATGGGCCACTGGGTGGAATACTCCAGTCCCACCATTGAAAGAGACCTGGGCGAAGACATCTACTCCTGTTATAAATCATTTGAAGTTGAGGCATCTAGAAATCAGAACTTGTCATACAACCAAGGGGGTTAGACCTGAGAAAAACTGCTGACTTTGTGTAAGCCTTTTTTTCTAGGACTCAAGTGGAGGACACTCTGGCCCTTATCAAAACCGAAAACCTCTTCCTAGAGTTTGTTGAGGTTATAAATGGTTAGCCTTTAAAGGGAGACCACCTCTTGAGAGCAATTGGACAAATTGCTGACAAAGGAGGAAAAATGAAATTCACCATAGAGAATGTGACCCGACATGGATTATTCCGACTGATGTGGAAATTCATCTTCGTGAATTTCCAAAACATCAGCTGGCAAAAACTGCCATTTACAGCTTCATTCTGGGATATTCTCCCTCAAAGGCGTATGGTAATATTAGCACCTGATCGATTCTGATTCACGTTAGAGATGCTTGTCCTTGACTCTAGAATAAAGACTGCACATGCTACAAATGAAACCATGTGAAGAATTATTTATAAGGGACCATGTGAAGGATTCTTCGGTCACATCCTCCCATTCTTAGCCAGAAGCACCAACAGGAAATGTGTGATTGGGTTCACACTACAACCTTAACTATCAGAAGTTAATACTGTTCTACATCACACATAATGTATATGTTTCTGATAAAGTGCCTGAAGCAGATATGTAGTTTATAATTCACTACTTAGAGGGAACTACCTTAACTTAAATAGCTATTCTGTAGGAATTTTTTAGTTTGTTTATACATTTCTATAGATTTAGAAATATTCTCTGTGAATTTTAATTATAAAATTATCATACAAAATCTATGAGGATGAGCCTTCACACGAGGAAGTGGTGTGTGACTAGGTTAGAATCAGGCCATTAGTAGTGCTGGCTATGCTGTATAAGCTATGACAGGCTAATCTTTGTACCTGTCTTGCAGTCTTTAAAATTAAAGCTTTATTTTGCAAGGTTAGTATAAGGAAAGTGTTACTTTTCAAATAGGTGTTGATGAAAGCCATCAGAATTACCAGTGTTGAGTATATTACCTATACATTTAAAATAAGGAACCTACTTCATTAAACATGAGTATGAAATATTCTTTTATACAGCTCTAAAATCTTTGATTAAAACTTTTAAAATGTTTTATATTAGAAAGTTCACTAAAAGGCGGAAACATATTTATTAAAAATAATCTCTAAGATGAGAAGAAGCATGTTATTTTTCTTTGCTGTTATCTCCCCAATGCCCAGCATTGTGTACCTGACACAAAGTAGGTATTTTCTATTTGGCAAATTACTTAATCATAGTAATTTCTGATCAGATTGTTTGTATCAAAAGGGAGTTAACTCTTTACAAAGCTAAGAATGCTATATAAATTTCCTTTATATTACTGTTTTGAAAGCATTTCCATCAAAACCTTAAAAATATCAGTCTACCTCAGTGGTTGTCTAAACCACAACCATCTGCCAGGTTTCAGGAGAAAATTGACATGGAGATTGGTCTCTGTGTCCTGAGATCTTGAATTTAGAAATATCAGAGTCCAGGGGGAAGCAGGATGACCTTGAAGGCTTATATTGAAACACTGTCTTGAAGATGATAAGCCCTAAGAAAGTACAATAAGAGAACATATCCCGTGTGGATTGTGATAAGAGTTGTATGAGCCCATAATAAAATGTAAAAAAAGAAAAGAAAAAAAATGATTAGGGCAAAAAAATAAATAAATAAAAAGAGAACATATCCCAGGGATAATCCGGTGTAGCTTGCATTTCCCTTGAGGCCCTTTGCCATATCTCCTAAGCAATGCCACAGTCCAGAAAGATCTCACAAAACACCAACAATTAGGGGGATACACCTAAACAAATGTATGTGTTTTGAATGTTGGTTTGTTTGGTTTAGTTCGTTCAACGAAATTAAGGTCAAATTTCACGCCCATGCCGTCCTAGACTGTCATGCATAGAAATCATATCATACCAAAAGGCCCTATGTGTAAAGAGCTGGGACTATACAACCAGGACATTGCTTGTGACTAATTTAGGATCCATTGTGTGCACACCATCCTTAATATCACCCTTCCTGGCAATGAGCAATCAGAGGTGACTCCTACTCCTTCTTGGTCAACTCTGAGTCATTGCTCTCAGTTCTGAGGCCAGTAAAAGAAGAGTCCACATTAGAGCTAATGCAATGGGTGTGGCCCCTGGGGGAAGTCAGAGCAAGGATACAGGGCAGTGACTGTTTAATGGAGTCATCGAGCAATTGGCGGGCTCCAGACTGCCTTGGCCAAGGTCTCCCATCCTTGGTAATCACAGAGCACACTTACTTCACATGGCAAGCACTGCTTCCTTTGTTCTCTTCAGTCTGGAGGGGGTGGGGGTTGGGCAGGGGTGGAGGGAGTCCTTGTGCATAATAACATGCTGCGAAGGCCAGCAGATTGTTTCTGCCAACAACAGTTCTCTGTGTGAGCTGTGACTCCAAGCTACATATGACAAAGTCCTTAGATACTGATGCAGATAAATAGTAACCCCCAAGTCAAATTACTATCTAAAAAATAAATAAGTAAAGATAGATTTGTCATCATTAATATCAGTGTTAATATCTTGCTTTAATGATGGGTTCCTCATTTTTTAACAAGACCCTATAGATATCTTTTCCCATTTATTAAATCACCAGTCCCATAACATGCATGTGCTTTGCTTGTGTGGTGTGTGTGTGTGTGTGTGTGTGTACATGTGGCAAATGGCGTTGATGCAGAAACAGAATCCAAGTTTTAAGAAATGGCTTATACCTATTCCAACAGAAACTTTTTCGAAATATCATGGGTGGATCGTGTAACCAATTCCAGTGCTTTTTTTCTTCCCAAAATGAAAATGTTTTTGGGGTTAGCAGTCTCGTGAAAAGTCTTTACAAGTATTCTCTTGTAAGAAAAGACAAAGTCTAAAGATAAAAATTAGAGCATCAAAATGGGCAAGGTTCCCACCAGTCATGACTATACATTGGAATCTCTCAAGGAGATCCACGCAAACCAATCCCAGGCCCCAACCCAGACTAATGAGTGCAGAATTATTGGAGTGTGGGCCTAGATATCTATTTTATACACTTCCCTGGTGATTTTAATAGGCAGTTAGAGTTGAAAATTATGTATTGTCTTAAGAGACATTTTAATTGTGCTTTCTTGCTCTCTACACTAAACTGAATGCAATTTTATCCATACATCTGGAGTCTCTCTCCTCAAAGGAGACCAGACCCCATATTCACTAATCCAAAGGTTTCTAAACTTTGATATATGTGTGAATCATCTAGAAAGACCATAAAGATCACAGAGGCTCTGCAAATTGAAGCAACTTGAAACAGGCTTTGGGATTTCACAAAGGTGATTCCCATGCTCACCACAGTTAGAGAACCACTAGGCAGAATCTTATGGCGCAGTTCATATAATTGCTTCCCTATGTGGCCAAACTTCAGGATAGGCTTCTATAATATAAATAGCAATTATTAGTTAATTTTCCATCCTGAGCCAAGCTGAAGTCCCTTGTTTACCTGTGCCCCCTCCCTCAAACACACACCAGAAATTCTTATGGAGAAATGTGTCTGAGAAAAATTTTCTTTAATCATCTGAGCCTAGAAAAGTCTCCAGCTAATCAGACCCAAGATAACAACCAAAATTGAATGACTTTATGTCATAAAACAGGAAGGTAGAAATGGGACTCACTCCCAGATTCACTGCTATCAGGAATTAGGTGTTTGTGAAGGGGGGCAGGGAGGGAGGTGTCTCTTCCCAGGAAAGCAAGTTTCTGCCTAAAGCTTGCAGTGGTCTCTGAGGTTTGAGGAGACAGAAGTTGGCTAGCTGGAGAAAAGCAGGAGTGGGGTCTTAGACTGTCTACCTAAAGACATCTTCCTTAACTGTACTCATCCCCCTACATGAAGTGGATGAGTGGGAAGGGAGGACGTACCTTTGAACTATCCACCAAACAGCCAGTCTCAAATACCATTGACTAGAGGATATTAGCAACAAAAAATAAGAGTGCTTCATTGCAGCCTCAAATTCCAGGCCAGGGAAAAAGATACAGGACATATATGAGCCAGCAGATAAGGTTGAGGCTGGCACAGAGCCCTAAAGAGCCAGCTCTACATGCTTAGCCCACCTTGAGTCTATGACTAGGATGCAGGTCCACATGTTCCTCATTGCTGGCCCTGTTCACACTGAGACCCCACCCTTGGACTCATGGTATTTCCCTCTACACATTTCTATCTCTGTCGTATCTTGACTTGCATCTCCACTTTGTGTGGCTTTTTATCTTTACTGCTTGTTGGTGTTAGGTGCTGGCAAGTCAGCTCTAACTCATAACAGCCATATGTCCAATAGAACTAAACATTGCACTGTCCGGCATCATCTTTACAAATTGTTATATATGAGCCCATTGTTGCAACCACCATGCCAATCCACTTTGAAGAGGACCTTATTCGTTTTTACAAACTAAACATGATGCACTTTTCCTGGGATTGGTCTCTCCTGATAACTTGTCCAATATATATGAGATGAATCCCAGCCATTCTTGCTTCTAAGGCACATTCTGGCTGTAAATCCTCCAACCTACTTGGCTAGTCTTTTGATAATTAATATACTTTCAATATTCTTCTCCAACACCATAATTCAAATATATAATTTCTTCAGAATTCCTTAAAGATAGTCTAGTTTTCATATGCATATGAAACAATTGAAAATAATTTGCCCTGGGTCAGGCCCACCTTAGTTTTTCAGGTGACATCTTTTTTCTGCACCATTTTAAAAAGACTTTGTGCAACAGATTGATTCTTTGCAATACATCATTTGATTTATTAACTGCTATTCTGAAGATATAGTTTTTGTATTCAAATAAAATATAATCTTTGACGCTTTCAATCTTTTCTCTGTTTATCTTAATGTTGTCTATTGGTCCAGTGTGAGGACTTGGTTTTTATTTACATTAAGTGGTGATCCCTACTGAAGGCTATAGTCTTTGAGTTTCATCAGTAAACTCTTTCAGCCCTCTTCTTTCAGCAAGCAAGATTGGGCAAACTTCATGGCAGATTGTTAATAATCTTCCTCCAATCCTGATGCTGACTTCTTCACTTAGTACATCTTTTAAGATTACTTTTCAGCATACAGATTGATTAGGCCTCATGAAAGGATACAACTCTGAGGGATACCTTTCCCAATTTAAACCACACGGTAGCCCCATCTTCGGTTCAAAAAACAATCTGACTCTTGGCCTATGTAGAGGTTTTGAATGAGCAGAATTAAATCTTCTGGAATTCCTGTTCTTCACAATGTTTTCTAGGATCTACATAGTTTTTGTATTGTCAGTGAAATACAAATAAGAATCTTTCTGATGTTCTTTAATTTCAACCAAGATCCATCTTACATCAGTAGTGATATCCCTTGCTTCATGTCCTCTCCTAAATCCAAGCTGAATGTCTGGCAGCTCCCTGTCAATGTACTGCTGCAACCATTTTCTAATTTTTGTCATAAAAATTTACTTACACGTGCTATTAAATATATTGCTTATTTATTTCTCTATTCTATTAGGTCACCTTTCTTTGGAATGGGCACAAAAAGGATCTCTTCCAGTCGGCTGGCCAGGTAATTGTCTTTAAAATTCATGGCACAGACTAATGGGTGCTGTACAAGATTGAGCAGTCTGAAAGGGATGCCAGAGGGTACAGTATAGCATAGGTGAAAAAAGCAGTGCTCCACTGTCCTGGGAGGACGAAAATGTAATAGCTTAGTGGAGTCCAATGTCAAACTATGTGATTGTTCGATATTTCCTGGTAGTGTTTTATTAGTGAGGTTTTTAGTTTGGGGGGTATATAGAGGCAGAACTATTCAATAAATGTGTGTATAGAAGGGAAAAATGTTGAATAAAAGATAAAAATAAGTCTATCATAATGGTTTCCCAACAGGCCATGTAAGACAATACATGTCTTTTTGCATTTCTCAAAGTAACTAACATAACCTGTTTCTAAATACACACCTTTTGGAATTTAAAATAGGATCAAATAATCACAAAGAGTATTTTTCTCCTTGACTCTGAGATCACTTGAATAGGTAAGTAATTAGCCCTCCTCAAGGGAATAACTGGAGAAGTTTGCTTAATCTTAATCCCCTCAGGTACTTCTTGACCCTTCAGCTCCCTTATGGGTTCTACTGTGTTCCAACCCAGGGCAGTATAAGCCTTCCACAGAACACCTTTACTCTGTGAAGGGGCTTCCAAGTCCCCAAGCTTCCAGGAAGCCCCTTTGGGACCTGCTCTCTCTGCTGGTTTGGATAAACGTGGTGGTCGTGCCATGATGTAATGGAGATCTTCTAATGTCATAGAGAGATGAACTGGCCAAATTAAACATACTAAAAGTCCACAAACAAAGCAAAAGAAGTGTAGTAATTGAGCATAGTTAGCTAGGTGACATGAGTACTAACACATAGCTGGTAAAGGCTGAACCAAGATTTGAATCTTAGATGTCTGAATCCAAAGCCCAGCCTAGGCATATAACATTCTCCTTGCTGTATAAGTTTATACCTGAATCGCCAGGGAGGCTTTTGGCTTTCTTTCCATTTCAAGGCCAGAAGTGATGGGAAAAGACAGTTTTGAAAAGACTGAAGAGGGAACAAGAACACCACCTGAGAGCTAGGCCTCACATGGTTAGCAATGACTCAGCAATCTTTCAGTCCATTCTATGCAGCATCAGTATATATATATGAGCATTAGTCTGCCTGCACAATTTGCTCTCTTGTGAGGACAAAACATACAGTACTCAGTTAAAACAGAACACAGATGAAGGTAAATCTACAACTGGCCCTACTGAATTTGCTATTGGCCTTGCTATCCTCCTTTATACAATTAGATAGTGGATAAGCAGAGCAAATGAGCTTTTAGTCTTTTCTGGTCCTATTGGATGTGAACTCAAATTACGGGGTAGTAGTATATCATTAATTTCAGGTTTTCTTAGTTAAGAGTTTTAGTTATCTTCAGTTGATATAATCAATTCTGATTCATGGTGACCTTCTTATGTCAAACTAGAGCTATGTTTAGTTGTATTGTGCATAGGGTCCCTATTAGTTGTAGTCGACTTGAAGTTTCCTAACAGTCGCTACAACAAAGGGAACCAAAAGATAAAAGTAAATACTAGTCCAACAAGCATGAAAAAATACTGAACAAGCATGAGTAACAGTATCTGCCTGCCTCAGGGGGATGTGGCAGAACCTCAAGTGGATAGACCAGAAAATAATTCCTGAGTCTTGTTCTTAAGATAAAGACCTCCAGATCTGAGAACCACATCACTAATGCCTTCAAAGCAGTGGTACAGACCTCACAGGTCACGAAGGGTAAAGTGCACTTTCAATCACTTAGGCAAACAGTCCTCACCCATACCAAAAGAATGTTATTATAATAGGGACCAAAGTTGTTGTACTACATGATATTGAATAGCAAGATAAGAATTCCTTTCTACTGACATTGGATTATCTCCAGGTCTTCAGTTTTTTACATAAAAACAATAGCAATTGTCTGTCCTCTGTCATTTCCTAAGAACACTTACAGGACAACGTCCTGTAAGTAAACAGCATGAAAGCCAAAAATCCCTGGCAATCATGTCTCAATATGATTCATCTGCTAAAAAGTGTTCTTTGTAGAGAGGAAAATTGGGCGCAGCAAGGCCCTCCCTAAAGTTATCTTCCTGTGGCAGACAAACCAGGGACCAGACTGGAGAGAAGACTCTACCCAGCCAAGCTACATGTGGTTTATACTTGACACTTGGCCTATGAAGACAGGCAAGCATGATGACAGTGATAGGATGTTCTTCCAGAAATGCCAACAACTTCCTAATGGAGTTTTATCTGGGAAATATTTTTTTCTGACAAAGTGGTGGGGCGAGTAGACCTTTTATTCCCTCTAGGACTGGGATCAAAAGGAAGGTATCTTTAAGTATTGACAATGAATCACAGAAAGAGCTGAAGCAAAAAATCATAGACCAGGCACTTAGTGCCTGAAAAAGTATCCGAAGGAGGTGGGCCTTGAACCACCTAGAGCAGCATAGAGGATGGGTAGCAACATAATTTGGGCATTAGGAGAGTGACATCAAGGTGCAATGAGTCTCTAGAGAGTGCAACTTTACTCAGCACCCAAGTCAGTGCTAAGCAAAGCTTATTGAGTGGGTGGAGCTTGATGACAGCCATTTTTGTACAAACTCATCTTATCATCTACTAACTTGTCTGTCCTGAGCATCCATCTAAAATTACAATCCACGCTTTCCCAAGCAATCTACTTCATCTGTTCTGTTTTTCTTTGCTTTTTCTTTCTATCATGCTCTGCCCTTTATGGATGGATTTGTTGACTATTTATTGGCTACTCCTTAAATTGAGTATGCATGAACTCAAATCAGAAAAATTGTCTTCCTCACTGATTTTCCCCAAGTCTAGAGTGTCTGGCACATAGTAGGTGCTCAGTAAATATCAGTTGTGTTCATTAGATGTACCCATGAGAGATAAACTTCCCCACTTGATGGTCTACAACATCTACATGTTAGAGGGGCACAGACTCAGCTTTTGTGTACAGACATGGTGGTCTGTTTTCCATTGATTGGAACACACAGAGTATCAGCTCTAATATTCACCATTGATTTCAGTAAAGTAAACACATTATCAAAATGCAGTCATTATCACTTATCTTCATTTCATTGACACATTGTGTAAACTGTTATAAATCAGGACATAAAATCCATTGTCATTGGGTCGATTCAGGAGGTAGCATATGATTAAGAACTGATGGTGCTGAAGGAAGAAGGTACCAAGGAGGAGAAAGTCACCATGGTGCACTGAAGCATTAGCAAAAACCAAGGCTCAGGAAGTGAAGGGCTAACACTGAAATATTTCAACACACTGATGAAGCAACTTGAAACACTCACTAGTCTTTGCCAAGAAATTTGGGAGACAACTATCTAGCCATCTAACTCAAAAATATCCATATTTGTATCCATTCCAAAGCAAGGTGACTCCACAGAATGCAGAAATTAACTAACAATATCATTAACATCACATGGAAGTAAAATATTACTGAAGATCATTCAACAAGTGTTGTAGTAGTGCATTGACACTGAACTGCTAGAAATTCAATCCAGATTCAAGAGAAAACATGGAACAAAGGATAACGTCACTGATGTCAGATGGATTTTGACTCATATCAAGGACTACCAGGAAAAGATGTACTTATCAAAGCACTTTCAACTGTGTGGATCATCACCAACTATGGAGAGCTTTGCAAAGAATGAAAACTCCAGAACATTTCATTGTGCTCATTCAGAACCTGTATATGAATCAAACCTGCATGGTTTGAAATCAAGTGTGCATCAGAGTTGCATCCTTTCGCCATACTTTTCCAACCTGTATGCTGAGCAAACAAGCTGAGAAGCTGGATGTATGAAGAAGAGTTTGGCATCAGGATTAGAGGAAGGCTTGTTAAAAAGGCTTATTAACAACCTTTACTATGCAAAAGGTCCCACTTTGCTTGCTGAAAGTGAAGTGAAATCAAAGCACTTGCTGAGGAAGATCCAGGACTGCAGCCTTCAGTGTGGACTGGAACTCAGTGTAAAAGAAATCAAAACCTTTGCAACTGGACCATTATGATAAACAGAAAGATTGATGTTGTCAAGGATATTTTGGGTCCATAACCAATGCTCATGGAGGCAGAGGTTAAGAACTCAAACAATATATTGCATTGTGTAAATCTTCTGCATAAGATACCTTTAACGGGTTGAAGAACAAAAGCCTCACTTTGAGGACTAAAGTGTGCCTGATCGAAGTCATGATATTTTCAGTTGCCTCATATGCAGGGAATGTTGGATATTGAATAAGGATGACCAAAGAAGAATCAATGCATTTGAATTATGGGATGGCCAAGAATATTGAAAGTACCACGCACTGCCAAAAGATCAAACACATCTGGTTTGGTAGAAGTACAATCATAATGTTCCTTAGAAGAGAGGCTGAGGATACTCCATCTCATATACTTTAGACAGGTTATCAGGAGAGATGAGTCCCTGGAAAATAATACCAAGAGGCAGATCCATGAAAGGATGTATTGACACCTTGGTTGTATCTATGAGCTCAAGCATAACAGCAATTGTGGATGATGCAAGACTGGGCTTTGCTTTGTTTTGTTTTACACCAGGGCAATATGAGTTGAAATTGGCTTGATGGCACGTAATGGTAACATAGGACAGAGTAGAATTGTTCCTTAGGGATTCTAAGATTTATAGGTTTATAGCAGCTGACAACCACATCTTTCTCCTACAGTGAGTGATTGCTTTGAATCACCAACCTTACAGTATGTGCCACAAGGGCTCCATAAAATGCGAATGCATATTTACAGACTTTCCATGACTAAGGTGTGACTGACAAAATAGATAGGACAAAAATGTCACATCTATTGAGCTATCAACTGGAAAGTGTGCTCTTTCACTTACAGATATCTTTGTAACACACTGGAAGTTTTCTGACAGAGCATTCTGGACAACAGATTTGGAAAGACCTTAAAAGTGAGCTCCATAACGTCCTTGTACTTGAACTCCATACCGGTACATTTTAATTTACTTTATTCACATTGTGCCAAGTCCTCATAGAAGGCATTCACCTCATCCAAACAACAGTTCTACACACAAAATGGGATTACCCACTCTTTAAGATTAAACAACCCAAGTATCTGAAAAGTTGAGCAATTTACCCCAGGTATAAATAACTTGCAAAGCCAGTACACAAACTTAACTGTGTCTGACTCCAATTGAATACTCCTATACAACAGGAAGTATTCAAAGACAACAACTCTCTGCTCAGAATGGTAGGTTTGAACTGTTGACCTTGCAGTTATCAGCCCAACATATAAGGAAGTATATATCTCTAATAAATTAACCCTGTAAAAATAAAAGAACTTGAGCTTAATCAAACATTGGATGTAACCATTACTAGTTTAAAGAAATATGATTAACTTCTTCATTGAAGAAGCAATCAGCCATATTCAGAATTTGCACAATTCTATGGGACAATGATTTATTTTCAACAAATGAAAAAAGGAGTGTGATCATTAAAATTATATGACACTTGGCTAGGTCTTAAGTTAAAGTTCAATTTGTTTAGTCGAGTTTTAATTTGCATCCTTCTGGTGTGGCCTATGCAGGTATCTCATGTCTTAGTATTACAAAGTCTCTTGTTTGGCTTTCATTGCCTGAGTCACCAGGGGTTGATCAGGAGCCAGCTCACGATTTCCAAATTAGGAACAAATTGCCTGGTGTATTCCCCGCTTTGAGCTTCTAAAATCAGGGTACGAATTTTTCTCGGTGCCTTGGTGTCCCAACAACCATCTAAAGTATGTTTGCTCTCTCCAATGTATACATGAGTCTCCCCTTCCCTTGATCTGATTTCCCAGTAAAGTTCACTGATTATTCTTAAATACATGTCTGTTAATTTGAGATAATCATAAAACACTGCCTTGTGGCTGTAATTTTATGGTTTTCTTCTACTTCCTTCGATTTGGGAGATTGTTCCAATTTTTGGTATGTTAGTCTCTTTTGATGTGGTTTTTGAGATGTGCTGACTGCTTCTTTGGTTGGAGGAACTTGTTTAGAAATCTGTGTTTTGGAATCTGGAGACTGTTTTTGTTTTTATCGTTATAGTAATAAACTCGTACAATTTTTGTGCCTCTATGATTCAATAATTTTACTCTGCGTAAGAGTTTTTGTTGCTCTTCATGTCCTGAGGTGTTTCTTGGTTGCGTCACCATTTCTTGGGAATTCATAGTACTCCATTGTTCATCAGCTGTTGGGAATTTAGGTTGTTTCTAGATCTTGTTACTGTGGAATATGCTGCTATAAATAAGAGGGATATATGTCTGTTCCTGTTCTTGGTCAACAGATGTATTCCTGGACCATGTAGTATTTTTATTCCCAGTCATTTCAGATCGCACCATAACACTTTTCATAATGATGGACATATTTGCAATCCCACTATCAGTGTATGAGCGTTCCAATCTCTCAACATCCTCTCCAGAATTTGTTATTCTCTGGTTTTTTATTTTATTTTAATTTTTCTATCTTTTGGGGGATAAGATTCTGTCTTATTTTAATTTGCATCTCCCAGATGGTTAGTAATTGTGAACATTTTCCCATGTGCTTGTTAGCCATTTGGGTGTTTTCTCTGGTGAATTATCTGTTCATATCCTTTGCCAAATTGGATTGTTTTATTCCTGTTGAGATGGTTCAGAATGCTATATATTTTAGTGGTTAGTCCCTTGTCTGTTGTGTCATTGCTAAAGATTTTTTTCCCAGTCAGTGGGGTCTCACTTGGCTCTTTTGATGAAATCGTTTTATGTGCATATGTGTCTTAATTTTAATATATCCCAGCCATCACTCTTGTCTTCCACTGTGTGTGCTTCCTTTATTATGCAAATCTGTATGGTAGTTACATAATTTTGTGTGAACTTGAAGATATACAAGTGTAGGTGTGGAGTGTAGCCTAACAATCAAATCACAGCCTGATGGTACCTCTTGGTGGGCATGGCCTTTTCATAAGGAGGATTCTGAGAATCTCCTCTCTCTCTCTACTTTCACCTTTCTGTTGACAAGCCATGTGGAGCCATGCTGAGACCAGCAAGAGCCCTGGAGATGGTTCCACTGCCACTGGATCCATAAGGGTTTGCACCCACTGGCCTGTGATCTTCCTGCATTTTGCATCATTGCATGTGTTTCATAAGTCTGTAGAGGGATTTATGTACTGATATCAGACTTATGGGCTAATATTGGAATTATGGACTTGATCTGGACTTGGCTGGGATGTTTTCTTAATATACAATTACTATTTTATAAAACTCTTTCTTATAAATATATGAGTGTCTCTGGATTTGTTTCTGTAGTCAACCCAGTCTAAAACACCCTGCAATAGGGCCCATAAGTTTGCCCCGCTTTTCTAATTGATGATCCTGTTAGCTATGGGGATTACATTTTTATCTCTGATACATATTTAGTCCATTTTTTTTGCAAGAGGTGAGGTATAGGTCCTCTATCATTCTTCTACAAATGGAGATCCAATTTTTCCAGTATCATTTGCTGAAGAGGGTGTTCCTTTCCCATTTAAAGTCTTTTGATCCTCTATTGAAAATCAGTGTTGTGCGGGCAGAAGCTTCTATTTTGGGGTTTTCTGTTCAGTCCCATTGGTCTGTGTATATGTCATTACACCAGTACCAGGCTGTTTTGAAAATTGCGACTGTATAGTAAGTTTTGAGGTCAGTTGTGCAAGACTCCTTTTTTGCTATCTTTTGGGGGGTAAGATTCTGTCTTATTTTAATTTGCATCGCCCAGATGGTTAGTAATTGTGAACGTTGCTTGTTAGCCATTTGAGTGGCTAACTATGCTAAGATACTTTGATCTTTTTAAGAAGTTCCCTGCTTATCCTGGACCTCTTCCTTCTCTATAGAAAGTTGGCTATTAGTTTGTCCATTTCTTTAAAGAGGGTTGGTGGGATTGGGATAGTGATTGCATTGAGTTTGTAGATTGTTTAATAGTATTGACAACTTCACGATATTGATGTTTCCTATTCGTGAATACAGGATATTCTTCCATTTGTGTAGGTCTCTTTTGATTTCTTATAATAATGTACTGGTAGTTTTCTCTGTAGCGGCCTTTTGTTCCTTTGGTCGGATTTATTCCTAGGTTTCCATCTTGTGTGGCTATTATTAATGGCATTGTTTTTTCTGAATGCGTTTGTGGAGCTCTCTTTATTGGCATATAGGAATCCAATTGAATTCTGCTTTTTAATCCTGTATCCTGCTAATTTATTAAATCTCTAAATTGTTTGCAATAGCCTTTAGACCTGGGGGTTTTCTCTATATAAAATCATAATTGGCTCTAAATAGTGAGAGCTTCACTTGTTCCATGTCCAGTTTTATTCTCTTGATTTATTTTTATTTTCTAATGGTTCAGAAATTCCCTAAGGCTCATTTGCTAACCTGCTGACTCTGGGTTTTAAACTTTTCCTTTGCTTGCTTATGCTTGCTATTTCTGCATTAGTTTTCCCACCCAGAGCTACCAAATTTAAAAATTCGAGGGTCGACCTCCCTGCATGTCTGCCTGGTAAGGGGCACCTCCCAGGGGAGGTGCCCTCAGCACTTTGGCTGAGCCCTGTGACAGCCACCTGGCTGCAGAGCACCTCACAGAGACCGGGCCTGCTCTCAAAGTAAAAACCTTTTCCTTCCTTCTGTCTTGTTGAGTTGGTAAGCTTCTTTACTTTTGTTATACTTTTTTGATTTCCTTTCCTGGGTGGAAACATTTAAACTCTGTTGAAAGAAGACGTTTAAACTCTGTGTGAACGTGCAAGTGTAACTGCTTCGTGTGGCTCCCACCTTTGCCATGCACCTCTTGGGAGGACTACATGAGTCTGTCATCCAGATGACACAAAGATCTTCTTCTCCTCTCCAGGGACCTTCATCCCAGTCCTGGCTCTGTGGACTCTGTTCTCTCATTCCCTTGGGAACTCTTCCTACAGAGGACTTTTACTGACTGCATCCCAGACAAGTTGGAGTTCTATGGGTTTTGCCTCATCTTACTCCTCTCCTCTTGCCTGAAGGCTGGGTGATACAGTCACTTAAATCTCCGTGGTTACTACTTTTACTGTGCAGTTTGGCATGACTATAGAAACCATAAGCCATACTTGTGCTGATTCCCTGCCAGAAAGTTGGTTGGGTCCTTGCATACATTCTTATTTATCTTTTTTATTTAGCTGCCAAGTGTCTTTGGTCAAGTCAGAAAATAAATAAATAAACATTTCTGACACAGGAAGAACTTGGCTGGTCGTTGTGGAATCTCATCAGAGGCCTAAGTTAACAAAGACACTTGCCTGGCAGTTGTGGGATCGCGTCTGAGGCATAATACTTCCTGGTTGTACTGTGACATCAAGACGGAAGTAAAAGGAGGGGCGGGCTGAATTGAAAGGGATACTTAACCTGGTGAAGGTCCCTTGATGTGTGGATTATTTCTTTTTGAGGGCAGTTCTAAGGAATTCCTTGATCCAAAGCCTACTCAATTGCTTTCGTTTTTCTCTCCCCTAGGAGACCTTTTGTCCTTGTTGTCAGTCTATGTCAAGAACGGGGTCCCTGCTACTAGATTCTCTTCCTTTTATACTCTCTTGCTTCACTTTTAAACCGCTGGGCATCCCCATAGGAACCAACTAGATTTTACCTGCTCTGTGAAAGCTATTCGCTTCAGTGACTTTTCTTTTTCTTCTTTTTTTTGGCCAATTACACAAGGATGAGGTACAACTCAGTGAGTGGAGACCTGGATATTCAGAAGACTTCGTTTGGAGATTCCTCTAGCTTTTTCTCATTTTAGGCCAGAGAAACTCAGAGGACTTAAGACTAGCCCCGTTAACGAATATTTGAACTGCCAAGGTTTTTCACCAAAGGAAATCTATAAAAATTTTGTTTCTCTCAGGACCAGGGTGCAGGGTCCGATATCCGTGAAGTAATAGGCAAGTGGACAAATGCTGGTGTCCCTGCCTGAGTCTGCACTCTTCTCATTGTATGCTTTTGATACTTGGAGGCATTATAAGTATTTAGGGTGTAAGGCCAGAGCTTAACAAATGCTAGGAACCATGGGAAATGCCACCAGTAAACCCCAAACACATTACAATATAGATTATGAAACTTTGCAATAAGATTTTCCATAGATTATGGAGTAAGACCATCTAAAAATAAGCTTAAAACTGTTTGCCAATTAGACCGGCCAAGCTATGGGATTGGGTGGCTGGATTTGGAATCATTGAACCCCGAGTTGATCCATAGGGTGTGGCTAATAATGTCCAGAAAAATAAGGCAATTAAGTCAATACCCATATATAGATCAATGGTTAATTTGGGTTCAGCATCTCACACCATGACTTAAAGGATGCATGAATAGTAAATGTTCCTGCATCCTGGCCTCTTACCAGCTCCACTGGGGAGCTGGAGGAGGAACAGGAGAGGGTCATTGGATCTTGCCCCCCTTATCCCTTCCAGAGGAATCAGACCTCTCTCTACCCTACAACCCTGTGATGTCAGTGAAAACTGAAACCCCGAATCCCTAGACTCATCCTCCCCTCCTATGACCCATGGGAGAGCACGATGTGCCCCAACCGCAGTGACAACCATGGAGCAGACACCTCCGACAACTGCCCTGCTTTTTCCATTAAGAGAGGTGCCACAACCAGATGAAGAATGACATAGCGACGGGCCATTTTTGGTGTATGTACCTTTGTTCACTTCAGATTTATAATTGGAAGGCACAAAAAAAACAATTTTCTGAGAAGCCTCACGCATTTTCCTGCTAGAATCTGTGGACCCCACTTATCGCCACCCCTGGTCAGCAACTTTTGTTGACAACAAGAGAGAGAGAAAGGATTAGAGAAGAAGCTAGGAAGGCACTACAAGGATGTGTAGCCGAGACACAATATCCCTCACTGCACCATAGCACTACGGGAGACAACACTGGAGACACCATGCGGAAATTGTGCCCAATCTGAGCCCACCACATTGGGATGAAACACTAAGAGCATGCAACAGAGCAGCAAGGGGAGCAAAAGGATGAACTCCCCAGGGAATACCAAAAATAGACTTTGGAGTCAGAGTGTGGCACCCCATCAAACTTGACTGGGAAACACTCGTAAAGGCCAACAAAAAAACCTTGAACTATTTATAGGTTTTTCCATTTAAGTCAGTGGCTTTCTTTTTGATGTTGTTATTTTGTTGTTTGTTGTTTTTGTTTTGTTGGTCTTGACTTCCTTTGTTGTTTTGTTTGGCTTCACCTGGTTTTGGGGCTTTCTACTGTCTTTGCATGTCTATCTAGATAAGATAGGTGGAATAAACAATTTGGAGATGAAAAGAACAGGACCTATGGTTCTGGGAGGATACGGGAGAAGGGGCGGTGGGAGAAAGGAAGGGGGGCTGGAACTAACCCAGGGAAAAAGAAACAACAAGTGAACTAAAATCAATGGAGAGACGGACATAAGATGCTTAGTGGGGCTTAATCAAAAACAATGTAGCAGCGAATGAAGGCCGAACATGATAGTGGGGCAAGAGGAATGTAAAAGGAAACAGAGGAAAGAACCAGGAGGCAAAGGACATTTATAGAAGTCTAAATACAAGCATGTACATATGCAAATATATTTATATATAACAGAGGGAAATAAATACATGTACTTATATCTATATGTTAAGAATTAAGATGGTAGATGGACATTGGGCCTTGATTCAAGTACTCCTTCAACACAACAATCCAGCATTCTGTGATGCTCACCTTCCCGACATGATCGCTGAACACAAAATGGGTGCAAAAGCACATGAGGTGAAGAAAGCTGATGGTATGCAGCTATCAAAAGATATAGCATCTAGGGTATTAAAGGCTTGAAAATAAACACATGGCCTTCTAGCTGAGAAGCAATAAAGCCCACATGGAAGAAGCACACCAGCCTGGCTGATCATGAGGTGTTGATGGGATCAGACATCAGGCATTTAAGACCCAGAACAAAATCATACCCAATGTGAATGGGGGGGGGGGTGTTTGTGGAGTGGAGACCCAAAGCCCATCTGTAGGCAATCGGACATCCCCCAACAGAAGGGTCACAAGGAAAATATGAGCCAGTCAAGGTGCAGTGTAGCAATGAGGAAACACACAGCTTTCTTCTAGTTCCTTAATACTTCCTTCTCCCTACTATTGTGACCTCAATTCTACCTTACAAATCGGATTAAACCAGAACATTCACTCTGCTACAGATAAGAGCAGGCAACACAGGGAATCCAGGATACATAAACCCCTCAGGGCCAACAAGGAGAGTAGAGGTACCAGGAGGATTAGGGGAAGGTGGGTGGAAAAGGGGATAATCAATCACAAGGGCCAACATATAACCCCCTCCCAGGGGCTCAAGTAGAAATAAGATGCTTTGAAAATGGTGATGCAGTATATGTGCAAATGTGCTTGACGCAATGAATGAATGTATCGATTGTGATAAGAGTTCTAAGAGTCCCCAAGAAGGAAATTAAAAATAAAATTGATATCACATTAGCAATTAAATTATTAAAGGATGATATAATATATAATCAAAGATTTTAAATAAAATCTATCATCAGAGGAGGAAATGTATTTGAGTTTAAATTTTTAAGCACTTGGTTTGTAGAAGCACGGTGCTATTTAAGTCACATTTTAAGCTTTGACTCAAGTTCAGCTTCCATTTAAATTAATTCTGACCTCTAACTAGAGCTGTGATGCTTTACCCCCAGTAGAATGTGTTTGAAAGTAGATAAAGACTGCCAGCCAGCCAGAGAGGGGCAGACTTGCCCTCATGGAATTGGCCTGTATATGCCCTTAGTGATTGATAGATGCATGTCCCCTAGACATCAGGATATCAGTGCCAGGAGATCAAGAGTCTTACATCGCAATCACATAACCAGGTAGTTCAAGTGCCCCAGAACCAATCCTATAACTTTTCTAATCTGAAGAAGGAGGGATTCATGTCATGGCTCAAGTGGAGTCAAATATACTAGAAGGCATGCTCAATCATTCAGGAGGTGAAAGCCTCCTGTTTTCCTTCCCTGATGCTGGACCAGGTATTTCTTCATACAGTTGTCGAGCCCTGTAAAGGATGTGATAACCAGGTTTGAGGCCTATTGTTCCAAATAAACCACCCCTCGTTGACTTATTTGGCCATACCCTGGCCTGTATGTGACTTGAATATGTAAGGTTTGATTTTCCTCAGCCTGCATGGAATGTTTGCAGAAGCACAGATGGGTGTAAAGAAGCAGAGGTCCTTCAGATCTGTGGTCTAGACCTTAAATCCTGTATCGTTTTGTGGAATGCCAAGTCCAGCTGACAAATTAGTGCGATTCTTTTTCCCATCTCACTTGTCCACTGGGTATCTTCATTTCTCTGTGTAGCTTCATGAGATGGAGGGCCATGATTGAGATTGGATCTATTACTGACTATCACTCAAGAGAACCCTACATCACCACCATTTCTAAAGTTAACACTTCCTTTTACCTCTCCATGCCTTACTTGTCAGTGATTGATGCCTACAGCAGAGTAGAACTCAGTACAATTCAGCCCAGGAGGTGAAGTGGGGGAGTGCTGACAGCATAGAGTTTGGGGCCAGAAGACCTCAGTCAGAACTTAGGTCTGTCTTCAGGCCTACTCATTTTCTGTTTTCTTTGAATTAAATATTAAACCAATTGTATTTGAGGTGGTTCTGACTCATTATGACCTCATGTGCATCAGTGTAATTTGTTTGCCATACAGTTTTCAATGGCTGATTTTGTAAAGTAAATCACCAGGTCTTTCTTCAGAGACAACCCTGAATGAAATCAAATCTCCACCTATTGACTAGAGACTCACAAATTAAATATTAGCTATCATTGTTATTATTTTGAAGTTACAGCCAACTAATGAAAAAGGAACAAAATTAAAAGCTCTGCTGTATGTGAATGTTATTGTTGCTGTTTTAGTTTTAAAATTTATTTTGTCTTTATTTAACTTTTTATTTTGATTTGGAAAGAATTTTACAAAGAATATTTGTTTCATATTCAACACTTTATACACATTCTGTTTAGTGACATTGATTGTTGTTGTTTGGTGCCATTGAGTAGCTTCCACCCCATAGCAGCAATAACAACAACAACAACAAAAACACCACCAGGGGTACTGTGCCATCCTCACATCTCCTTGAAGGTCTTCTTTCTTTTACCACCCCTCTACTTTACCAAATATGATGCCCTTCAGGGACTGACCTCTGGTGATAAGATGTCCAAAGTATGTAAGACAAAGTCTCACCAACCTTCCTTCTAAGGAGAACTCTGGCCCTACTTCTCCTAAGACAGGGGATTTGTCCTTTGAGCAGTCCTTGGTACTTTCAATAGTCTTCTCCAGCACCACAATTCAAACACATCAGTTCTTCTTCAGTCTTCTTTATTCAGTGACCAACCTTTACATGCATATGAAATGATTGAAAATACTATGGCTTTGGTGAGGTGTGCCCTAGTCCTCAAAGTAACATCCTTGCTTTTCAATACGTTTCATCCTTGTTTTGTCCAGCAGATTTACCTAATTAATGCAACTCATTTTTTGATCTTTTGACTGCAGCTTTCATGAGCATTGATTGTGTATCTAAGAAAGATAAACTCTTTGACAACTTCAAACGTTTCTCCCTTTCTTCTCTTGTTCTGTTTGCCCAACTACATCTTGCTTTGTGTACAAGTTCTGCATCAGTATAATGAAGTGTTATTGAATTCCCATCCTTCTCAACGGATCCATGTAGTCAATTGTTTTTGCATAGTCAATAAAACACATGTAAACATGCTTCTTGTATTCTCTGCTTTGAGGCAAGATCCATCTGGCATCAGCCATGATATCCATGTTCAACGTCCTCTTTTGAATGAAGGCTGGCACTTAGGCAGCTCTCTGTCAGTGCATGGCTACAACCATTTTCAGCAAAATTTTATTTTCATGTGATATCAATGATATTATTATAAATTTTAAAATTTGAGCATTCTGTTGTGTCACCTTTCGCTGAAATGGGTATAAATATGAATCTCTTCCAGTTAGTTGGCCAAGTAGCTGCTTTCCATATTTTCTGGCAAAAATGTGTGAGTGCTTCTTGTGCTTCATCAACTTGTTGAAACATTTCAATAGGTGTTCCATCAATTCCCGTAACCCTGTTTTTGGCTAATACTTCCCAAGCAGGTGGACTGAACTTCTTTCAGTAACATTGGTTCCTGCTCATGTACTACCTCTTGAAATGGAATGTCCACTAGTTCTTTTAGTATAGTGACTCTGCAATTTTTCCATCTTTTTTTCATGCTGCCTGCATCATTCAATATTTTGCCCACAGCATCTTTCAATATTGTAAGCGGAAGCTTGAATTTTTTCTTGAGTTCCTTAAGTTTAAGATATGCTGAGAATGTTTTCCTCTTTGGCTGTCTAACTCCATGGCTTTACACATTTCATCATAATGTTTTACTTTGTATTCTCAAGCAGCCTTTGAAAATTTCTGTCCAACTCATTGCAGCCGTATATATGGTCTCCTAGGCTGTAAATCTTTATAAATAGAGTTTCATTTTCTCTGGTGTGTTGGTTGGGTTCAAACTGCTGACCTTGCAGTTAGCAGACCAACATGTAATCCAGTATGCCTATAATATGAGAGCTCCCTAATTGTCATTGAGTTAAATCTGTCTCAGAATGACCCCAAAGGAGAGAGCATAACTGCTTTCTAGGTTTTCTAAGGTTGTCAGTATTTATGGGAAGATATACCCTCATTTTTCTCCTATTGAGCAGCTGGTGGACTTGAACTGCTGATTTTTCCATTAATAGCCCAACTTTTAATCCACTATGTCACTTCTTTCACCAAAAGCTTTCCATCTAAACAGGGACTTTAACCCTGAACCCTCAGATTAAAAATTCAATATTCTGACAATTGAACTATCTGGGCACACAACATTGTAAAAGCACATATAAAAAAAACCAATACCCAGAATTACTTTCAACAGAGATACCTAAAGCATCCCTCTTGTCAATGAGAACCAGAAAATAATGTCTTTTATCACCACTCCTTTTCAGTATTGTGATGGAAGTCTAAGCTAGAGGTATTAGACAACAAAGGGGAATTAAAATCATCCAGATAGACAAATAAGGAGTAAAACATTATTATTATATAATATAGGCCTATACATTGAAAATTCCAAAGACTTAGCCAGAAAAATTGGGGAACTAATTGAAATATTTAGCAAAATGCAGGGTATAAGGTCAACAAACAAAAATCAGTTGAATTCCCCTACATTAACAAAGAGAGTTCTGAAAAGGAAAATCAGGAATACAATACCATTTACAAGAGCCATCCAAATGTCAAAATATTTTTGAATACATATAACCATTGAAACAAAAAAATAGGTTAAAAAAAACCTGACAAAACACTCCTACAAGGAGCCAAATGAGGCCTACATACATGGAAGAGTATAGTGAGTTCATGGAGAGGAAGACACCAGTTGGAGAATGTCAGGACTGTCAAAAGGGATTTACAGATATAATGCCACCCGGATCTCGAGTCCAGCATCACTCTTTAAAGAGATAGAAAAACTAATCAATAACTTTAGACGGAAAAAAGACCAGGTGAATCTACGATCTCTAGATAGGACTGAAGACTATTAGTAGTCTCTAGCAGACCTATTTAGAGACGTGTAGCTACATGATTAAATAATATGGATACATGGTGATATATAGCTGCCTGGTGAAACAATGCAGAGTCAGAGTGAAAGCAAGAGCAATGGCCATGCAAACAAAGGAAGGATCAGGAGATGTCAACGAGCAGTACACAGATAAGACTTGAGGAGCAAGGGGAAATACGGGTGTCAGGTTTGGGGTGTCGATGTGGTTAATTAGGTTTGTAACAAAATGTGCAGAATGTATTCTGATAAGATTATGAGGAAATAGTTTGATCAAAATATATTCCGGAATTAGCGTGATCAAAAGAACAAGAAGTACATCCAGAATGCCAGTGTATGAGGATGGTGAAATATGTCTCATGTAATTTGGGCACGTTATCAGGAGAGATTAGTCCCAGTAAAAGGATACCCGGAAGACCCTTGACAAGATGTATTGACACAGTGCTGCAACAATGGGCTGAAACATAACAATAATCGTGAGGACAGCACAGGATAAGGCAGTGTTTCATTCTCTTGTAGCTCAGGTCACTATGAGTTGAAACCAACTGGACAACACCTAGCAACAGTGACAGTGAGGAAATGCATTAAGATTGAGTTTGAAGCATACTATAAGGAGATACATTCTGACAATTGAAATGTCTAGCACTAATGAGACATACTGGCTGTAATGTTTGCATAGAATAAAAGTATCGATTTATGAGTAATCAGCATAAGACTTTTGATGACACAGTGTTTTGGGGATTCCCAAAACCACTCTCAGTTTTAATAATCCACTAGAAAGTGTCACAGAATTTAGATCATATATTACACTTAAGGATTATTCCAACAAAAAGATTAAGATCAACAATGGAAAAGGGAGTGCTCAGGAGAAACTAGGCATGGACACACAGTTGTGCTTTCACAACAATAAGGGACATAAAAACCCAGAGAACTGGCAACTAAAAGTGTTCACTTGGTGTCCAGAATTTGTATTATGGTGAGCCACATTGGCATGGAGTACCAGAGTGATTATCCTTAGCTTCTCTGTCTAAAAGCCAACTCAAGACACAAAGTCTTTGGCTTCTACTAAAAATCACTTTATTAGCATAAACTATCTATCATGGCTCAATCAAAAAAAATCACTACCAACTAGTTAATGCTGACTCATAGTCATCCCTCTATAGGTTTCTGATACCATAATTGTTTGAGGGAGTGTTAAGTCCAGTCTTTCTCCCATGGAGCAGCTGGTGGTTTCGATCTGCCAATCACTCGGATTGCAGCTCAATGCTCCTAGCCCCAGGAAAACAAAGACAATTGTGGTAATTACATAATCTGGTGTCAATTTGGGATTTGAGAGGATTAAGAGTGAAGGGGTGGAGTCTAGTCTGTCAATCAGACCATAGCCAATGAGGCCTCTGTGTGGGCATAACTTTCTCCTGACAATTCTGGAAATCGTTTTTTTCCTCCTTGGAGGTGGGAAAGACTCTCTGTTAACTTCCTGGGAGACATTGCAGCTGAAAAGACACATGAAACTACTCTAGTGCCCTGAGCTGAAGAAGCCACATGGACCTACCCTGAAGAAACCAGATCTCTGAAGCTGGAGAAGCCACATATTCTTGCCAGTCCTGAGATGCGTAATTACGACACCACTGGATCCAAGGACTTCTACCCACTGGCCTGTGATCATCCTGCATTAGGTGACATTGCATGTGTTTCATGAGTCTGAAGAGGACTTTATAGATTGGTATCAGATATATATGCTAATATTGGACTTATGCCTTGGACTGGACTGGGTTGTGATGCTTTCTTAATGTACAATTACCCTTTATATAAAACTCTTTCTTATACACATATGAGTGTCAATTAATTTGCTTCTCTAGTCTACCCAGGATAACACAACACTCTTATCAGACAGTATATTTATTCTTCTTCTATTTTTTTCAAATCATTTTACTGGGGGCTCGTACAGCTCTTATCACAATCCATACATATATCTATTGTGTCAAGCACAATTTTACATATGTTGCCATCATCATTTTCAAAACATTTTCTTTCTACTTGAGCCCTTGTTATCAGCTCATTTTTCTCTCCCCCTCCCCTCCCTCATGAACCCTTGATAATTTATAATTTTTTTCATGTTTTATACTGACTGCAATCTCCCTTTACCCACTTTTCTGTTGTCCATCCCTCTAGGCGGGGATCATATGTAGATCATTGTGATCGGTTCTCCCTTTCTCCCCTATCCTTCCCTTTACCCTACTGGTATAGCTATTTTCATTATTGGTCCTGAGGGGTTCATTTGTCCTGGATTCCCTGTGATTTGAGCTCTTAGCTGTACCAGTGTACATGCTCCGGTCTAACCAGATTTGTAAGGTAGAATTGAGGTCATGATAGTGGGAGGGAAGAAGTATTAAAGAACTCGAGGCAAGTTGTATGTTTCAACAGTGCTATACCCTGACTGGCTCACCTCTTCCTTGTGACCCTTCTGTAAGGGGATGTCCAATTGTCTACAGATGGGCTTTGGGTCTCCACTCCGTGCTCACCCATATTCACATTTATATGATTTTTTGTTCTGGGTCTTTGATTCCTCATACCTGGTCCCATTGACACTTCATGATCACACAGGCTGGTGTGCTTCTCCCATGTGGACTTGATTGCTTCTCAGCTAGATGGCTGTTTGTTTAGCTTCAAGCCTTTAAGATCCCAGACACTATAACTTTTGACAGTTGGGTGCCATCACCTTTCTTTACCTCGTGTGCTTATGCACCCATTTCATCATCAGTGAGTGATCTTGTTAGGAAAGGTGAGCATCACAGAATGTTCGGTTATTAGAACAAAGTGTTCTTGCATTGAGGGAGTACTCGAGTGGAGTACTGCTATCTTAATACTTAACATGTAAATATATGTACATAGATCTATTACTCTATCATTATATAAAAATATATTTACATATGTACATGCCTGTATTTAGACCTCTATATATGTCCTTTGTGATATTGGGCCTCCACTCAAGTACTCCCTCAATGCAAGAATACCTTCCTCTATTAAACTGGCATTCTATGCTGCTCACCTTTCTGACACAATCGCTGAAGACAAAGTGGGTGAATAAGCAAAGGTGGTGAAGAAAGCTGATGGCGTCTGGCTATCAAAAGATATAGCGTCTGGGGTCTTAAAGGCTTGAAGATAAACAAGCGGCCATCTAGCTCAGAAACAGCAAAGCCCACATAGAAGAAGCACACCACCCTACGTGATCACAACAAGGTGCTGAAGGGATCAGTTATCAGGCATCAAAGAACAAAAAAAATCATATAATTGTGTGCTCACCTCCCTGATATGATCACTGAAAAAAATGGGTGCTTAAGCAAATGTGGCGAAGAAAGCTGATGGTGCCCAGCTATCAAGAGATATAGTGTCTGGGGTCTTAAAGGCTTGAAGGTAAACAAGCGGCCATCTAGCTCAGAAGCAACAAAGCCCACATAGATGAAGCACACCCACCTGTTTGATCACGAGGTGTTAAAAGGTGATGTCAGGTATCAGGCATCATCAGAACAAAAAATCATATCATTGTGAATGGGGGGGGTGAGTGCAGAATGGAGACCCAAAGCCCATTTGTAGGCCACTGGACATCCCCTTACAGAAGAGTATTGGGGAGGAGTCAAGCCAGTCAGAGTGTGATGTAGCAACAATGAAACATACTACTTTCCTCTAGTTCTTAAATGCTTCCTCCCCCACCCCCACTATCATGATCCCAAACCTACCTTACAAATATGGGTAGGCCAGAGGATGTACATTGGTACAGACATGAACTGGAAACACAGGGAATCCAGGGTGGATGATCCCTTCAGGACCAGTGGTGTGAGTGGCGATACTGGGAGGGTGGAGAGAGGGTGGGTTGGAAAGGGGGAACCAATTACAAGAATCTACATGTGACCTCCTCCCTGGGTGACGGACAACCGAAAAGTGGGTTAAGGGAGACATCGGACAGGACAAGATATGACAAAATAATAATTTATAAATTATCAAGGGATCATGAGGGAGGGGGTAGTGGGGAGGGAGGGGAAAAATTAGGAGCTGATGCCAGGGGCTTAAGTGGAGAGCAAATGTTTTGAGAATGATGAAAGCAATGAATGTACAAGTGTGCTTTATACAGTTGATGTATGCATGGATTGTGATAAGAGTTGTATGAGCCCCTAATAAAATGATTTTTTAAATGTCCTTTGCTTCCTGGTTCTTTCCTCTATTTCCTTTTGTTTTCCTCTTGTCCCACTATCATTTTTGGCCTTCGTTTGGGATTCAGTCAACCTTCTCGAATACAGTGCCCGTGATCAAGCCCCACCAGGCACCCTATGCCCTGCTCACTGTCAGACAATATATCTTGCTCAGACAGTATATTTCAAGGGCTTAAAGATTATCTCCCAGAAGTTGGTCAGAGAAAAAAATTTATATTTGTAATGTGAAGAGTTTGAACCACCTATGCCTGCTGAGTCAACTTTTCATGTGGGCTCAGAGGGGCTATGAGGATAAAAAGAGAGGACAACCAATGGCAGTATCAAACTCTTCGGTAGCGTATCAAACCCTTCAGGCATAGAGAGAAAAAGAGGATCTCACAGGGAAAATGGAAGGAACATCAGAGTTAAAACACACTCTGAAAAATGCTGGCCCAGAAATCACAAGGAGTAGAAAATATCCTGCCTCAAAAAAATTAATGGAGATTTGGGTAAAAAGATAATTGAAAAAGGATTTATTGAATTTATAAATTAGAAGATTCCATCATTTTTAAATAGTGGCAAAAATATATCTAACAAAATATTGGTCATTTCAACCTTTTTCTACATGTACAATTTAGTGACATTAAGCTCACAATGCTATCCCTTATTCTCATGATTTGTTTCCATTTTAGCTTATTAACCTTAACAGTAACTTAGTGTCCATTAAGCAATTAATTTATCCTCTGACCCAGCCCTCGTCATTGCCATCAATTCCATTACAATTCGTAGTAATCTTATTAAGACATAGTAAAACAGTTCACTAAAGTTTCTGAGGCTATAAAGCTTTGTGAAAGCAGACGGCTTTCTCCCACTGAGCAGCTAGTGGATTTGAACCACTGACCTTGTGATTAGTATCTCAAAGCTTAACTCACTCTTCTCTCAGAACTCCGTGGTCAGAGATAATAAAGCTATTTATTGCAAGATAATATCAAGGGAAAGTTGATATCTTGCTGTAGTTTTTCCATCTTGATTAGTTACACATTCAAAAAGCCTGGGGAGGTATGAGCAGATGCCCAGTTTTGTTTGTTTTATCCCCTCAGTCATTAGTGTGTCTTTAATCAAAGGAGTAATTTTTTGTTGGTGGTGGTGGTTCTTTTTTTTAACTTTTTAATCATTTTATTGGGGGCTTATACTGCTCTTATATTCCATATATTCATTGTATCAAGCATATTTATACAAATGTTGCCATTATCGTTTCCAAAATATTTTCTACTTGAGTCCTTAGTATAAGCTCCTCTTTTTCCCTGCCCTTCCCCACTCTCCCACCCTCATGAGTCCGTGATCAATGATAAATTTTATGATTACTTCATATCTTACATTGTCCATTGTCTCCCTTCACCCACATGTCTGTTATTTGTTCCCTTGGTGGGGAGGGGGAAGAGGCTATATATCCAATCTTGTGATGGGCTCCCCTTTTCCCCCCATTCCCTCTCCCCAACCATCTCCCTACCCTCATAATATCGCTAGTCCCACTACTGTCCCTGAGGGGTCTATATGTCCTGAATTTCATGTGTTGAGAGCTCCTATCTGTACCAATTTGTAAGTTATAACTGGGTCATGGTAGTGGGGGACAAGAGGCAGGGAAAGCATTCAGGAAGTAGAGGAATTATGTGCATTTCATTGGTGCTATACTGCACCTTGGTTGAATTATCCCTTCTTTATAACTCTTCTGTGGGAGGATATCCTATTGTCTATAGATAGGTTTTCAGTCTCCACTCCAAACCCCCTTAATCGGATTGATATAGTTGTTTTGGATCTTTAGATACCTGACACCTGATCCTGTCAACACGTCATGATCACACAGGCTGGTGTGCTTCTTCCATGTGGGCTTATCAGATGTCCTGTTTTAAGGTCCACTTTAAACCTCATCAGATCTTGGTTTACTTGTAATTGGTTTCAGGTAAGGCCAAGGCCTTCAGGACATTATCAAAGTTCCCAGGGGAGGGAACCCAAAGTACAGTTGCAGGAGCTACACAGGGAACAAGCCTCCAGTGATTTCCCTCGAATCATAATTGAGGGGTGGGACTAACCTTGTTATCAGAGAGAGTATTGGAGAGACAGATATATCAGTTTGATAAATCTGATTAGAATGGCTAAAATCTTGTCATTTGATTTCACTTTTGATATACTGTGTGCTTGACCTAGTTGTTAAAATTTTGTTTTTATTTTCATATTGGTGTTTGTCTCTGTTGTATTTTGTCATTGTTGTTAGCCTTCTTGACTCTCTGTTATGTATTTTTCTGTTTTATGATATATGAAACCCAGGACAGGTGAATCTATAGAGACAATAAGTGGAATAAGGGTTCCTAGGGGTTATAGTTGGGGCTGTAAAGGGTGAGTTAAGAGGTACCTAATATCAAGGAGTTTCAGTAGGAAGAAAATATTTTTAAACTGATTGTGGTAGTGATTTACAACACTGTCTGATATGATTGAACTATGGTATGGTATGATATCTGAATTGGCTCCTAATAAAATGGCTTGGAAAAATATTTTAATAAATAAAGTATGAACTCTAAATTTTAAGAAATAAAAAAGGGGGTAGAAAAGAAAAGAGGCTTCAAATGCTACCTCCTAGGTCCTTATTTAGATACAGAGTCAAATACATACCTTGGAAACTTTGTGTTCTGCAATTCCAGAAGCAAAATTTCAGGTGGTTACAGCCCAGTTCTGAATCAGTCCTAGAGGTTGCCTTTAATCATGATGGGATTAGCTCTTGTAAAATATTAAGGTTCTCATTCAAATTCTGTGGCCACTCTCCAGGTCTCTGCAAAGTTGCCAACTCAAAATGTATATATTAAAATCCTAAACTTTACACTCACAGATATTGTTCTGTTTGGGAGTAGTTTTCTTTTTATGTTAATAAACCCGTATGATTTTAGGGCATATCCTAAGCTCAATAATTTCTGAGTTATAAAAAAAATCAGATTACACACGGAAGAAAACCTAAATGGGGGTTATATGAAGATTCCTAAGGAACAAAGGAAAATCAGACCTACGGAAACTGAAACAGAGAAGGATGGATCTCCCTCTTAGAACCACTTCCTGAATATGGACTATTAACCTCTCAAGCTGTGAAGAAATATATTTCTGTTTTTAAAACCTTTTGTGTTATTCCTATTACTGTTGCATTAGAAAGCTAAGACATTTATATCTGCCAGACTCAACTACTCTGGGGATTCTGTTTATCAGATTAGAAACTCCGTGCTTTCTGCAGTGACCCCAAGAACTCCCTTAGTCCTATTCAGGAGAATCCTGACCTCCCAAACTCTAGACCTTCTCAGCCACCCCAACCCTGGTGGGAATCCCCTTTAATCCTGTTGAAAGAATGGGGAGCCCTTAAGCCTTGAGATACCTTCATCGGTTTCTCTTTCTGTCAGCAGGAAGGTAGACCCAAATACAAGAGTAGGTAGGATAGACCCTGACTGGAGCCTTCTCCTCAGCTCAAACGGTGACTGGCCGCTATCTGGTCAAGTCTTAAACAGTCCCTCGGAGGGCTGGCAGGAGAGTTGTGAAGGGCTTTGTGCTCCCAAGCAAAACAGTGAGCTTACTCATGGCAACTAACTGCTTTGACCCCAAAGTTCCAGCCCATCAGCCTTGGCTGTGTGGTTCTAACTAGTCAGACCTTTATTCACCAATGAGTCTCAAGGCTGCAGGAAAGGTGTCCAAGGCCCATTTCCCATTGCTCCAACAACAGAGACATTGACTTTATGGGTGTTACAGGCCCTTCTTGTTTCAGCAGGAGGATCCTGTGTGTTTGATCTAAATCTGGTCTCCCATTACAGAGACACAAACAATCTAATTCAAAACAGTGTTAACAGGAAACCTGTTTCTCAGGGCCAAGAAAGCAACCTAAATAGCTCCAAGTTTTTAATATTGAGAGCAGCACCATTTGGGAACATCTGAGAGAAACAAGTAGAATTCTGTCCCCAAATATTAGGACCCAAGGCCTTTCAGACTGGTTAAGGGTCTTTTAGACATCTTTTTAAAAATAACTCCTTCAATAAATTCACTTTCTGTTCAAACCTTTTAAAAAGTATTTTAAGTCCTATTTCATCACCCTCCTCAGAGACTTGCAGCCAAAAGAAGCAACAGAATTACCGAGGCTCCTTATGGTTCTTGGACACACAGGATGGATGGCAGAAGCTGTAATAACTATCTTCAGTGTGAAAATAAATGAAGGTCTAGCTGATTATTCTAGCTCTGATTCAGAATGTACCACCCATACAGCCACTTGGTATTTTTATTTGATGAAGATTTTAAATTTACTTTAAAGGAAAAAATCCTGATTTCAAAGCATTTTATTTCACTATACTTTGTTTATAAATTTACCCATAAGCTTATTATAGAGTGATAACAACAAAGAAAGTTTTGTCAGATATTTCAATATGTTTATGTACCTACACATACACAGACACACACAAAACACAACTATATACATACATTCATGCAGGCACACCCAGTGTACACATGTGCACCCATAGGCACCCACAAGAATGTAAACACAAATATACATATTATACACATGCACATAATCATACATACACACCCATCACACAGACAGATACATGCACTGGAAGCACATACACACAAACATATGCATTCCACACACAGGTACACACATTTTACATACAAAATTTGTGTTAGTTTGGGTAGACTACAGAAACAAATTCATAGAGACACTCATATGTGTATAAAAAGGAGGTTTATCTGTGTTATAAGCATTTTGCTTTAGAGTATAGTGTATATATAATGAACAAAAGTCCTAATTTTGCAACATCTAGTTTCTAGATGTTAAAAGAGGTTGCCAATGTATGACAATAGTAGAGTTAGTAAAAGTAACATTTTGTACACCTTGTGAATTCATGGTAAACTTTGTCTTCTGTCAATGACTTTTGGATATGAATTTGTTTAGCCATCTCTGAGCATTACATATGCCTGTACTTGTCTACTGGATTGGTGGTGGAAAGAAGTGAGGATAAGACCAAAATGGTAATATTTAGAAGATACCTCAGATTATAACCATTGCAATGTGTGTGCAATTTTATTTTTTACAGTACTGTGTGCATATAGTGGGCAAGTATATTCTCATTTGAGATAGCTAGTCTTTCTAGATGTTCAGATGTGCTTAGTGTATTTAAGTAGGCTAACACTTTGTAAATAGCTTTTTAGGATTAATAGCTTAAAAGAAAATACTGTCTTTGGGAATGGAATTGTGAAACACCTCTGTGAACTCTGTATTTGCTTATTGCTTTTTTCATGGGGTTAAGGGGTGGGCAGAAACTGCAAACGGTGTTTGAGTGTACCAGAAAATTCTAGATTTACCATTGCCCCTGTATTTTACATGCTTTTCATTTAACCTTGCTGTACTGTATATGCTGTATGTATATATTGGACAAATGAGTCCTAATTTTATAATATCTAGTCCCTAGATATTAAAAGAGGTTGCCAATGTATGACCCAAAAAAAAGGAGGTTTATATACAAAAGCAATTGAATATTGAGAAAACATCCTAGTGGACTAGGATCAAGTTCATAAGTCTGATATTTGTCCATATGTCTGATACCAATCACAAATTCCTCTTCAGACTCATGCAACACATGCAATGGCACCAAATGCAGGAAGATCAAAGGCGAGTGAGTGAAAAGTCTTGTGGATCCAGTGGCAGTAGAAGCATCTCAGCACTAGCATCAGTTTCCATGTGGCTCCTTCAGCTCCCAGGGTTCTGATTGCTTCAGCATAGCTCCATCAGACTCATCCTCAGTAATACCTCACAGAGAGTGAGTATGTGTTCTGCCTCCAGCAAGCTATTTCCCTTCTTAGTGCCTCCAAAAGAGATTATCAAGCTGCAACCTGATTGATAGGCTAATATCCATGCCTTCACTCTTGAGTCTCAAATTGACAACAGGTAATGTGAGTACCACATAAATATACCACACACATGATACTCCTACATGCACACATGTGCATATGTACATACACATGCACACACACGATCATGAATACTCAGTCACACATACCACACACACATGCATACATGTGTACATGAACACCCTCTTTAATAGGTTTTTGTGCCTCCCATTTTTACTCTCAGCCACCAATTTTCCTTGTTCTAGAGACAACCACTGTTGTCAATTTCTGGAGATCTCTCCACATCCAAACAAATAGATATTTATTTATATATATTTCCTTATCTTTCATAGCAAAATACTCTTATTTGGCATTATAGAAAAATACATTTTGGGGCCTACCTCTCTTTTATTTGGCAATGTCTTGTGGAGAGGGTCCCATGTCACCACATACAGATATGCTTTATTCTCCTTAAAAGCTGCATGACAGGTTGCACAATCAGCCGTATAATGTTATTATATGGATAATTTGCTCAGGGTCTTAATGTATTCAGTTAATTTTTATCCAAATTTTTAATGTTAAAAAATTAATCACCATTTCCCATGTCCTAAAAGTGGCATTATTGGGCCCGAGCACTTACTATCGTAAGAGCACTCATTCGATTGCTCTTCAGAGACTGCACCAATCTGCACTCCTACAGGAACTATAGAAGCAGGTTCTTACTTCCCCCACACCAGTGAATGCACCATCTGCTACCACACTCTCTACTGGACATTTTGCCAATCTCATCATTCAAAAATTATGGCTTTACTTTGTATTTCTTTTAAGAATGAGATTAAACATCATTTCACATATTTGACAGCATTTTGTTCTAGAAACCGCCCATGTTACCAGCTCATTCTCTACTGGGTTGTTGGTATCAATCATTCATATCTCATTTTTGAGAGCAAAGTTTTACGTCTTTTACTTTTTAGTCAAACAAACATGGAAACTGAAGAACTGCTCACAATACGTCATTTCTTTATCTTTTTACTGTCCTGCCTCTCTGATAGTCTGCTTCTGGCCAATGTGTCTGAATCATGAAATTCATTATTATATCTGGTCTCAAATCAGGTACTCAATAGCCCCTTCCACCAGCACATGTACTCAAATTGTTTGATTGTAATCAAAAGATAATTAATATTATATATTAATTGAATCATTTGCCCAGGAGAACTCTGCCTTCGTAGATTTTTACTTTAATTGTTTTATCACGAGTTGCCAAAGGGATCAGTTACCAGGCATCAAAGAACAAAAAAATCATATCATTGTGTGTTCACCTCCCCGATACGATCGCTAAAGACAAATGGGTGCATAAGCAAATGTGGTGAAGAAAGCGGATGGTGCCCAGCTATCAAAAGATATTGCATCTGGGGCCTCAAAGGCTTGAAGGTAAACAAGCGGTCATCTAGCTCAGAAGCAACAAAGCCCACATGGAAGAAGCACACCAGCCTGTGTGATCACAAGGTGTCAAAGGGATCAGGTATCAGGCATCACCAGAACAAAAGATCATATCATAGTGAATGAGGGGGGGAGTGTGGAATGGCGACCCAAAGCCAATTTGTATGCCACTGGACATCCCCTTATAGATTTTTATTTTTAAAGATTTTTAGCTGCATTCTTTCTTTTAAAATTGTCTGTGAATGTACAGATGTGCTTTATACAATTGATGTATGTATATGTATGGACTGTGATAAGAGTTGTATGAGCCCCTAATAAAACGTTTAAAACAACAACAACAAAAAAACTGTCTGTGTCTGACCTTAAATTCTTTTGTAAGCCCCCTTTGTTAGGCTGAGTTCTCTAGAGAAACACAAGTGGTGCTTATATATGTATAAAGAAAGAATTTTATGGGGGTTCCAGCAAGATGGCAACCAAATAACACACACCAGAGGGACCTGTGGAAATTAGCACAGGAGAGCCACTGAGAGGGAAACTCCATTCTTCCAGGTCACAGGAGGAGCATCATAAAGATAACTAGACTCAAGGGGGAACCGATTATAGGGATCTACATATAACCTCCTCCCTGGGGGACAGACAACAGAAAAGTGGGTGAAGGGAGTGTAACATATGACAAAAGAATAATTTATAAATTACCAAGCGTTCATGAGGGAGGGAGGAGCGGGGAGGGAGGGGGAAACTGAAGAGCTGATGCCAGGAGATCAGGTGGAGAGCAAATGCTTAGAGAATTATGAAGGCAATGAATGTACAAGTGTGATTTACACAATTGATGTATGTATGGATTGTGATGAGTTGTATGAGCCCAATAAAATGATTTTTTTTAAAGATAAGTAGACTCAGATCCACTAGGTTTTAAAGAGCTTTCGGCTTTTGGCTTACTGTTGTGGAAGCTGGCTGGAGCTTAGCTTTAGCCCCATGGCAGTTGCAGCCAGAGCCAGACTACTTTGCCGGCCCAAGGGCTTTACTTCAACACAGCCACAGCTGCTGTCACCTTTGGACAGAGTTTAAACCCCTCCAACCCCAGGTCAGATGGTTGGGGCTCATCTATTTCTTTACATTTTTTCTCTCTTTCCCACCATAGCCATATCTGGCTGAGTTTTTTTTTATTATTTGTTTCTGTTTTGTAGATCTCTCTAAGAGTAAACCAGTCTCTAACAACCATGGGTTGGTGGTCCATAGCAGCAATTATATGGTGATAAAACATATAAAATATTTTATGGTAGAATTCTCACCTTCTAGACAACCATGATATCAGCAGCCAGGTCCACACAGAGAGCGGGAGGAGTAGAGAGTGAGTATATTTCTAACCAAGGCTTTTAGATACTTAGGGACATGCAAGCCCCCTGATTACAGTAACCACATACATCATAGCAAGAGGTTGTACCACAGGCAATACAGCAATGGGAGGAGGGGCAATCTAGGGTTGTACATGCAATAAAAAGAGGGAATAGGGTACACATGTGGCAAGATAGGCGGATCCTAGATTCAAGATGACAGCCTAACCTTGGTCGTCCTTGAGTTAACTTGACTTTTTCTCTGGGTTTTCCAGGGAAACAATCACTAACAAACCTTATCAGTAGGAGGTGAGCCCCACCTACAAGGAGACAGATAATAGTTTACTCTGGATTACTTATACCTTCAGGGAGAAAACTTCTAAGCAGTTGACTACACAATGAGTTGGCAAACAAGAGACAACATAGGGGAAAATCTATTTTTATCCCACACCCATCCCCCTTTCCTTTCACACATCACTGCTGGACTCCAGGGCACTCCCCTCCACCTAGGGAAGCTTCACTAACCATCCACCCAGCTGAGTAAGCTCCTGCCTGCCTCCCCCATTGCCCTCCAAGTGGCTGGGAAATTTCTACTGCCCAACAAACTGCTAGGGGAATTCCCACCAATCTTAGCCACCCTCTACATGGCTGGTAGAACTTGTCCTTTGAGAGTCTGGGGGAACTCCTGCCTCCTCCTTACTGACTGGTGGAACTCCCAGCTGCACTCCCAGGCCTTCTAAGTGGATGGGGGAACTCCCGCCAACACTGTGGTGCTCCACTAGGCTGGAGAAAACTTTGCCTGCCTTGCACAGCACTCCATGTGGCCCAAGCATCCCCCGCTCATGCTCCACAGCCCTACACGTGGCTGATAGAACTTCCTCCCACATTCTGAAGTGCTTCACATGGCTTAAAGAAGCCCTGCCAGCCCTCCGCAGCACTCCATGTTGCTGCAGGAACCTCTGCCCGATTTCCATGGTGATCTTGCAAACTAAGGAAATTCTGCCCACCATCTGCTCTACACCAAAGCAGGCACAACCACACACACCCTGCAGCACTCCCGTTGCAATGGGTACCCCTGCATGCCCTCTGATGCACTCTAAGCCACCGTGGGCCACACCACCACAGCTTCCTGTGAGATTATCCACTGCAACACCATCCTTGCAGGCCCACAACCACCTGACCAGCGACCTCTGAGAGGCCCTTCCAACTTGCCCTCCAAATAACAGAATACTGGTTGACTAGGGAAAGAGTGAAACCACAGGAAGATCAAGTAGTAGCCGGACAGGCCCCTCCCCCCAATCCCCCTCCCCCCGCCCCGGCCAGTGCAGTTAACTGCAGGCAGTTAGAAGAAGCATTCCTACCAGTCTCTCAAAGAGAAAGCTCGGTGCTCTTAGACTCTGGAAAATGGTGTATGGCTCATCTAAAACTACACACAAACAGCAATGAGCCCCAACAACCTCAACGAAAAACAGGAGAAACAAAAGTCTATATCAGAAGAAGTCCTGAACCTAATGATGTGCATAGAAGAAGCAGACATTGATCTACCACAGAAAGAAATCTTCAGAATGCTTTTGGGAGTCATACAGGATATGTGGAAAGCAATACAGAAAAAGGATGAAACAATATAAGAGAAAAATACTATGTCCCAAAGGGAAATACAAGATTTAAGGGATGAGGTAACAAAAGCAAATAACAAGGTAACAGACATCACAAACAGACTAGAAGAAGCAAAGAATCGTACCAGTGACCTTAAGGACAACCAGGCAGACTTCAACAAATGGGAAAGACAGTCAAACAAGTTAATCAAAGAAGCTGAAGAAAACCTAAGAACAATGTCTGACACCATGAAGAGGAACAGCATTTGAATAATTTGATTACCTGAACAATACACAACCAAGAAGTCACCTTCAAAATTAATGAGGGAATTCCTGCAAGATAATGCCCCCAGCTTAATTAATAGGAATCAAGGAACCATTCAGGAGGCAGAGAGGATACTAGCTATACTGAATCCTGGGAAGAAGTTACCGAGGCACATAATAGTTAAGCTATCCAAACTTGAGTAAAAGGAAAAAAATCATAAAAGCAGCAAGGGAAAGAAGGGTAGTCATCTACAAAGGTACTCAGATACTCAGATAAGAATATGCTCAGATCTATCAGAAGACACCATGAAGAAGAAGAGAGAGTAGAATAAAATTTTCAAAAGTTGAAAGAGAACAATGCCAACCCACGAATCCTCTACCCTGCCAAGCTATCTATCAAAATAGAGAAGTATGAGTCTTCGTGGACAAGGAAAATCTCAAAGAATTCATTAAAAGAAACCCAGCTACAAAATATTCATATTGATCCACTGTGGTCAGAACAACATGCATTGAGCACAAATAGTGGACCACCACATAGAGAAACTCCACTCAAGAGATCAATACATTGAAAACAAATCAGAAGATAACTTTAATGCAACATTGAAAAGATGGCAAGGATGAACACTCCACCCCCCCCCCCACACGCACCACAATGATAAGAAAGAAGGTAGATAAATATCCAACACAAAAGGTACAAGATGACATCATAGTCCACAGATGGATGTAATAACTCTGAAGATCAATGACTTTAACTCATCAATTAAAAGACAGACTAGCAGACTGGCTTAGGAAATAATACATTGATTTGTTGTCCACAGGAGACACATCTCAAGCTCACATACAGAAATACACTGAAATTAAAGGTGGTGAAAAATATAATAAGCAAATGGCAATTCAAAGAAAGCAGGGGTTGAGATCCTGATCTCTGACAAAACTAATCTCAAGATGAAAGCCATAACAAGAGATAAGGAGGGGTACTATATAATCCTCAAGGGAACAGTACACCAAGAACAAGTGAGCACAATAAATATATATGTGCCCAATGAGAGACCTGCGAAGTCTGTCAAACCAAGGCTCCAAAAGATGAAAAAAAAAAATCACATGCTTAAAAATCATATTAGGTGACTTTAATACACTGCTCTCCATGAAACACAGATCACAGGGAAAGAAGTTTAACAAGGAAGCTACAGAACTAAACTCTACAATTAGACAAATTAACCTAATAGACATTTTTAGAGTTCTTCACCCAAATGCAAAAAAATTCACATTCTTTTCAAGTCCACATGACAAATACTCGAACATAGACCACATGCTGGGGCACAAATTGAGGAGGAGTAAATTCAAGCACATAGAATCACTAAAACTTCCCTCTTATGCCACTATGCAATAAGGCTGGAAAACAATGAAAATACAGTTAATAAAACAAGGGCAAATAATTGGAGGATGAATAATTCCCTACTGCAAAATGAGTGGATACTGCTCCAGATTAGAGATGAAATTAGGAAGTTTTTAGAAACCAATGAGAATGAGACTAAAACATACCAGAACTTTTGAGATACAGCAAAAGCAGTTATCAGAGGAAGCTTGATAGTGATAAAAACACACTTGAAAACGGTTGAAAGAATTATGATTGTCACTTTGTCACAAAGCCTCCAGCAATTAGAGCAAATTCAACAGAATAATTGTACCAATAGCAAGAGAAGAGAAATATTAAAAATCAAGGCAGAGATAAATGAGCAGGAAAACAAGAAAACATTGCAAAAATCAATGCAGTTAAAAGCTCGTTCCTTGAAAGGATTAACAGAATCAATATATCATTGGCAAACCTACCCAAAGAAAGGAAGAAGCAAACATCAATAACCAGGCTGAGAATTGAAATTGGGGAATTACAACAGACCCTAAAAAAATTAAGAAGTTAATTACACAGTACTACAAAGACCTGTAGTCCAAAGAATTTAACAACTTGGAAAACATAAGGGAAAACTACCTTGAAACCAATCCCTACTTAGATTGTCCCAGATGGACACCAAGAACCTCAACAGACCCATAACAATAAAAGAAATAGATAAGGTTATGAAGGGACTATCAACAAAAAAACCCTGGGCCAGACAGCTTCACAGGAGAATTTTACCATGCTTTCAGGGAAGAACTGACACTAATCCTGCACAAACTCCTCCGGAGCATAGAAAAGGATGGAAAATCCCCAAACTCTTTCTATGAAGCTAGTATAACATTGGCCTAACTCTGGCAAGGATCCCACAAAAATTGACAACTACAGACCAATATCTCTAATGAATGCCAATGCAAAAATCCTTAACAAAATATTGAAGTACTCCCTCAATTCAAGAACACTTTGTTCTAATAACCTGGCACACTGTGATTCTCACCTTCCTGACAAGATTACTGAAGACAAAATGAGTGCATAAGCAAATGTGAAGAAACTGATGATGCCCAGTTATCAAAAGACATAGTGTCTAAGGTCTTAAAGGCTTGAAGATAAATAAGCAGTAATCTAGCTGAGAAGCAACAAACCCACATGGGAGAAGCACACCAGACTGTGAGATCATGAAGTGTCGATGGGATCAGGAGTCTGGCATCAAAGACCCAGAACAAAAATTCATATCAATGTGAATGAGGGAGTGCAGAGTGAAGATCCAAAGGCCATCTATAGACAATTGGACACCCCTTTACAGAAAGTCACAAAGAAGAGATGACACAGTCAGGGTGTAGTATAGCACCAATGAACCATACAACTTGTCTCTAGTGCTTTAGTACTTCCTCCCTCCCACTATCATGACCCCTGTTCTACCCTACAAATCTGGCTAGACCAGAGCATCTACACTGGTACAGATAAGAGCTTACAACACAGGAAATCCAAGACAGATAAACTCCTCAGGACTAATAATGAGAGTAACTATACCATGAGGGGCAGAGGAGGGGAACCAATCACAATTTATATATATACCCCTCCCAGGGGTAGAGAAAACAGAAAATATATATATAAGACATAAAAAATTATAAGTTATCAGAGGTTCAAGAGGAAGGGAGGGTGGGGAAGGGTGTAAGTGAGCTGATACCAAGGGCTTAAGTAGAAGCTCTTTTGAAAATGATGATGGCATCGTATGTACAAATGTGTAGATAGTATAAGGTATGAAATAATGATAACAACATATAATTGATCAATGATCCATGAGGGTGGGAACATGGGGGAAGGAGGGGGTGAAAGAGGAGCTTATACCAAGGGATCAAGTAAAAAATGTTTTGGAAATGATGATGGCAACATATATACAAATATGCTTGACACAATCAATGTATGGAAGGCTATATGAGCTGTAAGAGCCCCCAATCCAATCAAATTATTTATATAAATATATAATAATTAAAAGAAAATAGAAATCCTCAGAACTGGACCAATAAGCAATATTGCAATAAGTGGAGAATAGATTGATAAAAAGAAAGAAAGAAAGAAAGAAAGAAAGAAAGAAAGAAAGAAAGAAAGAAAGAAAGAATTTTAAATCCTAGAAAGTGGCTCACACTTTGTAGAAGTTGTTACATTGAGTCTGGCTCAAGTCCATGGATCAGATATTTGCCAGGGCTAAGAACCAGGAAGCAGGAAGCTGGTGGAGGTAAAGGCAGATGAATCCAAGGTTAGCACATTAGGCTCATGACTGCAGTCAAATGCATCCAAGATCATCAGACAGTATAGCAGGCTGCTGATAACTCCTAGGGTCAGTAGATCAGTGAACCAGATGCAGGATCCAACCAGCAAGAGGTGAGAAGCCTTCCCAGAGCCTGTTTAAATATGTATAAGCCACACCCTTGATAACACTTCCTTTCCATTATATCAAAGCTGTGAGTCAATTAAGGGTAACTCTCCAACCCTATCTTCCCAAACTGCTTGGCTGTTCACAGAAAATCCCAACATACAATTGATTGGTTAAATCACTTGTGAGAGAATTGTAATCCAATCAAGTTAACACAAAACCTAACTATCCTTCCTATTTCGTGCTTTGTACCTTGAGATTTTCTCCTACCATTTCATGGTGTCAGCAAACTTTGGAGACAGAAGAGATGATATCCCTCTCTCAACAGTGTTTTAAAAATTAGTACCAGGGGCTAATCAATGACAATATTAACAGAAGATCTTTGTTCTTCAGGAGCTAGTTGGTAAGACTCTCTATCATAAATTAACAAGGAGGTCTCTAAAGGGATCAAAATGCAGATAAAACAACATAGATCTAGGAATGGGTTTGGGGATCACACGAAATCCTAGCTCCAATACAATAACAATTAACTCTTAAATAATGGCCCTGCTCAATACTCACCCTCAGGAAGGGAACACAGAAGATATTGGCGCTATACCAACGTGTGGTGAAGAAATTAGATGGTATCAGATAAAATAGCATCTGTGACACGACGTGTCAAAGGGATCAGGTATTAGGCATCACAGAACAAAAAAAAACCCCATACCACTGAAAATGAGGGACAATGTGGAGTGGGGACCCAAAGCCCATCTGTAGATACTCTGGACATCCCCTTACAGAAGGGTCATAGGGAGAAACGAGCCAGTCAGGGTGCAGTGTAGCAACGATGAAACATACAAATTTCCACTAGTTCTTAAATGCTTCCTCCCACCACCCCACCAACCTATCATGATCCAAATTCTACCTTACAAATCTGGCTAGACCAGAGGATGTACACTGGTACATATAGGAACTGGAAACACAGGGAATCCAGGACAGATGAACCCTTGAGGACCAGTGGTGAGAGTGGTGATGCTGGGAGGGTGGAAGGAAGGTGAGGTAGAAAGGGAGAACCAATCACTAGGATCTACATATAACCCCCTCCCTAGGGGGTGGACAACAGAAAAGTGGGTGAAGGGAGGCATCAGACAGTGTAAGCTATGACAAAATAATAATAATTTATAAATTATCAAGGGTTCAAGAGGGAAGGGGGCAGGGAGGGACAGGAAAAATGAGGAGCATATACCAAATGCTCAAGTAGAGAGCGAAAGTTTTGAGACTGATGATGGCAACAAATGTACAAATGTGCTTGACACAATGTATGTATGTATGGACTATGATAAGAGTTGTATGAGCCCCTAATAAAATGATTAAAATATATATCTGTGGCCTTAAAGCAGTGGTTTCAACTTTCCTAATGCCGCAACACTTCAATACAGTTCCTCATGTGTGGTGACCCCCAACCATAAAATTATTTTTGTTGCTACTTCATAATTGTAATTTTGATATCTGTTATGAATTGGGTGACCCCTATGAAAGGGTCATTCCATCCCCAAAGGGGTCACGAACCACAGGTTGAGAACTGCTGCCTTAAAGGCTTATTCCCAAACAAGCAACCATCTAAATGAGAGGTCAACTAAGTCCACAAGGAAGAAGCACACCAATGACCAAAAGGATTGTAAATAATTTCATATGAAACCAAAGGAGGGAGTAGTATGAGAGCCTAAATTGTGGGATTCTGGTTGGCAGGAGGCTATGGATGGCAGTGGAAGCCCAAGATACATTTGTGAGATCTACACAGGAAATAAGCCTCTGGTAAGTTCCCTCTATCCATAATAGAGGAATGGGAAGAAACTGGTCCCCAGTGTATTAGAGAGATGACTACAGGAGATCAAGATGATTAATCTGACTTGAATGGTTAAAACCTTGTCAGTTGATCTCCCTTCTGATGCATGTTGGGCCTGAGCTGGTTTTCAACATTTTTTGTGTTTTGGGATTTTTGTTTGTTTGTTTTTCATATTAGGGCTTATTTCTGATGCATTTTGTCATTGGGTTAATCCTCTTTAATATTTGTTATATCTTTTTGTCTAGTTTTTGGTATTTGAAACCTAGGATTAAAGAACCTATAGAGACAGCAAGTACAATAAGGATTTCTGGAGGATACAGTGGAGAAGGGAGAGGTAAAGGGGAGTTGATATCAAGAGATTCAAGAAAGAAGAGAATGTTATGAAACTGTAGTGGCAATTGTACACATATATACATATATATACATATATACATACATATATATATATACACACACACATACATACACATATATATACATATACTTTTTTTTTTGCATGATGCCTTATACCTGGTCCCTTTGGCACCTCGTGATCGCACTGGCTGGTGTGCTTCTTCCATGTGGGCTTTTTTGCTTCTGAGCTAGATGGCCGCTTGTTCACCTTCAAACCTTGAAGACCCCAGACACTATCTCTTTTGATAGCCGGGCACCATCAGCTTTCTTCGCCACATTTGCTTATGCACCCATTTGTCTTCAGCAATCCTATCATGGAGGTGTGCAGCCAATGATATGATTTTTTGTTCTTTGATGCCTGATAACTGATCCCTTCGGGACCACTCGATCACACAGGCTGGTATGTTCTTCCATGTGGGCTTTGTTGCTTCTGAGCTAGATGGCCGCTTGTTTATCATCAAGCCTTTAAGACCCCAGTCACTATCTCTTTTGATAGCCGGGCACCATCAGCTTTCTTCACCACATTTACTTGTTCACCCACTTTGGCTTCAGCATTTGTGTCGGGAGAGTGAGCATCATAGAATGCCAATTTAATAAAAGAAAGTATTCATGCATTGAGAGAGTGTGAAGCACTATTTTTTATTACCTCATTTGATCCTCATAATAAAAAGCAGGACCTCTTATTACTTTACTTTTACAAATGATGAAATTGTGACAGAAAAGTTAGGAAGCTTGTCCAAGATTATACCGCCAGTAAATGTGGCACAACATTGGCATCCAGGTAATATGGCTCTTCTGGAACCTACTGCTGTGAAAAGCTGGAAATCTTATCCAGAGCCACTATACAACAGAAAAGAAATCAAGGTAATTCAATTGAGCAAAGGATAAATGAAGCTCTCAGTATTTGCAGATGATATGATTATATAGCAAACCCCAATGGGTCCACAAAAAAACTGTTGGAAACTATTGAGAAATTTGGTAAAGTATCAGGCTGCAAAATTAGCAAGCCCAAACCTATCTACCTGCCACTAGAGCGCTGAAAAAAAATCAAGACACAGTATAATTTACTATGTTGTTGTTAGGTGTCAAGTCAGCTCTGACCCATAATGACAGAAAGAAACACTTTCCGGTCCTGCACCATAATGACAATGGCTCCCACACTCGAGCTAATTGTTGCAGCCAGTGTCAAACCATCTCCTTAAGGGCCTTCCATTTTAATCATTGACCCTCTCCTCTAAAAGCATGATGACCTTTTCCAGGGACTGACCTCTTCTGACAATATGTCCAAAGTATATGAGATGAAATCTTGCCATCCTTGCATCTAAGGAGTACTCTGGCCATAGTTCTTCCAATATAGATCGGTTTATCCTTTCAGCCATCCATACTTTCAATATTCCTCTCCAGCACCACAATTCAAATGCATCAATTCTTCTCTCATCTTTGTTCAATGTCCATAATATTCTTCATTGAATGCAAATCAGGCAATGGAAAATACAATCACTTGGTCAAGCATATTTTAGTCCTCAAGATAACATCCTGGCTTTTCAGTACTCTAAAGAATTCCTGTGCAGCAGACAGTGCAACTCATCTTTTGCTCTCTTGAATGCTGCTACCATTGTATCGATTGTGCATTCAAGCAAGACAAAAATCTGATAGTTTCAAACTTCTCTCCATTTATCATAGAAAGAAGTTTTGGTCTAGTTCTGAGGATTAGGGTCTTCTTTACAATGACTTGTAATCCATGCGGAAGGCTACAATCCTTGTTCTTCACCATGAATGCTTCAAGTTTTTCTTGCTTTCAGAAAGTAAGGTTGTGTCATCTCCATATTGCAGGTTGTTAATAAGCCTTACTCAATTCTGATCCCACATTCATTTTTTACTTAAGCCAGCTTCACTGATTTCTCTAATTCTCAATGTCAGAAGCTAAGGTTGCTCATGATAAAGCTGAAGAAAATTAAAACAAGTCCAAGAGAGTCAAACTCCAACCTTGAGTCTATCACACCTGAATTTCAAGAATATCTCAAGAACATATTTGACTCATTGAACACTAATGATAAAAGACCTGATGACATGAAGAGCATCATTCATGAAGAAAGCAAAAGATCACTAAAAAGATAGGGAAAAAAGAAAATATCAAAGTGGACATTACAAGCAGCTCTAAAACTTTCTCTTAAAAGACCTGTAAAAAGAAAATTATGTAACACTATTACAAGAACCCAAGAAACCTACACACATAGAAGAATATCCTATGTTCATTAACAGGAAGATTTAATATTGTGAAAATAACAATACTACCTAAGGCAGTCTACAAACACAATGCAATTCTAATCCACAATATCAACTTTATTCTTTAAAGAAATGGGAAAACTTATTACAAATTTCATATGGAGTGAGAAGAGGCCCAGGATAAGCAAAAATCTTCACATACAGAAGACTAAAGTAGAAGGCTTTGCACCACACCATCTCAAATTTTACCACACAGCCACAGTAGTCAAAACCGCCTGGTAGTGGTATAATTTTATATATTTATGCATACATAATTTTATATGTATAATTATAGACACATACACATATACATATATGCATGTATATACACATATATGTATTGTGTGTGTGTGTGTATATATATACATACATACAAAAATAAGAGTATCCACTGTGATAGTGACATAATCTGGTGTCAATTTGGGACTTGGGAGGATTAAGAGTGAAAGGGTGGAGTCTAGTCTGTCAATGGGGTCACAATGAGGCCTCTTTATGGGCATAGCCTTCCCCTGAGGATTCTAGGAGTTCTGAATTTTTCTCATTGGAGGCATGGGACACTTTCTCGGCTCTCTTCCTTGAAGACTCTCTACTGACAAGACTTGAGACTCATTCCCAGAGTGACGCTATACTGACGAGATGCATGGCACTAGGCTGATAGACCCCGTGCCCTGGGAACTGGAGGAGCCATATGGAGACCCCTGAGAGTGATGAGATGCTTCTACCACCACTGGATCCACAAGACTTTGCACCCACTGGTCTGTGATCTTCCTGAATTTGGCGTTATTGCATGCATTTCATGAATCTGAAGAGGACTTTATAGATTGATAGCAGACATATGGGCTAATATCGGACTTATGGATTTGATCTGGACTGGGCTGGATGTTATTCATCTGCTCTTGTATGTAAAGCTCTTTCTTATACACATATGTCTATGAATTTATTTCTCTAGTCTACCTGGACTAACACATCCACCTACAAGCAACTGGGATTCAACAAAAGACCTAAAAACAAAAAATGAGAAACTTCTTCAACAAGTGAAAAAATGATCTCTATTTGTAGAGATATAGATAAGTAGAGAACCAAATGTGCACCCAAGAGCTTTAAGGATCATGAATGAAAAAATTGGGATAAAGCTAAGAGTCCTACTGGACCACAAAATATAATTAAGGAAGCAAATAGTGGAAGACAAACTAGATGAATGGGACCTACTCAAAATAAAACACTTGTGGACATTTAAAGACATCATCAAAAGAGAAAACAAGCTCATGTATTGGGAAAAATCTTTAGCAATGATGTAATGAAGAAGGGGCTAATTACTAAAATACATAGACTAATTACTAAAATATATAACACTGCAACACCTCAGTGAGGAAAACATAATCCAATTAAAAAGTAGGGAAAGAGCATGTATAGACAATTTACAAATGAAGACAGGAAGATACTTGATTGGACAACAAACACATGAGGAAATGCTCATGATCACTAGTCATCATCATCGAGGAGCTACAAATCAAAATGATGAGTCCACCTTACACCCACAATGATAGCCCAAATAAAAAACTCAGAGAACAAGTGCTTGAGATGGTTTGGAAAGATTGGAATTCTTATACACAACTGCTGAGCTTGTAAAATATTCAACCACAACAGAAAGAGATATGACACTACCTAAAACAACTGGGAATAGAAATACCACACCACCCCGGAATACCATTGCTGGGAATATATCCCAAAGAAATAACAGAGAGAACATGAACTAACTTAGCACTGTTCACAATAGCAAAAAGCTAGAAACAGCCCAAATCTCCATCAGTAGAAGAATGGATAAAGAAACACTGGTACATACACACAATGGCATACTATACATTCCTAAAAATAGCAATGAAACTATGAAGCACCTCATGACATGAAAACCATTATACCCAGAGAGTTTAGTCAATCACAAAAGGATGAATATTTTATAAATTCACTACTGGAAGGATAAATACCAAGAAGAATGCTGGCTTCCATTTTTCAGGTGTATTGGTTTGCAAGGCTATACTTTACTCCTGGCTGTTGTTCCTTGATGGGGTCAGCATGGCCACTCTCTGCTGGTTTATCTGCCTTTCCATCTCTTGCAGAAGATGGATGTGAAGCAATCAAGGGTTGACTTCAGTCAGGCTGCTCATATCAGATGCGTCCTCTGCCCAATGTCTCCAGTCTCCTAAAACAGCAAACATGATCTCATCCTCGTGAAGGTGATGTTAGGATTGAGAACAGATGGCAAAGAAGAGGGTTATGGCATTAGTTGTCCAGACGGATCCAGATTGCACTGCAGTGTGTGAATCAAGTCCTATCGATATAGTGAATTTTGGGGGGCCTGTTGGGCTTCAGAGTCAGCCCAGATACCCGAAAACTTCTTCAAGGGCACCCCAGTGCAGAGTTCTATGGGAACCCACATAGCAATTTAAGGGACAGGCAGATGTAGAAAGGTGAACTTGTACCTTGGGACAGTGTGAGTCAGCAGATGTTGTAGGACACCCATGGACACTGGCTTTCCACAGAGCATCAAGCGACTGAGCTGAGAGGAGGCACACAGAGCAAGCATCAAGTCTCTGAGGTTAGCGTTTTGGATGCCACAGTTGGCTAAGTCCAGGTACACCAGGGTAGCTGAGACTCTATTCAGCAGAGCAAGGAGGAATTTATAACTGAAGCCAGACCTGTGTATACCACTCAAATTCAGGGACCTTAGGGAACTGGTGCAGAGATACGAGGACAGGTATGTCAAGTCATGATCTTTATCCCTGCCATGACTTAGACAGAGGGTCTCCAAGGGGGTCTGCAAGAAGCTGAGCAGCAAGTGGAGTTGGTTCATGAGGAAGGTGGCAGAATGAAAGATGAGGTGTGGCAGCTCATTCAGACTCAGAAGCTATGAGCTGAATTGTAGAAAGAGCTTCCCCACCTGGTGCACATCTCTATTCCCAGGGACTGCACAATGCGGGAGACATTTAGAGAGAAGTGTATGCAGGTGGACTCTCCAGGCCAGATAAGGAGGAAACACGTTGAGGCTTTGCAGGAACCCCAAACCCTGAATTTTCAATTCCTGGATAGAGTCCAGCTGCACCATTTTCAGGATCTCCCCAAGAATAGGAAGTTGGGGTATATCACCAATAAACAACAGCTTCCTACAGCACAGGTGTGGCAGAGGCATCCTCTGCTTGACCGTTTCAATGAGGAAGGTGAGGAATTCATCTGGGACTGTTTCCTGAAAGCACAAATTTGTTAGCACATTTCTAGGGACCCAGAGCTGATGTTTCTACACTGACATGGATCTGTCCCTGTTTTGAGCCAGAGTCTGGGGCTGGGTGGCCTCCGGCTCCTTTGCTGTGGTCACAGAGGCACTGCACTGGGTTCCACTCCATCCTTTCCAGAAGAGGGTGTTGGCATTTAGCCTGAGATCTAGCACTTCCAAGTTGCATCTCCTGGGGAAGCAGGATATCAAGATCATCAACTGCAGCCTTTAAGATTTCATGGGGAGACAGATAATCGTTCAGCAGAGCCCCCAGAGGGAGCTGGGAGAAGGTCCACACCCCAACCATGGCTTTCACTGTCTCTCTGCGTCTCCCGGCCACAGCTGTCTTGAACAAGGGAGGGAAGAGCTCTGAGGAAAGCCACTCCAGAGCAGCAGTGGCTGAGGCCTGGTTCTGCAGCACATTCTGGATGGCGAGGTCCAGGGGGCTGGGAGGGTTCCTGCTGCTCATGCTGATCAAAATGCTTCGAAAGGAATCCTGACACTGTTAGGGACCAGCAAGATTTCCCTGGGGATTAGATTCCAAACTGCATTCTGCTCCTGACTCAATTTAGTCCAGAGGCTGTGAAATCTGAGATGGGCAATTACTATGGTGGGCAGTGACCTCAGCAGCTTGGGTCCAGGAAATAGGTCCAGGAATGGGCAGGGATTACAGGTCCACAGAAGCACTTTGATCCAGCTCAACTCTCTCTTTGTTTGTTTGTTTTTTAAATAGGTTTATTAGGGGCTCATACAACTCTTATCAAAATCCATCCATACATTAAATGTGTAAAGCACATTTGTACATTCATTGCCCTCATAATTCTCAAAACATTTGCTCTCCAATTAAGCCCCTGGCAGCAGCTCCTCATTTTCCCCTCCCTCCCCACTCACCCCTCCCTCATGAACCCTTGATAATTTATAAATTATTATCTTCTCATATCTTGCCTTGTCCGACGTCTCCCTTCACCCACTTTTCTGGGTGAAAGATCAGGGGAAAGGTCTGTTCCCCAGGAAGGAGGTCACTTGTAGATCCTTGTAATCCGTTCCCCCTTTCACCCCTACCTTCCCTCTACCCTCCTAGTATAAGCACTCACACCACTGGTCCTGAAGGTATCATCCACCCTGGATTCCCTGTGTTTCCAATTCCTATCTGTACCAGTGTACATCCTCTGGTCTAGTCAGACTTGCAAGGTAGAATTGGGATCATGATAGTGAGGGGCATAGGGTAGGGAGGAGGAAGCATTTAGGAACTAGAGGAAAGTTGTATTTTTCATTGCTGCTGCATCTCACCCTGACTGGCTCATCTCCTCCCTGAGTCCCATCTGTAAAAGGATGTCCAGTGGCATACAAATGGGCTTTGGGTCGCTACTCCACACTCCCGCCCCTCATTCACTATGATATGATTTTTTGTTCTGATGATGCCTGATACCTGATCCCTTCAACACCTCATGATCACACAAGCTGGTGTGCTTCTTCCATGTGGGCTTTGTTGCTTCTGAGTTAGATGGCTGCTTGTTTACCTTCAAGCCTTTAAAACCCCAGAGTGTATCTCTTGATAGCCGGGCACCATCAGCTTTCTTTGGCACCTTTGCTTATGCACCCATTTATCTTCAATGATTGTATCATGGAGGTGAGCACACAATGACATGATTTTTTGTTTTTTGATGCCTGATAACTGATCCCTTTGACACCTCATGATCACACAGGCTGGTGTGCTTCTTCCATGTGGGCTTTGTTGCTTCTGAGCTAGATGGCTGCTTGCTTACCTCCAAGCCTTTAAGATCCTAGACATTATATCTTTTGATAGCCGGGCACCATCAACCTTCTTTACCACATTTGCTTATTCACCCACTTGTCTTCAGTGGTTGTGTTGGGAAGATGAAGCTCAACTCTCTTGGTTGTTGTCAAATTCCTCCTCCCTCTGTTGGCTCTTTTAACTGGTATCCCTTGTGACCTCACAAGTACTGCAGGGTACTGCAGACTACTGGGACTTAAGACTTTTTTCTTTCACGGTGTACAACATTCTTCATAGGCTACATGAGAAGGATTTGATGTGGAAACCTGACTAAGTCAACTGATCCTCAAACTCATCAATAGCAGAATTGTGGAACCGACATGGTCACTTGGACTTAACATGGAAATGCCCTATTAAGTGTGAGAAGAGGCAGATGACTGCTATCCCAAGGTCATAGAATTGGTAGTGACTGGGCTTTGTTTCAGAGCTCTTGCTTTGAGGGTGCCCAATAGATGGTGACCTGGAACTACTATCTATGTACTATTTTAATGCCCTTCCTGCTTTCTTGTGACACGTATTAATCTGGTGGATATGGTTCTGCCTTTGCTATTTAGGATTATTGAATGCTTTGTCATATCACCACTCCCACTGTTTGTGTAAACAGTGTCCAGGCACTTAAGCATTTAATCTGTAGATGTCAACAAATCATGTATTGCAATCTGAAGCTGGCTTATACTTGTATAATTTCCTTTTCTCAATAGTATTTTAAATTCTACACCATTGGCTAAATGAATGACACTATCAAAAAATTATCTTATGCCCCAGATGGATGATTTATCATGTTCTAGCTCATAAAATGGTAATGATGTCTCTAAAATGAAAAAGAGAGGAAGAGATCACTGAAGATATGGGTATTATATAAAAGCGTGGTGAAGAAACTGTATGGAGCCCAAACAGTATGCGGCCTCAAAGGTTTGTCTTTAAACAGTCATCTAAGTGAGGCATCAACTAAATCCACATAAAAAAATCACACCACCCTGTGTGATCCAAAGATTGTAAATAATAAAACTTAAACCTAAAGGAGTTTGAATTTTTAACACCCAGTTTGCAGAAAGATATATATGGAAGTAGAAACCCAAAATCCATTCACAAGGTCACCACATGGGTTAAGTCTCTTTTTAATCCCCTCTAACCATAGTTGAGATATTTAAATAGCCTTATCATACAGGGAGCATACAAAATCAATTTTGGCAGATGTAGTCAGGTTCATTTAATAATATCATTTGATCTCTTTCTTAACCAATTTTAAAGTTATTTTAGTTTTTAATATTTGTTTCTCTTGGAGATTTTTCTGATTTTTCTAGTCATTGTGTGGTTTGGGTTTTTTTTTTTGTTTGTTTGTTTGTTTGCTTGCTTTGTATGATTTTATATGATTGTGTCTTGTGAAATCCAGGATAGCTAGATCCATAGAGACAATAACTGGTTAGGGGCATGGCAGCAGAGAATGAGGGAAAATGGAGGGCTAACAACGAGCATATGCTCAGCCATTGTTGTTGAGAGCTCAGCAGATGTAAAACTAAAAGAACTCAAGAAAAAATCCAAGCTTTGATTATCAATCTTGCAAGATTCTGTAGGCAAAATATTGAATGATGCAGGAAACATCAAGAGTCAACGGAAGGACTACACAGAGTTACCATACCAAAAAGAACTAGTTGGCATTCCACCATTTCAGGAGTTAGAAGTTCAAACTGCACTGAATGCATTAGCCAAAAACAAGACTCCAGGAGATTATGGAATACTGATGGAAAGTTTCAGCAAACTAGGTAAGAAAATTTGGAAGACAGATACTTGGTCATTAGACTTGAAGAGATCCATGTTTGTGCCCATTCCAAAGAAAGGTGACCCAACGGGATGCTCAAATTATAGAATAATATCATTGACATTGCATGCATGTAAATTTTTGTTTAAGATCATCCAATAATAGTTGCAGCAATACATTGACATGGACATCATATTTGGTAAAATGAAACTGCAGCACGAAACAGGAAGGCCCTATAGGACATCATTCTTGGTAAATTGTAGGGACAGCAGAGAAAAAGGAGCACCCTAGATGAGATGGATTGGCACAACAACTGCAATAATGGGCTCAAAAATAATAATTATTAAATATTTTTAAATGTTGTATATTGACAGGTAGATACTTTCACAGCTTTGACTTGTGTTAAAGGTATTAGGGAAAGGCATACTTAATACAAATGGAATAAACAAGTGTGCCCTAAGAATTGGCCTTTGATTTTAAGTATTTAATTTGTTCATATGAACTTTGTCAATAAAAATACAAAATCCATGATGTCCTAAAATATAATAATAAAATATCAATTATTAGGATAGTGTTTCATTCTGTTCTAAATAAGGTCACTATGAGTTAGAACCAACTGGACTTCACCTAACATGAACAGTGTGATCTTTTTTTAAATTGTTTCATATCAGAATAAGAGGCCAGCCTCATTTTCTTATCCAATTGCACTAGCTAGTACTTTAAAACAATGGCCATAGTTGGGAACCTCTATTCCACATTGAGTAAGATTCAGGCTTTGGGCTAAGTTGTACTCATAAGAAATCATATAAAGTCACTATCCATCAATTATTCCTTATTGAATATTTTTAATTAAAAATTTAAACATTTTAATTTTCCCCAGATTTTTACTTTATTTTTATATAGAAATGTAATATAAAGAATTGTTCATGAAAAAGACAAAAAGGAAGGTATTTCGGAGGTTGCAGAAATTGAAACAATCAGCTACCATCTGGAGGGCCTGGGGAACTAAAGGAAGAGGAAGGGTCCTGTGGAACTGAGACATCTGAGAAGGAGTTCCCAAATGACTGAGTCTCACCGTCGGAGGAACGGGCATTTGCAGACTAGAAGAGCAAGCATTGGAAAGATAGCAAACAGGATTCAAATACAGCCCCTTACAAGAAAAGAGAAATTTTCTGAGGTAAAGAAGCATGCCTAAAATGATGTAGACCAGATCATGAATAAATAAGAAATAAATAAGAAACACAGAGAACGGAGCAAGTTGCTCCTCTTCCTGCAGCCTCACAATCTCCCTCCAGCACCCGCCTACTATCAGGATCTAACCAGGACCAGCTGGAAAAGCAGGAGTTCTAAGTGACTTTGTAAATCCATAAAATTTTCTGAATGTATGATCATGTTTTTATTACTGAAAACAGATTTTTTTCTTTCCAATCTGGATGCCTTTCCTTTCTTGTCCTTACCTCACCACACTGGAATCTCCATTATAATGTTCACTAAAAGTTGTGAGAGTGGATATCCTTGGCTGGTTCCCAATCTTAAGGGGAAGAATTGAGTCTTTTCCCAGTAAATGTGTTGCTAGCTAAAAGTCTTTTAAACAGACACCCTTTATCAGGTTGAAAAGGTTCCCTTCTAAATCTAGTTTGTTCTAAGTTCTTATCAGGGATGGATGTTGTATTGTGTGAAATGCATTTTATGTGTCTACTTAAAGGACCAGACACTTCTTAATTTGCTAATATGCTCAGTTACAGTGATTGACTTCCAAATATTAAACTAGATTTACACTCCTGGAATAGCTCCAGCCCATCTATATGTTTTTTGGTTTGGGGTTTAATTCAATTTGTCAATTTTTTAAAATTCCATTTTTAATGAAATATTAATGTGGAATATTGATTTGTTTGTTTATTTTTTATTAAATACTTTTATTGGGAGCTCTTATATCTCTTATCACAATCCATACATTCATCCATTGTGTCAAGCACTTTTGTACATATGTTGCCATCATAATTTTTAAAGCACTTCCTTTCTACTTGAGCCCTTGGTATCAGCTCCTCATTTTCTGCCCTCTCTCCCCTGCCTTCCCTCCCTCATGAACCCTTGATAAATTATTATTTTCATATCTTATATCATCCTCTGTCACCTTTCACCCACTTTTCTGTTGTTTGTCCCCTTGGGAGGGGGTTATATGTTGATCCTTGTGATTGATTCCCCCTCCCTCTCCCCACCTTCCCCTTATCCTCCTGGTAACTCTATTCTCATTGTTGGCCCTGAGATCTCTCCCAGATTCCCTGTGTTGCAGGCTAAGGTAGTTTATTGTGCCAATCTGGCCGATAAACACATGTGGGGTTAATTGAAAGGCAGAGAGATATATGACTCAGTGAGCCATTTTATTAGGCTCCTACAACAAACCATGGCCAGACATCTGTGCTCCAATGTTCATTGTGGCACAATTCACACTTTCAATGAATTAGAAACAACCCAAATTTCCATTAACTAATGAGGAGATTAAAAAACTGTGGTACATACATACAATGGAGTACTATGAATCGCTAAAAAACAGTGATGAGCGTATGAAGCACATCGCTGCATGGGAAGAACTGGAAGAAACTATGCTAAGCAAAGTAAGCCAAGCACAAAAGGACAAGTACAACATGAGTCTGCTGAGGTAAAATTCCTGGGGTGAGGACCAGATAGTATGGCAGGGGCCAGACCAAATCCAGGGATACATATGGTAGCCAACTAAAAAGGTGGGGGGGGGTGAGGAGAAGAAAAGAAATGGGAGGGGGGGTCACAGGGCACTAACCCACCCAAGGGGAGGGTATTTTTTTATATCTCCACAGGGAAAGAGGGACCAGACTTCTACCTGGTGCTCCAAGATGTGAATACAATCTGTTGGCATGGAGTAGGGAACCAATGGAGAGATTTGAGGGTTGGCCCCAATCCTAAATACATGGATACCTGCCTCTCACCCCATAAGAATTTATTTCAGAGGACAGCACTGAAGCAGAAAATCAGGGAGAGGGACATGTCTGATCAGAGTACACAGGAGCAAATGAAGGGGCAGGAAGAGAGATTGGAGCACATCCTGGCCCATCAAGCCTTGATGATGATATTCCCACTCAGAGCAGCTAATGCACAGAGAAGACTTTATGGCTGGCCCCAATATGAGACATGACATCCTTCACTGACCCATAGCCCTACAGGGAACAACCTGGAGACACAGTGTGGGAATTGTGCCCGATCTGATCCCATCACACCGAGGCAAAACATTAAGGGTGTGATATAGAACAGCAAAGGGAACAGAGCAATGAAATCCCCAGGGAATACCAAAATTAGACTTTGGGGCCAGGGCTTGGAGCCCCATCAGACTCAACCAGAAAACACTCCTAAAGGCCAACAAACAGTCCTTGAACTAACTACAAGCTTTTCTTTCGTATTGTTGTGTTTTGTATTGTTGTCATTGGGTGGTTGTTGGTGTTGTTGTTTTGTTTTCTTTTATTGCTTGGTTTTTCTCTGTCTTGTTTTTGTGCATGTTATTATCTCTGCAGGTCTGTTTAAATAAGATAGGCTGGATGAACAATCTGGAGGAGAAAACAATGGGACCGACAGTTCTAGGTGGACATGGGAGATGGGGAGGTGGGGGAAAGGAAGTGGTGTTAACAAACCCAGGGACATGGGAAAAACAGGAGAACCAAATTGGTGGTGAGGAGGGTGTAGGAGGCCTGGTAGGGCATGACCAAGGGTAATATAATGGAGAGGAATTACTGAAACCCAAATGAAGACTGAACATGATAGTGGGATAAGAGGAAAGGAAATAGAGGAAAGAGCTAGGAGGCAAAGGGCATTTACAGAGGTCTACATACAAGCATGTATATATGCAACTATATTTATATTTGAGAATGTATAAATAGATCTATGTGCATATATGTACAGGTTTATTATTAAGGTAGCAGATGGACATTGGGCCTCTACTCAAGTACTCTCTCAATGCAAGAATACTTTGTTCTATTAAACTGGCATTCCATGGGGCTCAACTTCCTGACATGATTGCTGAAGACAAATGTGTGCATAAGCAAATGTGGTGAAGAAAGCTGATGGTGCCCAGCTATCAAAAGATATAGCACCTGCGGTCTTAAAGGCTTGAAGATAAACAGGTGACCATATAGCTGAGAAGCAGCAAAGCCAACATGGAAGAAGCACACCAGCCTGTGTGACCATGAGGTGTTGAAGGGATCAGGTAGCAGGCATCAAAGAACAAAAAATCATATCATTGTAAATGAGGGGGCGTACAGAGTGGAGACCCAAAACCTATCTGTAGGCAACAGAACATCCCCTTACAGAAGGATCATGGGGAGGAGATGAGCCAGTCAGGGTGCAGTGTAGCAATGGTGAAACATGCAACTTTGCTCTAGTTCGTAAATGCTTCCTCCCCACACTCTCATGATCTCAATTTTACCTTACAAATCTGGCTAGGCCAGAGGATATACACTTACTTCATCATTTCTTCCATTTACTTTAGCTACTCTACATTCAAGAACAAGTTTCAGCATCTCCTCTGATGTATTTTCCTTTTCTTTCTCTCATGTCTTTTTAATGACATTTTGCTTTCTTCCTGTCCATATTCTGTGTGTTTCCTATACAGCTCATCAGGTCTTCTGTCATAAGCATTCAATACAGCAAATTTGTTCCTTTTTCCCCCTCTTTCTTTCTTTCTTTTTTGTGCAAATCTGTCCGATGATGTCCGATTTGCTAGTGAATGCCCTGAAAGATTTACTCCATGCCTGTCATTATGGTTGACTCTATTTTGAAACGTCAGTTCTTTCTCAATCATATTTTAAGTGCCTTCAAAAGTAAGAGGCTCATCTTCTGGCACTATATCTGACAACCTTCCTCTACTATTTATAAGGTTTCAGTGATTAATTCCTCAGAATTGGACAGCTTTTTCTGACTTCATATAATATTCTTACTCTGGAAACCTTGCTGATGCAGATTCATCTTGGGTGATTCTACTAATATTTAAAATAACAGTCAAATAGCTTCCAGCATCACAGAAACCTGTAAGCTATGACAAACTGACACATAAATAGCAGAATCTGATATTTTAGACTCTTAAAATATTTATTAACTTGTATTATTTATTTAGTTTATTCATCTTTAAGCAATTCTACTTCATTTTTACTTTTTATATGTTTTGCTGATGAATAATTTTTAAAGTTTAGTATTATGCCTTTGTGATTTTTTAAAATGACATTCCCTCTACTCTAAAGGTTTATCTTTAATTCCTTGATTTTACATATTTTCCCCCTCCTTGTTCTCTAAATTATTTTCCCCTTATTTCATATACTTAATATGCTCAGTTTATTTCAATACCATCATTTGGGCAGCAGCAATGATTTGATGTCTGAAGTTACCTCCTCCCACCTTTGACTCTTGTCACCTTACCATGGTTCTCACAGAAACAAGCTTTCTTAAGACGTCAGAGGTTTCCTCATGTTGTGGTGAAGGCACATGCTCACAGAATCATATATCTGGCCTTTTCCTGAGTAGAGAAACATTCTAAATTCTATATTTGGAAGAAATGTGGGACTGTGTTACCTCTTTCTCGTATAGAGATTGGTATGTGAACTAAGGCCTTCAATTCCAAAATCCATGTTCCTAGAAGTCTGGCAAAAATGTCTACAATTCCGTCTCTCTTGCTTTCATTTTGTGCTATCTACTTCTCTGCTTTGGGGGACAGGGTCACAATGTTGCACATCCTTTCCTCAGTCTAAGGCCCACAGAAGAGTTTGATGAAGCTAAGGTTACTTTCAAAGGCTTCAGTATCAAGGAATATGAAATCCTAAATAAAACGAACCTATCCAAATTGCAGAATTCCAAGAAAGTTTTGGTTGTTAAAAGCAAAGATGGAAAACTGGGTGTGATGTTATTCATCAGCATTTCAGGGAAGAACAGGGTGGTAGTTTAGATGTTGTTGGTTCCTGCTGTTGAGTGTGCCTCAACTCATAATGACCCCATATTCAACGGGATTGGACCATTGTGATTCATAAAAATATTTTTGGCTAAGTTTTAAAAGTAAATTTTCACACATTTTTTCATAGTATGTCTTAGTCTAGAAGCTCTGCTGAAATCTCACAGCAAGCCTCCATTGACAAAGGGATGGTAGCTGTGAATGAGATAAGTTGACTGGGAATAAAGCCTGGGCTCCACCATAGAAAGCAAGAATTCTAGTACCAAACCAACACTGACTCCTTGTTTGATGACGTGTTAAATATTCATATCATTTTACCAACAATGACTATCTATACTTTATGCAGTATTCTGCCACATTTACCTTCCCAGTACTTCCTCTGAGGACCCATTTATAATGAACTACTTATTGTGGTGAAATTATTTTCTCTTCTTTCACAACTCAGTTGTCTGCACCTTCTTTGAAGCTACCCTATTTTTATTCCCCTCTGAATCAAGGGTTTGGATCTTAGGTTGACTGAGCTCTGTGGCCCTCAGGAGATGCCCCAGAATGTTTTACGTGTGGCTAATTCACAAAGGCATATGACCTCCGTAGAGGTGTATGCAAAACCATGTGTCTCACTGCCGTGGTGTCAATGCTGACCCATAGCAATCCTATAGGACAAAGTAGAACTATCCCTGTGGGTTTCTGAGATTGTAACTCTTTGTGGAAGTAGATAGCCCTGTCTTTCTCCCTCGGAGCAGCTAGTGGTTTCCAGCAATTTGCTAGATAGAATATATGCTCCCCAATGAGTTTGGCATGTAAGATTTCACTTGATCCATTCATATAATTGCTAAAATAAAACTATGGTCTTTCTAGCCTAGTAAAATTCTGGATATGGCAAGTGCCTCCAAAGGACTTTGATGCTGAGAAAAGTACCTTTTTAGTGTTTACATCAAGATGGTGCAAACTGGTGATGCTGTTGGATAAGCATTGGACTGATCAATGAAAGGTCAGTGGTTCAAAACCACCAGTTGCTCCATGAGAGAACACTGAGGCTATCATCTCCCATAAAGATTTACAGTCTAAGAAAACCCTACAAAAGGTCACTATGAGTCAGATTTGATTTTGTGGGAGTATGTTGTGCTTTCTACTAACCTTTTCAGATATATTCTTGATGATAAAGAACCTGCTATCATGTGGTGAAGAAAGCTGATGGTGCCCGGCTATCAAAAGAGATAGTGTCTGGGGTCTTAAAGGCTTGAAGGTGAACAAGCGGCCATCTAGCTCAGAAGCAAATAAGCCCACATGGAAGAAGCACACCGGCCAGTGCGATCACGAGGTGCCCAAGGGACCAGGTATAAGGCATCATGCAAAAAAAAAAAAGACATAAGTGTGTGTATGTATGTGTATATGTGTGTATATGTATATATGTATGTGTATATATGTATATATATATATATATATCATATTAAATGAAGGGGGAAGTGCAGAGTGGAGACCCAAGGCCCAAGTGTCGACCAATGGAGATCCCCTCATAGAGGGGTTTAGGAGAGGAGATGGGTTAATTAGGATGTGAGGTAGTATCGATGAAGAACACAGCTTTCCCCCAGATCCTGGATGCTTCCTCCCCCCAACTACCATGATCCGAATTCTACCTTGCAGGGCTGGATAGGACAGAGGCTGTACACTGGTACATATGACGGTTGGAGGTACAGGGAATCCAGGGTGGATGATACCTTCAGGACCAAGGGTGTGAGGGACGATGCTGGGAGAGTGGAGGGTGAATGGGTTGGAAAGGGGGAACTGATTATAAGGATCCACATGTGACCTCTTCCCTGGGAGAGGGACAGCAGAGAAGGGGGGAAGGGAGACACCGGATAGGGCAAGATATGACAAAATAACGATGTATAAATTACCAAGGGCATATGGGGGAGGGGGGAATGGGGAGGGAGGGGGAAAAAAAAAGAGGACCTGATGCAAGGGGCTTGAGTGGAGAGCAAATGCCTTGAGAATGATTGGGGCAGGGAATGTATGGATGTGCTTTATACAATTGATGTATGTATATGTATGGATGGTGGTAAGAGTTGTATGAGTCCCTAATAAAATGTAAAAGAAGAAAAGAGAAAAAAATGATTAGGGCAAGGACTGTGCGGATGTGCTTTATACAATTGATGTGTGTATATGTATGAACTGTGAAAAGAATTGTATGAGCCCCAATAAATTGTTAAAATAAAAAAATGTAAAAAAATAATAATAAACCAAACTTGACCAATGGTTACCATGGGAAAAAAAAAAAAAGAACCTGCTATCTTAGAAAGAGAAACTGATGTTATTAGAAAACACATTTCCTTACATTAAAAATTTTAAGCCCTCTTTTCTCTCTACCTTTATAAAAGAATGCAATTTTGGCAAAAGTCACAGTGGGCAGCTTGGGCCTTAGGGGGAACTGGCTCACACAGTAAGAATCTGTTTCCTCTAGATCCTATCTAGAGATCCAATTAACTGGTGATCTACAAACATAAAACTCTCTGGCCAGTACATTCTATCTAGTTAGCCTTGATTCTCTATGCCTTTAGGGAAGTTGCTTGAGAAGATTCTTCACTAGAGCTAGGATTAAACCAGTAGAAACTCTCAGTAGTCAATAGATTGAAAAGCCTATTTGCCTTTAAGTCTCTTCTCTGAGTGGTTGGTAGTCCATTTTCTGCAGTTTCTAAGTCAATTTATTAACATATTACTATGCATTTGAATCAACTTAATGGCAAGGAGTTTGGTTTGTTTGAATAATACCTACCTTGCTCATTTGCCTCGTGATGTGTTTTCTTGAGAAGGTGGGTCAGAGTGATTCCGTATGTGTCAAGGATCACCTTTATCCCATGGTACTCCAGTGAGGGCTGATTAATTGGTCCAGGGAAAGCAACTGGCAGCATATCAGGACCACAAACACTCAAGTATTCTTATTTCTTACATTTTGGTGGTTAAAAAAACTCACTTGGTCCCTGAGTGATGCAAACAGCTAATGCACTCTATTGCACTGGATGTTTGAGTCCACCTAGAGGCTCATGGGAAGAAAGTCCTTGTGAGCAATTTTTTAAGCCCAACATTGAAAGCCCGATGGAACACAGTTCTACTTTAACACACAGGGGATCCCTATGAATCAGAATCAACTTGACTTCACTTAGTCGTGATGGTATAGCCACCTGAAATCAAATGCGTTTTACATAGTAGTCTATTCCTTAGTACCTTCAGGGTGTATTTCAGTACAACCTGAAATGTGAGAACTTGAGCACCAGCTGGGGCTCAAGGGAAAATGGCATTCCTACTGTCAGGCATCAATGTTGCAAGAAAAGGCATGTAAAGCATATTTCACAACTCTGTCAATCACAAAAGATGAGACTTGTGATGAGTCTAGTGAGTGTTTTATTTCTAGAGATAGTATTTCTACCATACTATTCTGATGTTTTAAAATTATGCTCTGGGAGAAATTTTAAGATATGAAGGAATATTCATGATACAATATTAAAATTTTTAAAGTAGAAATCAAGGTAAAAGTCAAGTTTGATCCTCATTTTCTTATTTATACATATGCCTATACCAATAAATTGGTCACTGATATTTAGATTTTTTTGTTTTGTACCAGTTTTATTGACATGTAATCCACATAACATACAATTAAATAATTCAGTCATATTTTTAAAAGTTCTGCATTCATCACTACAACCAGTTTCAGAACATTTTCTTCTTTCTTGTACCCATTATTATTAGTTCCCCATTTTTCCACAACTTCTCCTGTCATACCCTCAAGAAACCATTAATCCAGTTGCTGTCTTTATAGATTTACCTCTCTTGCATTTCTTATATAGAAAATCTTACAAAAAGAAAAGAAAATGCACCAACAACAATAACAAATAAAAGAGAGAAATCCCTCAATTGAGAAGAAAGTTGGAAATATTAAAAACAAGAACAAATTTAAAGGATTAAAAGGGAGGTCAGATGATAAGGTGGTACATTTGAACCTAGCTACATCTACAGTAATCCACTTTCCACTCTGTCTGATAGCAAGTCTACTTATATCCCAAGTCTGTGGTCGGAAAGAATTCACTGGAGGCTTAATCCATATGGGGACCCTGCAAATCCATAAACGTCTACAAACTAGGTGCTCAGAACTTGAGCTCTAATACCGTTCCTCCTTCTGGTCTTCAATTTTGTTACTTACAGTCCTTGAATCATACAGATTGGTGTGCATCTTTCATGTAGACTTTTCTTACACCTCACTTAGATGACTGCCTTTTTTAAGACGGCTTTAAATAAGACTTGTCCAAGATGCTGTTCTTGGACCCAAGATGCTATTCTTTCTGATGGCCATGCACCTTTTCTTTTCTTCACCACACTTTGCTTGACACTCATATCTTTAGGGATCTTTTTGATTGAATGCTTTTGGGAATGCTTTTTGGGAGTCTTTTCAAACTTTTAACATGTCTACAATGTGTAATAACTATTCTTATAATGAGGGGGAAAAGCTTTATTGAATTAGCATAAACATTTCATTCCATATTTTATAGAGTGAATTGTCCAGATACAAAATATCTGGTTTAGGAGTTCCATTGGTACAATCAGCATATGGTAGTTATATAAAATATATAAGATTTACTCCAAGACAGTAAATCCCTGAAGCAAATCAACCATTCTAAGTATCTAAGGTGCCTTCCAACTCAGGAATCAGCAAACAATAAATGGTCATTTTAACTATCCGAATATTATAAAGTTAATAAAACAGTAAACCATACCAAAGTCACTAATCTTGGTATGTGAAAGGGATTTATGTGCAGATTGTTGATTGCACAAATTGTGTCCAGGGCCAGGGGTGGAAAGAGGCTGTGTCTTGGTCACATAGGTCTGGAGGATCCAGAATCTCACCTCTTAAGAGAAGAATAATTTTAATTGGAAGCAAAATTATTGCTCAGGCAGTGTGAATTATTGATTTGTTGCATGTTTGAAGCAGAACTCCAATGTTTAGTTGGAAAGATGTGACATTAAACTCTGGTTTGTTGTAAATGACCTCTGATCCTCTGTGCCACCACCACCTGATTCACTGGATAGGGAGGACTGACTAAGACCAGTGGTCATTTACAACATGCAACAAGACATATTTTTCCCAGCCCCCTAATTTGTCATAACAGTTGTTGTAAAGACCGAGATGATTAACATTTCAGTAACATTTTACTGAGCACATATGTGTCCAGAAGCATAGTGGCTATGAGTTGGGCTGTTAATTGCAAGTTCAAAACCACCAGCCACTCCACAGGAGAAGGATGGGGTTTTCTACTCCAGTGAAGAGTTACATACAGTCTCATAAACACACAGGGCAGTTCTACTCTGTCTCATAGGGTTACTATGAGTCAGCATTGGCTCGATGTCAGTGAGGGGCTTTGTTTGTTTGTTTGTTTTTCGTTGTTTGGTAAGACATGTTGGCAATGTTTCGTTCTATTTGTACAGAGGGGTGCTTTGAGTCAGCACATAACCACAAGGTGTGCCAAAGCTGTTCCAGGTTTTAAAGATCCCTGTTGGTAGGGTAGAGGAAGCTCCAGTGTCATGGCACTGATCATCTTTCACTGTGGATCCAGTAACGTATGTATGAATATGAGAAGTGTGTGGCTTCACTTCATTAATTTATTTCCAGGGGCTCCCAAACTGCCATCATTCCGTTCTATGTATAACAGCTAGAACACATCCTTTAATAAATTACTAGATTACATATAGTCTCAGACTCCTGATAATGGAGCAGAACTAAACCCCTTTCTAAGTTATCATGACAGTATGATGTCCTAGTTACCTAGGGCTCCTCTAACAGAAATACCACAAGTAGGTGTTACAGAAGTGAAATTTGTTTTCTTACATTTCAGAAAGCCACAAGTCTGAATTCAGGGCATTTGGTTCTCCTTCTGTTGATTCTGGAGGATGGTCCTGTCCCTTTCAGCTTCTCTAGTCCCAGCATTCATTAGGTCTTTGCCTATCTTCATGGGACACCTGTCTGTCTATATTCCCTGTTTGTGTTTGCCTATCTATCTGTGCTGTCCATAATTAATCAGAAGTGATTAGGTTAAGGATATACTGGACACTGATATGACCTCACCGAAATAGGCAAGTAAAGAGTAAGCACAAATAAGATTGCTTTCACAAATATAAGAGTTAGAATTCCAACACATATTTGGGTAGACACAATTCAACCCATAACATTTAGTGGTAAACCCTAGCCTGAGTGAATGGGGTTCTTAGAGAAACTTTCCTATCTCACCCCACTGAAATTCTCTTGACTTCATTTGGTGCCAAAAATAGAGATTAGTCCCTTATCATCAGACCTTCACATCTTCCCACAGGGGTCATCAAGATCCCAAAACAGGGCCGCCCTGATTCTTGAAGACATACCAAAGTTAGCTTGCAAACTCCGGTAAGTGAAAGCAAGAAGAAAACTTTCTTTTTAAAGCTTAAGAAGGAATTGGCTCTCCATGATTAAAAAATAAACCATAAATTTTCATGTGCAATGACATCTGGCTAACAGTTTGAAGGATAGACTTAGCTCCTTTCTCATCAAATATCTATGAAGAAAGAAGAGGAGTTTTCACATAACAATATGTATTCTACATCAGGTAGTTTACCACCAGTTGGCATGGAGTCAATTCCGACTCATGGTGACCGCATGTGTGTCAGAGTATACGTGTGTTTCATATGGTTTTCAATGGCTGATAAAGTAGATTTCCAGGTCTTTATTTTTAGGTACTTCTAAGTGGATTCAAACCTCCAACTTTTCAGTGAGTAGCCAAGTGTATAATCCATTTGCACCACCCAGGAACTCCATAATTAATCAAGTTAACACTAGGGAATTCCACAGAAATAGTCTACAATTTAAAAATAGACAAATTCAAATTATTTGATCAATTTTTCAAATATGCCCACATGAATAACAGTTTCATTAGTCCAATCTTGAAGCACATAAGAAATGCTAGAGATGCTTACACATTCACAAACTCGGCTTTCCTTCTGCAGTCGTCATTATTGTGTCTGTTTTGTGAGATGGAGGAGTACTTTGCGAATTGGTGTTGGACATGTGGGTTAATGTTGGACTTGTGGGCTTGGGCAGCACTGGGTTGGGATGCTTTCTTGATGTGCACTTACCCTTTATATAAAACTCTCTCTTATGAGTTTCTGTGGATTTGTTTCTCTAAAGTCCCCAGACTAATACACTCCTTAATTATTCTCATGTGAAACTTGTACATGGATTAAAAGCAGTTGTATGAATAGGAAAGGGAAAAGCTACATGGTTTAAAATAAAAAAAGATGTGCATCCGGGTAGCATCCTTTCATCATATTTATTCAGTCTGAATGTTAAGCAAATCATCAGCAAAACTAGATTATATGAAGAAGAAGGAACCATCAGGATTGGAGGAAGACTTTTTAACAACCTTCCATATGCAGATGACACAATTGTACTTGCTGAAAGTGAGGAGGACCTGAAGCACTTGTTGACCAAGATCAAGGAGTGTAGCCTTCAGTGTGAATTATGAATTAATGTAAAGAAGACCAAGCTTCCAAACTGGACCAATAGATGACATAATTATAAGTTGAGAAAATAGTGAAGTTGTCATGGATTTAATCTTGCTTGGATCCACAATCAATGCTCATGGACACCACAGTCAAGAGACCAAAGACACATTGCATTGGGTATAAATATTGTAAAACACCTTTTTAAAATGTTGAAAAGCAAGAATGTCACTTTGAGGACTAAGGTGCATCTGACCCAAGCCATGGTGTTTTCAATTTCTTCACATGTGTGTAGAAGTTGGACATTGAATAAGGAAGGCCAAGCAGAATCACTGAATTTGAATTATGGTGCTGACAAAGAATATTGAAATTATCATGGATTGTAGAAAGAACAAATAAATCTGTCACGAAAGAAGTACAACAATAATGTTCCTTAGAAGGGGGGATGGAAAGACTTCATCTTACATACTAGGACATGCTGTCAGGAGAGGCCAGTATCTGGAGAAGGACATCATGCTTGATAAAGTGGAAGGGCAGTGAACAAGAGGAAGGCAAGGGAGACAAGGTAGATTGACACAGTGGTGGCTTCAACAATGGGTTCCAACATAGGGGCACTTGTGAGGATGGCACGGGACCAGGCAGTGCTTTGTTCTGTTGTGCATAGGGTCACTACGAATTGGAAGAGATTCGGCACCCAACAAGAGCAATAAGAATCGATTTCCAGATCTCATCACTCATTCTGCTTAGATGCTTATCATTTTTGTCTATGGCACAGGGTGCCTTGTATTTTTTGTCTGCTTTCTCCTTGGAACACAATGTTCTGTTTCATCTTTGATATCTTAGTGTTTGACTCACAGTGTAAGGATATAAGAGAAGGGTCATGTGTCCTTGAGCATAAGCAAAGGAACTTCTGTGACTTTCTACAGTATGTGACTGATACTTTCTCTGTTATATCCGTAAGGTTGGTCTGGGATCTATGGACTTAGTTAACTCCAGTCCTCGTGTAATTAAGAGTGACGAGAACCTTGTTATCAGAAGTGGAGAAGGACCAACTTCTAATTTTCTTTGTTTACTTTGTGAATTGCTCAGACTTACTAAAAACAAAATTTCCTGAAATTTGAGCAAATTAGAGTATTTCTGGGAAGTTATTTTTGCCCACTCACTGACTTGAAGGAATGCTGTTACAAAATAATTATCCAAGATTTTTTGTCTGTTTAACTTGAGCTGTTTTTATAGCCCATGATTACTTGATTTAAAAATAATAAATCAAGATCTCTTTTACACTACTGAGAGTGCATGGTATGAGCCACAAGTATCTGAGGAATGACCCACACAATTCCACATATGGCAGAGGAAATGATTTTTTAATACGATGGAAAGGCCAGAAAGATAGGAAGTTGTTAGCCACTAGTGAGAAGACTTCTACAAAGGAATCAAAGAGCCAACTTGTGTATGCCTGATTAGTGACTATTGGTGAGAACATGGAAATGCTCTCCATAGAGAAGTGACCTTAAAGAAATGAAGTTGATGAGGCTAAGCCAAAAGGAAATGAGTTGCTCAACATTTTGACCACATGTTCTCTTTTGAGTCACCAAAAAATCACTTCCTTGAGTTGCATACCTTGCTTGTTTGACCGGAAAAGAACTGATTCAAGTGTCATCTGAGTTTACCTTTCCTGGTTGGTCCTGACACTAAAATGCAGATCTTGTTCCAAAGAGAGTCTACTCATCCCATCCTGTAGTCCCTGAGGAAGAGAAATGACCATCCTTCCTCCATTTGAGTCCCTATGTGCTGTTTTTGGAAAATTAAAGTGGGATGGGGTGTGTCAGCAAACCATGAATGTAAGACTCAACACAGGGCTGGACCTGCCACAGAGGGAGAGGAGAGGAGGCAGAGTATGCCATTAAGGGGCACTTCCCAAGTGTGACATGGCACATGCCCAGGAGGTTCCTGTGCTGCCCAGACTGCTCTCTGAGCCACCACATTTCTGTGAATCATTCTCTTTATGTGGAGCAACTGCCTCTTACTGCATGTTTTCACAAGCTAGAAAATATCCTAAGACACAAAATATTGTTGCTTAACGCTTAATGTCCTTCACTTTGCATTTCTAGAAGATGGAGATTCATAGTAGTGGTTCTGATTCTCAAGAACCAGACAGAGGGCCAAGAAGAGGACTACTGTCTCTTAACTATGGGAAAAGCAGCAGACATTTTCATCATGCAGTGATATCTATATTGAACCAAGTACAACACACACCTATGGAATGAATGTCATAAGACAACCTGTGGTGAGTACTGCTTATTTTTTTGATGGGGGTCAGAGCACAAGGAGACTTGGAGCAAAATGTTGTATGCTGGCCCTGGGTGGCTTCTCACCTCTGGGGAAGAGGAGCTGCTGCTCCGCCTTGGAGCAGTGAGGTTCACTGCTTATGTTACAGCAGCATATACCCTGGGCCTGTGTGCCCTGGGGAAGCACTGACACCAGTGGATCTCACACAAATCTTCTTTCCTTATAAAAATAATACCAAAAAAATCTGGCCATTCAGTGAGTTCCAACTCATGACAGTCTTATACGGTGTAGAGTACTCTTTTTTGGGAAAATACTATTACATACAATTTCGCATGCATATGAGTATATGGGTATGCATGTATATCTGTAGGCATATTTATATACATATTTATGTTACATCTATGTTTATGTATACAATAAAGCACATAGGGATACCTCTTGAAATTGGTTTACCATATTTGAAGGCAAGGACCATAATCTGGTGGGAAAATTCAATCAACTAACATAACAGTTCATAAAGATAATGTTCTACATCCTAATTTGTGCTGAGTTCATTTCTGTGTGTGTGAGCTTCCTTGCTTTTCATTTTCTGTTTGTTGTTGTGAGGTGCCATCAAATCAGTTCTTACCCATAATGACCCTATGCACAATGGAATTAAACACTGCATCATCCTGTGCCATGCTTACAATTGTTTGCATACCTGAGCTCACTGTTGCAATCATGGTGCCAATCCATCTCTCTTTTTCTTTAAAAAAAAAAAAAACAGGTTTACTGGCACTTCTTCAAAATATGACACAATCCCACAATTCAATCATAGCAAGAAAATCTGTACAATCATTACCACAATCAATTTTAGAACATTTTCTTCTTCCTTTTACTTATTGTTATTAGTGCAATTATTGTTTTAATTGTGGCAAAAATATACATGACAAAATATTTTTAAATTCAATAATGTCTACATGTATATTTTAGTGCCATTGATTGTACTCTTCATGTTGTGCAACCACTATTAATACCCTTTTCCAAATTATTCTACCACCACTAACATAGACTCAATGCCCCCTAAGCAAAAACTCTTCCTCCTTCACCCATAGCAACTATTTATCAATTTTGGTTTCCTCTTTTTGTTTTGTTTTGGTTTTTTTTTGTCTTCTTAGTAGTTTTCTTGGTATAAAATTCGCATATACACTTCCATAGTTAGGTCACTTTTAAAGAGTTGTATATACATCATCACAATCAATTCTAGTGCTCCCTCCCTTATTCATTGTTTGCTTCTCAATTCCCCCCACCCTCCCCACACTGTACCCCTTGTCCCAATAAACCATTGTATCAGTTGTTGTCTCGATAGCACTGTGGTAGTTATATAATCTGTCAACTTGCGAAGGGATGGAGTCTAGCCTGTCAATCACGCCATAGCCAATGAGGCCTCCATGTGGGTGTGGCTTTCTCCAAAAGATTCTGGGAATTCCAGCATTCCTCCCAGGAGGCTGGTTACTCTCTCTGCTTTGTCTTCCTGTTGACAAGCCACATGGAGCTAAACTGAAGCAGTCAGAGCCCTGGAAATGGAAGAGCCACATGGAGACCCACACAAGCTCTGAGATGCTTCACCACCACTGGATTCACAAGACTTCACCCAACAGCCTGTGATCTTCCTTCATTCAGTGTCATTGAATGTACTGTTTGATTCTGAAGAGCAATTTATAGACTGGGCTCAAACATGTGGAATAATATCAGACTTATGGACTTGAACTGGATTGGGCTAGGGAGTTTTCCTGATATACAATTACTTTTTTATATAAAGCACTTTCTTAAGGGGAATCAATCACAAGAATCAATCTAGAACCCCCCTCCCAAGGGGATGAATAATGGAAAAGTGGGTGAGGAGTGATGGAGGATGATGTAAGATATGGGAAAAAATAATCTATAACTTCTCAAGGGTTCATGAGGGAGGGCAGGTGGGGGAGGGAGGGAGGAGAAAGAAATGGGGAGCTGATATCAGGGGCTTAAGTAGGAAAAGAATGCTTTGGAAATGACTGTAGCAGCATATGTGCAAATGTGCTTGACACGTTGGAGGAATGTATGGATTGTGATAAGATATGGAAGAGCCCCCAATAAAAGTATTTTTTTAAATACTTCACCACATTTGCTTATGCACCCATTTTGTCTTCAGCAATTGTGTCAGGAAGGTGAATGTTATACAGTGTCACATTAGAACAAATCGTTCTGTACTGAGGTAGCATTTAAGTAGAGACTCAAAGTTCATCTGCTTTCTTATTGTATATGCACACACACACAAATATGCTTATCTTTATATGTATATATTTACATATCTATATTTATACCTATATATAATTTTTACTCTTTTCTTCCTTCTTTTTTTCTTTCCTCCTGCCTGCCCCACTTGGGTACATTTCAATTGATCAAACATGACCAGGAACGCTACACCCTCTTCACCATCAATTTTTGAACCCTTGTTATTCCCTGTTGTTATTGACTCATCCCTGTCATCCCCCATCCTCTTCACCTCCCATGCGCTCCTGGAACCATTGGTCCTGTAGCTGTCTCCTTGGGATTGCTTACTCTGCCTACCTTGTATAGATAGACATCAAAAGAAAGATAAAGAAAGGCCACACCAAAAAATATATATGAACTTTGTTATCATCATCTTTGGTTCACATAGGCTAGTATGCTTCTTCAATGTAGACTTAGTTGAACATCACTTAGATGGCTGCTTGTTTGTATACAAGCCTTTAAGACACCCGATTACTATTCCAATGGATAGCTGGGCACTATCTGCTTTCTTCATCACTATTTTCTGTAGCACCCTTATTTTCAGTGATCTCTTCAAGAAGGTGAGTGTCGAGCAGGGCCATGTTTTAGAGGGTTATCCTCTTTTTCATTGCTTCCCCACTTTACCAAGCATAATGTCCTTCTCCAGGGACCGGTACCTCCTGAGAATATGTCCAAAGTATGTAAGACGAAGTCTTACTGTCCTTACCACTAGGGAGCACTCTGACTGTATTTTTTCCAAGACATATTTGTTTGTCCTTTTAGTAGTCTGTGGTGCTTTCAATATTCTTAGCCAACAACACAATTCAAATGCACCAATTCTTTGGTGTCCTCTATTCAGTGTCCAATTTTCACATGCATATGAGGCAATTGAAAATGCCATGGCTTGGGTAAGCGCACTTACCCAAGTCCTCAAAGTAACATCTTTGCTTTTCAATACTCTAAAGAAGTCTTGTGCAGCAGATTTGCTTAATTCAGTACAATATATCCTTTGATCACTTGACTGCTGTTTCCATGAGCATTGATTGTGAATCAAAACAAGGCAAAAACCCTGAGAACTTCACACTTTTATCCATTTATCATGATGTTACCTATTGGTCCGGTTGAGAGGATTTTTGTCTTCTTTACATTGAGACATAATTCACACTGAAGGCTGCAATCCTTGATCTTCATCAAGTGCCTCAAGTCCTCTTCACTCTCAGCAAGTGAGCTTGTGTAATCTGCATATCACAAGTTGTTAGTAAGCCTTCCTCAAATCCTGATGCCATGTACTTCTTCATATAAGCCAGCTTTTCTGATGATTTGCTCAGCACAATGAAGTGTTCTGGAGTTCCTATTCTCAAGGTTACCCATAGTTTATCATGGGTCACATAGTCAAGTAGTAAAGACAAAACTGGGGCAGGAGTAAGACCCAGGAAGGAAAAATCTGTAGAACTCAGGGTATCCATGACAGTTCGGTATCCTCTGCCAGCCAAGAGCTCACACAGCAGAAGCAATTGATAAGGAATTTTGAAGTTTGGTCTTAGATAGCTGCCTTAGCTATTATTTAGGATTAGGGAACTGATCTGAAAGTAGTTCACCTAGGCTCAGATGGTGGCTGAGATCAGGGAACTTGTTGCTGGAAAGGAACTCTTACAAGCCCAGAGGGTGGATGGAGGCAAAGCTGGTGTTTATAGAAGGAACTCTTGCCTACCAGAGTGGTATGAAATAGGCACTTTATCTAACACTGCACATTCTGCTGTTGTGATGAAACAATGCTCTCATTTCCCTCCATGCATGGGGGCAGTATATGGGGAGCTCCATCCACAGAGATGCAGCGCCAACCTGAGTCAGAGTAAGGGCTGTGTAGGGAAGGTGGACTAGCCACTTTCTGGGTCAGCCTAGGGACTGGCTATTCCCCTGGTCACTAAGAGGGTGTAGGGAACAAAGAAGGGTCCCTCCTATCTCATCTCCAGGCTCAGATGTGAGTGCTTGTGCTGGTCATAAGCAAGTGAAACTAGTTATCAGGATTCTGGGTTTGTTTGTTTGTTTGTTTGTTTGTTTGTTTGTTTGTTTCTTTCTTTGAAGGCTGCTTGTAAAAGTTCAAGATGGCTGTGCCATGTCAGATTAGTAGACAGTTCACTAATCTGTCTCCTCTCTGACTGCTTTTGTTCAGCTTTTTCTCTTATTCAATATTCTATCTACTTCTATATATTTCTTTGAAGCCTACATGTCTAACCTTTCTTTGAAGCTTGGAGTTCCAGTATTAGCATCTTTATCTCATTTAATTTCTCATGTCTTTGTAGAGGATATGTTTAGCATGTCTACCTGGTCTGCCACCTTGCATGAAGTCCAGAGTGTTCTTCATAGAATCCCTTCTTTCATGGAGCTGATGTGTGAGTACAAGCCATCAAATTTCCAATTAGTAGTTGAACACAAACCACAAGTTGAACACAAATTGGGGGAAGAAACATCTGGAAAATTGACAGCCATATCTGAGGCCCAAACCTAAGTCTTTCATCACAGTTTGAAGCCAGGGTCAGTATGTCAGTATGCAAGATCAAATGGTGCTGCCTCTCCTGCTCTGAATAAGCATATATGAACACTCATAATAATAGGATTTCTTAGGCAGTTTTCAGTGGTGTGCAATGGGTGCTTAAAATCATGTTATATTCAGGAAAGAGAAGTGGTTTGTTCTAGGCACAGCCCAAATACTTGTGTGACTTTGGTAGGGTTACATCACGTTTATAACTCTAACCTAAGGAAGAGAAAGGGCGATATAAGCCCCTTTTCTTTAAAATGGGAAGAATGTTCTTTGTTATAGCTATGCTGAATGTGTAAAGCATTTGGTGTCCTGCTCGTCAACCACTGTTAACGACACTTTTCTATGGAAGTTCCCATATAATGTGTATCAACTTCAGAAACAGAAATAATGACCTGAGGTATATGAAAACCTGATGATGCCAATGAGTGGGAAAGAGTCTAGCCAAAATACAGAAGGCGGGTGTAGGATTTCATGTTCTTGGACATTGAAGTCCTGAGAACAGAGGATACAGAAGTGCTAATGCCCCCAAGGAAGGGGAGCTTTCTCCCTCATGAGAGGAATTAAGATGAAAGACAAAGGCTCCTTACTGCCAAGTTGCCTCCACAATCCCTCTTAATCTAAGCAGAGTCCCATGAGATTTTTGGCATTGACAAGACTAACTCATGTCAGCCCCAGAGCACCGATCAGGAGAAAGAATCTTTCTGAGCATCCTCTAGATTGGGGGGGTGGGGGCAAGAGGGGCAACTTGGAAAATATAAAAAAGACCAGATATCCTCTATTCACTGTTGTAGTTAGATACTTTTTGAGTGGTTTCTGACTCAGAGAGAGCTGCAAGTGACAGAATAGAACTTACCTATAGGATTCTTGTAAATGTACTATTTTTGGTCTTTCTCCCATATAATAGCTGGATGAGGTTGAGTAGCCACCTTTGGGCTAGCAAAGTAGCATATCGCACCACCTGGCCTTTTAAATGATCTCTCTATAAGGACTCTAAAATATTTTTTAATCATTTTATTGGGTGCTTGTACAATTCTTATCACAATCTATACATACATTCATTGTATCAAGCACATATGTACATTTGTTGCCATCATCATTCTCAAAACATTTGCCGTCTACTTGAGCCCTTAATATCTGCTGCTCATTTCCTCCTCCTTCCCCACTCCCCCTTCCCTCATAAACCCTTCATAATTCATAAATTATTAGTATTTTGTCTTATGTTGCACTGTTCAACGTCTCCCCCCGTCCTCTTATCTGCTGTCCATCCCCCAGGGAGGAGGCTATATGTCAATTCTTAACTTCAGTGATGGTATCAGGGACGTTTTGTATTAAGGCAGCAGATGGACATTGGGCCTCCGCTCAAGCACTTACTCAATGCAAGAACACATTGTTCTATTAAATTGGCATTCCAGGATGCACATCTTCCCAACATGATTGCTGAAGAAGAATGTTTCCATAAGCAAACGTGGTGAAGAAAGCTGATGATGTCCGGCTATCAAAATATATAGCGTCTGGGGTCTTAAAGGCTTGAAGATAAACAAGAGGCCATCTAGCTAAGAAGCATCAAAGCCCACATGGAAGAAGCACACCAGCCTGTATGACCATGAGGTCATACAGACATCAAAGAACTAAATTTTTTAAAATATATATTAGTTTAGGCCTCCTTATCATCTTTTACCACAAACAGGCATTTTCTCTTCTTTGAATGTCTCTCTCTTTTAAATCTCTACTAGCACCTAGCACAATATTCTGCACATAAAAACAAAGTAATCACATAATTCTGTTGAGTAATAGATTTATCTTTGCCTTATTTTAATGCAAATTATTAGCCCATGAGTATTTCTGTTTAGGTTTTGGAGAATTTATCAAATATTTTGTTTTATACAATAGTGAATGCATATACAATAATGGATGTAACATAAAAGTAAACATCCATAAACATGTTATACAATTTGAGATGCTATCCTTGTATTCTCAGATTCTGCTCCTTGTTTTCCATCTACAAAATCATTTTTTCATCTACAAAATCATTTATAATGTCTTTTCTTCTTTGAAAACATACAATTTTAATGTATGTATATTTATATCTTCAGATTATACATTGTTGAGATCCTGCCAATACTGGCTTTGTTTAGAGGAACAGTGTTCATATTGGAATCAAAATTGATTCTGTTTTGATAAGAGATGAGCCATTTACTACTTTTGTAGTGTTGGATCTCTCACTCACCCTCCCTAAACATAAGTGTACTCATCTCTAAATGCCGATAACCTTATCTACATTCTCTCCCTCATTGGGCCTTATTAGCTCTCTGCAGAATTTAGTAGAATAAGTAATGTTAAAGACCTTGTACATTTCTGATGTATGCCTGACATTCCACAAATGTTCTTTTTTTCCCTTCTGTAAAGATGTCCCTGGAAATTCCCATGAAACCCACCCATCTTTCATCCTTGGCACCTACTTCAAGCCACCAAGCCTTAAAAAAACAGAAAAGAATAAATCTATTGAATAAGCAAGAACCTCAGACTTCATTAACAGCACTTCATCTGTCCACAGAGGAAAGAAAAATGAGCTGGTCATTGGATAGCCAGTGCTATTACCAGGTCATTAATTAGTCCCTTGATGCACTGCGTCAGGAAATCGTCCATCATCCTCAGAGTTAATGGAGAACTGAAGAGGTTCTGATCATCTTCTCTCACCCTCTACTAGAGCTTTCCTCCCACGAGGCCTTATCAAGAAAAACACAGGGATGCTGGGCTTCCATGAGATCTCCTGATTGCCATAACCCATATGACATTGGGTCAAAGTTTCCAGGGCTGGAAAGAGCCAGGCCAAAATTCCCAAAAGATAATTAAAATCACTGAATAAAATAATTGGAAAAAGAAAAGCAGATAACTAACTTATTTGCATTGAGCATGAGCAAGACGAATCAGAGTAATACACTTAGACTGTCAAAATCACCTGTTTCAAACTCATACAAAATCTCACAAGGACTACAACATATAGGTTCAGTGCTCAGGGTTTATGTATGCTATTTCAAAGAAATCTGAGGAATGTGATTAAAAAGTTATTACACAAAGGAGAAGCCTGAGGACCAGAATTGAAAAGTGATTTTTCAAATTTAGACATCTAGTAACGGGCTGATTTAGATCCCAAACTAATATTTTTCTGCTTCCAAAACACAGACCTGCCTGCTCTCTGACACCATTCTTTTTCCTTCAGTCTTAGGATAGGTCCCCTCAGGCTGAGGTGAGACAAACACACAGAATAGCCACTATTTAGCAATTTCTTCATCATCAATTGTGCACTTAGTATTGAATAGATTCTGCATCCTTGGCCTTTTAACTCATTTCAAAATGTATTAAAAGTTTAAATTTAAACCTTAGAACTATAAGGAAAAATAAGGACAAACTTAAGGGCCTTATTACAAGGCATAAACACATTCCCAAACATAATGAAATGCCCACACTGCAGAAAACAAAATAGACCATTGAGACAAAAGAGTAAAAGGTGAAGCCATATATTGGGGTAAAAATATTGGCAATGATATATTGGATAAAGGGCTAATCTCAAAAATCTATAGAAAATGGCAACACTTCAATTTTAAAAGCACAAATGATCCAATCAAATTATGGGCTGAAAACATGAAGAGACAATTCACTAAAGATGGCATCCAAGTGGCCTATAATCATATGAAGAAATTCTAGAAATCATTAGCTATAAAACAAATATAAACTAAAATTAAAACTATAATGAAATGCCACCTTATCCCAGCACTGATAGCAAAATTTTTTTAAAAAAAGAAAAGAGGGGGAAGCGGGAAGGGAGGGGGAAAAAAAGAGGACCTGATGCAAAGGGCTTAAGTGGTGAGCAAATGCTTTGAGAATGATTGGGGCAGGGAATGTGCGGATGTGCTTTATACAATTGATGTATGTATAGGTATGGATTGTGGTAAGAGTTGTATGAGCCCCTAATAAAATGTAAAAAAAAGAAAAGAAAAGAAGAGAAAAAAAAAGAAAATGATTAGGGCAAAGAATGTACAGATGTGCTTTATACAATTGATGTATGTATATGTATGGATTGTGATAAGAGTTGTATGAGCCCCTAATAAAATGTTTAATTTTTAAAAAAGGCAGAGGGGAAAAAAAGAGAGTTTTAGGCTGTGAGTAACCAGTAGAATGCTTTACAAATTCAAATAGCTAACTTTATGTTACTATTTATTTCTTTGCAATGTATGAGCTATTGATAGTGTTAAAAGAGTTTTGGAAAATAAACTAAGTTCTATTATATATAAATATTTTTTAAAAAAGAAAAGAAATACTGGATAAGATGTGAAGAGATCCCACAGCTGGTAGAATTGCAGAATTGTGCAGACACTATGAGAAACAGTATGGCACTTCCTTCAAAAAATATGAATAAAAATATGATCTCCTTAGTATATAACACAAAAAATAACAAATTATGCACATATATATGCATATCCATGTTCATCACAGCACTATCTACTATAGCACAAAGATAGAAACAACCAAAAAGCTTGTCTGTGGAGAAATAGATAAATAAACTTTGCTATATACACACAATGGTATATTATGCTTCTCTACAAACAATAATGAAACTGTCAAACACCACATGACATGGATAAATTTGGAAGACATTATACTCATCAAAGTTAGACAATAATGACTAGCCTGTGCTTGCTTTGGAAAAATTATCAGACCAATAAAATGATTTTTTTTTTAATGATCAGGAAAAACCACTCATGAGAAAAGGATTTTATGCCTGGTAAAATAGAGGTCCAATAAAAATTTAGGAGGCTTCAATAAGATGGCTAAATATAATAATAAGCTCACACATACCCATGATGACAAGGATATCTCACTAACAAGCAACATTTTGTTCCGTGATATATACAGTTACCGAGAGACAGAGCCTTTGCAATGACAACTCATAAAAAAACAACAATTTATGCATAATGATTTATTATTGCTAAAACATGAGAGTAAAGTCAACATTTTCTTACATTCTTAGAAGAAAGAGACAATCACACACCAATTCAAGACAGAATTCGTTCGAGAAAATGGGATGGCTAAGTTTGTCGTACTGTGGTTTGTGTGTTGCTGTGATGCTGGAAACTAGGTCACTGGCATTTCAAATGTCAGCAGGGTCACCCAAAGTGAACAGGTTTCAGCTTCCAGTCTAAGAACAGACTATGAATCAGCTCAATTTGGGGGGAATAGCCACTGAAAACCTTCTGCATGGGCTCAAAGCATTGTAAAAAACTGAAGACCTAATGAATGGAGGCAGAATCTTGTCAAATACAGTGCCAGAGAATGGGATCCTCAGCTTGGAAAGCACTTGAAATGTGCCTTCCGTGGAACAGAGTTTATGAGAGTAAAGCCTTAGAGATCTTTATTTCCTGATGGGGCACAGAAGTAACAGCTACAAAAATATGCTAATAATCGGAACTTGGAATGAATGAAGTAAGAATCTAGGAGAACTGGAAGCCGTCAAAAATGAAGTGGAACAAATAAAGATCAATATCTTAGGCATTAGTGAGCAGAAATGGGCTGATATTGACCATTTTGAATCAGAAAATCACATGGTTTGCTATGCCTGGAATGACTCAATCAAGAAGAATGAAGTTCTATTCATTGTAAAAAAGAACATTTTAAGATATATCTTGACGTCAATGATGTCTGTGATTATATTTATGCGTCTTCAAGGAAATTCAATCAATACAACTATTATTCAAATTTATGCACCAATAATGGAAGCAACTAATGAAGAAATTAAAGAATTCTACCAATATCATCAATGGGAAATTGCTCATATGTGAGTTCAAGTAAAAGTTAAAGAAAATTAAAACACGTCCAGGAGAACCTTGAGTATATCCCACCTGAATTTAAGAACATCTCAAGACACTCATGACTGGAGATCTGATAAACTGTGGGAAGACATCAAGAACATCACTCTTGAAGAAAGCAAAAATCAATGAAAAGATAGGAAAGAAAGAAAAGATCAAATGAATGAGACTCTGAAACTTGCTCTTAATCATTTGCTAAAGCAAATGGAAGAACTGATGAAGTCAAAGAAAGGAACAGAAAATTTCAAAGGGCAGTTCAAGAAGACAAAGCCAAATATTATAATGAAATATGTGAAGAATTGGAGACAGAAAACTAAATTGGAAGAACATGCTCAGCATATCTTAAACTGAAAAATCCAAGATAAAAATTCAAACCTCAAGTTGCCATATTGAAAGATTCTATAAGCAAATTATTGAATAATGCATGAAGCATCAAAAGAAGATGGAAAAAATAAAGCCGCTGTACAATAAAGAAAAAGTCAACATTCCACCATTTCAGAAGCTAGCGTATGAGCAAGAACCAATGGTACTGAAAGAAGAAGTTCAAGCTGCACTGAGAGCATTAGCCAAATACAGGGCTCCAGGAATTGAGGAAATACCAATCAAAATGTTTCCACAAGCTGATGAACCACTGAAAGCATTTATTAATCTGTCAGGAAATTTGGAAGACAGCTAGTTGGCTAAGAGGCTGAAAGAGATCCTTATTTGTACCCATTCCAGAGAATGCTCAAATTATAGAACATTCTCATTAATATCACACGCAACTACAATTTTGTTGAATATCATCCCACAACAGTTGAACAAGTACATCGACAAGGTGTTGCCACAGGTGCAGGTGGGATTCATAAGAGGACACTGAGAAAGGGATATCATTTATGATGTCAGGGGGATCTGGGCTAAAAGCAAAGAATATCAGAAAGATGTACACTCTTGTTTTATTAACTATGAAAAGACATTTGACTGTGTGAATTGTAACTACCTATGGATAGCTTGAGAAGAGTGGGAATTCAATAGCACTTCATTATGCTCATGTGGAACTTTGACATGGAACAAAGGAATACTGGATGCTTTAAATTCAGGGAAAATGTGTCAGGATTGTATCATCTCACCATATTTATTAACTTGTATGCTGAGAAAAAGCTGGATTATATGAAGAAGAATAAGCTGTAAGGAATGAAGGAAGGCTTGTTAACAAATTGGAATACACAGATAATAGCCTTGCTTGCTAAAAGTTAGGAGAACTGGAAGCACTCGATGATGAAGATCAAGAATTGCAGCCTTCGGTATGGATTGCAACTCAAAGTAAAGAAGACCCAAATCCTCACAACTGGCCTTGAGGAAATGGAGGAATGATTGAAGTTACTGGGGATTTTGTCTTCCTTGTACCTATGATCAGTGCTCAAGAAAGCAGCAGAAAAACAATCAAAGGATGGGTTGTGTTTAGTAAATCTGCTGCACAAGACACCTTTAGAGTGTTGAAAAGCAAGGAGGACTTTTTTTTATTAAATCTTTTATTGAGGGCTCTTAGATATCTTATCATAATCCATACATTCATCCATTGTGTCAAACACATTTGCACATATGCTGCAATCATTTTCAAAGCATTCACTTCCCACTTGAGCCCCTGATATCAGTTCCCCATTTTCCTCTTCCCTTCCCCACCCAAGCTCCCTCACAAACCCTAGATAAGTTATAGATTATTATTTTCATATCTTACATCGTCCTCAATTGCCCCTCACCCACTCTTCCATTGTTCATCCCACGGGGAGGGGGTTCTAGATTAATCCTTGTGATTGATTCCCCCTTGCTCCCCACACCCTCCTCTAATGCTCCTGGTATCTCTATTCTCATTGTTGGCCCTGAGGGATTTACCTATCCTGGATTCCCTATGTTGCAGGTGGTCTAATTATGTCAGTAATTTTGTACCCAAAGTGGTATATTGTTTTGCATAAAATGTGTTGTTTTATATTGTATGTCTGTAATTCTTAAGAAATTACTCGTTTTAATCTCTCTAGTAGACAGGTATAATAAACTTCTTCTGACAGTTAACATTTACCCCAAGCCACACTCGAGATTAATGCCAGGGAGGTTAACTGCAGCAGTGTGCATGTTCTGGTCTAATCCGATTTGCAAGATAGAATTTGGGGGAAGAATTAGAGGAAAATTGTGTTTCATTGGTGCTATACTGCACCCTGACAGGCTCATCTCTTCCCTGTGAGTCCTCTGTGAGGGGATGTCCAATTGTTTACAGATGGGCATTGGTTCTCTACATTGGGTATGATTTTGTTCTGGGTCTTAAATACCTGATACCTGATCCCATCATGATAACACAGGCTTGAGTGTTCTTCCCATGTGGGCTTTGTTGCTTCTCAGCTGGATGTCCACTTGTTTATCTTCAAGCCTTTAACACCCCCAGATGCTATATCTTTTGATAGCCAGACACCATTAGCTTTCTTCACCACCTTTGCTTATGCACCCATTTTGTCTTCAGCGATCATGTTAAGAAGGTGAGCATCACAGAATGCCGGATTATTAGAACAAAGGTTCTTGTGTTGAGGGAGTACTTGAGTCGAGGCCCAATGTCCATCTGCAACCTTAATTCTTAACATATAGATATGAGTACATAGTTCTATTCCTCTCTTGATATATGTAAATATATTTACATATGTACATGCCTGTATTAAGGCCCTATATAAATGTACTTTGCCTTCTGGTTCTTTCCTCTATTTGCAAGGTCCCATTTTGATGACTTATCTGTGCCTTAACCAAAACTGATACAATCACCTCATAAGCATGTGAAAGTTTGGCATTGGGTAAGGAAGACTGAAGAAGTATTGATACGCTTAAATTGTGGTGCTGGCAAAAATATTGAAAGTACCCTGGACTGCCAAAAGAACCAATTGTCTTGGAAAAAGTACAGCCAAAGTTTCTTGAAGGCAAAGATAATGAGACTTTATATTACATAGTTTGGACATGTTGTCAAGAGAGACCAGTGGTTGGCAAAGTAGTGAAAAAGAGGAAGACTCTCAACAAGTGGATTGACACAATGGCTGCAACAATGGGCTCAAGCAAAAGTTTTGAGGATGGCAAAGGATTGAACAGTGTTTCCTTCTGTTTTGCATAGGGTTGCTATGGATCAGATAGGACTGATTGCACATAGCAACACCAGCATAAGTTCTTCAGAAGGAGAGGAAGAAGGAATAGTGAAATAAGCTAATGAGTACAAAGCCATAAGATATCTAGAAAATGAGTGGAAAGCATGGCTTTGAGTCTGAAAGTAAAGGAGGTCCACACCTGTAACTAGGTAATCTTTGATTGGATTTTTATCCCAACAGAGGATCTCATTCAATCAATCAAGGGTACATTGAAGGAGTCAGGGTGGAGAAGTGTGCTATGGTGATTTAAGTCACAATTGAGATGTTGCAGCAGTTGAAAACACTGCTAGAACTAAGGCTGGTGTGTGTGTGGGGGGGGGGGTGTTATTTTGTCATTCCTTTTCTTTTTTTCAATTCCTAAATACCAAGAAAATTTTTGGAAATATATTAATTCGTTTTAATTTTTATTAGTGTCACATATACCTGATCATAATACTCTCTAATAGGAGAAAAAATTATTAATATCAAAAGAGAGTAGCTATTTAGATTAGGGAAACTAAGGGTATTTGGCTACCATTGTTTTTCCACTGTACCATTGTACTTCCCCCAAGTCCTAATTTAATTCTCTGACACTGAATATTTTTAAAGCAAATTCCAGATATATCATGCCACTCATAAATGTTTCCCTATATATCTCTAGTAATTGCTCAAAAAGAACAATATGTCTGGTATAGCAAAAGGTCAATGAGAATGAAGGGATAAGCTTGATCACATGGATTGATACAACAATGGGCTCAAAGATGCCAATGATCATGAACATGGTAGAGGAACATAAAATATTTTATTCTATTATAAATAAGTTGCCATGAGTTAGAATTGACTCAACAGCAACTAGCAACAACAACACATATGTGTAAGAGAAAATATTATTTTAAAAATAAATATTTTACCATTATCACAATTAGAAATATAAAGGACAATTTCTTTTAAAATATTTTTATCATGGTCAACAGATAGAGACTAATTCAGCAATTTCTACTTGGAAAATTCTATTACATGTATTATATTTTTTGTATTGTATAGTCATTATTACTGTTCTTTTCCAAATTATCCTAGCACTGTTGGGATAACAGAAGCATCTCTGGTGGAATAGTGATTACTCCGTGAGTTGCAATCTACATGGTTGGCAGTTCAAAACCGCCAGCAGTTCCATGGGAGAAAGACTGAGCTTTTTTCTCTGTAAACAGTTACAGTCTCAGAAACTCACAGAGGATTGCTATGAGTCAGCAGTGAGTTTAGCTTGATTTTATAGAGCCTGAGGAGTAGATGTTCCTCACCCCTGGAAGGTAGGAAAACCCAGATGTCCACGAATAGATAAGTAGGTGAGCAAATGTACCATATAATTATAATGGAATACTACTTGTCCATGAGAAATGATGTCCTGAAGCATGCCATAACGTGGATAAGCATTTAATACATCACAGCAAGTTTATTCCTATTTTATTGAGAGGTTTTTTATCCAAAATGGGTGTTAGATATTGGCAGTTGCCTATTCTGTTTATTGGGTATTTTCATGGGACTCTCATTCTTTGGCTTGGTTATATAGTGGATTACATTCATTGCTTTCCTAATGCTGAACTACCTGTGCATCCCCAGTATGAATCGCACTTTGTCATGATAAACTTCTTTATGTGTTCTTAGATTCTACTGGGAAGGGTGTTGTTGATAGTGTTTGCATTTATGTTCCTAAGAAATATTGATCTGTAGTTTTCTGTCTTTGTGGGGTCTTTGCCAAGTTGTGGTACCAGGGGAATGCTCACTTTATTGAATGAGTTTGATAGTTTGTGGTCACTTTCTATATTCTAAAAGTTTGTGCAGAATTAGTGACACTTCTTTGCTAAATGCTTGGTAAAATTTTCCTGTGAAGTCATCTGGTCCTGGACTTGTCTTGTTTGGGAGTTTCTTAATGACCATCTCTATTTCTTCTTTTGTGGTGGGTCTGTTGAGGTTTGCTACTTTTGTATGTTGATTTGGTTGTCCATTTCTTCTAGTTTATTGAACTTGTTGGAGTACAGCTTTTCAAAGAAGTGTGTTATCATTATTTTTATTTCATTTGGATTTGTTTTGATGTCACCCTTTTCATTTCTAATTCTAGATATTTGTATATTCTCTTTCTTTTCCTTTGTTAAGTTTGTCATTGTTTTGTCAATTTTGTTAATGCTACAAAGAACCACCTTTCAGTCTTGTTTATTTTTTCCATTGTTTTTCTATATGCGAGTTCATTTATTTCTGCTCTAATTTATATGACTTCTTTTCTTTTGTGGAGGGTTATGCTGTTGCCTTTGTTCTAGATATTGTGTAAAGATGCTGATTTGGGCTTTCTCCCCCTTTTTCATGTGTGCATTGATCGCTATCAATTGTCTTTTGGTGACTGTTTTTACTTGATCAAAAAGATTTGGTATGCTGTGTTATCATTCTCATTTGTCTCAAGAACTTTATGAATTTCATTCCTTATTTAGTATATTACCCAGGCTCAAAACATAATACACAGTCACCATAGTCAAAACAGCCTAGTAGTGATATAATGAAAGATACATAGACCAGTGGAGCTTAATAGAAAACTCTAAAATAAAACCGTGCGCCTACAGGTAACTTATTTGCAACATAGGACCAAAAAACATTAAATGGGAAAGAGAAACCCTCTTCAACATCTTCAAAGGAATGAAACAAGGTCCACACCTCACTTCACACATAGAAAGAAACTCAAGATGGTCGAGTGGTTCTCCACCTGTGGGTCGCAACCCCTTTGGGGGTCGAATAACCCTTTCACGGGGGGTTGCCCAATTCATAACAGTAGCAAAATTAGTTATAAAGTAGCAACAAAAATAATTTTATGGTTGGGGGGGTCACCACAACATGACAAACTGTATTAAGGGGTCATGGCATTAGGAAGGTGAGAACCACTGGGTGAGAAGATTAAATGTAAACTCCAGAGCAGTAAGGATCATTAAGGTGAAAATTGGAGTGTACTTAAGAGCTCTATTGCAGTGTATACCCAAACTGCCAAGTATAATAAAGTATGTACACACAGTGGAAGACCAAATAGATGACTGAGATTTATTAAAAAGAAGACACTTATGCACTCAAAATATTTCATAATAAAAGTAAAATTCACAGATAGGGCGGAAATTTTAGCAATGACGCAATGAACCATGGACTGATCTCTAAGTATATAGAATTTTGTAACATTTCAACAAGAAAAAATGAATAACCCAATTAAAAAGTAGGCAAAGGATGTGAACAGATAAATCATTAGAGAAGAAACTTAAATGCGTAGCAAGCACGTAAGAAAATTCTCACAATCACTAACTACCCAGAAGATGCAAATCAAAGCAATAATGAAATATAGCCTTATACTCACAATGATAACCCAATTAAAAACAAACAAAACAGAGAACAACAAATGCTGAGAGGGTGTGGAGAGACTGTAACTCTCATATACTGATAGTGGAATTGCAAACATGTATAATCATTGCAGAAAGTAATATGGTACTTCCTGAAACAACTGGGAATTGAAATACCACATAGCCCAGCAAAACTACTGGTGGATATATACCCCACAAAAGTAAGAAACAGAACACGAACAAACATATGCTCTCTCATACTCATAGCAGCACAGTTCACAATAGCAAGAAGCAGGAAACAGCCCCAATGTCCATCGGTTGACGAATGAATAAAGAAACTATGGTACATACACCAAATGGAATACTATGCATCCCTAAAAAGTTGATGAAACCACGAGGTACCTGACGGCATGGAGGGACCTGGAAACCATTATGCTGAGTGAATTAGTCGATCATAAAAGGACAAATATTGTATGAATACACTAATATAAGGATAAAAGCCAAGACAAAAACATGCTCCAACTCCCAGTACATGCAGTCTTCTAATATGGTCCCCAAGCAATGAAGCAATGTCCCTACCTAGCTCCCTTAATCTACATATCACTCCCTCATTAAAACACCTTAAAAATCACCTCAAGAGAAATGGCCTCGCTATAGACAGGGTCAGTTTGCCATGTCCTGGAGTGAAGGGGAAGGCAAACTATTTCCTACCATATAGCAGTGTTCAACAGTCACCCCAAATTAATGGACATTCCATAAGACTAATTAGTGAATTTTCCTGGGAGATCATATCAAGGGGGGGGGGGAGTTGTTATGTCTGTATAGGAGAGGAAATTGGCAGAGTGATGGTGGGCGGGCATAGTGGGTCACCCAGTCATTGGGAAAAATCCTTAACTTTGCTTGTGGAGACCCTGAGGAGAAAATGCACCCAGTATAATGCTCCTAACTGGGCACTTTTGAGCAAGTCCCCAATCGATCCCCGGTAACCCAGGCAGCATGCAAAAAACTTGGACTCAAGACCCTGTCCTTTAGTACACAACACACTTCACAGATCATACCTGAAGGACCCACATTGAAACCCCACTGAGCAAAATGGACTTTACCTTAAACTCACATATAACAGAACCAAGGAATGAAAATGCTCCCTTAAACTTAAAGGTGAATTGCCCTGGTGGAAGAATAAGCAGGTGATCACTATCCCAGGATTAAAGAATTGATGGAAGTTGAACTTTGGTTGAATTCCGACTTGTTGCTCTGAAAGTGCCCAGTTAAGTGACAACCTGGGACCAACATATAGTTTTTGTTTTCATGCCCGCTCTGCTTTATGCGACATGTATTAGCCTTTCAGAAATAAATGCGTATAGCCATATCTCTAATCCTTGCAGCATGTATAACTGGTGTCCACCCACATTTTGAATATATACAAGTTAAAAATTCATTTAGGGGAGTCTGATAAAAATTCCCACATATATATAAAACCCTTTGTTCAACAGTGCTTTACCATTGGCTAAAATAATATTATTGTCAATAGAGTTGCCTCTAATCCAATGGGAAAGATCTATAATGTCCTACAATAAAATTATAAGGTACCTCCATAAAGGAACCAGGCACTTATAGAAACAATAGTTACATGAATAGATTTTGAGTGCTCACTTGTTCCTAGTCCTAATATAAGAATGATTAGTTCTTATGACATAACCCTACCTGGTACTAACTCTCATGAAAAGATTGCTCAGTCATGGGTGTCATAGCAAAGTGTGATGAAGAAATCAGATGATACCCTGCTATCATGAAAAATAGCATCCAGGTTCTTAAATGCTTTTCTCAAAACAAGTTCCATATATGCTCGTGTATAAGCTGAGTTTTTCAGCACATTTTTTTAAACAATTTATTAGGGGCTCATACAACTTGTTAGGGGCTCATACAACTCTTATCACATGCATACTCTTATCACATACAACTCTTATACATGCATCAATTGTATAAAGCACATCTGTACATTCTTTGCCCTAATCATTTTCTTTTTTTTCTTCTCTTTTCTTTTTTTACATTTTATTAGGGACTCATACAACTCTTATCACAATCCATACATATACATACATCAATTGTATAAAGCACATCCATACATTCCCTGCCCCAATCATTCTCAAAGCATTTGCCTTTTGCATCAGGTCCTCTCTTTTTGTCCCCTCCCTCCCTGCTCCCCCCTCCCTCATGTGCCCTTGGTAATTTATACATCGTTATTTTGTCATATCTTGCCCTATCCGGAGTCTCCCTTCCCCTCCTTCTCTGCCGTCCCTCCCCCAGGGAAGAGGTCACATGTGGATCCTTGTAATCAGTTCCACCTTTCCAACCCACTCACCCTCCACTCTCCCAGCTTCACCCTTCATACCCTTGGTCCTGAAGGTATCATCCACCCTGGATTCCCTGTGCCTCCAGCCCTCATATGTACCAGTGTGCAACCTCTGCCCTATCCAGCCCTGCAAGGTAGAATTCGGATCATGGTAGTTGGAGGGAGGAAGCATCCAGGATCTGGGGGAAAGCTGTGTTCTTCATCGGTACTACCTCGCACCCTAATTAACCCATCTCCTCTCCTAAATCCCTCTATGAGGGGGTCTCCATTGACTGACACTTGGGCCTTGGGTCTCCACTCTGAAATTCCCCCTTCATTCAATATGGTGTATATATATATACACATATATATACATATACATACATATATCTTTTTTTTTTGCATGCTGCCTTATACCTGGTCCCTTTGGCACCTCGTGATCGCACTGGCCGGTGTGCTTCTTCCATGTGGCTTTTTTGCTTCTGAGCTAGATGGCTGCTTGTTCACCTTCAAGCATTTAAGACACCAGACACTATCTCTTTTGATAGCCGGGCACCATCAGCTTTCTTCACCACATTTGCTATGCACCCATTTGTCTTCAGCGATCCTATCATGGAGGTGTGCAGTCAATGATATGATTTTTTGTTCTTTGATGCCTGATAACTGACTCCTTCGGGACCACTCATCACACAGGCTGGTGTGTTCTTCCATGTGGACTTTGTTGCTTCTGAGCTAGGTGACTGCTTGTTTATCTTCAAATGCAGTTTTGTGGCAAAATTAGGTGCCTCAGCTGATATTCAGGTCAGCTTATACTTGAGTATATATGGTAGTTATCTAAGTGAGAAATCAACTAAGTCTACACAGAAGAAACACACCAGCTTGTGTGATGCGAAGATTGCAAATAATAAGATCCAGACTTGGAAGAGGGAACAGGACCAGTGCCTAAATTCTGAACATCTGGTTTGTGGAGAGCTGTGGCTGCTAGTGGTAGCCCAAAATCCATTTGCAGAGCCCCTGTATAAGTTGAGTCTCTGGTAAATCCTCAATGCACATGGACTAGAAATTTTAACACACCTAATATCAGACAAAATTAATTGTAAAGTGGATTTTAGTAGCTATGCTTTGGCTGGATCTAATACCCTATAATTTGAATCACCCTATAGACCCAATGTGAATCTACTCTAAATACTTAAGAGTCTCTGTTTACTTCTAAATTAAATTTTATATTGTCAATATTGTTAGGTCCTTGTTTGTTATTTGCCCTTGTTTTGTGTATTTGTTTGTATATACAAACTGGGATGGGTGGGACAGTGAAGACAGTAGCAGGATTGAGGACTGTCTGTGAGCATGTAAGGGAAAGGTGGGGGAAATGGGAAGTTACTGTCAATGGGTACAAGAAAAAAGAAAAGATTCCAAAGCTGATTGTGATGGTGATTGCATAAACCTTTCTTGATATGATTGAATTATTGTTAGTAGGATATGCTGATTGTAGCTTAGTAATTTTTTTAAAGAACAGAGAGAAAACAACACTGTTCGTAGAGTTGTCATGATGATGAAATAGAATACTGCATTAGTCTTTAGCACAATGTTTTGCATTTGGTAAGCACTTGATAACTAGTAGTATGTTTATTTTTACATGTAAAAAGAAAAATCAAGAGAACAAACAAAGAGATGTGATGGGAAGATTTTAGTTTTTGTACTCAAACATATCAGCAATTATGAAAATAGGTGACATTTTATTCTGTCACTATGAGATGTAATCAACCCAATAGCAACTAACAAAAAAAAATTTTTACAACAGCTCATAAGCTGACTCTTCAGTCATTGATTCTGGTATTTCATGAGGACATCAGCCCTTTACTAGGGTGTGTGATCCGGCACTATTGAAGTGATGTCTCTGAAATGAAACCTGGGCTGAAATCATCTATTTATGAGTGCTCCAAGCAGTCCTCAGAGGAGAAAGAGGCCAACTTCTGTAAAGGAGACAGAGGACAATTAACACCTGGGTCTTTTGGCCTATACAGGACCTGGATACATATTTTCCTGTTCAAATAAGACCAAATATTAGAAGAAGAGTGTGATTTTGCAACTCAAAAACATTAGGATGTTATCTGAAAAACTTAGAGTAAAAACAAATATCCAAATTTATTTTCTTCAGAAAAGAGTAGAATACTTTTAAAAAGCTTCTGCTTGCAATCTGTAAGACAGCAGCATAACGCCTCATGACAAACACAAGGGTTATGGAGACAACCTGAAGGAGGAGGACAGGTCCAAAAACCAAATGGCCCAAATGGTAGAGCACAGGTTTTGTTCTGCCGTATTTATAGTTAGCTTAGTGTCGCATTTTCAAGGAGCCCTGGTATAACAATGTTGAAGTGCTCAGCTCTTGGCCAAAAGGTTGACAATTCAAACTCACCAGCTATTCGATGAGAGAAATATGTGGCAGTTTGCTTCTGCAGAAATACATAGCCTTGGAAACCCTGTCGGATAAGTCTAGTTGATCCTTCATAATTATCTGGAGTAAGAATCGGCTTGGTGTACACTGGTTTGGATAAACCTGTTTCTTAATGTTGCTCCTCACAATTTAATGATGCTGGAAGGGAAAAAAAATCAAAGCTTCAGCTCTCTATGATGATTCTTAGAGAGCCTTGTTGTCTTCTTCGGCTTCCGTAGTTCGGCATTCTTTGGTTCCTTGGTGGTCCTCACCACCTCGGAGCTATCTCACCACCCATTTGTGCCGGCTTGCCTCTGTCTTTGTTTTTGTGGTTAAGTGCCATTGAGTTGGTCCCAGCTCAGAAACCTTATGTACAATAAAATGAAACATTGCTTGGTCCAGCACCGTCCTCAACATTGTTGCTCTGCTTTAGCTGATTGCTGCACCCACTTTGTCAATCCATGTCATGAGAGTCTCCCTCTTGTTCCTTGATCTGCTACTTTGCCAAGCATGATGTCCTTTTCCAGCGACTGGTTTCTCCTGGTAACATGTCCAAAGTACATGAGGTAAAGTCTTGCCATCCTTATTTGTAAGGATCACTCTGGCTCTATTTCTTCCAAGACAGATGTGTTTATTCTTCTGGCCACCCAATACCATAATTCAATTATATCAGCTCTTCCTTGATCTACCTTATTCTTTGTCCAACTTTCACTTGCATAGGAGGCAATTGAAAATAGCATGGCTCAGGTGAAATGCACCTTAGTTTTCAAACTGGTATGCCTGCTCTTTGCCACTTTAAAGAGGTCTTGTGCAGCAGATTTTCCCAATGCAATATATCGTTTGACTTCTTGACTGTACCTTCCAAGAGTATTAACTCTGTATGCCAGCAAAATTAAATCCATGACAACGTCTATATTTTCTCTATTTCTCATTGTGTTAGACCGGAATGACTAGAGAAACAAATTCATTGGCACTTATATATGAGTGAGAGAACTTTATACCAAGAAATAATTATGCATCAATAAAACACACCAGCCCAGTCCAGATCAAGTCCATACGTTCGATATTAGACCATATGTCTGGTTTTAGTTCGTGAATTCCTCTCCAGACTCATGCAGCTCATGCAATGCTGTTGAATACAAGATCACAGGCCAATGGGTGGAAAGTCCTGTGGATCCAATGGTGGTGGAAGCATATCCAGAGCAATGGCTGCCATCCGTGTGGCTACATGTGGATTGTCAATAGGAATGTGAAGCAGAGAGAGAGTGGCCCACCTCTATGGCAGAATCAAGAGAGAGGAAGCTCCCAAAATCTACATGAGAAGGCCATGCCCACAAGGCGGGATCACCAGGCTGTGACCTGATTGACAGACTAAACTCCACCCCTTCATTCTTTTATGAAGTTGGCATAAAATTGTATGACTACCACACTCATGATGTTTGTCTGTTGATCAAATTGTGAGCTTTTGTTTTCTTTCTATTGAGCTACCACCCCTACTGAAGGCTACAGGCTTAGATTTTCACCAGCAAATGCTTCAAGTCCTTCCTGTTTTCAGCAAGCAGTTATATCATTTATATATCACAGGTTGTTAACAAGCCTTCCTCCAATCTTGATGCTGTATTCTTCTTTATATAGTCCATTGTCTTGGATTATTTGTTCAGCATACAGATTAACCAAATATAACGAAAGGCAACAACATCTGATATACGTCTTTTGTGATTTTAAACCACTCAATAGTCATCCCCCAGCCCTGTTCAAGCAACTGTCTCTTGCTCCGTGTACAGCTTCCACCGAATTACAATGACATGTTCTGGAATTCTCTTTTTTTTTTCCACTGCTATCCATTGTTCATTATGATCCACAGAGTTGACTGCTTTAGCATAATCAGTAAAACACAAGTAAACATCTTTCTGGTATTCTTTGCTTTCAGCCAAGATCCTTCTGATGTCAGTAATAATAAGCCTCATGCGACATCCTCTTCTGAAACTGGTTTGAATTTCTGGATGCTCCCTGTGGATGTAGAATGCAACCATTTTTTAATATTCTTCAACAAAATTTTACTTACACTACTGTTTAATAATTTCCTCATTCTATTGTCTCTGCTTATACTGCCCCTTCTATCTCAGAAATGATCAGGTTGAGAGCATGCCTCATTAACATAACAGAGTGCTACACTCACAACTATAGTAGTTAGCCTTCCAACACATATTTGGGGAGGAAGGGCTATTCAATCTACAACATTTAGGAGTGACAGAATCCATGTAAGATAAAATACAAAGGCAAGAATGGGACTACTTCCTAATGTAAGCATTCCTGTCCCTGAAAAATGACAGGAACTTCCCTAAGAAACACAGAAAATAAGCTAGATAGCACTGAACTGAAATCTCCTGTCATCCCTCCACTTCAATTTTTAAAGCCATCCTGAATTTCCACACACTTCTAGAACTTCATCTGGAAAAAAGTGCCTAGAAATCTTGATGCTTACATTCTTTGATGGTAGCTTGAAAGGTTCTAATTATGAGCCAGCGTTATCTGACAGAACCTCTCTCAATGCTATGTAAACCTCCCTTTGCAAGATGTAAACATGTGGGAAATTGTATTTAAAAGCAGTGAGGTTTCATTACTTAGTGAAATATATTAGCACAACTAATTACTTATTTGGCAAAGAATAACAACAAAATGACACAAATTATAAATAAGACAAAGTTATATTATTATCAGATTAATTAAATATAAACTAAGAAAGTCATAAAAATTTAGGAGAGCCGAGAGAATAATTTCACAATTGTGTAATGGGAGACACATCTCAATTCAAGATCTAAGAATAAGAAATCTTTTTGGAAAAGTCAACAGAACTGACTACCAAAAAAAAAAATGAAATAACCTCTTGCAACTAGAAAAAAATATAAGAATATTAAATAATACTGAAATAGGGAAAAGTTGAAATGGGGTGCATATTATTGACAAGTAACAAAGAATTCTTTCAAATCAATATAGAAAATGCTAACACCACAGATGCTGAGTATGCTGCAGTGCTTGCCCACATTCACCAGGATAGAAGCTCTCAGTCCTCCAGCTCCCATGGTGTGTTCTCAGACCTCTTTGAGGACCTGCCCTGGGCCCAAGGTAGTGCTTCACCAGCAGTTACAGCTCCCTCTTGAAGGGTAGCCCACAGGCAGTGACCAATTTTTCTTCAGGGCGGTCTGTCCCAGTTTCAAAGTCCCATTAAGACTGTCAGAGAGCCTGTTAGGGATACCTGGTAAGGTAAACATGGAGCTATTTTTAACTGTGGACTACTAACTGCAAGGTAAGCAGTTCAAACCCAGCAGCCACTCCTTGGGAAAAAAGAAGAGGCTATCTACTCCCATAAAGATGTGCAACCCCAGAAACTTTGTTGGAATTGACTCAATCACAATGTGTTTGTTTGAATTTTGATTTGAAATGTTTGTTTTGCTGAAATTTCCTAGCCTTACCACCCACCCAATTCTAACCCACACCAGCAAACACATGCACACACGTACAATAGGTTAAAGTGATAATCCCTGTACTTAGGACTATGACCTTGTTCGGAAATAGGGTCTTTGAAATGGTATCAGTTAAATAACATGAAATCCTACTAGAGTAGGGTGATATCCAATATGAATATTGTCTTTATCAAAGAGGAGACACACAAACAGAGAAAGAATGGCCATGTGGTTTTTTCAGCTACAAGCTAATCCATGCCTGGGTATCAGAAACTGGGATATAAAGGAAAAGATCTTTTCCTAGAGCCATCAGAGAGAACACAGTCCTGCTGACCCACTGAATTTGGACATTTAGTCTCTGGGACTGTTAGATAAGATATTTCTGTTCTATGTCTTCCACTTTGTGGAGTTTTGTTGTAGGAGCCCCAGACTGCCATGGCTCAGCCTCAACCTCTTCCTCTTCTGTACCCTACCTCTCACAGGGTTGCTCAGCTGAAGCTCCTGTACACAATTCTGTGTCAGAATCGGTTTCCCGAATAATGTGTTCTAAGACATCAATTAATTTAAAATGATAGATGAGCACAAGTCTCACACACACACACACACACACACAAAACATGAAGGCCAATGAACATATAAAATATTGTTTAGGTCAAATAAAACCACACCAAGAAGCAAAGCTGCTTGGGAATGTTAAGGTCAACTGCATATATCAAATTTACAAAGTACACACATGCTTTTGTCTGGTGATCTCTCATCTGTGAATTTATCCTAAGGAGAGATTGGGACTTTTGCACAAAAATGTTTGTTACAGAATTGTAGTTCATATCCATTTGAGTATACACCAGTAAGTAAAGTGTTAAAGGGATCCTGACCGCTCTATCAGACAATAACAGGAAGGTACATCAAAGAGTACATTTTCTCACTTACAAGCAACACCCAAAACCCAGACTCTGACCTCAGGGATCTTGATTAAAAAAACACACACACACACACAAACTGTCATTGAATCAATTCAGACTTATAGTGACTCTATAGGACAGGGTAGAAGTGTTCCCGTGGGTTTCCAAGACTGTAAATCTTTATGAGACTAGAAAGCCCCGTCTTTCTCCAGAGGAGTGGCTGGTGGTTTCAAACTGCTGGCCTTGCAGTTAGCAGCCATTAATCTGTGTAATCATTAATCCACTAGAGTTCCTTCAGAGATCTCCAGGGTGTCCTAAAATTTTCTAATGAAAGACCTTATTTATTTGGGAGAGTGTGGGCTCCTATTTTGGACCCTACTATGACCTTTAGGTCGGTAGCCAGTACATTAAAATGTTCCATAGTTTTTCCATCGACAAAGAAGAACAGGAGCCCTTTTTTTTTTTTAGGGAAATTAAATTTCAATTTGAAGTCAACATCAGGAAAAATGAGATGCTATTAGTCATCGGAACTGTCAAATAGTACTAAACAAACATAACATAGTATTTCATTGTTAAGTAACTAACCATTCATTGAGAAAGTGTGATGAACAAAACGCTTTCTCGTGGTGCCTGTTTAGCTTCTAACGTTTTAATGGGTTGTCAATATTTTCACAGGTGTCCTGTTTCCTCTAAAAAGCAAGATCTTCAATGGTTCATTAATTGAATGTCTACTTTAATATATCCTCTTTTATTTTCTTTCCTCTCTTGCTCTTTCAACAAATTTCTTAAACATTTTTGGTAAAATAGTACATGTTTAAAATAAATATTTCAAATAATATTTTAAAGTAAAAAGCCGTTTGTCCTTTAGCCCCTGTACTACTCAAAATAGCCACCACAGATACTGATTTCTTTTTTAGAATTTCACTGCATAGGTAACCAGAAAAAGATAAATCAAGACTAGTTAATAAAAACATGGCAGGCCAATGATAAATTTAATTCTGTTACCTGCTATTTCTTACTTAATATATGTTAGAAGTGTTTTCATAGCAACTCACAAATAAATCTACTTCCCTTATCAATGTTTATATTTTATGTCATTGTAGAGGTATACCTTCATTTATTTAATCAATATTCTACATATCAATATTCAGATTATTTCAGAAGTTTTAATATTAAATTATCCAATGTGTCTTGAGTTAATGTTACATGTGTCTTGAGTTAAATGTATAAATGCAACATTTTCATAAGTATTTATAAAATTAAATTTTACAGATATAAAAAAAATCATCAAAAAATAATAATCAACATAATCAAATCCAGAGAATTTTTTTAATTTGTTTTTCCTTGTCATTGCATTGTACATCCAAAATTTAATTAGACAATGTTTTGTTATATATATTTATCACAATAAAAATGAAATGGGAAATAACAGGGTTTGCTTCAATATCAAATGATATTCTACAAAGCTATGATAAAAGTGATTTTCAAAATAATCTACACTTATCCTTGGGAATCCAAAGATTCTTATTCATAGATCATTTAAACAATTATATTTCATGGACATACAATTTTGATGGTGTGACAGCACCTACTCTGCTCCTTTAAACTGGGTGTTCTGGAGATTTCTTTGCTCATTGTGACGAGCTGACCTTTGTTGATTTTACTTGAAGCTATTATTGCAATTGACTTGGTTCTGGCTTGACATCTGGATGTGTTTTATAACAGTCTGTTTTCATAATTTTACAAAAAAATTCTCAGGACTAATTCTTGCTTATTTTCATCTTTCATGAACCTTAAATAAACTGGAAGCCAATTCTAGCAGAACTCCCTACTGGGAAGCATAAGTAAAAGGGATGGCAAATCCATCAGACACTAAGTTTTCTGTTGCTTTAGAACCTCTTGCAAGCCAAAAATTATTCTGAAATGGATATAAAGTCAACCATTAGCAAAATATGTATGGATGTTTGCAGGTTAAGTGGAGTAGAAACAGCCATACGTGTGGATAGAATGAACAGTTACTCTCTCCATGTGTGATAAACAGAGGCAACATGAAGAGGTCAGAATCCATATATATATTTGTGCATGTTCAATTAAGCATACAGATGGCAAAATAGTTTATTGTGGTAGGTTTTTTGTTCTGTTTGTTGTAGATATAGTTACCTCCTCTATCTGAAGGATTTTCCTTTGCTTATAGAGTTTTAATATTGTAATTTTAAAGAATTTCAAGACACATAGGCTTCAAATGTAGGTTGTTAACCTAGGGCTTAATTCTCATAGTTAGGTTTATTGGCAGGATTAAATTAGATATTCTTGAAGCATAAAGTCCCTGAATGGTGCTAATATTAGGTTGGTAAACTGGGCTCACCTCAGAAGAAAGTCCTGTTGAATAACGTCATGATAATCCTATGAAAGTCCTATGGAGCAGAGTTCTCTTGTAACACACACGGGCTTGCAATTAGTTGGAGTCAATTTCTTGGCAAGTGGTTTGTTGGAGAAGAGAAAGAAATACCTAGCTGCCTTTTTGTTTGTTTGTTTCAACTTAGAAATGTTTTCTTTTTGTTGTTGTGTATTAGGTGAGGCAAGGCAGTTACATTTCAGACCATCACCTCTGCATTCATCAGTTCAAACCATGTATCAATAACCCCAGTGTTCTACCTTACCCCATTCCCTTAATTTCTCTTCTCCCTCTTGTGGATTTTCAGTTTCCTTTCACTAAAATCACCATCTGTCCACAATCTAGCCTCTTGATTCATCTTCCCTCCCTGACCCACTCTCCCCTACCTCTATCCCCAACCCCCAGCTCCAAGCCCAGCTTGGCGACCTTCAAAGTCTGTTCCCTTATGTCTATGAATCTTTGTCTTGCTTTTTACCCTTAGAGTAGTGGTCTTATAGTGTTTACACTTTCATGGTTGGCTAATTTTACTTATTAAGTAACTGTCTTTTAATTAGAAGTGCTTGTATTTTGTTTAGTGTTTTTGATTTGTTCTAGTAAGTTTCCTTCTGATTATCAAGAAGTACTCCCTTGTGATGTTGGGCTTTTGCCTCTAAGTTTACCACTAGTGATGAAACTGACCTTTATTTTTAAATATCTGAAGGGTTATTGTGATCTACAAATTCTTTTTACATAGATTATCTAAGTGATTCTGTTTTGTGGGCATAGCTCAAGGCTAGTTGTAAAACAATACCATTTATCAGCAAACCAGAGAGCTTGTCGTTGTTTAAGACATTAATAATGTTCTCAAGACTCTTTAAGAAATCTTTGATGACTGGTTTAACGGTAATGATAACATTGTAATGTGAATGGCACAGCTCACCGATCTTTCTCAGTAAACTAATGAAACTTGGCATATTTTCCAAATGTGCAATTTTGCTTTTATAGTTGACTTTCATTGCAAAGAGAAGTATACCCTATCCACAGTGGCAGAACTCTGCAAATTTCATAGTAAAGGGCTTGAACATGAAATGGAGTGGAAAATTGGAACACATGATGTGATTTACTTAGGTACGTTTTCCACTTCACTAGCTCTTTGTGACTGATTCTTAAATAACAATGACTACATCTGTAGAAGATAAAATCTTGTTTCTGTACAAGTATGTTATAATGACAAGACTTTGTCTCACATAATTTGGACATGCCAGTCCCTAGAAAAGAACATGATTGGTAAAGTAGAGGGACAGTGAAAAAGAGGAAGACCAAAGACAAGAAGAATTGACACAGTAGCTGGAACAATGGGCTCAAATATAAAAACAATGGTGAGGAATGTGCAAGACTGAGCAGTATTTTGTTCTCACTATGAGTCAAATTGATTTGACAGCATCTAACAACAACATATGGCAATAATCTTTGAAACAAGTATCCATCAAGAAAACCTTCATTTTTTATTTTTTTATCGTTTTATTAGGAGCTCATACAATTCTTATCACAATCCATACATATATCAATTGTGTAAAGTACATTTGTACATTCATTGCCCTCATCATTCTCAAAACATTTGCTCTCCACCTAAGCCCCTGGCATTAGCTCCTCATTTTTCCCCTCCCTCCCCGCTCTCCCCTCTCTCATGAACCCTTGATAATTTATAAATTGTCATTTTGTCATATCTTGCCATGTCTAAGGTCTCCCTTCACCCACTTTTCTGTTGTCCGTCCCCCAGGGAGGAGGTTATATGTAGACCCTTGTAATTGGTTCCTCCTTTCCAACCCACCCTCCTTCCACTCTCCCAGTATCGCCACTCACACCACAGTCCTGAAGGGATCTTCTGCCTTGGACTCCCCGTGTTTCCAATTCCTATCTGTACCAGTGTAAATCTTCTGGTCTAGCCAGACTTGCAAGGTAGAATTGGGATTATGATAGTGGGGGGTGGGGGGAGGATTTAAGAACTAGAGGAAAGTTGTAGGTTTCATCATTACTACATCGCACCCTGACTGGGCTCATCTCCTCCCCAAGATCCATCTGTAAGGGGTTGTCCAGTGGCCTACAAATGGGCTTTGGTCCACTCCACACAAGGCCCCTCATTCACAATATGATTTTTTGTCCTGATGATGCCTGATGCCTGATACCTGATCCCTTCTACAACGCGTGATCACACAGGCTGTTGTGCTTCTTCCATGTGGCTTTGTTGCTTCTGTGCTAGATGGCTGCCTGTTTACCTTCAAGCCTTTAAGACCCCAGATGCTATATCTTTTGATAGCCAGGCACCTTCAGCTTTCTTCACTACATTTGCTTATTCACCCACTTTGTCTTCAGTGATTGTGTTGGGAAGGTGAGCATCATGTAATGACAGCTTAATAAAGCAAAGTATTCTTGCTTTGAGGGAGTACTTGAGTGGAGGTCCAATGTCCTTCTGCTACCTGAATACTAAACCTATACATATATGCACATAGATCTATTTCCCCATCCTCATATATAAATATATTTACATATGCACATGCATTTATTTAGACCTCTAGAAATGTCCTTTGCCTCCTAGCTCTTTCCTCTATTTCCTTTGACTTTCCTTTTGTCCTACTATCATGCTCAGTCTTCATTTGGCTTTCAGTAATTCCTCTTGGTTACATTACCCCTGATCATGCCCTACCAAGCCTCCTATACCCTCCTCACCACCAATTTGGATCACTTGTTGTTCCCTTGTCCCTAGGCTTGTTAACACTACAACCTTTCCCTCCCCCTCCCCCTCTCCCATGTCCCCCTGGAACAATCCTCCAGATTGTTCATCCAGCCTATCTTATTTAGACAGACATGCAGATATAATAACATGCACAAAAACAAGACAGAGCAAAACCAAGAACAATATACAACAAAACAACAACAGCAAACCAATGACCAAAAAAAAACCACAAACACAATAAGAAAGAAAAGCTTGTAGTTAGTTCAAGGACTATTTGTTGGCCTTCAAGAGTGTTTTCAAGTCCAGTCTGTTGCGGCACCAAGCCCTGGCCCCAAAATACACCTGTGGAATTCCCTGGGGACCTCGCTGCTCCACTTTCTTGCTGTTCTTTTGCACCCCCTAAGTGTTTTGCCTCAGTGTGGCAGCATCAGATGGGGAGCAATTCCCGTACTGTGTCTCTGGTGTTGTCCCCTGTAGGACTATGGGTCAGTGAGGGACGTCATGTCTCACAGTGGGACCAGCCATGTGGTGAAAACCTTCATTTTTATAGATGTATGCTACAATGTTTACAGGAATGTGTGTGTATGTGCATACATACATGCCACCTATGGAGAGAGAGAGGTCAGTAAGTAAAAGGGAAATTTAAAATGATGTGTTACAGAGGATTAAAATGTTGTAATAAATATATAAGATTGAAAATTTTCTACATTTTATGTAAGGTGATACAAGATTAATTCTAAGTAAGCTATAATTTTTTAAAAACATTTTATTACGGGCTCATACAACTCATCACAATCCATACATATACATACATCAATTGTATAAAGCACATCTGTACATTCTTTGCTGTAATCATTTTCTTTTCATTTTTTTACATTTTATTAAGGGCTCATACAACTCTTATCAAAATCCATACATATACATACATCAATTGTATAAAGCGCATCCGCACATTCCCTGCCCCAATCATTCTCAAAGCATTTGCTCTCCACTTAAGCCCTTTGCATCAGGTCCTCTTTTTTTTTTCCCCTCCCTCCCTGCTCCCCACTCCCTCATGTGCCCCTGGCAATTCATACATTGTTATTTTGTCATATCTTGCCCTATCCGGAGTCTCCCTTCCCTCCCTTCTCTGCCGTCCATCTCCCAGGGAGGAGGTCATATGTGGATCCTTGTAATCAGTTCCCCCTTTCCAACCCACTCACCGTCCACTCTCCCAGCATCACCCCTCATACCCTTGGTCCTGAAGGTATCGTCCACCCTGGATTCCCTGTGCCTCCAGCCCCCATATGCACCAGTGTACAACCTCTGCCCTATCTAGTCTTGCAAGGTAGAATTCGGATCATGGTAATTGGGGTGAGGAAGCATCCAGATTCTGGGGGAAAGCTGTGTTCTTCATCGGTACTATATCGCACCCTGACTGACCCATCTCCTCTCCTAAATCTGTAAGCTAAAAATTTTACAGATGTGTATTATAATTTCTAAAACATTCACTAAAAATGTGATGGAAGGGTAGATTGCTAATTCCAAATACTGTTCTAATAAGCTCCTTGGGAAAAAATACCCATCCTGAGATGAATACCCACAAGAAGTTAAATACTAGAATAATGCAAAGAAAACAAAATGAAATGAAAACATTCCATACCTTCTGTCATAAAAATAAAAGAATTCTGTTTACAAAATACCAACAAAAATCCTGCCTGGACTCACCTAAATAAGATAGCTTAGTATCTTAGCTAAATAGAATAATTTGAAGCTAGTAATTCTTTCACTTTAAGTGAAATATAACCTTTGTAATAAACAAAGATTGGAATGAAAAGAGAATTTATAAGTGGAAGTATACAAATATATTTCAGAATTGCTAAATTTATTAGAAACAAAAAGAACAGAAATGACAGTAGCAACAATGGAAATGTAATGTGGATGAGATTTTACAAACTAAACATAATGCCAAAGATTCATATAGGTCAAGATAACAGAAAAATGTAATCTGACTGACAAATTAATTGGTGTATTTGAAGTAAGGAAAAAATACAATGGAACAATATTATATTCATGAAGAATTTTTAAGGATAAAAAACTGTCTTAAAATGACAAAAATACCTAAATAATTATTAGATCTAGCGGTCTTATCTTGTCCTAGGGAAAAATACATGGAATACAATCACATGTTGTTAGTTGCTGCTCTATTGAATCCAATTCCTGGGGTTGCCTGGGTGGTGGACGGTGAGAAGGGCGACTGGACTTCCTTGACCTTCTGCTGACCTAGAATAACCTGGAGAGGCACAGAGTTTCCATACAAGTAAAGTTTTATTGGAGAAGAAACCTGCTGGCAGAGATGAGGAGGACTATGCAGCACATACCCTCTTCTCTTGAAACTGGGGACTCCGTATTTTTATACCTTCGTAGTGTAGTGGTTAAGCCTTGGGCTGCCATCCTCAAGGTTCACAGTTCCAAAGCACCAGATGCTCCATAGGAAAAAGATAGGGCTTTCTAGGAAAAAGAAGGGGCTTTCTACTCCCCTAAAGAGTTACAGTCTCAGAAAACCACAGAGACAGTTCTACCCAATCCTATAGGATCACCATCTGTCAGAATTGGCCCGATGGCAGTGAGAAGGTAAGAAAGTGAGGTCATACATACTCATTGGAATGAGAAGAAAAGATGGGATTTTCTTGAAATAGGCTTGGTTATGCTAATAGGATGACTGATCCGTTGCACTCCAAAATGAATACTGCTTGCAAGGGATTCTGTTATCAGAGAGTAAGACTTGTGGAGTGTTGTTCGTGCTTGCTGTGGTCCTTGGTCAGCAGGCCTACTTCTCTCTGCATGGGATCCATGGCTAGAACTGAGTTTCCTCTCACCCAACTTTCATAGAGGTTTGAGCATCCAATTTTCCCAGTTGTTCCAGGCTGTGGTTTTTCACACTTCTATATAGCTTTTTACTACCTTGCATTTTAGCTTTAATTAGTGGTTGCCTGCAAGTTATTCCTGGTCTGCTATCCTTCTCCAAAGGTTTTGTAAGGTAATTTAATTTAGCAACCTTAGGGAGTTATTGGGATCTCTGCAAAGGGGCTGGGTCTCTCAGATTTAACAAGGGGTTTGGGGATGGCTCCCCATCTTAATAATGACAGAGAAAAGCTACCCTAGAGGCTTGCCATGGCTGTACATCTTTACATAAGTTAACTGTCCATCTTTCTCCCATGAGGCAGGGAGTGGACTCAAATTGCTAGCACTATGCCACCAGAGCGTCTTCACCAAGGGACAGTCTCTGGGAATTACTATACTTCAAAAGTTGTTAACAAAAATACTATAAGCACCAAGAAGAAAAAACTTACTTTAAAAATAAAAATTGTCATTCTTGCCTCAAACTCCAGTCCAATGTTATTTGGGGAATAAAGTCTAAAGGGTCAGGTAGAAAGATTTTTCCCTCAATAATTCTTTATGATAGGCAGAAGCTTAAGGGGAAAGAGGACATAATCACCAAACAAAACCAATAATAAAAATAATATTTGTGCCTAACGTGGAAGCAACACACATAGAACCAAAGACACACTAATCCCATTTTCATATTATATTTTATAAATGAACAGAACAAAAAAATGTGGTGCCTACATGCAAATAGGAATTATTCATAACAATTACAGTCTTTATTTCTGCAGCTGGTCACATGACTTAGCTGGTCTGTATAAATGACTTCTCCCACTCCCCATTCTATATTTGCTTTACCCCCCACAAGGACTTCACTTCGGCATGGTTTCTGGCCTGATGGAGTGACAAAACGTCATTGCTGAAAAGTCTGGACTTTAAGTAGTCATATAAGAATTTGGGTGTGATGCTTTACCATTGATTTGAATCACAGGAATTTGTAGTACTAAGAGTTGACCTATGGAATCTTCTGGATTCCAGACATATTCTTCTTTGCCACCATTAGAAATATGAATCCAATTTCCCATTGGTAATCAGGATCAATTTCACCACTCAATTTAGTAATACCCTTTTTTGGCTGTTGATCGAGAAGCATCAGGAGTCCAAAAGAGCCAGGTGGCATTTCAATACAATGGAATCCGTGCTGTGTCTCCAGGTGGAAGTGTTTCCCCCTTTGGAACTAAGACCTCCAGACCTGAAGAACAGAGGATTTCAGAAAAAGGAAGCAAAAAATATGGTTAGTGGGTCATTAAGAGGAATACTGAGTGGTGCCACTCCCATTTCCACTCTTTGGTTTCTGGCCTTGTGAATATTGGCTATTAAATATATTAGGTGCCAGTATAGAACATAGACAGCCTCCTGGAGAACATTGCGCCCAACTTGCAAGGTGTTGACATAAAGGGAGTGCCATAATTGTATCTTTAGCAGTCCATTCCATCATTCTATAAAGCCAGATGCTTCAGGATGATGCGGAACAGGTTGAGACCAGTGGATTTCCTGAGCATAGGTTTCTATAAAGTCAGTCCCTTGATGTGAAGCAATGCTGTGTAAGATATCATGTTGGTAGATGAGACATTCTTTAAGTTCACGAACGGGAGTTTTTGGCAGAAGCATTACATTCAGGGAAAGTAAATCCATATCCAGAGTAAGTGTATATTCCATGAAGAACCAAATGCTTCATTTTTTAATGAAGAAACTAGCTCTATGTAGTCAACCTGCCACTGGTTGATTCCCCAGAGGAATGAACTCTTATCTTAAAGATAGTGTTGGTCTCTGCTATTGCCAAATGGGGCTCTCAGAAATGGTAGTACCTAAGACAGCCTTGGTGAACAGAAGCCCGTGTTGCTGAGCCTGCAATAAACTCCATCGGTGCCACCATGGCCACTTTATTCATTTGCCCACTGGACAAAGAAAGGAGTGGCTGAGCGAAGAGGATGACTGGTTTTTCCAGAGCATGCCATCCTTCCACTTGATTTTTAAAATCTTCTTCTTCAGAGGTAACCCTTTGGTAAGCATTCATGAGACACAAATATCCTCTCTTTCTTGGACCCACAGATAGGTCTATTCACTTATGTCTTGCCCACACCTCCTCACCAACTTTCCAATCATGCTACTTCCAAGGCCCTGACCATCTAACAAAGCCATTAGATAGCCCATGAATCAGTATACAGCCACACATTTGGGCAGTTCTCCTTCTAAGTCAACTTGAACAAGCAATTGTATCACTTAAATTTCTGCCCATTGGGAGAATTTCCCTTCACCATTGACCTTCAAGGAGGTCATAAAAAGTGAAATAGTGCTACTTCTGTCCACTTTTGGGTGGTACAACTGTACCATGTTGAAGTATCATAAACCAAGCAAGGATTTTTCTGTTTCTCAGTCAAATGATCATAAGGAACTTCCTGTAAGTCTATAGGTACAACTGGGATAAAGGCACTACTATGAGAGGAGTGGAGCCTGTAGGCATTTGGACCACTTCTTCATGCAGCTTGCTTATATCTCCAGGTCCTGCTCTAGCCTGAACTGCCGTCCACCACTTCCTTTCAATTATGGAGTGCTGCTGTGCACATACATCCTGGTGACTCTGTGGGGGAGACAACACCCAGTTCGTGATGACTTGATGACCCATGGTGAGGTTTTCTTCACTAAGGTCTAGTAACAGGCAAAAAGCTGTTTTTCAAAAGGGGAGTAGTTGTCTACAGAGGATGGCAGAGATTTTCTCCAAACTCCTAAGAATCTGCTTTGTGGTTTGTAATAGGGGCCTATCAAAGACTCCAAACTGCATCTCTTTCTTCCATTGATACCTCAAGCACTCTTGAATCAGCTGACCACTTGGCCCAAATGGCAGAGCAGCTTTCAAAGCATCCTGAACCTGTTGAAAACCCTTCTCTTTGTCTGGGTCCCATTCAACGCTGGCAGTTTTTCAAGACACTTGATATATAGGCTGAAGCAGCAAACCCAAATGAGGGATGTACTGTTTCCAATATCTAAAGAGGCTCATCATGCACTTGGTCTCCTTTTCAACTGTAGGAGAATCCGAATATTATGACTCATCTTTCACTTTAGTTGGGATATTTCAGCATGCCCCACACCACAGGACACCTAGAAATTTCACTGAGCTGGAAGGCACCTGAATGTTGTCAGCTTAATTTCTGAGATGTAAGCACACAGATGTTTTATCAATAAGTCTAAAGTCAATGCTATTTCTTTCTTACTAAGTCCAATCAGCATAATTTTTTAATTTAATAAATCTTTTTATTGGGGCTCATACAACTCTTATCACAATCCATACATACATCAATTGAGTAAAGCACCCTTATACATTCATTGCCCTTGTCATTCTCAAAATTCGCCTTCCACTTGGGTTCCTGGAATCAGCTCATTTTCCTTTTTTTCCCTCCCTCCCCGCTTCCCCCTTCTCCCTGCACCCTTAATACTTTATAAATAATTATTTTATCTTATCTTACACTGCCTGGCATCTCCCCTCATCCACCTTCCCATTGCCCATCTCCCAGAGAGGAGGTTAAACATAGATGCCCAAGATCGGTTGTCCCTTTCTACACCCCCTTCCCTCCCGGTGTCACCACTCCCACCACTGGTCCTGAGGGGTTCATCCGTCCTAGATTCCCTGTGTTTCCAGATCCCTACTGCACCACTGTGCATCCTGTGTTCTAACCAGGTCCGCAAGGTAGAACTGGGATCATGATAATTGGGAGAGGAGGAAGCATTCAAGAACTAGAGGAAGGTTTTGAGTTTCATTGTTGCTACACTGAACCCTGAGTGACTCATGTCCTCCCCACTACCCCTCTGCAAGGGATGTCCAGCTGTCTACAGATGGGCATTGGGTCCCCATCACGCACTCCCCCTCATTCATGGTGATGTGATTTTTTTTCCCCCTGCCTTTGTTGTTTGAGGCCTGGTTCCCTCTGCCTTTCACGATCACACATGTTGGTGTGCTGCTTCCATGTGGGCTTTGTTGCTTCTGGGGTAGATGGCTGCTTGTTTACTTTCAAGCCTTTAAGTCCCCAGACGCTATATCTCTCAATAGCCAGGCACCATCAGCCTTCTTCACCACACTTGCTTATGCACACATTCATCTTCAGCGTTTATGTGAGGAAGGTGATCACACAATGATTGGTTATGAGGTTTTGTTCTGGATATTAGAATTAGACTGTCTTTAAACTAATCTGTAATTTTTCTGGATGAATCCTGGAGGTGCCATGGAATTCTGGGACATTAAATCCTAGATCTTTAAGATGCAGCGCATGCTCCAGAAGCTGCATCAGTGAACTCCGATGTAGAAATTCCACTGGGTGACCTGGACTCTACCTCAGACACACTTCTAACCTAATGACTTAAATCTGAAAATACATGGTATCTGAGGAAGCTGAATATAAGCTGTACCAAGATTCTTGAACTGTTGGTAGGCAGACAAACATAGCCTTGCTATATCAAAGACCTATATGCTGTATTAAGATATGTATTATTTTTGACAAACCTGTGACTGACTTTCTCAGTGATTATTACTATAAATTTTCCCTCATAATTAAGCCCCATTGTTTGTGTAAATAGTGCCCAGCTACAAAAGGATTGATTCTGTACAAGTGAATAATACAGGTACTGTGAATTTGTTAGCTTACACTGTGAAATGTTAGCTGACATTGCCCCAATATACCTCTCTCAACAGGGCTTAAAAAAATGAGTAGAGGAGCTAATCAAAGACTATATTAACAGAAGATCATTATGCCCTAGGGGGATGATTGATAAGATTCTCTACCATAAATTAACAAGAAGGTTTTGAAAGGGAGCCAAACATAGATGGAATTTTTCTGTTTGTTTACAGGTCAAGTAAACATTTAGTCAGCTTCCTATTTATTTCACTCCTAGGTACATCTTGCCTTAGGAACCCCATGCCATAAGTCCAAACCATTGGACTAGTCTGATTTAACTGTATTTTGAGTGATGCTCTACTTCCTGGAGGCCAAATAAACCCCATTGCAGGTAATTGTTTTAATTTGTTAAGGGAACTTCACTCTGTCAAGGCTGGTGACATACAATAACAATCATACGAGTCTTCAGATACGAGGGCTCCCTTCACAAATTTCTTTCTTACTTTGGGTGAAAATGTGTACTTGGGGCACTCTCTTTGTGGGGTTTATCCTGATAACATGCTATGCTAGACAGGGTTCTCTAGAGAAGAAAAACCAGGACACTTATGATTATACACACACACACACACACACACACACAGCAGGAAGGAATATAACAGCTAATTTGCCCACACAGCAGTACAGAGGGTTCAGTTCAACTCACTTCCATGGAACAGTTAATATACTGTAAGTCCTTCAACTCATGAGGGCTTCTGGGTTCAAGGGTAAGGAAGCAGGCAGCTGAATCTTCCGTAGAGCAATGCAGGCAGTCCGGCAACAGGCAGCAAACCAAAGGGAAGGTCACCAACAGTTAGCAAGACGACAAGGTCCGACAGTCCCAAGCTCAAGCGATGTATACACCATCAGCATGATGAAGCAGGTCTCAAAGGAACCTCAAGCTCTAGCAACAAAATCCACAGTTTTGCAGTCCCACAGGTAGTGTAGCTCACGAGTTGAGGTAGAGAACTAGCAACTGCACACTGGTCCAACCACCAGAGAGCAAGAGAGAGAGAGGAGAGGCTTGCTGAGCCATTTATTTCTTTGCTCTCCAATCAAACTGCAACCTTATTAATCTACATGTTCTTACTGGCCAGGTTGGCACAGTAAATCTACCTATCACACATGCCAATTTCCCTAAGCCATTAGATGCATTCTTTTACTGTATATCAAGGTAGGTCTGGTATTTCAACTTGATTTAGTATAATCCATTTTCAACTCATGCTTCAGTAAGCCAACCAAATAAATGATGAGATCCTCTCCTAGTATTGGAAAACTGTAGCAGTTCTTTAGAAGTGAAATGCACTTTTTCCTGCATCACCATGTGGACTACATTTATGGAGACCTGTGGCTTAAGTCTAGGTATAGGTATAGAGGCATTAATGAATAGGAAGGGTGTTTCCTGGGAACCTAAGGAATTGTCTTATAAGTTATCTGCCTCAGGCAATGCTTTAGGCACCATATCAGCATGCATAATTGGGCTAATATCCTCAAGTGTGAGAGGGGGAGATAATAGTTTTACTGAGAGTACATTAATCTCTTTAGGTGAAAGGGGTGGTGCTGATGGCTAGAGGGGCAAAATGGAATCTCGAGGCTCAATATCTCCATCTTCTTCAGGATGTTAAGCATATATATCCCCAACCCAACTTTCAGGATTCCATTTCTTTGCAATCAGTGTTCTCACTTTAACATCAGAAGCCATTCTAGGCTGAGAACTAAGCTAACATTGTAATTCACCTTCTCATGTGATAAGACTCTAGGTTTATCAGATCCTGTTACTCAAAGAGATAAGGATTTCTTTCGTGGCACAAGTAGAAGTGTTGGGGTTATTTATAGTGTTTGAGACAGACTTCCAAAGTTCTCAGTTCATCTGCTTCTTTAACAGTTGTTGTTTTTTTTACTGCAAGAAGTATCAACAAACCAGCTTTGTTATATTTCCAAGCCTCATAATACTGTAGAAAGATATCAAACATATGATTACTCAGATCCTCAATTCTTACCAATGCTTCTATCAGTGGTGTTATTTGGTGTATTGTTATGTTTGCCACTTCAAGCCCAGGATTAAAAGTGTCCTACTTAAAAGTAGTAATAGATTTATCTCTGCTTACAAAGATGGAGTTCTCAGTGCTTTCAGGTGCAATTAGATCTGTGAAACAATTTAGAGATCTCATTATTATGATTTTGTTTCTCTGGAACCACTCCCCTCCTGGTACCAATATGCTATGTTGGGTTATCTAGAGAAGCAAGACCAGTGATGCTTGTGTTTGCTCTATATAGAAAGCTTTATAGTAAGGAATGACTTACACAGTTGCAGAAATAAGTATGTCCTGTGCAATTTAAGCCAGGCTTCTCCTGATTCATGAAAGCTACTCAACAGCAAGCAGGATGAAGAAGCAAAAATAGTAGGGGAACAATTTGGTGGATGCAGAGATAATATGAATTCAAAGTTGGCCAAATAAATCCACCATCATTTGTATGCTGACAGGTCCTGGAATGGGCAGGTGATGCAACTCAAGAGCAAGGAGCTAGTCATTGGATCTTAATCCAAATCACTTGTTTTGGGGGTTCCCCTTAATTAAAGCACTGCTGATGAAGATCAAGGATTGCAGCCTTCAATATAGATAGCAGCTCAATGTAAACAAGTGTAATGTTCTCACAACTGGACCAGTAGGTAACATCATGATAAGTACAAATAATATTGAATTTGTCAAGAATTTAATCTTGTTTGGATCACAATTAATGTTCATAGAAGCAATATCAAGAGATCAAACAATGTACTGCATTAGGTAATGTGATACATGAGACCTCTGTAAAGAGTTGAAAAGCAAGGATATTGCTTTGAGAACTAAGGTGCACCTGATCAAAGCCATGTGTGGCAGTTAGATTTTATGTCAACTTGAACCTGTGTGAAAGTGTAGAGGTTGAGTCCACCCTGTCAATCAGATGGGCCACAAACCTAAAGAGTTAGCAACCCTCTGCCATGTTCCCATAGACTTTTGAATCATGAGGTTCTACATTTACAGCGCTTTAACCTCCCTACATCCTCTTTCACTTTCCTGTGTCCTCAGACTGCAGGTACATAAATCTGAAAAGGCCTCTGGCTGCCATCACACTCTTGGACTGGTGTGGGATGCCTTCTTGATACAAAATTATTTCCTTTGCATATATGAATGTCATTGGTTTTGTCTCTCTTAACAACCCAGTCTAACAAACCATGATATTTTCAATCACCTCATATTCCTCAAATCGATTCCTCAAATCGAACATTGAAAAGAGAAGACTGGGACTTCCGGGAAGATGGCGACGGAGTGACACATACCAGGGGGACTCCACAGAATCCAGCCCAAGGAAGTTGCTTAGAGGGAAACTCAACATTGCTGGATAGCAGGAGGTGCATCATAAAGATAAGTAGGCACAGACCCATGGGGTTTTGAGGGGCTGGGGGCTTTAGGCTTACCTCAGTGGAAGTCGGCTGGGGCTTGACCTTAGCCCAGCCACTGTAACTGCCGGAGCCAGGACCATTTGGAGCCTGTAGCGGGGCTTGGTCTCAACACAGCCAGTTTTCCCCTGCTTCAGGGCATGGACAGGACCCTTGCAGCTCCGGGGTTCAGCTACATTGTTGCTTCTGTTTACATCTCTGCTCTCTGTTCCCACAAAGCCTGAGAAGGCTGCGCAGGGTTTGTTTTTTTTTCACGGCACAGCCACAACTTGCCGCCCCACATCCTCTGAGCAGGGACTAAACCCAAACCCTCACAGATCCACAGGCAGGGATCAGGGTTCAGCTACATTGTGACTTCTGTTAACATCTCTGCTCTCTGTCGCCGCACTTCTCTAAGGGCTGCTCAGCGGTTTTCTTGCGAATCTTCTTGCGGCTCAGCTGCGACCTACCGCTGGGGCTTGGGGCAAGAAATAAACCCTTGCAGCTCCACAGGCAGGGAGTGAGACTCAGCTACATACTAGCTTTTGCTTCCCTGGTTTCTCTCTACCCCTGTACAGTCTAAACAGTCTTACTTTTAAAATTTTCTCCTCCTCCTTATTTCTGCCCTGTTCCCTCACACTCCACTGCTGACCTACAGAGCAATTCCTTTGCCCTAGGGCATTTACACTAGAGCCACATCCAACAAGGTGAGCTCCACCCTGTATAGATAGCCCAAGGCTAGGGGAAGGCCTGCTTTCTCTCCAGGGGATACTCTGCCCAACTTCTCACCAGGGAACTCCTGCCTGTGTACCTGGGGGCATAAGGCAGCTCAGCCAACACTTATCAACATTCCAAGCAATTGCAGGAACTTCAGCCAAACCTCTCCAACACTGAGGCAGGCAACCGACCAGCCATCTGGAGCACTCCCCTGACAGGGAAGCCACAGGAGGATAAAGTAGTAGGTTAATCCCACAGTAAAATCAGCTGTAGGCAGTTCGAAGAAGCATTCCTATAAGTCTCCCAGAGAGAGCCTGGAAAATGTCACCTGGTCTCTCTAAAATAACTCAACGCAAACAGCCATCAGCCCCAACGACCTCAACAACAACAACAACAACAAAACAGGAGAAACAAAAAGCAAAGGCAGAAGATGTCCTAAACATAACAACATACATAGAAGAAGCAGACATTGAGATGCCACGCAAAGAAATTCTCAGAATGCTGCTTGGAGTCATACAGGATATGAGGGAAACAATACAGAAAAAGGATGAAATGATAGAGGAGATAAAAGCCATACACCAAAGGGAAATACAGGAGGTTAGTGAGGAGATAACAAAAACAATAGCAGAATCACGATCCTTGATAATCGATTGGAGGATTCAGAGAACTGTATCAGTGACTTGGAGGACAGCCAAGCAGACTTTAATAAATGTGAACAAAAATCTAATAAGAGCATCAGAGAAGCTGAAGAACACCTAAGAGCTATGTCTGATGCTATGAAGCGGAACAACATCAGAATTATTGGCCTACCAGAGGAAGACACAACAAAGAAGTCATCTGCAACAATAGAGAGAGAATTCTTGGAGGAAAACTTCCCCAGTCTAATGAATGAAAACCAGGCAACCATTGAGGAGGCTTAACGAACACCAGCACGACGGGACCCCAAGAAGAAATCACCAAGGCACATAATAGTTAAACTATCCAACTTTGAGGAAAAGGAGAAAATAATGAGAGCTAGGGAAAAACAAGCAATCACATATAAAGGTTCCCACATAAGAATATGCTCAGACCTATCAGCAGAAACTATGAAAAAAAGGAGAGAGTGGAGTAACACATTCCAAAAATTGAAGGAAAACAATGAAATCCAAGAATATTCTACCTAGCCAAATTATCGATCAAGATCGATGGAGAAGTAAAAGTCTTCCCAGACAAGGAAAAACTCAAAAAATGCGTTATGACAAACCCAGCCTTACAAAAGATCCTCGCCTACTCAGTATGGGCAGAACAACACTCATCAAGCATAAATAAGAGACCATCACATAGAACAACATCACATAGAACAACCTCATCACATAGAACAACCTCACCTCACATAGAACAACAACAAAGAGAAAACAGACCCCAAGATAGCAATGGCTTAAGAATGGAAAGAAGTCAAGAATGATACACACACAAAACACACATTAATGAGAAAGGAAAGTAGGAAAACTATCAACATAAAAGGTACAAAATGACATCACAGAGTCTGCAGATGGAGATAATAACCCTGAATATTAATGACCTGTATTCAGGCATTAAAAGACTGAGACTAGCAGACTGATTTAGAAAACACAACCCATCAATCTGCCACCTACAGGAGCCACATCTCAAGGCTACAGACAAAAATAGGCTGAGAATCATAGGCTGGAGAAGGACCTTCCAAGCAAACAGCAATACAAAAAAAGCAGGGGTTGCAATCCTAATCTTGGATAAAATTGACCTCAAAGTGCAAATCATAAAAAGAGATAAGGAGGGACACTATATAATACTCAAGGGAATCGTAGACAATGAACCACTAAGCATTGTAAACATATATTCCTCGAATGAGAGTCCAGTTCAATACGTCATCCAAACACTCCAAAAGATTAAGAAAGAAATCACAGACTCGACAATTATAGTGGGCGACTTCAACACACCACTCACTGAGAAAGATAGATCACAGGGAAAGAAACTCAAAAAGGAGACGAGAGAGCTGAACTCCACAATTTGACCTGATAGATATTTACAGAGCTTTTCATCCAAATATAAAAAATTTCAAGTCCCCATGGCACATATTCGAAGATAGACCACATGCTGGGGCATAAAGCAAATCTACAAAAATTTAAGCATATTGAAATAATACAGACCTCTCTCTCTGACCACTGTGCCATGAGACTGGAAATCAAAAAAAGGAAGACAAAGAAAATAAGAGAAAATAATTGGAGGATGAATAACTCTATTGCAAAAGGAGTGCGTACTGGTGCAGATCAGAGATGAAATCAGGAAATGTCTAGAAACCAACGAAAATGAGCACACGATGTACCAAACCTTATGGGACACAGCAAAGGCAGTCATCAGAGGAAGTTTCATAGCAATACATGCACACCTGAGAAAGGAAGAGAGGCTCATGATTGATATGCTGGCACAAAATTTACAAAAACTAGAGCAGAATCAGCAGGACAATCCTACTAATAGCAAAAGAAAAGAAATTATAAAAATCAGGGCTGAGATCCAGGAGAGGGAAAATAAGAAAACTATGAAAAAATTAGTATCGCTAAAAGTTGGTTCTTTGAAAGGATAAACAAGATCGATAGACCATTGGCAAACCTAACTGAAGAGAGGAGGGAACAAATCTCCATAGCAAGAATAGGGGATGAAAGAGGGGTCATTACAACGGACCCTAATGAAATCAAAAGGATAGTTACACAGTACTGTGAAGGGTTGTACTCCAATGAATTCAACAATTTGGAAGACATGGACAAATTCCTGGAAAAACAATCCCTCCCTAGACTATCCTCGGTGGACATCAAGAATCTCAACAGACCTATAGCAATAGAAGAAATACAAAAGGTTATCAAGGGATTACCCAAAAAAAAAAAAAAATCCCCTGGACCAGATGGCTACACTGGAGAGTTCTACCAAGCATTCAGGGAAGAACTAACACCAATCCTACACAAACTCTTCCAGAACATAGAAAAAAATGGCAAACTCCTTCTATGAAGCTAGTATAACTCTGAAACCTAAACCGGGCAAGGATCACACAAGAATTGAGAACTGCAGACCAATATCCTTAATGAACATTGATGCAAAAATCCTTAACAAAATATTAACCAACAGAATACAAAAGTATATAAAACAAATAATTCACCATGACCAAGTGGGATTCATACAAGGGATGCAGGGATGGTTCAACATACGAAAGACCATTTGTATTATTCGTCACATTGACATGAAAAACTATAAGAACCACATGATAATATCAATAGAAGCAGAAAAAGCTTTTGACAACATCCAACACCAATTCATGTTTAAGACACTTGCAAAGATAGGAATGGAAGGAAAGTTTCTAAAGACAATACAAGCTATATATGAAAAACCAACAGCCAACGTGGTAGTCAATGGAGAAAAGACTAACACAATCCCACTGAAAAAGGGGACCAGACAAGGATGCCCCTTGTCCCCACTCCTATTTAATATCGTGCTGGAGGTTTTAGCTAACAGCATAAGGCAAAGAAGAGACATCAAAGGTATTCGTCTGGGGAAGGAAGAGGTGAAATTATCGTTATTTGCAGATGATATGATTTTATATATGGAAAATCCCAAAAGTTCCACAAGGGGAGTATTGGAAGCAATAGAGGAGTTTGGCAGAGTGGCAGGATACAAGATCAACAAACAGAAGTCCATCGGAATGTTATACACATCAGATAAGACCACAGAAGAAGAGATCAAAAAGGTGGTACCCTTCACAATAGCCAAACACAAACTGAAATATCTAGGGATACACCTGACTGAAAAAAACAACAAAAGATCTACACAGGGAAAACTATAGAACACTATTACAAGAAACCAAGAGCAACCTCAACAAATGGAAGTATATCCCATGCTCGTGGATTGGAAGACAATATAGTTAAGATGTCAGGTCTGCCAAAAGCACTATATAAGTTTAATGCCATCCCGATACAATTACCATCATCTTTCTTCAAAGAAATGGAAAAACTGTTCACCTAATTCATATGGAGAGGGAAGAAGCCCAGAATTAGCAGAGAACTCCTCAAGAAGGATACCGTGGGAGGGCTTGCTTTACCTGACCTTGGCACATACTGCACAGCCACAGTTCTCAAAATTGCATGTTATTGGTACAATGACAGATACTCAGACCAATGGAAAAGAACCGAAAACCCAGAAATAAAGGCATCAGCATACAGACAGCTGATCTTTGGTAAGGGCCCCAAAAATATCAAATGGGAAGCAGATGCCCTCTTTAACAAGTGGTGCTGGAAAAAATGGATATCCACATGCAGAAAAATGAAGCAAGACCCTTATCTCACTCCATGCACAAGAATAAACTCAAGGTGGATCACAGACCTTGAAGTTAAACCCCAAACTAATAGGCCCATCAATGAGGGAATTGGGACCAAGTTGAGAACTTTGGCGCAGGGAATACACAGGCTATCAGAAAGAGGGAAGGACACACACAGAGAGTAATCCAATTATTCTGATATTTTTCCTTCTCAGCATCAGACATAGCTCTGGGGTCTTCTTCAGCTTCTCTGATGAACTTGTTAGACTTTTTCTCACATTTATTAATTTCTGCTTGTGGTTCTCTGCCTCTTTCATTCGCTGAGCGATGTCTGTGAGTTTGCTATTCGTTTTTGTTATCTCGCCCCTTAGCTATTTCATTTCCCTTTGGTGCATGGCCTTTATCTCCTCTATCATTTCATCCTTTTTTTCTTTTTCTTTAAATTTTTTAACATTTTATTAGGGACTCATACAACTCCTATCACAATCCATACATATACATACATCAATTGTATAAAGCACATCTGTACATTCTTTGCCCTAATCATTTTCTTTTTTTCCTCCTCTTTTCTTTTTTTACATTTTATTAGGGACTCATACAACTCTTATCACAATCCATACATATGCATACATCAATTTTATACAGCTCATCCATACATTTCCTGCCCCAATCATTTTCAAAGCATTTGCTCTCCACTCAAACTCTTTACATCAAGTCCTCTTTTTTCCCCTCCCTGCCCGCTACCCCCTCCCTCATGAGCCCTTGATAATTTATAAATTATTATTTTGTCATATCTTGCCCTATCCGGTGTCTCCATTCACCCCCTTTTCTGATATCCATCCCCCAGGGAGGAGATCACATGTAGATCCTTGTAATCGATTCCCCCTTTCCAACCCACTCCCCCTGTACCCTCCCAGTATCTCCCCTCACATATAATGCTTTCTTCATGTCCTATATGACTCTAAGCAGCATTTTGAAGATTTCTTTTGGTGGGAGGTCAATGTCTTCCTTTTCTGATTACTATTCGGTCCAAGTCGTCCTCTAGCATTGGATTTTATTTCTTGCTTCTTGGTGAAGCTGTGGATTTTGTCAGTTTATTGGAACTAGGTGCCATTATTCTGGGTGTCTCAGAGTCCTGGACTCTCTCCTTGGGAGATTGGTGTTGGTGTTTCAGTATGCTGCCTACAGTACAATGCCTTGAGGGGTTGTGTTTCACCTTTGTCCTGCTGGGGTTTCCCTCTCACCTTGGCCTAGGCTTTGTACTCCTGCCACCTTCAGGTCTCCATAGGGGCTGTTTGCAGCTGTGCATGCTGTGAACCAATGGAAATTGTTGGCCCGAGCACATGGGAGTGTAGTTCGGAGATGGGTAGGGGATTTAGTGATCTGCTCCAGGCTAGGGGAACTTCACACAGGTAGGCGGGTGGGAAGGAGAGCCCACCTCTTCTGTTAGCATGCAGCTCCACTGCTCAAAGCACAGAGAGGGGTGATGATTGCCTAGGGAGAAGACAGAATGCAGTAGGAAAGCCCCTAAGACTTGGGCCCCTAAGCCACAGCTGCACAAGCTTATGCCAGACTTGCATCAATCGCCAGGCAGGCCCAGAGCATCACGATGGGATGGGAAACTGTGTGTGGAGGCGGGGGTCACGGGGAGGGCTGGCTGATGGGTCTGTGAGGAGCACCTAGGTGGGGCACAAATCTCCTGGGGGATGTGGTTCTGGCTGGTAGGTCTGGATGGAGCACTGACGCAGGGCATAGGCCTCCACCAAATTCCTGGCTGGCCTGTGGCGCTGGTTGAGGCAGAACTGGCACCCTGAGTACCACAAAAGTGGCATCTGGTGAGCCTGAGAACACAGGAGCCAACAGGGAGTACAAGCAATGGGGTTGGAGTCAGCTTCTGGCTCAGAGAAGTGCTGTCAGCTATGGCAGGAATTGATCCACAGCCTTGATACCCCTTCTTGGCCTTCAAATCTCCACATTCACCAATCTCCATGGAGCTCTGGGCATGAGCTATGGCAGGAAGTGAGAAACCACAATGTGTTATTTGTTGTGAAGTTCTATCAGCCGAATCTATGAAGCCATACAAACTAAAATGCCATTTTGGTAGCAAGCATCCGAGCTTTGCCGGCAAGGACACCAACTATTTTAGAAGCAAAGCTGATAAACTCAAGAAAGCCAGACTTGACACTGGTGACAAGTATCACAAACAAAACGTAGCAGCTGTTGAAGTTTGATATTTGAATGGCACTCAGAATTACCAGAGCTATAAAACCTCACACCATTGCTAAGGATTTACTTTTGCCAGCAGCCATAGACATTGTTCAAGCTATGATCAGAGACGAATTTGTTACAAAGTTGAGTGTAATTTCCTTATCTAATGACACTGTCCACAGAAGAATAGAGGACATGGCTGCTGATATTCTTGATCGGGTAATCCAGGAAATTAAATCTGCCTCACTTCCAATATTTAGCATCCAGCTTGATGAATCTACAGACATTGCACACTGTTCACAGTTACTGGTTTGCGTGAGGTATACTAATTTTGGCAACTTTAAAGATGAGTTTCTTTTTTGCAAACCTCTTGAAATGACAACCACTGCATGTGATGTATTTGACACAGTTGGTTCATTTCTGAAAGAGCATAAGGTCTCTTGGGAAAGGTTTGTGGTGGCGTTTGCACAGATGGTGCTCCAGCTATGCTAAGATGTTGATCTGGATTTCAATGTTTGGTACTGAATAGGTCACCAAAAGTCACCAGAAATCACTGTATGACCTATTAGCCAATATTAGCAATGAAGACGCTGCCACAAGAGTTACAAGAAGTAATGAAAAGCATCAGTTGCAAAAAGAATCGACTGTTTAAAGTCGAGCACTTTAAACCGTCGATTTTCACAACTATGCAATGATTTTGAAGTGAGATGGTTGTCATGAGGAAAAGTTTTAAAACCTGTTTTTGGGCTTCGTGATGAACTCAAAATGGTTGGGTTTTTTTGTCTCTTTATTTTTTTTAATAGGGAAATGTCATAGGTTTTGAAGAAAAGGCACAGTAGAAGATTAGAAGTGAATTTAGAAAAAGAAAAAAATTTTTAATCATTTTATTGGGGGCTCGTACAACCCTTACGGCAATCCATACATATATCCTTTGTATAAAACACAATTGTACATTTGTTGCCACCATCATTCTTAAAAATATTTGCTTTCTACTTGAGCCCTTGGCATAAGCTCCTCAGTTTTCCCCTCCCTACTCTCTGCCCCCTACCCCATGAACCCTTGATAAATTATACATTATTATTATTTTGTCATATCTTTCACTGTCCGACGTCTCCCTTCACCCACTTCTCTGCTGTCCATCCTAGGGAGGAGGTTATATGTAGATCCTTATAATCTCTCTCTATCACCTTCTCTCCACCCTCCTGGTATCACCACTCTCATCACTGGTCCTGAGGAGTTCATCTTTCCTGGGTTCCCTGTGTTTCCAGTTCCTATCTGTACCAGTGTACATCCTGCAGTCCAGCTGGATTTGTAAGGTAGAACTGGGATCATGATAATGGAGGGGAGGAAATATTCAAGAACTAGGGGAAAATTGTATGTTCCATCATTGATACACTGCATTCTGACTGTCTCATCTCCTCCCCATGGGTCTTCTGCAAGGGTATGTCAGCTTTCTTCACCACATTTGCTTATGCACCAGCTTTGTCTTCAGCAATCGTGTCAGGACAGGCTGGCGTGCTTCCTCCATGTGGTCAAAATGTTTTTTAAGCAGAAAGCAAAACCACAGTTTGAAGCATTTTTCAGCGATAAAACTGAACTGCAGAAAATATCTTACTTGGTTGACATCTTTGCCATCTTGTATGGGTTAAATTTATCATTACAAGGACTAAATGCAACTTGCCTCGATTTGTCAGAAAAGATCCAACTATTACAAATCAAGCTTCAGTCTTGGCAAAACGAAAAATTGGATGAAAATCAAATTTACATGTTACCTACCTTATCTGCTTTCTTTGAGAAACATTGCATTGAACCAGACAAAAGGATTATGATGATAATTTCTGTGAAAGAGCACTTCCACATGCTTGCAGATGAAATTTCATCATACTTTCCAAATCTACCTGACACCCCATTTGCACTTGCCAGAAACCCATTCACAGTCAAAGTTGAAGATATTCCTGGGACAGCACTGGAGGAGTTCATTGAACTTATTAACAGCGATGCAGCAAGAACTGATTTATCTACAATGCCAATTACAAAATTCTGGATCAAGTGTTTGCAGCCATATCCTGTTCTGTCTGAGACTGTGTTGCACCTTCTTCTTCCATTTCCAACAATATATCTTTGCGAAGCAGGGTTTTCCAGCTCATTGGTTGTCAAGTCTAAATACAGAAGTGGACTTGTTGTGGAAGATGGTCTTCGCTGTGCTCTTGCAAAGACTGCCCGAGAATGTCTGATCTGGTGAGAAAGAAGCCATCTCAATCTTCTCACTGATGTTGCAAAATGTAGCAATGTACTTTACTGGTGTTTACTGTTTATCCATGCGACACCATGCTTCAAGACAAAATTTCATTTATTTGTAATTAGAAATAAGTATTTCACAATTTAAAATTACATATTGTTTTGTGATTAATCACTATGCTTTAATTATGTTGAATTTGTAACAATGAAAATACATTCTGCATATCCAATATTTACATTATGATTCATAACAGTGCAAAATTACAGTTATGAAGTAGCAAAGAAAATAATTTTATAGTTGGGGGTCATCACAACATGAGGAACTGTATTAAAGGGTCATGGCATTAGGAAGGTTGAGAACCATTGCCTTAGAGGCAAAGATGGCAAGAGTTCATCTTACATAATTTGGACATACTGTCAGACCACTCCTTGGAGAAGGACAACATTTTTGGTAAAGTGGAGGGGCAGCAAAGGAGTGGAAGCGCCTCAATGAGATGGATTAACACAGTGGCTTCAATACGGACTGAGACACGGGAATCATTGTGAGGATGATGCACAACAATGTAGTATTTCATTCTGTTGGGCATAGAGTTGCTATGAATTGCAGCCGACTGGATGGTACTTTACAAAACAAACAATAATCTTTACTGAGCAGATTACTTTGCCCTGGGAATAGCTGAGTAGATTCTAACAGTAAATAAACAGAAAAGATTGAATAAATAATGGAGAAAAACTCTGAGCTATGCATCAACAAATGGTACTGAATATATCTCTCAGACATAAATTTTAGTTTGCAAAGTTGCCCAAATTGTGAGTTTCTAATTCTTGCAAAAATTATAAACTTAATCATGTTATGTTTTTAACTGAAGTGTCCTATTGATACACTGCTTAAGTGTTTGGCTACTAATCAAAGGGTCCCTGGGAGAAAATTGAATTGGCTAGTTCTACTCTGTCCTACAGGTTTCTAAGAGTAAGACTCCACTCAACAGTGCACAACAAAAACACAGGCTTTTAAATTTTAGGAATAGGTGTTTTGAAATCCACTGATAGGTAATATATGCAATGGATCACGTTCAGTGTGAAAAGCAAGTGAGAGACTGTGGTCAGAGAGACTTAAAGCACTCTGCAAAGAAACCTTGTTAACTTCCCAGGAATATGAGGGTTTGGGTTTTTTTTAACATTTGCTGTTCACTTTCTGCACTGAGAATTAATTTTGCTCCAACCTTCCTTGGTTAAAGAATTTTATTTATTTCCTTGGCGTTAGGTCTGACCAAAGTTCGCATCAATTTCATGTTACTAGATCTTCTCAGAGTCCTGACTGTCAGGCTGTCTGTGGGAGTTATACAGAAATAAGTTGCGGTGTATTAACTAGATGTTTATTTATATATCCTTTGTGGGTTCTGGGAGTGTTGAGAGCTTTTTAGAAACGTCTGGAGATAGTACCCTGCCCTTGCCTATGTTCACTTTTGAAACAAAGCAGATGTGGAATAATTAGTTGTTAGGTCCATATTTTTTAAAGACATGAGTGATGGTTTTTAAATGTAGAAAACAGATATGTTTTACTATGGTAAGACAGGTGCTGTAACTGGAGCAAGCACAGACATTGTGAGGAGAGAAACTGGGAGTAAATGGATCTTAACATTGCATATAAATCCACCAATTGGAAAAGGATGCTGGGACAGACTTAGGGAAGACAGGGGAACATTGTCATCATTGTTGGGTGCCATAGAGTCGGTTCCGACCCATAGCAACCCTATGCAAAACAGAACAAAATGCTGCCGTGTCCTGTACCATTCTCACAATGGTTCCTATGCCTGAGTCCATTGATGCAGCGTGTCAATCCATCTTTCCCTGCCCTTCCACTTCACCAAGTATTATGTCCTTCTCCAGGGACTAGTCTCTCCTGACAATTTGCCTGAAGTATGTAAGGGAAGTCTTGCCATTCTGGCCTCTAAAGAGCACTTTATTTCTTTCATATTGCTGTGATGCTGGAAGATACCGGCATTTCAAATGCCAGCAGGGTCCACCAAAGTGAATAGGTTTAAGCGGAGCTTCCAGACTAAGACCGACAACGAAGAAGAACTGGACGCCCCCTAAAGAGGAAGGAGCCACTGAAAACAGTAAGCGTAGTTTCTAAACCTTGCCAGATACTAAAGGCGTAATGAATGGACATACAACATTTTCAGAGTATCATCAGAAAATCTTCATGATATGGGAAGTCTGTGAAATATTTTTCCAATCCACTTTACTTCCTATAAAGTTGCTCCCTTTGGAGACACGAGGGTCTGGGCTGAAGGAAGCTCCTACACTTATTAGGGGTACATTAGTATGCAGATTTTGCATCTTCTACTAACCTCCTTTCACTCTTTGGTGACATGTAAATTTTTCTTGTTTTTAACCCCTCCCCTCCTTCCTTCTCTATCTTTTCCCCCTTCTTTTCCTCCAGTACCTGCTCCTACTCCACAGCCTTCAAAATAGACTTGTTTAGTTGTGAAAATAATTTTATTCATTTTTTCTTTAGAATATTGAGGTCAAGTAATATTTGTCTTTATGAGATTGTCTAACTTTGCTGAGCACAATGTCTTCCAAATTCACTTGGTATTTATCAATCTCATTATTGTTTTTAAGAGATCCATAATATTCCATTATATGTATGTATCTGAGATTATTTACCCATTCCTCCACAGATGGATTATTTGGTTATTTCCATCTTTTTGCTATTGTAGATACTGCTGCTACTAATATATGTGTGTTTATATCTGTTTTTATTTTATTTCTTTGGGGTTTTATTAGAACTTAAATTCTGTGTACTCTATTTTCAAAAGGCTATGAGATGGCAGTGTCGTTCTTGCATTAGATGCCATCAATGCAGCTCCAACTGCAGAAAGTCTATGCATAACAGAACAAAACACTGTGTGGTCCTGCACCATCTTTACCATTGTTCTAATTGCAAAGATGATGTGCCTGAGCCCATCATTGCAGCCATTGTCAATCCATCTTGTTGAGGGCTTCCCTGTTTTTTTCACTACCCCTTCACTTTACCAAGCATGATGGCCTTCTTTAGTGACTGGTCTCTCCTGACAATATGCCTAACATATGTAAGATGTCTTGCCCTCCCTGCCTCTATGGGCCACTCTCACCATACTTCTTCTAAAATAGAACTGTTTACTCTTTAACAGTTCAGTATCCTTTCAATATTCTTCTCCAGCAACATAATTCAAATGCATCAGTTCTTCTTTGATCTTCCTTATGTAATGCCCAACTTTCACATGCATATGATACAATGAAGAATAGCATGCCTTGGGCACACCTTAGTTCTCAAAATAACATATCTGTTTTTCAATACTCTAAAGATGTCTTCTACAGCAAATTTATCTTTTGATCCCTTGACTGTGGCATTCATGAGAATTGATAATGGAGCCAAGCAACACAAAATTCTTGACAACTTAAACCTTTTCTTGTCATTGTTTTGATTTGTATTTCTTACTCTCTCTTTTTTAAATTAAAAGATTATTTTATTGGGGGCTCTTACAGCTCTTATAAAAATCCATACATCAATTGTATTAAGCTTATTTGAGCATAAGTTGCCATCACTATTTTATAAACATTTACTTTCTATTTGAGCCCTTGGTATCAGCTTCTCTTTTTTCCCTCCCTAGCCCTCTCCCACCCTTGTGACTCCATTATAAATTATAAATTATTGTTATTATCATATCTTACACCAATCATTGTCTCCCTTCCCCCACTTTTTCTGTTGTTTATTCCCCTGGGTGCATGTGTCAATTACCTGTGTAGATGCTTAGGTCTAGCCCACAGTGAAAGGCAGGATTAGGTTCATGATAGTAGGGCACCCCCTCAGGGAACCATAGGAATAGTGTGTGTTTCATTGGTGCTATACTCACTCTGGTTGACTCATCCCTTCCTTGCCACCCTTCTGTGAGGGGATGTTGTATTGTCTACAGATGGTTTTTGAGTTTAAGCTCTGACCCCCCTCATTCTCAACAATATGGGGATTGTTTGTTTCTTTGGGGTCTTCTGAATTCTGTTACCAGGATCCCATCAGCACCTCATGATCTCACAGGCTGGTGTGTTTCTTCCATGTGAGCTTGTTGCTTCTCTGATAGAAGGTCGCTTGTTTATCTTCAAGATTTTAAGACCCAAGAGGCTATATCTTTTGATAGCTGGGCACCATCTGCTTTCTTCACCATATTTGCTTAGGCACCTATTTTGTCTTCAGTGATTGTGCTGGGAGGGTGAGCATCACACAATGCCAGGTTGTTTGAGCAAAACATTCTTGCATTGAGCAGGGCTGGAGCAGAGGCCCAAAGTCCATCCATTTCCTCGGTATCACCATATAAACATATGTACATAGGCCAATACCTGTCTTTTTAGGAATTAATGTATTTACATTTGTACACACCTATGTTTATACCTCTATCCATAGTTTTGCTTCCTAGATCTTTCTTCTGTTTCTTTTTACCCTCCTCCTGCCCCACCAGCACACTTGCCCTTCTTCTGCCTCTTAGTATTTCTCTTATAGTTAATGATCATGAACAATTTCTTCATCTAATTGTTGATCACATGGATGTCATCATTTGTGCATTGTCTATTTATGTTTTCTGCCCATTTCTGATTGGATTATTTGTGTGTTTTTTATTTGTTTTGCAGTTTTCTATATATTTTCTACATTAGTCCTTTGAATCTGATATGTCATTGCCAATTTCCACCCTAATTTGTGAGTGCTCTTTTTATTTTTTGGATAAAGATTTTTGATGTACATAAGTGTCAAGTTTTAGGAGGTCCGAGTCATCTATTTTGTCTTCCATGGTGTGCATATTTTCATTATGTTTTGTAGTGTGAGGAATGCCCCTTCTATTCAAATTTTATTAAGTGGTTTTATCATAAATGAATGCTGAATTATATTGAATGCCTTTTCTGTGTCAATTAACATGATCAAATGATTCTTTTTAATTTATGTGGTGGATTGCATTTATTGTTTTTCTAACATTGAACCATCTTTGTGCACTTGGCATAAAACCCACTTGATTATGATTTCTTAAATATTTTTTTGAATTCTATTAGCTAGAATTTTGTTGAAAATTTTCATCTCTATGTTCATAAGGGCTGTTGTAAACTGAGGGATTGGATGAGAATGTAATGTTGCTAAACCCTCTGTGCTCATAATTACGGGTCTGGTAAACCAACTCCAGTTAGCAAAGATCCTCGCTGTTATGCATATAAATAAAAATTAATACACATTCATTCTCATGACTGAACACAGTCCCTCCAATAACCCCCCACCATAAAGGAATTATCATAAAGGAGCTACCATACAAGATAATCATTCCTAAACAACAAGTGTTCGAGGGGGTGTGGTGAGACAGGAGCTCTCATCCACTGCTGGTGGTCTTGTAGATACATATACCCACTGTAGAAAGCTGTCTTGAGATACCCAAACAAATGAAAACCGAGTTATCTTACAATCTAGCAATCCCCCTAGTGGGCATATACCCAGAAGAAGTAAGAAACAGACCACAACCAGACATCTGCACTACAATGTTCATAGCAGCACAATTCAAAAATCACAAAAATTGGAAAAACCTAGATTTCCATCGATAGATGAATGGATTAAAACACTGTGGTATATACACACAAGGTAGTACTATTCATCCCTAAAAAACAGTGGTGAAAACATAAAACATATCATCTCCTGGAAAGAGTTAGAGGAAATTATGCTAAGTGTAGTTAGCCAAGCACAAAAGGACAAGTGCACCATGAGTCCACTGAGGTAAGCTCATACAGCACAACAGTATAGCAGAAAATGCACATATTGCATAATCTCTGGGCTAAGGACCAGATATTCTGGCAGGGGTCAGAGCAAATCCAAGGATTCACGTGGCATCAAAAGTATAAAGAAGAAGAAGAAGAAAAAGTGCAGATAGCACTGGGGCTGAAAGACATCTTTTCCTCTTCCTTCATGTCTTTAAGACCCACAAAGGGAGGAGGGAAGAAAGAATTTAGCACAAGAGGAGCAGGACATTAATAGAGAAGGTATTTCTTATGTCTTCACAGGAAGAGGAGAGAGAGAGCTGACCTCATTCAAGGACACTAATTCTTGTGGGCAACGTACCTGCATGAAGCAGCCCATTAACAGAGAGGACTTCAAGTACAGCTCCAGCTTGAGTTATGACATGCCCCTCACTAGAAGACAGCAATACAGAGGACAGTACTGAAGATACAGTCTGGGAACGTGTCTCATCTGACCAGTTCACGTGGGAACAAACTAAGAGGGGAAGAGAAAAAGAGAGTTAGCCACGTTCTGGCACACCATGCCCTGAGGGTGATGTTTCTGTTTGGAGCAGTGAGCTCACAGTGAGGACAGCAGAGCAAGGCTCAGCTTGAGACATGAGTTCTACACTCTAGATCACAGCACTATGGAGTATAGAGGACAGATACAGTGACTTCTCCTCATGGGGGAAAACCAAGAGGGGAGTACAACAGATCGGCGGTGGGAACAAAAACATAAAGTCCCAGAGGAATCTGAAAGTAGAAGTCTGACACAGGGGCCAGCACTTGGCACCTCTTCTGAACTGGTGGGGGGATATTCACAAAGGTCAGCAGTTAGACCTAGAACTATTTATGTGTCGTGTTGTGTTGTTTTTTTCTTTCTTGCTCGTTTCTTTCCTTTTTTTTTTAATGTCTACCTATACAAGATAAACAGGGCAAGTAATCTCAAGGAGATAGCAACAGGACCAACAGTTCTGGGGGGCCATGAGAGAGGGGGTTATGGGGGGCGGGGAACGGTGAGCCAATAAAACAGTGAAAAGGGAAGAATAACAAGGGGTCTAAAATCAATCATGATGAGGATATATGGTTCCGGGTGGTGTTTGATCAATTGAATTGAGATATACATTATAAGAATTACTGAGAGGTGAATGATGGGTGAACACGATAGTGGGGCAGGAGAAAAGAAAAAGGAAAAAGAGAAAACTATGAGGGTGTAAATGTTATATATATAGGCTGTGGTAGTTACATAATCTGGTGTCAGTTTGGAAGCTGAGAGGATTAAGAGTGAAGGGGCAGAGTCTAGTCTGTCAATCAGGATATATGAGGCCTCTATGTGGGCATGGCCTTCTTCTGAAGACATTCTCTCTCTGCTCACTCCCTGAGAGATGCTCTACTGACAAGACACATGGTACTGTGCTGATAAACCCTGTACCCTGGGAACTAGAGGAGCCATGTAGAGACCCAGCCAACGCTGAGATGCTTCTACCACCACTGGATTCATACAATTTTGAAACCACTGGCCTGGTTGCTGGCTACGGAGAGCGGTTGCTGTGTACCAATGACTATATCCTTACTGTTTACTGATCCTGACTTGTAACCTATTGTGAGTGTTGTCTGTGAGTTCTATGTGGCCACTGCAGCACATTTTCAAACCCCAAACAGAAGCAGAGTGTCATGGGAGAAATTATTTGAATCAGGGTAGATAAAGATGTATGGAGACTCAAAGCTCATTGGTAGCCAACCAGAGACCCCCCTTACTGAAGGGTTGTGGGGAGGACATGAGCTAGTCAGGGTGCAGGGTAGCAACGATGAAACATATAACTTTCCTCTAGTTCCTAAATGCTTCCTTCCCCAGCCCCCACTCTCATGATCCCAATTCTACCTTACAAATCTGGCTAGACCAGAGGATGTACATAGGTACAGATAGCAACTGGAAACATAGGGAATCCAGGAGAGATGACTCTTTCAGGACCAGTGGTGAGAGTGGCGATGCCTGGAGGGTGGAGAGAATGTGGGGTAGAAAGGGGGAACTGATTACAAGAATCTACATATAGCCTCCTCCCTGGGGGAGGGACAGCAGAGAAGAAGGTGGGTGGAGACATTGGAGAGTGTAACATATGACAAAATAATAATAATTTATGAATGATGAAAGATTCATGAGGTAGTGGGGAGGGGAGAAGGAGGGGGGAAATGAGCAGCAGATATTAAGGGCTCAAGCAGAAGGCAAATGTTTTGAGAATGATGATGGCAACAAATGTACATATGTTCTTGATACAATGGATGTATATATGGATTGTGATAAGAATTGTACGAGCCCCAATAAAATGATTAAATAAATAAATAAAAGAAGTGTGGCACAAGGAGATATGCCAGACTCCTGCATCTTGGCAATAGGGAAGCCACGGAATTCAGATATGGCCTCCCATGCTAGTTACAGCAACATCTTTATCTGTGTTATCCAAAATTACAAACATGGTAGAGAAAAAAAATATATATATAGAACTATAAAACTCGTCTTCCAACCCTGACTATAGAATAATTTTTCAAATACTTTTTTTTCAAGAATATGAGGTAAATCAAGCAAATTAGAATTGTGGTTATGTAATTTTCCTGAGGGGAATGTCCAAGGGTTATAGCAGACTGGGATTTTTAGATGCTTCTGCCAAAGCACTGTAAGTCAGAAGAGTGAGAAAGAGAGCTCAGGAGCAGAGGCACTAGGCTGGTATTTGTAAGGATTAGAAAGAAGAATGACAGGACAAGCCCTTGAAGAGGGTCAGTAGCCTTTCAACCTAAAAATTCCACATCTCTTCAGCACAGATGTGAACCAGGTGTCATGAAAATAACCCTCTACTAGTCAAACTCTAAGAGGACCTGGGGATGGCAGGTAGCTAAACGTTCCCTGCACAATCTCCTGACTCCCTCTTTCCTCTCAATATAGGGCATAGTGGTTATATATTGAGCTGCTAACTGCAAGTAGAGCAGTTCAAAACTACCAGCATCTCCTGGAGAGAAACATGTGGCTTTCTAGTCCTATAAAGAGTTACAGTCTCAGAAACTCAAAGGGGAAGTCCGACCCTGTCCTATCAAGTTGCTATGAATCAGAATTAACTCAATGGCAGTGAGTTTGGTTTGGGGATTATAGAAGAAAGAGCAATGAACTTCAGCTTCTTAAAAGCTTCTGGAAAAAAGCTCAGCCTGGACACAGGACAGCTCTGGAGAGTAGGGCAACATTGATAGATTGGAATGTGGTTTGGGCAGCTGATGGCACAGTTTTGCAAAGAGTAATGTCTCCATATCTGTTCAGGGTCCTCCTATGACAGTTTAAAAATGTGTCCCTCTGTTAGGCTGGAGAGACTAGATAAACAAATTCAGTGGCACTCATATGTGTAAGAGAGAATTTTATATCAAGAAGTAATTATTATACATCAAGTGAACATCCCAGCCCAGTCCAGATCAATTCCACAAGTCCAATACTAGTGTGTCTGATACTAGTCCGTAAGTTCCTCTTTAGACTCAAGCAGCCACATGCAATGATTTAGAATTCAGGACAATCACTGGCCAATGGGTGCAAAACTGTGTGAATCCAATGGTGGTGGCTGCATTACAGGGCTCACAGCCCCCAGGGTCATCCAGCTGGAAGGTGAAGGCAGAGAGAAAGCAGGGACATTCCCAGGACCCTTTTTCTGAGAAAACCATACCCACAAGGAGTCACCATCAGACTGTGACCTGATTGACGAGCTAAAATCCACCCCTACTCTTTTATATATCAAGTTGACATGAAGTTATGTAACTAGCACAGTTCCCAAATTCTGTGACATTTTTTCCATCAAGATATATGGTCTTTGCACCGGTCCCTCGAAGCTTGATAGTTTTGATTACTTCTACAGAATCTTGAGAAAAATTTGAGGTCACCACAAAAGCATGACTCATATATAAATACTGGATAGAACCATGTTTTCTCATACAGAAAAAAGAGAGCAAGGTTCAACAGTGGGCACTGTCCCCCATGGCATTAAATACCTTCTCTTAGATGATACAGAGTAGATTTCTACCTGCACCCCTTTCTGCTGAGAACAGGTGCAGTACTGGGGGCTGACCAGGTGGTATATGAAACCACATGCACAAGGAAAACCAAAGGATTCTTGTTAAGCCTATAACAGGGAAGGCATCCAATCAGGAAGACAAAACCAGAGGGAGGCTCAAATTCAAGTTTGAATCAAAGAAGAGTCCAGGCCCAAGACTTCTTAGGTGGCCTGGGTGGGAAGCACAGGATCTGTGGCACACTGTCCTCTCAACAGAATATGGTAGAAGATTTGTCACTTTTGAAGCAACATCCTAAAAAGTATGCAGCTTCCCTTTGGTCTCTTGGAATGAACTCTCAGGATTCTTATCTCAGATTCTGCCTCTCAGAATAAAGCTGCCAGATTATAAGAAGTCCAAACACCAAGACACCTTATACAGGTTCTTAAATGGATAGTTTGTTGAACTCAGCTTTTGGATCATCCCACCCCAGATGTTGCATATGAGAATGAGGAGCATCCACAAGTCAACAGAGATCACTCATTTCAATGTATCTTATCTGAAGTTGTGAGCTACAGAATCTAAAAGCGTAATAAAATTATGCTCATTTTATACCCTTGAGTGTGGGGATGTTTGGTAAATAGCAAAATGTAACCAATGCACAGCTCAAATATTTTGGGTAATCTGCGTCGAGGCTGGACTCCCTGGCTGGCATATATGGTAATTTACTCGGCAGCTAACTGAAAGTCTGTATGCTCAAGTCTACCCAGAAGCTTTTCAGAAAAAGGTCTGGTAATTATAAGCAAGCAGTTATGGGAGCCTGAGAAGCACAATTCTACTATTACTCATTTTCCATTTGGATACCTAAACCATGCAATCTGTCTGATTCCAAATGGCAAGTTAGAGCACAGCTATGCTCTGGAAGAAATAATAATAAAAATGAAGAAAACATACTGTACATAGTTGGAGATGATTTTGCATTCACTAGAAATTAGATATTGCTTTGATAATCACAGGAAACCTTACTTGGTTTATTTTAAAAAGAAAAAAAGGTACTTCTAGTAAAATGACCAACTAAGCAAAAAGCTTCCAGAACAAAGAAACAAGGCCCCAATTAAGTATAAATAATGATTGTCTATGAATCCTGAGCTTCAGGGGAAAGATTAGAGAAGTGGATGGAATCCCAAATAAGATAAGAAGTTGAAATAAAGCATCAAACAAGGTGACAAATGGAACAGGTGAATTCTCAGCTGGCCTGACCAAACTTAACCATTTTGGACTTTTGCAGGCAGCATGCAATTGGGATAGTAACCTGATAATCGGCTCCATTCACCCAGAATCACACAAGCAACTACATCAATTACTAGAGATCAGAATGCAACTATTCCAACACAGCCCAGCCAAACCTTCACCTCCTGTAACCCCAGTTACTTCTCAAGGGCAATGCACCATCTAACCAATGATAGATGGCAGCCAGCACCATCCCAACTTGCCCTCAGCTGCACTACATAAACAACAGAAAACTGTACACACACAAGAGACAGATGGTGAGTGCTGAAGCAGACACCCATATATATGCTCACTATCAAATAGTCCATTAAGACTCATCGTGACCCTGTAAGACAGGGTATAACTACCCCTTTGGGTTTCCAAGACTGTAACTTTTCAAATATAGAATGCCTTGTCTTTCTCCCAAAAAGTGACAAGCATTGTGTGGCAACCTGGAAACATCCCAGGCTGGACGGCACAACCCACCCAGGGTATACTGGGGACTATCCAACCTGCCCTTACCCCGCCATGCTGGAGAATACACCTAAGCATTTGTGTGTGTGAGATGGGGTGTGTGAGAGTACTGTCATGCTGTGGGAGGCAGCTGACTCTGTGGGAACCAGGTGCATGCCTTCCGTAGATGGACCCCCTTGATGGAAGGCCCATACAGGGGGGAATGCTGGGAGGCAGGTAGAGCATGGTGAGAGTACAATCATCAATTAAAAACAAATACTATTACATCACAATAGCTCAGATACATCAAAGTTCACACAAAGAAATAAAACAATGTGGCTGAACCAAGTGACCAATACAAAACCAGAAAACTTTCCTGAAGAAGAAATGCCATCAGAACTACTTGGAGAGGAATTCAAAAGAATGATATTTAGGTTCGTTGAACAGATTTTAAGAAAGTTGAGGAAACCACAGACAATACAAGGAAAGCACAGCCAAAACCCAAAAATAAAGCAAAACACTATATGAGAGCTTTATCTGAGGCTGCTGTCTCAGAAGCAGGAACTGTCATATTCCGTGCCTCACCATAGCCATCATTAAAGACTATTCAGGCCACTAAAAACAAAACAAAACTATCTCCACGGAGAAAGCAGAATCAGACTTCAACCCATTGCTCCAAGATGTGAAGGCAACAAACCTGCATGAAGCAGGGGACCAGTCGAGTACTGAGTGGCCAGCCCCAATCCCAGCAATGTGGACAGCCGCCCCTCCTCGCAGAAGAATTCACTTCAGAGGACAGTACTGAGGCTCCAGCTCAGGGAGAGGGACAGGTCTGATCAGAGCACAGGGAGCAAATGAAGGGGGAGGAAGAGAGAGTGGAGCACATCCTGGCCCACTAAGCCTTGAGAATAAAATCCCTGTTCAGAGCAGCCAATGCACAGAGAGGACCATATGGCCAGCCCCACTAGGAGACACACCATCCCTCACTGACCCATAGCCCTACAGGGGACAACACTGGAGACACAGTGTGGGAATTGCACCCAATCTGATCCCATCACATGAGGCAAAACACTAAGGGTATGCAACAGAATAGCAAGGGGAGCAAAGCAAGGAATCTGAAGGAAGTGGCAAAAATAAACATTAGGGCCAGTGTGTGGCACCCCATCAGAAAACACTCCTAAAGGGAAACAAACAGACCTCGAACTATTTAAAGGTTTTTCATTTTTTTCATCATTGGCTTTTTTGTTGTTGTCACTGTTTTGTTTTCTTTTGTCGCTTTGTTTTGCTCTGTTTGGGTTTTTTCTGTATATCATTATCTCTGCAGGTCTATCTAGAGACGATAGACTGGATAAACAATCTGGAGGAGAAAACAATGGAACTGATGGTTCCGGGGGAACATCCAAAGTCAGTGGCAAGGAGGGTGTAAGAGGCCTGGTAGGGATTGATAAAGGGAAATGCAACTGAGAGGAATTATTGAAACCCCAATGAAGGCTGAGCATGATAGTGGGACAAAAGGAGAGTAAAAGGAAATAGAGGAAAGAGCTAGGAGGCAAGGGGTATTTATAGAGGTTTAAATACAGGCATGTACATATGTAAATATATTTATATATGATGATGGGGAAATAGATATATGCACATATATTTATTGGTTTATTATTAAGGAAGCAGATGGACATTGGACCTCCACTCAAGTACTCCCTCAATGCAAGAACACTTTGTTCTACTGAACTGGCACTCCATGATGCTCACTCACCTTCCCAAGCACTCCATGATGCTCACTCACCTTCCCAACACAATCGCTGAAGACAAAGCGGGTACACATGCAGATGTGGTGAAGAAAGCTGATGGTGCCCAGCTATCAAAAGATATAGAGTCTGTGGTCTTAAAGGCTTGAAGGTAAACAAGTGGTCATCTATCTGAGAAGCAACAAACCCCACATGGAAGAAGCACACCAGCCTGTGTGATCACAAGGTGTCAAAGGGATCGTGTATCAGGCATCAAAGAACAAAAAATCATATCATTGTGAATGAGTGGGAGTGCAGATTGGGGACCCAAAGTCCATCTATAGGCAACTGGACATCCTCTTACAGAAGGGCCGAGCAGAGGAGACGAGCCAGTCAGGGTTCAGTGTAGCAACAATGAAATATACAACTTTCCTCTAGTTCTTAAATGCCCTCCTCTGACCCCCCAACCACCATGATCCTAATTCTACCTTACAAATCTGACTAGACCAGAGGATGTAGACTGGTACAGATAGGAACTAGAAACACAGGGAATCCATGAGAGATTGTTCCTTCAGGACCAGTGGTGAGAGTGGCAATACCAGGAGGGTAGAGGAAAGGTGGGATAGAAAGGAGGAACCGATTATAATGATCTACATATAACCCCCTCCCTGGGGGACGGACAACAGAAAAGTGGGTAAAGGGAGACATCAGACAATGTAAGACATGACAAAATAATAATAATTTCTAAATTATCAAGGGTTCATAAGGGAGGGGGGGGTGTGTGGAGAGGGGTGGGCGAATGAGGAGCTGATATCAAGGGCTCAAGAAGAAAGCAAATGTTTTGAGAATGATGATGGCAACAAATTGTTCAAATGTGCTTGACACAATAGATATATGTATGGATTGATAAGAGTTGTATGAGCCCCCATTAAAATGATTTTTAGAAACACAAACAAGAAACAAATACTCTATCAAGCATAACTTGCAACACAAACACAAGACTACCAACTACATGTCTGGTTTTTGTTATTGTTGTTAGGTGCCATCAAGTTGATTCTGACCCAAAATGACCCTATGCACAACTGAGGGGTCCTGAGCAAATCTTCACAATTGTTCCTATGCTTGAGCACATTGTTACAGTCACTGGGTCAATCTATCTTACTGAGGGCCTTCCTCCCCTACCTGCTCCTCTACTTTATCAAACATGATGTCCTTCTCCTGGGACTAGTTTCCCTTCCAACATGTTCAATATACTTAAGACAAAGTTTTACCATATATCCTTGCATCTAAGGAGCACTTCTTTCAAGACAGATTTATTTGTCCTTTTAAGAGTCCATGGCACTGTCAATATTCTTCTTCAGCACACAATTCAAATATATCTATTCTTCTTTTGTTTCCTTTATTCAATTTCCAATTTTCACATGCATATGAGGCAATTCAAAAATACCCAGGGTCAGGTGGAACTTAGTCCTCAAAGTAATATGCTTGCTTTTCAGTATTCTAATGAGCTTTTCTGCATTAGATCCACCTAATGAGCACATCTTTTGATTTCTTAACTGCTGTTTCCATGAGCATTGATTGTGGAGCCAAGCAAGAAAAAATCATTGTGGAGCCAAAATAATTGACAACCTCAATCTTTCCTCCATTAATAATAATGTTATCAATTAGTGCAGTTGTAAGGATTTTTGGTCTTCTTTACACTGAGTTGTAATCCATCCCGAAGGCTACAATCCTTGATCTTCATCAGCAAATGCTTCAAGTCCTTCTCACTTTCAGGAAGCAAGGTTGTGCCATCTGTGTATAACAGGTTGTTAATGTCTTCCTCCAATCCTGATGGCACATTCTTCTTCATAGAAGCCAGCTTCCCTGATGATTTGCTCCGCATACAGACTAAGTGTGGTGAAAGGATATAACTCTGATGCACACCTTTCCTGATAAGAATTGTTTTCCTGATTTTAAACAATCCAGCATTTCCCTTGTTGTGTTCACACAACTGCCTCTTGATTAATGTTCAAGTTCCACATAAACACAACGAAGTGTTCTGGAATTCCCATTCTTCCCAATGTTATCCATAGTTTGTTCTGGATACACAGCAAAATAATGTTGTGTTGACTAATGAAACATAGGTAAACACCTTTCTGGTATTCTCTGCTTTGAATCAAGATCCATCTGACATCTGGAAAGATATCCCTTCTTCCACGTCCTGTTCTGAACTGACAGCTGTCAGTGTATTGCTGCAAACATTGTTGCATGATCATCAGAAGAATTTTACTTGCTAGTGATATCAGTAATATTATTCTATAACAGCAGTGCTCAACCTGTGGGTCACTACCCCTTTGGGGGTTGAACGACCCTTTCACAGGGTCACCTGATTCATAACAGTAGCAAAATTACACTTATGAAGTAGCAATGAAAATAATTTTATGGTTGGGGTCACCACAACATGAGGAACTGTATGAAAGGGTTGCAGCATTAGGAAGGTTGAGAACCACTGTTCTATAATGTGAGCATACTGTTAGGTCACCTATAAATGGGTATAAATGTGGATCTCTTCCAGTCAGTTGGCCTAGATGCTGCCTTCCAAATTTCCTGGCATAGGCAAGTGAGTACTTCCAGTGCTTCATGAGCTAGTAGAACATTTTCAATTGTTATATCCTCGATTCCTAGAGCTTTGTTTGGTCTAATGCTTTCAGTGCAACTCAAACTTCTTTCTTCAGCGCCTTTGGTCCTTGCTCATATGCTACCTGCTGAAATGATAGATTGTTGACTCTCTTTTTTGGTACAGGGACTCTGTGTATATTTTTGCAAATTCTTTCAATGATTCCTGCATCATTCAATAGTTTGCTGTAGAATTTTTTTCAACACTGCAACTCCATTTTTCCAACTACTGTTTCTTTCTCTTTGTTTCCAACTTTTGCATTCCAACCTCTAATCATTATCTATGCATCTTGATGGTATATTTGATCAATCTTTGACTGAAGTTGTTTGTAGAATTCTTCAATTTATTCATCATTAACTTTTGTGGTAGTACATAAGTTTGAATAATGGAGAGAAGATATGAACAAACATTTCATGAAAAATGACATTCATGCAGCCTATGAACACATGAAAAAATGTTTGAGATCATTAACCATTAGCAAGATTAGATATCATCAAAACAATGAGATATCATTTCACCTCAGAATTAATAGCAAAGTTAAAAAAACAGAAACAGAAAATAGCAAATGCTGGTGAGCGTGTGGAGAGATATGCTCATACATTGCTGTGGACTGTAAAATGGAGCAACTACTGTGGAAACCTGTATGGAACTTCTTTGAAAAGTTAGAAATAGAAATACTATCAGTTCTACCATGTCAGATACATGTACTCTTATGTATTTATATCCTACAGAAATAAGAACAAGGACACAAGTGTACACACACACATTCATCGCAATGCTATTCACAATAGCAAAAAGAAAGAAGCAGCATAAATGCTCATCAACAGTGGGATGAATAAATAAACTATGGCACATACACAAAATAGAATATTCTGCTATATTGAAAATAGTGACAAATCTATTAAACAACCAATAGCACAAATGAATCTGGAGGAGAATATGCTGAGTAAAATAAATAAATTGGAAAAGGATGCATATTGTATGAACCACTATTATAAAAAGTCAAGGGGGAAAGTTTTCACACATATCCTTTGATGGCTACAAGATGTGGAAGAGAAGGAGAAGCTAAATTATTAACTACAAGGTAGACATATATTAACATTAATGAAGGGGAAGGCAACATAAAATTCAAGGACAATCAGAAGAAAAAAGAAACTATGAATACAGCTTTACTCCAGTTCCTAAATGTTTCCTCCCACCAACTACCATGATCCGAATTCTACCTTGCAAGTGTGGATAGAGCAGAGGATGTACACTGGTGCAGATAGGAGCTGGAGGCACAGGGCATCCAGGGCGGATGATCCCTTCAGGACCAGGGGTGTGAGGAGCGATGCTGAGAGGGTAGAGGGTGAGTAGGTTGGAAAGAGGGAACTGATTACAAGGATCTACATGTGACCTCCTCCCTGGGGGACAGACAACAGAAAAGGGGGTGAAGAGAGATGCCAGAGAGGGCAAGATATGACAAAATAATAATTTATAAATTATCAAGGGCTCATGAGGGAGGGGTAAGTGGGGAGAGAGGGGGAAAAGAGGACTTGATGCAAAGGGCTTAAGTGGAGAGCAAATGCTTTGAAAATGATGAGGGCAAAGAATGTACAGATGTGCTTTATACAATTGATGTCTGTATGGATTGTGATAAGAGTTGTATGAGTCCCTAATAAAATGGTTTTTTTAAAAAAATCAAAGCTAAACAAACAAAAATGCCTGCCTAATGAAAAACCTACCCGAAAAGGACTGGATTAAGCCCAACAGGGGTGAAAAACCAATGGTTTAAAAGCACAGGCTGTGAACACACAGTACAGATTAACCAAGATAGCAATGGCTTTAAAACAAAATGGAAATTTGTCCATGTAAAAGTTTTATTCATTTTATAGTTTTATATAAAATTACACATTTGTTAATATCCACGTCTTCCAAATGTGTACAAGGAAACTGTCAATAGAGTTCAATTTAAAATGTGAACTGGAACCCAAGTGGAAGGCGAATTTTGAGAATGATGAGGGCAACGAATGTATAAGGGTGCTTTACACAATTGATGTATGTATGTATTGTGATAACAGTTGTATGAGCCCCAATAAAATGATTTCAATAAATAAGAACTGGTTTGCTTCATTAAAAAAAAGAAAATATAAAGCCAAAGGATGACACTGGAAAAGGTACAAGAGTTGGACAATAGAGGTAAATAGTATTATAAAGACAACAGAGGTAAATCTAGCCATAAAAAGAATCTATGAGTAAAACATAACCAAAAGAAGAAGACAAAAAAGTAAATCAACGCAGCTAATACAACAAAACAAAAAAATAAAGAGAAAAAGAAAAGCCAACAGCAAAAACCGAAAAGCCCTCAAACAGTTCCAGGTCTGTCCATTGACCTTTCTGAGTGCTTTCCAGTCCATTCCTCTGGGGTGCCACGCCCTGGCCCCCAAGTCCACCATTGGCATTCCTCGGGGACTTCATTGCTTTGTTCCCCGTGCTTCCCTGCTGCACACCCTTAATGTTCACCCTGGTGTGGTGGGGTCAGTTCAGGTACATCTCCCACACTATGTCCTCTGTGCTGTCCCCTTTAGCACTAAGTGTCAGTGAGGGACACGTCGTCTTGTCTCATGATGGGGCTGGCCTTGTGATCCTCTCTGTGCATTTTTCTTTATTTACTTTCTTTCTTTTCTTGTTTTGTTGTATTAGCTGTGGCTGATTTTATTTTTTTGTTGTTGTTTTATTTTTTTTTTATGTTTTGCTCTGCTTTGTTTGCATGTCTATCTGGACAAGACAGGCGGAATGAACAATACAGAGGAGAGAACAATGAGACCGACCATTCCAGGAGGACACGGGAGAGGGAGAGATGGGGGAAAAGGAGGGGGTGCCAACAGACCCAGGGACAAGGGAAGAATAAGTGCTCTACAGTTTATGGTGAGGAGGGCACAGAATGCTTGGGGTGGGCTGGGGTGTTAGATCAAGGGTGATGTAGCGGAGAGGAATTACCAAAACATGAATAAAGGCCAAACATGATAGTGGGACATGAACAAAGTAAAATAGAGGGGAAAACTGGGAGTCATAGGACATTTATAGAGGTCTAAATACAGGCATGTATATATGTAAATACATTTAAATACGACAGAGGAATAGAGTACATATATTTACTTATAAAGTATTATGGTAGCAGATGAACATTGGGCCTCTACTCAAGTACTCCCTGAACACAAGAACACTTTGTTCTAATAACCTGGCATTCTGTGATGCTTACCTTCCCAACATGATCAATGAAGACAAAATGCGTGCATAAGCAAATGTGGTGAAGAAAGCTGACGGTAACCAGCTACCAAAAGATGTATCATCTGGCGTCTTAAAGGCCAACTAGCCAATAAACAAGCGGCTATCTAGCTGAGAAGCAACAAAGCCCACATGGAAGATGCATGCCAGCCTGTGTGATCGTGAGTTGTCCGTGGGGTCAGGTATTAGGCATCAAAGACCCAAAATAAAGCAAACAAATATACAAACAAAAAGCATATCAATAGGAATGAGGCAGGGGGCAGAATAGAGACCCAAAGCCCATAAGTAGTCAATGAGACACCCCTTGTCAGAATGGCCACAAGAAAGAGAAGAGCCAGTCAGGGTGCAGTATAGCACCAATGAAATACACAACCTTCCTCTAGTCCTTAATGCTTCCTTCCCCTTCCTCCCCCACTACCATGACCCCAATTCTATCTTACAAATATGGCTAGACGGGAACATGTATACTAGTACATATGGAAGCTCACAATACAGGGAATACAGAACAGATGAACCCACTAGGGCCAATAAGGAGAGCAGCAATATTAGGAGGGTAAGGTAGGGGAGTAGAGTTGAGGGGAACTGTCTACAATGATCGACATATGGCCCCCATTCCAGGGAGCCAAACAGCAGAAAAGCGGGTGAATTGAGATGGCAGTCAGTGTAGGAATATATATATATATATAATCAAGGGGGCATGGGGAAGGGAGGGTGGGGAGGGAGGAGGACGTGAGAAGCTGATGCTAAGGGCTCAAGTAGAAAAAATATTTTGAAAAGGATGATAACAACATATGTACAGATGTGCTTGAAAAAATGGTTATATGGATTAATGCCCCATGCCCCCACTACCCTTTTCTTCCTTGTATTCATCCTTTTGCTTTCCTTTCCCCTCCACAGGGAAAGTGGGACCAGACTTCAACCCAGTGCCGCAAGGTGTGAATGCAATATCCCGGCGTGGAGTAGGGAACCAGTGGAGAGGTCTGGGAGGCTGGCCCCAGCACCATAAATTAAGTGGATTCCTGCCCCTCCCCCGAAAAGAATTTGTTCCAAAGGATGACATTGACTCTGCAGCTCCGGGAGATGAACATATCTGATCAGAGCACACGGGAGCAGATGAAGGGGCAGGAGGAGAGAGTGGAGCACAGCCTGGCCCACCAGGCCGTGATGATGATGTTCCTGAGTAGAGCAGCCAGTCCACAGAGAGAACAGCATGGCTGGCCCCACTATGAGAAATGATGCCAATCAGTGACTAAGGGCGATACAGGGGACTGCACCGGAGACACAGTGTGGGATTTGCACCTGACCTGATCCCACCACACCGAGGCAAATCACTGGGGGAGTGCAGTGGAACATCAAGGGAATGGAGTGGCAAGGTCCCCAGGGAATGCTGAAAGTGGACTTTGGGGCCAGGGCGTGGTGCCCCAACAGACTGGACTGGAAAATGCTCCTAAGGGCCAGCAAACGATCCCTGAACTAACTACAAGATTTTCTCTTGTGAACTGTTTTGTTCTGTTCTTTGTCAGTGGCTTGTTTTTGTTGTTTTGTTGTCAGGTTGTGTACTGTTGCTTTGTTTTCCTCTGTCTTGTTTTTGTGCATGTTAGTGTCTCCACAGGTCTGTCTGAATAGGACAGGCTGCATGAACTATCTGGAGGAAAAACAACGGGACCAACAGTTCCGGGGGGACTTGGGGTGGGGGGGTGGGGGGTAAGGAAGTGGTGTTAACAAACACAGGGACAAGGGAAAAACATGGGACCCCAAATGGTAGAGAGGGGGAGTGGCAGGCATGGTGGGAAATGATCAAGGGTAAGGTTGCTTAGAGAAGAGGTATACTCTAGCCCAGGTGGCGACGAAGCATGGTAGTAGGGCAGGAGGAAAGTCAAGGGAGATGGAGGAAAGAGCTAGGAGTCAAAGGGCATTTATGGAGGCCTAGACAAAGACATGTACATGCAAATATATATAGGAGGTTGGGGAAATAGATCTAAGTGTCTATATTTATAGGTTAAGTATTAAGGTGGCGGAAGGACCTTGGGCCTCTACTCAAGCACTCCCTCGATGCATGAATACTTTCTTTTATTAAATTGGAACTCTATGATGCTCACTCTCCTGACACAATGGCTGGAGCCAAAGTGGGTGAACAAGTAAATGTGGTGAAGAAAGCGGATGGTGCCCAGCTATCAAAAGAGATAGTGACTGGGGTCTTTAAGGCTTGAAGATAAACAAGCGGCCATCTAGCTCAGAAGCAACAAAGTCCACATGGAAGAACACACCAGCCTCTGTGATTGAGTGGTCCCGAAGGGATCAGTTACCAGGCATCAAAGAACAAAAATCATATCATTGAATGCACACCTCCATGATAGGATTGCTGAAGACAAATGGGTGCATAAGCAAATGTGGTGAAGAAAGTTGATGGTGCCCGGCTATCAAAAGAGATAGTGTCTGGGGTCTTAAAGGCTTGAAGGTGAACAAGCGGCCATCTAGCTCAGAAGCAAAAAAGCCCACATGGAAGAAGCACAGCGGCCAGTGCGATCACGAGGTGCCAAGGGACCAGTTATAAGGCATCATGCAAAAAAAAAAAATATATATATATATATTTATATAAGTGTGTGTATGTATGTGTATATGTGTATATATATATATATATACCATATTAAATGAAGGGGGAAGTGCAGAGTGGAGACCCAAGGCCCAAGTGTCAGCCAATGAGATCCCCTCATAGAGGGGTTTAGGAGAGGAGATGGGTTAATTAGGGTGCGAGGTAGTACCGATGAAGAACACAGCTTTCCCCCAGATCCTGGATGCTTCCTCCCCCCAACTACCATGATCCAAATTCAACCTTGCAGGGCTGGATAGGGCAGAGGCTGTACACTGGTACATATGAGGGCTGGAGGTATAGGGAATCCAGGGTGGATGATACCTTCAGGACCAAGGGTGTGAGGGACGATGCTGGGAGAGTGGAGGGTGAGTGTGTTGGAAAGGTTGGAAAGGGGAAACTGATTACAAGGATCCACATGTGACCTCTTCCCTGGGAGAGGGACAGCAGAGAAGGGGGGGAAGGGAGACTCCGGATAGGGCAAGATATGACAAAATAACGATGTATAAATTACCAAGGGCACATGAGGAAGGGGGTAAAGGGGAGAGAGTGGGGAAAAAATTAAAAAGAGGACCTGATGCAAGGGGCTTAAGTGGAGAGCAAATGCTTTGAGAATGATTGGGGCAGGGAATGTACGGAGTGCTTTATACAATTGATGTATGTATATGTATGGATTGTGATAAGAGTTGTATGAGCCCCAATAAATTGTTTAAAAAAAAGAAAAAAATGGTTATATGTATGGATTGTAATAAGAGCTGTAAGAGCCCCCGATAAAATAAAATAAATTTTTTAAAGAAACAAAACAGCTATATAGATTTGGGAAGGAGAATGGGATATATTAATTAATATATATGTAAGTTTCACAAAGGCTATTTCTACATATGTATTTGCCTATACTTCAAATATGTCCATGAATATAGTAGAACATCCTGGTGCAATGTTATGAAAATGACTTATCCATAATCAAACAACTTTGGAAAATAAATCATAGGTCCTGTGGGGCTCAAGACCACAGCCACAGGAGACACCAAAGTCAATTGGCATAACACAGTTGACAAAGACAATGTTCTACATTCTACTTTGGTGAGTAGTAACTGGGATATTAAATGCTCATGAGCTGTCATGTAAGATGCAGATATTGGTCTCCCCACATTTGGAACAAAGAAGATCAAAAAAAGTAAAAGGTTCAGGGAAACAATTAGCCAATTAGACTAATGGGCCATATAAGCATCAGCCTACACAACCTGAGACTAGAGGAATTCGATGATACCTGGCTACCACTGGGTGTAAAAAAATGTAGAACAAAACTCAAAATCATAAAACATCAGATAGAGACTGGTAGAATTTTGAAACTTAGTGACTCTTCATATTTGGAAATATACTCACGCCTGGAGGGGCAGTGAATTATTTAATGTGGATCTTCTAGCTAAAATCTCTAATTCCCAGCAAGTGACCTTTCCCTGCATGATCCTGGTAAAAAGGTGGGAGTAGATGCTAATCGGATTCCCCTGTGAGTAACTGTGAACAGGATTCCCTGGAGTGCCATCCAGATGTGTATAAAATGAGCCCTCTGAGAAGCAGGAGGAGGGACCTCATTATCAGCAAGAGCCAGGAGTGGAGTGCATCCTCTGGACCTTATGTTCCTGCTCAGTGAACCAGAAGACAGATATACTATCAGAGGTGCAACAGCAGAACCAGGAGCCTGAACATGGAAAGAATTATGGACTTCCCAAGCCAGAGAGTAATTAACACTGAGTGCTTTTGTGCTGGAGGCTTGGCTTGGGGAGTGGTGTGCCTCTGGGCACTTAATTTAGTAAATTGGACTTGCATATCCAAGGAGCTTAATCTAAATGCCTTCAGGTTGAGGTTTATAGCAAAAGTACACCCTTTGGGCCCCAGAATTACCATATATCTATTACCTCAAAGCCCCCTCACAGCAACATCACTGGTTTTGATTTGTGGGTAGGGGGTTGAACTTAGAAAAACTGATTCAGGATGTTTCCCCCTGGCCCCCCATCCCCATGCTTAGGGTTAAAGTTCAATCAGATGGGAGATCGAACTCTGTGGAGCAGCAACTCATGGGGTGCCACTCACAGTGGAACTGTACTTGCAGAATCCTCATACCTCCTGTGTCCAGAGCAATGTGTCATTGGAAAGCTTGCTGTTACAAGTGCAATCACCTGATACATCAGGGAGATGATGGACAATTATTTACTTTTCTGTTTTGATAGGGTTTTTGTTTTCCTGCCTTATGTTTGCTTGTTTTTGTTTGTTTGCTTGTCTCTTGTTTTCTGCTAGCTTGTTTGTTGCTGTTGTTGGGGTTGTTGGTCCTATGGGGTTTTAAATTTGTCATAACACAACCACCGAAATAAACTGAAGTCATGAATATAGCAGGGACAAGCAGATGGATTATAGGCCCCTACTGAATTCCAGCCCCTATGCGAGAACTGTTAGTCTGATAACATGGTCCTTCTTGATACTCACCTTCATGACATGATTACTGACGAGAAGGGTGCTACAGCAAACTGTGCTGAGTACAGAAGATGGCGCTCGACTTTCAAAAGGAATAGTGTCTGGGGTCTTAAAGACTTGCAATCAAACACGCAGACATATAAGTGAGGGGTCAACTAATTACACGTAGAAGAAGCATACCAGCTTGTGTGATCCAAAGACAACAGTGACAAAATTCAAATATCACAAAGAGAAAAGTATCAGATTCTAAATTTTGAGCACTCAATGAGTAAGCAGCATTGGAGGACAGTGGGAGTCCAAAAATCCATCTGTAGAGTATCTAGCCTAATAAAGCCACTGGTTGATCTCGGCGAGGTTCTTCTAGGTGTATTTCTTGCTTCTTCCATGACAAAAATTTCTTCCCTGAACTTTTAAATATTCATGATGATCGTTTGTTTCTTACCCACTATTTGCATTTTTATCTCTGTATTATTATTTTATCCATATCACTTAATTTTTTTCTGATTTTTGCTGTTTCGGTTGTGTTTTCCAGTTTGCAAAACACAGAAGGAGTAGAAGCATAGAGATAAGAACTGGTGTAAGGGCGTAGAGGGGAAGTGGAGGTGTGGGTATGGGAGGTAAGAAGGGTAAGGGAGCAAACAATGTATGTGGGAGGAGGAGGGAGCACTCTCTAGAACTGATGATGATTACACAACTCATTTTAAAAGTAATTTAGCAAGGGGGTGGGGGAGTGTCCTAAAATTGATTGTGGTAATGCTTGTACAATTCTTGTTACGATTTAACTATTGAAATGTGTGATATATGGATTAAATACCAAAAAACTGTTTTAAAGGGATATTTTTTAAATGATATGCCCTTTGGGAATTTATTAGAAGACCTGAAAGAACTTTGTAACATGTCCTGATAAACAACTCAACCTTCAGTGTTTCACATTGGAATTACAACTTGATAAACCCTTTAATTATGATTTTTGTCGAAAGGATCAGTGTAGTCATTGGATATCAGTAAAGGATATTAGAAATTACAGAAGCAAAACAGAAAACATGAACTAGGACAAGTTTTAACCAAATAATAGATAGGTCTATGATGGGAACTGTAACATTGGGGAGGGTGAACTCCTTAAAATAATCAACCAATTGAAATCCAAATGACATTATTTGACTAAGGAAACAGTTCAAAAAATGTAAAAAAGGAAGAGAAATGGAAATAAGAAACACAAGGAGGAAGAAGATATGTGATGTCACACTACAGGTGGTTGCAATCAATGACAAGAAGCCAAATACGTATGTTGAAGGGAAAAATAACTTGCTATGTCAACTTTCACTTGGTCAAATGCACAATTAAAAATTTCTGAAAAATAAAAAGGAGGAAAAATGAAATTTTAAGGGAGAAGATAAGCAAAACCTCAATCTCTTCAGGGAACTACAAAAAAAAAAAAAAGGAAATAGGGTGATACAGCCACAGTAGTCAAAACCGCCTGATACTGGCACAATGGCAGATATATACACCAGTATAACAAGATAAAAAGCCCAGAAATAAAAACATCTACATACAGGCATCTGACTTTCAAAAAGGACCAAAAACTCTTAAATGGGGAAGATAAACCCTCTTCAACAAATGGCATTGGAAAAATTGTATCTCAGCCTACAGAAGAATGAAACAGGACACGTATCTTGCCCCAAGCACAAAAAGGAACTCAAGGTGGCTTAGTGACCTAAATGCAAACCCCACAGCTATCAAGCTCATCTATGAGAAATTGGTACAAACTGAAGTCCACTATTGCAGTGCATATAGGGACTACCAAACACAATAATGGAGACATACACAATGAAAGACAAAACAGATGACTGAGACCTATTGAAAATAAAATGCTTATGCATACTAAACAATTTCATCAAAAGAGTAAAACGAGAGCCCAGTTTAGGAAGAAACTTTAGCAATGACACAAGTGACAAATTACTAAAATCTGTAGAATTCTGCAACACATTAATAAGAAACAAAAATCCAGTTAAAAGGTAGGTAAAGGACATGAATATACAATTCCAAAGGACAACATTGGAATGGCTTACAAACGCAGGAGGCAATGCTCACTATCGTTAGCCATCTGGGAAATGCAAATCAAAATAATGATGCGATATCACCTCATATCACAATTTTAGGCAAATTAAACAACACAGAACACAACAAATGCTGGAGAGATGGGAACTCTTATATACCACTGTTTGGCTTGTACAACCATGTAAAAAGAGATAGAGCACTACCTAAAACAACTGGCACTGGAACTATCATATGACCATGCAATGCCTCTACTGGGCAAATCCCCAAAGAAATATGAAACCAAACATGAACAGACATATTCCCATGTCCATTGCTGCACATTTCACAACAGTGAGAAACTGTAAACAGCCTAAATTCCCATCAATAGAGAGTTAATTTTTAAAATCTGGTAAACTAGGGGGTTCCCCCCAAACAACTGAAAAAAATTTTTCAAAGCTATGCATTAAACTTTTTTACAAAACAATCTTGTCACCTTCAAACTATTTTCTATTACACTTAATACATTTGTTAAATCTGTGACTCCATTCTTGGAAACAGTTTTCAAACTCATCATTTTTTGTTCACCTTTTTTTGTTCACCTCATTTTTTTTGTTCACCTTTTCTACATCGTCAAATCACTGGCCTTTCGTGTCCCTCTTCATTCACAGAAACAAAAGGAAGTCCCACAAAGTAACATCAGGTGAGTAAGGTGTGTGGAGCAAGAGAATCATGCTGTTTTTTCCCTGACTGGTACCCTGAGATGGCTGCGTGAGCAGGTGCATTGTCTTGGTGGCAAAACCAGTCCCCATCTACCACAAATTAGGCCTTTTTTGTATCATATTGTTCACTATCTTTTCAGAACCTCTAAACAAAAAGCTTAATAGATAACCCCTCAGATACACACCAGGAAATATTTTGCATCCCTATAAAACAGATGAAATTACGAAACACCTCAAGACATACAGGGATCTGGAAGGCATTATGCTGAGTAAAGTTAGTTAATCACACAAGGACAAATATTGTATGAGTCTATTGCTGTAGGAACAAGCAAAAATATAAGCACAAGCTCGGTCCTGTTGGGTATCCAGTCTACTCACCAGAGGACCTGGTCACTCTGGTAGAGGTCTGACTGGTGCCAATGAACCATACACCATCCTCTAAATGTAAGTATATTGAAGGTCACGTTACAGGATGGTGGCTCACATCAGCTGGGATCAAATATTCCAGGGAAGGGAAGAGGATGTTTTCTACTGAGTGACTGCCATGCAAAGCTATAAGGAGGTCCCCCTGGACAAGTAGATAGCTCTATCAGAGTGACAAGGGATACTTATGAGAGAAAAAGTCAGGAGTGGGCAAAGAGAGCAAACATGTCTGGGGGAACACAATACATGTCTGTTGGTAGGAAAAACAGGAGGATCATTAATTATGGCACATGTAATTAAGTTAAAACGTAATACCTTATCCCTTGTTCTACCTTTTGACCCACTTTAAAGTTATTTCAGTTTTTAATATTTTCTGCTTTCTCTTTGAGGTTTTCATATGTGTTGTCTAGTCATGCTTGCTGCATTTGTTTGTTTTTTGGCTTTGCTTTTTGCTTTGTGTAATTTTCTATAATTTTATGGTTTTGTATCATTTTTCTGTATATGAAATCCAAGATAGGGAGGTCTAGAGAGACAGAAACTGGATAGGGGTGTGGCTAGAAAGGATGGGGGAAAATAGGGAAACACAACAATGACACGAGAAGAAAATTTTCTGAAATTAATTACGGTGATGATATATTTTTTTAACATTTTATTGGGGTTCATACAACTCTTATCACAATCCCATCCTTCCTTTGTGTCAAGCACATTTGTACATTTGTTGCCATCATCATTCTCAAAGCATTTGCTTTCTCCTTGAGCCCTGGATTGCACAGATCTTCTTAATATGACTGAATGATTAAAGTGTATGCTATGTGAAGTCTATGTCAATAAAAATATTTTCCCATTTTATTTATTTATTTATCATTTTGTTAGGGGCTCATATAACTCTTATCACAATCCATACATACATCCACTGTGTCAAGCACATTTGTACATATGTTGCCATCATCATTCTCAAAATACCTGCTTTCTATTTGAGCCCTTGGCATCAGCTCCTCATTTTTCCCCTCCTTCCCTGGTCCCCACTCCCCCTTGATAATTTATAAATTATTATTATATTGTCATATCTTACACCATCCGATGTCTCCCCTCACCCACTTCTCCACTGTCAATCTTTCAGGGAGGAGGTTATATTTAGACCTTGTAATTGGCTCCCCCTCTCTCCCTCACTGTCCCTCCACTCTCCCGGTATTGCCACTCTCACCACTGGTCCTGAGGGGTTCATCTTTTTAATGAGAAATACCCTCAATTAGATGGATAAGCACAATGGTAGAAACAATGGACTCAAACTTAGCATTTGTAAAAATAGTGCAGGACAGGACTGTGTTTTATTCCATTTTGCATGGAATTGTCAGTCAGAGTTGACTTGCCAGTACCTAACCACAATGGCAAGTATAAATAGATCTTTGTGTCTGATATGAAGCATTTAATTTATGTTTGGAGCTGTTTACTCATTCTTTGGTTCACATCCTACCTACTAGTGATTTTTAAGAGCAACTCACAGCAATATATTCCTTAAAATGAGTGCTATCCTAAAAGCTTAGTCTTAAATGTCATTGTATATGTATTTTTCACTAATCCAGTTGGTTCATTTGTTTCAAAAGAAACATTTCAGTTTGTTTGAGTTTGCCTTCTATTTGCCAAGAGCAATACTCTAGCGCATATCCCTGTGGTTGGTTTTTCTATGCAACTGTGGGTAGACTTAAATAATTGGGAAACATCCACTTCACATTGCCAGCTGTGAGAGGGGGCAGGTCCAAGGGAGAATTGGGTCTTAAGTCACTCTGGACTTAACTTGGCCTATTGTCCAAAGGGTTATGGGAAGAAACTTGTTTTGAAACTGAATTAAAATCTCATGGGCTTATTATTATGTAACCATTATAAAGAGCTGAGATCCATGTGGTTCAGTCCCAAAAGAGTGTTGTGGTCAAAGGACCACAGTCCAACTACCAAGAACTGTTTCAAAATAGAGTTCTTTGCTTAAATTTCTCTCTCTCTCTCTCTCTCTCTCTCTCTCTCTCTCTCTCTCTCTCTCTCTCTTTCTCTCTCTCTCTCTCTCTCTCTCACACACACACACACACACACACACACACAGAATATGCAATGGGAATGGGGCAGTGGGATGGGGCTTCAGAGTTGGACACATTACTTGAAATTCCCTTATTTTCCTCTCAACAATTGCCATCATGATGTTTATTGCTCTTGAATCCCATTCCACACCAGACTTCTTGTGGGAAAATAGCTCTTCTAATTAACTAGGGTAATTTACTCCAGGTTTAAATAACTAAAGTGTTAAAGAATCTATTTGACATAAACTCATAAAGGGCGGGGGAAAGGGGAAGTAACTAGATTCTGAGAAGGACTAAGCAGACCCTTCTATAATGACTAGGTGGAAGGAAGTCTGTGGATAGATGTTAGTTAGCAATCTGAGAAAACAATCTGCTGTAGAAACCTTTGAGATGGTAGATTTACATTCTGTCCTAAAAATGTGATGTTTATTATTAAAAGCAGGGCTACCTGTCTAGTGTTATTAAAGCTACCTGGACTATCGCAGGACTACATTCCAGTTACACTCAATACATCTAGTCACTCATGTTTTTCTCACAAAGAAGCTTCAACTGAATGCTATATATGGTGTTGTTTTTGTTGTTAGCCTCTGCTGAGTGGATTCGGATGAATGACAACCCCACAGGTGCACAGTAAAATACTCCATATGATCTTCAAGGCTGTGACCTTTTAGAAGCAGATGGCCAGGCCTATCTTAGGTCAGATTGAACTGTAAACCTTTCAGTTAGTATGTCAGACTAGGTGGAATAGAGAAACAAATTCATAGATACTCATATATGTTTATAAGAAAGGGCTTTATATACAAGACCAATTGCGTATTGAGAAAATATCCCAGCCCAGCCCAGATCAAGTCCATACGTCTGATTTTAGCCCATATGTCCAATACCAATCTATGAAGTTCTCTTCAGACTTATGAAACACATGTAATGACGCTGAATGCAGGAAAATCACAAGCCAATGGGTGGGAAGTCTTGAGAGTCCAGTGGTGTTGTAAGCATCTCAGAGCTGGCAGGGGTCTCCATGTGGCTTCTCCAGCTCAGGGCACTAGCCTAGCTCCATGTGTCTTGTCGGCTGCAATGTCTCCCAGGGAATGAGAATGTGTCCCTCCTCCAGCTAGCTATGTATTTCCTTAGTGCCTCATTAAGCTGCGACCTGGTTGACAAGCTAAATTCCAACCCTTCACTCTTAATCCTCTCAAATTGACAGCAGTTTATATAGCTACCATAGTAAGCATTTGATCATTTGTTTCAACCAACTCTCTCTGCCACTGAGTCATTCCATTTTATACTGACCCTATACACAGGGTAGAACTACCCCTGTGGGTTTCTAAGATTGTAAGTCTTTTTGAGAGTACCAAGTCTAATCTTTTTCCCAGGGGGTAGCTAGTGATTCCAACTGCTTACCTTGCAGTTAGTAACCCCAACATGTAAGCACTGTGCCACCATGGCTCCTCTGTACAAATAGGGATTCCCAATTATATTTATAAGTGTCTCATAAAACCTATTGCCAACCAATTGACTCTGACTCATGGTGACTTTGTGTATCAGAGTAGAACCGAGTTCCATAGGGTTTTCAACAGCTGATTTTCAAAAGGAGATTACCAGTTTTTTGTGTGAGGTGTTTCTTAGTGGATTAAATTTTTCAGCCAGGCAAGCTAGCCATTTTTACCACTCAAGGACTCCAGTGGCCCTGATCAACTATATAAAAAGAATTTTCTAGCTGCTTATTTTTCTGAGAATTCTTATATTTGTAATATTTTGCTTGATCTATAATGGTATATATTAAAGTGCATTATTTGTTTCATAGCTAAATGTATTATGCATTTCAGTATTATACTATAATTTTATGAAATTTATGTATTATTCATGTTATTATTCATATGTAATTTTATGTAACTTTTATTACTTTCTTTTACTTTGAATTCAACAAGATTTTCAATATAATCCCAATAAAATGTTTCTCATTTACATATATTATTATAACAGAGATCATTGCTATTACTTTCAACCTCTCATTTCCCATTTCTTTTAGTTTATATTTGTATTTTCTCTATTTTGCACCACTCCGGTCTGTCAGTTTGTCACACCATGGTGGCATGCATGGAAACTATGTCATTAGTATTGTAAATATCAGCAGGTTCATGGAAGGTGAACAGGTTTCATGGACACTTCCAGACTAAGAACAGACTACAAAGAAGGAATAGCCTATCCACTTCTGAAGAGTTAGACACTAAAAACCTTATGAACATCAGCGGAGTATTTTCAAACATAATGCCTGAAGATGCACCCCTCAAGTTCAAGCCACTCAAAACATGACTGCGAAAGAGCTATGGACTCAAAGTTGACCTTAATGACATGGATGGAGTGAAATTTGGGGGACATTCATTTGCTGATGGGGCACAAATCATAAGGAGAAGACGTCACTGATGGAAACAACGACAAAAAGTGAGTGATTGTTTATATCTCCACAGGGAAAGAGGAACCACACATCCACCTGGTGCTCCAAGACATGAATGGAACATACCGGCATGAAGCAGAAAACCAATAGAGAGGTCTGAGGGGCCGGCCCCAATCCCAACTACATGGACAACCCCCATCCCCCTCTCCCCCGCTCCCTCCACAGAAGCATTTACTTCAGCGGACAGCACTGAAGCTACAGCGCAGGGAGACATACATGTCTGATCAGAGCACACAGAAGCAAATGAAAGGAGAGGAAGAGAGAGTGGAACACATTCTGACCCACCAAGCCCTCAGGATATTCCTTCTCAGAGCAGCCAAAGCACAGAGAGAACCATAGGGCCAGCCCCACTATAAGAAAGAACATCCCTCTCTGACCCATAATGCTAAGGGGAACAACACTGGAGACACAGTGCGGGAATTGCACTCAATACGACTCCACCACACTGAGGCAAAATGCTAAGGTTATGCAACAGAACAGCAAGGGAAACATAACAAGGAGGTTCCCAGGGAATTCCAAAAATAGACTTTGGGGCCAGTGCATGGCATCCCATCAGACTCAACCGGAAAACACTCCTAAGGGTCAACAAACAAACTTTCAACTACTTACAGGCTTTGTTGTTGTTATTGTTGTCGTTGGTTTTTGTTGTTGTTTTGTTTTCTTTTGTTGCTTTGTTTTACTCTGTCTTGTTTTTTGTGCATATTATTATCTCTACAGGTCTATCAAGATAAGATAGGCAAGATAAACAATCTGGAGGAGAAAATAACGAGACTGATGGTTTCAGGGACACATGGCAGAGGGGGAGGCGGGGGAAAGGAAATGGGTGTTAACAAAGCCAGGGACAAGGGAACAAGTGATCCAAAATAGATGGCGAGGAAGGGTGTTGGAGGCCTGGTAGGGCTTGATCAAGGGCAATGTAACTGAGAGGAATTACTGAAACCCAAATGAAGGCTGAACATGATAGTGGGACAAGAGGAAAGTAAAAGGAAATAAGGGAAAGAACTAGGAGGCAAAGGGCTTGTATAGTGGTCTAAATACAGGCATGTACATATGTAAATATATTTATATATGATGATGGGGAAATAGATATATGCACATATATTTATTGGTTTATTATTAAGGAAGCAGATGGACATTTGGCCTCTACTCAAGTACTCCCTCAATGCAAGAACACTTTGTTCTGTTAAACTGGCATTCCATGATGCTCACCTTCCCAACATGATTACTGAAAAGAAAGTGGGTGCATAAGCAAATATGGTAAAGAAAGCTGATGGTGTCCAGCTATCAAAATATATAGCATCTGCTGTCTTAAAGGTTTGAAAATGAACAAGCAGCCATTTAGCTCAGAAGCAACAAAGTCCACATGGAAGAAGCACACCAGCCTGTGTGATTACCAGATGTCGATGGGATCAGATATCAGGCATCAAAGAACCAAAAATATCATATCATTGTGAATTAGGAGGAGTGCTCAATGGAGACCCAATGCCCATCTGTTGGCAACTGGACATCCCTTTACAGAAGGATCGTGGGTAGGAGACGAGCCAGTCAGGGTGCAGTATAGCACCGGTGAAACATACAGCTTTCCTTTAGTTCTTTAATGCTTCCTCATCCACCCACCCCCACTATCATGATCCCCAATTCTACTCTACAAATATGGTGAGACCACAGCATGTACATTGATACAGATAAGAACTGGAAACACAGGGAATCCAGGACAGATAAACCCCTCGGGATCAATAATGAGAGTATCAATACCAGGAGGGTAAGGGGAAAGTGGGGGGAAAAGGGGAACATATCACAAGGATCTACATATAACCCCTCCCTTGGGGATGGACAACAGAAAAGCAGGTGAAGGGGTACATGGGTCAGTGTAAGAGATTAAAAAAATTATTTATAAATCATCAGTGTTCGTGAGGGATGGAAGGTGGGAAGACAAATGAAGAGATGATCCCAAGGGCTCAAGTAGAAAGAAATGTTTTGAGAATTATGATGGCAACAAATGTACTTATGTGCTTGAAACAACGAATGTTTGTATGGATTGTGATAAAAGTTGTACGAGCCCCCAATAAAATTATTTTTTAAGTGAATGAGTAAAAGAAAGAACAGATGTAAAAATAAGGAAGAACTTTCATGAGTTGCTTGTTGGGTACTAGGACGAACAGTTCTACCATGTTCAGACTTCACAGTAATCCTACTATTTCTCCCTCATTTTAAAGATATGGAAAACAGATTCAGAAAGAGTCAAGAATAGTGGAGCCAGGGACACTAGCAGTCAGTTTAATGTATCCTAATAATGTATTCATTTATAAATTGATATAAGATCCCCCCTTAGATGGTTCCATGCTGTTTGAAATCAGGGAAATGGTGGCTATTGAATTATGTTGGGATTGAGAGGGGCAAGTGGGAGATTTCTGGGGTCCTCGTTATTTTGTTAACATCTTCAACTGGGTCTGAAACCTATGGAAGCCCAATTAACTTAAATGCGAAGTCTTATTTACAGTCATGATATCTTTCAGTAATTGAGATAAATCTAATGTAATCAGTAAAATACTAGAACTTGGCACTAAATTAATGTATATGGGTTTCCTGGAACATGAGTATAATTTAAAATCCAGGGATAGATATATGATGGTGGATTTGCTTAGAAATTGCCAAGCTCCAAGGGGCTAGGGACACTCAATGCTTGCTAAAAACAGGTTGTATCTTCAGTTTTTTGAGACATGACTGCCAAGAAAACAGTTTTTCCTCTTCCAGCTGTTTTCGTGCAGGGTTGGGATCTGATGTTCATCCATGCACAAGACATTTGGACACTGATGCCTTGGCTCTAGTCTTTGGTTCAAACAAGAGGCATTTTTGTAAGACTCTGTCTTCTTGCCCTGTGTTAAGTCCAGCTCCAACTCTATTTGTGCGGCAATAGCCAACTTATGCTGTTCTTGGAGATATATTTTGTTTCTTTCTGATGCTCTACAAATCAACTATCTCAACATACATCAAGAAGAGAACATGTGGTGAACAGAATGAAAAACAGATACATGCCTGCCAAATTAACACAACAGAAGACAAAACTTTGTTGTAATATAGAAAGCAACACAATTCAGAATGCTCTCTGGCCCTGTTAGTGGGATTCTTCATAGGCAAATGCTTTTCTTTCTATCTGGGTTCAATAAGGATAATTCACTTCATCCAGTATAATCTTCAGGCATTCTATGGCTTATTTCCCAAGATTGTTCACCACTTTTTAAACGCAATCAAGTGTAGATTTAGGGTTTACTGTAAGAAAAAACAAAGGGTTGGCAATTTGGGCCCTTCTGTCCCCAAATCCATCTGTATTTCACTAGTGCAAAGCAGCCTCCTGACAATTTTTTAGTCATTTAAAAAAAATTGTGAACTTGCATGGAGAAAAACAACAAATAAAAAGATGAGCATGAGTCACACTGTTCCACGCAGCCACATTGTTACACAGAACAGTGTTCTGCTGTTCCACATGCCAAGTAAATAGATTCTGGCATCCTCAGGAACTTGAAATCATTGTCCAATCTGTAATTAAGGCAGAATGATGTCTGCAAAGGATCCTTGGTGGTATAGAGGTTACAAGTTGAACTGTTAACCTCAAGGTCAACAGTTTGAAACTACCAGCCTCTTCTGTGAACCCCATTCCTCAACTAACTCAGCACAGCTGATTTTTTCCCAGTCCCAGAGACAATCCAACCAGCCAATCCTCTTACCTCACTGGCCTCAGAGAGATAGTTGTAGGTGGGCAAATTGCTGCAGACAAAACTAGTATCCAAACTTAACTTTTCATGTTTCTTGATGTTTATTTGTTTGCTTGTTTGTTTTCCTTCCTCCTTCTTTCCTTTTGTGGGCTCTGGTGTGCCGTTCACCACTTATCCTACCTCTCCTATACAGCACATGTGTTAACAAAATAACATTATCAAAAAGTAGCTTACTTTATGCTTTATAATATTTTTTCAGTTCCTGTACTTTTATTCTATTACAATACTTTTGTATTTTCATATTCTCTCCAAATTTCTTTTCCAGTGCTTTCTTCCAGTTTGGCCCTACTCATAAGAATGCCATTTTCCCTAATAAAAGAGAGACATTCCTTAAAATTCCAGCCCAAACAAGGGAAGTTTTCCCCTTCTTTCCCAACTGAGTGCACTGCAGTGGGAAAGATAGTGCACATGAACATTGCCGCAGCAACATAAATTAGCATGTATACCTAGGCCACAACTGGCCTTTTGTCTCTTTTGTGCCCCCCCTCCCTGAATTTCTATTATCTCTGCCACTTTCTCTCTTTTTCCTCATACAATGTATGTTAGTGGAACTTTCTAATTCTGATTACCCTTCTTAAAATACATGTTCAAACATAATAGTGGGACAAGAGGAAATTAAAGGGAAGTAGAGGAAATAAAAGAGGCAAAGGACATGTATAAAGGTCTAAATACAGACATGTACATATGTAAATATATTTTTATATAATTATAGGGAAATAGATCTAAGCACATATATTTGTATGTTAAGTATTAAGGTAGCAAATGGACATTGGGCCTCTACTCAAGTACTCCCTCAACACAAGAACACTTTGTTCTAATAACCTGACATTCTGTGATGCTCACCTTCCCAACACAATCACTGAAGACAAAATGGGTGCAAGTGTGGTGAAAAAGCTGATGGTGCCCAGCTATCAAAAGATAGAGGGTCTGGGGTCTTAAAGGCTGGAAGTTAAACAAGCAGCCATTCAGCTGAGAAGCAATAAAGCTCACATGGAAGAAGTACATCAGCCTATGTGATTGTGAGATATTGATTGGATCAGGTATCAGGCATCAAAGACCCAGAACATAAAAATCATATTGATGTGAATGAGAAGGAGAGCACAGTGGAGACCCAAAGTCCATTTGTAGACAATTAGACATCCCCTCACAGAAGGGTCACAAGGAAGAGACATATGAGCCAGTCAACGTGCAGTATCACACTAATGAAACATACAACTGTCCTCTGATTCTTTAATGTTTCTTCCCCCACACTATCATGACCCGAATTCTACCTTACTAATCCAGCTAGACCAGAGCATGTGCACTGGTACAGATAAGAGCTCACAACACAAGGACTCCAGGACAGATAAACCCCGCAGGACCAATAATGAGAGTAGTGATACCAGAAGGGTAGGGGAAAGGGGTCATGGAGAGAAGGGGAACTGATCACAATGATTGACATATAATGCACCCCAGGGGGCGAATGAACTACAGAAAAGTGGATGGAGGGAGACAGAGGTCAGTGTAAGACATGAAAAATAATAATGTATTAATTATCAAGGGTTCACAAGAGGGGGAAACGGGGGGAAATAAAAAATGAGGAGCTGATAACAAGGGCTCAAGTTGAATGAAAACAATGATGGCAACATACGTATAAATGTGCTTGACACAATGGACAGATGGGTGGATTGTGATAAGAACTGTAAGAGCCCCCAGTAAAATGATTTTTAAATACATTTTCCCATTATGTTTGCAAATTTGTCAAGCTCGCCAAGCAGCCACTTATTATAACTATCATTCTTTTATTTATTCTCCCTCTTCTTGTCCCCTCTCTTACAATTATTTTCTCCTTTTTTCTACATTCCACCACTGTATATTTTCCAGTTTCTATTAGACCTCTTGTATGTCACTCAAACAGATCCAAATACTGCTACAGGACCAGAAGCTCACACACCACTAAGAACTGCATCAAGTTGCTCAGGAAACAGCAGTCAACCACAGTAAACCAAAAAAATCCAGAAAAACAAACACAATGAACTGTAAATCACCAAAGCCCAATGAAGAACTTCAATGGAACTACCAGAGAAAGAATTCAGAAGAATGACTTTCAGCTCCTAGTAAGAGATGTGAGGGGCACTCAAAAGACCAAGGGAAGAACATCCTTAGATGTAAAGGAATTCCCAAAGAAAAACAATGTGATAACAGAATTAGACAGCATAGTAAAAGGCCTGAGACTAGGAAGGAAGAAGAGGAAAATTGAACCAGTTAGCTCAAAGACAACCTCTCTGAATGCAATCAATGAAAGAAGGAATCAAAAAAAATTAAAAAATTTTTTTTAATTTTAACAATTTATTAGGGGCTCATACAATTCTTATCACAGTTCATACATATACATACATCAATTGTATAAAGCACATCTGTACAGTCTTTGCCCTAATCATTTTTTTCTCCTCTTTTTTTACATTTTATTAGGGACTCATACAACTCTTATCACCATCCATACATATACATACATCAATTGTATAAAGCACATCCATACATTCCCTGCCCCAATCATTCTCAAGGCATTTGCTCTCCACTTAAGCCCCTAAAAATAAAATTTTTATAAAAGAAACAATCAGCAAAAAAAGAGAAGAGATTAGAAGAAATCATGATGAATGACGTAGGACACTAGGCAAAGAAATAATATGTCCCATCAGGATCCCAGAAGGACCCAAAAAAATCTACAGAGAAAACAGTGCCAGAAATCATAAAAGAAAATTTCCCCAATATCACAAAGGAAGAGAAAATAACCACTGAAGAGGCGGAGAGAATTCCAAGTAGGATATATCTCAAAAGAAAAACATCATGATATTTCATAGTTAAACTTTCCAATTACAAGGAAAAGGAGAGAATCCTGAGGGCAGCTAGAGGTTAAAAAAAAGTCATATATAAAGGCAAACAAATAAATATAAGCTCAGACTTAGAAGAAATTATGAAGGCAAAAACATAATGGAGTAGCATATATAAAATTCTGAAACAAAAACACTTGCCAACCAAGAATCCTATACTCAACAATGTGAGAAGAAAATAACGGGACCAATTGTCCCGGAGGGCCATGAGAGTGTGGTTGGTAGGTGAAGGAAGGAGGTTTTGGCCAACCCAGGGACAAGGGAACAATGAGTGGTTCAAAACCAGTGGCAGGGAGGGGGTGGGAGGACTGGTAGAGAGTAACCAAGAGCAAGGTAACTAAGAGGAATTACTGAAACCAGAATAAAGACTGAACATGGTAGTGGGACAGGAGGAAAGTGTAAGGAAATAGAGGAAAGGAGTAGGAAGCAAAAGGCATACAGAGAAGCCTAAATACAGACATGTAAATATACTTATGATTATGGGGGAAATAGACCTATGTGCATATATTCATAGGTTTAGTAATAGGGTAGCAGGTGGACATTGGGCCTCCTCGCGTGCATTCCCTTAATACAAGAGCATCTTGCTCAGCTAAATGGTTATCCCATGATACCCACCTTCCCGACATGATCACTGAAGACAAATGTGTGCATAAGCAATCGTGGTAAAGAAAGCTGATGGTGCCCGGCTATCAAAAGATATAGCATCTGGGGTCTTAAAAGCTTGAAGACAAACAAGCGGCTATCTAGCTCAGAAGCAACAAAACCCACCGAGAAGAAGCACACAAGCCTGTGTGATCACAAGGTGTTGAAGGGATCAGGTAGCAAACACCAAAAAACAAAAACCATCATTGTGTAAATCACCTTCCCCACATAAATGCTGAAACGCTGAAATGTGTGCATAAGTAAGTGTGGTGAAGAAAGCTGATGGAGCCCAGCTATCGAGAGATATAACATCTGGGGTCTTAATGGCTTGGAAGTAAACAAGCGGCCATCTAGCCAAGAAGCAACAAAGCCCACATGGACGCAGCACACCAACATGTGTGATCATGAAGGGCCGAGGGGATCAGGTTTCAAGCAACAAAGGCGGGGGAGAAAATCATATCATCGTGAATGAGGGGAGTGCATGATGGGGACCCAATGCCCATCTGTAGACCACTAGACATCCTTTGCAGAGTAGTGAGGAAGAGATGAGTCACTCAGGATTCAGTGTAGCAATAATGAAACTCACAACTTTCCTCTAGTTCTTAAACGCTTCCTTCCTCCAACTATCATGATCCCAATTCTACCTTGCAAACCTGGTTAGACCAGAGGATGCACAGTGGTATAGATGGGAACTGGAAACACGGGGAATCCAGGACAGATGAACCCCTCAGGACCAGTGGTGAGAGTGGCAATACCGGGAGGGAAGGGGGTGTAGAAAGGGGGAACCAATCACAAGGATCTACATATAACATCCTCCCTGGGAGATGGGCAACAGAAAAGTGGGTGAATGGAGATGCCAGGCAGTGTAAGATAAGATAAAATAATAATTTATAAATTATCAAGAGTTCATGAGGGAGGGGGAAGTGGGGAGGGCGGGGGAGGGGAGGAAAGGAAAATGAGGAGCTGATTCCAGGAACCCAAGCGGAAAGCGAGTTTTGAGAATGATGAAGGCAACGAATGTGTAAGTGTGCTTTACACAATTGATGTATGTGTGGATTGTGATGAGTTGTGTGAGCCCCAATAAAATGATTTTTTTAAAGAATCCTATACTCACAAATATTACCCCTCAAATATGTGGGAGAAATAAAGGTACTTCCAAACAAGGGAAAACTAAATGGATTCTTAAAAATAAGACTAGCATTACAAAAATATTAACTGGATCACTATGGACAGAGGACCAGTGTAAGCAGGCAAATCTGAGAACATCAGACAAGGCAACAACACTCAGAAATCAATACAATGAAAACGACGCTGAAAACAACACAGAAATAGAGAAGGAACAAAGACACCAATAAAACCATAGGAATGGAGAAAGGTAAAAAGAATTTTTAAAAGAGCAAAATGACAGCAACAAAGATGAATATATCAATAATGACACTAAATGTCAATGGATTAAAAGCACCAACCAAAAGATAGAGAGTAGCAGACTTGATTAGAATACAGGATCCATCTATATTAGTGATTCTCAACCTGTGAGTTGTGACCCCTTTGGGGATCAAACAACCCTGTCACATGACTCGCCCAATTCATAACAACAGCAAAATTATAGTTATGAAATAGCAACGAAAATAATTTTATATTGGGGCCACCACAACATGAGGAACTGTATTAAAGGGTCATGGCATTAGGAAGGTTGAGGACCACTGAATATGCTGTTTGCAAGAGACGTGCCTTAAACTCAAAGACAAAATAATTTAAAATCAAAGAATAATGAAAATTTTACCAAGCGTAGAGAAACCATTAAAAGCAGGAGTAACAATATTAATCTCTGGTAAAACGCATCTCAAGGTGATAACATGAGAGTTAAGAAAGAACACTACATAACGATTGAAAGAACAATACATCAACAACATATAAACTTAATAAACATAGAGACACTCAAAGTACATCAATCAAATGCTTACAGAGTTGAAAACAGAAATAAACAACTTAATAATAGTAGGAGGTTTCAGCACAACTCTTAAGAAAAGACAGATCATCAGGAAAAGCACTCAATAAAGTAACAAAGGAGTTAAACGCAATCAACCACCTCAACCTCATAAACATATTCAGAGTATGTACCTAAAAATAACACAACATACATTCTTCTCCAGTACATTCAGTGTATATTTTAGAATTGATCACATGCTAGACCACAAGACAAGCCTCAACAATTCAAAATCATTGAGAGGCTACACTCCTTCTTCTCAGGTCACAATGCTATAAAACTAGAGATCAACAAGTTATAGTCTGTGTAGTAGTTAATACTTTGTGACACAGATAACAGAGAATATAAATGAATATATACACATAATTACACAATGGGCCACATAGTAACACACTCTAACAGCCCTACAGATACTAGTTATTTAAGTACCATCAAGAACAGGAATATGACAAAATAACAATGTATAAATTACCAAGGGCACATGAGGGAGGGGGGAGCGGGGAGGGAGGGGGGAAAAAAAGAGGACCTGATGCAAAGGGCTTAAGTGGAGAGCAAATGCTTTGAGAATGATTGGGGCAGGGAATGTATGGATGTGCTTTATACAATTGATGTATGTATATGTATGGATTGTGCTAAGAGTTGTATGAGTCCCTAATAAAATGTTTTTAAAAAATAATCAAAGCAAGAAAAAAAACAAAAAAAGAATAGGAATATCATATGTCAGTGGATAGTAATAATTCTATCTATATTCCACTCTTAATATTTAACTTTCACTGTTCTCTTAAGTGTAGTAGGGGGGAAAGAATGGCTTGGACCAAGGTGATAACATAAGCTTTGCCTAGGCTTAAGATGACAGCCATAGCAGGCCCTTTAAAACCAGAGTGCTGTTATTCTACTGGATATCATCTTGTCTGTTTTCACGAGGAACATCTGTGTGCCACACTCTCTGGGATATTGAAAAGAAAATCATTTATAATAAAAATAATATAAAATGATTTTTCAGTCCATCCAGAGGTTCTGCATTCTATTCTTCGAAGGTGACTGGGTTCCTATAGGAGTGGTGTATCCAAGGTTTGACTCCTATCCTCCCTAGGTCTCTTTTTGTTTCTACAGATTCTCTACCCAGCGTCAGCTATGAGACCAAATTCTGCAGAGCGCATCAACGATTTCTTCCCTGAAGGACCAGCTCAATGAAAAGTGGACTGTATTGTCTGACATGGTTCTGACTACACCAACCCCCACAAAGCTCCCAGGAGTCAAGTTTATTCCTCTAAGCCTAAGGTAAAGTCCTTCTTATCAGCGTTAGCAAAATCAAAAGGACTAAAATTAGACAGGCTTACCTGAGGAAGGAGTACCTAAATTGATATGGCTGAGGCCTAAAGGAGCAACTTCCACTGTGGCTTAGATGGTTACAGCTGCATATCCCATTCTCTGGTTTCAATCCTCCTTTCTCCATCACATGCAGAGTCTGATCTGGATTTGGCAAAAGTTATTCCTGTAGCTCAGGGTAGCTCGAGAATATCTATTTAATAGTCTTTACACAATCATGTAGGAGGGTCTCTGTACCAGGCTCAAATCACAGGGACACAGGGTTAAAGCCTATGTTTTCCAAAATCTCATTTATATCCAAAATCCTGCACAAAGTGGCACTCATTAGTTCCAGGTTTCTTTATCCGGAGATTTGGGTACAGCAATACCAGAGTTGGCCATGCTGGAAGAATTTTTTTGTTTAGAGGTAAATGCCTTCCATAGCCTCTGTCTTAAACGTTTGTTCTTCAGTTACACACTCTCTCAAACTAACACCAAACCTACTGCCATGGAGCCTGTGTCAACTCATAGTAACTCTTATGAACAGGGGTTATAGACTGCCCCTCTGAGTTTCTGAGATGGAAATTCTTTCCGGGAATAGAAAGCCCCATCTTTCTTCTGGGGAGTAGATGGTGGTTTTGAACTACTGACCTTGCAGTTAGTAGCACAATGTGTAACCACTAAACCACCAGGGTTCAGTGAAACATTAAAAACTTTATTGACATCTTGAAACCCAAGCAACCCAAAATAAAGCAATCCTTTAAAAGAAGGCACTAATTTGTTGCAAATAATATATTATAAAATACCCTAAAGCAACTGTTAACTACTATTTTGTTTGGTTTACAAACTCTCATTTCTAAAAAGCCACTAGAGAAACAAATCCAGTGAGACTTATATGTGTATAAGAATTAGTTTTTATATAAAAGAGCAATTGTATATTGAGAAAACATCCCAGTCCAGTCCAGATCAAGTCCATAAGTCCAATATTAGTCCATATGTCCAATACAAATCTATAAATTCCTCTTCAGACTCATGCAACACATGCAATGATGTTGAATGCAGGAAGATCGTAAGGTCAGTGGTGGAAAGCCTTATGGATCCAGCACTGGCAGGGGTCTCTACATGGCTCCTCCAGCTCCAGGGCTCTAGCGTAGCTCCTATGTCTTGTCAACAGAAATGTCTTTCAGGGCGAGAGTGCATGTGGCCTCCAGTGAGCTATTTATATCCATCACACCTCCAAATGAGATCATCAAGCTCTGACCTGATTGACAGGCTAGTGACATAATTATGTAACAGCCACAGACCACCCCTGGTCAACTTGACACTTTTACATAACTCTTTAGCCATACATAATTTTTAACAAGCAATAATAAAATCATATCTATACCTAACAAGATAAAACTCTAATGCATATAATTCAATATGTGCCCAAGCCTTATTTAAGCATAATATTCTATAAGTGAACAACACTACAATATGCTATGCCTAACAATTATAGTTAAGTGAATACCTACACCATAATCCTATACTATTATGAATATATGTCCCCACCTATGAAAGTTTGTAAGCCAACCACTCCATGCCTTTATCTGCCCAATTTGAGGTATCCAATTTATATACTGCCCACTTACATCAGGCCAGTGCTCTGAGGAGACAATCATATTCTTTGATTTGAAGAATCTTCATCCATTTGGAACCTCATAAGTCCACATCCATAAGCAATCAGATCAGGACAGGACATCCATAAAGTTAGCAGTAATATACACCAATTCACAGGCTCAAAAATCTCTCTTCATCTGGTCCGTTCTAGTCAACTCAATGTAGGCTCCCTCACTTAGCCTCACCAGGGTGCCCATTGTTCACCTTGCCTTTAGACCCTGGGCACTGTCACAAATTCTCAACAACCCTAACCTCCTTGTGCTAGGTCATGAACTTCAGACCAATCCGCCTGTTCTCCTTTTCTTTTTTAGTTCCTGTGAACCAGGTCCACAGGTGTCAGTGGCCAGCCTCAACCCATCTCTTTAGCTCTGCATATCTCCCACTTCCACTCAACAAACAGATCCAGGTGAGAATCTAGCTAACATTTAAGGCTGATGCTAGCTTTCTTTAACGATAAGTCCTAGAGAAGAGTTTCTTCCTGGCTCCAGATCTCTTTGAGCTCCTGACACAAACCACTAGTTCAAAATTTAAAAATCTAAAGGGTTACATTTTTCCTTCAATCTGCCAACAGCCCCTAGGCAAGCCTCTTCCCTGTCAAATGTCCTGAGCCCTCAAGACACTTAGCACTTCACAGCCATCTTTGCAGGTGTGTCCTTCCCCATTTAGGGATTCAAATTGGTGGTTGAAACTGTGACCTTACAAACTCTCTATTTATACTTCCCAATAAACATTTCTATCAATTATTATATCAACAATACAAAGAGGAAAACCGTATAAGCCTAGTACAGCCAGATCCTAAACTCAATTCTTTAAACAGTAAGTTCAACACTTATCTATCATATATTAATCCCTATCTAAACTATTCCATTGATACGAAGTATGATTTTAGACCTCTGCCTGAATCAAGCCAGGGCCAGGCTTTCTGTCAGTCCTTTTGGCCTTCTATCAGCCATAATCACTGAGAAACATGGTCTCGGAGATATTCAAGTGACAATTTTGCCACCAGAGCTCATGATTCAGATTTATCACAATCATTTTCACCATTTCAGACAGGACTAACCAAAGACAATTTTTAAGGATCCAAACTTTAAATTCCAATATTCTTTCCAGAAAATAACCCACTAAACTGCATGGATATATCTGACCTGTGGCTAGCCAAAGAAGAAAAACTACCATAAAGCAAAGGTCAAACATTTTTATGATTTGTTTCTCTAGTACTCCCCTCCCAAGGTACCATAATGTGTTAATCTGGGTAGACTAGAGAAACAAATCTAGTGAGACTTACCATATATACTCATGTATAAGCCAAGTTTTTAAGCACATTTTTTACGCAGTTTTGTGATAAAATTAGGTGCCTCAGCTGATATTTGGGCCGGCTTATTTTCAAGTATATACAGTATATGTGCATAAGAATTCATTTTATATAAAAGAGTAAATATCCCATTCCAGTTCAGATCAAGTCATCAGTACAATATTAGTCCATATGTCTGATAACAGTCTGGAAATTCCTTTTAAGACTCATGCAACACATGCAATGATGCCAAATACAGGAATATCACAGACCTGTGGGTGGAAAGTCTTGTTGATCCAGTGGCAGTGTAAGCATCTCAGTGCTGGCATGTCTCCACATAGCTCCTCTGGCTCCAGTGCTCTAGCATAGCTCCATGTGTCTTGTAAACAGGAATGTCTTGCAGGGCGAGAGTGCATCTGGCCTCCAGTGAGCTATATATATCCATCAAGCCTCCAAATGAGGTCAAGCTGTGACCTAATTGACAGGCTAGACTCCACCCCTTCACAAGTTGACACGATTATGTAACTGCCACAGCCACAATAATGTGTTTCCTGATTGTCATGATTGCTCTTTTGTTTGTACAAATCATATCATTCATGTCTATTTTGTTGTGTTTTGGTTGAAATTAGGATTGATTTATCCATCTTTTTCTAGCACGTAGGTGAGTGAGTTATGGTCAGTTAATATGGCCCTTCTAGCCATGACCCCTTATATGATATATTATGGCTCTGGATTTTATATGCCTGTAGCTTTGGTCCAATTTTGGAGGTCATTCTCTACTTTCCACCTGAAGTCTTTCCCAGGGACTAGTCTCTACTGAATAGAGTCCTGGTTGTGTAGTAATTTGTTAGGCTGTAATCCTCATGGTTGGCAGTTCAAAACCACCAGGGAAAAAGACAGGGCTTTCTACACTCATAAATAGTTACAGTCTTGGAAACCCACAAGGGATCGCTGTGTCAGCACTGACTCAACAGCAGTGAGTACTATATATATATATATTACCTAAATGTAAGATAGTTTTAGGAAAACTACTAGAATCAAAGTGTGCCATTATATATAAGATAAAGATTATGTGAGGAAGGTAGAAAAAAGATAAATATGCAAAAATTAGATATTTCACAAGGACAATGAGCTGCTGTTGTTAGGAGCTATTGAGTCAGTTCCAACTCGCACATACCTTGTGAACACCAGAACAAAACATTCCTCAGTCCTGTGCCATCCTCACAATTATTCTTATGCTTGAACCCATCAATATAGCTACAGTGTCAGTCCATTTTAGCAAAAACCTTCCTCATTTTTGCTGCCCTAATATATTGCCTAGCATGATATCCTTTTCCATGGACTGGACTCTCCTTACAACATGTCCAAAATATGTGAGATAAGTCTCACCATCCTGGCATCTAAAGAGCATTCTGGCTATACTTCTTCCAAGGTAAATTTGTTTGTTCTTTTGGCAGTTCATTGTACTTTGAATATTCTTCATCAGTATCCTTCAATGCATTACTTCTTTTGTCTTCCTTATTCAATGTCCAACTTTCACATGCAAACAAGGCAATTGAAAGTACCATGGGTGAACACCTCCAGGATATGATCCTGAAGACAAATGGGTACATAAGCAAATTTGGTGAAGAAAGCTGATGGTGCCCAGCTATCAAAAGAGATAGCATCTGGGGTCTTAAAGGCTTGAAGGTAAACAAGCGGCCATCTAGCTCAGAAGCAACAAAGCCCACATGGAAGATGCACACCAGTCTGTGTGATCACAAGGTGTCAAGGGATCAGGTATCAGGCATTATCACAGCAAAAATCTTACCATAGTGAATTAGCAGGGGAGTGCAGAGTGGAGACCCAAAGCCTATTTGTAGGCTACTGGACATCCCCTTACAGAAGAGTCTTGGAGAGGAGATGAGACAGCCAGGGTGCAATGTAGCAAAAATGAAAAATACAACTTTCCTCTAGTTCCTAAATGCTTCCTACCCTCCCTCCCACTGTAATGATCTGAATTCTATCCTGCAAGTCTGACTAGATCAGAGGATGTACACTGGTACATATGGGAACTGGAAACACAGGGAAACCACGGCAGATGATCCCCTCAGGACCAGTGGAGTGAGTGGTGATACTGGGAGGGCATAGAGAGGGTGGGTTGGAAAGTGGGAACCTATTTCAAGGATCTACATGTGACCTCCCCCCTGGGGGACATACAACAGAAAAGTGGAGGAAGGGAGACGTGGGACAGAGAAAGATATGACAAAATAATAATTTATAAATTATCAAGGGTTCATGAGGGAGGGAGGAGTGGGGAGGGAGGGGAAAAAATGAGGACCTGATGCCAGGGGCTTGGGTGGGAAGCAAATATTTTGAGAATGATAGGGGAAACGAATGTACAAATGTGCTTCACACAATTGATATATGTATGTATTGTGAAAGGAATTATATGAGCCCCTAATAAAATGATTTTTTTAATGAGGACCTGATACCAAGGACTCAAGTAGAAAGCAAATGTTTTAAGAATGATGATGGCAACAAATGTACAAATGTGCTTGATATGTGGATGTACATATAGATTGTGATAAGAGTTGTACAAGCCCCCAAAAAATGATTGGAAAAAAATAGGTATTTGTAAGGGCTCAACCAGAAAGCAAATATTTTGAGAATGATGATGGCAACATATGCACAAATGTGCTCGACACAATGGATGGATGGATGGATTGTGATAAGAGTTGTACAAGCCCCCAATAAAATTATTTTTAAAAATAAAATGAAAAAAAAGATACATTTAAACCACTAACATTCAATGTAATTAAATCTATATGTTGATTAGTTGCTGTCATCTCATATTATTTGTGTTAGGTATTTTATTTTATACTCCTTTATAGGATGGTGTGTGTTTTTTGAGTTGAGTTAAAACCTACAGTGCTCCCCTGTTTGTATGTTGCAGTTGTTGGTTTTCTGCCCTTTAAGTATTTAAAATTATTTTTATAGTGCTTGTTTTGTTTTTAGGAATTCTTTAAATGTTTCCTTATCAAAGAAAATTTTAATATCTCATTCAAATTTGATGGACAGCTTTGCTGGATAAATGACTCATGGATTGCAGTTGTTATCTTTCAGCTTTTGGTATACCTTGCTCCAATTTCTTCTTTCCTGCATGGTATCTGCAGAGAGATTTGAGCTTATTCTTATCTGTTTACCTTTATATGTGACTGATTTTGTCTCTCTAGTTACTCTCATGATTCACTCCTTTTCCTTGAAATTTGGTAATTTTACTACTATGTGTCTTGTGTTGGGGGAAGGGTTTGATCTAACTGGTGTTCTCTCTGCCATCTGAGTAGTTGTTGACTCCTCCTTTGTAGTATTGGGGAAGTTTTCTTCCAAGACTTCCCTTACTATTTTCACTGTATGCTTGTTTCTTTCTTCCTGCTCCAGAATCCCAGTAACTCAAATATTGCTTCGCTCCATGGAATCCTGCATCCTCTTCAGGTTTTCTTCAGTTGTTTGGCTTTTCTGTCTGACAGCTTCTCTCATTTGCTAGATTCTGGGTGGTTATCTTCAAGATCACTGACTTGGTCCTCGATCTCTGCCATTCTATTGTTGATATCGTTCACTATTTTATCTATTTCTGCTATGTTATTCCTTAACTCCTGGACTTTTCTTCAGTGTAGAGAATCTATTATCTCTATTTTTTATTTGTTTGCAGGATTTATCCCTATTTTCCTGTACGTCACTAAGCAATATTCTCAAGCATTCTTTTATGGACAGTCAAGTGCTGCTGCTTCTGTGTAAACCATTGGGTTTGGGTCATCTTCCGTAATTGACTTTTGTTTCTCTAGATTTTTTAATACTAACTTCAGGTATTGGCTGCTGCCTGTATCATTTCTTGGATGAGCTGGTGATGGAGCAAAATCTTCTGGGTGGATTGTGCTTTAGCTTAGGGGAGGATCGTATTGTGCATAGTTAAGGAGGAAGTGCTATGTGGGTGAGAAGGGTGATTAGAATTTAGGAGTGGATTTAAAATGGTGGTATTACTCATAGGAAACCTTCCCTTAGGTATAGTAATTTTAATACTTTGGAGAAAAGGGTGATGGACTATGAAATTTTATTTTGTAAGTTAATGGAGGTTCTGTGTTGCTGAAATGGAGGTAACAGGTTCCAGAGGTTATGATGTTTGGGGTAATGGAGGGAGAATCCCCTATTGACCCTGTATATTATGTAGGGACAGTGTTTGAGGGTATGATATTTACTCCTTGTTATCTTGTAAGGTGTCAGAGTGGAGTGAAATTCAGACTAGCGTGATGATTTGGTGTCTGGAATAGCTGTGAAAGGTGTATTCTGGTGATGTGAGTTAATTATCTTGAGAGAATGTACCTCTGGTGAATCATCAATCAAGTGATGATGTTTGCTCTTTTTGTATGATGGAGTGGTCAAGTGGGAGTGGGGTGATGACATCTATTCCTGTTACCTACCTAGGTTATCTAGGGGGCTGGAGTACAGCAATGTCCTACTCAGTGGGCTGGTATTGTATGTGAAAAGCTTGGTTTACTGGCTTGTATATATTTGAGCTTTGGCAGTCACTTATTTCCTAAGACTCTGTGTCCAGGCCAAACTGCTTCTAGATAAAGCTGCTGCTTTTAAAACATAGTGGGTTTTCCCTCCTTTGTTATGTTAGAGCTTTGCTAGTTAACCCACTGTAAAATGGTTGCAATGCCAGTAGTCCAAGTAGCTAACAAAGCCCCATTGTGGCAGTGCCTTTTAAGTTTTTTAAAGAGACTTTTAGGGTGTTCTGGGATGGCGAGTGTACTGCACTATCCCCCAGAGAAGAGGGATCAGCTTGGCCAAATGGGTCTGTGTTTTGTTTTGGGGGGGAAGGGGGGATTTGTTTATTTTTGCTCTTAAAAAATGTTAGGTATTTTGTAAATATCTAGAGGGTCAAGCTGTTTGTGTTGTTCATCTATCTATTTGTTAATTGTGTTTCTTTCCTATTGATCTATCTTTCCTTGAGGGTGGTATATTGAAGCACCCTACTATTATTGTCCATCTGGTGATTTCTCTTTTCATCTCTTTGATGATTTCATGGATGTATTTTAAGAGTCTTTTGTTGGGTGTTTATTATGGCTGTTGAGTTGTTTATTATGGCTGTGTTCTTGGTTTATTGATCCTTTGATCATTGTATACTGTCCATTCTTGTCTCTCATTATGCCATGTATTTGAAGTCTATTTTGTTAGAAATTAATAGTGCCATGCCTGATTTTGATTATTTTGTTGTTGCCATTAGCTTGGTAAATTATTTGCCATCCTTTAACTCTGTATGTTTTTGTTTGGGGTTTTTTTGCTGTGAGTTGGAGGTGTGTCTCTTGAAGGCAGAAAAGTAAAGGATCTTGTTTCTTAATTCAGCCTGCTATTCTTTGTCTTTTGACATTTTAGTCCATTTCATATTTTTAGTCCATTGGCATCCAGTGTTATTAAATAATTATAAATGTAGGTTGCTGTCATCTCATATTATTATATTTAGTCTTTTTTTGAAGGGGGGTGGACTTTACACATGTCTTCATTTCCCCCCTCTACCTGTATTGTTTTGAGTAATGTTTCAGTGTTTGCCTTCTGGGTGATTGTTATATTCTGTGGTGGCCATGTATGTGTGCTACAGTTGTTGGTTTTCTGACCAGAGATATCCAATTAATATTTTTTGTAATGCTGATTTTTTAAAGAATTCCCTTAAATTTTCCTTGTTTGAGAATATTTTAATTTCTCCTATATATTTGATGGGAAATTGTGGTAGCTACATAATTTCATGTCAACTTGATAAATAAATATTGCAGTGAAGTCTAGCCTGTCAATTAGATCATGACCTGATGATGTCTCCTTATGGGTATAACCTACTCATGAGGATTCTGGGAATTTCCTGTCTTTCACCCTGGAGGTAGACCACATATCTCTTGCTGCTTCTTCTTCCTGTTTACAAGCCACATGGAACCACACTTAGACAGATGAGAGTCCTACTGCCACTGGAGCCACAAGAATTTGCATCTACTAGCCTGTGATCTTTCTGCATTTTGTATCATCGCATGTCCTGTGTGAGTCTGAAGAGGGATTTATGCACTAGTATCAGACTTAGGGATTTGATTTGGATTGGGCAGGGATATTTTCTTGATATCTAATTACTCCTTGATATAAAGCTTTCCTTACACATATATGTCTCTGGATTTATTTCTCTAGTCAAACCTGCCTAACACAATAACCGTGTTGTATATAGGATTCTTGGTTGACAACATTTTTCTTTCAGAGTTTGACATGTATTATTCTATATTTTCCTTTCCTACATGATTTCTGTGAGAGATCAGGGATTATTCTTATCTGTTTACTTTATAGGTGACTGTTTTTTACTCTCTAGCTGCTCTCAAGATTCTCTCCTTTTCCTTGAAGTTAGAGAATTTGATAATTGTATGTCTTGATGAGTTTTGTGTGTGTAAAGGGGGGGGAGGCAAGGCGTTGTTAATCTATTTGTTATTCGCTCTGCTTCCTGAATGATTATTGACTCCTCCTTTGTGATAATGGGGAAATATTCCTATATTAAATCCTTTACTATTTTATCTGTAGACTTGTGTGTTTCTTCCTGTTCCTGTATTCAAATGTGTGTTAGCCTGGGTACTTTCGAGAAACTAATCCACAGAAACTCATGTATGAGAGAGTTTTATATAAAGGTTAAGTGCAGATCAAGAAAAAATCCTAACCCAGTGCTGCCCAAGTCCACAAGTCCAACACTAACCCACATGTCACAAACTCCTCTTCCATCTCACAAAAAACACACTATGATGTTGACTACAGGAGGAAAGCCAAGTCTATGAATATGTAAGCATCTCAGTGCTGGCAGGGTCTCCACATGGCTGCTCCAGCACCCAGGACTGCATCGGGTAGGTCCATGCAGCTTCTGTTTGGGGTTGTCGTGCAGGAAGTGAGATTTGCCAGCTGAAGCAGGGAACCTGCTAAGGCAACTGCACCCTGGTCAGACCATCAGAAAGCAAGAGATCGGAGAGCTTGAAAGGCGAGGCTTACCAAGCCATTTTATCTCCCCACCCTTCAATTAACCCCACATGTGTTTATTGGCCAGGTTGGCACAATAAACTAACTCACAATGACACATATATAATTTCTCTTCCAGGCATCCCATAGCATCCTTAGACTTTCTTTAGTTCTTTTGCCTTTTTGTTTGATTTTTTCTTTCTCTCTCTGCATGGTTGTCTTTGAGTTTACTGATTCAATTTCCCTTTTTTCCCATGGTATTTCTCAGTTCTTGTACCATGTTTTGATTTACTGCCATCACATTGCTTAGTTTCTGGGTTTCTTTTGGTTGTGAGGTTTTTAGTATCTCAATTTCTTCCTTTGTTTTCCAAATTGATCCAGATCTTTTGTATGGCCACAATCACCCTTCTTCTAAATTCCATTTCTGGCAGCTCGAGTACTTGTTTTTCTGTAGATTCCATTAGGTTTGGGTAATCTTCAGTCATTCACTTTTGTTTTCTTGATTTTTTTGTGGTTACTGCTCTTGGCTGTTGTTAGTGAGACATCATGGTCCAGCTGTGGATGGTATTCAGGGTTCTCGGTTGTTTAGGGTGGTGGCTCTTTGGATTAGAGGAGGAAGATCAGATAGGAGCTGGAAATTTTATTGTGTGGAGATGAGAAATGAGTGATAGAATTGGGAGGATGGTATGAATAGGAGATATGGGCTAGAGAGTAAGGTTTAAGTGATGGTATTAATCATAGGTAGTCTTCTGGTTAAATATAGTGATTTTTTATAAATTGGATGAGGAAATTTTTTAAGGTGGGGTAATACTTGTTAGTTTATGGGAATGTGTGTCTCACTGAGAAAGGAGAAGTAGGGTCTTGAGGTAGTGGTAATTGGGGTCGGTGGAGAGTATATTTAGTATTCTACCAGGGTCACTTATCAACCCATTAAATAAAATAGGGAGAGTGCAACAGAACAATGATATTGTGTTTATAACAAAGGTGCCTTAATTTGATGGCATACTGCTTGCCTACTCTAGAAAGGTAGTATCCTGTGATATCAAAATTCTGCACCATGCCTCACTCCCTGCCCTCCATACCAGGGTGGAATAATGGAAATAGGGTATAGGAATTGAGGCCTGAGGTGAAGGGGGATTCTAATCAAGTTGAATTTAGGAGCAAGTCTGTCCCAGCACCAGCAAGCGGCCAACCTGGGTGAGGGGGAGACACTTTGACTTTGCATTCTGTGTTCTCTGTGTTTTTGCGTGTGTGTTTACATAAGAAAATAATCAAAATACTTTGAAGAACTCAGAGTTTATGTTGTGCATCTGGTTAATCAGAGAGAGGTTCCCTACTTCTTAGAAACTGGGTGATATTGGTCAAGTTAGCCAGGAGATTTTAGCTGGTGGACATTAGAGCTAAACTCTTATAAAGAGTGGGGAAGAAAGTGAGAAGTTTCTAAAGTAGATGCAAAAATCATTACCATCATGAAAAAAATAGTTTAATCATTTTGTTTAAATTTTTCTATGACTAAGGAGTCCTTACCTATTTTTTAAATAACCCATAAAAGATATCTCCAATTGGTATTACTTATAATAACAAACATTTACAAATAAGAAAAGGGCAATCCAATAGGAAATGTAGACAGAGACTTTGAATAGATAGTTTAAAGATGAAACCACCAAAAGTCAGTATGTGGAATACAACCTTACCAATAACCAAAGAGGTACAAGTTGAAATAACTATAAAATAACATTTTGTATCCATCAATTTGGCAATATTTGAAGACAAAGAAGAAAGAGAAGTGTTCATGTGTAAACTGTGGAACTGTAATTTCAACAACTATTTTGGAGAAAAAAGTACCAATATCTAATAAAGTTAAAGATTAGTATAACCTATAATTCAATATTATCCCCTTCCATCATAGCCAGTTTATCCTACAGTCTCCTCATTTCTATAAGTGATCATTTTATTTTTCTAATTTCTTAGATTCTTGATTTTCTCACAGCACATCTAATTCTTAGAACACCTATTGGCTTTACATTAAAATGTATCCAGATTCTATCACTTCTCACAACGTCCTCACCTAATCTCAGCTCCAAGTTACCATCATCTTTCACCTTTTGTTGTTATCAAATCTTGATGAGTCTACTTCAACTCATAGTGAAAGTTATAAGTTCACTGTTATAAAGAACAAAACATTGCCTAGTCCTGCTCCATCCTCACAATAATTGCTATGTCTGAGCCTATTTTTGCAGCCACTGTGTGAATGCATCTCATGAAGGTTCTCACTCACTTTTGCTGACATTCTTGTGCTCACCATTATTAGCTCTCCAATTCCTTCTCAACCTTCCCTTCAGTATAAGGAACCATTAATCTACTTACTGCCTCTATCGATTTACCTATACTTTAGACTGATTTGTTCTTTCTTCTGCCTGTCCAAGTCTTATTCTGTATAGTTCATCACTAATTCAAATAACATACCCCATTCTTATTGGACTTCTTTTTCATATGCATGTGAAACCATTGAAAATGCCATGTTTTAATTCATTAAAATGATATTTTTGCTTTATAATATTTTAAAGAGCTATTTTACCATAGATTTACCCAATATAACATGTCATTTGATTTATTAACTAATTCCCTGGATATTGGTTGTTAATCCTTGGTAATGTCAATGTCTTTGCCATGTATTATGATGTTTATTATTGGACCAGTTGTAAGAATTTTTATTTTCTTTATATTCTGGACCATCACAATAACAGCACACTGGTCTGCGACTTTCAATGTTGCCACCCTATAACATATTTAAAGTGTATCATTTCATTAACACTGAAGTCATATAACATTATTCCTGTTTACAACATTCCCATGAATCCCCATTTCAATGAGAATAAAAAGTAATGATGCCCAATGACCTGGTGTAACTCTCTCCACAATATTGTCTCCTCTGATCTCATAACCTTCTACTCCTCTCTTTGTTGCCTGTGCTCCAGCACACTAAATTCCACTTCATTTCTTAAAATCTACAGCACATTCCTACCCCAAACCCTTTGCACTTGCTGTTTTCCTCAACTATCGTGCTTTTCTGTCATTGTAGATCCATACAATTTTATAGCCTCGTATAAATGTTACCTTCTCGATGAGGCCTTTATGGGACCATCCCATCTAGCTTTCCAAAGCCGCAGCACTCCAACACATAATCTTTGCCCTTTTTCACTTCTTTCAGCCTCAGGAGGACAGACATTTTGTTCCATTCGATTCAATGCAGTATTGCTCAGCATTCAGTGCTCAACCACAACACTCAAAAGTATGGGCTAAATAAATAAATGTCTTTATGAATTGTAAAGCTACAATCTTACAGGCACTTCATTGTTGTTAGGTGCTGTTGAGTTGGTTGCAACTTATAACTTACCCTATGTACGAGAGAACACAAGACTGCCTGGTCCTGCACCATTGTGATCAATTTTCCTATGTTTGAGGTGATTGTTACAAACACTGTGTCAATCCCTCTTTTTTATTTCTTCAAGTTTTATTGGTTTATAATTTACCTATCTTATAATAACATAGTTAAATACATGAAGAAGAATTGTACAATCATCACCACAATCAATTATCGAACATTGTCTTCCTTCTTGTAGTCAACATTATTATCCTCCCATTTCACCCCAACCTCCCCTGCCATATCCCCGAGGAGCTATTAACCCAGTCACTGCCTTTATGAATTTACCTGTCTTGGATTTTCCATACAGAAAACCATTAAAAACAAAAATAACAAATTAAAACCTCAATGGAAAAGAAAGCAAAAATATTAAAATTAAATGGATCATAAAGGTCATGAAATAATAGGATATTCATTGCCATTGAGTTGATTTCAATTCATAGTGGCCCTGTGATATGGGAGGAACTGGCCCTGTGGGCTTCCTAAGATGTAAATCTTTATGAGAACAGAGTTAAAATAGCATGTATCAAAACTTGTAAGCAATGCTTGGCACATAATAAAGTCTCAATAAATATTTTGCTTTTAAAAATAAATAAATAACAAGCTACTAAATGTTAACCTACCTGTATCTACAATCCACTTTCCAATGTTATTCTGCATGTTGGAAGGTTATTCACATCCCTGCTCCATGGTCAGAGGGGATAATCCACATGTATTTCACCTTCATCTTTTTAGAAATTGAAACAACTTTAAAATGAGTCCAGAGGAAGATCAAATGATATGATCTAATTATGTCTAGCACAATCAACTTGCAATCCTTTCTGTCTGACAGCGGGGCTATTCATGTCCTTCAACTATGATCAGAGGAGATTCACTGTAGCCTTAATCCATGTATGGACTCTGCAGACGGACTTTGGTCTTCCACTGTTGTCCATAGGCTTTTGCAAACCAGGTGTTCACAACTTAATCTCTGATATAATTCCCTCTTTTGGATTTGGATTGTATTATTTACAACCCTTGGATCCCACAGGCTGGTGTGCTTCTTCCACATGGACTCACTTGACACCTGACTTAGAGGGCTGCTTGTTTGAAAACAAGTCTTTAAGACTTCAGGCACCATTATCTCTGATTGCAAGCACAATCTGGTTTCTTCACTACACTGTACTGTATAACCCATCTCTCATTGATCTCTTCATGAGGGTTAGCATCAAGCATCTTCTTAGACTGGGGATAAAATTTAGTGCAAGCCCTAAATCCACTCATGCATCTATAGTTTATATATTTCTCTGTTTAACCTTAGTGACATCATTTTATTTTTATGTTAGAGAACATAATCAATCATCCACCTGGGAAATCACCTAGCAACCTTATAGAGCAGGAGAGAACTGCCCCCTGTGAGTCTCTTCACAGGTGTAATAAACCTCATCCTTCTACAGAGCTAGCTGGTGGCTTCAAACTGTTGACCTTACAGTTAGCAGCCCAATGCATAACCACTCTATGTTGATAGTGTCATTAGTTTAGCCAATTATATGAAATTTAAAATACTGTTGGAAAAGTAAGTTATACAAATATAGGTGAGCTCTGAACCATAATACATGAATTGTTGCCTTGTTCAGATTAAACTCTTCAGTGACTGGACACTATTTATACAAAATATAAGAATTGATAGGGAAAATCTTCCAATAATATTCATTCACAACAGCAGAACCTTGCCTATCAGATTAGTACATGTCATAATGAAGTAAGGAGGGCATTAAAATAGTAACTATAAAATAATTCCAGGGCACCATTCATTGGAGATCCTTAAGGCAAAAGATTCAAACCAAAACCCTATGTCTGCAAGTTCTCTATCCTTGGGATAGCAGTCATCGGCTTCTCACACTAGGGAGTTTCAGCCTTAAGTCCAATTGATACAGGTGTGTTTTTGGTGAAGCCCAGTTCACTTAAAGGATTTCCACATCAAAACCTTCTGATTTGGCCTATGAAGGATGTTGTGTGCCTCAAAAGAAATTAATCTAAGTCCCAGTAGTCTATAGAACATAGATTGGGTCACCAAAGGCTGCATAGAAACTAGGTTAAAATATACAATTAGGCGACTAGTACAAGGTGTATGGTACTAGGCCTATGGTACCTTTGGGTTTCACATAAGTATCATTAGGCATTTTTCCCCCAATGGGAGGTTGCTCCTTCCCATTTTCCTAGCAACAGAGATGCAGTTGACTTCTCTGAGACCTACATACCCCACTCTCCCCATCTTGACTTGAATTTTCAATAAAGTTTTCTTATTACTCTGATGGGAGTGTCTGTTGGATTGGGGTGATCTTAGAACAAATTTGGATGGCAGCAACTGAATTAATGTTGGGCTGTGGGCTTGGACAGTACTGGTTTGGGATGTTTTCTTGATGCACACTTAACCTTTATATAAAACTCTCTTATACATGAGTTTCTGTGGATTTGTGCCTTGCGTCCCTACAGGGAATAAGGCAGGCTGTTAGATTATCTCAGGATATGCAGGAATGTAGATACAAAGGAATATAAGGCCAACCTCATGACAGCTGCCTTGGCAAATTACACCAGACCTAGAAGAAAGTGCTTTAGTTGCGGGAAAACAGGTCATCTTCAAAGAGAGTGTAGGCAGAGCAGGCCAATTAACCTGGCCACAGAGAGTGAGCTGGAGCCTGCGCCAGAGAATGGGCCAGGGTCACCAAGATCGGGTTTAAAAGAACCTGAACTTTGTCCAAAATGCAGGAAAGGAACTCATTGGGTAAGACAATGTCGCTCAAGATTCAACAGTAAAGGATTGCCTTTAGCAAAAGCTTCTTGGCAGGAAAATAGAGGAAGGAGTGTGATACAGTCCCCGCACAGCAGAGCGTGGGAGGAAAGGTGTCTAGGATCTTAGAGAGAAACTGCAGGTATGTATCACCCAGCCTCACAGAAGGAGACCAGATCTAACCCAACTCACAAAACCCAGTCTCTGTACTCACTGCAGTAAGTTTGACTAACCCAAAAAAGGCTCAGAAACCCTCGCGGCAGTTTGTTCATCCTGAAAAGCAGGAGCCTTTTATTAAAGCAGTTTGTTCATCCTGAAAAACAGGAGCCTTTTATTAAAAGAGTGACACAGTTTTTGTCAGGAAATTTTAACCTAAGTAGTTAAGGAATTCAAATTGATACTGGAGTTGATCAGAGTTGTGAAGGAGAGCTAAAAGCTGTAATTAAATCAGAAATTAAGAGTGGTAATTGGGGTCCACTACCTAAAAGAACCATGGGGCAACTCTGAGACTCCAAAATCTTTCTCCCCTGCCCTCCTTTGATTGGGCTGTTCGCTTCCTGCTGCTACACAATTGAGGGCTTTGATTTTGTTGTTCATTTTTGGGGGTTTTTTTCCTCAGCAAAATGAGTGTGGATGTAGCTTCTCCCCAAAGCCTTCTTGAAGCTTCCAATTCTAGAAACTCTCCGCCAGTAACTACCAGTTTGGGGACTAAGGAAGATTACACATCCTTGCAAATGTCGTCTGCCGAGGCTTCCTACTCAGAGACAGCCGAGTCTCCGCGTCGTCCTTCCTCCGTGGACCTGCTTCTGCAGAAGAGCCCGGACTCTTCCACCAGTCCGAAAGCCCAGCTGCTCGCCTCTGCGGAGAAGGACCCAGCGAGGCAGGAGGAGAGCCAGGGCAAGAGGCAGAAGGTGCGAACTGTGTTCTCACAGATGCAGCTGTGCATACTTAAGGACCGCTTTCAGAAACAGAAGTACCTCAGCCTCCAGCAGATACAAGAGCTTTCCGAAGTCCTGAATCTGAGTTACAAACAGGTGAAGACCTGGTTCCAGAACCAGAGAATGAAATGTAAGAGGTGACAGAAAACCACCAACTGGTCCAAGAATAACCATGGTGTGACTCAGGTCTCTGCACCTACAGAATACCTGGACGTCTGTGCTTCCTACCACCAAGGATGCCTTCCTTCTGGAAGCCTTCCCATGTGGAGCAACCAGAGCTGGAACAGCCAGGCCTGGAACAGCCAGGCCTGGAACAACCAGGCCTGGAACAACCAGAGTTGGAACAACCAGAGTTGGAACAGCCAGGCCTGGAACAACCAGGGTTGGAATAGTCAGGCTTGGAGCAACCAGACCTGGAACAGCAGTAACCAGACGTGGAACAGCAGCCAGATGTGGAATAGCCAGCTGTGGTGTACCCAAGCCTGGAGTAACCAGGCCTGGAATAGTCCAGCCTGGAACAACCCATTCCAGAACTGTGGAGAAGACTTCCTACTGCCCCAGGTCCAGCAAGCTTCTCTCTGTGACCTGGAAGCCGTAAAAACGTTAGATTTCTTTTTAAATGAGTCCATAAGCATACAATCTGAAGATTGTATGAAGACAGACATTTAGCCCCATGCCCATCCGGGCAGTGACCGCGTGACTTCCTTTTTTGTAGGACTTCTTGCTTTAGAACGCCCTTGCCTTGACAACCTGGTTTTCCTTGTTCCTACTGTATGGAGGGGCAGGGAGGGGGGCTTGGGGAACAGGGTGAAGATTGTGGTTTCTATTTAACCAAAGATTCGATAATATGATGGTTTACCTTGGTTATTCTGCACAGCATGATAAGCCATGTCCCTGCCTATAAATAACTATATAGAATACTACCTTGAATGTTCTTAGGATCTAGCCTCAATAATAGGACCTAAAAGTAGAATGATGTGTGACGAAGGGTTATTTGCAGTGTATAGGACGTGGGAGTCTTACTAGACAATTTAGGGGTGGGGGAAGGTTAAGTCATAATGCGCTTCTTTGATTTCCTCTACCCTTCTGCTCTGTTTTAATTATAAACCTTTGTTTGTTTCTTCTTTGTATTTCGCTGCATCATGGTAACAACAGTACCAACATCACTGGCTGACTTACGAATATTGGTGCACACAAATAAAAAGAATATCCACTTTTCCATTAAAAAAAAAAAAGAACGATGGGACGTTTACAAGGAAAGCCTAGTCTAAATTCTCAAGGTGTTCAGGTTGTTGCTGGAGTTATTGATCAGGATTATGAAGAAGAAATTAAGGCAGTGATAAATCTGATATACTGTGGTTTATAAAGGAAGATCGCTTAAGCCAATTTTTGCTTCCTTGCATTTCTAAAGTTAAAAGTTATACCTGTCAGAAAAGAACACTTGAGAAGTCTGACCACCCTACATTAAATCAAGGGGTCATTTGAAATGCTGTTGTGCAGAAACAACAGCACCCCCACATGGAATTAGAAATTGGAGGAAAAAGGATTTTAAGCTCTGGATATGGGATCATTTCCTTAAGGCATTCATGAGGGCCCAAGACCTGCCCACTAACTTCCCCTAAATCCAGCTTGGAAGTAATGAGTGAAATTAACCAAGAGAGAATATTGCAAGATTGTAAAATTATACAATGCAAAAAGCCTAACGATTTAATTGAACCTGTACCCTTATTGGTAAACTTAAAGAATAATGTCTGGTTGGTAAGTTACTTCAAGAACAGCAGAACAAATTTATTAAGAATGTTTTCAGTCTTTCAAATCATCCCGAGTGTGGTAAGAAGTTCTCCCAATTAGTCAGCTCTCTTGATCCTCTGAGAGCTGGCAGCCAACGTTTATGTAACAATGAAGGTGATCTAACCAGTAGCTTTACTGGTTCTAAACCAAGCAAGTTAATTGAGATTGCCAGCAGTGCTTTAAAATTTGCATTGTTAAAACTAAAGGGGGAGAAGAGTAATCTTATGTGTGACAAAGTTCATTTGGTCATTTTAACCAAAAAAAATTTTATCCTTACTAAAAGCTTGTAACAAATTTAGGGCAGATAAATGCATTTTCACTTCTACAGACAAAGCTGATCCTAAGGAGTCCCAAGAACCACAGTGGTCTGACTTTATCTTTGTGTTTATCTTATAATAGTGCACTCATACAATATTTATCCTTTTATGATTGACTAACTCATCATGATGATTCCCATGACCCTCCATGTCATGAGATGTTTCATGGTTTCACTGCTGTTTGTACCATGCTTTATTTATTCATGCTTCTACTGATGGAAATTTAATCTGTTTCCAGCTTCTTACTATTGTGAACAGTGCTTCAATGAGTATGGGACAGCATATATCTGTTTGGGTTCTGCCTCTTATTTCTTTGGGGTATATTATATTCTCAGCAGAGGTATATGGGTCGTACAAAAAACTCCTACTGTTATTATCGAGTTGTTTATTTCTGTTTTCAACTCTGTAAACATTAGATTGATGTATTTTGAGGGTCTTCATTGGGTGCACATAAGTTTACTAAAGTTATATGTTGCTGGTGTATTGGTCCTTTAATCATTATGTAGTGTTCTTTCTTGTATCTCCTTATGTTACAAGCCTTGAAATATATATTATCAGCTATTACTATTGCTACTCCTGTCTTTTTATGGTTCCTATTTGTGGTAATTATATAATTCTCAATTTAAGGATTAAGCATGTAGGGATGGAATCTAGTCTGACAATCAGGTCATAGCCAATGAGCCTTCTGTGTGGATATAGCCTTTCCCTAAGGATTCTGGGAATTTCCTCTTGGAGATAGGAGACTCTCTGCTCACACCCTGGGAGACATACCAATTAAGAAGAAACATGGACCCACCCTGATGCAGCCCTGGGTGCTGCAAATGCCATGCAGAGACCCCTGCCAGCACAGAGATGTCTCTAATGCCACTGGATACAAAGACTTTCAAGCCATTGCCCTGTGATCTTCTATATTCAGCTTCATTGTATGTGTTTCATGAGTCTGAAGAGGACTTTATCTGACATATGGGCTAATGTCAGACTTACGGACTTGATCTGGACTGGGCTGGGATATTTTCTCAATTTCAATTGCTCTTGTATATAAATCTTTTTCTTTTTCATCATTTTATTGAGGGTTCATATTCATACAACTTTTATCACAATCCATATATACATCCATTGTGTCAAGCACATTTGTGCATTTGTTGCCATCATCATTCTCAAAATATTTGATTTCTGCTTGAACCCTTGGTATCAGCTCCCCATTATTCCCCTCCCTCCCCACTCCCCGCTCCCTAATGAACCCTTGAAATTTTATAAATTATCATTATTTTGTCAAGTTTTACACTGTCTCACATTTTCCTTCACCCACTTCTCTGTTGTCCATCCCCCAGGGAGGAAGTTATATGTAGATCCTTGTTATCGGTTCCCCCTTTCCAACCCACCCTCAAGGTATCGCCACTCTCACCACTGATCCTGAAGGAATCATTTGTCCTGGATTCCCTGTGTTTCCAGTTCCTATCAGTACCAGTGTACATCCTCTGGCCCAGCCAGATTTGTAAGGTAGAATTGGGATCATGATAGTGGTGGGGAGGAAGGAGAAAGCATTTAGGAACTAGAGGAAGGTTGTGTGTTTGATCATTGCTGCCCTGCCTCTTGACTGGCTGATCCTCTCCTTGCTACACTTCTGTAAGTTGCCTTGGGTCCCAAATCTGCACTGATTTGTTTTTTGTTCTTTGATGCCGGATACCTGATCCCTTCAACACCTTGTTATCACACAGACTGGTTGCTTCTTCAATGTGGGCTTTGTTGCTTCTGAACTAGATGACCACATGCTTACCTTCATGCTTTTAAAATCCCATTTGCTATATCTTTTGATAGCTGGGCACCATCAGCTTTCTTCGCCACATTTACTTATGCACCTATTTGTCTTCAGTGATCTTATCAGGAAGGTGAACACACAATTATATGATTTTTGTTCTTTGATGCCTGATACTTGATCCCTTAGGGAACTCATGGTCACACAGCCTGGTGTGTTTCTCCCATGTGGGCTCTGTTGCTGCTGAGCTAGATGGCTGTTTGTGTACCTTCAAGTCTTTAAGAACCTAGGTGCTATATCTTTTGATAGCCAGGTTCCATCAGCTTTCTTCACCACATTTGCTTATGTACCTGCTTTGTCTTCAGCAACAGTGTCAGGAAGGGGAGCATCATGGAATGCCTGTTTAATAGAACAAAGTATTCTTGCATTGAGGGAGTATTTGAGTGGAGGCCCAATGTCCATCTGCTATCTTAATAATAAACCTATAAATATATGCACATAGATCTATTTCCCCATCCTAAAATCTAAATATACATATATACATGCCTTTATTTAGACCTCTATAAATGCCCTTGGTCTCCTAGTTCTTTCCTCTACTTCCTTTTACTTTCCTCTTATCCCACTATCATGCTCAGCCTTCATTTGGGTTTCAGTAATTTCTCTCAGTTACATTACCTTTGATCATGCCCTACCAGGCCTCCTATACCCTCCTCACCACGGATTGGGATCACTTGTTGTTCCCTTGTCCCTGGGTTTGTTAACACCACTTCCTCCCTCCACCCCACCCCCAACCTCCCTCTCTCCCATGTCCCCCGAGGACCATCAGTCCCATTGTTTTCTCCTCCAGATTGTTCATCAAGCCTGATATAATTAAAGTTTATTGTGCCAACCTGGCCAATAAACACATGTGGGGTTAATTAAAGGGTGGAGAGATAAATGGCTCAGTGAGCCTCATTTTCTAGTTCTTGGGTCTCTTGCTTTCTGATGGCCAGACCAGGGTGCAGCTCCCTTAGCCAGTTCCCTGCTTCAGCTGGCAAGGCTCACTTCCTGCAAGACAACCCTGAGGAAAAGCCACATGAACCTACCCCAATGCAGTCATGGGTGCTGGAGCACCCATGTGGAGACCCCTGACAGCGAAGAGATGCTTACACATTCACTGACTCAGCTTTCCTCCTGCAGTCGGCATCATAGTGTGTGTTTTGTAAGATGGAGGAGGACTTTCCTGTAGGGCTATGAGTGATGTCATGTCTCATAGTGGGGCCGGCCATATGGTTTTCTCTGTGGATTGGCTACTCTGAGCAGGAATATCATCCTCAAGGCTCAGTGGAGCAGGATGTGCTCCACTCTACCTTCCTCACCCTTCATTTGCTCCTGTGTGCTCTGATCACATATGTCCCTCTCCCTGAGCTGCAAATTGAGTGCTGTCCTCTGAAATAAATTCTTCTAGGGGGAGGGACAAATGTCCATGTAGTTGGGATTGGGGCCGGCCCCTCAGACCTCTCCACTGGTTCCCTACCCCATGCTGTATTTTGCATTCACATCTTGGAGCACGAGGTTGAACTCTGGTCTGTCTTTCCCTTTGGAGATGGGTTAGTGCCCTGTTCCCCCACTACCCGTGTTTTTTTTTTTTCTTTTTTACTCCCTCCTTTTTAATTGGCTACCATATGTATTCCTGGATTTGGTCTGACCCTGCCATACTACCTTATCCAAACCCCCGGAATGTTTGTATAAAGTAGCTTTTTCCCTATGCCCTTTTTGCATTTTTTAAGCTTACCTCAGCAGACTCATGTTGTACTAGTTCTTTTGTGCTTAACTTACTTTGCTTAGCATAGTTTCTTCCAGTTCTTCCCATGCAGCGATGTGCTTCATACCTTCATAACTGCTTTTTAACGATGCATAGTACTCCATTATATGTATGTACCACAGGTTTTTAATCCATTCGTCAGTTGATGGGAATTTGGGCTGTTTACAACTCCTTGCAATTTTGAACTGGACCACAATGAACATTGGAGCACAAATGTCTGGCTGTGCTTTGTTTCTTCCCTCTTCTGGTTATAAATCCAGTAAGGACATTGCTGGGTCATACGGTAGCTCGATTTCCATCTGTTTAAAATATCGCCAGATCAATTGCCATAGTGGCTGTACATACCTACAGGTTCACCAGCAGTGAATGAGAGTTCCTGTCTCCCCACAGCCCCTCCAACACTTGCTGCTTTTTGATATTTTGAATTAGGCTATCTTTGACGGTGTTCGGTGGTGTCTCTTTGTTGTTTTAATTTGCATTTCTCTTACGGCTAAAGATCGAGAACATTTTCTCAGATGTTTATTGGCCATTCAGATTTCTGCCCCTGTGAAGCTTCTGTTCAGGTTAGTAATAAGACCTTTGTCTAATATGTCATTTCTAAACATGTTTTCGCAGTCAGTGGGGTCTTATTACTCTTTTGGTTAATTCTTTTTATGCACATAGGTGTTTTATCTTAGTATATACCACTTGTCAACTGTGCCTCCTCTGTGTTTGTATTCTTCCCTATTTCTTAAATCTCTTTCTCAGACACCTATGTGTGTCCATGGATTTGTTTCTCTAGTCTAACCAGACTAACACACTATTGGCTTAGTCGATTTTCATCATCCTTTTATTTTAATCTATTTTATCTTTTAGTTTAAGGTGTGTTTCTTGTAGGGAGCATATAGATGGGTCTTGTTTGTTAATACAGTCTTCTCTCTCTAGTCCTTTTAGATTCAGTGTAATTATTGATATATTTGGGTTGTTGTGTTGTTTTGCTGGGTTTCGTTTGTTTTATTCTTTCTGTGTGTGTGTGTGTGTGTGTGTGTGTGTTATATGTGGTTTAATGTGTGTCTTTGTTCCTGCTCTATTTTTGTGTTGATTTGAGTGCTTCACAACTGAGAAAATGTTGAAATTATCCACTCGTGTTGTTTTCTCAGCTTATTGACCTAATGGAACCAATATAATTAACATTTACTTAAAGTGATTATTATTATAATCTAGCCATGTGTGGTAGAGTGGGTTGGCTGGTCTGAAGTGCATGACGTAGCCCAAAGGGGCTAGGGTTGTTGAAAATTTTTTATGAATCCCAAGGTCAAAAAGGCAAGGCAGCCAATGGGCACCCTGGTGAGGCTAAGCAAGGCGCCCCACATTGAGTTACTCAGAACCCAACCAGGTGGAAATAACATTTTTGAGGCTGTGAATTGGTGCATAATATTGTTGCTGTTTTTATAGCCTCTCCTGACTCCTAATTTGACTTTGCTTATGGATACAGACTCACAAGGGTGCAACTGGAATGAAGATTCTTCACATCAGAGAACATGCTTTTCTCCCCAGAGCACTGGGCTGACATAAGTCAGCAATATAGAAACTAAATATCTAAAATTGAGACAATCAAGGCATGAAGTATCTAGCTTGCAAACTTTCATAGGTTGGGGAATTTGTTTATAGAATTATAGGATTATAGTGTAGTTGGTCACATAACTGCAATTGTTAAGTATAGAATCTTTTTTTTGCTTATTGAGTATTATGTTTTGTTAGGGAAAGCGAGCCCTTAACACATCAGTTACATTCCAATCACATTACAGCATTAATTGACAAGTCCAAAATCTTGATCTTTCAGCAAAACAGTCTGTAGTAAGAGTCCAGTCATTATTGTATAAAATGTTCAGCTTTGATAGAGTTCCAGAGTGTTCCTTAGATGTCATCAGCAATGGAAGAAGTATCTCAGCAGTCAGCAATTGCCATTCTCAGGAATCTGTGAGGTCTTCTTGATGTTTTGGATAACTTCAGTAACAGGACAGTGTCTGGTCACACATCAGCTTCCCTGCTTTCTTCTGGGCCTTGCTGAGTGAAGAGAAATCCACCTATTTCCTTTGCCTGTGAAAATATTAATAGCCCCTCTTTTCACAGTGTCATTAATCTGAAAAAGGAATTATGATTAAGATTGAGTGGCTTCTCCGTGTCTTCCTTGTCCATCTTTCTCCAAACATGGTTGCGTCCTTCTAAGGAGAGTTCATCAGCTTTATTCTGTAAAAACATAAATGCATATCCCTTTCTCCAGATGAATGGAGCTGGACCCCAAACGCGGTTTCCATCATCTTTGGATTCCTTAGGATCAATTTTCTCTGTAGAAGTGAAAACATGTTTATCTTCCCTAATTTTGTTACATGCTTTTAGTAATGAGGAAATTTTTTTGGTTAAATTGACTAAATGAAATTTGTCATATATAAGATTCATCTTCTCCCCCTTCTGTTTTAACAATTTAGATTTTAAAGCACTCTGAGTTAACTTGCCAGGCTTTGAACCAGTAAAACTACTAGTTACATAGCCTTCTTTGTTATGTAAATTTTCGCTCACCCCACCCTCTCAGAGAATTAAGAGAGCTGACTAATTAATTAGGAGAACTTCTTATCATACTTTGAAAGACTGAAAAAATTCTTTTTTTTAACAATTTATTAGGGGCTCATACAACTCTTATCACAATTCATACATATACATACATCAATTGTATAAAGCACATCCATACATTCCCTGCCCCAATCATTCTCAAAACATTTGCTCTCCACTTAAGCCCTTTGCATCAGGTCCTCTTTTTCCCCCCTCCCTCCCCGCTCCCCCCTCCTTCATGTGCCCTTGGTAATTTATACATCGTTATTTTGTCATATCTTGCCCTATCCGGAGTCTCCCCTCCCCCCCTTCTCTGCCGTCCCTCTCCCAGGGAAGAGGTCACATGTGGATCCTTGTAATCAGTTCCCCCTTTCCAACCCACTCACCCTCCACTCTCCCAGCATCGCCCCTCACACCCTTGGTCCTGAAGGTATCATCCACCCTGGATTCCCTGTGTCTCCAGCCCTCAAATGTACCAGTGTACTAAATTTGTTCCGCTGTTCTTTAAGTAACTTACCAGACAGACATTTTTTTCCAAGCTTACCAATAAGGTGATAGGCTCAATTAAGCCACTTTGCCCTTCCGGCTTCTTACACTGTATGATTTTACAAACTTGCAATCCTCTCTCTTGGTTAACTTCACTCATTCCTTCCATGCTGAATTTAGAGCAAGTTAATGGGAGGGTCTTAGGCCCTCCTGAATTCCCTAAGAAAATGACCCTACATCCAAAGTTTAAAAACCTTTTTCCTTCAATTTCTAATTCCATGTGGGGGTGCTGTCGTTTCCCCACAAAAGCATTCCAAAAGACCACTTCATTTAAAGGGTGGTCAACACAGGGAGGGGCGATGCTGGGAGAGTGGAGGGTGAGTGGGTTGGAAAGGGGGAACTGATTACAAGGATTCACATGTGACCTCCTCCCTGGGAGAGAGACGGCAGAGAAGGGGGGGAGGGGAGACTCCGGATAGGGCAAGATATGACAAAATAACAATGTATGAATTGCCAGGGGCATATGAGGGAGGGGGGAGCACGGAGGGAGGGGGAAAAAAAAGAGGACCTGATGCAAAGGGCTTAAGTGGAGAGCAAATGCTTTGAGAATAATTGGGCAGGGAATGTATGGATGTGCTTTATACAATTGATGTATGTATATATATGGATTGTGATAAGAGTTGTATGAGTCCCTAATAAAATGTAAAAAAAAAGAAAAGAGGAGGGAATAAAAAGAAAATGATTAGGGCAAAGAATGTACAGATGTGCTTTATACAATTGATGTATGTATATGTATGGACTGTGATAAGAGTTGTATGAGCCCCTAATAAAATATTTTTTTTTAAAAAAAAAAAGGGTGGTCAAACTTCTCAAGTACTCTTTCCTGCCAGGCATAACTTTTAACTCTAGAAATGCAAGGAAACAAATCTGAAGCTTAGCAAAATATCTGACAGAAGGCCTGACCCTGATTTCATCCTGCTTGAGATCTAAGACTATACTGTAAATACTGTAAATAAAGTTTAAATAAGAAATAATTAAACTTGACTCTTTTAAAAAATGTGTTTATAATCTGGATGTACCATAATTATATTTGTTACTTCTACCTACTGCTATTGATGTAAGGTGTTTGGTTTATGATAACAGTGTTCTGTACTCTCCTTTGTACAAATCTTTGTTTATCTAGAGAAGTTTATTCCTAAGCATTTGATATTTTGTGTGGCTATTGTAAGTTATATTATTTTATTGCTTTACTTTTCAGAGCGCTCTCCTTTAGTATACAGAACTCTAACTGGGTTGGTTGGTTTTTTTTTTTTGGGGGGGGGTTGTGTGTCAATCTTGTATCCTGCCACATTGCCAAACTTTTCAATTATGTACAGCCTTTTGGTTATCATGTCTTTGAGATTTTCTACATATAAAACCATATCATCTGTGAATATTGAAAGTTTCTCTTCTTTTTCCATTGGAATTCTTTTGATTTCATGTTGTTTTTCTGACAAATTCTTCCAGTATAACTTTGGATAAGAGAGATGTTAAGGACAATCTTTGTCTGGTTCCCATTCACAGGGGGCAAAGTTTTCTGTTTTTTTACCATTGAGTGAGATGTTGACCACTGGTTTTACATATATGTTCTTAATTGTGTTGAAAATTTTCCCTTATATTCTTATTTTGTTGAGTGCTTTTACCAAGAATGTGTAGATATTGTCAAATGCCTTTTCTGCATCAATTGATACGATTAATTAGTTCTTATTTTTTCTTTTCTTTTTTCTTTTTGACGTTTTCAAATGCTCGGTTTATTCACTGCAGACACACATCACACCATCCAAAAATAAATAACTCAAACTACTAAGGATAAAAGGATTGGAGCGAGCGTGATCATATGTATGAGCATAATAACACCACTCCGCACACGTATCATTCTAGCATCATAGTCCCAACAAGCATTGCCTTCATTGGTGTGTTCACCCCGGGTAGAGTTGGAGAGAGCAGAGCAGGAGTTGATGTCTCCTTGGTTCCTAGCTCTCTAAAAAGTTAGTGTCTGTCTCTACCCAGTTTTCTTTTGTTTTCATGGTGGATTACATTGATTGTTTTTCTCATTTGAATCATGCTTGCATTACTGGTAAGAATCCCACTTGTTTTAACAGCCCAGGGACAAGAGAATAACAAGTGATCCAACATAGGCAGCAGTGAAGGAGTAGGAGGCCTGGTAGGGATTGATCAAGGCAATGTAACTGAGAGGAATTACTGAAACCCAAATGAAGGCTGAGCATGATAATAGGACAAGAGGCATGTAAAAGGAAAAAACTAGGAGGCAAACGGCATTTTTAGAGGTCTAAAGAGAGGCATGTGCCTATGTAAATATATTTATATATGAGGATGGGGAAATATACTTATAGGATTAGTATATATAGTATATATATAGGGTTAGTATTAAGGTCACAGATGAACATTGGGCCTCTATTAAAGTATTCCCTCAATTCAAGAACAATTTGTTCTATTACACTATAACATTTTATGATGCACACCTTCCCAACACATTCACTGAAGACAAAGCAGTTGCATAAGCAAATGTGGTTCAGAAAGCTGATGGAGCCCAGCTATCAAAAGATATAGCACCTGGGATCTCAAAGACTTGAAGATAAGCAAATGGCCATGTAGCTGAGAAGTAAGAAAGCCCACATAGAAGAAGCACAGGTTTCAGGATCAGGTTTCAGGCATCAAAGAACAAAAAAATCATATCATTGTGAATGAGGAGGAGTTCAGAGTGGAGACTCAAAATCCTTCTATAGACAACTGGACATCCCTTTACAGAAGGGTCGTGGGGAGATGAGCCAGTCAGGGTGCAGTCTAGCAACGATGAAACATATAATTTTCCTCTAGTTCTTTAATGCTTCCTCCCCACACTATCATGATCCCAATCTGACCTTACAAATCTGGCTAGACCAGAGGATGACACTGGTACACATAGGAACTGGAAACACAGGGAATCCAAGACATATGATCCCTTCAGTACCAAAGGTGAGAGTGGCGATACTGGGAGGGTGGAGAGACGGTGGGGTAGAAAGGGGGAGCCGATTACAAGGATCTACAAAGAACCCCCTCCCTGAGGGACAGACAACAGAAAAATGGGTGAAGGGAGATGCCAGAGAGTATAAGAAATGACAAAATAATAATAATTTATAAAAGGTAAAAGTTTGGGAGGAAGGGGGTCGAGGAGGGAGGGGAAAATGAGGAGCTGATACCAAGCACTCAAGTAGAAAGCAAATGTTTTGAGAATGATTGCAGCAAATGTACAAATGTGCTTGATGCAATGGATCTATGTATGGATTGTGATGAGTTGTATGAGACCCCAATAAAATGATTTTTTTAATCCCATTTAGTCATGCTCAATTTTCTAATATATATCATTAGGTTCTATTGGCCAGACTTTTATTTAGAATTTTTGTGTATGTGTTCATAATAGACATTGATCTGTAGTTTTCTATCTTTGTGCTGTCTTTGCCTGGCTTTTATATCAGGTTTACACTCACTTCATAAAATTAGTTTGGGAGTTTGCTATCTGAATAGTCTGTATTCTGTAAGATTTGTGTCAGCTTATCTCTGAATATTTGGTAAAATCCCACAGGGCATCCATCTGAACTAGGGCTTATTTTGCTTGAATTTGTTTTGCTTTTGTTTATAATGACCTGATCTATTTTCCTTTTGTTATGGGTGTGTTGATATTTCCTATATCGGGGTGTATTAATGTGGGTAAATTGTGTGTTTCTAGACATTTTTCCATTTAATCTAAAATTTCAAATATGTTGGAGTAGTCGTTCATAGTAATATTATTATTTTTTATTTCATTTGATTCTGTTGTTACTATTTTCATCTCTAATTCTTGACATATGCATTATTTCATTTTGGTACTTTAATTTTTTCTGCGGTTTGTCAATTTTGTTAGCTCTTTCAAAGAACCAACTTTTGTCTTGTTATTTTTTTCCCTATTCTTTTGATTTCCAATTTATTTATTTATGTTCTGATATTTATCATTCTTTTTCAAGTTTTATTTTATTGTTCTTGTTCTACCTATTGAAGATCCTAGGTTTTTCATTGTGCGTTGATTTCTTTGAGTTTCATTCCCATAACTGCTTTTACTGTGTTCCAGACGTTTTTGGTATATTGTGTTTAGTTCTCATTTGTTTGAAGGAATTACTAAGTTCCATCTCTTATTTCATCTATTAATCATTTTAAAGTAATATATTGCTCAATCTCCATATATTTGATTTTTTGTTCTTCTTCTTAGTATGGTTGATTTCTAGTTTTATATGGTGCCCTAAAAAAATTTATTATTTAATGTATTCAATATATTTAAATTTATTAAGGCTTGCTTTGTGCCTTAACATATGGTCTATGCTCAAGACTGTTCCATGTCCACTAGAAAAGAATACATACTGTCCTGCTATTTAGGTGGAGTGTTCTGTGTATGTTTAATGATCAAGATGGTTAACTGTGCTGTTTAGTTCCTCCATGTATTAATTATTTTCCTGATGATCTCCCTTCCCTTGAGAATGATGTGCTGAAGTCTTCTCCTATTATTGCTGCATTGGTTATTTTGCTCTTCAACACTGTAATTTTTTAATCATTTTATTGTGGCTCATACAACTCATCACAATCCATACATACATCAATTGTGTAAAGCACACTTATACATTCGTTGCCCTCATCATTCTCAAAATTCGCCTTCCACTTGGGTTCCTAGAATCAGCTCCTCATTTTCCTTTTTTCCCTTCCCCTCCCTCCCTGCTCCCCACTCCCTCATGAACCCTTAATAATTTAAATTATAATTTTATCTTATCTTACACTACTGGCATCTCCCTTCACCCACTTTTTTGTTGCCCATCCCCTTGAGAGGAGGTTATATGTAGATCCCCGAGATCGATTCTCCCTTTTACCCCACCCCCTTCCCTCCCGGTATCACCACTTCACCATTGGTCCTGAGGGGTTCATCTGTCCTAGATTTCCTGTGTTTCCAGATCCCATCTGTACCGCTGTGCATCCTCTGGTCTAACCAGGTTTGCACGGTAGAATTGGGATCATGATAGTTGGAGGAAGGAAGCGTTTAAGAACTAGAGGAAGGTTGTGAGTTTCATTATTGCTACACTGAATCCTGAGTGACTCATCTCCTCCCCACTACCCCTCTGCAAGGGATGTCCAGTTGTCTACAGATGGGCATTGGGTCCCCATCATGCATTCCCCTCATTCACAATGATACAATTCCCCCCCCCCCGCCTTTGTTGATTGAAACCTGGTCCCCTTGGCCCTTCATGATCACACATGTTGGTGTGCTGTGTCCATGTGGGCTTTGTTGCTTCTGGGCTAGATGGCCGCTTGTTTACTTCCAAGCCTTTAAGTCCACAGATGCTATATCTCTCGATAGCTGGGCACCATCAGCCTTCTTCACCACCCTTCCTTATGGACACATTCATCTTCAGCGTTTATGTGGGGAAGGTGATCACACAATGATGATTTTTGTTCTTTGGTGTCTGCTAACTGATCCCTTCAATACCTCTTGTTCACTTAGGCGTGTGTGCTTCTTCTCTGTGGTTTTTGTTTCTTCTGAGTGAGATGACTGCTTGTTTTCCTTCAAGCCTTTAAAACCCCAGACGCTACATCTTTTGATAGCCGGGCACCATCAGCTTTCTTCACCACGTTTGCTTATGCACACGTCTGTCTTCAGCGACCATGTCAGGAAGGTGGGTATCATGAAATGGCCGATTGGCTGAGCAAGGTGCTCTTGTATTGAGGGAGTGCGCGCGAGGAGGCCTAATGTCCACCTGCTGCCCTACTACTGAACCTATAAATATATGCACATAGGTCTATTTCCCCCATAATCATAAATATATTTACATATGTACATGTCTGTATTTAGGCGTCTATGTATGACCTTTGCCTCCTACTCTTTTCCTCTATTTACTTATGCTTTCCTCCCATCCCACTACCATGTTCAGCCTTCATTCTGGTTTCAGTAATTCCTCTCAGTTATCTTACCCTTGGCCACTCCCTACCAGTCCTCCCATCCCCTCCCTCCACTGGTTTTGAACCACTTGCTGTTTCCTTGTCCCTGGGTTGGCCAACACCTCCTCCGTTCCCCTACCTCCCATATTCTCATGTCCCTCTGGGACCATTGGTCCCATTATTTTCTTCTCACATTGTTTGTCCAGCCTATCTTATCTAGGTGAACCTGCAGATATAGTAATGTGTTCATAAAATTGCGAATGGCTTTGACAGCACCAAAGTGGCACATAAGAACATGGCATCAATGGCAGCAACACCAACAAGCTAACAAAAAAAAGCCACTTACATACAAAAGTTAAAAGAAGAGGAAAAAACAAATAACAAAAAGACAGCAAAAGAAAAAAAAAGCCTGTCACTAGTTCAAGGTCTGTTTGTTGACCTTTAGGAGTGTTTTCTGGACGAAACTGATGGGGTGCCACATCCTGGCCCGAAAGTCTATCCTTTATACTCCCTTGGGACCTCCTTGCTCTGCTTCCCCCGCTGCTCCACTACACACCCCCAGTGTTTTCCCTCAGTGTGGTGGGGTCAGCTCAGTCACACATCCCCCACTGTGTCTCCAGTGCTCTCCCGTGTCAAGCCATGGGTCAGTGCAGATGTCGCATCTCACTGTGAGGCCAGCTATAGGTCCTCTCTGTACATTGGGCCCTCTGCGTCAGGCTATCGTCCTCTGAGCTTGGTGGGCCAAGGTGTGTTCTCTGTTCTTCCTTCTTCCTTTGCTTCAGCTTCCTCTGGGTGTGGTGTGGTAGGTCAGTTCCTTTCCCACACCAGACGATCTATTTTCATTTTCTCTGGTACTCCCTTCGATGGTGGGGGTTGGGCTAATTCTGGTTAGGGCCGGCACATGGTCCAGTCCCTTTGTGGATTCCTCCACACATTATGCTGCCCTTCTGGTTTGGCATGTCGTGGTGGGGTCCATATGCATGTTCCAGTTATGTGGGGACACAAACAATACTCTCCCCTGGGTGGGTTAGTGCCCTTCTCCCCCCATGCCATCCACTCGGTTTCTCCCCACCCTGCTTCTCCCTCCACCAGCCCCCTTTCCCCTTCTTTATGTTGGACTCTCATGTCCCTCCGTACGTGTGGCCTGCCCTCCCTCCAACTATCTATGTTTCCACCCGTTTATTGCGAGATAGATGTTTATTCTTCTATTCCTGGCATGCTAATTGCATTTACCTCAAGGGACTCATGTTATACCTGTCCTTTTGAATTTGGCTTACCTAGCTTAACATGATTCTTTCCAGCTCTTCCCATGAAATGACGTGTTTCATGTGATTGTCCGTGCTTATCAGAGCTGCATAGTACTCCGCTGTGTGTATGTGCCAGAGTTTACTAATCCACTCATCTGTTGATGGAAAGTTAGGCTGTTTCCAAGTCTTTGCGATTGTGAATTGTGCCGCAATAAACATTAGAGCACAGATGACTGGTCGTGTTTTATTTGCTGCTTCCACCGGGTATATGCCCAGTAGAGGGATGATTGGGTCATAAGGTAGATCAATTTCCATTTTCTTTAAGTATTGCCAGATTGCTTTCCACAGTGGCTGTACAACTCTACATGACCACCAGCAGTGGAGGAGGGTTCCTACTTCACCACAGCCCCTCCAACACTTTCTGTTCTCTGATTTGCTGATTTGGGCTTGCCTCAGGGGTGTTAGGTGGTATCTCATGGTTATTTTGATTTATATTTCTCTTATGGCTAATGACCTGGAACACTTTCTCATATGCTTATTGGCCATATGGGTCTCCTCCCTAGTGAAAATTCTTTTTAGTTCTTTTGCCCACTTCCTTATTGGGTTAACTGTTTTCCTCTTTTTGCAGGTCATGATGGTGTTGTAGATTTTAGTAATGAGCCCTTTGTCCGATGTGTCATTACTAAAAATCTTCTCCCAGTCTGTAGGTTGCCTTGTCACCCTCTTGGTGAAATCTTTTGAGGTGCGCAGGTGCTTTATTTTTATTAAATCCCATTTGTCGATTTCCAGTTCGCCTATGTGTATACCCTTCCCTATTGCAGTGAACCTATGAGTTCCCTGGGCCAGTGCTCTGAGGTTAGTCCCAATTCCCTCCTTGATTGTCCTGATGGTTTGGGGTTTAACTTCTAGCTCTGTGATCCACCTTGAGTTTATTCTTGTGCATGGGGCGAGGTAAATGTCTTGTTTCATCTTTCTACATGTGGATATCCATTGTTTCCAGCACCACTTGTAAAAAAGGGCAACTGCTTCCCACTTGATGGTTTTGGGGCCTTTGTCAAAGATCAGTTGTCTATATGCTGATGGTTTTATTCTTGGGCTTTCTATTCTTTTCCACTGGTCGGAATGTCTGTCGTTGTGCCAGTACCACGCTGTTTTGACCACTGTAGCTGTGTAATAGGCATTAAAATTGGGTAAGGCGAGTCTTCCAACTGTGTCCTTCTTCTTGAGGAGTTCTCTGCTACTTCTGGGTTTCTTCCCTCTCCATTTGAAATTGGTGGTCAGTTTTTCCAATTATTTGAAGGGTAAATTTCATTAATATATTTCAAGGGTCTTTCATTGAGTGTATATGTTTATTATAGCTGTGTCATCTTGAAATAGTGTGCCTTTAATCATTTGCTTTTTATTTTGGATTCTATTTTATCAGTGATTAATATATTATAAAAATAAGACCAGCATTTAAAAAAAAACACTAAAGGGAACACTTTGCGCAGGGAATCAAAAATGGTAGCAAACAAAACAACACCATGAAGAAATCAATATACTAAACAATATTAAAATAACACAGAAATATAGGATGAACAAAGAAATAAATTACCACATGCAGCAAAACAATGGTTACAAAATCATACACATCAATAATGACACTGAATGTTAGTCTATTACATGCACAAGATTAGAGACATAGAGTAGTACAGTGGATAAGAAAACAAGACACTAATATGCTGCTTAAAAGCAAGAGTGGCTTTATTAATATCCAATTAAATATGCTTCAGGACAAAAAATATCATGAAAGGTAAAAGAAGAAAAAGAAGAAGCCACTTAATGTGATTAAAGGGAAAAAGAATGAAAACACATAAGAAATAAGACAGGGTCCGGTAGTGTTTCATTCTGTTGTGCTGTCAGTCAGAATTGAATCTATGCTACCTAAGAATATAGCTAACTCATACATATACCCATGTATTCATTTTTGCATCGATGTACCTGGTATGTATTTTAAGATTGTGAGTTTATACTGATAGCTATGCATCTAATCCAGTGATTCGCAACCTTCCTAATGCCATGACCCTTTAATACATTTCCTCATGTTGTGGTGACCCCCAACCATAAAATTATCTTCATTGCTACTTTATAACTACAATTATGCTATTATAAATCATAATGTAAATATATGATATGCAGGATGTATTTTCACTGTTACAAACTGAACATAATTAAAGCACAGTGATTAATCGCAAAAACAATATGTAATTATATATTGTGAAATATTTATTTCTAATTAGAAACAAATTATTTTGTCTCGAAGCATGGTGTAGCATGGGTAACATGTGGGCAGACCCACCTGGAGACAGATAGAGGAGCAGTGTCTCACTTCCTAAGACCACTGGAAATACGTGTTTTTGGATGGTCTTAGGCAACACCTGTGAAAGGGTCGTTTGATCCCCAAAGGGGTCGCGACCCACAGGTTGAGAACAAGAGCCAACACAAGAGCCATTCTTATTTTCCTTACCGTAACTTCTTTTCCCCAAAAATAAGGAAACTCTTTCATTACATAGTGTATTAATTCATTCAACTCTCCTATGCACATAAAATAATCTCAAAATTGGTAAGCTACACTCCTGTGAGAAACAGTTTTACTAACTAAAACAAATATTTTTATATCTTACCTTTTGCATTTAGCTGCTATTGTGACAATTCTTCTCTCTGAGGGTCCCTCACACCCCCATAGTTGGCCAGAGATTAAGTCTATGAAGTGATCCCTCTTGATAACTTGTCCAAAGCTAGAAAACTGGACACCATTCTATTGTGATACATAATGTTTACATTAGGTAATTTTCAGAATAGAATAAGCAAGTTTTTCTTCCTAGTTTGTCTTAGTGTGAAAGCTCTAATAAAATCAGTTAGATACTATAATTCATTACAGACTCATTCCCAGAGCAGTCTGATCATCTACCTACTTTAGGGCATATAAATGCACATTACTATTTTTTTTTGCACATTACTATTGAGCATTAATAAGCCAGTGATCAGAAAAAGGGAGCTACATACTCATATTACTTCCCTGTAATTATCACCAGTTACCCTGCCCATCACCATTGAGTTGATTCCAACTCATAATGAGTGACCTTTTATAAGACAGTAGAACTGTTCAGGATTTCTACTAAATCTACATGGAAGCTGTGATAATTAGGTTTTCTGTGCCAACATGGCTTGCATAGCAACATTTGGGAGGAGCTTAGCCTAACAGTCAGGTGGCAACCTGATTGGAAGACAACCAAGATAAATGGCTTTCCAAGGCCAGCCTCCTTATCTCTTTCTCCTTGGTGATCAGACCAGCACGCTGCTGCCTGCGCTAGTCCTCAACCATGTGCCTCAATTGAGTGCTGTACTACTTGTGGGCCAAGCCAACTCATGGATTGTGTCGCATTACCATGAAATGCTAGAGCTTGAGGCTCCATTGGAACCTGCTTCGTCACGTTGCTGTGCTCCTGGCTCTGCTATGTCTTGACTTCTTATCTTCCTGCTGTTGCCACCTCACCCTACCATGTCTGATGCCTACAACCTGATGGCAGATTCTGATGTCTGCTTCCTTGACCTCGGACCAGCAGATGACATTAGTTGAAGGACCTTCAGTATATTAACACTATCCCATGAAAGTGAGTTGAACTGAGTCCTCTGTGCTGCTGTGTAGACTAATTAGCTATATATATATATATATATATATATATATATATATATATATATATATCCAGGTGTGTTTCTCTAGAGAACCCTGCCAAACATAGAAGCAGAGTAGATAGCTTCATCTTTCTCCAGCCGAGTGACTGGTGGGTTTTATCCACCAACTTTGCATTTAGCAGCCAAATATATAACCCACAGTATCACCAGGACTCCTTTGATATCCTATTAATCTGTGCATTACAGATAGATAGATAGATAGATAGATAGATAGATAGATAGATAGATAGATAGATAGACAGATAGACAGATAGAGTATTCTGGCTCATAGCAACCCCTTTAGACAGAGTAGAACTCTCCCATAGGGTTCCCAAAGTTGTAAATATTTACAGAAGTAAACTGTCAGTCTTTCTAGCATAGAGAAGCTGGTGGGTTCAGTTCAAACTGCCAACCGTTCATTTAGCCACAAAGAACTTTAAACATTGCTCTAAAAAGGCTCATTTTTCAAATAGGATAATAATAGGCATTTTAAACAGTTAATATTGTAGAAATTGAATGAAGAGAAAACAAATACTCTATTTACTATCCTTGCCATTCTAAAATTATTCCTGAATTAAAAAAACAAACAAACACTGTTTTTAATGTTCCAGTGCAATTCAAGCTCAGGCAACCTAATTACCAGAGCAAATATCTGAAGTGAGGATAATGCTTTGTACTTCCCTGCAGGGGTTAAGTGGTATAATCCTATTCACTTAGAAATGTGTATGGCTTTGTACTGATAATGCTCTGTAAACTCCTCTGTTTTCTATTCCTTTCAGTGGTGGCTTTAGATATCTACCTCTTCTTTTCTGCATGGAGGTGTAGGTTGGAATAACCTATATTGTGACTCCAGGTTTTAGGGGATACTAAGAAATTTCTAATTATCATGCATAGAGGCAGTTGGTAAAAATGTTTTTCAAAAAAATAGATGAATGAATATTGCTGGAGTGATCTTTCTTAAAGGTAAACCTGACTAAGACAGCTGTCAGATAAAATACATCTAAAGTTTCCCATCTTTTTGCATAACACTCGAAAGTCAAGCCTGATACTGATATCCCTGTACAATTTGGTTTCAATCTAAATGTCTCCAGGGCAGTAATTTCACATTGATGTTTAACACCGTCACTGAGCTTTGACACCCATATCCTCTTTCTCACTCTTTTCTCTGTTGGCTAAAACTTGAAGCATCAATGCATAACCCTTCCTAATCACTTCCAAGCTTTTCTCCTAGGGGCCAGGAGGTGTGAGCAGTAATTGGCAGCCTATTTTTAATCATATTATCCTTCAAGATCCATGGAGCATCAAAATACATTATCAATAGCATACCCTGTTGGCAATATTTTAAAATAATTTAATTTTGCATATAAAATTTTAATTCAATGATGTTGAACCAGTAGTCATTTCAGTCATTCTCAATTCCTCTCAAGCTTTTGTTTCCCATTCAACTCCATTCAAATAGTGCCTCAACTTGATTGAGCACTTTTTCCCAGAATTTGCTATCATTCTTCTACTTTCACTCTTTTCCCATTTCACTTCATTCTTTCTCTCATCTTAATATTTCTGGTTTTTAATCACAATTTTTAACTCTCAATCATGATAAGCATTATTCTTTCAGATTTTATTAAATTGTTTGTTCTTCTATTTTTATTTCTTTGCACCAGTTCCCCTTCAACCTCCCAGCCTAATGTTCATGGGCATCAATCTACTAACTTTGAATCTGTTTCAATTTTTTAATTTGTGGATTGGAAAGATTTCACGTTTCTCTCCACATGTTTACTTAGAAGATTGCACTTGGCAGTGACACATATATTGCTGTGTTGCAACACTGTTTGTGTTTGTTTGATTTATAAGGATCTACTGCCAACATACTTGAACAAAATTACATGATGATCTTGACTTTTTTTCATTCTGTTTCTGGCCACTCATCACTCATTGGAATGTCTCTTCCCTTATAAGCCATGGGTCTCAATTCTTGAAACCTTGTTCAAGGTCCAACTCATTCCAAATTTATCCTATTGATAATAATCATTTCTCTATATTGACTTAATTCCCTTTACCTGTGTTAAATTGAGACTCACAGAAACTTGAACATGTAGATTTTTAGCTTTGAAAAGAGACTTTGGAGTCTACTGCAAGATTTATTGTGTCGCTGAAATTGCATAACTTTAGAATCTACAGTTTGACTACCATAATGCAAATCTCAGGAAAGAGAAAGAGAATAAGGAAATGCATCGATACAAAGAAAGTTGCCATTATGTATCAACTCGGTTGGGCCAGAATTCTCAGGGATTTGGCAGTTAATAACAAATAGACCCATGGCTTCACCTGACACAATGCAATCACAGCCAATCTGTTGTAAGGCTCCAGAATTAGATATTCAGGCAGCAGTTCTCAACATGTAAGTAACAACCCCTTTGGGAGTCAAATGACCCTTTCACAGTGATCACCCAATTCATACCAGTAGCAAAATGACAGTTATGACGTAGTAACAAAAATAATTTTATGGTTGGGGGGTCACTACAACATGAGGAACTGTATTAAAGGGTCGCTGAACTAACAAGGTTGAGAACCACTGCATTAAAGTGAAATGCAATTCTCTTACTCAGGACACAGTCCTGATGCAATTACATTTCCTTGATGGTATGGTCTGTTTCTGATATAAGTGAATGCTGTGGAAATACTTAATAAGGGTCCGCTGCCACTAATTTGCTTTTTGCTGAGTCTGGACCTCCATCTGGCTCATCAACCTTCAATTCTTTGGATGTGAGTCAATGTCTTGCCATATTGCTTTCAGACCCTGGGAGCCATCAGCAGCCTGCCATTTGGCCTGCCACACTTGGATTCACTCACCTGTCCAGTCAAGACCTGAAATGCTAGCCTTGGATTCAACCTCCTATACAGCCTCTAGCTTGTGGTCTTCTTGCTGAATATCAGCCCCTACAGCTGCTTGTGACTAGAGAAGCCTGTAGCCTACACTCTAACCCATGGACTTTGAACCTGCCTGGACTCAGACTTGCCTCTTTCTACAACCATGTAAGCCATTTTCTTGAATTTATATATATAATTGTGTGTGTATATATAGATATAGATATATATATAGATATATGCATTACTAGATAGATAGATAGAGCTATATATATACACACATTAATGATTTTGCTTCTCTAGAGAGCCCAGCCTAAGACAGTAACCTTCTGTGCAATACAGCAAAATATGGCCTACTCTTGCATCATCTTCAAAACTGCCAGCATGTGCAAGTCCATCTTTTTAGCTGTTGTGCCAATCTATCTCCTGAGAATCTCCTGTACCCTCACTTTCCTTCTACTTCACCAAACAGAATGTCCTCCAGCAATTATGATTCTGGATAACATGTCCAAGGCAAGCAAATCAGACAACACTCTGTTGTAATTCATTAGGTTTCCATCAACTGATTTTCAGAATTGAGTCACTATGGGAAACTGAGAACATGGAAGAAAGTGTACATGACCTGATTCCAGGACTCATGATCACAGAGACCTCCACAGTCTGAAATATGGAAGCACCCCAATGAAAATATTCCAGGAAGAAAGTTTTCACCACAATCACATCTTCCCCCCCCCCCATTAAAATCCTAATGTAATGCTGTCTCCTAGAGGCACCTGGTTCCTCACATATACAATTAAAGGATTCTTATCTCTATGAGTATCTGCTTCCTTTGTCCCTTTTGCATAGGAGCAATTTTCACCTATTATCTTTTCCATTCCTGATACTCCTTTGAGGTATTTCCCTTGAGGATTTGGGTTATTGAGATTAATGCATTGCCCATTTTAATGTGTATGCATAACAAGAGGCTTGCAGACCTCAAGTCCTATAAAACCCAACTGTTGAATAAACTCTAGGCTCTTCTCCTCCTTATAACTTCTCCCAATAATGAAGTAAAGACCCCTGCACCTTGCTTTCTGCCGTCTTTGTCAAGAAAAGAAATTCAACAAACACAATCTATAAAAAAAACTCATAGACATATAAGAATGCTTCATCCAACAAAACAAAAATATACATTCTTTTTAAACACACATTGAACATTCTCAAGAGTAGACCACATACTAGGCCACACATCATGTCTCAACAAATTTTTAAAAATTGAGATCCTATGATCACTTTTCACAAACCACAAAGCCATAAAATTAGAAATCAACAATAAAGTGAGTAGAAACACAAAGACAAACTCCTAGAGATTAAACAACATAATACTGAAAAACCACTGAGTAATAAAGCAAATAATGGAGGAAATTTAAATGTTTCTTAAAACAAATGAAAATTATAACACAACATGTCAAAACCTTTGGGACACAGTGAGGGCAATAAGCAGAGGTCAATTTATAACCTTCAACACACACATACAAAAAGAGGAGAAAACCAAAGCCCAAACCCTAACACAACACCTCCAGTAACTGAAACAAGAACAACAGTGCAAAAAGAATTTTTTCCAAAGGACGACATTGACTCTGCAGCTCTGGGAGATGGACATATTTGATCAGAGCACACGGGAGCAGATGAAGGGGCAGGAGGAGAGAGTGGAGCACAGCCTGGCCCACCAGGCCGTGATGATGATGTTCCTGAGTAGAGCAGCCAGTCCACAGAGAGAACAACATGGCTGGCCCCACTATGAGACATGATGCCCCTCAGTGACTAAGGGCGATACAGGGGACAGCACCGGAGACACAGTGTGGGAATTGCACCTGACCTGATCCCACCACACCGAGGCAAATCACTGGGGGAGTGCAGCGGAACATCAAGGGAATGGAGTGGCAAGGTCCCCAGGGAATGCTGAAAGTGGACTTCGGGGCCAGGGCGTGGTGCCCCAACAGACTGGACTGGAAAACGCTCCTAAGGGCCAGCAAACGATCCCTGAACTAACTACAAGCTTTTCTCTTGTGAAAAAAAAAAAAAAAAGAACAACAGTGCAATCCCTCTAATAAAAGAAGGAAAGAGATCATAAAGATCAAAGCAAAAATAAATTATATAGGGGGATAGTGGGGAAAAATTCAACAAGAGAAGATGCTGGTTCTCTGGAAAAATTTTAAAACCAGACAGACCACTGGCAAACGTAACAAAGTAAAATTAAAATAACAAAATTATAAGGATGAGTCTTTAAATGTGGTTCTCATGTCTGATTTATGCCTCTGCCTCTGTTTTTGCCTGAATATACTAAAACATAGCAAAGCAAAAATAAGTTTGAATCAACACACAATCAATAAACAAAATAATAACACCACACAGTTACAAGCAAACACAACACACAGTTTCAAATCTGACCAAAAGAAAAAAAGAACATGTTGCTGAAACAAATGATAAAAATACAGGGACCAGAACTTCTTCCAAAAGAAATGCTTTTGGAACTACCTGATGAATAATTCAGAAGTTGTAAACTTAGATCCTTACAGTAGTTTAAGAAAAATATCAATAAAAAATTTTTAAAAAGGAAAAATATCAAGTAAGTCATCGATAAAATTAAAGAAAGCACAGACCAAATAGAAATCCAGTTTAATACTAAAATTTCAGAAATAGAACACATTGGAAGAGTAAAGAAGTAGAAATGAATCCGTAAAAGACAAAATTCACAACAAAGCTCTTAATATTAATCTATTAGAGAACTACCAGAAAATTTTTAAAAGAAAAACAGAAGGATTGTGTGGAACAATATTAAGAAAATAATTTACATGTGATTGGAATTCCACAACAGGAAAAGACAAAATATTAAGAGCCAAAAAAATTGTTGAATATTTGTTAGAAGAAAGCTTCCCTAATATCATGAAATGTGAGAATGCATGTATTAAAGAAGTTGAACATACTCTAAATAAAGAACACTCCCAAAGGGCACCACAAAGATATATTGTTATTAGGTGTCAGCAAGCTAATTCTGACTCAGCAACCCAGGTACAACCAAAAGAAACAGCCTATTCCTGCACCAATTGTATCCTCACAATTGTGTTTATATTTGAGCCCATTGTTGCAACCACTACATCAATCCATCTTGTCAAAGGTCTTCCCCTTTTTCACTGTGCCTCCACTTTACCAACCATGATGCCCATTTACAGGGGTTGATATCTCTTGATAGCCTGTTCAAAGTATATAATACAAAGTCTCACCATCCTTGTATCTGAAGAGCATTCTAGCTGTACTTCTTTTAAGGCATTTTATTTGTTCTTTTGGCAGTCCATGGTAATTTCAATAGCACTGTGTTAGTCTGGGTAGGCTAGAGAAATAAATTCATGGACACACATATGTATATAAGAAAGAGCTTTATATAAAGAGTAATTGTAAATTAAGAAAACATCCCGGGGACTTCCAGGAAGATGGTGACGGAGTGACACATACCAGAGGGACTCCACAGAATCCAGCGCAGGAGAGTTGCTTAGAGGGAAATTCAACACTGCTGGAACGCAGGAGGAGCACCATAAAGATAAGTAGCCACAGACCTATGGGGTTTTGAGGAGCTAGGGCCTTTTGGCTTACCTCAGTGGAAGTCAGCTGGGGCTTGACCTTGGCCCTGCCACTGTATCTGCCAGAGCTGGGACCATTTGGAGCCTGTAGGGGGCTTGGTCTCAACACAGCCACAGTCCCCCGGCCCCCCATCCCCCACCAGCCTCAGGGCAGGGACAGGACCCTTTCACCGGCAGGGATCAGGGTTCAGCTACATTGTTGCTTCTGTTTACATCTCTGCTCTCTGTTCCCCCACAGCCTTGGAAGGTTTCCCTGGAGCTTTTTCACAACACAGCCACAGCTTGCCACCATTGCATCTGGGCAAGAACTAAACCCAAAACTCCTAAATTCTAAGGGCAGGGATTGGGGTTCAGCTACATTGTTGCTTCTGTTTACATCTCTACTCTCTGTTCCCCCACGTCTCTCAGGGCTGCTCAGGGGCTTTCTCTCAGTTCAGCTGTGGCTTGCTCTGCCTCAGGGCAGAGACCAAACCCTTACGGCTCCACTGATGGGGAGTGGGACTCAGCTACATAGTTGCTTTTGTTTCCCTCTCTTCCCTATATTCCTGCACAGTCTAAACAGTCTTACTTTTTCTTTTTTTTTTTCCTTCTCTTTGTCTCTTTCCTGTTCTATTACACTCCACTGCTGACCTCCAGAACACTCCCTTTGTCCTAGGGCATTTATGCCTGTACCACACCCAGCTAGGTGAGCTCCACCCTGTGTAACTAGCCCGAGGCTCAGTAAAGCGCAACCCCTCCCCCCCGCCCCCCACCTTTCCCTCCTGGGAATACTCTACCCAACTTCTCACCAGGGAATTCCTGCCTGTGTACCTGGGGGCTAAGGCAGCTCAGCCAACACTCATCAACATTCCAAGCTGTTGCAGGAACCTCTGTCTAACCTCTGCAACACCAAAACAGGCAACCCACCAGCCTTCTGGGGCACTCCCCTGATAGGGAAGCCACAAGAGGATAAAGAGGTAGGTTAATCCCATATTAAAATTAGCTGGAGGCAGTTTGAAGAAGCATTCCTATAAATCTCCTGAAGAGAGCGAGTGCTCTTTGACTCCCCGGAAAATGGCACCTGGCTCCTCTAAAACAATGCAATGCAAACAGCCATCAGCCACAATGACCTCAACGAAGAAACAGGAGGAAAAAAAGGCAATGGCAGAAGATGTCCTGGACATAACAACCTACATAGAAGAAGCAGACATTGAGCTGCCACAGAAAGACATTTTCAGAATGCTGAAGACAAAGCGGGTGAATAAGTAAATGTGGTGAAGAAAGCTGATGGTGCCCAACTATCAAAATATATAGCGTCTCAGGGTCTAAAGGCTTGAAGATAAACAAGTGGCCATCTAGCTCAGAAGCAACAAAGCCCACATGGAAGAACACACCAGCCTGTGTGATCATGTAGTTCCGAAGGGTTCAGTTATCAGGCATCAAAGAACAAAAAATCATATCATTGGGTGCACACCTCCATGATACAATCACTGAGGAAAAATAGGTGCATAAGCAAATGTGGCGAAGAAAGCTGATGGTGCCCAACTATCAAAAGAGATAGCGTCTGGGGTCTTAAAGGCTTGAAGGTAAACAAGCAGTCATCTAGCTCAGAAGCAACAAAGCCCACATGGAAGAAGCACGCCAGCCTGTGCAATCATGAGGTATAGAAGGGATCAGGTATAAGGAATCATCAGAACAAAAAAAAACTTACCATAGTGAATGAAAGGGGAAGTGCAGAGTGGAGATCCAAGGCCCATTTGTCGGCCACTGGAGATCCCCTTGCAGAGGGGTCTAGGGGAGGAGATGAGTGAGTCAGGGTGCAATGTAGCACCAATGAAGAATACAGCTTTCCTCTAGTTCCTAAATTCTTCCTCCCCCACCCCACCCCCACTATCATGATCCGAATTCTACCTTGCAAGTCTGGATAGAGCAGAGAATGTACACTGGTGCAGATAGGAGCTGGAGGCACAGGGAATCAAGGGCGGATGATCCCTTCAGGACCAGCGGTGTGAGGGGCGATACTGGGAGGATAGAGTGTGAGTGGGTTGGAAAGAGGGAACCGATTACCAGGATCTACATGTGACCTCCTCCCTGGGGGACGGACAACAGAAAAGTGGGTGAAAGAGAACATCTGACAGGGGAAGATATGACAGAATAATAATTATAAATTATCAAGGGCTCATGCAGGAGGGGGCAGCAGCAGGGAGGGGGGAGAAAAAGAGGACCTGATTCAAAGGGCTTAGGTGGAGAGCAAATGCTTTCAAAATGATGAGGGCAATAAATGTACAGATGTGCTTTACACAATTAATGTATTATAGATTGTGATGAGTTGTATGAGCCCCTAATAAAACGTTTAAAAATAATAATAATTTTAAATTTAAGAAAAGACAAACCATCCCAGGCCAGTCTGGACCAAGTCCACAAGTCTGATATTAGATCGTATGTCTGATGCCAATCTATAAATTCCTCTTCAGATTCATGCAACATATGCAATGACACCAAATGTAGGAAGGTCACAGGCCAGTCGGTGGGAGGTCTTGTGGATCTAGTGGCGTTGTAAGTATCTCAGCACTAGAAGGGATCTCCTGTGGCTCCTCCAGCTCAAGGCACTAGCGTAGCGCCACGTGACCTGTCAGCTGCAATGTCTCCCAGGGAGTGAGTATGTGTTCCTCTTCCGGTGAACTATTTATCTCCTTAATGCCTCCAAATGAGGTCATCAAACTGAGACCTAATTGACAGGCTAACCTCCACCCCTTCACTCCTAAGTCTCAATTTGACAAAAGATTATGTAACTACCACAAGCGCCATATTCTTCAACAGTACCATAATTCAGATTCATTGATTCTTCGACAACCTTCTTTATTCAATGCCCAATATGCATAGGAGGCCATTGAAAATATCATGGCTTGAGTCAGACACATCTCAGTCCTGAAAGAATCATCCTTGCTTGTCAACACTTTAAAGATATCTTGTGCAGCAGATTTACCCAATGCATGGTGTCATTCAATCTCTTGACTATGACATCCATGAATATTGCTTGTGGATACAAGCAAGATGAAATCCTTGAAAACTTGAATATTTTCTCAATTTTTCATAGTGTTATCTCTTGGTCCAGTTGTGAGCATTTTGGTCTTCCTTACATTTAATTGTAATCCACACTGAAGGCTGAAATCCAAAGCATACCATAACTTACCTTTCCAAAACCAAAGACAAAGAAAAGATCCTCAAAGAAGCTGGGGAGGGATGAAAATTTATCTACAAAAGAAAACCAATGAGCTCTAATTCGCCACAAACAGCTTGAATATAAGAAGGCTATGGGATGACATCTATAAAACTCTTAACAACCAAAAAATTGCCAACCAAGAATTATATAAACAGAAAAAATGTCCCTCAAATGCAATGGGACAATACAGATATTTCTAGATAAACAAAAATTGAAGGAATCTATTTTTTTAAAAGACAAATCTTACAAGAATTACTAAAAGGTAACATACAATGACGGAAAGCAAACAAAAATGAGCAAAAAAAATCAAACAATGGAAAAGTATAAATCCAGCCAGTGACAACCAAAAAATAACAGGAGTTACAATATTAATTTATGGTAAGATACAGCAAAAAAGACAAGGAAGAACACTATACAAGTATTAAATGGTAATTCCAACAAGAGTGTATAAACATAATAAATATCCATGCACCCCAAAAAAAGAATGTATGTGTGTGTGTGTATATATATACATATATAGAGAGAGAGAACATTAACAGAATATTTTTAATAAATCATTTTATTGAGAGCTCTCACAGCTCCTTTTTTAAATCATGTTATTTGAGCTCATACAACTTTTTTTTTTAACATTTTATTAGGGGCTCATACAACTCTTATCACAATCCATACATATACATACATCAATTGTATAAAGCACATCCATACATTCCCTGCCCCAATCATTCTCAAAGCATTTGCTCTCCACTTAAGCCCTTTGCATCAGGTCCTCTTTTTTTTCCCCTCCCTCCTCACTCCCCCCTCCCTCATGTGCCCTTGGTAATTTATATATCGTTATTTTGTCATATCTTGCCCTATCCGGAGTCTCCCTTCCACCCCCTTCTCTGCCGTCCCTCTCCCAGGGCAGAGGTCACATGTGGATCCTTGTAATCAGTTCCCCCTTTCCAACCCACTCACCCTCCACTCTCCCAGCATCGGCTCTCACACCCTTGGTCCTGAAGGTATCATCCACCCTGGATTCCCTGTGCCTCCAGCCCTCATATGTACCAGTGTACAACCTCTGCCCTATCCAGCCCTGCAAGGTAGAATTCGGATCATGGTAGTTGCGGGGAGGAAGCATCCAGGATCTGGGGGAAAGCTGTGTTCTTCATCGGTACTTCATCGGTACTACCTTGCACCCTGATTGACCCATCTCCTCTCCTAAACCCCTCAGGGTCTCCACTCTGCACTTGCCCCTTCATTCAATATGGTATGTGTATATATATATACACACATATATATATACACACACACATATATATATAAACATATACACACATATATCTTTTTTTTTTTGCATGATGCCTTATACCTGGTCCCTTTGGCACCTTGTGATCGTACTGGCTGGTGTGCTTCTTCCATGTGGACTTTTTTGCTTCTGAGCTAGATGGCCGATAGTTCACCTGCTCATACAATTTTTATCACAATCCATACATACATACATTGTGTCAACTCTCATGGATCTTAAAACAATTCATACACCAATAGTATCAAACACATTTGTATGTACATTACCATTATAATCTTATTTATTTATTCATCATTTTATTGGGGGCGTCATACAGCTCTTGTATGAAACACATTTGTACATACATTATCTTTTTTTATTTATCATTTTATTGGGGGGTCATATGGCTCTCATCACAATCCATACACATATACATTGTGTCAAGCACATTTGTACATTTGTTGACATCATCATTTTCAAAACATTTTCTTTCTACTTGAGCCCTTGGTGCCTCATTTTTTCCTTTCCTCCCCACCCTCCCACCCTCATGAACCCTTGATAATTTATAGATTTTTTTTCATGTCTTACACTGACCGATGTCTCCCTTCATCCACTTTTCTGTGGTCTTCCCTCCAGGGAGGGGGGGTCTATATAGAGCATTAATATCGGTTCCCTCTTTCTCCCCCCACCTTCCTCTTCCCCTCCTGGTATCACTCCTCTCAATATTGGTCCTGGGGGGTATCTGTCCTGGATTCCCTGTGTTGTGAGTTCTTTATCTGTAGCAGTGTACATGCTCTGGTCTAGTCACATTTGCAAAGTTGAATTGAGGCCATGATAGTGGGGCGGGTGGAGAAGAAGCATTAAAAAACTAGAGGAAAAGTGTGTTTCATTGATGCTATACTGCACCCTGACTGGCTCGTCTCTTTCTTGTGACTCTTTAGTAAGGGGATGTCCACTTGTCTACAGATGGAATTTGGATCACCACTCCACCCACTCCTTCATTCCTATTGATATGATCTTTTGTTCTGGGTCTTGGATGCCTGATACCTGATCCCATCAACACCTCATGATCACACAGACTGGTGTGCTTCTTCCATGTGGACTTTGTTGCTTCTCAGCTAGATGGCCGCGTGTTTATCTTCAAGCCTTTAAGACCCCAGATGCTATATCTTTTGATAGCTGGGCACTATCTGCTTTCTTTACCACATTTGCTTATACACCCATTTTGTCTTCAGAGATTGAGTCAGGAAGGTGAGCATCACGGAATGACAGGTTATTAGAACAAAGCATTCTCACATTGAAGGAGGAGTACTTGAGTAGAGGCCCAATGACCAGCTGCTAACATAATACTTAACATATCAATATATGTACATAGTTATATCTCCATATTGTTATGTATAAATATATTTACATAAGTACATGCCTGTATTTATACCTCTATAAATGTTCTTTGCATCCTAGTTCTTTCCTCTATTTCCTTTTACTTTGCTCTTGCCCCACTATCATGTTCATCCTTCATTCAGGTTTTAGTAATTCCTCTCAGTTACATTGCCCTTGGTCAAGCCCTACCAGGCAGTCTATGCCCTCCTCACCATTGATTTTAGATCACTTGTTGTTCCCTTGTCCCTGGGTTTGTTAGCACTCAATTCCTTTCTATCTCCTCCCCATCTCCCATGTTACCCAGAAACTGTTGTTCCTGTTGTTTTCTCCTCCAGATTGTTTGTTCCTCCTATCTTATATAGATAGCCATGCAGAGACAATATTAAGCACAAAAACAAGACCAAGCAAAAGAAAGAGAAAAACAAAGCAACAACAAAAGCCAACAGCAACAAAAAAGAAAAGCCTATAAATAGTTCCAGATCTGTTTGTTGACCTTTATGAGTGTTTTCCAGTCATCTGATGGAGTGTCACGCCCTGGCCCAATGTCTATTTTTGGTATTCCCCAGGGACTTCATTGGCTCCCCTTGCTGCTCTATTGCATTCCCTTAGCATTTGACCCTGGTGTGATTGGGTCAAATGGGGCACAATTCCAGCACTGTGGCTCCAGTGTTGTCACTCATAGTGCTATGGGTCAATGAGGGACCTTGTGACTCATGATGGGGCCAGTCCTATGGTTCCCTCTGTGCTGCTCAGAACAGGAATATTGTCCTTTGGGCTTGGTGGGCAAGGATGTGTTCCATTCTCTCTCCTTCCTTCATTTGCTCCTGTGTGCTCTGATCAGACACACCCATCTCCCTGAGCTGTATCTTAAGTACTATCCTCTGAAGTGAATTCTTCTGGGAAGAAGGGAAGGTGTTCACATAGTTGGGATTGCAGCCAGCTCTACAGACCTCTCTATTGGTTTCCTGCTTGATGCTGGTATGTTACATTCACATCTTGGCACACTAGGTTGAAGTCTGGTCTCTCTCTCTCTCTCCCTCTCCTATTAAGATATAAACAACAACCTCCCCTTGGGTGGATTACTGCCCTGTTCTCCCACTATCCATTACCCATGTCTTTTTTTCTTTCTCTCTTTTCCCCTCCTTTTTAGTTGGCTTCCATATGTATCCCTGGATAGGGTTTGGCCCCTGCCATAGTACCTATACCTTTTCCCACCAGGAATGCATGTATACAGTACCTTTTCCCTTATGCCCCTTTTGCATTTTTGTCCTTTTGTTCTTGGTCTACTTTGCTTATCATAATTTTTCTCCAATTATCCCCATGTGGCAATGTACTTCATGCATTCATCACTGCTTTTGAGGGATGCGTAGTCCTCCATTGCATGTATGTACCACCGTTTTTGAATCCATTCAATCATTGTAATTGATTCCCCATTTCTTCTCCCATCTTCCCCCCTATGGTATCAATACTCATAGTATCATTACTGTTCCTGACGAGTTTATCTGTCCTGGATTCCATGGGTCGAGAGCTCTTATCTGTACCAGTGTACATGCTCTGGTGTAGCCAACTTTGTAAGGTAGAACTGGGGTTGTGATAGTTGGGAAGAGGAAGTATTAAAGAACTAGAGGAATGTTGTTAGTTTTGTCAGGGCTATGCTGCACCCTGACTGACTCGTTCCTTCCTTATGACCATTCGGTTAGGAAATGTCCAGTTGTCTACAGATGGGTTTTGGGTCTCCACTCTGACCCCTGTCGTTTGCATGAATATAATTGCTGGTTTGGGGTCTTCTGGTGACTGATACCTGATCCCATCAACAACTTGTGATCACACAGGTTGGTGTGCTTGCTCCAAGTGGCCTTTGTTGCTACACTGCTATATGGTTGCTTGTTTAAGACTCCAGATGCTATATTTTGTAATAACCAAGCACCCTCAGCTTTCTTCACCACATTTGCTTATGCACCTATTTTGACATTAGCAATCATGTTGGGAAAGTGAACATCACAGAATGTCAGGTTACTAGAACAAATTATTTTTGCATTGAGCGAATACTTGAGTAGAGACTCAATGTCCGTCTGCTACCATAATACTTAACATTTAAATATATGTACATAGACTATATCCCCATTGTTATATATTTACTATTGTACTTGACTATATTTATACTTCTATAAATTATTTTGCCTCCTACTTCATTCCTTTATTTCTTTTTACTTTATTCCCACCCCACTAACATGTTCGACCTTTATCTAGCTCTCAATAATTTCTCTTGGCTACATTGCACTTGATCAAACCCCACCAGGCATTCCATGCCCTCCTCACCATCAATTTTAGATCTCTTGTTGGTCCCTTGTCCCTGGGTTTGTTAGTTCCCCCCTCTCATTCTTCCACCTTCTCCTCTCCCATATCCATCAGAACCATTGTCCCTGTTGTTTATTCATGAGGATTGTTTATCCTACCTATCTTACATAGATAGACATGAGAGGAAAAAGAGCAGGGGGAAGCCTATAAATAGTTTCAGGTCTGTCTTCTGACTCTTATAAATGTTTTCCAGTTGAATCTGATGAGGTGCCAAATCCTGCCCACTGATTCTGAAGTCTATTTCCGGGATTCCTCGGGGACTCTGTTGCTTTGCTCCCCTTGCTGCTCTGTTGTGCTCTCTTCATGTTTCACCCCAGTGGAGTAGGGGTGTTCAGACTGGGCACAATTGCTGCATTGCTGTCCCCTGGAGCATTGTGGATCAGTGAGAGGGCATCATGTCTCATGGTGGGGCCAGCCCTACAAGCTTCTCTGTGCATTGGCTACACTGAGCATGAATGTAGTCCTTGAGGTTTGGTAAGCCAGGATGAGGTTCTCTCTCTCTCTCTCTCTCTCTCTCTCTCTCTCTCTCTCTCTCTCTCTCTATCTCTATCTCTCTCTCTCCCTTTTAGTTTGCTCCTGTGTGGTCTTGGAAGACCAGCCCCTCTCCCCAGGCTGTATCTTCAGTGCTGTCCTCTGTAGTGCATTTTTCTGGGGAGGGGGTTTACATAGCTGGGATTGGGGCTAGCCCCACATTAACAGAACTTTTACAGAAAAAAATCAACACTACAATAATACTAGGAGACTTTAATTCATTAGTTTTGATAAATGATATAACAATGTGATACAAACTCTACAAAGATACTGAATATCTCTAAAGTGGACAATCTGCCAACTTGCCATCAGCTGTACACAGAATAGCCTATCCAATAGCAGCAAAATATATGTTCATTTACAGTACTCATGTAACATTCTCAACAATGGATTATGTGTTAAGCTATGAAGTATGCCTCAATAAATTTTTTAAAATCAATATATTATAAAGTATTTTCTCAGATTCCAATGCTACAAAATTAGAATTCAAGAAAAGGAAAATCAAATATTACTCTTCTAAAATCATTGTAATTAAAGAAATAAAAAGGAAATATAAAAATTCCTTAAATCAAATGAAAATGAAAGCACAATATACCAAAATCTTCAGAACACAGCAAGACTGACAAAGAAGTCAATTTCTAGCAATAAATGTACATAATAAAATACAATCCAACTCTAATAATCATCACAACACTATTCACAATAGCCAAGAAAAAATGAAAAGAAACTAAATTTCCATAAATTAAAGAATGATAAATAAATTTGGTTCGTGCACACAATGGAATACTACACAGCATAAATAATGGTAAATCTGCAAAATAACTCAACAGTAGGATATTATACTTAGATGAATATTATACTGAGTGAAATCAGTAGAATACTATACTGAACCTGTAGAATATTACACTGAGTGAAATTAGTATATCACAAATTAACAGATATTGTATGAGATCGCTATTTTAAAAATAAGAGAAGAAGCTGGAGAAGAAGAAGGTGAAGGTGAGGCACTAAAAGAAGCATTTTTCATGATTCCCAGATGTGGTTGTTATATAATCTGTTGTCAATTTGAGAGGATTAAGAGTGAAGGGGTAGAGTTTAGCCTGTCAATCAGTTTGCAGCTTGAAGATCTCATATGGAGGTGCTAAGGGGATAAATAGCTCTCTGGAGGTGGGACACACACTCACTCCCTCTGAGACTCTCTACTGACAAGGCTCACTCCCTGGGAGACATTGCAGCTGACAAGACACAAGGAGTTATGCTAATGCCCTGAGCTGGAGGAGTCACATGGAGACCCCTGCCAACACTGATATGCTTCCATTGCCACTGGCTCCACAAGACTTTTCATCCACTGGCCTGTGATCTTCCTGCATTCAGCATCATTGCATGTGTTGTATGAGTATGAAGAGGAATTTGTAGATTGGTATGGAACATATGAGCTAATATCGGACTTACAGGCTTGATCTGGATTGGGCTGGTATGTTTCCTCAATATTCAAGTGCTCTTGTATGCATACCTCTTCCTTATACAAATATAAATGTCTATGAATTTGTTCCTCTAGTCAACCCAGACTGACACCAGAGTAAGAAGGAGAAGGAAGTTACTAACTCTAACCATATGTTAGCTTGGATGAAGTTGAGGGATATATACTAGATGAAGTTTCAGGGGAAAAAATGACGAAGACAAGGAAATGCACTGAGAAGAATGAAAGAGTTAAAGGTTACTGAGGTAAATATTATATACACATTTCTACAATGATTATCTATATAAATCAAAGTATAGAAAGACATGCAGAATGAGTGAGTTGTTGGAGAAAGAGTGATGGTATACTCCTAAATATATACAGGTTTGACAGAGGATATTTGTATATGGCTCTTTATCTCTACTGCAAATATATCAATGGGTGTTGTAGAGCACACAGGAGGAAAGTTATGAAAACTCAGAAATAAGCTTTAGAGAATGTGTCATTGAGACTAGGAGCTCAAGATAATTGGAAAACATAGTCCACAAATATAATGTTCTATATCCTACTTTGATGAGTGAAATTGGGGTTAAAAAGACTCAGATGCAATGCAATCATCAACGGTGAAAGTATTGGTCTATCCCTGTCTAGAGGAAATAGGTGTAGTGAGCATTTATTTCCTGTGGTGAACACATGAAAACAATTAGTCCAATAAACTAATGAATCATGCAAACATCAGTTTCCATGACCTGGAGCCCAGAAGAATGGTGTCTGAAGACCATTACCATTTGCTCTTAAATGGATCACATTAGTAGGTCCTGAATTAGGTAGAAGAAAAAGAATTTTTTTAAACCTCAAAACACTTTTAAAAGTAAAAATCTGGTTTATTGGTCTGATAGACACTCTAGGAAGCACCAAGACTGAAAATCTTAGTCATCCTTCAGGTCAGGAAGCAAAAGAACACTCATGTCTTAATTTTCAGCCAAAACTAGATCTATAAGGGGTACAATAACAATAATGAGGTTCATATACCATAGAACAATAAACCATTTTAGATCAAAGGAATGACATTTGTCCAAAGACAAAGTTCAGAAAGCTTAGTAGAGAAGAAATGGAGAAAGGAAACACAGAGGAGGTGGGATGGTGCATTGAGAGGACTGTAATGAATGAGATAAGGCAAAATGTGTAAGAAATTTTGACTGTAAGACTGATAATTTGTGAACTTTCACCCAATTGACAATAAAAACAAAAAGAATAAAACTGGCACCTTAATACAACACCTCTAACAATTAAAAGGAAAGAACAATAATAAAAAATCTTATAGTAACCAGAAGAGGGAATAATGATGATTCACCAGAAAGAAATGAAATGGAAATGGAGCAAAATAAGATAAAGACAAGATGGAAATGATTAATAAAATTGGAAGCCACTGACAAATTTAATTTTTAAATGACAGAAAAGATGTGAATAGCAGGTAACATGAATAAAACTGAGAAGAGTGATGTTACAACAGAACAAATTTAAATAAAAGGATACCAGAAGAACTGTATACCAACAAACTTAAAAACCTAGAAGAAATTATAAAAATTTTACAAAACACACTCCCTCCCCAAATTAATACAGTCTGAGTTAGAAATTTTGAATAAACCCATCATTAAAGAAGAATTGAGCAGGTTATAAAAAACAAAAAAATAAAACACCAAATTGGAGAATTAAGCCAAACATTCAGAGAAGAGCTGAACTTATTTCTACTCAAACGTTAATAGAACAAAGTGGGGGAGGGGAGAATGCAATACTCATTCTATGAAGCAACAAGAAATGAACCACACCCAAAGGATTCTGACGGAAAGGCCTTGGAATTACCAGGAAGATGATTCAGAGAATGGTACCTTCAATGGGTGGAGGAAATGTTCTAAAAAAAAAAAAAACAGTGCAAAGAATAGAAAAATTAGAAACCCTAAACCAAATAGAATTGAGAAAATGAATAATAACAGAATTAGGCATCAATAAAATATCCCAGCTCAGTCCAACTCAAGTCTGATACTGGTCCATAAGTCCCTCTTCAGACTCATGCAGTTACAAGCAACGGTACAGAATTGAGGAATATTACAGGCTGTTGGGTGCAAAGCCTTGTGAATCCATCTCCAGTGGACACATCTCCAGGGCTCTTGCAGGTCCAGGAGTGGCTCACCAGAAGGAAAGTGGTGGCAGAGAGGTGTAGGGGAGGTTCCCAGGACCCTCCTTATGAGAATGCCATGTTGACAAGGAGTTACCATCAGACTGTGACCTGATTAACAGGTTGAATACCACCTCTATACTTCTATATGTCTTCAAATTGACATGAAATTAGGTAATTACCACATTCTCTGATGTCAAAGAGAGAATCTGGAGAGAAGCTATGGGAAAAAGAACAGCCAACTACAAAGGAAAAGCAGTTGGAATAAGCTTAGATTTCTCAGAAGAAACCATGCAGGCAAGAAAACCCTGGAAAGATATATAAAATCCTGAAAGTAAAATCAACACAAACAAATTTTAAAATCTGCAAACCAACAATCTTGTACCCAGCAAGCTTAGTGTGAGAGAGAAATGAGTATTTCCATATAAGGATATTAAAGGGATTTGTATAAACAATACAAACATTAACCAACAAGAAAAACAAAAACCACTAAAGAGAACACTTTGCAGAGAGAAATCAACAAGAGCAGACAAAACTGAGAGCAACATATAAGGCAATACAACCATAAATCAACACATTGAAAACTGTATCCAAAACAGTACATAAAAATTGGAATAACAAAGCATACCAGCCTGTGTGATCACGAGGTGTCGAAAGGATCAGTTATCAGGCATCAAAGAACAAAAAACTCACATCATTGTGAATGAGGGGGAATGCGGAGTGGGGACCCAAAGTTCATCTGGAGGCAACTGGACATCCCTGTACAGAAGGGCCGCAGGGAGAAGACGAACCAGTCAGGGTGCAGTGTAGCAGTGATGAAAAATACAATTTTCCTCTTTTTCCTAAATGCTTCCTCCCCATCACTATCATGGTCCCAACTCTACTTTACAAATCTGGCTAGACCAGAGGATGTATACTGGTACAGATAGGAACAAGAAACACAGGGAATCCAGGACAGATGAACCCTTCAGGACCAGTGGTGAGAGTGGTGATACTTGGAGGGTGAAGAGAAGGTGCGGTAGAAAGGGGGAACTGATTACAAGGATCTACATAACCTCTTCCCTGGGAGATGAACAACAGAAAAGTGGGTGAAGGGAGACATCAGACATGAAAAAATAATAATAATTTATAAATGATCAATGTTTCATGAGGGAGTGGGTATGAGGAAGGAAGGGGGAAAATGAGGAACTGATACCAAGGACTCAAGTAGAAAGCAAATGTTTTTATAATGATGATGGCAACAAATGTACTTGGCACAGTGGATGGATGTATGGATTATGATGAGAGTTATATGAGCCCCGAATAAAATGAATTTAAAAATTAGAATAATAAATAAATGAATAAAACCACACACCAAGAAAAGCTTACACAGAAAAATGATAGTAACAAACATGTACATATCAATAATGACTCTGAATTTAATGGATTGAATTCATCAGTCAAGAGATTGAGAATAACAGACTAGATAAGAAAACAAGACCCATCTACATATAACCTCCTTCCTGGGGGATGGACAACAGAAAAGTGGGTGAAGGGAGACATTGGACAGTGTAAGATATGACAAAATAATAATTTAAGAATTATGAAGGGTTCATAAAGGAGGGGGTGGGGGAAATGAGGAACTGATATTAAGGGCTCAAGTAGGAAGCAAATGTTTTGAGAATGATGATGGCAACAAATGTACAAATATGCTTGACAAAACAGATGGATGTGTTTTGATTGTGATAAGAATTGTACAAGCCCCCAATAAAATTATTTATAAATAAAAAAAGAAAGGAAAATAAGACCCATCACTATTCTCTTTCATAAACACAAAGTTAAAAATACACTAAAAATCAAAGGAAGGACAGACATTTACCAAGGTAATGGCAATCAAGAGGGGGAAAAAGGTGCAGTGGCAAGGAAAAAAAAATTGGAGTGGCAATATTAATCTCTGGTAAAATTGACTTCAAAACAAAATGCATAGTAAGAGGTAAAAAGGACACTGAATAATGATTAAAGGAACAACAAAACAAGAAGCTATAACCATTATAAATATACACACAACCAGTAAAAGATCTTTGAAATGCACTAGTCAAGCTCACACAGGGTTGAAGAGAGAAGTAGGCAATATGGCAATAGTAGTAAGAGACTTCAATGTATCACTCTGAAGGAAAAATAAATCAACAGGGAAAAAAACTCAATAAAGGACATAAGAATAAAACAGTACAATTAACATGGAACAGTTTCTAGAATAGAACATATATTAGGCCACAAAGTAAACCTCAATTAATTTTAAATAAATATTGAGATTCTAGACTCCATTTCCTCAGACCACAACAATATAAACTAGAAATCAACAGTTAGAAAGAACAAGAATAAATTAATTTTAAAAATTAAATACAGGTAACTGAACAATATATTACTTAAAAATAACTGTGTAATAGATAAAATAAGGGATGGAATTTTAAAATTCCTTAAATAACAATCAAAACACACATACCAAAACTTTTGGGGCCACATTAAAGCAGTTATGAGAATGCGATTTATAGCAATCAAAACACATGAAAAAAGAGGAGAAAACCAAAATCAACACTGTAACCCAGCATCTGCAACAACTAAAACAAGAGAAACAATATAGACTGTGATAAGAGTTCTATGAGCCCCCAATAAAATGATTTCTTTTAAACTTTGTGAAACTCTTTGAATTAGAATATTGCTCTTCTAACTATCCTATCACTGCTTTAGTAAGATGAGGTTTTCTTTCTACTTGAGCCCTTGGTATCAGCTCCTTTTTGAGAATGATGATGGCACTAAATGTACAAATGTGCTGGACACAATGGATGGATGTACAGATTGTGATAAGAATTGTACGAGCCCCCAATAAAATGATTTAAAAAATAAAAATAAATAAAAGGTTTTCTTTCATCAAAAACAAATAGAGAGAGAAACAATGTAAAGTATCAAGCACCTGGACAAAAGAAATCACAAAGATTGGAGCAGATATAAATGAATTGGGGGGAAAATAGAAAAAACAACAACAGAAGAAGTTGGTTCTTTGACAGGATTAACAAAGTAGACAAAACACTAGCAGACATAATAGATGAAATGGATATTCAGAGGAAAGCAGACACCAATTCTAAACAGATTATTCCAGAATACATAAATGGACAGAAAAATCCCCTAACTAATTTTAAGACATGAGCATAAGCTTGTTACCAAAACAGGCAAAGACACCACAAAGATGGATCCCTTAGGATAATATACACAAAAAGTTTCCACAAAATCTTGGCCAATCTAATTCAATAATATATCAAAATATTAGTACAACATGATCAAGTGGGTTCCATATGAGGTACAAAAGAATAGTTCAGTATCAGAAAAACAATCAATGGATCCACCATATAGATAAAGTAAACATAAAAACAACATTATCATTTCAATCAACATAGAAAAGGCATTTGACAATATCCAACAACCATTCCTGATTAAAAAACACTCAACAAAATAGGAGTAGATGGGAAATTTATTTTTTTTCCTTACTTTTACTGGGGACTCTTACATCTCTGATCACAATCCATACAATTCATCCAGTGTGTCAAGCAGATGTGCACCTATCCCACCATCATCATTTTCAAAGCATTCTCTTCCCACTTGAGCCCCTGATATCAGCTACCCATTTCTTCCCCTTCCCTCCCTGGCCCACCCTCCTTTATGAACACTTGATAAATAGATTATTATTTTCATATCTTACATCATCCTCCGTCACCCCTCACAGATTTTTCTGTTATTCATCCCCCTGGGAGGGGGTTATACTTTGATCCTTGTGATTGAGTCCCTCTTTCTCCCCCCACCCTCTCCTGGATTTCCTGTTCTTTGGACTCTTATCTATAGCAGTGTGTATGTTCTGGTCTAATCCGATTTGTAAACTAGAATTGAGGTCATGAGAGTGGGAAGAAGGAAGCACCTAAGAATTAGAGGAAATTTGTGTGTTCTGTCGGTATAGTGCACCCTGACTGGCTCATCTCTTCACTGTGACCCCTTCTGTGAGGGGATGTCCAATTGGCTACAGATGGGCATTGGGTCTCCACTCCCCCACCATTCACATCGGGTATGATTTTGTTCTGGGTCTTAAATACCTGATATCTGATCCCATCAACACTTCATCATCACATGGGCTGGTGTGCTTCTTCTATGTGGGCTTTCTTGCTTCTCAGCTAGATGGCTGCTTGTTTATCTTCAAGCTTTAAGACCCCAGACACTATATATTTTGATGGTCGGGCACCATTAGCTTTCTTCACCATATTTACTTATGCACCCATTTTGTCTTCGGTGATTGTGTCGGGAAGGTGAGCTTCAGAGAGTGCCGGTTTGTTAAAACAAAGTGTTCTTGTGTTGAGGGAGTACTTGAGTCAAGGCCCATAGTCCATCTGCAACTTTAATTCTGAACATATAGATATGAGTACATAGTTCTAGGGAAATTTTCTAACACAATTTATGAAAGACCAATGGCTAGATCTCACTCAATTGGGAAAATGTGCAAGCATTCCTATTTCAAACAGGAATCAGATAAAGTACCCCTTATTACAACTTTTATGCAACATTGTGCTGGAACTCTTAGCCATAACCATTAGACAACAAAAAGAAATCTAAGTAATCCAGATTGGCAAAGAATCACGGAACTCTCACTATTTGCATATGATAGGACTTTATATGTAGAAAACCCCAAACACTTGCCCCCCCAAAAAAAAATTAGAAACAATCTAAAGGTATGGTAACATTACAGGATACAAGATTATCACATGAAAAGCAATCAGATACCTGTGTACTTACGAAGAGAGGTCTGATAAAGAAATCAAGAAAACTATACCATTTATGATAGCCACACGAAAGATGAAATACTTAGAAATAAACTTAATCAAAGAAATAAAATACTTGTATAAAAAAACAAAAGAGATCTACAAAAATGGTAGAATATCAATATTCATAGAAAGGAAGGCTAATATTGTGAAAAATATCACCTTCCCAACACGATCGCTGAATAAAAAATGGGTGCATAAAGCAAATGTGGTGAAGAAAGCTGATGGTGCCCAGATATCAAAAGATATAGCAGGAGGGGTCTTAAAGGTTTGAAGGTAAACAAGTGGCCATCTAGTTGAGAAGTAACAAAGTCCACATGGAAGAAGCCCACAGCCTGTGTGATCACAAGGTGTAATTGGGATCAGGTATCAGGCATCAAAGAACAAAAAAATCATACTAATGTGAAGGGGGCAGGGGGCAGAGTAGAGATCCAAAGCCCATCTGTAGACAACTGGACATTTCCTTACAGAAGGGTTACAGGGAAGAGATGAGCCATTTTATCAGTATAGCACCATAAAACATACAACATTCCTCTAGTTCTTTAATGTTCCCATCATGACCTCAGTTCTACCTTACAAATCTGACTAGATCAGAACATGTACACTACTACAGATAAGAGCTTGCAATACAGGGAATCCAGGACAGATAAACCCCTCAGGAGCAATAATGAAAATAGAGATACCAGGAGGGGAAGGGGAAGGTGGGGGGAGAAAGGGGGAATCGATCACAATGATCAATATATAACACCTCCCCTCAAGGGGGACAAACAACAGGAAAGTTGGTGAAGGGAGACAGAGGATGATGTAAGATATGAAAATAATAATTGATAATTTATCAAGTGTTCTTGGTGGTTCGGGGAGGGAGAGAAAAATGTGGAGCTGATATTAAGGGCTCAAGTAGAAAGAAAATTATGATGGCAATATATATGCAAATGTGTTTTTGGATGTACGGATTGTGGTAAGAGCTATAGGAGCCCACAATAAAAATGATTTAATTTTTTAAAAAGGAAATTTGGAAAACCAACTTTCTCTGTAAACTTTCACCGAAATTGAAATTGTAATTCAATAATAAGATAAAATTTTTAGTATTCCAATTTTTGCTTAAATAAGTGTCTTCACAGTTACTTATTTCTATGTCTAAGGCACAGTACATGACATAACTATCAAATTCTGTTTATTTATCTAAAGTACAGTACATGACATAACTATCTTCTCTCATATATAAAGGGTGCTTAAAATTCTTGAAAAAGCACTAGGTAGGAAAGGATACATTTTCAGTGAGAAAAGAACTTAAAATCACTATCAATTATCTGAAAAGTTTGACACACTAGGGGTCAGATATATTCTCATCCCTGGCCTATGTGTAAAAATATAGTTACCTGAAATTGATTTCAGCTTAAGTTCAACACACATTTTTAACAGTGGGAAGGGATTACATTGGATGGTGACGCCACACACACAAGAAGCAATGTTCTACAAATTCTGCTTTTCCAAATGGCTTGCTGCAAAACAGCCAAGAGTTGGTGTGACTGTGCATTCCCCAAAGAACTTCCTAACTTTTACTTAATTTAGCTACGGTCACAATCTATACAGCGTCCAATGCAACCTTTCAGCTGAGAACCAGAGCAGTAGGATAACATCCGCAAAGTCATCACCACATGCATCCCTCACAGATGCTGCAGGGGGTGGCTACTGTCCTGAGGACCTTCGGATCCCTCCACCCCTAATCTATGGACCCCTCCATTTCCTTTTCTATAGTGTGGTTTTATTTATTTATTTTTAAATTGTAACCATTTCCTTGATTGTTTCTTACCGGTTTCGTGCTTCAGATTTCTGACACTCATGTTGTTCATGGGTGGCCCAGAGGAGAAAACCTTCTTTCTCCGTCCTATTGTATGTGTTAATTAAATCCTGATAAATCTTTGAAGTGAGTTCACTGAAAAATGCACACTTGCTAAGGAACATTTTCTTTTCTTGAGTAACACAGTTATTTTGGAAAGTCTTATTATTTACCCTTTCTTTTCTGTCACAGCAAATGAACCCTTTAAACCTGTCTTTTGCATCTTTACTAGTCTGTGATTAGGATAGTAGTTAGAGGAATAGGAATAATAATCATAAATATGTATTAGGCTTTACTGGGTACCAAAAGTATAACAAATGTTTTATGTGTGTCTACCAGTTTGATTTTTATGAAAGCCCCATTTGCTTTTAAGAAATTGAAACTTGGAGAAGTTAAAGGACTCAGAAAAAGTCACACATTAATAGATGGCAGGACCAGTCAGGAGCCCAGTTCTGATTCCAGTGATTATGAATTCCAACCTATTCCCCTTACTTTAAGTTTCCTTTGAACTTTAGCCAGCATATTCTGTGGGAAGAAGCAGGGGAACTCTCTGTGTGACCACCCTCAAGTCCCCTCATCTAGTGGTTGAGAAGGGGCCAGTTCAAGTCACAGAATAAAGATAAGCTGAAAAACTGAAGGCATTTAGGACATTTAACAGGCTGACCAAAGGAAATGCTGAGTAATTAAAGACAGAAATTGAGACGCTATAAATTACCTGTAAGTGGGGTAAGTAGTTAAGCACTCAGCTACGAATACAAAGGTTGGCAGTTTAAGTCTACCCAGAGGCACTTTGGAAGAAAGGCCTGACACTAGTCTTGCAAAAAAGCAGCCATTGAAAACCCTACATCATTCAATTATTCTCTGACATGCATGAGGCTCTCATGGATTGAATTCACTAGACAGAATCTGGTCTATATCTTGATTAACAGAGTTATGATGATCAAGGTTGATTGAGCTCTGCTGGGACAGAATGCTCATCACATTGGAGACAATAGCCACATCAGGGGTCATCCCAGAGTAGGTTGGGGTGGTGATCCCTGCTGTGGGCCTAAGTAAGATCCAACTCAGAAAAATTAGACTATGAACACAGTAGACTCACATTACTCAATGAACAAATAATTTCATCATAATCAGGATAATCTTGTCTATCCCATTTTAGAGGAATAAGATATGAATAGCTTACTTGGGCCTCCAAAGGAAATTCTTCTTAGAAACCGGGCACTTGCTGCAGAGATTATTTTATTAAACATTATGCATAAATAAAATACTGATTTCAAACAAGTGCAGCTGAATTCATTGACACATACAATGGTCATTGTCTGCACAAGAATCAGGGCCATATTTTATTTCTGAGTAAAAACTATTTTTAATGTACTTAGTAAATTACAGACAACGTCAACCATACTCAACATTCCAGAATACACAGGGGAAACCTCTGTGGACGTGTCCAGACCACTGGGGCTGCTACAACACATTGTTGGACACTTCCTGCTTGGGGCTGTCCCCACCAGCAGGTCCGGTAGCAGCCATTACTAGACTGTGGCAAGAAGCCAGGTGTGGTCCAGCTAGTTCAACAGGTGTGGATAGTGCCGCAGAGCACATAACTTCTCCTAGCCAGCAGAAACGTCGGAAAGGTTCACCTACTGAAGATGGGCACCAGAGCAGCTAATGTGGTTGTACTGAGCGTTAAAGGGAGTATTAAGCATAAAGGACGGTGCACCATAGAGTCAGTGCTCAGCAGAGGTCATTAAACTACTTGAAGTCAGTTATACAGATGATCTCTTGTCCTATACCTTCTTCTTCACTGGGGAAAACAGTGGCTGTGTCTTAGTCACTGATTATTATTCAACACTGAACATACTATTGTGTATGTTTGTATGTGTGTTCTTTTTCTTTTTTTTAATTATTTGTAAGATCATTTTACTTTATTATTTTCTTTTTAGATCATTTTATTGGGGGCTCTTACAACTCTTGTTACAACCCACACATCAATTGTATCAGACATATTTGTACATATATTACCATTGCTCTTTTCTAGATATTTACTTTTTTCTTTTTTTACATTTTATTAGGGGCTCATACAACTCTTATCACAATCCACACATATACATACTTCAATTGTATAAAGCACATCCGTACATTCTTTGCCCTAATCAGTCTCAAAGCATTTGCTCTCCACTTAAGCCCTCTGCATCAGGTCCTCTTTTTTTTTCCCCCTCCCTCCCCGCTCCCCCCTCCCTCATGTGCCCTTGATAATCCACAGATTGTTATTTTGTCATATCTTGCCCTATCCGGATTCTCCCTTGCCCCCCTTCTCTGCCGTCTCCCAGGGAGGAGGTCACATGTGGTTCCTTGTAATCAGTTCCCCCTTTCCCACCCACTCACCCTCCACTCTCCCAGCCTCGCCCCTCACACCCCTGGTCCTGAAGGTATCATCCGCCCTGGATTCCCTGTGCCTCCAGCTCCCATATGCACCAGTGTACAATCTCTGCCCTATCCAGTCCTGCAAGGTAGAATTCGGATCATGGTAGTTGGGGGGAGGAAGCATCCAGGATCTGGGGGAAAGCTGTGTTCTTCATCAGTACTACATCATACCCTGCCTGACCCGTCTCCTCTCCTAAACCCCTCTGTGAGGGGATCTCCAGTGGTCGACACTTGGGCCTCGGGTCTCCACTCTGAACTTCCCCCTTCATTCACTATGGTATATATATATACACTCATGTGTGTGTGTTCTTATAAAGCACTGAGTGACTGCATGCAGGAATAAGGACAGGAACCCCTATTGTACACAGTTTATCTTGCAACAGAAGGGCCAATGAGAAAGAAATTGAAACTGTCATATGGAACTCCCAGGCAAGTATGTTAAAAGTTAGACTACCATGACATGAGCCTTTCTTGCTATTCTGCCCTTTCTCCTTCTATATATCAGGATACAAATGTGATGGCTGGAGTTTCAACAGCCATCACAGATTCTGAGTTGATCTTGAAGATGGACATTGCATCCCAATGATGGTAAAATAAAAAGATGATGGATGTTTCTCTGATAGTCGAGGGCATGTCATTTTGTCCTTGGGCCACCTACATCCCATTACTTTTACATAAGAGGAGAAGTGATAGGTTTATTGTGCCATCTAGGCCAATAGTAACATGTGGGTGGAGTATGATCAGGTCACAGCTTGATTGGAGGATGACCGAGATAAATAAAGATGGCCAGCATCCCATATTTTCCTTACTCCCTGGTGATCAGACCAGTGAGCTGCTGTTTTAGCTAGTTCTCCACCTCAACCTGTGTGCTGCACTACCTGCTGGTCAAGAAAACCCATGGATTGTGTTGCTAGAACTTACGGCTCTTTTGAGACTTGCTTTGCCACGCTGCTAGTGTTTATATCGCTTGAGCTTGAGGCTGGTAGATCCTATCACTGGGCAGGAGTTTGAGATGCCATCAGGGCCTGCTTTTCTAAGCTCCCAAACTACTGACTATTGCTGACCCATCCTGCTGTCAGCTGCCTGCGGGCAGACTCTGCCTGTCTTGCCTGAGGAAAGACTCCACTGTCTGTTTCCTTGACCTTAGACCCAGCAACCCAAGTGAGTTGAAGGATTTCCAGTATATCAACTGTCCCACAAAAGTGAGTTGAACTGAGGCCTCTGTACAGCTGTGTGGACTAATTAGCTGTTATATTCCTTCTCACGGTATAAACATATATGTGTGTGTTTATATATGTGTTTATATAGATATAGATAGATAATAGGGGACAAATATATATCTATCAGAATTCATCCATGCTATTCTTAACCTGTTAATAGAACCCAAATATATTTCTAATTGAACCAAACTCTACCTTTGCCAACTCTTGATTTCCCCTCCTAAACGATCCACTTCTTCTGATATCCTTTGCTAAATCCTCCTCCTCTCCCTTCTCTAAAGACTGGCTTGCCATAGTGTTCATCCCTAGGCCCTCCTCAAATTGACCTGGCTTAAAATATCACCCGCGAGCGAAAGAACCCAAAGTTACCTTAGCAAATCAGACCTTTGTCATAAGTCCAAACCCAAATCCAGCTGCCCAGTTAACATCTCCAAATTATCATTTCCAAAAGAGAACTTTAATTCCCCTCATCCTTCACAAACCCGTTGTTCTCCAAAGATCTCTCATCTCTCAATGTTTTTCAAATCAAAGTTCAAATTATCTTTCTGGATTCCTTTCTTTCCCTGAGAATCCTGAGTCTGAACCACATCAACTCACATTATGTCATTCCCTTTACTGCCTCTGGCACAGTCATTGCTAACAGTGCTTTTATGAGGTCTCCCAGCATCACTCACATGGTGTCAGACAGTCACTGACAACATGGTTCAGACCAGGTCACCTTTCAGCTTAGACTCTTCAAACACATCATGTGATCCTTAGAATAAATTCCCAACACTTTTCCTTGGACCAAGAGACTATGGGGCCACAAACAGTTGACTACATATAGACTAACCAAAAGTTTTATCATTTGAACTCAAACAATAAACTCAAACTCAGAGGCTTCTCAGAAGAAAGTTCTGGTTATCTGCTTCCAAAATATTACAGCAATAAAAACCTTGTAGAAAGTAGTTATTTTTCACAACATATGGAGTAGCCTTTAGTCAGACTTGCTCAAGGTAACTGGTTTTGATTTGCCCTCCCCCAAGTCCTCTATCCACATTGACCATCTTTCAGGCACATTGACTTCATTTCTCAAACATGAACATTTCTTGCCCTGTTCAGTGTTTTTCCCTCAATACCCTCAGTACTTCAATTTTTTTCACCAATAGTATCACAATAATGACACCTTCAACTCTTACATCAGAGTTCAGATCTATCCTAAGGAGATCGCTACGAGAGTAGCCTTCTACTCACTCCATTCCTTCCTATCCATTATCTTGCAGGATTTTTCTTTATAACTTTTATCACTATTTACAAATAGGCTTACTGAACTCTTTATTTTTAGTATACTATAAAGAACAGTGTATACGGAGCCCTGGTGGTACATTAAGTTAAGGATTTGGCTGCTAACCCCAAGATCAGTGGTTCAAATCCACCAGTCACTGCAGGGAAAAGATGAGGTTTTCTACTTCTATAAATATTTACTATACAGTTCAGTTCTAGTCTGTCCGATAGGATTACTATGAGTCAGAATCTCTGAGCTGGAATCTATTCAGTGGGCTTTAGAAAATGTACATCATAAAAGCAGTAATTGTTTTTCTTTATATATATATATAAATCATTTTATTGGGGCTCATACAACTCTTATCACAACCCATACATACATCAATTGAGTAAGGCACCATTATACATTCGTTGCCCTCATCATTCTCAAAATTCGCCTTCCACTTGGGTTTCTAGAATCAGCTCATTTTCCTTTTTTTCCCTCTCCCCTCCCTGATGAACCCTTAATAATTTATAAATTATTATTTTATCTTATCTTACACTGCCCAGCCTCTCCCTTCGCCCACTTTCCTGTTGCCCATTCCCCAGGAAGGAGGTTATATGTAGATCCCTGAGATCAGTTCCCCCTTTCTACACCCACCTTCCCTCCCAGTATCACCACTCTCACCGTTGGTCCTGAGGGGTTCATCTGTCCTAGATTCCAATTGTGTTTCTTTATCCCCAACTTCTGGACAGTGCCTGACTCATAGACATTTCTCAGCCTTTGATCATCAAATCAGGAATTAAAGTGTCATGTCACTGAAATTTCATCTATGGCTTTTCAATATTATTAATGGTCTTTCCTTTTTAATATTTATATTATTATTATTACTTTCTGCTTTGTTTTGTTCTTGTTTTGCTGTTTATGTTAGGTTTCTCAGTTTATGAAATGCAAAAGGAATGGATGAATAGAAACAATAACCAACGTGAGGCTTATCTGGAACTAGAGGTGGAGAAGGTGAAGGGAATGGGGAAGTAAACAATGAATTCAGGATAGGGAAGGGAGCATTAGAACTGGTTATAATTATGTATAAACAACTTTTTCAAAGTGACTTAACAATGGAAGTGTATAATATGTGAATTTTATATCAAGAAAACTACTAAGAGAAAGAAAGAAAAGAAAGAAAACAAGTTAACCAATGGCTACTATAGATGAAGGAAGCAATTTTTTTGCTCTTGCTTAGGGGGCATGGAGTTTATGTGAATGGTGGTGGAATAATTTGAAAAAAGGATATCAATAATGGTTGCATAACAGAGTATAATCATTGGTACTGAATTATACATGGAGAATGTATTAAATTGGAGAATGTCTTGTTGTCTATATTTTTACCACAGGTAAAAAATGACAATAGTTACACTAATAATGAGTACAAGGAAGAGGAAAATGTGCTAAAATTTATTCTGGTAATGACTGCACAACTCTTCTTAAAATGAGTGAACTATTGAATTGTATGATATGTAGAAGTACCAATAAAACTAAAAAAATAGTTGTGTCACAATTTTTGTTTAGAGATTTATCTTTCATCTTAATTATGAGATTTGGCTTTTTATTTAAATTGACAACAATGAAGACTTTTACAAATTATCCTCTCCATGTCTGAATTCTTAGCTTTGACTTTTCTCTCAGCTGGCATTACATTTTTAGTTACTAGTATGAAGTTAAGCATAATTCCAGAGTCTTTGCATATAACAATGTTTTTGTAGTCTTAACATATAAATCAAACTAGGAGTCATAGACAAGATTCTCTTAAAACTTAGAAGTGATCCCATTGTCTTCTGCAACTTGTTGTGAATGAAAAATATAACGTTATCCTGAGTGATGTTTTGTTCATGTGTACACTCAGATTGAATGTTCACTGCCTATTTTAATCATTAGTTAAATTACTAGAATATATTTGGTTTGGTTGATTTTGAGCAGCAACTTGTTACTAAATGTCATGATTCAAAAATAGCATAATTTGATTGTCTACTGGTTCCAGATTAGGATGCCTCTTGGAGAGCTGAGGCTGAAAGGCCACATTGGGCTCACACAGGACATTGGTGACAATCATCTGGCTTGGTTTGCTGGTCTGACAATAGTCGGATCTATGACAATAGTTATAGATTATTCATACCCTCTGGAATGTAGGTGGAATAGTGGTTACACCTTGGGCTGCAGTTCAAAACTCCGGGCCACTTTGCAGGAGAAAGATGGAAAGAATTATAGTCTCTGAAACCTCACAGGGGAAGTTAGTTATACCCATTCTTATACAGTCACTATTAGTTGGCATCAACTCGATGCCGGTGGGTTTGGTTTTCTGGTTTTGAATGTAGGGAGTGGTTTCGTTTCCTTCGACCAGATACAATGCATCCAAAGTCCTGACAACAGCATTGTACATTTGGGGACCGCAGCCTTCAGGATTCAATGTGATCTCATAGTCTCTTTTATAAGTGGGTCACTCAGGGTTTCTCTGTTCTCACCTACCTGTGGTCAGGGAAGGCTTTCTATTTCAGAATACTAACAATGAAATAATCAACGATTGTTCTGAGATTGTCTCATTATTGCTAAAAATAGTGGACATTCCTCCCAAGGTTAGCAATTGTTGACATGGTTCCTGTGAAATTTGTGTGTGTAATTTTGGAATTTGTTTGGTTTGGTGGGGTTTTTTGTGTGTGTGGGGAGGGAGTTTGTATTGTTTGGGGGAGAAAGTTGTACTTTCAAGTATATTTTAAGGAGAAATTTGAAGAGAAATTATTCAGGGCTAACATAGTCTCAAGGGATAGTGGCTCTTCAGTAATAGAATTCTCCTCTAAAGCTGGGAAACCCAGGTCCTGTTCTTGATCTTACTGACCAGTTCACCCCATGTACAGCGGCTGCTCAGTGGAGTTATGTGTGTCTATAATGATGAAAAGGAACCCTGGTAACTTAGTAGTTAAAGTATTGGGCAGCTGACTTCAAGGTCAGCAGTTTGAAACCACCAGCAGCTCCTCGGAATAAAGATAAACTTTGTACTCCTATAAAGAGTTATAGTCTCAGAAACAGTTGTGGGAAGTTTAAACAAAACCCATAAGTTCATTATAAATAAGAATCAACTTGATAACAGTGAGAGTTGAGATAAATACTTAACAGATTTAAACTGAACGTTCTTCTTTTTTTTTTAACATTTTATTAGGGGCTCATACACCTCTTATCACAGTCCATACATATACATACATCAATTGTATAAAGCACATCTGTACATTCTTTGCCCTAATCATTTTCTCTCTTTTTTCTCTTCTTTTCTTTTTTTACATTTTATTAGGGGCTCATACAACTCTTACCACAATCCATACCTATACATACATCAAATGTATAAAGCACATCCAAACCTTCCCTGCCCCAATCATTCTCAAAGCATTTGCTCTCCACTTAAGCCCTTTGCATCAGGTCCTCTCTTTTTTTCCCCTCCCTCCCTACTTCCCCCTCCCTCATGGGCCCTTGGTAATTTATACATTGTTATTTTGTCATATCTTGCCCTATCTGGTGGAACGTTCTTTTTTTATGTTTAAAAGAAAATATATTTATTGGTATTAAGGATAATAAACATGTTAGTGATTTTCAAACAAAACATCTGATGAGAGTATAGGAAATCCTTTTCATGCTCTGTCATTTTAAACCATTTTGTTGGGGACTCTTGCAGATATTATAAGACTCCATAAATCAATTATATCAAGTGAACTTGTACATATGTTGCCATCATCATTTTCAAAACATTATCTTTCTACTTGAGCCCTTTGATATTAGCTCCTCTTTTTTCCCTGATTCCCCACCCTCCCGCCCTCATGAACCCTTAATAAAAACGTTTTTTTGTATCTTACAACTTTCTACTGTATCCCTTCACCCACATTTCTGTAAGTCGCCTTCCTAGGTGAGAGAGGGGGTTATACATCTATCATTGCTATGAGTTCCTCCATTCCCCCCCACCGTCCCCATGCCCTCTGGAATCGCTACTCCGGTTACTGTTTCTGAGGGATTTATCTGTCCTGGAATTTGTGTGTCGAAAGCACTTATCTGTACCAATGTATATATTCCAGTCTAACGGGATTTGTGAGGTAGAACTAGAGTCATGATTATTGGTGGAGGAAGCATTAAAAACTAGAGCAGTGGTTCTGAACCTTCCTAATACCGTGACTCATGTTCTGGTGACATCCCAAACCATAATTTTTTTTCCTTCTCTCATTTATTTATTTATTCATTTTTTACATTTTAACAGGGGCTCATACAACTCTTATCACAATCCATACATACACATACATCAATTATATAAAGTACATCCGTACATTCTTTGCCCTAATCATTTTCAAAGCATTTGCTCTCCACTTAAGCCCTTTGCATCAGGTCCTCTTTTTTTTCCCCCCGCTCCCCCCTCCCTCATGAGTCCTTGATAATTTATAGATTGTTATTTTGTCATATCTTGCCCTATCCGCAGTCTCCCCCCCCCCCTTCTCTGCCATCCATCTCCCAGGGAGGAGGTCACATGTGGATCCTTGTAATCAGTTCCCCCTTTCCAACCCACTCACCCTGTACTCTCCCAGTATCACCAATCACACCCCTGGTCTTGAAGGTATCATCCGCCCTGGATTCCCTGTGCCTCCAGCTCCCATATGCACCAGTGTACAACCTCTGCCCTATCCAGTCCTGCAAGGCAGAATCCGGATCATGGTAGTTGGGGGGAGGAAGCATCCAGGATCTGGGGGAAAAGCTATGTTCTTCATCGGTACTACATCGCACCCTGACTGGCCAATCTCCTCTCCTAAACCCCTCTATGAGGGGATCTCCAGTGGCTGAAAAATGGGCCTTGGGTCTCCACTCTGCACTTCCCCCTTCATTCACTATGGTATATATATATATATACATATATTTTTTTTTCTTTTGCATGATGCCTTATACCTGGTTCCTTTGGCACATTGTGATCGCACAGGCTGGTGTGCTTCTTCCTTGGGGGCTATATTGCGTCTGAGCTAGACGGCCGCTTGTACACCTTCAAGCCTTTAAAACCCCAGACACTATTTCTTTTGATAGCCAGGCACCAACAGCTTTCTTCACCACATTTGCTTATGCACCCATTTGTCTTCGGCAATTCTATCATGGAAGTGTGCAGCCAATGATATGATTTTTTGTTCTTTGATGCCTGATAACTGATCCCTTCAGGACCACGTGATCACACAAGCTGGTGTGTTCTTCCATGTGGGCTTTGTTGCTTCTGAGCTAGATGGCCACTTGCTTATCTTCGAGCCTTTAAGACCCCAGACACTATTTCTTTTAATAGCCGGGCACCATTAGCTTTCTTCACCACATTTACTTGTTTACCCGCTTTGGCTTCAGCAGTTGTGTTGGGAGGGTGAGCATCGTAGAGTGCCAATTTAATAAAAGAAAGTATTCATGCATTGAGGGAGTACTTGAGTAGAGGCCTAAGGTCCTTCCGCCACCTTAATACTAAACCTATAAATATAGACACATAGATCTATTTCCCCATCCTCATATATATATTTGCATGTACATGTCTTTGTCTAGACCTCTATAAATGCCCTTTGACTCCTAGCTCTTTCCTCCATCTCCCTTGACTTTCCTCCTGCCCCACTACCATGCTCCGTCCCCACTATACCTCTTCTTTACGTAACCTTACCCTTAGTCATTCCCTACCAGGCCTGCCACTCCCCCCTCACTGCCATTTTGGGTCCCATGTTGTTCCCTTGTCCCTGGGTGTGTTAACACCACTTCCTTACCCGCCCCCCCTCATTTCGCCCTATTCCAAGTCCCCCCGGAACTCTCAGTCCCGTTGTTTTTCCTCCAGATAGTTCATCCAGCCTGTCTTATTTAGACAGACCTGTGGAGACAATAACATGCACAAAAACAAGACAGAGGAAAACAAAGCAACAGTATACAACCAGACAACAAAACAACAACAACAAACCACTGACAAAGAACAGAACAAAACAGTTCACAAGAGAAAAGCTTGTAGTTAGTTCAGGGATCATTTGTTGGCCTTTAGGAGTGTTTTCCAGTCCAGTCTGTTGGGGCACGACACCCTGGCCCCAAAGTCCACTTTCAACATTCCCTGGGGACCTTGCCACTCCATTCCCTTGCTGTTCCGCTGCACTCCCCTAGTGCTTTGCCTCAGTGTGGCGGGATCGGGTCAGGTGCAATTCCCACACTGTGTCTCTGGTGCTGTCCCCTGTATGGCCCTTGGTCACTGAGGGGCATCATGTCTCATAGTGGGGCCAACCATATTGTTCTCTCTGTGGACTGGCTGCTCTAATCAGGAACATCATCCTCACGGCCTGGTGGGCCAGGCTGTGCTCCACTCTCTCCTCCTCCCACTTCATCTGCTCCTGTGTGCTCTGATCAGATATGTCCATCTCCCGGAGTTGCAGAATCAATGTCGTCCTCTGAAACAAATGTTTCTTGGGGGAAGGGCAGGAATCCACTTTGTTGGTGCTGGGGCCAGCCTCCCAGACCTCTCCACTGGTTCCCTACTCCACACCGGGATGTTGCATTCACACCTTGCGGCACTGGGTTGAAGTCTGGTCCCACTTTCCCTGTGGAGATATAAACAATACCCTCCCCTTGGGTGGATTAGTGCCCCATGCCCCCACTCCCCTTTTCTTCCTTATATTCATCCTTTTATTTTCCTTTCCCCACCTCCTCCACCATTGTCTACCATGTGCATCCCTGGTTTTGGTCTGGTCTCTGCCATACTACACAGTCTTCACCCCAAAAATATTTGTATACAGTAGCTTTTTCCCCTATGCCATTTTTGCATTTTTTTAATACTTACCTCAGCGGGCTCATGTTGTACTTGTCCTTTTGTGCCTGACTTTCTTCACTTAGCATGATTTCCTCCAGTTCTTCCCATGTCGCTATGTGCCTCATACGTTCATCACTGCTTTTTAGTGATGCGTATTACTCCATTGTATGTATATACCACAGTTTTTTAATCCAATCGTCAGTTGATGGAAATTTGGGTTGCTTCCAGCTCCTTGCAATTGTGAACTGTGCCGCAATGAACATTGGAGCACAGATGTCTGGCCTTGGTTTGTTACTTGCCTCTTCTGGCTATATGCCCAGTGGGGGAATTGCTGGGTCATATGGTAACTCTATTTCCATCTGTTTTAGGTATCGCCAGATTGATTTCCATAGTGGCTGTACATACTTAGGGGCCCACCTGCAGTGGATGAGAGTTCCTGTCTCCCCACAACCTCTCTAACACTTGTTGCTTTCTGATTTTTTGAATTGGGCTACCTTTGAGGGTGTCAGGTGGTATCTCATAGGTGTTTTAATTTGCATTTCTTTTATGGCTAAAGATGGGGAACATTTTCTCATATGTTTGTTGGCCATTCGGATTTCTGTCCCTGTGAAATTTCTGTTCAAGTCCTTTCCCACCTCTCAAGTGGGCTATTAGTTTTTTTCTTTTTGGAAGCTAGCAGAGTATTGTAGATTTTAGTAATAAGGCCTTTGTCTGATGTGTCATTGCTAAAGATGTTTTCCCAGTCTGTGGACTCTCTTATTGCTCTCTTGGTGAATTCTTTAGATGTACACAAGTGTTTTATCTTCAGTATATCCCATTTGTCGATTTGTGCCTCCTCTGTGTTTGTGTCCTTCCCTATTTCTGATAGCCTGTGTATTCCCTGTGCCAAAGTTCTCAAGTTGGTCCCAATTCCCTCATTGAGGGCCCTAATAGTTTGGGGTTTAACTTCAAGGTTTGTGATCCACCTTGAGTTTATTCTTGTGCATGGAGTGAGATAAGGGTCTTGCTTCATTTTTCTGCATGTGGATATCCATTTTTTCCAGCACCACTTGTTAAAGAGGGCATCTGCTTCCCATTTGATATTTTTGGGGCCCTTATCAAAGATTAGTTGCCTGTATGCTGATGCTTTTATTTCTGGGTTTTCAGTTCTTTTCCATTGGTCTGAGTATCTGTCATTGTACCAATACCATGCAGTTTTGAGAACTGTGGCTGTATCGTATGTGCCAAAGTCAGGTAAAGCAAGCCCTCCCACGGTGTCCTTCTTCTTGAGGAGTTCTCTGCTAATTCTGGGCTTCTTTCATCTCAATATGACGTTGGTAGTCAGTTTTTCCAATTCTTTGAAAAAAGATGCGGGTATTTGTATCAGGATAACACTGATCTTATATAGTGCCACAGGTAGGATTGGCATTTTCACTATATCGAGTCTTCTGATCCATGAACATGGGATATTCTTCCATTTTTGAAGGTTGCTTTTGATTTCTTATAGTAGTGTTCTGTATTTTTCCTCATACCAATCTTTTGTGGGTTTTTTGTTATTGTTGTTGTTGTTAGGTATATCCCTAGATATTTCAATTTGTGCTTGGCTATTGTGAAGAATACGACCTTCTTGATCTCCTTTTCAATGATCTTTTCCAATGTATATAGCAATCCAAGAGACTTCTGTTTGTTGATCTTGTATCCTGACACTTTATCATATTCCTTTGACAATTCCAGCACTTCTATTGTGGAGTTTTGGAGTTTTCAATGTATAGAATCATGTCATCTGCAAATAATGATAGCTTCACCTATTCTTTCCCCAGACAAATAACTTTAATGTCTGTACTTTGCCTTATATACTTGGCTAAGACCTTCCATACAATGCTGAATAGAAGTGGAAACAAGGGGAATCCTTGGATGGTTCCCTTTTTCAGTGGGATCTTTTTCATCTTTTCTCCATTAATTAACACATTGGCTGTTGGTTTTTCATGTATATCATGCATATAAGTAATTTTCTTTTCATTCTTAAGTATCTTAAACAAGAACAGGTGTTGGAAGTTTTCTTTTTTTAATCGTTTTATGGGGGGCTCATACAACTCTTATCACAATCCATACATACATCAATTGTATAAAGCATATTTGTACATTCATTACCCTCATCATTCTCAAAGCATTTGCTCCCCACGTAAGCTCCTGGCATTAACTCTTCATTTTCCCCTCCCTCCGTGCTCCCCCCTCCCTCATGAACCCTTGATAATTTATAAATTATTATTTTGCCATCTCTTACACTGTCTGACATCTCCCTTCACCCAATTTTCTGTTGTCCATCCCCCAGGGAGGAGGTTATATATAGATCCTTGAAATCAGTTCCCCCTTTCTTTTTTTTTTTTTTCTTTTTTAAAATCGTTTTATTAGTGACTCATACAATTCTTATCACAATCCATACATACATCAATTGTGTAAAGCACATTTGTACATTCATTGCCCTCATCATTCAGTTCCCCCTTTCTACACCACACTCCCTCCACCCTCCCGGTAACACCACTCTCACACCTTGTCCTGAAGGGATCATCCATCCTGCATTCCCTATGTTTCCAGTTCCTATCTCTACCAGTGTCCATCCTCTGGTCTAGCCATATTTGTAAGGTAGAATTGGGATCATGATAGTGGGGGTGGGGAGGAAGCATTTAGGAACTAGAGGAAGGTTGTATGTTTCATCATTGCTACACTGCATCCTGACTGGCTCATCTCCTCCCTGCAACCCTTCAGTAAGGGGATGGGTGCTAGATGTTTTCTAATACATTTACCCAGTCTACTGATATTATCGTGTAGTTCTTATCCTATTTCTTGTCAATGTGGTGACTAAAGTTGATGGACTTTTGGATATTGAACCATCACTGCATCCCTGGAAAGAATCCAACTTGGTCATGATGAATTATTCATTTTATGGGTTTTTTTAATTTTTTATCATTTTATTGGGGGCTCATACAATTCTTATCACATCCATACATACATCCATTGTGTCAAGAACATATTTACATTTGTTGCCATCATCATTCTCAAAACATTTGCCTTCTACTTGAGCCCTTAATATCTTCTGCTCATTTTCCCCCTCCCCACTCCGCCCTACCTCATGAACCCTTCATCATTCATAAATTATTATTATTTTCTCACTGTCCAATGTCTCCCCCCGCCTGCTTCTCTGCTGTCCATCCCCCAGGGAGGAGGCTATACATAGATTCTTGTAATCAGTTCCCCCTTTCTACCCCACATTCTCTCCACCCTCCAGGCATCGCCACTCTCACCACTGATCCTGAAAGTGTCGTCTGTCCTGGATTCCCTGTGTTTCCAGTTGCTATCTGTTCCTATGTACATCCTCTGGTCTAGCCATATTTGTAAGGTAGAATTGGGACCATGAGAGTGGTGGGGAGGAAGCATTTAAGAAGTAGAGGAAAATTATATGTTTCATCGTTGCTACCCTGCACGCTGCCTGGTCCATCTGCTCCCCACAACCCTTCAGTAAGGGGTGTCCGGTTGGACATCATTTAGCTTTGAGTCTCCACTCTGCACTCACCCACATTTTAATTATATGCTTTTTTATTCCTTGATTCTTGATACCTGATCCCTTTGATAGCTCGTGGTCACACAGGCTGGTGTGTTTCTTCCAAGTGGGCTTTGTTTCTTCTGAACTAGATGGCCACTTGTTTACCTTCAAGCCTTTAAGACCCCAGACAGTATATTTTTTGATAGCTGGCCACCCTCAGCTTTCTTCACCACATTAGCTTATGCACATGTTTGTCTTCTTTGATTGTATCAGGAAGGTGGGCACCCATTGATAAGATTTTTAGTTTTTTCATGTCTGATAACTGGTTCCTTCAGCACCTTGTGGTCAGACACACACACACACACACACACATATAAACTTACCTCAGTGAACTCATGTTGTACTTGTCCTTTTGAGCTTGGCTTACGTCACTTAGAATAATTTCCTCCAGTTCTTCCCATGAGTCGATATGCTTCATGCATTCATCACTGCTTTTTAGCGATGCCTACGACTCCATTGTGGTATGAAACACAGTCTTTAATCCATTTGTATGTTGATGGGAATTTGGGTTGTTTCCAACTCCTTGCGATTGTGAACTGCCGCAATGAACATTGGAGCACAGATGTCTGGCCATGGTTTGTTTCTTGCCTCTTCTGGGTATATGCCCAATAGAGGGATTGCTGGGTCATATGGTAACTCAATTTCAATCTGTTTGAGAAATCGCCAAATCGATTTCCATGATAGCTGTACATACCTACAGATCCACCAGCAGTGGATGAGAGTTTCTATCTCACCACAGCCCCTCCAACACTTGTTGTTTTCTGTTTTTTTGAATTGGGCTATCTTTGAGGGCATTAGGTGGTATCTAATAGGTGTTTTGATTTGCATTTCTCTTATGGCTAGTGATCGGGAACATTTTCTCATATGTTTATTGGCCATTCAGATTTCAGTCTCTGTGAAACTTCTTTTCAGGTCCTTTGCCCACCTTCTCAGTGGGCAATTAGTTTTTCTCTTATTGAAAGCTTGCAAACTATTGTAGATTTTAGTAATGAGGCCTTTGTCTGATGTGTCATTGCTAAAGATGTTTTCCCAGTCGGTGGACTCTCTTATTACTCTCTTGGTGAATTCTTTCGATGTACAAAGGTGTCTTATCTTCAGTATATCCGAGTTGTCTATTTGTGACTCCTCTGTATTTGTATCCTTCCCTATTTCTGGTAGCCTATGTAATCCCTGTGACAAGGTTCTCAGGTTTGTCCCAATTCTCTCATTGATGGCCCTAAATGTTTGGGCTTTATCTCAAGGTCTATGATCTACCTTGAGTTTATTCTTGTGCATGGAGTGAGGTAAGGGTTTTGCTTCATTTTTCTGCAGGTAGATATCCATTTATTCCAGCACCATTTATTGAAGATGGCATATGCTTCCCATTTAATATTTTTGGGCCCTTATCAAAGGTCAGTTGCCTGTATGCTGGTGTTTTTATTTCTGAATATCTGTGATTATGCCAGTACCACACTGTTTTGATTACTGTGACCATATAGTACATGCTAAAATCAGGTAGAGCAAGCCCTCCAACTTTGCCCTTCTTCTTGAGGAGTTCTCTGCTAATTCTCTGCTAATCCCTTTCCATATGAAATTGGTAATCTGTTTTTCCAATTTTTTAAAAAAGGATGGTGGTATTTGTACCGGGATAGCATTGAACTTATATAGCAGTGCTTTGGGCAGAACTGACATCTTTACTATATTCAATCTGCCAATCGATGAGTATGGGATATTCTTCCATTTGTTGAGGTCACTCTTGATTTCTTGAAGTAGTGTTTTATAATTTTCCTCATACAAATCTTTCGTCTTTTTAGTCAGGTATATCCTTAGGTATTTCAATTTGTGCTTGGCAATTGTAAAGGGTACTACCTTTTTAATCATCTCTCCTGTGGTCTTGTCTGATGTGTAGAGCAGTCCAATAGACTTCTCTTTGTTGATTTTGTATCCTGCCACTCTGCCATATTCCTCTATTGCTTCCAATACTCCGCTTGTGAAGTTTAAGGGATCTTCAATATATAGAATCATATCATCTGCGAATAATGATAATTTTGCCTCTTCCTTCCCAAGTTGAATACCTTTAATATCTTTCCTTTGTCTTGTGTTGTTAGTTAGGACCTCCAGTACAACGTTAAATAGGAGTGGGGACAAGGGGCATTCTTATCTGGTTCCCTGTTTCAGTGGAATTGTTTTAGTCTTTTCCCCATTAACTACCACATTAGCTGTTGGTTTTTCATATATGGCTTGTATAATATTGAGGAATTTTCCTTCTAATCCTATCTTAAGTGTCTTAAACAGGAATTCGTGTTGGATGTTGTCAAATGCTTTTCCCGTGTCTATTGATATTATCGTGTGGTTCTTATCATTTTTCCTGCCAATGTGGCGAATAATGCTGATGGTCTTTCATATGTTGAACCATCCCTGCATCCCTGGTATGAATCCCACTTGGTCGTGGTGAATTATTTTTTTAATATGCTTTTGTATTCTATTGGCCAGTATTTTGTTAAGGATTTTTGCATCAGTGTTCATTAGGGATATTAGTCTATAGTTCTCAATTCTTGTGGCATCTATGCCCGTTTTAGGTATCAAAGTTGCACTAGCTTCATAGAAAGAGTTTGGGAGTTTTCTGTCTTTTTCTATGTTCTGGAAGAATTTGTATAGGATTGGTGTCAGTTCTTCCCTGAATGCTTGGTAGAATTCTCCTGTGAAGCCATCTTGCCGAGGGATTTTTTGTTGGTAATCACTTGATTACCTTGTCTATTTCTTCCTTTGCTATTGGTCTGTTGAGGTTGTTGACATTCCTTTGGGATAGTCTAGGGAGGGATTGTGTTTACAAATATTTGTCCATGTCTTCCAAATTGCTGAATTCTTTAGAATATAGACTTTCATAATACTGTGTAATTATCCTTTTGATTTCATTACGGTCCATTGTAATGTCCCCTGTTTCATCCCTCAGCCTTGCAAATGTCGTTTGTTCCTTCCTTTCTTTGGTTAGGTTTACCAGAGGTTTGTCAATTCTGCTAATTCTTTCAAAGAACCAACTTTTAGCGGCATTAATTTTTTCCCATAGTTTTCTTGTTTTCCCTCTCCTGTATCTCTGCTCTGATTTTTATTATTTCTATCCTCTTGCTATTAGTAGGACTATTCTGTTGACTCTGTTTTAATTGGTGTAAATTTTGTGGCAACATATCATCCACGAGTCTCTCTTCTTTTTTAATGTGTGCATTTATTGCTATCAGCCTTCTTCTGATAAATGCCTTTGCTGTATCCCACAGATTTTGGTACATCCTATTTTCGTTCTCATTGGTTTCTAGAAACTTCCTGATTTCATCTCTGATCTGGGTCAATACCCACCCCTTGTGCAATAGGAAATTGTTCATCCTCCAATTGTTTACCCTTGTTTTCTTCACTGTCTTCTGTTAATTTCCAGCTTTATGGCACAATGATCGGAGAGAGATCTCGGTGTAATCTCTATGTGCTTGAATTTACTCAAGTTCGACTTGTATCCCAGCATATGGTCTATTTTTCAATATGTGTTATGTGGGCTTGAAAAGAATGTGAAATTTTTGCATGTGGGTGGAAAGCTCTGAAAATATCTATCAAGTCAAGTCGTCCAATTGTGCTATTTAGATATGTACCTATTTGCTGACTTTCTTTCCCAATGATCTGTCTTTATCAGAGAGTGGTGTATCAAAGTCACCAACTATAATTGTTGAGCCTGTATTCTCTTTTTTAATCTTTTGGAGTGTTTGATTTACCAATTTTGCAGGTCTCTCGTTAGGTGCATGTATGTTTATTATGCTCAATGGTTCTTGGTCTATTGTTCCCTTGAGCATTATAGAGTGGCCCTCCTTGTCTCTTGTTATGGCCTGTATTTTTAGGTCAATTTGGTCAAATATTAAGATTTCTATCCCTGCTTTTTTTTTTTGCGTTGCCAATTTCTTGGTATATTTTTCTCCAGCCTTTAATTCTCAACCTGTTTTTGTCTGTAAGCTTGAGATGAGTCTCCTGGAAGCAGCAGATCGATGGATTGTTTCCTGAGCCAGTCAGTTAGCCTCTGCCTTCTAATGCCTGAGTTCAGACCATTGCTATTCAGTGTTATAATATCTATTGGTGGACTCTGTGATGTCATATTGTGCCCTTTGTGATGGATATTTCTCTATCTACCTATCTTATCTGCTTGTTTTGTGTGCGTAGTTTATGTTTGCCTTCTTTCCACTATTGAGCTGATGCAATCCTGGGGGCTGTTTCTTCTTTGTTGCCCTATGGGTGGAGTTGTTCTATGTGATGGTCTCTTATTTAACCTTGGTGAGTGTTGTTCTTCTACCCATACTGGATCAGCAAGGGTCTTTTGTAGGGCTGGACTTCTTTTTATGTATTCCTTGAGGTTGTCCCTGTCTGGGAAGACTCTTACTTCTCCATCTATCTTAATAGATAATTTGGCTGGGTAAAGTATTCTTGGGTTTGAGTTGTTTTCCTTCAATTTTTGGAATATGTTACTCCATTCCATCCTCTTCTTCATCGTTTCCGCTGATAGATCTTAACATACTCTTATTGGGGTACCTTTATACATGACTGTTTGTTTTTCCCTAGCTGCTTTTATGATCTCCTTTTCCTCATTGTTGGATAGTTTGACAATTATGTGTCTTGGCGACTTATCTTGGAATTTTGACTGGTTTGTGTTCTTTCAGCCTCTTGTATGGTTGCTTGGCTTTCATTTATTAAGCTGGGGAAGTTTTCCTCCAAGAATTCCCTTGCTATTTTTGCTGTTGACTTCTTTGTTGTGTCTTGTTAAGGTAGTCCAATTATTCTAATATTGTTTCTTTTCATAACATCTGACATAGCTCTCAAGTTTTCTTCAGCTTCTTTGATTATCTTATTTGACTGTTTTTCCCATTTCCTGAGGTCCGCTTGGTTGTTCTCTAGGTCACTGGTGCAATTCTCTGCCTCCTCAAACCTATTCGCAAGGTCTGTCAATTTGTCACTGGTTTCTGTTATTTCATCCCTTAACTCTTGTATTTCCCTTTGGTGTGTTGCCTTTATCTCCTCTATCATTTCATCTTTTTTCTGAATTGCTTCCCTCGTATCCTTTATGACTTTAAGCAGCATTTTGAAAATTTCTTTTTGTGGCAGGTCGATATTTGCTTCTTCTATGCACATCATTAGGTTCATGACTTCTTCCATTATTGTTTTCTGTTTTTCCTGCTTTTTAGTTGAAGCTGTTAGAACTGGTTGCTGTTTATGTGTTGTTTTAGAGGAGCCTGGAGCCATTTTGCTGAGTTGAAGATCCCTGGGCTCTCTCTTGGGGTTTTTGTATGACTACTTCTATGAACTACCTGCCGATAGCTGTTCTGAGGGGTCAGGCTATCGCTATATCTTCCTGTGGTTTCACTCTTATCCTATCCGTCCAGAATTCCATTACTTGGAATGTGTGTTGGATATTCCTCTCATGTGACACTGGTCAGATTGTTGTGGGCCCACGATGGCATCGCTTCCCTGGCCTATCTATAAGTAGGCTTCACAGTTCTTGGAGCACCTCGACTGTCCTGTGGTGTTTTTCTCTGAAACTGTAGTGCTGAGGGCATGCGGGTATACCCTCCTTGGTGTAGAACTCTGTAGCTGGCAGGGGAATTACTGTAAACAGCCTTGGAGGTTGGGTTGATGTTCCCGCAGTAGCATTGAGCCCCACAAGTGGTGGCTAAGTGTTTCCACCAGTCACTTGTAGGGCCTCAGGATTTAGGCTGGGGATGCCCCCACTTTTTGTAGGGGAGAACCCCCTGCTACTTGGTGTGTGGGAGAGGACCAACATGAATTACCAAGCTGCTTGCAAAACCAATAAATGTGCATGGGAGCTCCCCCAGTTGGGTCTTCAGAGTTTCCCTAGGCTGAGGGGAGTGGCCTGGAGGCCACTAGTGTCTTGTGATGGGAAAGAGAGTGAAATTAGAGGAAAAAGAGAGAAAGAGGAAGACACAAACTTGGGAAATAATGCCAAGCAAACTGACAGCCACTCACCCATGCACAACTAAAATGCACAGAGTAAACAAAGGTGAAAACAGTAAAAAAGAAAGAAAGAAAAGAAAACAACTAAAAAGGAGAACTAAATCTGTTGAGGTTGTGGTAGGAAATAGAGAAGAGCTTGAAGGAGAGGAAAAAAGAAGAAAACGTGTAAAACGAGTGCAATGAAAGAAAAAAGAGAAAAGGAAGGAGGAGGCAAGAGAATTTTAAAAATAGGTAAAGAAATAGCTGACTGTGCTGTGCTGTGTGTAGCACTGACTCGTCCTGTGTGCAGCACTGTCTTAGGGGTCAGCCTGCCCGTTGGGAGGACAGGGTTTCCCTAGGCTGAGTGTAGTGGTCTGGGAACCAGCAGTGATATGTGCAAGGATTGATAGGGAGCAGAGAGAATTATACAAGCAGAGAGAGAGGCAAAAAGTACAAAGACAGAAAGAGGAAAGAAAGAAAAGGAGAATAAAGAGAAAGAAGGAAATAAACCCAACTGCGTTCCCTAAGATTGGCTGTGATGGTAAAGAGGGAGGATAGAGAGAAGGAGGAAATAAAGAATAGAGAGATAGCTGATCCCTGACTGCTTGGATGTGGGGCCAGAGGGGTTTAGACCCTTCCCCACAATGGCAGGTTGGTGTGCCCTTTTAATGCCGGGACCCAGTGGTGCTGGGCAGAATTGCCCTAGTTGACCAGATTGCCTTAGACGTCTGATGGAGGTTTCCTCAGCAGTACAGCACGGTGTAGGTGTTTGTCCCAGGTGCCTTGTGTGGTGTCCAGCACTCCCACGGAGGGCAGGCTGGAGTTCCTCCTGATATTTGGGTTGAATTTCCCTAAGCGGAGGGTAGTGACCTGGAAGCCAGTAGTGGCATGTGATAGGAGAGAGTGGGAAAGAAGAGGAGAAAGAGAGAAAAAAGAAGAAGAAAAGGAGGGATAAAGAAGAAAGAGAGAAAATAAAACCCCAACACAAACCTGAGCTCGTTGAGACTGAGTGCAGTGGAAAAGTTAGAAGGGCTAGTGAGTATAGAGAGAAGAAATGGAGTAGTAGGTAAGGGAATAACTAAGATTTGATCTCCTGTCCGTGAGGCTGGAGGAGTTCCAACTCTTCCTCAAGGTAGCGGGTGGTGTACCCATTTGATGTAGGGTTCCACAGATGCTGTGTGGGATTACTTCAAAAGCCAGATAACGACCATGGCCAGGGGTCACTTGGGTGCTGGAGTTCGCTGGTGTACCTGCATTGTGCTGTATATAGCACTGCAGCAGGGGCTAGGGGGGGGCGCTGGGGTGTTCCTTCAGTTCCGTCTAGGGCCCCAGGACAGGCAGGTCCTCCCCAGCTATGTGTAGAATCACTGAGAGGGAAGCTGGGCTTGTTGTCCTATCTAGTCTGCTGGTGCTTACTAAACCAGAGGATTTTCTTTTTTAATCCCTCTGGCCAGCTAGAATAAAATCAAATGAAATTGTCTCTCACAGTCACTGGGCTGTTTAAAGCTGACATTTGCTACAGCGGGTCTTTGTTATGCTAAAAGCCGCCAGGCCCTGTGGCTGAGTTCTGGCATTCCTTAGCTAGGTTGCTTCTTATGCTGATTTATGTTAAGGACCTCCACCTATTTGCTCCTTGGAGCTGAGCACCCAGACTTGGGTTTGAGTTTTAAACCAATAATATATATTTCACTTTTTTTTTTAATGCTTGTGATGTGCTCCGATTTGAGGGCTGTCAGGCTGACACCGAGAGGGGGAGATCCAGCTTATTAGGGGGGTTGTTTCCTTCTCAGCCAGTTGGAACTAAATTTGCTCCCTGGACTCCCGACTTTGCCTATTTTCTCCCACACTGCCACCTTCCTAAGGTAATAATATATTTTTTCTTTTACTTTAAATTATGGCTACCCGCCACCAGTCCCCTGGCCGCGGGCTCAAGGCAGCCAAGCACGCGGAGAGCTCTGGAGTAGGGTTCCCCTTGTGTCTAGGATTCTGTCCCCTCTCGGTGTCTGCCTGCAGGAATCGCTGCTCCCAGCAAGCCGCACAGCTGGCGCCTGCAGGCTTGCCAAAGCTAGAGCGTTTTAAAGCGTTCTTGGTTTGCTTTGTGAATGGAAATCCCACACCAAAAAAGGGGTTCAGGAGAAACCCTGGTACCTTAGTTCTAATTTCAGGACTGAACCTCCCCGTTTCCTTCTCCTTACCTCCCAATTTTCTGGTCTGGCAGTAGGAGCTCCGGACGGATGAGTCCTATTTGGTCGCCATTTTCTCCCTTCCCCGAATTGTTCATTTTATATACCTTTGTACTTTTTTAAAATAATTTTATTGGGACTCATACAATTCTTATCACAATCCATAAATACATAAACTGTGTCAAGGACATTTATACTTTCGTTGCCCTCAGCATTCTCAAAATGTTTGCTCTCCACTTAAGTCCTTGGTATCAGCTCCTCATTTTCCCCCTCCCTCTCTGCTCCCCCCTTCCTTATGCTTTTGTATTCTATTGGCCAACATTTTGTTGAGGATTTTTGCATTGATGTTCATTAGTGTGTTAGTCTGGGTAGACCAGAGAAAAAAACCATGGACATATATATGTGTATAAGAAAGAGATTTATATACCAGAGCAATTAATTGAACATTGAGAAAACATCCCAGCCTAATCCAGATCAAGTCTATATGTCCAATACTAGCCCATATGTCTGATATCAATCTATAAAGTTCTCTTCAAACTCATGGAACATCTGCTATGAAGCCAAATGCAGGATAATCACAAGCCAGTGGGTAGAAAGTCTTTGGGCCCAGTGGCATTGTAAGTATCTCAGTGCTGGCAGGGGTCTCACTGTGGATTCTCCAGCTTCCATGGTCTGGTTGTGTTCATGTGGCTTGTCTTCTGCAATGTCTCCCAGGGAGTAGCAGAGAGAAGCAAGTGTCTTCCACCTCCAAGGAAGAAGTACCAGAATTCTCGGGAGAAGGCCATGTCCACACATAAGTCTCACTGACAATCTCTAGATTTACAGTCTTGACTCTACCCCTACACTCTTAATCCTCAAATTGACACTATATTAGGTGACTACCACAATTAGAGATAATAGATCTGTAGTTTTTAATTCTTGTAGGATCCTTGCCCACTTTAGGTATCAGTGTTACACTAGCTTCATAAAAGAGCTTGGGGGTTTGCTGTCCTTTTCTATGTGGTGGAAGACTGTTTAGGCTTGTATCAGCTCTACCTATGTGCTTGGTAGAATTCTTCTGTGAAGTTGTCTGACCCAGGGTTTTTGGTTTTCTTGTTGGTAATCCTTTGATAACCTTACCAGGTTCTTCTATTGTCATGGCTCTGTTGAGATTCTTGATGCCTATCTGGGATAATCTAGGAAGGGGTTGTTTTTACAAATATTTGTCCATGTCTTCTAAGTTGTTGAATTTATTGGAGTACAGACCTTCGTAGTACTGTGTAATTAACCTTTAATTTCATTAAGGTCCGTTGTAATTTCCCTGTTTTAATCCCTTATTCTGGCTATAGATGTTTGCTCCTTCTATTCTTTGGTTGGTTTTGCCAATGGTCTGTTGATTCTATTGATCCTTCCAAAGAAGCAGCTTTTTATTGCATGATTTTTTGTATTCTTTTCTTATTTTCCCACTCATTTATCTCTGTCATGATTTTTATTATTTCTTTTTTTTTTTATATTAGTAGAATTTTTCTGTTGACTGTTCTAATTGCTGAAGAATTTCTGACAGTGTATCTATCAATCATAAGTCTCCCTTCCTTTTTCATATGTACATTTATGGTTATCAAACTTCCTCTGATAACTGCTTTTGCTCTGTCACAGAGGTTTTGGTACATAGTATTCTCATTCCTATTGGTTTCTAAAAGCTTCCTCATTTCATCTCTAATATAGGCCATTACCCACTCAGTTTTCATAAGAGTTATTCATCCTCCAATTGGTTGACCTTTGTAGCAGCTACATAATCTCCTATCAACTATAAAAAGGGTGGAACTTAGCCTGTCAATCAGGTTACAGGTTGCTGATCTCATTTGGAGGCAGTAAAGAGTTAAATAACGCATTGGAGGCCAGATACACTCTCTCTGCTAAACATTTCTGTAGGAAAGCCACATGGAGCTGTGCTGAGAAAGCCAGGCCCTAGAACTGGAGTAGACACATGGAGGCCCATGCCAGCACTGAGATGCTTCCACCACCACTGGATTCACAAAATTTTCCACCTACTGGGCTGTGATCTTCCTGCATTCTGCATCATTGAATGACTGTGTGAGTCCAAAGAAGAATTTATAGACTGGTATTGGACATATGGGTTATATCAGACTTATGGATTATATCAGACTAGATCTGGACTGGGCTGGGATGTTTTTTTTAATATACAATTACTCTTTATATAAAGATCTTTCTTACATACATATGAGTCTCCCTGGATTTGTTTCTCCAGTCATCCAGACTAACACACCCTTGTCTTCTTGATTATCCTTTTACTGATTTCCAGCCGTATAGCTTCTTTATCTGAAAAGGACGTCTGAGTGACCTCTACGTGTTTGAATCTACTCAGGCTTGACCTGCATCCCAGCATGTTGTCTATTTTAGAATATGTGCCATATAGACTTGAAAACAATGTGAATATTTTGTGCATTTGGGTAGAGGGCTCTAAAAATGTTTATCAGGTCATGTTGCCTAATTGTAGAATTTAGTTCTGTAGCTCCTTTTTTTAAGCTTCTTTCCCAGTGATCTATCTTTCTCAGAGTGGTGCATTAAAGTCACCTACTATGATTATTGAGCCTGTGCTTTCTTTTTTCAATTTTGAAATGTCTGATTGACTAATTTTGCAGGTCTCTCACTGGATGTATATATATTTATTATGCTTACTAGTTCTTGGTCTAATGATTCCTTGAGCATTATGTAGTGCCTACCCTTATATCTTGTTGTAGCTTGCACCTTGAGATCAAGTTTGTCAGAGATTAGGATTGCAACCCCTTCTTCTTTTGAATTTCCATTTGCTTGGTATATTTTTCATGGTGAGTGCCTATTTTCCCCCAGATTTTCTTATGATTTTCTCCTTTTCCTCAAAGTTGGTTACCTTAATCAGGCATCCTCAAACTATGGCCCACGGGTCACATGCGGCCCACTGAGGACATTTACCGGGCCCACCAGGTGTTTTTGCCCCATTTGTTTTTTACTTCAAAATAAGATATGTGCAATGTGCATAGGAAATTGTTCATAGTTTTTTTAACTATAGTCTAGCCCTTCTTCTATGAACATCATTAGGTTCAAGACTTCCTCCAACATTGCATTTTGTTTCTCATGTTTTTTTCATTGAAGTTGTTGAGAGAGATTGCTGTTGGCGTGTCATTTTGGAGGAGCTTGGTGCCATTTACTAGGAAGCTAAAGAACCCTTTCTCTTTTTCAGTCCCCACATCAACCTTCCAGGCTTTGCTTGAACTCTCAGGGCACAGAGAACCTGAGATTGCCAATTTTAGTTGGACAGCAAGCCTCAAATCTGTGAGGCCAAGTAGTTCAAGCACTGCACTTTGAGACTTGTACTTGGAGATGCCATTGAACTCAGAATCCACTACACTCACAGGTATGGCTTTTAACTGACCCAGTCCTTTGTTAGCCTCCTCTTTGTGTGTTTTGTATGAGCACAGAAGTGTCCCTGTCAATGTCAAGGTGGTAAGAGTGAGGCTGTGGGTTAGAGGAAAATGGACTAGAAAAGGGCTATGATCTTATTTCTACTACTATTGCTCAGGTCATTAGGGAAAACAACTCATGGGAGATCCAGAAAAGCAGAAGATCAAACTTGCCATGCTAATGCATAGAACCTCCCACAGTTGAAGAACTGCAGTCCTTCTCCAAAGCTCCACTACCACGTTATCAAACCCTGAAGCTCTAGACTCTATCCCTGTAAGGTACCTGAGACAATGTCACCAGCAGAGCACAAACAACTTTCCAAGATTAGTTCTTGGTCTTTGCCTGATCATTGAAGACTTTATCTCTGGGAAGTGAGAAGGGCCTCCAAGACTTTCCAACACCCTGTAGCTGTCAGAACAAGAAAGGGCTAACCATGTAATGTCAAGAAAAAAGAATACTTCAGTTGTTCTGTAGAACATTCTGTATAAGTGGTGATTAACCAAAAACCAAACTCCCTGCCATTGAGTCACTTTGCACTCACAGGACAGTGTAGAACTGCCCCCATAGGATTTCCAAGGGTATAATCTTTAGAGAAACAGATTACTATTTCATTATGCACAAAGCAGATGGCTGCAAGGAACTGTCAGTGGGCTGGAACTGCCTCGTTTTTTTTAGCAGCATTAAATCACTAGACTACCAGGTCTTCTAAACAGAAGTTATATATGCCCACAGCGGTACAGAAATACATATGGCAATCCATAAAACACCCTGTCCAGGTGGGGTACCTCCAGCAAAGTGGAGCCTACAATCTCCAGTGGGGGGTGATGTCAAAAAATAAAGGCAACCAAGTATAATGAAAGAGGCACATGCAGCAGAAGACAAAATAGATGACTAGGACATGCCGATATTACATCATTTATGCACATCAGAAGACTTCATCAGGAGAGTAAAATGAAAGCCCATAGACTGGGAAAATGTTTTTAACAATGACACATCACACAAGGGTCTAAATTACCAAAACATACAGAACTCTGCAACAGCTCACTAAGAAAATAACAAAACCACCCAATTAAGAAATGGGGGAAAGACACAAACAGAGAGTTCATCAAAAATGAAGTACCAATGGGTAACAAACATGAAAAATTGTTCACTATCACTAGCCATCAGGGAAATGCAAATTAAAAGCACAATGAAATACCACTTATACCCACAGTGAGAGACCAATTTAAAAAGAAAACAACAAATGCTGGAAGGATGTAGTGAGATTGGTACTCGTATACACTATTGGTGGACAGATATGAAATTTATATGGAGATAAAGCAACTGGGAATTGAAATCCCATCTGCTTCAGTAATACCAGTATTAGCTACATGGCCCCAAAAAATATACTCTCCCATGTTCATAGAGGCACAGTTAACAATAGCTAGAAACTGGAAGCAGCTCAAATGCCCAACAGTGGAAGGATGGATAAAGAATCTATGGTACATACACACAATGGAATATGATGCATCCTTATAAAACAGTGCTAAAAGCATGAAACACCACATAATATGGAAGGACCTGGAAATCATTATGCTGAATGAAGGTAGTCAATCACTAAAATACAAATATTGTATGAGTGAGTCTACTACTATAAGGAGAAAGACTAATTACAGAAAACAGAGACCACTTCCCAAACCAAGGGATAGAATGTCGGCCATGAAGCATCCATCACCCCCTTTATGTGCACTTCATAAGTACATAAAAGAGGTGTCCTCACATTGACTGAGATCACTCCTTCAAGAAGGGACAAAAGGGAGAAGACAATCCATTTGATGCTACACAACTTTGAGAAAAGGCTGTGACAAATCAACAGGTCCTCCACAGGAAAGAGAGGAGAACTCTACTGGAAAATCACATGAAGACCAGGGGAGAGGAGCATCTATATTTCAGAGGAGGCACTGATATTTCTGCTGGTTGGTATGGGGGTAAATCCTCACATCAGGATGGGATGCTGTGTTAGGCTGTGTGGACTAGAGAAACCAATTCATAGACACTTACATGTGTATAAGAAAGAGTTTTATATAAAAGAGCAATTATATATTGAGAAAACACCCCAGCCCAGTTCAGATCAAGTCCATAAGTCCCATATTATTCCTTATGTCCAGTGCCAGTTTATAAATTCCTCATCAGACTCACCAAACACATGCAATGATGCCCAGTGTAGTAAGATCACAGGTCAATGGGTGGAAAGTCTTGTGGATCCAGTGGTGGTGAAAGCATCTCAGCACTGGAGAGGATCTCTATGTGGCTCTTCCAGCTCCAGGGCTCTGGCTCAATCAGCATAGCTCCATGTGGCTTGTCAGCAGAAAGACGAAGCAGAGAGTGTCTGACTTCTAGTGAGATACTTATCTCAGTGGCACCTCAAAATGAAGTCATCAAGCTGCGACCTGATTGACAAGCTAGCCTCCACCCCTTCCACAAGTTGACAGTAGATTATGTAACTGCCACAATTCTAAACAATAATTGTAGAGAACTTAAGGAGAGAATAAATCCAGTTTTATAGTCCTGGGTAGGCATTTATAAAATGCTTCTACCCGACCCTTGGTGAACCACACCATGGGTTTATGATAACCTTAGACGCTGGCCTTACAAGGAGCATAGCATGCCCCAAAGACCACACCAGAAGGACTCGACATGGAAGGCTAGGTGAATGAACTGGGTCCTACCACAAAACTACCAGTACCCTTGGACTTAGGACTGATATACCCTGATGGGAGAGAAAGCAAAGGATGGCCACTCTAAGACTGTGGAAATAGTGGTCCTTGGATCTTAGGTGGGACCCCTAGCTTAGTGGGTGTCTGATGAAAGGGGACTCAGAATAACCATATATTTAATATCTCGATGCTCCTTTTGCATTAATATGACAGATTTTCATCTCAGAGGCAAGGACCTTCCCTTGTAAGAAATGTTACAGGAAAATTTCCCCTAGCAACAGCCCCCATGTTCAATGTAAACAGAGGTCAATCAATTAAGAAGTCAATATGTACAAAGCAACAACTCACTTACTGCAGCACCCAACTGGATTATATTCATATAAATTCCTTATATCAACAGGACCATAAATTCTATACCATTGGATAAATTATTGTTGTTATCAATGTTATCTTATACTTTGGAGTATGATAGATGATGTTTTTCATTTTTGTTTCTTTTTGTTTTTGTTTTCTTGTTTTTGTTCTTGTTGTTCTTATTGTTTTGTCTTTGGTTTTGTCATAATATGGCCGCCAAAGTAAATCAGAGCTGTTCATAACTGGTGGACAAGCATATGGATTCTGGGCCCCATGTAATTCCAGCCCCAATCCAAGAGCAGTTACTTCTAATAACATGGGCCTGCTCCATACTTGCCTTCATGGAGAGATTACTAAAGATAAGGGTGCTACAGCAAAATTTGGTGAAGAAAGTAGGTAGTGCCCAACTATCAATTGGAATAGTGTCTGGGGTCTTAAAGGCTTTTATTCAAACAAGCAGCTGTCTAAATGAGCTGTGAACTAAGTCCACATGGAAGGCACACACCAGCAAGAATAGCATCAAGATATGATCAAAGGAAAAGTATCAGAGCTTAAATTGTGAACACCCTATTCATAGATGTCTGTGGGAGACCAAATTCCATCTGCAGAGCATCTAATTGGATTAAGCCTCTGGTAGAGCCCCTCAAGCCACAGGTGAAGAACTCAAACATCTTAACTATCAGACAGAGATTATTTAAACTTGATTATGTTGGATCAAACCATGGTATAATATGATATCTGGTCAGTTGACCTCCCACTGCACCCAACCTGAATTTGCTCTAAGCTCAGATATTTCTCACTTGTTCTACAATAAAAATCCCTTCTCTGGTTTGTGAATATTAATGGTGATATTTTCTTTCTTACTCTTTATTTTTCCTTTACAAATATTATTTTCTTCAAAATAAAAAAAAATATTATTTTCTTCATTCTGTTTCATTTTGTTTTGATTTTATTGTTTCTGTTATGTTTTCTGGCTTATAAAGCATAGATGGAATGGAAGCATATAGACCATAGGGAAATGAAAATTAAAACAATTATGAGATACCACCTAACACCCTCAAAGATAGCCCAATTAAATCAGAAAACAACAAGTGTTGGAGGGGCTGTGGGGAGACAGGAACTCTCATCCACTGCTGGTGGACCTGTAGGTATGTACAGCCTCTATGGAAATTGACTTGGCAATATCTAAAACAGATGGAAATTGAGCTACCATACAACCCAGCAATCCCCCTACTGGGCATATACCCAGAAGAAGCAAGAAACAATCCATGGCCAGATATCTATGCTCCAATGCTCATCACAATTGCAAGGAAATGGAAACAACCCAAATGTCCATCAACTGATGAATGGATTAAAAAATGGTGGCACATACAAACAATGGAGTACTATGCATCACTAAAAAGCAGTGATGAATGCATGAAGCATATCTCTGCATGGGAAGAACTTCACAAAAGGACAAATACAGCATGAGTCCACTGAGGTAAGTTTACAAAAAAAGAAAGAAATGCAAAAGCAGCACAGGGAAAAGCTACTGTATATGAATGTTCCAGATGTGAAGTCCAGGTAGTATGACAGAGGCGAGACCAAATCCAGGGGTCCATATGGTAGCCACATAAAAAGGAGTAGGGTTGTGGGGGGAGGAGGGAAGTAGAAAAACAAAGAATAGAAATGTATAGCAGGGGAAATGGGGCACTTCCCACCCAAGAAGAGGGTATTGCTTATATCTCCACAGGGAAAGAGAGCCCAGACTTAAATCCGGTGTTCCAGGATGTGAATGCAGCTTGCCAGCATGGGGAGGTGAGCCAGTGGAGGAGCCTGAGGGCCTGACCCCAATCCCAACTACATAGACAACTACCCCTCCCTCCAGAAGAATTTTGTTTAGAGGACAGCACTGAAGCTGCAGCTTGGAGAGAGGGACATGTCTGATCAGAGCACATAGGAGCAAGTGAATGGGGAGGAAGAAAGAGTGGAGCACACCCTGTCCCACCATGCCTGGAGGGCCATATTTCGACTCAGAACAGCCAATGTGCAGATTGGACCATATGGCTGATCCCCCTATGAGACATGATATAGTTCACCGACCCATGGCTCTATGGGGGACAACACTGGAGATGGAGTGTCAGGATTGGCCCGGTATGACCCCACCACACTGAGGCAAAACACTAAGGGGGTGTGGCAGAGCAGCAGGGGAAGCAGAGCAGGGAGCCCCTGAGGGTGTGCAAAGTATAGACTTTGGGACCAGAGCATGGCACCCCATTGGACTCAATTGGAGGATATGCCTAGAGGTTAAAAAAAATTTTTTTTTAAATAAAAGACCTTGATATAGCTACAGGTTTCTCTTTTTTTTCCTTTTTTTTTTTGGTTATTGATTTTTCTTTGTTGTTGTCGTCATTGTGTTCTCTTTTGTCACTTTGTCTTGCTATGCTTTGTTTTTTTTGTCCATATTATTATCTCTACAGGTCTACCTAGATAAATAGGCTAGATGAACAATCTGGAGGAGAAAACAACAAGACCGACAGTTTCGGGGGGATATGGGAGAGGGGAAGGGTGGGAGAAATGAAGTGGTGTTAACAAACCCAGGGACAAGGGAACAACAAGTGATTCAAATCAGTGGTGAGGAGGGTGCAGGAGACCTGGTAGGGCTTGATCAAGGTAACTGAGAGGAATTGCTGAAACCCAAATGAAGGCTGAGCATGATAGTGGGACAAGAGGAAAGTAAAAGGAAATAGAGAAAAGAACGGGGAGACAAAGGGCATTTATAGAGGTTTAAATAAAGGCATGTACATATGTAAATATTTATATTTAAGGATGGGAAATAGATCTATGTGCATATATTGATAGGTTTATTATTAAGGTAGCAGATGGACATTGGGCCTCCACTCGAGTACTCCCTCAATGCAAGAACACTTTGTTCTATTTAACTGGCATTCCATGATGCTCACCTTCTTGACACAATCACTGAAGACAAATGGGTACATAAGCAAAAGTGGTGAAGCAAGTTGATGGAGCCCGGCTATCAAAAGTTATAGCATCTGGGGTCTTAAAGGCAAACAAGTGGCCATCTAGCTAAGAAGAAACAAATCCCACATGGAACAAGCACACCAGCCTGTGTGATTATGAGGTATCGAAGGGATCAGGTATCAGGCATCAAAGAACCAAAATCAAATTATTGTGAATGAGGGGCAGTGCAGAGTGGAGATCCAAAGCCCATCTGTAGGCAACTGGACATCCCATTACAGAAAGGCCTCAGGGAGGAGACCAGCCAGGCAGGGTAGCAATGATGAAACATACAACTTTCCTCTAGTTCCTAAATGTTTCCTCCCCCCACTATCATGATGCCAATTCTACCTTACAAATCTGGCTAGAGGATGTACACTGGTACAGATAGGAACTGGAAACACAAGGACTCCAGGACAGATATTCCTTTAGGACCAGTGCTGCAAGTGGTGATACCAGGAGGGTGGAGGGAAGGTGGGATAGAAAGGGGGAACTGATTACAAGGATCTACATATAGCCTCCTCTCTTGGAGATGGACAACAGAAAAGTAGGCGGAGGGAGACATCGGACAGTAAGATATGACAAAATAATAATAATTTATAAATTATCAAAGGTTTGTGAAGGAGAGGGGAGCTGAGAGGGAGGGGGGAAATGTGCTGATACCAAGGGCTCAAGTAGAAAGCAAATATTTTGAGAATGATGATGGCAAAAAATGTGCTTGACACAGTGGATGTATGCATGGATTATGACAAGAGTTGTAGAGCCCCCAATAAAATGATTTTTTTAAGATAATTTTCACCAGTTTTGTTACTCTAGAAAACCCAGCCTAACACATTATAAGAACAACTCCACTGCACTGGACTTCTGTAGTAATTTTTCATAGGCTTGCAATTGACAGTTGTGTGAGTTTGGGAGAAGCTTGCACACTCAAATTGGGGCTCCAGAGAAAGAAAGCCACCGTGTTTATTTTGGGCCAGAGTTTGGGGCTCTTTCTCTGGAGCCCTTTTACAGGCAGGTTCTCAGTGGTTTAGGAAGTAGGTGTTTTTTTCTGCAGTCACTACCTCATTTCCCAGCAACTGACCGTCTTCATGGCTGGGGGAGAGGCAGGAACGGTGAAAGAAGCAATTTCCCTTTCATATACAAATCATTGATGATTTGTCTATTTCTGATTATTGGGGGGCAGCCCTTGACAACATGGACTGATACAACAGCTGCAACAATGGGTTCAAACATAAGAACAATTGCAAGGACGGTGCAGGACATGTCGTTTTTCATTCTATTGTACATGGGTTGCTTTAAGTCGAACCCACTTAATTGCACCTAACAACAGTCTGTCTACAGCTCCCTGCTTCTTTCCTCTGTTCCCTAATTTAGAATACCTCAAAAATATTTAATATAAATAATTTAAAGTAATTCTTTTCTTTCTTGTTGCATTTCTGGGAGTTGGTCAGAACAATGACTTATTATGCTGTCATCTTCCCCAAATTCCAATGGCCTTCATTTTAAACTCAATAATATTACAATTTTTTTTAGTTTAAAATTTGAATATCACAATTTTTTTCTACATAAATTTTGTAGGATATAGATGCTGTGGTGTGGATTTCTTGTTCTCTGCCAGTACCTCCACTTCTTTCTCTACTGTTGACACCTGTTGACATTGAGGAAGTGCCTTTACATCCCATGTGGCTCTAGTGTAAGCATTTTTCACAAGAGGTGAACAAAACTGGAACTTCATTCCTCTGGGCACAGTGATCAGAGTTAGCTCACAACCAAACTGGCCAATAATATCTTTCCTGGAGGTCTTATGTTGGGAGGCTAGGAGAAGAAAGCCTTCTCTTTGCTGTAGATTTACTACCTGGCTAATGAAAATTGAAAGTCATCTGTGATTATGATCTACACTTCTCCCCATTCAGTGAGCGATGAAGTCAATGCAAACTGAGAAATAATGTGAGGTGGGAAGGAAATGAGGGTAGAAAAATGGGAAGGAAATGATTATCAGAGTTCTCACGGGACGCTAATTTGAATTTAGAGCTGATGAATATATATGAGGTAATTTCTAAAAGACCAGCTCTATTAAAATCAACTCTTATCACATCTCATGTAGACATTAAAACCTCTCATATACTGAAAGCTATGTACAATCAAGGTGAAGTCAGAGATTCTCCAACATTGGAGACATTCTTTGCAAAAGAGAAACAAATGTGATTAAGGCAGAAAGGGTATATTAGCACAGTGGGGCAATTTCTTGAGAGCGCTTAATGCATATTGTGTTTCTCACCAAAAGTGACTTTCCATCATTCCAGTATTCAGCTCTGTCATATTATCAAAGAGGCCCCCTCATCTGGGTTACAATATGGCCACAGAGCTGAGAGGAATGGTTAATGTCTCTTTTAGAAGATCCAAAAGACAAGTCAGAGCAGCAACAAAGGAATATTTTTTAATGTGGAAACCTATGTCTTTTGTTTTTGAATAGAGCATGTAAGATCAACATTCTAAATGATGTACTCAATAATAATAAATTAATGAAATGATAAGATACATTTATCCCAGTTAGATGATTTAATCAACATAAAGGTGTATGTAAGCGTAGAGGTGAAATCCAACTTATCATTGTTAGATGATATGTTAGGCCGGGTTGACTAGAGAAACAAGTCCAGTGACACTCATATATGTGTGAGAGAGCTTTATATCAGAGATCAATTGTATTGAGAAAACATGCCAGGCCAGTCCAGATAAAGTCCATAAGTCCAATATTAGCCTATCAGTCAATACTAGTCCATAAACCCCTCTTCAGACTCACACAGTCATATGGATTGATGCAAAGTGTAGGAAGATCATAGGCAGGTTGGTTCAAAGTTTTGTGGATCCAATGGCAGTGGAAGCATCTCAATTGCTCTCCACATGACTCCTCTGGCTCTCCAAGTGTGGCTCTTCTACAGGAAGATGAAGCAGAGAGAGGGTCTCTAGCAGGTCTCCACATGGCTTGTTACCAGGATGACAAAGAGAGAGAGAGAGAAGTTCACAGAATCCTCATGAGAAGGCCAAACCCACAGGGGGCATCATCAGGCTGTGACCTGATTGACAGGATAGACTCCACCCCTACACTTATTTATCAAGTTGACATGAACTTAGGTAACCACCACAGATGATGATGCCTCCTTGGGTATGCCTCCTTGGAGAAGCATGGGGGTGGGGGGACAAGTGGGGTTGGGGGGTACCTCCCTGTCTCTCTGCCCCTTCATCTTCCTACTTGCTGGGATTTTGCTGCTGACCCTGAAAGCTGTCAGTGCCCTGCTATGTTTCCTATGACTTTGATCCACACAACTCTGCACCTATCGGCCTGTGATCTTCAGGCCTGGGACTATGTGAGTCTGAAGAGGTTACTTAAGGACTAGCATTGGATTTATGGGCTTGGGTTGGAATGGACTGGGATGCCTTCTTCATGCATAATTATTCTTGATAGAAAGCTGTTTCTTATATATACATGAGTGTCACTGGCTGTGTTTCTCTAGATAACCTGGCCTAACACAATGGATAATGAAGTTTTTTGTCCATCTTTATCTCTAGATGCTTAAATTCATTTATGTATTCAAATACATTTAAATATTATCAGCTTGCTATAATTTTATCAATACCAGAGGTTTCTTTCCTCAAATTGATTAACATTAAGCTGTATATGGAACATATCCTATATTACATATAGAAAGGGCAAGTATGAGTTTGTTGCTAGTGTTAGTGTTCTTATGGAAATATTTGCTAGGCTGTAGAAAGCATGTTAAAATCATTTCAATTTATCTAGAATAACCAAATAAGACAGAATCAATTTATTTAAAATTCTAAAGACTGAGCCTAATGCACTAAATCGTAGCCCTAACTTAAGAACAATTATTTCTTACATCATGGTCCCACATGATACTGACCTTCATGAAATCACCACTAAAGATAATGGAACTACAGCAAAGTGTGGTCAAGAAAGCAGATGGTGCCCGGCTATCAACTGTAATAGTGTCTGGGGTATTAAAGGCTTATATTCAAACAACCAGCCATCTAAGCGAGGAATCAACTAAGTCCACCCAGAAGAAGCACACCAGCTAATGTGATCCAGAGATGACAACAACAAAACTCGAATACAGTGAGGAGAAGAGCATCAGAGCAAAAATTATGAACCCCCAATTTGTGGAGGGCTGTGGGCGACTGTGAGAGCCCAAAACCCATCTGCAGAGTACCTGATAAGACTGAGCCACTGGCAGGTCCATTCTAGCCACAAGCAAGAGTCTCAAGCAGCCTCACTATCTATCAAGCAGAGACCATTATAATCTTGATTATGCTGGATCAAACTTGATACTCAGCCAGTTGACTACACTAGATGTAACCTGAATTTGTTCTGGGGGCAAGTAGCTCTTACTGGTTCCATGAAATCTCTTCCCTGACTTGTTTATTACTGTTGGGGGTCTTTTCCTTCTTAGGCATTATTAGTATTTTTGTCTGGGTACTACTATGTTTCTACCCTTACCACATTAGCATGATTTTGTTTTCTATTTTCTTTTAAGTCTCCAAGCTGTGAAGCACAGGAGAAATTGATGCATAGTGATAATTATGGATGCAATGGGATATAGGAATTACAGGGGAGTGGGGAGAAAGGGATGAAAGCGGTATTTTGAGAGTAACTAATGAAAATGGGAGAGGGAGGGAGCAATAGAACAGATTGTGATTACATAAATCACCTTAAAGGTCATTTAACCATGGGGGAGGGGAAATCTCTAAAATTTATGTGAGCATGATTGTACAATTCTCCTTGATACTATTAAATGATTGAACTATTTAATAATATGATATGCAAATTAATTGCCAATGGAACAGTTGGGGGGAAAAAGCTGATCTTAAATAACAGATAATTGGTGCACACACAATTTGATAGGCAGAGTTCCAATAATGCATATAGGATTATCACCCCTTGATTGGAGCACACGGGAGCAGGTGAAGGGGGAGGAGGAGAGAGTGGAACACAGCCTGGACCACCAGGCCGTGAGGATGATGTTCCTGATTAGAGTAGCCAGTCCACAGAGAGGACAACATGGCTGGCCCCACAATGAGACATGATGCCCCTCACTGACCCATGGCGCTACAGGGGACAGCATCGGAGACACAGTGTGGGAATTGCTCCTGACCTGATCCCATCACACTGTGACAAAGCACTGGGGGAGTGCAGCGGAACAGCAAGGGAATGGAGTGGCAAGGTCCCCAGGGAATGCTGAAAGTGGACTTTGGGGCCAGGGCGTGGTGCCCCAACAGACTGGACTGAAAAACGCTCCTAAGGGCCAGCAAACGATCCCTGAACTAACTACAAGCTTTTCTCTTGTGAACTGTTTTGTTCTGTTCTTTGTCAGTGGTTTGTTTTTGTTGTTTTGTTGTCTGGTTGTATACTGTTGCTTTGTTTTCCTCTGTCTTGTTTTCGTGCATGTTAGTGACTCCACAGGTCTGTCTGAATAGGACAGGCTGGATGAACTATCTGGAGGAAAAACAACGGGAACGACAGTTCCGGGGGGACTTGGGGTGGGGGGGGTAGGGGGGTAAGGAAGTGGTGTTAACAAACCCAGGGGCAAGGGAAAAACATGGGACACCAAATGGTAGAGAAGGGGGAGTGGCAGGCCTGGTGGGAAATGATCAAGGGTAAGGTTGCTTAGAGAAGAGGTATACTCTAGCCCAGGTGGCAATGAAGCATGGTAGTAGGGCAGGAGGAAAGTCAAGGGAGGTGGAGGAAAGAGCTAGGAGTCAAAGGGCATTCATGGAGGTCTAGACAAAGACATGTACATGCAAATATATATAGGAGGATGGGGAAATAGATCTATGTGTCTATATTTATAGGTCAAGTATTAAGGTGGCGGAAGGACCTTGGGCCTCTACTCAAACACTCCCTCAATGCATGAATACTTTCTTTTATTAAATTGGAACTCTATGATGCTCACTCTCCCGACACAACGGCTGGAGCCAAAGTGGGTGAACAAGTAAATATGGTGAAGAAAGCTGATGGTGCCCGGCTATCAAAAGAGATAGTGACTGGGGTCTTAAAGGCTTGAAGACAAACAAGCGGCCATCTAGCTCAGAAGCAACAAAGTCCACATGGAAGAACACACCAGCCTGTGTGATCGAGTGGTCCCAAAGGGATCAGTTACCAGGCATCAAAGAACAAAAAATCATATCATTGAATGCACACCTCCATGATAGGATCGCTGAAGACAAATGGGTGCATAAGCAAATGTGGTGAAGAAAGCTGATGGTGCCCGGCTATCAAAAGAGATAGTATCTGGGGTCTTAAAGGCTTGAAGGTGAAAAGCGGCCATCTAGGTCAGAAGCAACAAAGCCCACATGGAAGAAGCACACCAGCCTGTGCAATCACGAGGTGTCGAAGGGTTCGGGTATAAGGCATCATCAGAAAAAAAAAAATCTTACCATAGTGAATGAAGGGGGAAGTACAGAGTGGCGACCCAAAGCCTATTTGTGGGCCACTGGAGATCCCCTCACAGAGGGGTCTAGGGGAGGAGATGAGTCAATCAGTGTGTGATGTAGCACCGATGAAGAATACAGCTTTCCTCCAGTTCCTAAATGCTTCCTCCCCGCCAACTACCATGATCCGAATTCTACCACGCAAGTCTGGATAGAGCAGAGGATGTACACTGGTGCAGATAGGAGCTGGAGGCACAGAGAATCCAGGGCGGATGATCCCTTCAGGACCAGGAGTGTGAGAGGCGATACTGGGAGGGTAGAAGGTGATGAGTTGGAAAGAGGGAACTGATTATAAGGATTTACATGTGACCTCCTCCCTGCAGGACTGACAACAGAAAGGGGGGTGAAGGAAGACTCCGGACAGGGGAAGATATGACAAAATAATAATTTATAAATTATCAAGGGCTCATGAGGGAGGGGGAGCGGGGAGGGAGGGGAGAAAAGAGGACTTGATGCAAAGGGCTTAAGTGGAGAGCGAATGCTTTGAGAATGATGAGGGCAAGGAATGTACAGATGTGCGTTATACAATTGATGTATGTATGGATTGTGATAAGAGTTGTATGAGTCCTTAATAAAATGTTTTTTTTAAAAAAGAAAGATTATTACCCCTTGCTATATTCACCCTTTGTAATATTCTCACCTTCGGTATGGGTGAGATTTGTTGATATGATAAAATATCACTCTTGTGAATATGTTACTTTGTATGACAAAAGCGATTTTACAGGTGAAATTAAGGTTTCATATCAGTCAATCAAAAGGGAGACTGACTTAGTGAGCTTTACCTAACTAGATGATCCCTTAAAGGGGTAAGTGCTCCCTGAAAAAAGTACTTGAATGAGGAGAGGTCCTATAAAAAAGAACTATGGATTACTTCTTGGAAGAAAGAGCCACCCCAGCCAACAGCCAATGAGAAGGTAGGAATATCAATCCAAAAACTACAAGAACCAAATTCTGTTAATAATCTTTATAAAAGTCTGAAAGAAATACAACTCAGTTGACTGCTTGATTTCAGCTTTATGAGAACGTAAGCAGAAAATCAAACTATGCTCTGCTTGACCATCTTATCTAAAAATACATATATGAGATAATAAATAGGTGTTGTGTTAGGCTGCTACATTTGTGATAGTGTGGTAATTTGATATAAACTGTATACATTGACACATTCTTCACTCAGTATCCCTGATCCTTCTTATTTATTACTCTAAAAGTTATTCAATAACTATTATGATCCAATAATCAGGAACTGATCAGAATATATTCACCAACTCTATCCTTCATTATTTTTTAACCCTCGTGGCATAATGGGCTATTCACTGAACTGATAATCAGAAAGTCAACTGTTAAAATCCACCAGTTGCTCTGTGGCAGAAAGATAAGACTGTCTATTCCTATAAAGATTTGAAGTCTCAAAAACCCAAAAGTGCAGTTCTACCCCATCCTATAGGGTCACTGTGAGATAGAATCAACCCAATGGTAGTGAGTGAGATGCTTGTCAAAGCTTAATAAATCCCCTACAAGTGCACACATACATAAACACACGCATATGCACACATAGTCTTACACTAGCTGCTATGGGGAATTTAAAATTAATAAAACACAACAAAATCTGCTGTTGAAGACCTCTTGTTTATAGAAAAGCTAAAGCATACCCATAAATTATTCCCAACCTGAGGAGGTCAGAGATGCATCAAGAGATAGCGAGTTGATGGTGGCACTTAAATTTGAGAGGACTCCATCTTAATGGAGATGGAAAAGCAAGAACATATCCAGGGGCAGAAATCAAAGAGTATTTTTTAGCAGATAGTGTTTAAACATATAAGTGGACTCCATACTTACAAATCTGAACACTATTTCATTGACAAAGGAGGGTCAGCTAAGGATTTAAAGTTGGGAGTGATATCCTTGGGTACTTAGTTTAGTGGTATTGTGGAAAGTAAACTAAATTGAGTGATGCTGGAGGCAGGGAATACTGCAATTCCATTGTGATTACACAAGTAAGTGATTATGAGAGTGTGGATTGTAAAAGTTGAACTGAAAAAGTGGTTGAGAATGTGCAGTCAATGAAAGAATGGAGGTTTCTCTCAGAGTGGATTTCTGGATGAGTACAAAGGGTAAAAAACCTCTGCAAAATTGCAACCAAGTGCTCGCTTTGGCAGCACATATACTTAAAAAAAAAAAAAAAAGCTGCAACCAACACAAATAAAAAAGAGAAAGAATCTATGTGGCCCCAAGAAACGAGTTCTAAAGAGGAAAAAAAATAAAATGTTTTTTTCTGATGAGAATTTCCACAAGCAAGGGGGGAAAAAATGGAACAGCAATTCTCCTTTACTGCCTTCATATTCTCAGCTAACGAAACATTAAACCCAGCATGAGAACAGGATGATGTAGGTTTTCAGAGACCATGTGCAAACTCTCTTCTTCAGTATTTTACTCTTTATTTTATTTTTACTCTTCTTTATTTTATTTTTCTTTTTTTGGTAAAACCAAAATCGAATCTAGTTTTAACTCTTTTTAATAAAGTAGAAACAAAAAAAGTCCCCAAATAAAAATGTGCTCTGAATGAGAAATATTGTGTTTATATTGGGCAATGGTAATTCAGTGGTAGAATTCTCCATTTTCATGTGTGTGATAGTTTGGTTTTGTATCAAATGGACTAGACCAGTATTCTCCCTTTAGCTACACCACCAAAGGTTTCTACTCTTAGTCTTTCTCCCAGACTTCCCCAAACTGATCTGTGCCTTTTACTAGAGTGACTAATCACTGGGGGAAATGAAAGAATCAGACTTTTCAGGGATCACTGGACACAGGCTCTGAGTTGACACTAATTCCAGGAGACCTAAAATGTTTTGAATGCCCACCAGTCAGAGTGGAAGCATATGAAGGCCAAGTAATGGAGGAGTTTTAGCTCAAATTTATCTCAAAATGGGCACAGTGGGTACCTGAATCCATCTTGCAGTAATTCCCTCAGTTCCGGAATGCATTTTTGGACATACTAAACAACTGGAAGAACTCCCATATTGCATGCCTGAAATGTGGAATAAGGATGATTAGTGTAGGCAAAGCCCACTGCATGTGATTAGAAATGCCTCTGCCTAGCAATACCACATTCCCGGAAGGACTGTGGAGATAATTACCAGCATCAAGGACTTGAAAGATGCAAGGGTGGTGATTCCCACCACATCCCCATATAGCTTGGCTATTTATCCTATGAAACAAAGAATAAATGAATCTTTGAGAATTAGAGGGGATTATCATAAACTTAACCAGGGGATGACTGCGATTGCACTCTCTGTTCCAAATGTGATTTTAGTGCTTGAGCAAATTAACACTTCTCCTGGTACCTGGCATGTAGCTACTGGTCTAGCCAATGCCTTTTTACTATTCTGGTTTTAAAGGGCTGTCAGAGCATTTGTCTTCAGCTGGCAAGAGCAACAATATACTTTCATTATTCTCCCTCATGCTTTATCGTCTTTCCAGCACTGTATTAGTCTGGGTAGATTAGAGAAACAAATCCAGGGAGACACTCAGATGTGTGTAAGGGAGAACTTTATATCAAAGAGCAATTATACATTAAGACAGCATCCCAGCCCAGTCCAGATTAAGTCCATAAGTCCAATATTAGCCTATTTTTCTGATACCAGTCTATAAATTCTTCTGACTCCTGCTCACTTCAGCAGCACATATGCTAAAATTCTTCTTCAGACTCAAGCAACACATGAAAATGCAGAATGATCACAGGCCAGTGGGTGGAAAGTCTTGCGGATCCAATGACGGTGGAAGCATCTCAGTGCTGGCGTGGGTCTTGACGTGGCTCCTCCAGGTCCAGGGCTCTGGCTGTATCAGTGTAGCTCCATCTGGCTTGTCAACAGGAATGTCTCACAGAGAGTCAAAGCAGAGAAAGTCCGTGTCCCACCTCCAGGGAGGAAGAAAGGAGTTCCCAAGAATCCTCAGGAGAAGGTCATGCCCACACAGAGGTTTCCTTGGCTATTATCTGATTGACAGGCTAGACTCCACCCCTTTGCAAGTTGACAGTAGATTATGTAACTTCCACAGACCACCCCTTGTCAAATTGACACTTTTACACAGCACTTTAGCCATACATAATTGTTAAACAAAATAATAAAAACATATCCATACCTAAGAGGATAAAACTAAAATACATACAATTCAAAAATGTGCCACCCAAATTTAAATATAACATTTAAGTGAACAAACAAAAATAATTTATCCCTAACAATTGCAGGTAAGTAACACCTACACCTTAATCCTATAATCCTATGAATATATTCCCCCACCTATGAAAGTTTGTAAGTCAACCACTTCATGCCTTTATCCCTCCAATTGTGGGTATCCAATTTCTATACTGCCCACTTACATCAACTAAGCACTCTGGGGATAAAATCATATTCTTTGATGTAAAGAATCTTCATTCCAGTTGGAACCTTGTGAGTCCGCATCCATAAGCAAAGTTAAATCAGGACAGGCCATCCATAAAGTCAGCAGTAATAGGTACCAGTTCACAGGCTCAAACATCTCTTCATCTGCTCAGGTTCTGGTCAACTCAATGTGGGCTGCCTCACTTAGCCTCACCAGGGTGCCCATTGGCTGCCTTGCCTTTAAACCATGGGCCCCATCACAAATTCTCAATAACCCTAGCCCCCTTAAGCTAGGTCATGAACTTCAGGCCAGTCAACCTGCTCTCATTTTATCCTCTAGTTCCTGTAAGCCAGGTCCACAGGTGTCAGTGGCCAGACTCAACCCGTCTCTTTTTTTTTTTCTTTAATCATTTTATTGGGAGCTCATACAACTCTTATCATAATCCATACTTACACTCATGGTGTCAAGCAAATTTGTACATGTGTTTCCATTATTCTCAAAACATTTGCTTTCTACTTGAGCCCTTGATATCAGTTCCTCATTCTCCCCTCTCTCCCTACTGCCCCTCCCTCATGAACCCTTGATAACTTATAAATTATTATTATTTTGTCATATCTTACACTTTCTGACATCTCCCTTCACCCCTTTACTGTTGCTCATCCCCCAGGGAGGGGGTTATATGTAGATCCTTGTGATTGGTTCCCCCTCTCCACCCAACCTTCCATCTATCCTCCCAGTATCACCACTCTCACCAATGGTCCTGAAGGGATCATCTGTCTTGGATTCCCTGTGTTTCCAGTTCTTATATGTACCAGTGTACATTCTCTGGTCTAGCCGAATTTCTAAGGTACAATTGGGATCATGATAGGGAGGAGTAGGAAGCACTTAAAAATTAGAGGAAAGTTGTATGCTTCATCATTGCTACACTGCACCCTGCCTGGTTGGTCTCCTCCCTGAAACCCTTCTGTAATGGGATGTCCAGTTGCCTACAGATGGGCTTGGGGTCTCCACTCTGCACTGCCCCTCATTCGCAATGATATGATTTTTTGTTCTTTGATGCCTGATACATGATCCCTTTGACACCACATGGTCACACAGGCTGGTGTGCTTCTTCCATGTGGGCTTTGTTGCTTCTGAGCTAGATGGCCGCTTGTTTATCTTCAAGCCTTTAGGACCCCAGATGTTATATCTTTTGATAGCCGGGCACCATTAGATTTCTTCACCACATTTGTTTATGCACACATTTGTCTTCAGTAATCGTGTCAGGAAGGTGTGCATCATGGAATCCCAATTTAATAGAACAAAGTGTTCTTGCATTGAGGAAGTACTTGAGTGGAAGTCCAATGTCCATCTGCTGCCTTAATACTAAACCTATAAATACACGCATGTAGATCTATTTCCCCATCATCCTATATAAATATATTTACATATGTACATGCCTGTATTTAGACTTCTATAAATGCCCTTTGTTTCCTAGTTCTTTCCTCTATTTCCTTTTACCTTTCTCTGTCACACTAACATGCTCAGCTTTCATTTGGGTTTCAAAAATTTCTCTCAATTACATTGCCCTTGCTGAATCCCTACCAGGCCTCTCATACCTTCCTTGCCACTAATTTTGGATCATTTGTTGTTCCCTTGTCCCTGGGGTCATCAATACCACCTCCTTTCCCCCACATCCCCTTCTCCCAAGACCCCCCCTCCCCCCGAAACCATTGGTTATGTTGTTTACTCCTCCAGGCTGTTCACCCAGCCTATCTTATCTAGATAGACCTGCAGAGATAATAATATGCACACAAAAAAGCGACAAAAGAGAACACAAAGACAACAACAAAAAAACGTGACCAAGAAAAAAATATTTTTTTTAAAAAAGGAAACACCTGTAAATAGATCAAGGTCTGTTTTTTGACCTCTAGCAGTGTCCTCCAGTTGAGTCCTATGGGGTACCACACTCTGGCCCCAAATTCTATCCTTTGCACTCCCCTGGGAGCTCCCTGCTCTGCTCCCCCTGTTGCTGTGCCTCACGCCCTTAGTGTTTTGCCTCAGTGTGGTGGGGGTCAGACCGAGCCAATCCCGACACTGAGTCTCCAGTGTTGTCCCCCATAAAGCCATGGGGCAGCGAGGGATGTCATGTCTCATAATGGGACCAGCCATAAGGTCCACTCTGTGAGTTGGTTGTTCAGAGTGGGGATATCATCCTCTAGGCTTGGTGAACCAGAATGTGCTCCACTCTCTCTTCCTCCTCCTTCATTTGCTCCCATGTGCTCTGATCAGACATGTCCCTCTCCCCGAGCTGCAGCTTCAGTGCTGTCCTCTAAACTAAATTCTTTTGGGGGGAGGAGCAGTTGTCTATGTAGCTGGGATTAGCCCTCAGCCCCTCCACAGGCTTCCCTCTCCGTGGGTGGTGGCATGCTGCATTCGCATCCTGGAACACCGGATTTAAGTCTGACCCTTCTTTACCTGTGGAGATATAAATAATACCCTCCTCTTGGGTAGGAAGTGTCCCATATCCCCGCTACGCATTTCTATCCTTTGTTTTGCTTCCTTTCTTCCCCACAACCCTACTCCTTTTTATTTGGCTACCATTGTAACCCTAGATTTTGTCTGGCCCCTGCCATACTACCTGAGCCTCACCCCTGGAATATTCATAAACAGTAGCTTTTTCCCTGTGCCCCCTATGTATTTCTTTCCTTTTTTTAATTTTAATGTTATTTTTTATATATAATTACCTCAGCGGACTCATCTTGTACTTGTCCTTTTGCATTTGGCTCACTTCACTTAGCATAATTTCCACCAGCTTTTCCCATGCAGCGATATGCTTCATGAATATCACTGCTTTTTAGCGATGCATAGTACTCCATTATATGTATGTACCAGTTTTTTAATCCATGTGTCTGTTGATGGAAATTTGATCATCTCATCTCTTTATTGCTGCATTTCTCCCACTTCCACTCAACAAGTGGACCCAGGTGGTCACCTAGAAGCATTTCAGTCTGCCCACGGGCTCTCTTTAACGTTCAGTCCTAGAGAGGAGTTTTCTTCATGGTTCCAGATTTTTTTTCCAGCTTCTGACAAAAACCACTAGTTCAAAATTCAAAAATCCAAAGAATTCCCTTTTTTTTAAATCTGTCAACAGCCTCCTACCTAGGCAAGTCTCTTCACCCTCAAATGTCATGAGCACTCAAGACACTGGGTGGGACTTATCTTTTCATAGCTGTCTTTGCAGACATGCCCTAAACCCATTAAGGATCTGATTTTAATGGCTGAAGACAAGTAAGCTTACAAGTTCTCTATTTTCATAATTTTTGTTTATTTAAATCATTTTATTGGGGGCTCGTATAATTCTATCCCAATCCATATATACATCCATTGCATCAAGCACATTTGTACATTTGTTGTCCCCATAATTCTCAAAACATTTCCTTTCTACTTGTCTATTTTCATACTTCCCAATAATCATTTCTATCAATCATTATATCAAAACAAGAAATAGAAGAAAACAGTAAAAACCTCATAGAGCAAGATTCTAAATTCAGTTTTTAAAGTAGTCAAGTTCTACCCTTATCTAAACTTATCTTAATATTCATCTAAACTATCCCATTGATAAAAAAAAAATATGACCTTACACCTCTGACTGAATCAAGCCAGAGGCAGGCTTTCTGTCAGCAATTTTGACTTTCTGTCAACCATTTTCACTATGCAGCATGGTCTCTGAGAAATTAAAGGGGTGATTTCTATCCCTGAACTCAAAATATGTATTATCCACATTCATTTTCATCATTTCAAACAGGAATAATGAAAGACAACAACAAAAGAAAATGATCAAAACTTTAACTTCCCATATGTTTTCAAGAAAACAACCCAGTAAACTGCATGGCCATATCTGACCTCTGGCTAGCCAAAGAAGAAAAACTACCATGAGGCAGAGGTCAAACAAGTATCTAATCTCCATCTTTAATATTTCTTCCTCTAATACACCCCAAAATTGATATAATTTTTTTATTTTGTTTAGAATTCTATATGGCTAAAGTAAAAGTGTCAATTTGACAAGGGGTGGAGTCTAGTTACATAATCTACTGTCAACTTGCAAAGGGGTGGAGTCTAGCCTGTCAATCAGATAATAGCCAAGGAAACCTCTGTGTGGGCATGACTTTCTCCTGAGGATTCTTGGGAACTCCTTTCTTCCTCCCTGGAGGTGGGACACGGACTCTATCTGCTTTGACTCTCTGTGAGACATTCCTGTTGACAAGCCAGATAGAGCTACACTGATGCAGCCAGAGCCCTGGACCTGGAGGAGCCACATCAAGACCCACGCCAGCACTGAGATGCTTCCACCGTCATTGGATCCGCAAGACTTTCCACCCACTGGCCTGTGATCATTCTGCATTTGGCATCATTGCATATGTTGCTTGAGTCTGAAGAAGAATTTTAGTATATGTGCTGCTGAAGTGAGTCAGAAGAAGAATTTATAGACTGGTATCAGAAAAATGGGCTAATATTGGACTTATGGACTTGATCTGGACTGGACTGGGATGTTGTCTTAATGTATAATTGCTCTTTGATACAAAGTTCCCTCTTATACACATCTAAGTGTCTCCCTGGATTTGTTTCTCTAGTCTACCCAGACTAACACAAGCACTATGTCATAATTATTCTGTGGGGAGTATAATTAACTTTCCCTTCCACAAAAATGTCAAACAGATCCGGTACCTTGTTGACATTTTGCTAATTGGACGTAATAAGGTGGAAATATTAATTATGCCATAATTATTGTTAAAACATGTGCATTCTAGAGGGTGGGGAATAAACCCACCAAAATTCAGGCCCTTTCCACATCAGTGAAATTTCTGTGTGGGAAATTTCAGTGGTGTGGGACATATTGAGATTCTCCTCTAAAATGAAGAAAAATTTTTGCATCTGGCCACACCCCACAAGTACAATGGAGGCATATTGTCTGGTGAATCTTTCTGGATTTTAGAGGCAACATATCCCTCATTTGGGTATGCTACTTCAGACTTTTATTTTGAGTGAGACTCAGAAAAACAGAAGGCTGTACAAATGTTCAGGTCCCTGTGCAAGTTGCTCTGCCACTTGGCCCTTATGATCCAGCTGCCCCAGCAGTGTACGTACAAGTAGAGATTCAGTTTGGAGATTTTGACAGGCCCCTATAAGTGAATCACATCACAAACTCTTAGGATTTGGGAACAATGCTCTGCCGTCCTCCACAGACAACTATTCTTTTGAGAAGCAACGTTTGCCTTGTTTCCCGGGGTTAGTAGAGACCAAATGCCTCACTATGTGCCACCAGATCGTCAGGAGACCGGTGCTGCCCATCATAGACTGCATGTGATTTTATTGCTTGAGTCGTACATTTGGACATACACAGTAGCACTCCATCATTAGATAGAAGTGTTATCTACAAATTTGGGCTCTAGCAGGACCTAAAAGTACAAGCAAGTTGTATGAAAAAGTGGCCCAAATGCTTATGGCCTCCACTACTGTTAAGCTATCATCTTTCTCTCAGTATGAACCTATTGTCTGATAGGGAGTTCTTTGTGATCATTTAACTGAAGAAGAGAAAACTCATGCTTGGTTACAGATGGTTCTGCACAATATGTAGTTACCACTCGAAAGTGAACAACAAATGCTTGTTGATAGCCACATGTGTACTAGAAGAAGAAGTAATAAGGAAGTGATAAATTGCATACTTCCCATAGCTCAAAGACTAACTGTCCCAATGCTTTACGTGCTAAAAACAAGGGAGGTTCCAAGCATTCAGACTGTGATCAACAGAGCCCAAGAAGGTCAGGGAAGACTTCCCCCAGGAAGGAATAAGGATCTAAAGGGAAGGTGGGTACTTGCTAGCAGACAAAAAGAAAAAGATAACCCTGAGAGAGGAAATGACTCACGCAAAGGCCAAGATCTTGAAGAATTGAACTAAGGAAGTAAAAATATAAATAGGAAAAAAAAGGAATAATGCAAGCCTTATTAAAGAAGAGTGGATTTCAAAGACCTTTCACAGTGGGGGGTTAAGGAGTGGAGACACTAAGAATGACCCCAATGTGAGAGTTGAGGAGCTCAAATAGAAGCTGGTGTCACAGACTGAGACTGGGAAGAGGAAGAAAGAGATTTGGGGGCAGGAAATGAGTCCATCTTTGACTATGTCTGCACAGCATTCCAGCGTCGGGCTCTGTAAGGCAGCTAGCTGTGTTTGTCTGGAGTCCGTGGCAAATTTCCAGGAACTTGCATCTCTCAGGGAAAAAAATCTGAGAAATGAGCAAAGTGCAGATTCTTGAGGAGCATGTGTTTCCTACAGGGCTTGCAGAATGAAGCATGTGTGTCTGTGCAGAGTAAGATCTGGTTAAAGAGGTGAATGAGGAGCAAATAGTCTAAGATCTAGAAAGAGAAAGTAAAAAAATGCATCCCTTACAATCACTGTGAGTCCATTTTATGTGACAGATATTTTATCTACAATGCCTCATGGATCTTCCTAAAGACTCCATTGAGTTAATTACTGTCTTCCTCACTTTGTAGATAAGAAAAGTGAGTCTTAGATAAATACGTGGCTAATCCAAAATATGCAGTTTCAAGTGGAGCTGTGATTCAAAGTTACTTTAAATCAAAAATTTTCTTTCCTGTGCCAGAGTTGTCACAGAAGAATGGAAAGGTCGCCCTTAATTGCAGAGTGAGAGAATGGGTGAAAGATGGACCGAAATCTCCCATTGTTTGGGTAATCAGAGCTCATTGTCAGAGTTCTAAGGAGCAGCTTTGAGGAGTTTGGGAACTAAGAGCAGGATGCAATGACTGAGGGTAACCTGGAGGACAATGGCAAGGATGTGCAGGTTCTCTTGCCGGAAGCTTAACAAACTAGACCTGAGACAGATTTTAGGCCATTTTCATTCTTTCCTCTAAGTTTTTGTTGTTATTTTGAACTTGAGTTTGCTTATAGATTGTGAAGAAGTTAGGGGAGAAAAAAGGAAAATAAAGAAAAAGCAAGGATTTAGAAAGCAAGGGGATACATACAAAAAGGCAAAAGAGGTGGAGGGTGACAGGACTGGCAGCTTTTCTTTGGAGACACCAGAATAGCAGAGAAAGACACTTGTGAGCTTGGATTCAGGACGTTAGAGAAATCCTTTCTAACATCAAGTAGATTGTGAGACCAGTCACTGAGAGAGGGAAGAGGCAAGACTTGAGAACAATGATAATGGGTATATTTCTGTGGGGAAAAAGTTACTAACAAGAAGAAAAATGGTAAGTGCCAGGTAAAGCCAGGTACATTGGATTTTGAACAGCACACGTTTGTAGGTGAATCACACTCAGTCTAATGCTTAAGATCCAGATGGACAAAAGTCCGAGGATGCTGTGAGTGGCCTCGAAGACGGTTATTATGAGAAAGGCGTGTTGCAGTGCTGTGTTGCACTAGGTGGGATGTGGTGAGACTTTTATATCATCAGGCATCAAGCTATTTGGTTTCAAGTGATGTACTGATAGCTCTCTTTCAAACTTATATAATGTTTTATAATCTTATAACCCCATCAATCTTTCAATATGCAATAGATACTGCACAGATAGCCCCTGTGGAAAGAGAAAATCAAAGTGTAGGGTCATCTAAGTGGATGAAGAAATATGTGGATGTTCCCAGGACTGGTCAGTTCTCAGTGCATACCTCACAGCCCAGGGAATCCTCAGAACTCACTCGACCTACACTGATCTCCCTCTAAGGATTGCTAAGTACAACCTTCAGGGCTTGGCTTACTTGAAACCAACCTACTTTCAGATTCTTCTCCTTGCAGGGCTCTTTGTTCTCTTGTCCATAAAGCAGGGCTCTGAAACCAAGACCTCACAGGGCTTTACCCTCCAAAATTCTATACCTTATAGACATTTCTCTGAAATCCTGTTAAGCCCCTCTCCCCTCACTGCAAAATAAGAAACATTCAAACCAAAGAGGGAGCTATTTAAAAAGAGAAAACTATGTGGAAATTATATTTCTTTTAGGGGAAAAGTGGGCAGACACTCTACAAAAGGGTGTGACATGCCTCAGTGCTGCTGACCTCAAGAGCATGAAACTTGGACAACCAGAAAGCCAAAATGGAAAAGAACTCCATCAGTTTGACTAACTTCTCAGTCTTCCACCTCTTCACCAAAGTAAAGATTCACAAAGTAAAGATTTGGTCTAAGATACTATATTTTGAAATATAATAAATATGTGATCTAAAGCACTATATTTTTTGAAATGGGGTCCATGGATTAGCCTCCAGTGAGTTCCCTCCCTCCATGGACCAGGGTGTAAACAAGCAGCGTGCTCTGGAAAATACATTGCTGCAGGTACAGTTAGGTTAAAGTTTAACATCTTACCATTTGTTTGCCCTTTTGACCTAGTTTTCACTTGTTCTAGTTTTTATTATCTTCTGCTTTCTTTTGGCTTGATGTTTTTATAGGTTTTATTTTGTTGTTGTTGTTGGGTTGTTTTTGTATATTTTTTACGAAATCAGGATATGTAAATCTAGAGCTACAGTAACTAGATTAATAGTTTCTTAGGGTTATGGCAGATATGGTTAAGGGAAGGTGGGAGCTAATAGTAATGGATACAAAATGAAGAAAATGTTATAAAATTTGTTGTGGTGATGTTAGCACAATTCTTTAATATATTTTAATCATTTCATTGTATGGTATGTGATTTACGGTATGTCCATGAAACTGTTTTTAAATTTTAATAAAAATATGCCACTTTAGAAAAATCATGCAAGTGTTTCTTTATTTACCCCCTGCAACACCACCAGCCATGCATCTGTGGCATCGAATGATAGAAAGGCATGACGCCCTACCCGCCTGTACCAAATTGACAGATAAAACAGGAAGGTTCACTATAGAGCTGGCATATACTGACGTGTCCTCCTACTCGCGGAGCAGCAGATCGCTCTTGAACTCCTCCTGGTGCAGACTACCAAGCACGATGCACCTTGGGACCTGGGGAAGTCAGTTCCCTGCTGGCGGCTCCAGTTTCCCCTTCTGGACATTATGACCTTGGATGAAGGATACCTTACAGTTTTCCTGCCTGGGGTGTGACTCAGACGCCATCTAGATTCAAATTCCCAAAGTGAGCAAGTGCACAATAACATCCACCTGAAAGAAATAGATGTGGTGGGCAACTTCCTGAAGGTTCTGGAATTTTTGCCACAGGGGCACGCGGTGCAAATGTTAGAAGCTGGAACTGAGTCAACGTGGCACAGTGATGAGGTGGATTTTACGCACTATCCCCGGCAAATCACGGCCCTTCTCAAGTCTCATCCCACAGTGCTCCCTGCTGGATGGCGTCCAGATTGCAGGGCACCCAATTGCAAGTTTAAAAAGCTTGCTCAACAGCAACTGACGAGTGAATGCAAGTCCGAACTCTCAAGAGGGTCTGTGTTTTCAGGGGGATTTTTTTCTGTTATACATATCCTCTATGGTTTTAACCCGTCTTCAGTGACGTCACTCATATTCACCATGTTGTGCAACCGTCACCGCTATTCATTTTAATGCTGTTGTGAATTAAATTCTGTTAATTTTCTTTTCCAATTGCTCATGTCTGGTTGATGGAAACACAGCTTATAGTTTTACTCTGAAGATCAGTTGAATTCATTTACTAGTTGTAGTAACATTCTTATAGCTCCAAATTTAAGCTCTTGGTTGCTGACTGAAAAGTAGGTGGTCAAACTTACCTAAAATCTCCGTGGGAGAAAAAGCTGGAGTCTACGTCTTTAACTGTAAAGATTACAGCCTGGGAATCTACATGGGAAAGTTCAGCTCTTGTTCCATAGGGGGGTCATTATGAGTTACAATCAACTCAATGACACACAACAATAATAATATGTATAGGATCATTTCATCTGTGAATAAAGATAAATTTGATTCTTTCCAATTTAAATGACTTATTTTCCTTTCTCTTAACTAATTTTTCTGGCTCGAACTTTTAGTAACATGTTCAATACGAGTGGTGAAATTACCAAACAGTACCACCGTTATCACATACAAGTAAATTTTCATGAAGATAACAAAACCAGTGGCAGCAGTGTATCAACAGGGAGTTGACAGAAATCCAAACCAGATTCAAAGGAAGACATGGAACAAGGGATATCATTGCTGACATCAGATGAATCTTGTCTGAAAGCAAAGAATTAAATATAGTTATTTGTGTTTCACTGACTTAGCAAAGATATTCAACTGTGTGGATCATAACAAACTATGGGTAGCATTTCCAAATCGGAATTCCAGAATATTGCGTTATGCTTATGTTGAATCTGCATGTGGACAGACAAGCCATCATTAGAAAGGAACGTGAGAATCCCGCTCTTTTTAAAATCAAGAAAGGTGTGCGTGTCAGAGTTGTCATTTCACCATACTTATTTAACCTGTATGCTGAGCAAGTAATCGGAGAAGCTGGACTGTTTGAAGAAGAATGTGGCTTCAGAATTGTAGGAAGTCTTATTAACAATCTGTAATATGCAAATGACACAATCTTGTTTGCTTAAAGTAAGGAAGAGCTGAATCATTCGCTAATAGAGATCAAGGGTTGCAGTGTTCAGTATGAATTCCAACTTAATGGCAAGAAAACCAAAATCTCCACAACTGGATCAATAAGTAACATCATAACAAAAAGGGGGGGGGATAAAGTTGTCAAAGAGTTCACATTGCTTGGATCAGCAGTCAATACTCACTGTCGCAACAGTCAAGAAATCAAGTGATGTGAAGAGATCACTGAAGATATGGGTGTGAAGTGTGGCAAAGAAATTAGATAGTGGCCGGCTATGAGAAAGAATAGCATCTGGGAACCTAAAGGCTTGTCATCAAACTAGCAGCCATCTGAATTAGGTGCCAACTGGGCCTACACACAAGAAGCACATCCACCTGCGTGATCCAAGGATTGTGAATGATAAAATCCAAATGCGTGGGCGGGAATGGCATCAGGGTTTAAACTGTGTATACCTGGTTTATGGAATGCTATGGATGACAATGGGAGCCCAAAATTCATTTGCAGAGTCCACACATGGATTAAGCCTCTAGTGAATTCCTTCTAAGTACAGACCAGAGATACGAATAGACTGGCTATCATGCAGAGTGCAGTGTTGTTGGGTTTTTGTGTTTGTATGTTTTTCTGTATATGAAATCCAGGATGGATAGAGCTATAGGGACAGTGACTGCCTGGATGGTTACTTGGAGAGTATGGAGGGAGGGGTTGGAAGATATGGGGACTTGATGACAATGGGTACACAAAAAAGTAAATTGTTCTGTGGCTGATTGGGGAAATAATTGTGTGGCTCTTATTAATATTATTGAACTATTGAAATATATGACATGTGAAATATATGCCAAAAAATTGTTTGGGGGGTGTTGTAATGTAATCAAATAATGTGTTGCACTGGACAAGTCTAATGTAAAACACCTCTTTAAAATGTTAGAAAGCAATAATACCACTTTGAGCACTAAGGTGTGCCTAAATCATAGTATTTTCAGTGGTTAACATGCATGTGAAAGTTGGAATAAGGAAGTCCTAAGAATAAATAATGCATTCACAATATGGTGTAGATAGAGAATATTGGAAGTACAATAGATTATCAAAGAACAAACAAATGTGTCTCTGAAGCACGAATGGAGAGATTTCATTTCCCATACTTCAGACATATTATCAGGAAAAGTCAGTCCCTAGAAAAGGATATCAAGCTTTGTAAAGTAGAGGCTCAGTGTAAAAGATGAAGACACTCAATGTATCCCAGGGAGAGAGAGTGAAACAGTGACTACAATGATGAGCTCACAGGTAACAATGGTGAGTCTGGTGCAGGACCAGGTAATGTTTCATTATCTGTTGTACATTAGGTTGCTGTGAGTTGAAAATGACTCTGTTGAGTGAGTACCTAATAACAATCTTCATTTCCCTTTATACTTTCTTGCCTATAATTTTCATCATTTTCCATGTTTTCTCTCATTTCTGTGAGACAGTAGTGTTCCTAGCATTGGTGGCATTTAATAGAATAACTAATGGTATCACCCCTCACTCTCATGATCTCCTCTCCATCAGACCATATAGAATCCTTATTTATGTTTATCATTTTTACTTGTAGAATAATGTGATAAGTATAATTGCAAATTTCTTAAATCTAATATTTCTTATATTAAAAGCAAAATTACAATGGCAAAATTGTGTTATACAATTTTCCTACATTGAATTACATTACTAGTAACTAAGTGGAAGGCTGTTTTTTTTCTCCTTCTTTTCCTTTAATTACTGCTTCATTCTCAAAAAATTTTCAAAAAGAATAAACACATCTATCTTAGAGAAGGAAATCAGAATGCTCCCAAGAAATGAGGATTTCATGTCATGTAGTTTGGACATGTTATCAGGAGAGGCCAGTCCTAGAAAGAATACCATGCTTGACAAAGTAGAGGGTTGGAAAAAAAGAGGAATGCCCTCAATTACATGGATTGTTGCCACAATGGGGTCAAACATAACAACTTTGAGAATGGATCAGGAGCAGCCAGTGTTTCCTTCTGGTGTGCATGAGGTGGCTGGGAATTGGAATTGACTCTACAGTACCTAGCAACGACAAAAAGTAGACATTCTTTATATGTCTTTGTTTTCCTTTAAATGTTACTTTATTCCAAAAATATTTATTTAAATAGGTTTACAAATACTAGTTACCGAAATACTTTTCTAAAATACCAGAACATTTGACAAAATCAGTGGATATAAAAACACCAGCCACAATAAAACAGCAGGGCATGCTTGTAGTGCATGCAAGATAAAACATAATTCAAATGTCATTGTGATTGGGTAGTGATGACAACTTTGACTATAATGTATTAAAAAGTTCAGAAATTAAATTAGCATAGCATAGAGATTTAGCCTTACTGGTATATTGATACTTATAAATGTGGTTTATGAAAAATGTCTTGTTATGAAAAACTGCAAAGATGCTTTATTTAAAATAAAAAATTTCTTGACAGCAATTTTATAGACAGTCATTTTGATGTCTCTGACAGTGATACCCAGTGCAGTCCAAGCCTATCACCTCCCTAATGATGCCACTGCAGTGAGGATTCAAGTTGCTTTCTACTTCTCTAACTCAGTTTGTATTATCCGTTCCAACATTCAGGATCTCCACTGAGGTTTGTTTTTAATTTGGGTTGTGGTGAATGTTTTTTTTTATTATTTTCAAGGACAGTTTAATATTATTCTTCAAATTTCATAATTGCCTATACTTGTGTTTAATCAAACAATCACTAGTTCCTTAATGCCTTCTGAGACTATAGATTTAAGAGCTCTTGTCTGTTTTGTAGGCCCTTGGGGGTACAAATAGTTTACACTCACTGCTAACCAAAAGGTAAGCAATTCAAACATCCCAGAAAGATCTGATTAAAAAACAAAAAAGGACATGGTGACCTGATTTTGTAATGATTACAGTAAAAATATAGTTCTGAGTTACAAAAGAATATCTGTTTATGTCAGAATATGAATGATAACAAAAGAAACTTTCAGGTAGACAGTAAGATGGAAAAGTTAAATAGAAAGAAGAGTATAGATTTAAAAGGAAAGGTTATGGCATGAGAAATATAGAGATCTATAAGAACTAATCCTCACTAATTGTCGTGACTTATCTTTTCTTAAAATTAACCTGGGGGGATGGAGAAAAGTAAATTAGCCGCATTGTTTCGGTTGGTTCCTAAAAAGCCTTGTAGTTGTTCTCTCAGCAATAAAGTGAAGCCATTCATCTGAACCCTAAAGATAACATCTGAATTCTGAGAGCTGAATTCTGAGAGCTGTGGTCAACAGAAAGAATAAACACCAAGATCTTCAAGTACTTGGGGGAGGGGGCAGCTCAACCGGATGCCTACGCCAAAGATGAACACAGCCCCAGGTCATTTCCCCTCCCTTCTCTGTTTTACATGGTAAAACCTTTCAACTTAAGATGAGCTGTGAAGGTGGTTTATTAGGGTCTTACCCACCACCTTGTCAAACTGATGGCATATCACTGAAGTGCTTGTGAGAAATCCCTGCCCCTACTTTGTGGCTCAGTAGCAATAAGCTGAATGAATCTGCACATTCCTGTTTCTACTTCACTTTACTTTTAGAGCCTTCTATGTGTAAGCTTATGTTTTTGTACCTAGCTAAAGGCCATGGCTCTTTTTCACAGACCTGTCCACAGAAGCTCAGTCCTGGGTTTCCGGGTCACTCTCCAAGAACCAGGAGAAAATCACCAGAAAAGAGAGGGAGGGGATCAAGCAGTCCATAGATCAACTCAGTAGATAAGAGATCCAAGCCCCCACTGAAGTCCAGAGACAGTAAAAGTAGTAGAAGGACAGGGAAAAGAGAAAAGAGGAGAATCCTAATCCCCACCCCCACAATACTACCTATCTCACTGAAGACTTAGAAACCCTACCACCCAACACATGTGAACTGCACATACACAGCCCACAAGCTGCCTATACACCCTGGGCCAGCAAACGGCCTGGCATATGTGCACCCTTCATCTCAGCCCATCAGTTAATGAGGGCTCAGCCTTGTTAGCTCCCGGGAGCATAGTGCCCCCTGGCAGCAAGTATATGTGTGCTTAAGCCTAAAGTGTCCTAGTCCTCGAAAAGGTCAAGCAACTGATGTGCACCTTTGCTGTAATATTAGCTAAATTGAGCACCCTGCCAACACCCAGGCATACGTGCACCCCTGGACTGAGCCTGGTTGGCTTACAAGGGGTCTGATTGGTGAACCCCCTGCAGTGTAGTGAACCCTTCTGGCAGCAAGTGCACCTGCACCAGTGAGGCAAAAGCCCTATGCTCAAAAGGCACAAGCAACTGTTATACATCATGACAGAAGCACCAACTAAACTGAATACTCCACCACCGGTCACTAACAATCCCACCTCCCAGTCAGCACACTAATCTGTCCACTCTGAATTACCCAGAGCCATATCTTGCCCTCTAAGAAAGCTGTTGCCCACCCCACACACTACATAAGAAAGGGCCAGATATAGCCACCCCTGTGCCCTCTTGGAGACCATCATCATCTGAAAAATAAGTGAACCACACCTCCTCACACATGAGCCACCTGAGATCTATTCCTTCAAGACAGCCAGCTAAAATTAACCTCAAGCTACAAGAATTCGGATCTCTTAGCTGTCTCAGCCACCCACGGCCCCAAACTCCAGGCCTAAAGCACAAAGCCAACCTGCCATTCCTAACACCTAAAAGGGAATAACCAGTCACTCCAAGGTACTGCCTCCAACTGCTAAAAAGATCTAGGCCCTGCATGTTGACCTCTCCCAGGAAGGTTTAGACCCCAGATCTTTTGTGATTTTTTTTCTTTTTCCCTTTCTTTTTCCTCCATTCTTTTTTTTGGAATCATTTTTATTGGGGGCTCTTACAACTCTTATCACAATCCATGCATCAATTGAATCAGGCATGTTGTACATATATTGCCTTCTTTCTTTTCTAGACATTTACTTTCTATTGAGACCTTGGTATCAGCTCCTTTTTTTCCTGTCCCTCCTCTCTATCCTCAGTACTCTCTCACCTACTGGTCATAAATAAGTAAATAAATTGATAGATAAATAATATATAATTTTATTATATAACATATTATGTTATCATATTTTATTAAAATTATGTTATATAATCTAAACATATATAATATATTCAATTTTATAATATGTGATATATAATATAAATTATAATACAAATAATAACGTATTGTATATCATGAAATATAACATGTAAATATATATATATAAACTATAACATTATATATTTTTTCCTCACCATGTCTATAATATCCAAATTAGCAATAACCCCACTTCACAGATCCAACCTTATTTAGATCACCCCTGGGTAAAGCACAGAGCTCAAAAAAACAAACACAAACTATTCCTTTCCTTGACTTATTTTAAATTTTTTTCTTTTAATTTTATTTTTTAATGTCTATTTAAATTTTTTTAGTTCTATTTCTTTTCTCTTAATCCTTCTCTTCTTGGTAAGAACAAAAGCTCATACTGCCCTTACAGTTCTAATTCCATCATTATTACCTATCTTCATCCTTGCAAAACAAGGTAACTTTTTACCTCTCATTTTTTGTTTGCTTATAATTCACCAATTAGCACTATCTGATCCTTCTTGCCCCTCCACTAATACTTTCCTTTCCTCCTCTAATTTTTCCTTTCCGTTCTCTGAAATCTTCCCTGGCCCTAGTCTACTGCTTTCTCCCAACCCACCCAATGCTTGATCTGAAGTATCCATCATTCCTTTACTACACTACCAAACAATGCTACCTACCCTGACACAACCCTACCTCACACCACCCCTAACAGCTATGCCAAGATGTCAAGGAAAAAAACAGAAAATATTGGTCCACACAAAAATAAGAGAAATGGACAAATAAGTGGACAACACCTAGACCAAAAAGAAATGGCTGAAATCTAATAGGGTATGAAATCATCAGAAAAAGGATTTAGAAAAATGATGATTGCACATGCCCAACTGATGAAGAAAAAGTCTGAATGAAAAATGGGAAAAACAGTAAAGGCTAGAAACCTTACAAGAAAAATTCCAAACAGACACACAGAAGAAAAACATGATAACAGAATTACATAACAGTTTTAAAAAAAACAAAACAGAGAAACAGAGTTGAAGAGCTGGAAACCTCAATTAGTGAACTTGAAGAAAAATCTTTAGACTCTAATCTAAGAGAATAAGCAACAGTAAAATGTGAAGGAGACCTCAGAACACCCAAGAAAAACAGCCTACAACTCATAGGGACTCCAGAAGAGGAAGAAAAAAGTCCACAGTGAAAATAGTTCAAGAACTCCTGGAAGAAAATGTTCCTTACTGAATAAAAGATGGATAAACAGCTATCCAGTAAGCAGAAAGTACCCCCATCAGGAGGGACACCAAAAGTAAAACTCTCCCTCATACTGTAGTCAAACTAACATCAATGACAAGAAAAAAATGCTAAAATCTGTTAAGTGAAAAAAGAAGGGTCCCACCCAAAGAAGCATGAATTAGAATAAACCTGAATTTTTCAGTAGAAACCATGACAATAGCATGACATATACAAAGTCTTGAAGGGAAAAAAGACTGTCAACCAAGAACCTTTTTTTAAATATGTTTTAAAATTTATTGTGATAATTATACAATTCTTCTTAATATGACTGAACTATTGTATGATATTTGAGCAAAGTATTTTTTAAGCTCCTGAAATGGAAAATCATGGGGGGAAAAAGCTTGTTTTACAATGTTTCATTGACCTTTTTATAAACCACTGAAATTCATTAATCAAATCTTCACAGGACTAAAGAGAGATACATATGGCTCGACAATAATAATGTAAGGCATCAATTTGCCACACTCAAGGAAAGACAGAAAATAAGAAAAGAAACTCAGTAAAGACACAAAACAGCTCAGCAGCACAATATCTGATCTCCAGATATTCAGAACACTCCATCCCAAAATAACAAAGTAGAGAACACTAGCAGAGGAGAGAGCCAGCAGAGTAGCACACACTCAGCAGAGAAGAGCTAAAAGGAGTCACAGAAAGGGATTTCACTAGAACTTCCAGGGAAATGGCACCAATAGAGGATCACTGTCTGACGAGCTCTCTGTGTGATCACGAGATTTACAAAGTTGGGGGTCTCACAAAAGCCCAGTTCTTTTGTCAGTTCTCCCACAGAGAGCACAGCTTGTCACAAGTGTGTGACCTTGTTTTGCCTCCCTTGTTTGTGGGGTGGTAACTCCTGGCCTCTTTTCCTTCCCCTTCCCCTTCCCTGCTGTGTCCCCTTCCCCACCCACTGTTCCATGGCTTGCCAGCATGAGGAGGTGGTCCAGACAAACTATCCTTCAGGAACATCCCACAGGTGCTCACTCGGGCTCCTAGAGACCCTAGACACTGGAATCCTCGGCAGCGTAGAGTTCCCATTGGAGATAATCCCTAGCTGAGGCCAGCCCCCTCCTCTGGTGGCAGGGGCACAACTGGACCCTGCAGATAGATAGCCCTGGCGAGTTGGAGAAGGATCCTGCACCAGGGAGACATAGGCACATGTGGGACCTGTAGCACAGCAGGTTCTAGGACAGTGGTTCTCAAACTTCCTAATGCTGTGACTCTTTAATACAGTGCCTCATGTTGTGGTCACCGTCCCCCACCATAAAATTATTTTTGTTGCTACTTCATAACTGTAATTTTGCTACTGTCCTAAATTGGGTGACCCTTGTGAAAGGGTTGTTAGACCCCCAAAGGGGTTGCAACCTATAAGTTGAGAACTGCTGTTCTAGGAGATTGTTAGATTTTTTTTTTGAGCACAAATATTTTAATTTTCTAAACAAAGGAAATGTTCTTTAAGAGTTGCTACAGTTCACACTTCACCACATCCTTCACACTTTTGAGAGACGAAGAGTTATGAAAAGGCTTATCACCAGGTGCTAGCTACACATTTCAGCTGAGGGTCAGCGAAAGCTGAGGGAGTTTTCACAAGGAAACCCAAAGGGGGCACATAGGGGTCTTGGTAAAGGAATTAAGAGCAGGATCCCAAGCAGCTGGGCACGTGGGAGAAGGAAGGAAAACCTGGTTCAAACTGATCCCAGGAGGAAACCCAGTACAAATGCTGGCTTTGGCATTATCTAGGTAACCCCGAGTCTGCGCTGTTTTTTACCCCAAAGGTGGCCCTAATAATAGACCTATTGTTGAAAAACCAGTCCATCTCCTACCAAGTTAAAAAGAAGTCCCTCGTTGGCTTGTTGGGTCTAGGTGGTACCCCGTGTCCCCCCACCCCAAGAGAGATCAGTTCTGGCAAGAAAAGCTCCAACGTGCCTTGATGGTGCTGTTGGTGGGCCATTAGTCAGGCCTGTTCCAGCGATGTTCTGCTGAGTGAGATACGGGGTGGGAGGGGCTGTGCCTCATTTACTCAATCAGCTTCTTGGCCTTGAAGAAGCGGCGAAGGTAGAAGACCTGCCAGATGGCGAGTCCAATGAGGCAGAACATGGAGAAGACGCTGAAGTACAGGACTCGAGTGTTTGTTGACTCATTGGTATCCCGCATCTTCTCCTCGCGTCTCTTCAGGTAGGCAAAATCATTCACGATGGACTCGGAAAGGTCCAACAGGTGGCGCAGTTCCACCTCTAGAGGTTTCAGCTTCTCAACCTTCGCAATCTCCTCGTAATTTTTGGCTTCCACTCCGTGCTTCATGTCTAGGATCACGAGTTGGTCAGGTATCCGCCCTGTTCCCTTGCTCTCAAAACACACTTCGAACATGTCATAATCCTCCGTGGTAAAGGCAAATTTCCCCTTGGTTGCATCCTCCTTGGAGTACAGGATATGGCCAGCAGAATCTGTGATCTTGAGGTGGGTGCGCAGGCCGCTGGCGCCCCCAGACTGGTCAGTGATCTCGTAGGCGCCCGTCACCAGCAGGTCCTTGTGGATCTCCTCGCGCAGGCACTTGCGGAAGTTCAGGGGCAGATGGAAGGGCCGAGCAGGAGCAGAAGCAGCCACACCAACGGGCCGCGGCCACGCCGGGCTCGTAGGCCAGACAGCTGTTAGATTTTTTTGGATTGTTCGTTATTTATTTCTTTTTTTAAAATCATTTTATTGGGGGCTCGTACAATTCTTATCACAATCCATACATACATTCATTGTGTCAAGAACATATGTATATTTGTTGCCATCATCATTCTCAAAACATTTGCCTTCTACTTGAGCCCTTAATATCTGCTGCTCATTTCCCCCCTCCCTCCCCACTCCCCCTACCTCATGAACCCTTCATCATTCATAAATTATTATTATTTTGTCATATATTACACTGTCCAACGTCTCCCCCCACCTTCTTCTCTGCTGTCTCTCCCCCAGGAAGGAGGCTATACGTAGATATATCATAACTAGCTCAGAAGCAACAAAACCCACATGGAAGAAACACACCAGCCTGTGTGACCATGAGCTGTTGAAGGAATCAGGTATCAAGCATCAAGGAATAAAAAAGCATACCATTGAAAATGTGGGTGAGTGCAGAGTGGAGACTCAAAGTCCAATGGTAGCCAACTGGACACCCCTTACTGAAGGGTTGTGGGGAGATCAACCAAGCAGGGTGCAGGGTAGCAACAATGAAACATATAACTTTCCTCTAGTTCTTAAATGCTTCCTCCCCCACTATCATGATCCCAAGTCTACCTTACAAATCTGGTTAGACCAGAGCACGTGCATAGGCACAGAGAGCAACTGGAAACACAGGGAATCCAGGACAGAGGACTCCTTCAGGACCAGTGGTGAGAGTGGCGATGCCTCAAGGGTGGAGAGAATGTGGGGTAGAATGGGGCAACTTATCGTTAGATTTAATCCTGTTTTCTTTTGAGAAAGTAAATATAAAACTCCTAACCCCAGCAGAGGAAATGGAACCCAGAATGTGCTGGTTTCCTGTCCCAGGCTAAGAGCCTGCAGAATGAGGGCCCATGGACCTTAGCCAGATAGCCCTCGGACTGGAAGCCCATCTTCCCTCAGACATCCAATATAATAGTCCATTTCCATCATAGGATCATACATTAGGAGTGGAAAGTTCTGAGTTGTGCAGAAATCCACTATTACAAAAATAATAACAGACGACTGCACACTCCCTAAATAATAATAAAAATAATAATATACTCTGGTAGATTCAATATATTCCTCCCTTACCCCAACCACCATAACCTCTGGAACCTGTTTCCTCCATCTCAGTAACACACACTCTCCTTTAACTTATCAAATAAAATCACCTCTTATAACCCTTCTCTGACTCATTAAAAATTACTGTACTTAACGGGAATGCTTCCTATGATTAATATCACAGCTTGAAACCTACTCCTGAGCACTTAGTCCCTCATCCACCTATTAATCCACCCAAATAATACTCCCTCTTCAGCTACACACAATACGCTCCTCAGAACATTTCTGACCCTCCCATACACTAAGGAGCCAACTCCTCCTCTCTACACATCCCAGAGTATGATGCACCACCTTCAGCTCAACCAAGATGTGATGCAAATAGACAAAACCAGCAGCTACCATAAATTATCTAGAGAAACAAAAGCCAATTACTGAAGATGATCCAAACCAAACAATCGGTTTACACAAAAGAAGCAGTCCTTGAAATGCCAGAGAAAGAATGCATGAGAACATTGTTTAGGACCATTCAAGAAAATAGGGGATCAATCCTTAAAACTAATGAAAAATAGAGGTACTAGAATCTTCACACCAAAGGAAAGTCCAGGAGTTAAGGAATGATGTAACAGAAATAAATAAAAAGGTGAATGGTCTCACAATTAGAATGGGGAAAAAAATCACATCAGCAATCTCAAAATATAACCAAGAAGAATTCAGCAAACAAGAAAAACAATCAAACAAAGAAAGAATCTGAAGAAACCCTGAGGCTGATGAGGGATCCCATGAAGTGAAAAATGTTCAAATTTTGTCTGCCTGAATAAAAAGAAGTAAATAAGCCTACAGTTAAAATAGTTAGGGAATTCACTGAAGAAAATTTCCCCAATATCACAAAGAAGAAGACAAGAACCATCCAGGAAGCAGAAAGAACACCCATTAGATTAACAACCCCGGCACCTTACGCCACCCCCAAAAAAAAAAAAACACATCAAGACATAATGTAGTCAAATTATCCAATTTCAAGGAAAAGGAGAGAATCATGAGAGGAGCTAGAGAGAAAACAGCAATCACATATAAAGATAAACAGTTAAGAATAAGCTGACACCTCTCTGCAGATACCATACAAGAAAGAAGAAACTGGAGCAACATACTCCTAAAGTGGTTGTTTTTCAAGTCAACTGAATTTCAATTCAATAATATTTTATCCAGCAAAGCTATCCTTGAAATTTGAAAAAGAAATAAAGTTTTCTCAAATAAGAAAACAGAGAATTTGTAAAAACAAAACCATTACAAATAATACTTTCCAGTTCTTTATGGGCAGAAAACCAACAACCACAGCACACAAACATGAGAGCACCAGAGGGTGTAAAGCCACCCAGAAACCAACACACTGGCAACAGTACCCAAAACATTACAGATGCACTGGAAAAACGAAGACAAGAATAAATTCCTCACATACACACACAAACACACACCACCCTATAAAACAAAAGAAAGGAAAATAGCAAATACAAATAGTACAAGATAACAGCAACTAATCTACATTTAGATTTTAATAAGATTGAATATTAATGGTTTAAAGGTACTTATTAAAAGACAAAGAGTCGCAGACTGGAAGACAACAAAATCCTTCAATTTGCTGCCTTCAAGAGACACATCTCAAACTCACAGACAAAAATAGCCCAACTCACCAACCTGAGAACTTTGGTGCAGGGAATACATAGACTATCAGAAATAGGGAAGAACACAAATAGAGATGAGTCACAAATTAACAAGTGGGATGTACTGATGATAAAACACCTGTGTAGATCTAAAGAATTCACCAAGAGAGTAATAAGAGAGCCCACCAACTGGGAAAACATCTTTAGCAATGACGCATCAGACAAAGGCCTTATTACTAAAATCTACGATACTCTGCTAGCTTCCAAACAGAAAACAACTAATTTCCCACTGAGGAATGGGCAAAGGACCTGAACAGAAGTTTCACAAGGACAGAAATCCGAATAGCCAATAAACATATAAGAAAATGTTCACGATCATTAGCCATAATTAAAACAACAATGAGATACCACCTAAAACCCTCAAAGATAGTCCAATTCAAAAAATCAGAAAGCAACAGTGTTGGCGGGGCTCTGGTGAGATAGGAACTCTCATCCACTGTTGGTGGACCTGTAGGTATGTACAACCTCTATGGAAATCGATTTGGCAACATCTAAAACAGATGGAAATTGAGCTACCATATAATCTAGCAATCCCCCTACTGGGCATATACCCAGAAGAAGAAGAAGAAACAAACCAAGGCCAGACATCTGTGCTCCAATGTTCATCACAGCACAGTTCACAATCACAAGGAAATGGAAGCAACCCAAATTTCCATCAATACACAAATGGATTAAAAACTGTGGTGCATACATACAATGGAATACCATGTATCACTCAAAATCAATGATAAGCGCATGAAGCACATCACCCCATGGGAAGAACTGGAGGAAATTATGCTAAGTGAAGTAAGCCAAGCACAAAAGGACAAGTAAAACATGAGTCTGCTGAAGTAAGCTTTAAAAAACACAAATGGCGCATAGGGAAAAAACTACTGTATACAAGCATTCCTGTGGTGAGGACCAGGTAGTATTGCAGGGACCAGATCAAATCCAGGGATACATATGGTAGCCAACTAAAAAGGAGCAGGAGGCCAGGGATAAGAGGGGGAAAAATGACATGGGTAGCGGGGGAACAGGGCACTAACCCACCCAAGGGAATGGTATTGTTTGTTTCTCCACAGGGAAAGAGGGACCAGATTTTAACCAGGTGCTCCAAGACGTGAATGCAGCATACCAGCAGGAAGCAGAAAACCAGTAGAGAGGTCTGAGGGACCAACCCCAATTCCAACTACATGGACAGCCGCCCCTCCCCCCAGAAGAATTTACTACAGAGGACAGCACTGAAGCTACAGCTCAGGGAGAGGGACATGTCTGATCAGAGCACATGGGAGCAAATGAAGGGAGAGGAAGAGCGTGGAGCACATCCTGGCCCACCAAGTCTTGAGGACAATATCCCTGCTCAGAGCAGCCAATGTACAGAGAGGACCATATGGCTGCCCACTATGAGACACAATATCCCTCACTGATCCATAGCCCTACACTGGAGACAGAGTGTGAGAATTACGCCACATCTGACCCCACCACACCGAGGCAAAACACTAAGGGCATGAAACAGAACAGCAAGGGGAACAGAGCAACAAAGTCCCCAGGGAATACCAAAAATAGACTTTGGGGCCAGGGCATGGCACCCCATCAGACTCCACTGGAAAACACTCCTAAAGGTCAACAAACAAACCTTGAACTACTTACACATTTTTTTAATATTGCTTTTTCGTTGTTGTTTATTTTGTTTTCTTTTGTTGTTTTGTTTGCACTGTCATATTTTGTGCATATTATTATCTCTGCAGGTCTAGCTAGATAAGATAAGTGAGATAAATAATCTGGAGGGGAAAACAATTTATGTACATATATTTATAGGGTTAGTATTAAGGTAGCAGATGGGCATTGAGCCTCCACTCGAGTCCTCCCCCAATGCAAGAACTGGAAACACAGGGAATCCAGGACAGATGACCCCTTCAGGATAAATGGTGAGAGTAGCAATACTAGGAGGGTGGAAGGTAGATGGGCTAGAAAGGGGGAACCGATTACAAGGATCTACAGATAACCCTCTCCCTGAGAGATGGACAACCAAAAAGTGGGTGACGGGAGACATCGGACAGTGAAAGATAAGACATAATTATAATTTGTAAATTATCAAGGGTTCATGAGTGGGGCTGGCAGGGAGGGAGGGGTGAAAATGAGGAGCTGATGTCAAGGGCTCAAGTAGAAAGCAAATATTTTGAGAATGATGATGGCAACAAATGTACAAATGTGCTTGACACAATGGATGGATGGATGGATTGTTATAAGAGTTATAGGAACCCCCAATAAAATGATTTTTAAGTCAGTCAGGATTAATTAAAAGAAGTCTTTGAAGATGCTGTGGAGATTATATTAGTCAACAAAGATGGGAAGATAAAGAGATTGCATATCTTGAGTTTAGCACAGAAGCTGATGCTGAGAAAAACACAGGAAGAAGCAGGGGACAGAGATCAATGGTCAGTCTATATCTCTGTAGCACACTGGAGAGAAGATTCAAAATCAGGGCCATCAGGTGGGAACTCCCCTTCTAAGCAACCTCTCCTACAGTGCAACAGAAGAGACGCTGCAGGTGGTGTTTGAGAAGGTAACTGCTGTCCAGAAGTCCCAGATCCACAATAGCAAATCTAAAGGGTATGTTTTCATCAAATTTGCTTCATTTGAAGATGCTACAGAAGCGTTAAGTTCTTGTAATAAACGATAAAGCGAGGGCAGAGCAATCCGTTTAGAGTCGCAAGGAGCCAGAGGTATAACAATACACGAGCCAGTGGTCTAAAACCATGTGTCAAAGGTCTGCCTGAAGACACCACTGAGGAGACCTCAAAGGAATCATTCTATGGCTCTGTTCAGGCTGAGATAGTCACTGACCAGGAAACTGTCTCTTCTGCAGGGTTCAGCTTCGTGGCCTTCAAAAGTAAGGAGGATGCTAAAGCAGCCAAGGAGGATACGGAGGATGGCGATATAGATGGCAACAAAGGGCGAAGGTGGCTTCGAGGGGTGAAGGTGGCTTCGAGGCTTTGGAGGCAGAGGTGGCCATGGCAGATGAGGAGGATTCGCTGGCAGAGCCAGGGGAGAGTTTGGAAGGCAAGGTGGCTTCCAGGGAGGCAGAGGAGGGGAGACCACATTCCGAGTACAGAGCTGTGGAGATGACATTTCATGCAATGTATAAATCCGTGTTTTCCTACAAAACAAACAAGAGAAAAGGCATGCCCCTCCACTGCCTTAAACTCAGACTGATGGCCCAGACTCCAAGACTTCACTTCATGCCTTAACTAAACCATATGAGAAGATGGACATTTGCATGCCAGCTACCCACAACAGAGAAATTTCAAACTCCTTTCCCCTTAGGGGTTTCCAAGGATACCCCTGATTCTCTCTCTCTCTCTCTCTCTCTCTCTCTCTCTCTCTCTCTCTCTCTCTCTCTCTCTCTCTCTCTCTCTCAAGCACACACATTAGCATGCATCTGAAGAACTTGAGTTTGCTCTTACCCTGTGCTTCTCTATCTTCATTTTCACTTCCACTTGTTTATTGCTAGTAAGTAAAGAATTCGTGAAAAAAATCCAAGTGATGCCTGTGTTTGGGTCACAATTAACTTAGAAGTTGTCTGTTATTAAAGGTACAATTCAGAATCTTCATTAAGTAATGTTTACTTAACATACACATCAATGAATTGGGAGGATAAAACAACATTCAAAGGTACAAAGAAGTTATTATTTCCTTAAAAAACATTATGTAATCCTCATTGTCATTTAAGGCCCAAATAACTCATGTCAGCATACAATAACTACATCAGGAATAAGGACTAAATAGAATAAACAAATGACAACATTAAATGTTATCAAATCCAAATCTTCCAAATAAAACTCTGTTCTCTACTCAGCCTGCCTGTGACCTATCCTGGAGAAAGACACAACAGTCCAACTAAGTCCAGCAAGACCGATGGAAAGAAAAAAACAGGCCCATCAGCTATGAGTATCTGGGTAGAACTCTGTCAGTGTGACCAGGACTTCTCTTCTGTAAAATGGGAAAATTATCATCTTGACCTCAGATTATTGTAGAAATATACCGGATATGCAAGTACTTAAAAGCATGTCAATAAATAAATGCACAATGAATATTAGCTAATATTACTACTATATAATCCTAGGGTTTAAAAACACTATTAAATGGGAGAGCTCAAAGAAAGGCGTGGGTTTGTTTGTTTGTCTTTTCAGATATTTAGAACTTCAGGTTCATAAGTGAGGGAGTAACTACATAAAGGAAAGTAGCAAAAGCCTTATATTTTGAAATTTCAGAAAATGATCAGGGCACTTTATGGTTCAAGAAAGCACCAACTCAATCTAGCTTAAAACTGATCCAAATTCGGCAAAGAAAGCTGATGGTGTGTGGCTATCAAAAGATATAGCTTCTGGGGTCTTAAAGGCTTAAAGGTAAACAAGCGGCCATCTAGCTCAGAAGCAACAAAGCCCACATGGAAGAAGCACTCCAGCCTGTGCGATCACGAGGTGTCAAAGGGATCAGGCATCATCAGAATGAAGGGGTAAGTGCAGAGTGGAGATCTAAAGCCCATTTGTAGGCCACTGAATATCCCCTTGCAGGGGAGGGGGTCTCTGGGAGGAGACGAGCCAGTCACGGTGTGATGTAGCAATGATGAAAAATACAACTTCCATCTAGTTCCTAAATGCTTCCCTTCCCCCGGCCATCCCCCCCTCCCCTATACCCCCCCCCCACCATCATGATCGCAATTCCACCTGCAAGTCTGGCTTCACCAGAGGATGTACACTGGTGCAGATAGGAGCTGGAAGCACAGGGAATCCAGGGAGAATGATGCCTTCAGGACCAATGGTGAGAGTGGTGATACTGAGAGGGTAGAAGGAGGGTGGGTTGGAATGGGGAAACCGATTATAAGGATCTACATGTGACCTCCTCCCTGGGGAATGGACAACAGAAAAGTGGGTGAAGGGAGACATCAGACAGGTCAAGATATGACAAAATAATAATTTATAAATTATCAAGGGTTCGTGAGGGATGGAGGAGAGGGGAGGGAGAGGAAAAAATGAGGACCTGATGACAGGGGCTTAAGTGGAGAGCAAATGTTTTGAGAATAATGAGGGCAAAGAATGTACAGATGTGCTTTACACAATTGATGCGTGTATGGATTGTGATAAGAGTTGCATGAGCCCCTAATAAAATGATTTTTTAAAAATCCAAATTCCTAACTGTAAGTCCAGAAGTTGACAGAGTTGCAGAGTTAGTTGATCCATGGGTTCACCAATGTCATAAAATCTTGTTTCTTATTTCTTCCATTTTCATCTCCTCAATTTAAACTACTCACTTCCTCCTTGTCTATTAAAAGGTCCAAATATTCCATTAAAAACTTCAAGGGGATACTCACACACACAAAAAATATGGGGGGGGTGGGAATCAGTGCTGTGTGGACCTTTCATAGTACACATTTTTCCCTCTAGGCAAGCATCAAGCAACATGCTCTGAGTTCATGCACCCAGTGGCATCACCTGGGAAGGTTCTCGCTGGTCACAGTGAATTTTTTTCATAAAAGCAGCTTCGCTTGTACCTCGTTTGTTGTGATGGCCAATTAAAGGGCCCATGAGGCTGTGAAATTTTGTTTCCTGCCTGGGGCAAAAAAATGCCACAGTAACTGTTGTGATGTTGAACACAGCTTACAAGGACAGTGCTATGGGAAAAACTCAAGTGTACAAGTGGTTTTCTGGTTTCAAAAAGGGTGAAATGTTGATTGATGACAAATGTTGTTCCAGATGTCTGTCAACTTCCCGAAAAGACAACAATGTTGACTCATAGTGCATTTGGAGTTCATTCTACCAGGTCAGACTGTTAATCAAGCTTTCTGTTTAGAGGTTCTGAAAAGATTGCATAACAGTGTGCAACAAAATTTGTGGCAGACACAGGAATGGTTTTGTCACCACAACAATGCACCTGTTCGGGCCACCATCTCAGTGCATCAGTTTTTGCCAAAAACACGGCTTGCCTTTCTTGCCTCACACATTTTATGCACCTGACCTCGCACCATTCAATTTCCTTTTGTTTCGCAAATGAAGAGGGACATGAAAGGACAGTGATTTGGTGATGTTGAAGAGGTGAAGAAAAAAAAACAAGGAAGGTACTGTCAGCCATCCAAACAGATGAGTTTCAAAATGTTTCCAAGAATGGAATAGCAGATTTCACCAATGTATTAAGTGTAATGAAGAGTAATTTGAAGGTGATGAGTTTGTTTTGCACAAAAAAATACATAGCTTTGGGGAAAACATCCGGTTTGGGGGGGCTAGCCTCTCATACATCAATTCTTCTACAGCCTTCTTTATTCATTGTCCAGCTTTCACATGCATATGCGGTGATTCTCAATATTAGAAGGGTGGAAATTCTAAAGAAAATATGGGCTGTACTAAGGTAAGTATTATTCCGGCAAACCAATGATTGACATTCTCCGTGGTTATTATTGTAACTTTTCCCTGACAATTAAACTCCATTGTTTGTGTAAATAGCACCCAGCTACAAAAAGAGTGATTCTTTACAAGTACAGTACAGGTACTGTGAAATGGAGTTAGCCTACGTTGGACCAATATCCCTCTCTCAACAGGGCTCTAATAAATAGTACCCGGGGCTAATCAAAGACAATATTAACAGCAGATTCTTATGTCCAGGTGTGGAGGGGGAGGGGTTGATTGATAAGACTCTCTATCATAAATTAGCAAGGAGGTTTTCAAAGGGAGCCAAAGGCAGATTAAAAAAACAAAACATAGATCCGGGAATAGGTTTTGGGCTTGCACTAAATCCTAGCTCCAACTTTAGTACAAGTAGTTCTAAAATCATGGCCCTGCTGGGTACCAGCACTCAGGAAGGGAGCACAGAAGATATGGGCACTATAGAAAAATTTGGTGAAGAAATTAGATGGTGCCCAGATATCAGATAAAATATCTTCTAGGGTCTTAAAGGTTTGTCTCATAACAAACAGCCATCTATCTAAATGAGATGCCAACTAAGTCTACATGGAAGAAGAACACCATCATTAGTCACCAAAGGATCATAAATCATATAATCCAAACTCAAATGAGGGATTAGTATAAGAGTCTAAATTGTGAGAATCATGTTTTCAGAAGGCTATGGATGACAGTGGGAGCCCAAGCTGCATGTGTGGGAACTACAAAGGCAATAAGCCTCTGGTGATCTCCCTCTGTCCAGAATAGAGGGATGGGAGGAAAGCAGTTACTAAGATGGGTGCATTGGACAGATGACTACAGAAAATCAAAGGGATAAACTTGACTTGAATTTTTAAAACCTTGTCAGTTGATCCCCCCCCCCTTCAGATGCACATTGGATCTGATCTGGTTTTCAATATTTTCTGTATTTTTGTTTGTCCATATTGGGGTTTATGTCAGCTGTGTTATGTCATTGGATCACCCTCTTGAATTTGTGTCATATGTTTTTCTGTTTTTCAATATATGAAACCCAGGAATGATGAACCTTGAGGGAGAGCAAGTCGAATAAGGGAATCTGAGGGGTGGGGTAAAGTCGTGGTTGATGGGGAAGGATGTAATAGAGAGTCAATGTCAAGAAGTCCAGGAAGGAAAAGAATGTTTGAAAACTGGTTGTAGACACAATAGTACAGTACTGCTTGATGTTATTGAACTATGGAATGATATGATATATGGATTAACTCCCAATTTAAAAAAATAAAAGAAAGAAAATCTGGGCTACATGTATGCTGATTATTCAACCACTGTCACTCCTCTCTCGGGGTGTGTTTTTCAGGACACTAGTGCTATATAGTTGATTAACTTTGTGACATACATCCTTTATGACAAATTCTTTATGTGTGAAGAAGCCACACATTACCTTTCTGCAGGAAAGGTAATCTGTGAACTGTTTTGTTCAGAAACTATCCACTGGTTTAATTGAATACCCAGGGAAAATAATAGGTTATCTTGTCCTTCCCCCACGTGTTTCTGTCCTGTGCAGCAATAAATTCCAGGTTAAATGTTCATTAGGATTGAATGTTCATAAAATGTTTATCTACAAGTCAACTAATGAGCTGCATCCAAGACAAGCCATCCAGTCAGGGCCTCCAGGGCTAAGTGACCCAAGCTCTGCTCTGCTGTCCTTTTCCAACATTCTGTGTAATGTGTAAATAAACCAGTTTGCCAAATTCATCCAAACTTCTGACAAAAACAGACATTTTTCCAAGTCTGGATTATTTCCAAAGATGAAAAAGTCTAGATTATAAAATATTACAATGTTTCAAAGAAAGTTAAAAGGGTATAATTAGGTAAAAATCATGCAAGTTTCTAAAAATCCCTACACAAAATTAATTATTCCCAAGAGTGTTTTATTTAGTTCAAATTCATGACTTACCTTATGATTACAAAACCATTTGTATAAAATCTCCAGTGATTCCATATAATGAGAGAGGTCAGTGCATGACCATGTGTGTTGTACCATTTGGAGTTCTAGTCAAAGTCTTCCATTTGTATTGAGAGCTCTCTCTCGACTTCATCTGGGGTCACTGAAATAACTTTTATCTCCATATGTAACCTGGAGTAACAGTAACTATAGGCCCTGCTTTTTTTCACCAAAGTTCACAAAAACACCATGAATAAGAAAGAAGCTGGAAGTTAGAGTGAAGTGTTGCCTGATTTAGACAGAATGGTGGAAAATCAGGCCTTGGAGAAAAGACTAAATGTACCTCTGCAAGATTCTATTTGTTGGTTTATTGTTTTTTGCTTTTCATTTTCAAATGGGTGAGTTTACAAAGACCAGTTTTTCTTTCAACAGTTCATACAAATTTGTTTCATATGATGAATCAATCAATTCCTTTGTTTCATTTCCATTCCTTCTTCTTTCCTACCCCTTCTAAACTCTGTCCTTGCGTGAATCTCTACGCTTTTGCTCTTAAATGGTTGATTATTCTAAGGTGTGTGTATTGTACCTCCCTAGTACTAATGTTCTACCTTAGCGACCTATCTATTGTTTGACCCATGGAAGTGATTCCTTTTCTAGGTCTGAAGGGTGAGTGACTAAAAGCAGAGTCTTTGGAGTTCCACCAATCTCTATATGATCAATAAATCTGGTCTCTTATGATTTTGTGGTTCGTTCCATAGATTTATCCCACTCTATCCAGAACCTTCTAATGTGCTCTTTCTGAGTACTTGGTATTGGTACCGTCTAGATCTGATCTCAGGATAATGGACATTGACGTTCATGTGGCCCATTTTTGTACTACACTAATTATTTCCATGCATCTTCAATTTTCCTCACCTTTTTCCTCCAGACAAGAAGCAGCCAACAATTTCACCTTAGATGGTAGTTACATAATCTGGTGTCAATTTGGGACTTGAGAGGATTAAGAGTGAAGGGATGGAGTCTAGTCTATCAAACAGGTCATAGCCAATGAGGCCTCCGTATGGACATGGCCTTCTCCTGAGAATTCTGGGAACTCCTCCTTGAAGGTGGAGACGCACACTCTCTCTCTCTCTGCCCACTCCCTGAGAGACACTCTACTAACCAAAGACATGGCACTATACTGATAGACCCTGTGCCCTGGGAACTGGAGGAGCCACATGGAGACCCCTGCCAGTGCTCAGATACTTCTACCACCACTGGATCCACAAGACTTTGCACCCACTGGCCTGTGATCTTCCTGCATTTTACATCATTGCATGTTTCGTGAGTCTGAGGGGACTTTATAGATTGGTATCGGACATATGGGTTAAGATCAGACTTATGGACTTGATCTGGACTGGGCTGGGATGTTTTCTCAATATTCAATTGCTCTTGTGTCTAAAGCTCTTTCTTATACACATATGTGTGTTTATGAATTTGTTTCTCTAGTCTACCCACACTAACACAGCTTCTCACTAGCTTTAAAAATGCCAGTCACTACTCATCAAAGCAGGATGTAAAACACTGTCTATTTAAATATGTTATGTCAATTATGTTGCCCTTGGTGTCCCCGAGCCTATGGTCCTGAGACCGCAAGCCCAGCAACTCATTCCCTCAAGGTGCTTGGTTATGTCTAAGAAGTTTTTATAGCTTTGCCCCATGTATGCTCCACTACATTCATAGATACATTTGTAGTAAAATATCCTTTGTAAACATATATACATATATTTCACACTCCCTCACACATTGAATCAGCCTATTCATGCATGTATTCATAAATCACCATTATTGCAGGATTGTGTGTGTAATATTATTTACCTCTGTTGCCTTTAACTCTTGCACTCTTCCCAGCGTCTTCTCCACATCCATCATTTCTTGCTGATCTCCCTCATTTTGCTTTCCCTTTCACCCAAGTTAGCATGTGTTTCCCTACAGGCCCTCCTTTACCTTCGCACCCCTTGTAACCATCAAAGTATGTTTCTTTTAGTGTGCAAAGCTTTTCTTTACTTTTCATAATAGTGGTCTCATACAGCATTTGTCCTTTGTGTCTATTTCACTTAGATAATGCCCTCTAGGTTCAACAATGTTAGCAGGTGATTCTCAGTTTCACCAGTATCCTGTAATGTTGCATAGTATTCTATTATGTGTGTGTACTTTAGTTTGTATATTCCTTCTTCCATTGATAGGCATTTAAGCTATTGAGACCAGCACTGTAATGAATATGGGTGTGCTTATAACTACTCATGTTGCAGCTCCTCTTTCTCTAGGACATATTCCAAATGTAGGAGTTACTAGGTCATATGGTATTTCTCTGTCTCAATTTTTGAGAAAGTGTCATACCATTTTCCACAGTGGTTGTATCATTTTACAGTCCCACAAGCAATGTAACATTGTCTAATTTTTTTAACTTGGCTATTAATTTGGGGATAAAATGATACCTCTTTGCTATTTTGATTTTGGATCACTCTAATAGATAATGAAGAAACTGTGGTAGTGTGTTAGATTACATTTGACGACTAACCACCAGGTTAGTAGTTCAAAACCACCAACTGCTGGAGGAGAGGCATGAGGTTTCCAACGACACTAGGATTCACAGTTTTCAAAACCTAGAGAAGCAGTTCCACTGAGTCCTACAGGGTTGCGACGAGTTGGAATCACTTTGATGGCTGGGTTTGGCTTGTTTAAAGGATAATGAAGAGCCGCTGGTGGCGCTGTGATTGAGCATCAAGCAGCTAACTGCAAAATCGGCCGTTTAAACCCACTATCTGCTCGATGGGGAAAATATGAGGCTGTCTGCTCGTGTAAAGATTTATAGTCTTGGGAAGAGTTCGGCTCTGGCCTATCGGGCTGTTTGGACTTGGAATCAACTCGATAGCTGTGGTTTTAAAGGCTGACGATGACAAGCATGTCTTTAAATGTTTATTGGCTGCCTAGAGGTTTTCTTTATGTGTCTCTTCATGCCCTCTGTCCTTTTTTTTTTTTATTGGATTGTCTTTTTTCTTTTTGAAATGTTGAAGTTTTCTATAAATTGCAGAAATTAATTCCTTGCTTGATATGTCGTTGCCAAATTTTTCCCAGTGTATGGGCTTGTTTTTTCTCTTTTTATTCTTTTGGTGAAATCTTTTTTATTCTTTCTTTTTCCTTTTGGTGAAATATTTTGATAGACATAAGTGTATAATTTTAAGAAGTCCAATTTGATCTAGTTTGTTGAGTGTTGTTCATGTATTTTCAGCTAGGTTTATTTTCAGATAACTTCTTTATGCTATATATGAGGACCACTCAATTTGTCCCCTTATTCAATAATTCCATTTGCTAAGTGGCATTCGTTTAAACTTTTAAGCCCTTGAGGAATAGATTTTACAACTTTCAAGAATATTTTCTGGCTCCATCAAATCATAAAGGTTCTTTTCTTTATTTCACCCTCAGTAAGTAGGTGAAAGATGTTAACTGATTTATTTTTGTTGAATTATCCTTGTATAAAAAGGCTTCCCCAAATTAGCAGAGAACTCCTCAAGAAGTACACAGTGGAAGGGTTTGCTTTACCTGACTTTAGCACGTATTATACAGCCACGGTGGTCAAAACTGAATGGTATTGGTATAATTACAGATACTTGAACTAATGGAAAAGAACTGAAAAACCAGAAATAAAATCATCAGCATAGAGACAAAAGATCTTTCATAAAAACACAAAAAATATCAAAGAGGAAGCAGATGCCCACTTCAACAACTGGTGCTGGGATAAATGGATATCTACCTGCAGAAAAATGAAGCAGGACCCTTATCTCACTCTATGCACAAGAATAAACTCAAAGTGGATCACAGACCTCAAGGTAAATCCCCAAACTATTTGGGACATCAATGAAGGAATTGGGACCAACATGAGAACTTTGGCACGGGGAATACATAGACTTTCAGAAATAGGGAAGGACACAAATACAGATAAGTCACAAATTGACAGTGGGATATACTAAAGATCAAACATGTGTGTACATCAAAAGAATTCACTAAGAGAATAATAAGACAGCAGAGAGCAAATGTTTTAATAATGATGAGGGCAACGAATGCACAAATGTGCTTTACACAATTGACGTGTTAATGGATTGTGATAAGAATTGTATGAGCCCCAAATAAAATGATTTTTCAAAAAGAGAGATAATAATAAGAGAGCCCATGGACTGGGGAAACATCTTCAGCAATGACACATCAGACAAAGGCCTTATTACTAAAATCTACGATACTCTGCTAGCTTCCAAAAAGAAAACAATTAATTGCCCACTGAGGAGGTGGGCAAAGGACCTGAACAGAAGTTTCACAAGGGCAATAAACATATGAGAAAATGTTCCCAATTATTAGCCATAAGAGAAATGCAAACTAAAACAACAATGGGATACCATCTAACAATCTCAAATACAGCCCAATTCAAAAAACCAGAAAGCAACCGTGTTGGAGGGGCTGTGGTGAAATAGGAACTCTCATCCACTGCTGGTGGACCTCTAAGTATGTACAGCCACTATGGAAATCAATTTTGCGATATATAAAATAGATGGAAATTGAGCTACTATACAACCCAGCAATCCCCCTACTGGGCATATACCCTGAAGAGACAAGAAACAAACCACAGCCAGACATCTGCGCTCCAATGTTTATCACGGCACAGTTCACGATTGCAAGGAGTTGGAAACAACCCAAATTTCCATCAGCATACAAATGGATTAAAAATCTGTGGTACATACATACAATGGAATACTATGCATTCCTAAAAATCAGTGATGAGCACATGAAACATTGCCACATGGGAAGAACTGGAAGAAATTAGGCTAAGCGAAGTTAGCAAAGCACATATGGACAAGTACAACATGAGTCCGCTGAGGTAAGCTTATAAAAAAAATGCAAAAGGGGCACAGGGGAAAAGCAACTATATACAAACAGTCCTGGTGTGAGGTCCAGGTAGTATGGCAGGGGCCAGACCAAATCCAGAGGTACATATGGTAGCCAACTAAAAAGGAGGAGAGAGAAAAATGACATAGGTAGCGGGGGAACAGGGCACTAACCCAACTTCTGGACAGCCGCCCCTCCCCAAAAAAGAATTTACTACAGAGGACAGCACTGAAGCTACAGCTCAAGGAGAGGGAAATGTCTGATCAGCGTACATGGGAGCAATTGAAGTGGGAGAAACAGAGAGTGGAGCACATCCTGGCCCACCAAGCCTTGAGGACGATATCCCTGCCCTGAGCAGCCAAAGCACAGAGAGGACCATATGGCCAGCCCAGTGCAGGACAGGACATCCCTCACTGACCAATAGACCTACAGGGGACAAAACTGAAGTTAGTGTGGGAATTGCACCCCATCTTGCCCCACCACACTGAAGCAAAACACTAAGGGCGTGCAACAGAACAGCAAGGAGAGCAGAGCAAGGAAGTCCCAAGGGAACACCAGAAATAGACTTTGGAGCCAGGGCATGATACCCCCTCAGACTGAACCAGAAAACACGCCTAAAATTCAACAAACTGACCTTGAACTATTTACAGGCTTTTCTCTCTTTTTTTTTTAATCATTTTTGTTGTTGTTTTGTTTTGTTTTCATTTGTTGCTTTGTTTTGCTCTCTCTTGTTTTTGTGCATATTATTATCTCTGCAGGTCTATCTAGATATGATAAGTGGGATAAACAATCTGGAGGAGAAAACAATGGAACTGATGGTTCCAGAGGGACATAGAATAGGGGTAGGTGGGGGAAAGGAAGTAGTGTTAACAACCCCAGGGACAAAGGAACAATAAGTGATCCAAAATAAAGGGCAAGGAGGGTGCAAGAGGCCTGTTAGGGCTTCATCAAGGGCAAAGCAACTGAGAGGAATTACTGAAACCCAAATGAAGGCTGAACATGATAGTGGGACAAGAGGAAAGTAAACGGAAATAGAGGAAAGAACTAGGAAGCAAAGGGCATTTAAAGAGGTCAATATATAGGCATGTACATATGAAAATATATTTATATATTATGATGGGGAGATAGATCTATGTGCATATATTAATAGGTTTAGTACTAAGGTAGCAGATGGATACTGGGCCTCTACTCAAGTACTCCCTCAATGCAAGAATACTTTGTTCTATTAAACTGGCATTCCATGATGCTCACCTTCCCAACACGATCTCTGAAGACAAAGTGGGTGCATAAGCAAATGTGGTGAAGAAAGCTGATGGTGCCCAGCTAGCAAAAGATATAACATTTGGGGTCTTAAAGGCTTGAAGATAAACAAGTGACCATCTAGCTCAGTAGCAACAAAGCCCACATGGAAGAAACACACCAGTCTGTGTGATCACAAGGTATCATTGGGATCAAGTATCAGGCATCAAACAACAAAAGAATCATATCATTGTGAATGAGGGGGAGTGAGAACTGAGGACCCAAAGCCCATCTGTAAGTAACTGGACATCCCCTTACAGAAGGGTTGCGCGGAGGAGACGAGCCAGTCAGGGTGCAGTGTAGAAAGGATGAAATATACGTTCCTCTAGTTCTTAAATGTTTCCTCCCCACTACTATCATGATTCCAATTCTACCTTAGAAATCTGGCTAGACCAGAGGATGTACACTGGTACAGATAGGAACTGGAAACACAGAGAATCCAGGACAGATGAGCCCCTCAGGACCAGTGGTGAAGAGTGGCAATTCTGGGAAGGTGGGGTAGAAAGAGGTAACCAATCACAAGGATTTACATATTACCCCCTCCCTGGGGGATGGACAACAGAAAAGTGGGTGAAGGGAGATGTCAGGCAGTGTAAGACATGACAAAATAATAATAATTTATAAAGTTTCAAGGGTTCGTAAGTGGGGGGCATGGAGGGAGGGCTAAAAATGAAGAGTTGATACCAAGGACTCAAGTAGAAAAGAAATGTTTTGAGAATGATGATGGCAACAAATGTACAAATGTGCTTGACACAATTGATGCATGTACGGATTTTGATGAGAGTTGTATGAGCCCCCAATAAAATGATTTTTTTAAGAAATTCAGTGTTGCTTAACACAGGGAGGGTATTTTTTTAATGAAATCCTTCATTTGAATATTTTGAAACAATCTAGATCAAAAGAACAAAATATAAGAAAATACACATTTGATTCAAAAAGGGTATAAAAATCCCAATAAACAGAAAAATGGAAAAATCAGTTTAAAATGTGCTACTAAAATAGTCAATATTTTTCAAGGGACAGGTTATGTCTCTAATTAAATTTGCATGAAAAGGTTTCTTTTAAAAAAAAGAAAAAGTTTCTTTTACTAGAAGTTAAATAGTCATCTAGCAAAGAAGCAATAAGCTAACATGGAAAGAGCACACCACTCTGTGCAATCATGAGGTGTCAATGGGATCAGGTAACAGGCATCAGAAGACCCAAAGCAACAACAAAACAAAAATTTTGTTGAGAACAAGGGGGATCAGAGCAGAAACTCAAAATCCATCTTGTAGACAATAGGACATCACCTCACAGAAAGGTCACAAGGAAGCGATGAATCAATTTTGGCGCAGTATAGCACCAATGATACACACAATGTTTCTCGTGTTCTTCGGGGCTTCCTGACCCCCTACTATGATGACCCCAGTCCTGTCTTTCAGTTCTGGCTAGCCTGGAGCATGTACACTGGTACAGATAACAGCTCACAACACATGGAATCCAGGTCTGATAAATCCCTCAGCAACAGAAATGGGCATAGCGATGCCAGGAGAGTAGGGGACAGGTGGGGGAAGGAGGGGAGGAAGGGAGAACCCATCTCAATGGATACATAATCCACCCTTCCCCCCAGGGGGATGAACAACAGAAATGTGGGTGAAGGGAGACAGCTGTTTGTGTAACATATGAAAATAATAATAATTTATAATTTATCAAAGAGTCACAGGGTGGGAGGGGGAGGGAGGGAAAAAAGAGGAGCTGATACCAAGGGCTCAAATACAAAATAAATGTTTAGAATATTATTATGGCAACATATATATAAATATGCTTGATACAATTGATGTATGGACTGTTAAAAGAGCTGAAGAGCCCCCAATAAAATGACCTTTAAAAAAAAGGGTTTTTTTTAGCACACCAAGTCACTGAAGACTTGAAAATTATAGTCAAAGGAAGAAATAGAATCTGAGCACAAATTGTGAGACTCCTCCATTTGCAGAAGACCCGTTTGCAGAAGACTATGGATGACAGTGGGAATCCAAGAAACATTTGTGGGAGCTACATATGAAATAAGCCTATAAAAATAAGCAAATAAAATCATGTATGTAGGAACTGGGGGATAAAAAGTTTCTTTCTTTTTACTTTTTTCCTAAATGGTGAACATTACCCTGACCCCCCACATTGAACAAAAAGAATAAAATGAAAAGAAAAACATATAAATTAATTAGACTCATAAGCAAAGATAAAAATATCAAATAAAATGTTAACAAATCAAACACATTATGTTATACAAGAGATGTGTTTCCTGGCCAAAAAAGTTTATCCAAGAAATAGTGAGCATTTACAATTTTAGGGAGAAATTCGGTTGTATTTTTATTCCATTTTTTCATGAACGTTTTGAAGCCTTCTTTTTTTTAAATCATTTTATTGAGAGCTCATACAACTCTTATCACAATCCATACATATATCCATTGTGTTAAACACATTTGTGCATTTGTTGCCATCATAATTCTCAAAACATTTACATTCCACTTGATCCCCTAGCAGTTTGTGGTGCGGTGGAAGCCAGGCAGGATTTACCCAGCCACATGTAAGGCCTCAGAAGGTGGACAGGAGCTCCCCGAGTTGGGTGGAGGGTGGGTGTAGTTGCCCTAAGTGAAAGGTAGTGGTCTGGAGGTTGGCAGTAGTGTATGAAAGGAAAGAGAAGGAAAAAAAATTTTTTTAACCTGGGAGGGAGGGAACTGAGTCCTCTGAGACTGTGGGGGGAATACAGAAGACATAAAAATGTAAAGAAACAGCTGACCCACAATTACCTGACCATGGGGCTGCAGGGGTTTAAAACCTGCCCAGAGGTGGTGGCAAGCTGTGGTTGTGTTGACGTAAAGCCTTTGGGCCAGCTGAAGGAGCCAGGCTCCGACTGAGACTGGCTCCAGCTGAGACTAATCCCTAGCCAACCTCCACAGTGGTAAGTCAAAAACCCACAGCTCTTCAAAACCTAGTGGATCTGTGTCTACTTATCTTTATGAGGTTCTTGCCGTGAGTAGGAGGAGTGGAATTTTCCTCTCAGTGGCTCTCTTGTGCCGGTTTCTGTGGAGCCACTCTGGTTGGTGTGTGTTACTTGGTCACCATCTTGCTAGAAGTTCCTCTCTTTACTTTTTTATGCACTACTAGAAATGTTTAGCTTCCATTAAATTTCTATTGCTCAGCACTGATTTAGATCTATTTGACTCAGTTTCTTCTGCTTTTGACCAACAACCTCTTTTCTTGCTCAGAAAATTATCAGAGAAGCTGAATTATATAAAGAAGACTGAAATCCTCACAATTGGACCTATAAGACATATTGTATTAAGTAAATCTGCCGCACTAGACCTCTTTAGAGCATTGAAGAGCCAGGGTGTTACTTTGAGGACTAAGGTGCACCTGACCCAAGCAATGATATTCTCCATTGCATCATATGCATGGGAAAATTGGAAATTGAATAAGGAAGACATGAGAATCAATGCATTTGAATTGTGGAACTGGAGAAGAATACTGAAAGTACTATAGACTGCTAGAAGGAAACCCCAATCTGTATTGGAAGAAGTAAAGCCCAAGTGCTCATTAGGTGCAAAGATGACAAGATTTTGTCTTCCATGCTTTGGACATATTGTCAGGAGAGACGAGTCCCTGAAAAGGGACATGATGTTTGGTAAGGTAGAAGGGTGGTGAAAAAGAGGATGGGCCTCAACGAAACGGATTGACACAGTGGCTGTGTCAATGGGTTCAGGCACAGGAACGATTGAGAGGATAGCACAGGACCGCACAATGTTTCGTTCTGTTGCGCATAGTTTCTCTATGGGTTAGAGCTGAATTGATGGCACCTAACAAAAACAATCTTTCTTGCTACAAAAATGAGAACACAAAGCAATGTAGAGGAAGAGATATGGTGAAAGGGTCACAGCAAAAGTACATTATACCAAATGGCCCACAAGGAAGAGGGACAGTAAGTGATATGGGAGAGAATCATGAGCTGTGTTTAAGCTACATGCGACATACTTTTCTGAAAAGCAAATACATGAACTGCTGTCTCCACTCCAAAAAAAAATCCAAGTGTGGGGCATTGTTGTTTACTAAATTTCTGCTTCACACTGCTACTTTGGTCTCAACTGGGTCCATGGAAGGGAGGATTGTTATTGTGGTTAGCAGCTGTTCAGTGGGCCCTGACTCATGACGATTCCATTCAGAATAAAATTAAATCCTCATGATGGTTTTGGATTAGGCCAATAGGGTTCATAATGAGGCCCATTTGTTAGTTTTCAGTAAATTACTAGACCTTTCTTTTGAGATTTTTGCCATTGAGTCGTTTCTAACTCACAGCAACCTTACTGGACAGAGTAGAACTGTGCTTTGTGTTTCCAAGACTTTAAATCTTTACAGGAGTAAAGAACCTCATATTTCTCCTAAAGAGTGAAAGGAGGGAGGGGAAAGAAAAAAAAAAGAGGACCTGATGCAAAGGGCTTAAGTGGAGAGCAAATGTTTGAGAATGATTGGGGCAGGGAATGTATGGATGTGCTTTCTACAATTGATGTATGTATATGTATGGATTGTGATAAGAGTTGTATGAGTCCCTAATAAAATGTAAAAAAAGGGGAAAAAAAGAGTGAATGGTGGCTTCAAACCACTAACATTATGGTTAGCAAATCGTTGCACCACCTACTATGCATAGGGCTAACAAAGGAACATTCTAATATTTTCACAGTTTTTTATCAACCTTTACTTCCTCCAATACCCTGAATGTAACAAGAGGTAAGAGTAGAATCCCAGAGCTCCAAAGATAAGAAGGTGCCTCCAGTGATCACCCTAGAATCCTCCGAGCACTTTGGCCCCACCTCAGAATTCTGGGCTCACGTTGAAGCCAAGACTAAAATGAATGACATGTGAAAGAAAGAAACAGTCATAGGTTTATTGATGCCAGATTGTGAATTTCTTTGGAGTCTGTCCTGAAGGAAATAGGAAACCATGGAAAGTTCAGCAATGGGAGGAAAATCAATGTCAGGCGGTTAAGAAGGAACAGCATCATGGAATTTAATTGAAAATGATTGAAAATTTTGCTAGTTTTCCAGTAATATGAGCCAAACATGACACTTTAGAAAGATGAGAGACTGCTGAAGACCTCCAGAAAGAGTCTCCCAAGGGACTCTAAATCTTTCCTCCAGAATAGAGTTGAATTTCACAATAAATCCATTTCTAAAGTATATTCCACTTATAAAATGCCCAATCGTACTATGCTGTAATGTTATTGTTGTTTTTGTTCATTTTACCACGTGATTCTGCAGTAGAATAAGTGATAGACTATTTACTGATTACATGAGGTATATAAGCCAACAAATATATATATAACATATATCATGCAAGTAGGGTAAAATAAAAGTAACCATTCAAATGGTTACAATAACCTAGTCAAGGCCTTTGATACATAAAAATAATATAACTGACATGTTATGTGCAAAATTAAATAAAATTTGCCAAAGTATTATATGCATCATAGTTGTTATGCAAAACTAAACTGATTTTGATAAAACAAAAGAGTTAAGAGTAAACCATTGCAGTAAGTTCTTGCACCCAGTTCTTGAAACCCACCACATTTAGTTGTGAAAGTGATTTTCCAATTTTATAGATTTATTATTATTTAATCACAGTCATATTCACAGTGGCAGAATTTTGGAGGATAAAGAACTGTATTAGGTATGTTTATATATAACTTATTTAACACAGCTCTACCAAGGGATTCTGGCTTATTGCTCCCTCACCTGTCACATCCAGGCACTATGCTCACTCTTGTATTGTGCCATTTTTTTCAGGGTTTTTTTAAAATCATTTTATTGGGGCTCATACAACTCTTATCCCAATCCACACATACCTTAATTATGTAAAGCACACTTATACATTCGTTGCCCTCATCATTGTCAAAACTCTCCCTTTCCCCTGGGGCTCCTGGAATCAGCTCCTCATTTTTCTTTTTTTTCCCCCACCTCCCACCCCACTTCCTGCTCCCTCATGAACCCTTGATAATTTATAAATTATTATTTTATCTTATTTTACACTGCCCGGCGTCTCCTTTCATCCACTTCTCTGTTGCCCACCCCCCAGGGAGGAGGATATATGTAGATCCTTGTGATCGGTTCCCCCTTTCTTGTGTCATTTTTTAAAACCTCCACATAGAAATCCAAATACTTGAAGAAGTCTCTCATACACTTCATCTTCACCTTGAATTTTTGCAAGAAAAAAACCCACTACTCCTTTCATCATCCCCATGACTATGCAAGTTTCCTACCACTGAGTTTGTCCACCTCTCTTTCCCATTTCTGCTGGTGTCAATCTGACTAGCACCCACTCAATCTGACCCTTGAGCAACATGGGATTGAATTGTATGGGTCCACTTATGCACAAATTTTTTACAATAAATATATTGGGGAAAGTTTTAGAGATTTGCAACAATTGGAAACAACCCATAGATAAACTTTGTAGACTAGATACTTTTTTTAAGAAGAAGAAAAAGTTATTCATAAATGCATTAAATATATAGTCTCTTGTCATTTACTACCAAA